>NC_091246.1:92485000-93735000 GCF_042477335.2 Ovis canadensis | reverse complement strand
CAAGAAATAGAGGGAAGGTTTTACATCCACACTACACTCTTTCCCTAACTATGTGGATGACTCTAAGCTTTCCTGTTCAAGTAAGTTGGGATTTCATTTTCCAGCAATGATCATAGTTATGCAATGATCTGTGCGGGATTTTAATTTGACCCTGATGCCCACTATTCAAGGAAATGTGTATTTCACTTAATAACTAGGCTTGTGTTTGGTGACTCTGGTCACGCATAGTAAATGCACAAATGAGTGTTTGGAACAAGACTATACTTGTGGAAAAATTACTTACTTAGCAATTAATGAGCCTATTTTCATTGATGCCTAAGGCATTTGGAAAAATGATGGAAATAAATTGAAGCAATTTATTTAGAAAATGCAAAATTGTACACATGGATAGTATTTGTTATCTACCACCGTTCATAATGAGACTCTCTCAACATACTTTAGAATATAGTGGAGGTGACTATTTATAGAACGAAAACATCATCAAAGATACTTACGAGGAACTATTCCCCCAAAAACCCCCAAACCTATTTGACCTAATACTTCAAACCCAGAAGCTGTAATGTGGTGTGTCTAAAAAAAGAACAGTCCTGCATGTGAAGATATAATGAAGAATGGACTGGGAAGAAGTGGGAGAGCTTTTTCCTACACAAATCAAAATGTGGAATGGTATACAATATAAAGAAGAATAATAAATAACAACAATATTCTTGATTATATTTTAGAAATTTCACAGATATTGACAGGATAAAAATAAAAAGATTAAGATAATGGAACTAAGCCACTGCTTGTAAATTCCCTAATAACTCATATACATTTTAGATATAAAAATGGTTTTAAGAGATCATTCCTATTATCTAATCTAAAATCTAATACATATTTTTTTTTCTTTTTAAGTTCACAATATTCTTTCCAGAAGTGGTTATGAGATACTAAATTACACAATCCAGTTCCAGGCCACAGTAGCCAGGCATAGATGTTGCTGAATGTATCTCAGGAGGGAATCATGGCTTTGCATGTTTATGTTTTTGTTTTGATACATTTAGTAATGGAAAATAACTTTCAACATTCAAAGGTGAAGTCAGAAGTTGAGGTTGAAGTATCCTCACCAATCTCAAGGTGTTGACAAAAGTTCACTTGTCCCAGCAGCACAGGCAGAAAGTCCTTTCCTAAATATTAGCCAAAAATTCTACAGAACAATGTCAAAGAAGTATTCACCTCTTTAGAATCATCTATTTAACTTCTAGCACTGCCTGAATCTAGGCTCTAAGCAATCTAAAAAGAAATAACTAAAGCTCTTAAAAGAAAGTAGACAAAATATCTTAAATTTGAAATACTACAAGGAACTTACTTGAAAGTTCTACTGGCTCTGATTCAAGAAACTGTTTCAATACAGATTACGAGTATACTACCCAAAGCAATCTACAGATTCAATGCAATCCCTATCAAACTACCAGCAGTATTTTTCACAGAGCTAGAACAAATAATTTCAAGATTTGTATGGAAATACAAAAAAACCCCGAATAGCCAAAGCAATCTTGAGAAAGAAGAATGGAACTGGAGGAATCACCTTGCCTGACTTCAGGCTCTACTACAAAGCCACAGTCATCAAGACAGTACGGTACTGGCACAAAGACAGAAATCTAGATCAATGGAACAAAATAGAAAGCCCAGAGATAAATCTACACACCTATGGACACCTTATCTTTGACAAAGGAAGCAAGAATATACAATGGAGTAAAGACAATCTCTTTAACAAGTGGTGCTGGGAAAACTGGTCAACCACTTGTAAAAGAATGAAACTAGATCACTTTCTAACACCACACACAAAAATAAACTCAAAATGGATTAAAGATCTAAATGTAAGACCAGAAACTATAAAACTCCTAGAGGAGAACATAGGCAAAACACTCTCCGACATAATCACAGCCAGATCCTCTATGACCCACCTCCCAGAATACTGGAAATAAAAGCAAAAATAAACAAATGGGACCTAATTAAAATTAAAAGCTTCTGCACAACAAAGAAAACTATAAGCAAGGTGAAAAGACAGCCTTCAGAATGGGAGAAAATAATAGTAAATGAAACAACTGACAAACAACTAATCTCAAAAATATACAAGCAACTTATGCAGCTCAATTCCAGAAAAATAAACGACCCAAACAAAAAATGGGCCAAAGAACTAAATAGAAACATTTCTCCAAAGAAGACATACGGATGGCTAACAAACACATGAAAAGATGCTCAATATCACTCATCATCAGAGAAATGCAAATCAAGACCACAATGAGGTACCATTTCCCACCAGTCAGAATGGCTGTGATCCAAAAGTCTGCAAGCAATAAATGCTGGAGAGGGTGTGGAGAAAAGGGAACCTTCTTACACTGTTGGTGGGAATGCAAACTAGTACAGCCACTATGGAGAACAGTGTGGAGATTCCTTAAAAAATTGCAACTAGAACTGCCTTATGACCCAGCAATCCCACTGCTGGGCATACCACCAAGGAAACCAGAATTGAAAGAGACACATGTACCCCAATGTTCATCGCAGCACTGTTTATAATAGCCAGGACACGGAAGCAACCTGGAGGTCCATCCGCAGATGAATGGATAAGAAACCTGTGGTACATATACACAATGGGGTATTACTTGGCCATTAAAAAGAATACATTTGAATCAGTTCTAAGGAGATGGATGAAATTGGAGCCGATTATACAGAGTGAAGTAAGCCAGAAAGAAAAACACCAATACAGTATACTATCACATATATATGGAATTTAGAAAGATGGTAATGATGACCCTGTATGCGAGATAGCAAAAGAGACATAGATGTGTAGAATGGACTTTTGGACTCTGAGGGAGAGGGCAAGGGTGGGATGATTTGGGAGAATGGCATTGAAACACGTATACTATCATGTAAGAAACGAATAGCCAGTTTATGTTTGATACAGGATGCTTGAGGCTGGTGCATGGGGATGATCCAGAGAGATGATATGGGGTGGGGGGTGGGAGGGGGGTTCATGATTGGGAACTCATGTACACCCGTGGCAGATTCATGTCAATGTATGGCAAAACCAATACAGTATTGTAAAGTAAAATAAAGTAAAAATAAAAATTAAAAAAAAGAAAAACCATGGAAAAGTTTGACACAAAAGGGGATCAACAATTAAATTCCAAAACTAGAGCCTTTAGCTATATTTTAGTTATATTTTAGCTATATTTTAGTAATGCTATAGGAGTTATATTCCACAGTGACACTTACAAATTTGTATATTTAAAATGTTTAAAGCACATACTGTTCAAAAATGTCAAAATGGCAAGAGTTGTACAAGAGGGCTTATAGGTTTTGTAAAATGCAAAATTGCATTTGTAATCAAGACTCTGGTTCCTAGACCTGGCTGACTAGGTTATCAAAAACCTTTAAGCGGTAGCTAAACTAGGCTCATGTTCACAACATTGTTCCTTAAACTTTACTCAGATTTAAAACAATCTGCAGTATCTTGAACCCAACCACTTTGCAGCCAAAGCAAGGAGTATATGTCAATCTTGCCCATACTATTCTTTGTGCTTTTTTTAAAAGTCTGGCACAGATCCTATATCTGGTGCTGTGAACTTCAAGCTCTATGTAAGAATGACCGGCTTCTGGGAAATTATCAGATAATGCAGTGATATCACAGCTTAATGCCTTCTTGTCCACCTAATATCATAGATTTGAATTTTTAGGTCCAGAAACAAATGATATAATGGAGGCACTGGGTAAGAAATGATTCTCCAACAGCTGCAGAATTTGATGGTCTGTTTCAATTTTCCCATAAGGTTTTCATCCCAGCTTTTCACCATGAGAAAGCTGAGCAAAAGTCACATCCAGTCTATGTCATAACTGTGTCAAAAATGCAAAATCATTTAGTTTCTATTCAATTTAGAATAATTAGTTTTAGAATATGGGAAATATTGATTGTGGGTGCTAGTTGGTGCTCCTTATCTTTTCTTCTATAATCTTTCTTTTATCCTTTTGATCTGTTAGGAAGAAAAAAGAAAATGTCAAGGATATTCAGAGGTGTGTGTATATGTCCCCTGCATGAAGGGTTGCTCATGTCACAGGGTTGCCAATGGTCACAGAAGTGGGTCCTGGCAGGGTCACTCAAAGACACAGTTCATTTGGATCAATTTCCCTCTATTATTGGTAATAGGAGCCATAGTCGGCAAACAACAGATTTCCATGCAACTCCAACAATCTGACTAGTGTGGAAATTTTTCATAAGCAAGCAGTGTGTTTCAGTTTCATAATGTGCCTACTGAGGCTCTATGGCTACATCCTCTGTTAGGGAGTACCCAGTGTCATGGAAACACAGGTCCCAGAAAGATGAAAGATTCATTTCCAGTTCTCAAGAAAACCTGCTTATTCACCTCTGCTTACAAATGCAGGCACAGACATGCTCAAAGTATCTTTGCTTATTTTTCTTTTCTGGTGTAGATAGAACATCTGTTTTCTAAAACATCATTTTCTTTTCAGTAACATTTGGTCCTGAAAGTATTATCAAGGAATTCCCTTCAAGCTTACATCCTAGCTGTCAACATCACCCAGAAGACGTGCCATCTAGGTGCATGTGAAAAGATGAAAAAGAAAGCATCTGGTTTATTGCTCAGATTCTTCCTTATAATATGTAAACAAAACAGAACTCCAATAAGTAGTTCAAATAAGTAACCATCACAAGACAAGAGTTTTAACTAATTTTAAAAGTTTTCATATAGCTTGAGTAAGATAAAAAACACAAAAGAAAAGAAATGAACCTTTAGTTAATAACAATTTTATTTCACTATTTATCCTACCATATTTCAAAATTACAAATTAAAATTATATCTAAATTCATTTAGCAAGGCTCAGAAAATTAATGTGCATATTCATAGCTCTGTAAAACCAAATCTATTATCTTCATGCAGTCTAACTTTCATTTTATCTATAAAATGATCAGCCTTACAAAGAACAGACATATAATGAAATTGCTTTTTTCATACTAAAAGTAGACAGTTTTACCATGCTGAAAACAAAGAAAACTACTGCCATACTTAAGCAAGATATTAATTAAATCAATGCTAAGTTATAAAAAATTCTATCTTAATCCACTATCTAAATTACATAACACTCTAAAAATGTGATAAAGACTTCTAATTATTTATGAACATGTTTCTGCAAAACAGCCTTTAATACACAATAGGAAAACTTCAACTGCCTACTAGCATTTTTAATTAAATAATCTATAATATGAAAGACAATAGCTTGTAAATATTAAACTTGCTTCCAATGCATATTAATCCATCTTATCAACATAAACTATATATCTATAAAAGTTTGTAATATCTATTTTATTTAATCTGAAAAGATTTAAACATTTCTACTTTTAGTCAAATTAACAATCAAAACTCTTTATTGGTTTACTTTATCAAAAAAATTAAGACAGAGGTAATCTGTCAATCCTTAGCTTAGAGCATTTTATTATGACAGGTAACAAGTAATTATTCACGTTATAATTGAAAAAGGAATTTCATAAATATGTGCACAAAAGATGTTTCCATTACTACAGTCAAAGCTAAACATTTTCCTTAGATAAATTCAATTACAGGGTGTGATGAAGAATATATCCAATAATGCTTTTGCCAATATGATAGATCCATTTTGCAAAGAAACCATCTCTCCAAACACACAGCAAATAATTCTGGAAAACATTTTTTATTTTAAGTATGGATACACTGAGAATAAAGAAAGGAAAACTGTAAGGCCTCAAATTGTGCAAAAGTTTGAATTTATATGAATAAGCAATCAATGGAGATAGTACTTGCCTTAAAGGCATGTAGAAATTTCCTGTGGTCTACAATTTGACTTCAACTGGCCACAGGCATACAGAGTTAAGAGACAAAGTATGAATCTTTAGGGCCTCCCAGGTGGCACTAGGGGTAAAGAACCTGCCTGCCAAAGAGATGAAAGAGACATGGTTAGATTCCCGGGTCAGGAAGATCCCCTGGAGGAGGGCATGACAACCCATTCCAGTATTCTTGCCTGGAAAATCCCATGGACAGAGGAGCCTAGTGGGCTACAGTTCAAAGGGTCATAAAGAGCAGACACAACTGAAGTGACTTAGAACACACACAAAGAGGAAAACTCTCACAGCTTTGGCATAAAATTAAAGTAGACTTCTATGAGAATTTCTAAATATAGGAGCATACTAATGATGGTATTTGAATCAGAAATCATACTTCTTATTGTAAGTAAAAAGTTCCAAGGTGAAATTTTACTTTAGAGTATTCTTAGGTTGGTAATGCACCCAGGTGCCCATGAGAAGTAAACATATTTCCTTGTACCAGGAAAACACTTTCAAATACAGGCCTCAAAAGCACTCAGAAAAGTATTTCCAAACAATGTAATTGCACTTTCTGCTTTTGAAATAACCAAACAAATCTTCTATAAGCAAGAGCTAGTGGAAACTAATTGTAAAAGTGAAGACCCATGAAGAAAATAAATACTGAAAATATATGGAAGAATAGATGGCTATAAAAATTGACCAGACAGACTGGGGAAAAGTAACAGAGAAAAATGCATTAAAAATAAACTTTTAATCTATGAGATAAAATGGAGATTAGACACACCTGAAAACATAGTGACCTGAAAATTAGATATAAAGAAGTTACTCAGAAGGGAGAAAATAAGACATACCGACAAAAAGACAGAAAATCATGGAAAAGACAGAGTGAGGAGGTCCAATAACATGTAACAGGAATTTGAAAATAAAAGGAATATTTTAATGTGTAATATGAAAGAAAAGTTTCCAAAATTGTTGAAAGATATCAATCCTTTGATTGGAAGACCAACAAATCAATCAGGACACAATTTTTAAAAAATTTGTATATATCATGATCAAACTATAGATAGATGGACAGACAGAGACAAAGCAGAAGCCAGGTGGCAGAAAGGAAAAAAGAATGACAATTTGAGTGATGCTGGCTTCTCAAAAAATGGAATGACAATGAAACAGAATCTTCAAAAGATGAGAAAATTTTATATCCAGTGACATTGTTTTTGAATACTAAGGTCTAAGTAACAATTTTTTTTTAAATTTCAAGAGTTTACCAAAGAAGAAATGGGTGGGACAATCTGCTCTACCAGAGAGCAAAACTTACAAATAAGTCAGATAATTAAAGAATGTGGTACTAGCACAGGAATAGAAAATTAGACAAATGGGAGAGAAATGACACCTCAAAAACAGACCCACCCATACATGGTATGAAGATTCAAACATCTATGCTGGAGTTACTTGTAATTCATATGACAAAAAGTGAAATTTGATTCCTGTCTTATTATACCATATACAAAATCAATTCCACATGAATACAAGACTTAAATGTAATAGGTAAAATGTTTAAATATTTAAACACACTGTTAGAGCCTATCATTTATCAAAGTAGAGACATATGCCTTAAAGAATATATAAAAATCACTAACCCCTAAGATTTTAAATATTCAAAAACATTTAAATAAGAACTTCTATTCTCCAAAGTACTCAATTTAAGACAAGCTACAAAGGCAAAAAAAAAAAATAATAATCACAACTTATATAATGAATATAGATCTATTATCCTTTTTATATAAAGAACTTCAACTCAGTAAGACACAGACAATCCAATAGGAAAGCGGGATAAAGTATTTCACAGAAGAGGAAATACAAAGGATCTATAAGCATATGGAGAAATATTCAACCCATTTAGGAATGGGGGGTATTACAAAAGAAATAAAATGTAACTCACCACTATATTACTTTGAAAGTCTAAAAGAAAAGTTTATACACTCTTGTGGTGAGATTGTAGAGCAAAAGGAATCTTTAACATTGTTTGTGACAGGGCCAATTGGCTCAATCATAGTTTTGCCTTAACTAGTAATGTTGGGAATAAGCCAGACCTGGAAATTTTACTCCTAGATATATGCTCTTAGAGAAATTTCCATACATGTGTATTCAGAAATATATATAAAAATCTTCAGAGCATCATTGGTCATAATAAGAAAATCTAGAAACAACTTAAGTATTCTACGATACATGTATGTATACAAAACATCTTATAGAAAATCCAAATGAACTTTTTGGCCAGGCCAATAATTTAACATATATGTTTGTGGGCTGCCCTGATGGCTCAGATGGTAAAGAATCTGGCTGCAATGTAGGAGACCTGGGTTCGATCGCTGGGTCAGGAAGATCCCCTGGAGAAGGGAATGGCTAGCCACTCCAGTAATCTTGACTTGAGAATTCCACGGATGGAGGAGCCTGGTGGGCTATAGTTCATGGGGTTGCCATCTGCACGAACATTTGGCCATCCCAAAATATTATATATAATGTATATTATATATATAATATACACACACATACATACATACAATGGAATACTATACAGGCAACGAAAATAAATTGCTACAGATAAACAAATCAAAATGGACAAATCACAAACATGTTATGTTGAATAAAAGAAGCAAATTGCAGGAAAGTACAAGTACTATGATAGTATTTATGTCAAATTTTAACACAGAAAAATTAAATACTATATTACTTAAGGAGATATGCATATATGGTTAATTTACAAAGAAAAACAACTAAATAATTATTGTAAAGTTAAGGTAATTATTGCTTCTAACAGGGAAGAGGAAAAATTTGATCAGGAAGTTCACAGGAATATCAAATTTTTTCATATAGTTTTACTTTATTTTTTTTAATTTTTTTAAATTTTTTAATTTTGAAATCTTTAATTCTTACAGGCATTCCCAAACATGAACCCCCCTCCCACCTCCCTCCCCATAACCAGGAAGAAATAGAAAATCTTAACAGACCCATCACAAGCACGGAAATTGAAACTGTAATCAGAAATCTTCCAGCAAACAAAAGCCCAGGTCCAGGCGGCTTCACAGCTGAATTCTACCAAAAATTTCGAGAAGAGCTAACACCTATCATACTCAAACTCTTCCAGAAAATTGAAGAGGAAGGTAAACTTCCAAACTCATTCTATGAGGCCACCATCACCCTAATAACAAAACCTGACAAAGATGCCACAAAAAAAGAAAACTACAGTCCAATATCACTGATGAACATAGATGCAAAAATCCTCAACAAAATTCTAGCAATCAGAATCCAACAACACATTAAAAAGATCATACACCACGACCAAGTGGGCTTTATCCCAGGGATGCAAGGATTCTTCAATATCTGCAAATCAATCAATGTAATTCACCACATTAACAAATTGAAAAATAAAAACCATATGATTATCTCAATAGACGCAGAGAAGGCCTTTGACAAAATTCAACATCCATTTATGATAAAAAACGCTCCAGAAAGCAGGAATAGAAGGAACATACCTCAACATAATAAAAGCTATCTATGACAAACCCACAGCAAACATTATCCTCAATGGTGAAAAATTGAAAGCATTTCCCCTAAAGTCAGGAACAAGACAAGGATGTCCACTTTCAGCCCTACTATTCAACATAGTTCTGGAAGTTTTGGCCACAGCAATCAGAGCAGAAAAAGAAATAAAAGGAATCCAAATTGGAAAAGAAGAAGTAAAACTCTCACTGTTTGCAGATGACATGATCCTCTACATGGAAAACCCTAAAGACTCTACCAAAAAATTACTAGAGCTAATCAATGAATATAGTAAAGTTGCAGGATATAAAATCAACACACAGAAATCCCTTGCATTCCTATACACTAATAATGAGAAAGTAGAAAAAGAAATTAAGGAAACAATTCCATTCACCATTGCAACGAAAAGAATAAAATACTTAGGAATATATCTACTTCATATTGTTTTAAATCAAGTTGGGTAGAAGGTATAGAGATATTTACTATTAAATATTAAACTGGATATATTACATACAATTTTATATATATATATATATACACACACACACACACATTTATAGTAGTGGTGAAAGTGGGTACGCTTGTCTTATTCCTGACCTTAGCGAAAATGCTTTCAATTTTTCACCATTGAGGATAATGTTTGCTGTGGGTTTGTCATATATAGCTTTTATTATGTTGAGGTATGTTCCTTCTATTCCTGCTTTCTGGAGAGTTTTTATCATAAATGGATGTTGAATATTGTCTAAGGCCTTCTCTGCATCTATTGAGATAATCGTATGGTTTTTATTTTTCAATTTGTTAATGTGGTGCATTACATTGATTGATTTGCGGATACTGAAGAATCCTTGCATCCCTGGGATAAAGCCCACTTGGTGATGATGTACCATGTTTTTGATGTGTTGTTGGATTCTGATTGCTAGAATTTTGTAAAGGATTTTTGCATCTATGTTCATCAGTGATATTGGACTGTAGTTTTCTTTTTTTGTGGCATCTTTGTCAGGTTTTGTTATTAGGGTGATGGTGGCCTCATAGAATGAGTTTGGAAGTTTACCTTCCTCTTCAATTTTCTGGAAGAGTTTGAGTATGATAGGTGTTAGCTCTTCTCTAAAGTTTTGGTAGAATTCAGCTGTGAAGCCATCTGGTCCTGGGCTTTTGTTTGCAGGAAGATTCCTGATTACAGTTTCAATTTCCTTGCTTGTGATGAGTCTGTTAAGATTTTCTATTTCTTCCTGGTTCAGTTTTGGAAAGTTGTACTTTTCTAAGAATTTGTTCATTTCTTCCACGTTGTCCCAAGCAAAAATAAACAAATGGGACCTAATTAAAATTAAAAGCTTCTGCACACAAAAGAAACTATAAGCAAGGTGAAAAGACAGCCTTCTAAATGGGAGCAACTGGCAAACAACTAATCTCAAAAATATACAAGCAACTCCTGCAGCTCTATTCCAGAAAAATAAATGACCCAATCAAAAAATGGGCCAAAGAACTAAACAGACATTTCTCCAAAGAAGACATACAGATGGCTAACAAACACATGAAAAGATGCTCAACATCACTCATCATCAGAGAAATGCAAGTCAAAACCACAATGAGGTACCATTTCATGCTAGTCAGAATGGCTGCTACTCAAAAGTCTACAAGCAATAAATGCTGGAGAGGGTGTGGGGAAAAGGGAACCCTCTTATACTGTTGGTGGGAATGCAAACCAGTACAGCCACTATGGAGAACAGTGTGGAGATTCTTTAAAACACTGGAAATAGAACTGCCATACAACCCAGCAATCCCACTGCTGGGCATACACACCGAGGAAAACAGAACTGAAAGAGACACATGTACCCCAATGTTCATCGCAGCACTGTTTATAATAGCCAGGACATGGAAGCAACCTAGATGTCCATAAGCAGATGAATGGATAAGAAACCTGTGGTACATATACACAATGGACTATTACTCAGCCATTAAAAAGAACACATTTGAATCAGTTCTAATGAGGTGGATGAAACTGGAGCCGATTATACAGAGTGAAGTAAGCCAGAAAGAAAAACACCAATACAGTATAATAATGCATATATATGGAATTTAGAAAGATGGTAACGATAACCCTGTATGAGAGACAGCAAAAGAGACACAGATGTATAGAACAGTCTTTTGGACTCTGTGTAAGAGGGCAAGGGTGGGATGATTTGGGAGAATGGCATTGAAACATGTATATTATATGTGAAATGAATTGCCAGTCCAGGTTCGATAAGTGATACAGGATGCTTGGGGCTGGTGCACTGGGATGATCCAGAGGGATGGGATGGGGAGGGAGGTGGGAGGGGGTTCAGGATGGGGAACACATGTACACTCATGGCAGATTCATGTCAATGTATGGCAAAACCAATACAATATTGTGAAGTAATTAGCCTCCAATTAAAATAAATAAATTTGTTTTTAAAAAATTAAAATATATATATACATTTATAATTCTAAAATAATATTTAAAGATTGTACCATTTGTTTTGAGTTGTCCATATCTCTTCTATTCCTTCCTATTTAGGGACTACAAATCATAATGTGGCATCTAAAAATAAAAATAGATACATTTTATATTACTTCTCAAATATATTGGCATTACGCATTTCCACTTATATTCAAGGGACACTATTTTATAAAGCATTTAAAATACATACTGCTTGAAATGTTACTGTACCTTGAGCTATATTGCATTATTAATGACAAAGTATGCCCTAATACAAGGAATCTTACATTTCCAATTCTAAAATCCTGTTCATTATACATGGTAATGCACCATATACTATTTTAACTTTAAAAAGCAGAATATATTTTGTTTTTGAAGTTAAATATGAGGATGATTTTTTGTAAAAATCATTTTATAATCACACATATCATAAGGTATATTTAACTAGCCACCTTGAATTTTTTCCATATGGCCTATACTTTTCTATTTCCCTTGATCATAATCCTTGAAGAAACACAGCTTTCCTTTACCAGGTACTCACATAACCAAAGAACTATTTCAACAAGTAGGATTTTAATGATAGTGGAGGATGCACTCATACCAATCAGGATTTAGATATTCATGCTGAGAAGGCAATGGCACCCGACTCCAGTACTCTTGCCTGGAAAATCCCATGGACGGAGGAGCCTGGTAGGCTGCAGTCCATTTTCACTTTCATGCATTGGAGAAGGAAATGGCAACCCACTGCAGTGTTCTTGCCTGGAGAATCCCAGGGATGAGGAGACTGTTGGGCCGCTGTCTATGGGGTCGCACAGAGTCGGACACAACTGAAGTGACTTAGCAGCAGCAGCAGCAGCCTATATTCATGGAAATTATTATTGAAGCAAGACTTTTGTGTTTGTGTGCACATTCATGTGTAAGTGTGTCTATGTGTGTGTTTACTTTATATTAAACTATAAGGATCTAGATCAGAACTCAACGTTTTCTGTAAAAAGACAATAAATATTTCAGGCTTCATGGCCGTGGAGTCTCTTTTATGAGTTAACTGCTGTTGTAGCACAAATCAAGCATAGAAAAGAGTAATTGACTGTACATGGCTGTCTTCTGACAAAACATTATTTACAAAATGAAACAATGGGTCAGATTTGACCTGCAGGTCATATTTTGCCCACTCTGATCTAGATAATTATCTAAACTTATCACTTTGCTGAAAACATAAAACTGTTACATGTGAATTGTGCATCGGCTGCTAAATAATTTCAATTAAGCTTTTTTGAGGTAGTTGAACCCCTCCCTCATTCATTCTACTACAAAGATGCCAGCCTCTTTTATTCTCTAACAAAGCTAGTTCTTTCCAGATCCTGGCTGTTACTCATTGACATTTAACTTTAATGGAAACCTTTCCCCAACTTTTTACCTAATTAATTCTGAATATTCATTCCTAAAGTTTTGGTTTGAATGTTACCTAGTTAGAGAAGGCATCACAGCACTCATTCTGTTTTTGTGTGTGTGTATATCAGTTACTTATTGTCTAATATGTTCTCCCTTACTAGATTTTAAGCTCTGTGAGGGCAGGAGGCATACTTGTTTTCTTAAACACTGTGTGTCAAGTACCTAGGATAATTCTTAGGAAAACTTAGACAATAAATATTTATGGAATTAAAAATAAACTCCTTTCAGAATGATTTGTTCTAGAATTATAAATATATCATCAGTTTTCCACTTACAATCTCCCCCTACCTTGAATTCTTTATACAATAATGTATAAATTCCTTACAGTGGCAAAGAAAACCAATCTGACAATCTTCCAGCCTCATCTCTCATAACAATAGAGTCTCATTTCCCAGCCTTAACACCACATTCTACTTTAGTGTGAAAATGCTTATAGAACCTGGAGTTTTTACCTTCTTTATACCATAAGGTCAGCTTCCTTGGTGGCTCAGCAGTAAAGAATCTGCCTGCAATGCTGGAGACAAGGGTTCTACCCAGGAAGAACCCCTAGAGAAGGAAATAGCCACTCCCTCCAGTATTCTTGTTTGCAAAATCCAACGGAGCCTAATGGCCTACAGTCCATGGGGTCGCAAGAATCAGACATGACTGAGCGACTCAACGACCACAATAAAGGATAAGGTCATCTCTCTAATTCCTCCAGCTCCCCCAATTTTTATCCTATTTCCCTAAAAAAAAAACTTTAAAAATTCTGTCAAAACTCAGTTCCAAGAAGAGTGTTCATACAGCTGACCAGCTCCCCAGACCCCTCTCCAGTTTCCCACTCTCTCCTACAGAATCTCTTTGGAAACCATTATGGTTGTTTTTCACTGCTCTCACGTATCTGCTTTTCCACTCATTCAAACCATACTCTTAAGTTCTTCAAGGGTATGAGACTTTGATTCACTCATCTCTGTATCCCTAGTACATACATGGTGTTTGTCACATATAAGAGAAAAATTGTCATAAACCTCTTTTAAGGGAGATACAATTTCATGATAAACTTTAGCCAAATATAATTCCAATAAACACTTCTTATTAGGACTTGTTCTGGGAGATGAACTGTGTTCCCTGACTAGTGAATTTGGGAACTGGGTCCCCAAATTAGTGAATTTGGGGGTGACAATAGTCACCCCAAACTCTACTCATCTTTGACTGGACATAATGTTATTTTTGCACTTAGCTTAAATATTACTTGGAGAAGGAAATGGCAACCCACTCCAGTACTCTTGCCTGGAAAATCCCATGGACAGAGGAGCCTGGTAGGCTACAGCCCATGGGATCGCCAAGAGTCAAACACGACTGAGCGACTTCACTTAAATATTACTATGTAGTCATGTTATTTTCTTAGCAAAAGTTTCTACTAAGAATGAAACTTTGAACCGGCCAACTAGAGGCCTTTATCCCCAAAGCAAGACTGCAATGATGTGATTGCAACATGTATATTCATAATTAAATTTTCTGAAGAGTTCCTTAGTAGAAAATCTTGGTAGGGCCTCAATAAATATTTGTTGACCAAATGAATAACCTTCTCACAAGTAGAACTTTTCTGAAGTTATACATGTTCTCCCTCACCAAAGCCTAGGAAACACACACAAAACCGTAAAAACATTGTTAAACCTGCAAAGTCACATCCTGCAGTCTCTTTCAGGATGACAAAAGGCTCTTCTTCCTGAGAGACTGAAGTACTTATGCAAAAATGAGCCACGCTCAATAGCACATACCATACGAAAACCACTTGTGGACAAAACTGAAAAGTCCACTTAAATTCAGAAAGCACAGCAATTCCAATTCCTCTATTAAATTCCTCACCTTGTGAAATTATTCTTATCGATATTTTAATTTCATAAGTCTGAAAGAGAGAGAAAAACCTAGCTACTTGAGCAGATGGCAGTCACAGACTGCATACCACAATTAAGACTTAGTGTACAAGCTGCAGCAGCCTGATACAGTATAAACAGTTCCTGAATACCAGTGCCACCTAAGTTTGCCTTAAAGGAACACCCAAAACCAGTTTAGGAAATAATAGTTTGGTCATATTCTGTGGTCATCTGAAAATCTGGCATGAGGGTTCCAGATAAGACGGAACTGCTTGCTTCCTTTGCTTTCAAGTTTTGCCCATCTGTGCTGCCAGTGGTGTCACCAACTGTGTAACCATGTAGGGGCCCCCAAGGGTTGCCAAATGTTCCAGTGTATGCAATAATTGATATATCCAAGGAAGGGCATTCCATTGACACAGCATGGGCTCCCATCAATACAGACAAGGTGTCCATAGGATACCCCTGAGCTAAACTGCAGTCTAAGTGAAGTACATTTTCCCTATCACTTGAGTCACTGCTCTTCAGTCTTAGCCTTCCTTTCAAGGGTAAAACCTCTGCCCACACAACCTGTCTCCCTCTTCAATTAGCATGCTTTTACAGAAAAAGATCTGAAATCAGGCCTCAGCAGAAATCTCAGCTATTGTGTCATCTCCATCAGAAGTCACTGTTTTTAAGTCTTTTCTCTAATATGAAATGAAAGAAGGGAAAATTCCTCCATGAACACATGGTAGGATTATTTAATGAGTAATAGAAGGAATTTTTCTGATATTCTCAAAATATTATTCTATCTGCACTGGTCAGAGTAAATTCTAAATTTTATTCTAGAATTTATTATTTTTAAGATTGAAGTTACAAAGGCTCTCAGATACCCCATTTTTCTTTAGGATAAGATTCACAAATTTCTTGAAATAGTTATATGATGAAAACTGGTGGTGGCGGGTGGCTGCAAAAGATCTGGAAGGCTTCGAATGTCTCTTTCTGGGGCCCCAGTTTACTCATCTACAAAATGGGAAGAAAAATACCCATCCTAATTAGATCATAAGCTTGTGTTGTACTGCTCCAACAGAGAAAATTCATGGGAGTGGATACTGAAATTAATTAAACACTAAGTATGAATGAAATGCAATTACCAGAGTGTATAATTTTTTTTTAAGTGAAAATTCAAGTTTGAAATTGAACAGTCATGCCCCTGGCTCCCACGCTCATCTTTCTGTAATGCCAGGTTTTCTAAAAAATCCAACTGAATACCTTTCATTTTTCTTATTTTTAAGTAAGATCTATGCTTTGGGGCTAAGGTGCATTTTTCTTGCTGTGAGCTTATGCCATTATGCGACTTCACAACACAGCAACACACCATTAAGAACATCTCAAGAAAGTCAGAGGTAGTAGCAGTCTTTTGGCCCTTAACAAAATTTCTGTATCTGTGTCACAGAAGTTGGTGATTAGAGGTCCTTCCTTCTGGCTGTACCATTTTTAACCCTGTTAAAGATCCAAGCAAGTGAGGTGGGTTTGGATGACAGTAAAGGGGACAGAAAAAAAAAAAAGTTGCTAAGGAAGTACATTCTCTAGAAACAGAAAAGAGATCTTGAGATTATAGGTTCAATAAATTGATAACCTTTAGATATGGCCTGGCATATAAGTTTGGGCCTACCCACTAAACATTTACAATGGGCCCAATGTCCAAATGTAGAATTCCTGAAAAACAATTCTAACATAAAATTAGGGGGCCTTACAGAAAGGACCCTCACAGGGCATTCATTTCCTCCTCTTGCATAATATGATTTGGTATTTAATTTCCAAAATTTAAGAGGCACGTGAAGGGATGGGTTGGGAGGGATAATCTTACTCTATTACAAAACATGAATCCAACAGACCAGGTAATCATTTGCTAAAGCCTCTCTCTGTAGGAGATGCTATTCACAAAACTACCTAGGCTCTCTTATCCAAATATTCGCTCTGATAGACAGCATTATCATTGCTATTTAGCATATATATTGCTCTTCACAATCATATATTGCCTAATCTTAGCAACACATCCCCAGTGAGCATTATCATTTCTATTTGCAGATGAAAAGAATACAACATACAAAGGTTAAGTGACTTACCTATCATGAAACAACCATTCAGTGCTGAACAAGAAACAGAGCTAAGGACTGGACTATAAAACAACAGGCACTCCAGCTATTAAATTGTAAACAGAAGACTCACTTCTTGAACATATGAGAAAGAGCTTAAGTTCACGTTTTTAATGCCTTGTTTCAAAGGGAGAATTAAATCATTAAATCTTGGCTTATCCTTTCCACTTTTTCAAGGTATCTCCTTTTATCTCAGGCTGAGTAGAGCAGTAATTCTTTCAAATCTGCCACAGAATCATCTGCAGGTTTAGATCAGACCCGTTTCTAAAAGCAAAGTTTTTCTCCAGTCCCTGCAAAACCCACCACTTGTGCCCTTTCTGCGAGGCACAGTATTCTCCTTTCAGTCCTAAGTTGCAACTGAATGATACCATTCATATCAAATTGCTTCAGAATCCAAACTCCCTTATGTTTGAGGATCACCATGAATATACTTGCAAGTATGTGTGTGTACCTGTTATCTGTTACTTGCAGGGAAAGGATAAGGAGAGAGGTTCTTTGTCTCTTATTTAACTCTCCCATGCTGCTACTGCTAAGTCGCTTCAGTCGTGTCCGACTCTGTGCGACCCCAGAGACGGCAGCCCACCAGGCTCCCCTATCCCTGGGATTCTTCAGGCAAGAACACTGGAGTGGGTTGCCATTTCTTAGAAAAGGCAGGAATTATACTTCTAATTCACATTAAATCCTTTTCTAGAAGGCATATTATGAATATTTAAAAAATGAAAATTTCCATTTTCTATTCAAGTTATTCTGAGGACTTATTTTCATGCTTCCTTTTTAATAGTCCTTAAATAATGCCTAATAGATAGGTTCAAACTCATAACTACCATACCTGGTGGTTTTTGCCTGACCTGGTACGTTTTGGCAAACACAAATTTCTAGCTGTTTACTTTGTTTGAAAAAGTGATTCTTTGGAATCATGAGGTTAAAGGAAATTCACAGGGCATCTAGTCTATCTAAGTTGATTAAGGCAGGATACAGATGAATTTTATTACCTTTAGCTTATCACTGGGCTAGTATAAATTTTAATCTCATAAGAGTTATCCTCCAATCCCCTTAATAATTTCAGTGAAAGGAAATAGTTCTTTTAATAAGTCTAGACAGCATATAGGGTGATATATTTTGCAACATGCATTTGTGGTTTATACTTTTAAAATTCAGCCAACAGTTGTTGTAATATTTGACATTATCTTTCTAAATGGTTTCCACAAATATATGGCTTTGTGATTTTCCATCAAAAACCCCGGTCATGTTGGTGTATTTTTGGCAGGAAGCCTTATTCCAAATCTGAGACAACATATATATGCTTTTAAGAGATGCTATTAGATGGGTAAGTATTATTTCCCATGAGAAATGGCTGTTTCAGTATCTGCCTATCTCTGAGTTTCTAATGCTACATTAGAAGAATAGATATTACTTTTTTTTTTAACCAAGTGAGAGGATTCTGAATTTTCAATAGCAATGGAAAATGTACTATCCCTCTGATAATATCAAGGAAACAATTTTAGTTTGTATCTATTGGTGAATCCCAGAATCAAGAGGAGAGCAAAATAAATATTTTAGAACCAGCCATTAGTATAACAAGCCCACAATGTATACATCAAGGATGATCAAACTTCTCAAGTAAAAGTAATCCAATATCTTTCTTCCTCAGCGTATCATACTTAGTAACAGATGATTTACCTGATTTCAACATTTCCACTGCATCTTGATGAGCCTTGGAGAAGTTTTGTGAACAGATCTTTTCCCTTAATACACAAATGGAGATTGGCCAGAGGACAGAAATGATCTGTTGAATCTTACTGGCAATGCTTTCCCTACTCCTTAATTTCATAAAGGTCAATGACACTACTCTGAACAAAGGCCTATTAAAATTCTGAAGGATGGAGCCTGCCCATCACAAATACCAAGGTGGTGGGTGAGCAAGAGGAAAGAAGGAAAAAAAAAAAAAAAGAAATCCCACCACTTTGTACAAGGTTAGATCAGGCCTTGTGTACACAGAGCTATCTGAGGGGAGGATCAAGCTCTAAAGATTTTAATTTCAGCGAAGTCATACAGAGCTAATGGAGCCACTGGCGATCAATAGCTCCCACTCTCCTGTGAGAAAGAGAGATTTATTGAGCTCTCCCCACTGATTCTGCATCAAGTAGAGCCAGCAGTGTTGATCACGGCACCCCCAGTTCCTGCAGTGTGAGAATGACTGATTCCATTCCTAGCAGCAGCTCAGCTTTCACAGCCAGCAGAGTTCTCTGATAATCTCTTAATATGTCCACTGTTATAATATCTTTATGATGTTCAGGCTGAGAGATAAGGGAAGCAATAAATCACTCAATTCTCTCCCTCTAAGTTCAGACCCAATTTCGGGAAAGAAACAGGAAAAGGATAATAGCAATCAAAGTAGCAGTTTTATTGCTAGGAACCTAAACCTGTTGGTCTTACCCCTTCTCCAGTCCCTTGGACTCTAACCTACAATAACATTTGGTCAGCACCACACTCACCCAGCAAGGTGCCTCATGGTGCCTCATGCTCAAACGCAAAACTCGAACAATGGCTGTTAGACTCTCACTTCACCAATCAGACAAAGCTACGCTCTTTGAATAAAAGTAACAACAACAACAAAAACTACCTCTTCTAATACTGGAAGTTCTCACATAGAATAGGGTTTTCCCAAACACTGCAATCAAACTGACATGCTTTGTCTTACTGGACATTTAGGAGACATCTATATTTGGAATTATTAATTTATCAAATGATAATCACTTACAGGCATTAGAGAAAATAGTAAGATTTGTTCCTGACTACTTCATTTCAGAGTGATTATCTCTGCTGGGAGCAGACACAACTGCTGTTTTATTCATTGCTTCCAAAATCAGGAATCCCTCTTGTCCTCCACAGAGAGAAGCATTACATGCTGGCAGACATTCAAGTGGCAGGGATCGAGTGTTACGCACAGTTCAGAGGTAATGGGATAGGTTGTTGCCCTTTGCACATGAAGAAGTCAGCCTGGGTGTTTGCCACTCCCATTAAATCAGATAACAGTTTTCAAGAGTGAAGCTGGACTTTGACAGTCCCTAAGTTAAAACACTACTGCAACTAATGCCCACTAAGCCACCAGAGAAGGGCCATGGAAGAATCCATCAGCAACCAGATCATCCTCAGATACAAATATATTTGCACTGCATATCTCTATTCCTTCCCTTATGTATACACCCTTTCCCACTGCTTCTGAAGTCATATACTCAATGCTATGTAATCAGCTCTAGTAAAATCTTCACTTCCCAGGTGACTCAGTAGTAAAGAATACGCCTGCCAATGCAGGAGATGCAGGTTCTATCCTTGGGTTGGGAATATCCCCTGGAGAAGGAAATGGCAACCCACTCCAGGATTCTTGCCCGGAAAATCCCATGTATGGAGAAGCCTGGCAGGCTACAGTCCATAGCGTCGCAAAAGGGTCGGACATAACTTGGTAACTAAAAAACAACAACAACAATTAAAATTTTATTCCAGATTTGTGCATCTAGAATGCTTAATTAACCTGACCTTACTATTAAAATAAAACCAGTGTGCCTAACTGTCTCAGAATCACAGATCTCTGAAACAAAGGATAAAAGCAAGTTTCTTAGGTTGCATTCAAAATGATTACTTTCATTTCTTTTTATCTTTTGAATTTATTAAAAGTGCAAGATCAAATTGATGTTTTAAAACATCAGAGAAAGATCAGATAGTCACCTTATGCTGTTCCAAGCAATTAAAAACATTAGATCAATGTGCTATCTATTCCTGAAACTAAATCTTCAGATCAAGGGCAAGTTCACTGAACAGAAGACTCATCACATCCCAGGTGTGACAGCCTACAAAGACCACATAATCAGGTCTTTTTTCTGTTTGTTTAATTTATACATAAATACATGAAACATAGACAGGAATTTGCTAGTAAAGCAGAAGATAAAGAACAGACTTAATTCCCAATCTTCTAAGAAAGTAGAGAGTTTAAATAAAAACTCATTGTTTAATGGGTGACTGTACTGTGTTTAGACATTGAGCTAGGTACTATAATCCCTGTTTTGTAGATTTGGAAATTGAAATTCAAGTATGTTACATACCTATAATAATAGTAGTAAGGGATGGAGACAAGATTTAACTCCACATACTTTGATTTCAAAGGCCATGTTATACTGACCATTATACAAGGTTGACCATTATCAAGTTGCTGCATGGCTCATTAAGTCAGATTCTGTCTCTGTTTAAATTACTCCAAAAAAGAAGTAAGAAAGACACTCATATAAGTGGTATGGTGTTCCTGTTCAGGCGTTAAGTTGTGTCTGACTCTTTGTGACCCCATGGACAGCAGAATTAAAACATTTTTAACACAGAATTATGCATATTGAAATACATAGTAATATATGATTAAGCAAATAATTTACAGAAGCAATTTAATTTTAGAAAAAAGATACATTAATTCACTTAGTTTTCACTCAAGGTCAAGGAGAAAAAGTCTACAGATGAAAATTACCAGTTATTGAGGACCTACAATGTGCCAGGATCATAACAGTCATTATCTTATTTAATTCTTGTGTAACTTTATGCTACAATACATTATAATCCTTGTTTAACAAAAAAGAAAACAGACTCATAGTGATTAAATGACTTGACCAAAATTAACAGTGAGGGGAATCAAAGGTATTCAGATCCAGTCTGTTAACTACATTGCTTAAGCTTTCTTCACTGTAACATAACAACATTTTTTTTAAGATAAAATTTGTATACAACATTATATAAGTTTCAGGTATACTCCAACATATAAATTCTTAATAATTAGTAAGCATCAAATATGCAAAAATGCACAAGCATGCATGTAGTTACTTATACAACACCATCTCTGGCTTAAAAGTTAAAAGAAAAAGTTTGTGGCAAACAGCCAGCTTAAAATTTGCTTACAATAAGTATTTCTTAAATATAATACTGAGAGTTAAGGATTTTTACTAAACAGCATTTTAATGACACAAATGATATGCAAAACAATATAATACTTTTGCCATTTTTAAGAAAGTATATAAGACTTTCACCCTATTCATCCTATTTCAAAAATGGAAACAGCTCCCAATGCAACATAAGAAGATTAGACAACATATAATTAATTATTAATAAGTGGCATAGACTTGCATTACCCAAAGAGTCATATCCACACATGCTGTGGTAATAAAAATTAAGCTAGTGGCACAAATGTAAGAGTTTTCACTTAAATTATGCTTTAATCTTATGACCAATTTTCTAATTATGGTCAGCTATATTAATTTTTTATAAAAGTATTTGTTCCCTTTTAAAAGCAATTTCTCCTTGATTAATAATTTTGGAATACAGTATTTACTAAATCTAAACATCTTCTGACCTAGCAATTCTATTCCAACAGAAACATAGTCACATATGCACCAAAAATAAACATAAGAATATATTCCCTGCAGTAGTATTTACAATAGGCCTAAATTTTAAACTAACCAAGTGGCTATTAACAGTTAAATAAATAAATCCTGGTATATTCATAAAATGAGATATAATCCAGTAATGAAAATAACTATATCTCACAAATATTTAGAGAAACAAGGCAGACATAATACCTAAAAAAGGTTTTTGAGTAGTAATTTTAGTGGTATTGCTATTATTTTTATTCATTTCTTTAGCACTCCTGGGAAAATCCTTCCTTTCTTAAAAGTAGTATAATATTGTCCTCTTGGGACACTTCATTACACTCTCCTACAAGTAGGGATACTACTGTGTTAATGATTAACGAATTTATATCAGACATTGTCATTGTATAGAGTGAAAGACCAAGTCTGCATATACACCAGTATGGCCTCTTTAAAAAAAAAAAAACCCATTAGACTCATAAGGTAGGCAAAGAAGCCTCTCTCTTTCTCTACTATGTACTCCTTGCATTCCTTACATTAGAGAAAATCCAACATGCAAATGGAAATCACAAAAAATAAAACAATCCAAAGTGGAAAGAAGATAACCATAAAGCAAGGTAAGAAAAGAAACACAATGACCACATCAGGAATATTAGAGGAGATAACATTACAAAAACTACTGCTACTGCTGCTGCTTAGTCGCTTCAGTCATGTCCAACTCTGTGCGACCCCATAGACGGCAGCCCACCAGGCTCCCCTGTCCCTGGGATTCTCCAGGCAAGAACACTGGAGTGGGTTGCCATTTCCTTCTCCAATGCAGGAAAGTGAAAAGCGAAAGTGAAGTCGCTCAGTCGTGTCCAACTCTTCGCGATCCCATGGACTGCAGCCTACCAGGCTCCTCCATCCATGGGATTTTCCAGGCAAGAGTACTGGAGTGGGGTGCCATTGCCTTCTCTGACAAAACCTACAGATATTTAAAAGGATAATGAGGGAATGTTATCAATAAATTTATGCAATAACTCAAAAACATAGATCATGAATTAGATCCATCACTGAAAATCTTTTACAAAAAAAGAGAAAAGAAAACATCAGGCACACATTGTTTCACAAATGAAACCAAACACTTAAAGAAATAATACAAATTCTATACCAATACAGAAATTAAAGAGGAGAAAATACATCCAAAATAATTTTATAAAACCAGGGAAAGCCTGACAAAACCTGACAAATATATTACAGGAAAATAAAATTAAAAATCAATACTCAGTATGCACCTAGACTCAATGATACTTAGTGAACAGCAAATTGAATGAGCAAAGTTCAACACCATTTCACCAACTGGCATTTACCCAAGAATACAAGATTGATTTATCATTCAAAAAATTCAGTCACAATAATTCTCCATAGCAACAGAATAAAGTATAAAACCTTGTGATTATGTTGTTCAGTCACTAAGTTGTGTCTGGCTCTGCAACCCCATGAATTGCAGCACGCTGGGCTTCCCTGTCCTGGAGAATTTGCTCAAACTCATGTTCACTGAGCCCATGATGGCTTCCCTCATGGCCCAAATGATAAACAATCTGCCTGCAGTGCAGGAGACTGAGTGCAGTCCCTGGGTTGGGAAGAGCCCCTGGGGAAGGGAGCAGCTTTCCATTCCAGTATTCTTGCCTGGCGAATTACATGGACAGAGGAGCCTGGTGGGCTACCGTGCATGGGGTTGCAAAGAGTCGAAAAGGACTGAGTGACAAACACTTTCACTTTCCCTATGATCATAATGGCACCCCACTCCAGTGTTCTTGCCTGGAGAATCCCAGGGATGGCGGAGCCTGGTGGGCTTCCATCTATGGGGTCGCACAGAGTCGGACACGACTGAAGTGACTTAGCAGCAGCAGCATGATCATGTCAGTTCATAAAAAAGCATTTGACAAAATTTAACTCCTATTCACAATAAACCTCTCAGCATACCAGAAAGAGAAGAAAATTTCTACAAACTAGAAAAGGTTATCTATGAAAAATAGTAAAAGACTAGATAATTTAACACCTAAGACTGGGAACAAAACAAAAACCTACTCTCCTACTACGTGTATTCAATTATATTGGGAGTTCCTATCTAGTGCCTTAAGCAGGGAAATAAAGGAAAAAGCTTGGAGAGGAAGAAAAAACTACTATTGTACATAGAATATAAAAGAGTTTGCATAGAAAATCCTAAAAAATATACAAAATAATTATTAGAATTAAATGCATTTATGAGGGTCACAGGATTCAAGACCAATACACAAAAAACAACTGTATTTCTAAATATATGACAGTAGCAAACTGGAAAATACTGGCTTTTTAACATGCCTCACTTACAAGTGTTAAACAGTTAAGTAATAAGTAGCTGGAAACATAAAACACGTAAAAGCTTAAAAATACACAAATGAAAAGACATCAACACTGAACAGTGAACATTACTGCAAGCAAATAAAAACCTAAATAAATGAAGAGATGTATCATGATTATAGTACAAGACTCCATATTATACATATTCCCCAATTTATCTATAGTTTGTAGCTTACCAGGCTCCTCCGTCCATGGGATTTTCCAGGCAAGAGTACTGGAGTGGGGTGCCATTTCCTTCTCCAATAGTTATATGACATCACAATTCAAATCAACAGCCATTTTGACAAATGGTCAAGTTGATTCTAAATCGTATATGGAGAAACAAGAATCTACATTAGACCAAATAAACTTATTCAAAAACAAAGTTGGAAAATCCACAGATTAAAAAATATAGAATACAGAATATACATATAAAGAATAGAGTTACAGTAATCAAGATAACGTGTTGTTTTGTTGTTCTTTAATCGCTCCGTCATGTCCAACTCTCTGTGACCCCGTGGATTGTAGCCATGGGATTCTGTCCATGGGATTCTCCAAGCAAGAATACTGGAGTAGTTGCCATTTCCTTATTCAGGAAGATAATGTGTTATTGATAAAAATGGACATAGAAGAGTGAAACAGAGTTCGGGGAAAATAACTTGCAAAAATATTGCACTAATTTTCACCTAATAATCTCAGGCTATCAAAATGAGAAAAAGTTTTGCTTTTTTACTGATACTAGAACAATGTAATGAATACATAGAAGAAAATTGAACCTTGACTCCAACCTCAGATCATATATAAATATTAACTCAAGGTGGATCTAAATACAAAAAGTAAAACTGTACATTTATAAATTTTCTGAAAGGAAACACAGAGGATGATTGCTGTGACTTTGTTACAGGCAGGAACTTCTTAAGAAGATCTCATGCATGGGCGTGTGCTTGGTTGCTAAGTCATGTCTGACTCTCTGCAACCTCATGGACTGTAGCCCACCAGACTCCTCTGTCCATGGAATTCTCCAGGCAAGAATACTGGAGTGAGTACCCATTTCCTTCTCCAGGGGATCTTCCCGACCCAGGGATCAAAACTGCATCTCCTGCATTGGCAGGTGGCTTCTTTACCACTGAGCCACCAGGGAAGTCCCCGCATATGCATAAATCAGACAGTTCCACTCCCAGGTATACTGCCCACAGAATCGACTCAAGATGTTCACCAAATATATGTACAAAATTCTCAGAACATTATCTACAATATTCTAAACTAGAAACAATCCATATGCCCATTAACAATAGAAGAGGAAAATAAACTGTGGCTTATTTACATAAGAGTATTCAAAATATCAATGAGAATAAATAAACTACAGGCATACCTCAAAGACACTGAAGATTTGGTTCCAGATCACCACAGTAAGCAAATAGTGCAATAAAGTGAGTCACACAAATTTTTTCCCAGTGCATATAAGTGATGTTGATATTATACTAAAGTCTACTAAATACATAATATCATTATGTCTAAAAAACAATGTAGATAATTAAAAATACTTTACTTACAAGCACACTAACCATCATGTAAGCCTTCAATGATTCATAGCAATAATATCCAAGATCACTGATCATAGATCTCCATAATAAATATAGTAATGAGAAACTTTAAAATATGATGAAAATCACCAAAATGTGACGCAGAGACTCAAAGTGAGCAAATACCGTTGGAAAAATAGCACCAATAGACTTGGTCCATGCAAGTTTGTGACAAACTTTCAATTCATTAAAAAAATAAAAAGTACATCATAAGCAAAACACAATAAAGCAAAGCACAATAACATGAGGTATGCCTGTAGTATGAATAGATTATGAATGGATCTCATAATGTTGAGTGAAAAAAGACTAAAAAGGTCTACGACTAGAGGTAAGATTTCATTTCAAAAATAGACAAAATTAATGCCTAGTGTTAGGAATCAAAAGTGGTTATCTTTTGAGATAAGTGACTAGGAAGGCCAAAAGAGTGCCTCCTGAAGTTGCAATACATCTTCATCTGGGTTTTTATTACCTAGACACATTTATTTGTGAAAATTCTTTGAGTTATACACTGCTGCTTTGAACTTTTTATGTATGCTACATGTCAACTCTAAAAGTTTATTTTTTAAAAAATCTATGGTAAACTGGAGAAATACATTTCACACTTTGGTCATGAAATGTCATTCAAAACTGTCATGAAACAATGTAGCATGCATTTACAGGCCTAATGGTAAAAGTGATAGAAAAGATGTGTGATTTTTAAAATTCTATTTGCCATGTACTTCAGAAATAAGTTTATTTTCATTTGAGCATCTGGTTATTTCAGGTGCCCCTGGGGCAAGACCAAAATTTATAGTTCTGTGGTTATATAGGCCACTTGTTTATATAGAGAATTTTATGGCTTAGTTCCTCAGGCTTATGTCAGTATTGCTGCTGGAGTTTTCTCTGTTAATTACCCTCCGGGACTTCAGTGTGCACACAGATGTCAATTCAGATGGGCCAGCATGTATCTTTCTGGAAGCAATGGACTCTGAGTTTTAACCAGATGGTTGAGGCAAGTTCCCTTAAGACCAAGCTCATTCTAAACTTTGTCTATGGACTTAATTTGTGAAGAGGGTTCCATTTTCAATGTCTAATCTGATTTACCCAGTCATTAGCTCTTTAAATTTCTTTCTTATAAAATAACATTTTTAAATTTCATGATAAATTCCTAGATATAAAGGCAAATATTTTTAAGAATTTACTGTGTGCCAAGCAAGGTCTTAAACCTTCTATATATAATTAATTCATCTAATCACTACCACTAATTTATACAATAGGAACTAGTAAAACCATCCTCATTTAAAAGAAAGAAAATGAAGCACAGATAGATAAAAAGCTTGGCCAAGTGACATGGAAGGTGCAAGATTTAGTGCCAGGTAGGTAAGTTCCAGCATGAATTCATGAGCCTTAATGATGAGTACAAGTGACAGAAGGAAGGTGTGATTTTTAAAATCTTGTTTGCCATGTACTATGGAGCCTTTGTTCTGTGCACCCAAGTCCTCCAACCATGAGAACTCCACACCATCATTTAAGCAAAATGGAAAACGCCAGCATCTATATTCTTAACCATTCTTGAGGCAAGGATTAAATACTTGTAAATGTGTAGAATTTTCCACTCTCATTGCTGCAAATCTGTACTCCACCCTGGTCAACTTATTTATACCTACATAAGTCTCAGATTCTTTATAGATAGTGTGCACAATAGCTACCTAAACAACAGCATCAGCACAAAAATTACATGCATGTAAAGACTTGGTACAATAAAGAACTTAATAAATATGAACCACAATTACTCCGTTATTCTTATTTATGGTATTATTGTTCCTGGGAACTATTAATAAAACCTCTACGTTACGTACAAATAGGGCAGCTACAAAAAAAATTGGAGGGTGGAGCCCCTGCAAAATTTCCTCAAGCATTAAACATCATAAACACTATGGCTATGCGTCTCATTTTCAAGCTTATCCACTGCCAGGTCGACATCAGCCAAGAGAATTATGGAGCCTTTGGTTCTGTACATCCACGTCCTCCAACCATGAAAAGTCCGTGCTATCTTGTGGCCATGTGTTAACAAAATGGAAAATCTCAGGAAACTTTTTCCAGAATTCACACTTTTCTTACTTTTGCCCTTTGGATTACTTTTCAATTTCATCAGAAATTAAAGCCAAAGGACTATTTTTTTGGTCACAACTTAAATTCCACCTTCTGCAGAAAAAAATAATTCAACATGTAAGTTTATGTGTAAACATGACATTCCAAATCATCTTCACATTAACATTTACTTCACTGAAAAATAAACACAAATACATGGTACTTTTTCTTGGGAATAAAAGAGACTGTGGATTCACTTTTACTAGCTGTAAATGTGCTCTGGGGAAATTCCCTGCCAATTTTATGGATAATACAAACAGGTCTGTTAGTAACTCTGGCGTACTGTAGACAGAATGTAGAATTCATCTTGTAGGCTCAAGAGCCCGCTGCAATTCACATATGTGCACCAGCTATTAAAGGGCAATGGCAATGTTATGGATGGTTAACACTTTCCTCTTTCTGCCTTTCCTTTCTTGTTATCTTAAATTTCTCTGAAAAGGAAAACAAGGCAAACAAATATATTTTCTTTTAAATACCTTCTTCAAATAGTTTCCATGAATGATGCCAAAAATGACATCCTTCACTCCCCCTACAGGGCTGGGAGTCAAAGAAGCACCTCACCATTTTTGCCCTTGTGGTCATTATTAATACCAGCTGTAGGGAAAATGCAATAATCTGGAAAGTGTTGCAGGTCTACTTTATGTACGTACTTGTCTATTGTATCATCACAGTAACCTTACTAACTTACTGTCATTAAACATTTCAAGTAACCAAGACTCAGAAAAGATGTATGACTTCCTCAGATTACACAGCAGAAACTGGAAGATATGGGGTATGGACCTAGCACTGCTTGATTTCAAAGAAAAAGTGTTTGCTTTTCCTCACTGACAAACCTAAGTTCTTCAAAACTAAAGTTCAAGTGAGTGGCAATAATATTGTTTGCTTTAGAATCTCTTCTATTTGTCCCTGTCATGAGCTCAAACCCCAGTACAATTTTCCTTCTTCTTACTTATGTTCCATAAAGAAGGCTATCAGCCATGAGATGCCAGAGCAGTACTGTACAGAACCATGAAGTAGGGAATCCCTTTGCTCCATCCATATCACACTTCACTATCAGAGGCTTTAATCCATGTTGTTACTCTACTCTTATCCCAGAGTCTGTATTTTACCAAGCTCCCCATGAAAACCTTCCCTCTAGAGGTTATATATCTAACTATTCTTTCCAAAAAGAATCCAGACCTACAAAAGAGGCTCATGAGTGCACAGACTACCCTTCATTATGTCTTTGCCACTGACCTTAGATCCTCACTCTTTTTAGGTTCTCTCCCTGAGGTCCCTGTAACAGAAGAGACCATAACAATCAGCACAGTTAGTCCCTTTCTGGTTCAACCAAACAAGTCCAGTTGTGTTTTAGGCTCAGCAAGAATTTCTTCCACTCCATCCATGTTCCCAAAACTTAACATGATGTCTGATATATATGGGTTTACTGAGCTGATTTAAAACAATTTATCTGAAAACAAAATGAAACCATAAGTTGAGAGTTACTCTTGTAAAAAACATGTGGATGTGAAAGATAGGAAAGGTGCAAACAGGATGTCCACACTTTGGACACTTATATCAGTAAGTTTAACTATGATGCCCTCAAACAAGACTGAGACTTCAGGAAAAAGATTATGTATAAACAGAAGTAAAAGGTAGTGAGTTCATATTTGGAAATGTTCATTTTTGAGATGCCTGTGGGACATTCAGGGGAGGAAATCCAGCATACTTTGGAGCCTAGAATATAAATCAGATCTAGAGAAGTAAATTGGGAATCATTACCTCTCAAATACTATTAAAAGTCACATGTTCGAGAGAGAGGAAAAAGTGTTGAAATCAAGAGCAACAAAAGTAAAGCTAGGATCTAGATTTTTCAGTGTGCTTTCTACTAAACCTTCAGAGTAAAGAGTAAGAGTAAGTTGCTCAGTCGTGTCAGACTCTTTGCAACCCCATGGAATTTTCCAGGCAAGATTACTGGAGTGGGTTGCCATTTCCTTCTCCAGCGGATCTTCCCAACCCAGGGATCGAACCCGCGTCTAGTGCATGGCAGGCAGGCGCTTTACCATCTGAGCCACCAGGGAGATCCTAAACCTTCAGAAGGGAACCTTATTTCAAGACTAAAGTAAAGAACATGTAAGTATTAAATGATTAATGATGGCACATCGGAAATTATCAAGCAGTCAAGTCTTTAAAACATACTTTGCCTCCCTGTCGCATTCCATTGAATTACAAGCCAGTTACTTATCCTTCCTGCTTTATTTTCCTCCATAATATTTACCACCGTCTGATGTGGTATATTGGAGAAGGCGATGGCACCCCACTCCAGTACTCTTGCCTGGAAAACCCCATGGATGGAGGGCCTGGTAGGCTGCAGTCCATGGGGCCGCTAAGAGTCGGACACGACTGAGCGACTTCACTTTCAGGAAATGGCAACCCACTCCAATATTCTTGCCTGGAGAATCCCAGGGACAGGGGAGCCTGGTGGGCTGCCATAGACCCCATAGGTCTATGGGGTTGCACAGAGTTGGAAACGACTAAAGCAACTTAGCAGCAGCAGATGCACTATATATCTTCAGGTCAGTTCAGTTCAGTCACTCAGTCCTGTCCGACTCTTTGCAACCCCATGAATCGCAGCACGCCAGGCCTCCCTGTCCATCATCAACTCCTACAGTTCACCCAGACTCATGTCCATTGAGTCGGTGATGCCATCCAGCTATCTCATCCTCTGTAGTCCCCTTCTCCTCCTTCCCCCAATCCCTCTCAGCATCAGAGTCTTTTCCAATGAGTCAACTCTTTGCATAAGGTGGCCAAAGTATTGGAGTTTCAGCTTTAGCATCACTCCTTCCAAAGAACACCCAGGACTGATCTCCTTTAGAATGGACCAGTTGGATCTCCTTGCAGTCCAAGGGACTCTCAAGAGTCTTCTCCAACACCACACTTCAAAAGCATCAATTCTTCGGTGCTCAGATTTCTTCACAATCTAACTCTCACATCTATACATGACCACTGGAAAAACCATAGCCTTGACTAGACAGACCTTTGTTGGCAAAGTAATGTCTCTGCTTTTGAATATACTATCTAGGTTGGTCATAACTTTCCTTCCAAGGAGTAAGTGTCTTTTAATTTCATGGCTGCAATCACCATCTGCAGTGATTTTGGAGCCCCAAAAAATAAAGTCTGACACTGTTTCCACTGTTTCCCCATCTACTTCCCATGAAGTGATGGGACCAGATGCCATGATCTTCATTTTCTGAATGTTGAGCTTTAAGCCAACTTTTTCACTCTCCTCTTTCACTTTCATCAAGAGGCTTTTTAGTTCTTCTTCACTTTCTGCCATAAGGGTGGTGTCATCTGCATATCTGAAGTTATTGATAGTCCCGGCAATCTTGATTCCAGCTTGTGCTTCCTCCAGCCTAGCGTTTCTCAGGATGTACTCTGCATAGAACTTGAATAAGCAGGGTGACGATATACAGCCTTGACGTACTCCTTTTCCTATTTGGAACCAGTCTGTTGTTCTATGTCCAGTTCTAACTCTTGCTTCCTGACCTGCATACAGGTTTCTCAAGAGGCAGGTCAGGTGGTCTGGTATTCCTATCTCTTTCGGAATTTTGCAGTTTATTGTGATCCACACAGTCAAAGGCTTTGGCATAGTCAATAAAGCAGAAATAGATGTTTTTCTGGAACTCTCTTGCTTTTTCCATGATCCAGTGGATGTTGGCTATTTGATCTCTGGTTCCTCTGCCTTTTTGAAAACCAGCTTGAACATCTGGAAGTTCACGGTTCATATATTGCTGAAGCCTGGCTTGGAGAATTTTGAGTATTACTTTACTAGCATGTGAGATTAGTGCAATTGCATGGTAGTTTGAGAATTCTTTGGCATTGCCCTTCTTTGGGATTGGAATGAAAACTGACCTTTCCAGTCTTCTGGCCACTGCTGAGTTTTCCAAATTTGCTGGCATGAGTGCAGCACTTTGACAGCATCATCTTTCAGGATTTGAAATAGCCCAACTGGAATTCCATCACCTCCCCTAGCTTTGTTCATAGTGATGCTCTCTAAGGCCCACTTGACTTCACATTCTGGGATGTCTGGCTCTAGGTCAGTGATCACATCATCATGATTATCTTGGTAGTGAAGATCTTTGTACAGTTCTTCTGTATATTCTTGCCATCTCTTCTTAATGTCTTCTGCTTCTGTTAGGTCCATACCATTTCTGTCCTTTATCAAGCCCATCTTTGCATGAAATGTTCCCTTGGTATCTCTAATTTTCTTGAAGAGCTCTCTAGTCTTTCCCATTCTATTGTTTTCCCCTATTTTGTTTGCATTGATCACTGAGGAAGTCTTTCTTATCTCTCCTTGCTATTCTTTGGAACTCTGCATTCAGATGCTTATATCTTTCCTTTTCTCCTTCACTTTTCACTTCTCTTCTTTTCACAGCTATTTGTAAGGTCTCCCCAGACAGCCATTTTGCTTTCTGCATTTCTTTCCCATGGGGATGGTCTTGATCCCTGTCTCCTGTACAATGTCACAAACCTCATTCCATAGTTCATCAGGCACTCTACCAGATCTAGTCCCTTAAATCTGTTTCTCATTTCCACTGTATAATCATAAGGGATTTGATTTAGGTCATACCTGAATGGTCTAGTGGTTTTCCCTACTTTCTTCAATTTAAGTCTGAATTTGGCAATAAGGAGTTCATGATCTGAGCATATCTTATTTAATGCTTTTTGCAGTCTCTATGTCTCCATTGGACTAAGTGCATACCACAAGAGAAAGGAATTTGTTCTACTTTGTTCACTGCTTAGAACACTGTAAGTACTCATCAAATATTTGTTATTTAAAAAAAAGGAAAAAAATGATAATAAATGCTTGCTATCTTTGGGTGGTAAGTAGTACTGAAATGTTATATGAAATTTATCAAAACTGATTTGTCCTGTCTCATTTCAACTAGAGTGTTAGAAAGGAGACAAGCTTGTGGAAACAATTAAATCCCATCATATTAACATTGAAGCACACAGTCAAAAGTCATTCTATTACACAGTTTCTTTATTCTAATAGAGAAGCTATCAGAACATAGATAAAGAGAATTAGCTGGCTTGTAATTAGACTCCTGGGACAACTACATGATAACTGTTTCAGTTTCCACAGCCTATACTGGATACATTAAATATACTGCATTGCACTGACAAATGAAAAGAAAAGTGGAATTAGCACGCACTTAGAGCAGTACATGTTTGTTAAGAAGTTCCTTGTTCATCAGTGCTACAAGCTGTTTACATAGTACTTCTGCAAAATATCCCATCATAATTCATAGCACAGATGAGAGACATTCCTTGAAGGAATTGGCATTCTAGAAGCAATGTTTCTAATTGGTGATTATCCACAGTATTGACCCATGTACTGAAATGTTGAGAAGCTGTTTCAGGTAATTCTAATAAACTAATTTGTTTTTGATGATGCTGTTCCTTAGTTCAATATGCTTTTCTTTGAAAGGGGCTGGCTGTGAGGATGATCAGACTGTATTCTCTGACACAGCACTCCCCAGGGTCCTCTAATTCTCTCTCCAAGCTCAGAGCTCCAAGACCAGTCTTCCAGAAGCTTCAGGCATGTATCTGATGCATTCGTAGATAAAGAGCCCTTCTTAAAATACCCACAAGGAGCTAAGAACATTGGATTCCTCCTAGCTTTTGCTGAGAAATTATTAATGTTATGCCAGTAGAGCTACATTTTGACCACCTCCATGGTTGCCAGGCCTGCCCAAGACTTCAGTATCTCCTTCTTGGGCCAGTGTGCTTCCCAGCATCTGTTCTGTCTCCAGTGGTCTTTCCTGCATACATGCAGAAGCCAGATGTTACTATGTTTGATAAAGCCCTATGTGATCAAGTCTGATTCTACCTCTCCCACCTAATTCTCCAACAGCAGCATGATCCTCAGCCATTCCTAGCCTTCCTGCTATTCCTCAGATTTTGAAAAACTCATTCTGGCTTCCAACATTTCTGCAGCTGCTGTTGCTTCTCTCTGAATACACAAAATTATCACTGCTATTCTTCAACACGCTTGCTTTGCCTTTCATACTCTACCTCTGTATAACTCAACTCTGGCCTGAGGTCTTTTGCTGTTGCTTCCCAGAGAGAAAGAGAGAGAAAGAAAAACAGAGGTAGAGAGGAGAGAGATAAAAGGAGGGAAGAAGAGAAGAAAGAAGGAGCCATTCCCTCTTTGAGAATATTTTTTAAGTATTGTGTATTTCTTCATACAATAGGATATTAAGCTCCAACTCTCTTATACCTCCCCTGACATACTCATTTTCTACCCTCCACCTTCCAGTATAGTTATATGGTTTTTTTATGGTTTTTATTTTAAAAATTAGGATTTGGTATCCACACTAATCTAATTAAATGAATAAAATTTATTGGTGAGCTACAAGGTATACTTGAACTATAAAGAAAGCTGAATGATGAAGAATTGATACTTCTGAACTAAGGTGTTGGGAAAAGACTCTTGAGAGTCCCTTGGACTGCAAGGAGATCAAACCAGTCAATTCTAAAGGAAATCAGTCCTGAACATTCATTGGAAGGACTGATGCTGAAACTCCAATACTTTGGCCACCTGATGCATAGAATTGACTCCTTGGAAAAGACCCTGATGCTGGGAAAGATTGGAGGAGGAGAAGGGGATGACAGAGGATAAAATGGTTGGATGCCATCACTGACTCGATGTACATGAGTTTGAGCAAGCCCTGGGAATTGGTGATAGACAGGGAAGCCTGGCATGCTGCAGTGCATGGGGTCACAAAAAGTTGGACATGACCGAGCGACTGAACTGACAAGGTACACTAGAAGTATATTCATTTTCTTATAAAATTACTGTTTCTCTTGGAGACGATTATCATCTTGGTTTTTGTCTTCTTAGTTTTCTATGTACTTGTCCCAATTTATCCCCAGACTACGAAACAGAACACTGAGATTCATTTACATTTAGTCAAATACCTTGAGAATATGTTTACCATCTTGAAGCATCCACCCTGCAGTCTTTCCACATCTAGTCAGGATTGCTTTCTTTTCAGATATTCCATATAACCGTTATCCTGGTAGTCATCCTTGGGAAATTAAAATTCCCAGTGAGGTGGGAGGGGGGTTCAGAATGGGGAACACATGTATACCCTTGGCAGATTCATGTTGATGTATGGCAAAACCAATACAATATTGTAAAGTAATTAACCTCCAATTAAAATAAATTTAAATTTAAAAAAAAAAATTTAATAAATAAATAAATAAGATTCCCTTCCCTCTCTCCTTTATTAGACCCCAGTTTCTTGGGCCAGCTTCAGGGAATTTACATTAAAATTCTCAATTTTTAAAGACATTGGTTCATCATGGTCCAGTTTTCAATACTGCCACTGAGAAGGCCAATGTCACCATGACTTTAATTCTGTACGTGAAACTATTTTGTTTGTCTGATTGCTAGACAGAGCTCCCTAGAATCTTTTAGGACCTCTTTCTCTCTGGTTTTCTAAGAATTCACAATAATGAAACTTGTTTGAATATCCACTGTGCAAGGCCTTTGGCTGGCCCTTACAGTCTTAGAAATACGTACCCTTCAGTTCTGGGAAATGTTACCTATTTTTGTTTTAACTTATGTTTTTATTTGGAATTTAATGCAATCTTTATCATTAGTTTGATTGCATTACATTCTAAGCCAAATCCCTATATACACGAGGCTAGAAAATTAATTTCCTCTGCACATAGCTTACCCTGTTGAGAATAAACAAAAAACTCCATCGTGCAAGAACTCTACATTTCACCCCTTCCTAAAATATTGAGATGTCCACACCTAGCACCATCAATACAACATCCTGACTTTGAGCTCATGGACAGCAAATGCACGTGACAGTGAGGGCTGTGAATCCTTTCTGATGGACTCCCTTTAAGGTCTTCTGGGCCTTGCCCCTTGGCTGTCAAGAGCTCTGGGAAGGCGGAGACAAGTTTAAAGGCAACCACACACCACTGGTTCACAGTACCATCCTTCCTGGTACCAGTGAGCACCACCATTTGGGTCCTTGTATTATTATTTCATGCTTTTCTCTCTTTACCTTAAATAGATACCTGTTTCTATTAAAGGAGATGAATACTTATAAGCAGAGTGCATCATGTGAAATGCCAGGCTGAATGAAGCAAGATTGCTGGGTCCATTTAGTCAAAGCTATGGTTTTCCCAGTAGTCACGTATGAATGTGAGAGTTGGACCATATAGAAGGCTAAGCACAAAAGAATTGATGCTTTTGAATTGTGTTGTTGGAGAAGACTCTTGAGAGCCCCTTGAATCAAGGAAATCAAACCAGTCAATCCTAAAGTAAATCAGTCCTGAATATTCATTGGAAGGACTGATGCTGAAGCTGAAGTTAAAATACTTTGACTACCTGATGAGAAGAGCTGATTCACTGGAAAAGACCCTGATGCTGAGAAACACTGAGAACAGGAAAAGCGGAAAACAGAGGATGAGATGGTTGGATAGCATCATTGACTCAATAGACATGAGTTTGAACAAACTCCAGGAGATAGTGAAGGATAGGGAAGCCCAGCATGCTGCAGGTCACAAAGTCAGACAAAACTGAGTGACTAAACAACAACTCACTATGTAATTTTAGATATTTTCATTACTCTGGTATTTATATCCACCTATCAAAATATTGTTTCTTAGAATTGTGCTATCCTGTCTTTAGTTATTATACCTAATATTATTCAGTTCAGTTGCTTAGTTGTGTCCAATTCTTTGTGTCCCCATGGACTGCAGCACACTAGGCTTCCCTGTCCATCACCAACTCCTAGAGCTTATTCAAACTCATGTCCATTGAGTCAGTGATGCCATCCAACCATCTTATCCTTTGTCATCCCCTTCTCCTCCCACCTTCAGTCTTTCCCAGCATTAGGTTCTTTTCAAATGAGTCAGCTCTTCGCATCAGGTGGCCAAAGTATTAGAGTTTCAGCTTCAGCATCAGTCCTTCCAATGAATATTCAGGACTGATTTACTTTAGGATGGATTGGTTGGATCTCCTTGCAGTCCAAGGGACTCTCAAGAGTCTTCTCCAACACCACAGTTCAAAAGCATCAATTATTTGGCACTCAGCTTTCTTTATAGTCCAACTCTCATATCCATACATGACTACTACCCTTGACTACACGAATGTTGGCAAAGTAATGGCTCTGCTTTTTAATATGCTGTCTAGGTTGATCATAACTTTTCTTCCAAAGAGTAAGTGTCTTTTAGTTTCATGCCTGCAGTTACCATCTGCAGCGATTTTGGAGCCCCCCAAAATAAAGTCTGTCAGTGTTTCCATTGTTTCCCCATCTATTTACCATGAAATGATAGGACCAGATGCCATGATCTTAGTTTTCTGAATGTTCAGTTTTAAGCCAATTTTTTCACTCTCCTCTTTCACAGTCAAGAGGCTCTTTAGTTCTTCTTTGCTTTCTGCCATAAGGGTGGTGTCATCTGCATATCTGAGGTTATTGATATTGTTACAAAATTTATCTATTGTGCTACTTTTCCCCAAGCTTCTTAGCTGTTTTTAACTTTCTGTACTCCCAGATAAACAATAGAAAACCTTTTTCAGCTTCCAAAATAAACTACATTCACTTATATTTGAATATGTTAAAACTTAAATTAATTTAGGAGGTACTCACATTGTCCAAAACTCAGTGTACCCCAAATATGTTTTCTCAATGTACTCAAGTCTTGATGAAGTCCCTCATTAGTTTAGCTTTTAATTTTCCTCATATAAATGATAAATCTTTTTAAAGATGTCTTTATGTTATCATTAATATAAATTTATTATTGTATTTAACAACAACACATTAAGCAACATGTTGTTCCATCCTAAGTTTATGTCATATTTCCATATAGATTGCTAGAACTTTCAGAGTAACATTTAACAAAGGGTATATTGGTAAGAATGTTTAACTGGTTGCTGATGTAATGTTTCACAATTCAGGTAATAATGTCTTTTGAAGGAACATTTTAAGGCAAGTGCCATGAGTACAGAGACTTATCTTGTGACAATTATACACATTTGTCAATATCTTGGTCATATTTTTGTTGATTTTTACTCTATCTTCTTTTTGTTATGATTAAATTCTGTATTTGTTTTAGCAATCTACAGTGATTTAGGTGAGATAAATCATGCTTTTTCCTACCCTCAAGAATGTTCAAATTTATCAAATATATATCTAAAATTGTATTACTTAATCCAAAATACAGTTACTATTAATTAAGCATTTACTTTTGCTACAAACATAATAGATATCAATTTATCTCACAATCTTTGCTAAGCATCATTGCTATAATTTTTAGCAGGAAAAAATAAGTTTAAAGAATGAAAGTTACAGATCTCAAATTAACTAAGAACTATAGGTCAAATTCTTATTGGCCAGATCCCAATATGCAACATGGGAAAGTTATGAATTCTTATATATTCATTCTATTCTCAGACAATTATAAAATTTTTTGTACTAACTGTTCAATTTTTTTTTTCAGTTTTCAGGTAATAATAAAATTATCTTCAATAATGGTCATTTTATTTTCCTTTTCAAATATTTACTCATGCTTTTCCTGTTTTATTAAGTAAAATAATACTATATATTAATTGCAATAGCAGGAATTATTGTTATAAACTTGATTTAATAGGGCTTCCTTAGTGTTTCATTGTTAAACAGCTTTTGCTGAAGGTTTGACAAAGAGATGATGTATCATATTGCAAAAATATCCTATATTATGAGTTTCATAAGAGATTTTATTTTTAATGAGATGAATATTGAATTTTACTAATTGCCCTTTGGACTCTTTCAAAAAGTGATAAATATTTCTTTTACATTTTAATGTTATTAAAGCTTAATAGATTGATGAATATGACTATCATTACATTCTTAGAACATTCAAAGGTGAGTATGCTGTTGACCAACATGTTTCAAAATGTGTCAAATGAGACAGTAATTTTTACCTTTAATTTCTCTTGCCAAGTTTTGGGATTATTATGCTAGTTTCTTAATTGTACAATTTTACATATACTTTTTACTTTTACTTTGTTGTTGTTGGGTTTTTTTTTTACTTTTTACTTTTCTGTTAAACAGTTCAGATAAAGCAAGGCATTGTCTATTACTGTAAAATTTGAAAGAACTTCATGATTTTAAAAATCTAGTTTTAAAAAAATATCATACTCTCCAAGCAGGAAAATAAAAAATATCAACAAAAGAAAGATATTGATCCAGAACTTGTTAGGAGGTATTTCCCTGATAATTTCTTAATTTTTCATTTACCTTATTATTCTGATAAGCTTCACACCTTCTATTTGAGAGAAGTTTGAGTATTTGTCTCTCCTATGAAATTATAACCTATTACATAGTAAGATTTCAAATTGTGTGCTAACCACCTAGCTTAAAAAGTTTCCTCAATGGCCTAGAGGTGAAGAATCTGCCTATAATGCAGGAGATGCAGAACTTCCTAGGTCAGGAAGTTCCCTTGGAGAAGGAAACGACAACCTGCTCCAGTATTTTTGCCTGGAAAATCCCATGGACAGAGGAGCCTGGTGGGCTACAGTCCGTGGAGTCCCAAAGAATTGAACACAACTTAGTGACTAAACAACAACACAGCAACAACATAGCTTATATGTATTTTTTAAAACACCCTGCATCTGTAGTAAAATTTCTTTTCTCTTCCTCTTCCCTAGTATTATATATATTTTATCTATATTCTTAAAATGATTAGGAAGACTTTCTTTTTTTCCCCCAAGAACACACCCTTAAATCTCTATTGTTTTCCTTATAAATTTTTTTGTCTTGCTCTTATATAATTGCCCCTTCCTTCATTACATTGATTTTACTAATATTTGTTATTTTTTATGATAGTAGCAAGCTAATGAGAGTGATAAATTAGTGTCTAATATAAAGCTTTTATATTTTAAAGATAATCTTTATATAAGATGATCCATTTTAACTTAAACAGCCTTTGTTGATATTATATTTTTATTTTTGTCTGATATTTAACCAGTAATTTTCCCATTCTTTTATTTTTAAGCTATCTTGCTCAATTGATTTTTGTTCTATATCTCTCAGATAGTACATAATTCGATCTAATCTGAAAGTCTTTTTTTTTTAATTGGAGAATTTAACATATTCATATTCTTTGCAAGGTAAGTATATGTATTTTTCTTACATCATATTTTATTTGCCTTTTTTAGTGCTTTCTATATTTCCTGTTTTAGTTTAGATTCCTTTTAAGTAGCTCCAGTCAAGTTTATTTGGGAGGTGATCACAGGAAGCACAAGTGAGAAAGTGAGACTGGAGCAATTTATTTTTAAAGGCAGTTAAGAGTCACATGAATCCAGGCAGTACCTGTGTGAGCAAATGAGACTCCACATCACTGAAAATCCTCTGAGGAACACACAGAAGGACCTTAGGATTGCTCCACTGAAGGACAGGGAAGCTGGAGATTTTATCAACTGATTCCCTGTCCTCACTGGAGAAGATTGGTTTCCGAGGATTTTAAATTCCTGGCACTCTCAGGCTGTCTTCCGAGTGGGCTGATGAGGTCCCTGTAGTTCCAGAGAAGGCACTCAGGCAAAGATGGAGGAAGTCGAGACACAAGGGTGTCTGTGGTGGAAAGCTGTCAGTGGGTGAGGGGACTACCCACTGCAGATGTGGTAGACCCAGCAGTGGGCCAGGGGAACGCGGGGCATCAACAGCATCTAGTACACAGGATTATGGAGGGTGCCCCACATTTCACTCTGCTAATATAAAATCTATACATCTTATCTTTAATTCTAAAAATATTTACCAACATTTTAAAATACTTCACTGTGTACATTTCCAGTTGTCACCATTAACAATAAAGCACCCACTTTGAACTTACCAGAATATAACCACAACATGAAGGGCACATATTTTAACACTGCCCACCCTGCTCTCTACTGCTATGCCTCCCTTTTTGGAAGAAACAGAGACTATACCCTAAATTTTTAATATAACCCACTTACTAGTAGTATCATTTTATTTTTATAATATCTTTCTCTTTCATTATAGTTACTTAAAATACAGGCAGCAGGTTAGATAAACCATAATGGCAACAATTCAACCTAATTCTTTATGCTCATTTAGTTTTTCAGTAGGCAACAATGTACCTATAAACATTTAAATTAAGTACATGTATTTTTCTTTTATCATATTTTATTTTCCTTTTTCTAGTACTTTCCATATTTTATTCCATTTTAGTATAGATTCTCCCTAAGTATCTCTGAGCCAACTTTATTTGGGAGGTGATCACAGGAAGTACAAGTGAGAAAGTGAGACTGGCTTACATGGTCTACAAATGGCTTATGTGGTTTATAAATGTCCTTATATTTTAACATATTAATAACACTTTAGTTATTTTTTGTTGCTGTAGATAATCCTATTCCTTAATTATTTACATATTATTGTTACCACTCATAGTTCAGAATAGTTATTAGACCAAAAATGCAATTCTGATTTTCTTTTTTTGATTTTCTTCCCTGACTGAATATCAGATTTTTTTAAACCCAGAAATCTATCCTTCTCTGCAAAATAGATGACAGTCTAATAAGTACCTTTTTAAAAATTAATATTGCTTGCCATATGGTGATTGCTTTCAAATCCAGAGCCAGGGTATTTTTTTGCTCTGTTTGAATATCTAGAAAGTTTTCTTTTAGTACATCTTTTTATGCTATTTCTATTAATTTTATTTTGGCCTGTTCTTCAAAATTATTATCCATCTTTTGGGTCTTTATTGACTGCCCTTTCCCTGTCTTTCCTATTTCAATCCCTTTCTTCCTTTCCACATACGTTCTATCAAAGCTTCTTAAGCTTTTTCCACATATAACTCATCAGAATTTCTGTTCTTATTTAGTTCCTATTACATAGTTCATTTGGCTATGATATTTTTTCCCACAGTAGCAGAATGAACTAGTAGTGGGTATGAGTTCTTCAGAGTCCATATTCCTTTGACTTTCATAAGAGGTTTACATAAGTTTTAAAAAAATATTTTGCTCCAACTATTTCTTTTCTCAAAATTACTGTCTTCATCTATCTTGTGTTACATTTACCTTCTTTTATATGGAAGAATTTTTTAGGGTTTTACTTTGTTTACACATATTGTAAAAAGGCACATTCTAGACCAATAGTTACAAAGTACTTCTACTTTTATCATATGAGTTTTTCTGTAAACTATTTAAAACTCTTACAGATCTCAGGCTAAAAACTGGTTTCATTGAAGTTTATATTGTCTCTTTTATAATTTAATTGCCTACCTAATTTATAGCCATAATAGCTGTATTGTTACTAGTGAATCTCCTGTGAAAGGAGCTAACTTTTAAAATTGTTTTTCTACAGTTTATTTCCCTTATTCCACATGGTGTTCTGTCCTTCTTTCTGGGAGTCCTCCTCCTCTGTCTGTCGCTCCTACTCCTTCCAAATATGAAAATATCCTGCACTCATTTCCTGTTTCAAATGAGTTTCAGTAAACTCATACCCTGTTTCAAATAGGCAGGCTTACTCTTGATTTTCCTAAGCAAACTAATTCTGAATTCAAGTGATATATTTAGCAAATACTTTCTAACATATTTCCCTCCAATATATCTTCAAATATAGCCTTAATATAACAGACTAAGGAAGTATTTAGTTTCTTTCTTGATCATCTTTGCTTAGCTCTTATAAACCCATAATACTTTCTCTGGAAAACATTTGTAAGGAATTCCCCACTGCTTTCCTTTAGTATCCCATGCTTGATTTTTCTGGCATATGGATAGCATCCTCCCATAGTTTCTATCAAAAATGCTAAATTTTCCTTCTGTTTTTATAGCTTTTGTTCATTTCATGGTGATCTGGCAAAGAGAGTGTCAGATTTATGTACCGATGCTCTAGTCGTTTCTCATCCGTGACTCCTGTCTAATCCATATTTTAGGTGTCATCACACAGATGTCTCCTAAAGTTTCCAGCTGCTCCTTATAAAAAGTCACTTTCAGATTTTTTTTTTCCTCTATGTCTTCAGGGAAATGTTCTCTTTCCCTTTTGTTACCATATTATTTTCCTTTCTTAGGCTCTGACCCCACACCTTTTAATGGGCAAAATCTGTATCAGTAACGTCTGATGGCAACAGTGTGAATGACGTGTTATTTGTCCACTTTACTCTCCATGTGAGAGACGTTCCAAAAGCAGATGAGAAATGAGATGGGGAAGCTTTTGGAATGTCTCTCACATGGAGAGTTGCTCTGCATTCATCTATTGCAGTTTGTGAAACAAAACAAACATTCATCAACTCTGATCCACAGGACTAAAATTAGATCTTCTCTTGCTCAAAATGGCAATTTTTCTGACAAAGTTAAAGGGTAAGATGCAGTTGTTCCATCTTGCAGCAGCAGAAAGCACACAGACCTCATGGTACACAATCCCAGCCCTCTTCTGTCCCATCTGCTTCTGAAGCTTTTCTACATGTTATTAAGCACCCACGTGCCCCAGCAAGCTTTCGCCTATCCCCTTCTCTTAGATCTTATTCTGGAAAGTTAGTCTCTGAATGGGTACAGAAAGAGATGAACCATCCATGATAATGATAATGGACTAGAAATCTTGGTTCTAACCAAAGTAAGCTTTCATTGAATTAAAAGTTTGCCTAGTTTACGAGGTACAGTTACTCTGCATCTTGAGTTTTTTCAGACCTCAGAATAGAGTGATGAAACAATATAGTTCTATCTTCTTTTCAGATAGATCATTCAGTTCAGTTGCTCAGTCACATCCGACTCTTTGTGACTCCACGGACTGCAGCACACCAAGCCTCCCTGTCCCTCACTCCTAGAGTTCACCCAAACTCATGTCCATCGAGTCAGTGATGCCATCCAACCATCTCAGCCTCTTGCATCCCCTTCTCCTCCTGCCTTCAATCTTTCCCAGCATCAAGGTCTTTTCCAATGAGTCAGTTTTTTGCATGAGGTGGCCAAAGTATTGGAGTTTCAGCTTCAGCATCAGTCCTTCCAATGAACACCCAGGACTGATCTCCTTAGGATGGACTGGTTGGATCTCAATATAGTCCAAGGGACTCTCAAGAGTCTTTTCCAACACCACAGTTCAAAAGCATCAATTCTTTGGCATTCAGTTTTCTTTATAGTCCAACTCTCACATCCATACATGACTACTGGAAAAACATTAGCCTTGACTATACGGACCTTTGTTGGCAAAGTAATGTCTCTGCTTTTTAATATGCTGCAATCATTGGATTTAGATTTAAGTGTTGCTTCCATGTTTTGCTTATTTACATAATTTAATGAAAGTAAAAAATAATTATATCCATTACCTCTAGTCTGGCCTATGGAACCCAGAATAGTTCAACCAATTTCTTCCCATTTCAGTTTTCCCCTTTAGCCATTTTTACAGTCACCTGAAAAATTAATTATGTAACCACTGCATATCCTTAGTATATGATGTTCTGGACATAATAGGATACTAAGTATCATTTTCTTTAAAAGACTTAGTCTAGTAGGAGGAAAGAACCTATATATAAACAAGCTGCATGCTCTTGTATGGCTGTTACAGTACAATACATTATGCTAGATTTTCAAAAGAAAAAGTGGTCACTTCATCCAGGTAAAATTTAGAAAAGAGAGGCAACACTTGAGCTAAGGTTAAAAAGAGAAACAAGTGCTTAAAAATGTCACACTGGGGACAACTGTAGTCAGAGTCAGAGCCAACATTTCAGGTAATAAGAGCAATGTCTGGTATGATATTGCCTGGCATACTGGATGAACCAAGAGTAACTTGGCATGGCTGAATTATACTATGGGCAAATAACCTAGCTGTCATTAAGACTGGAAAAAAGTGGTCCATTAAACATGTGAATCCATAAGTCCAATATATAATTATTATGATCTGTGTATAGTACTATCAGGTTGTTTTTACACTTCCCCTCCAAGATTGGTCTGTTGTAATAGTTTCTACCTCCATTTTTGTAATTATCACTTGGGAGGTACTCGCTGTGTAAATCATATTTATGAAACATTCTACATGTTCCCAGTTTGTTATTTCTAGAAATACAAAACATCTTAGTTCATTTTTTTAGGTAAAATAGGTCACAGATATTTAACACAAATATACAGCCATGTATTTTCTAGACCTTAAATAGCACAGACCACAATTTTCCCTACATTGAGAGACAAATGTTATGCACTGGCTGAAGCAGCAAAGCACAAGTGTATGGCATATGGTATAAAGTTAAGAAAATTAAAAATACTTACACTGAGAAGAGGTCATAACCTAGTGGGCATAACCAGAACCTAGAGGGTTCATTCCATTACTGGAATGTCAGCCAAGAGAATGGCAAGAGAGTGTATCATACATCAAACGTATTTACAATGCCAGAGAGATACAATTTGACAATGAAGAGTGAAATGGTAAAGTACTTCAACTTAAAAATGCAAGGAACAAAAACTAAAGAAAAAATTATGATGGTTACCTGCAATAGACCATTAGCATGAAAGGTGAGTGACATTGAAAAACTGTGAGTCAACTCTTTGTGCACTAAATTGCTCTGTCTCATATTCAAAGGGGATTTTCAATTCTCCTATCTTCTTTTGAGGTGGAGATAAATAATAACAGCAACAAGCAAACAAGCTTTCCTAAATTATGTAGAAGACAACTTTATGAGTCATAAAACAAAGGATCCTAGAAAAAAAGACTGTATTATATCTCTTACATACCTGGAAAACAATATTTGAGCTAGTATCCATAGGTAGCTATAATTGAGAATGGCTTTAACAAAATCTCAGGCCACATTTTTACTGAGTGCCTAGAAGCCAGGCACCATCCGACACACTTGTCATCATACACCAATGGCCAAAACAGATGAAGTTTACCCAAATGGAAGTTAATAAATATAATAATTAGGTGAATCATATTTTGTATTAGTAGTGATAAATGCTACATAAAAAAAGATGTAGTTTGGGGGAGTGCTTTAGATGTCAGCGTGGAGAAGGGGTAAATTACAATACTAGATAGGTTAGTCAGAGTATGTTTTGTTAGGAAAATTGGACCTGAGTAAACATTTGAAGGAGGTGAAGGGATAAAAGTGATCTTTTGTGAATGGATAATGGTTCAGGGAGAGAGTAGCTATGGAGTTTGTGTTCAGATTTCACACATATTTTGATGGTTTAGTCAACATGATTTGCTGGTAATTTGGAGCATAAGAGAAAGAGATTAATTAGGATGACAAGTTTTTGGACAGAATGATAGGAAGGATGGTGCTGCCATCACATGAAATGGGGAAGGCTCCAGTTAAGCTGAACTGCGGGGAAGTTTACAAGTAAATTACCAAAAGGAGTTTAGGATATGTTGGTTTTGAAAGGATTATTAGATATCCTAGTGAATGCATTAAATATATAGTTTGGTATAACAGTCTGGATTATGAGATATAGTTGGTTGGATGTACAAATTCGGGCATATTAATAAGTAGATAGCAATGAGACAAAATTAGATCACTAAAGGAATGATCGTCCACATAGAAGATGACCAAAGACTGAGCCTTGAGATGCCAAATGTTAAGAGGGTATAGAGGAGAGAAGAACCCAGGCAAGGAGACTGAGGGTAGCAAGAAGTAAGAGAAAAACAAAAACAAAGCAAAAGTATGATATCCTAGCTGATAAGTGAAGAAAGGGTGCCGAGGAGGCGTGATCAGCTTTACCAAATGCTTCTAAGAGTTCCAGTAATGCTAGGGCTTCAAGCTGACCATTTGATTTAGAAATGTGGATACCATTTTATACTGACTCAGTTATTCTGTGGAGTGATAGAGATGAAAGTATTACTGCAGGAGATTAAGAAAGAATAGAAGACCTGGAGAAAGCAATTATTGACAAGTTTTTCAAGGAATTTTGATTCCAAAGAAAAGCAATGATATGTGGTGGTAGCTTGAATATGGCAGAATATGTGGTAGAATATGTGTGGTGGTAGAATGCTTTTTCCACCTTCTTATTAAGAGTAAAACCCTGGTGGCTCTGACAGTAAAGAATCTGTTTGCAATGTAGGAGACCTGGGTTTGATCCCTGGGTTGGGAAGATCCCCTGGAGAAGGGAACGGCTACCCACTCCAGTATTCTGGCCTGGAGAATTCCGTGGACAGAGGAGCCTGGCAGGCTACAGCCCATGGGGTTGCAAAGAGTCAGACAACTGAGCAACTTCACACTGTCAATCATATATTGCATCAAGATTCAAACAGGGAAGCTAAACCATTAAGAGTATTATAGATAAGTGATTTTAAGGATAAGGTCATTGACCGTTTATGTGCTAACCTGACTTTACCTAGATAGCTGATAAACCATTTCTGAAAAGAATACTCTCAGAGTACTTCCCCAGGAGACTAGCATTTGGATTGGTAAACTAAGTAAAGAAGACTGCCCCCACCAGTGTAGATGGGCCTCAGCCAATCTGCTGAAGGCCTGAGTAGAATAAAAAGCAGGAGGACGAAAGAATTTTCTCTCTGCTTCAGTTGTGACATCCATATTCTCCTGTTCTCAGTCATCAGTGCTCCTGGCTGTCAGGCCTTCAAACTACACCAGACTTTCCTTGCTCTGCAGCTTGCAGATGGCAGGCCATGCGACTTCTCAGCTTCCATAATCATGTGAGCCAGTTCCTATAATATATATTTAAATATGTGTGTGTGTATACAGTATCTGTGTATGTGTATCAAACAAAATAGGATACATATATTTATCTATGTATAGCTATATTACATGTACATACTAAATATTGTATATAAATATCATATTTACATATGGATAGATAATAGGATGGATAATATTCTAATATATAATATCTATATAATATATATGCTATTATATTGGTTTTATTTCTCTGGAAAAACCTGATATAACTTTATACACTTGTGGGAGGAGCTCAGGAAGTAACTACAAAAGCCAAAAGACAGAGTTGGAAGATCAGATAAAAAGAAACTAAATTACTAATGAGATATCCTAAAACACTGAGGCGGTTAGGTATTTGAAGCTTGAGAGGACATCTGGAAAACCAAGCATGACCAGGTGTCAGAATGGGACCATTATCAAGCTAATGGAGAAGATCACGACATTTGCAGTTTATGAATCTAAATTTGGGCCTGAAGTTACTATTGGTCAGTAGGGAGGATACCCAGGGAGCCATGCCAAGAAGAGGGAAGAAAGCTGAAATCTGCCAGAACCTCTGTTCTGTTCCACATCACTAGGAAAATAAAAGAAAATCTAGAACCTATTGGTACCTATGCATCCATCTGTCCTCACTGCCCTTCAGGGAAAAATGTCTGCTGCTACACTTGAACCTGCCAAATCTTCTGCAAATTTCTCTTTTGGTCAACTCTAACCTGGAGCTATACAAGAAGAGGTTTCTGGGAAACAGCACAGCTAAGAGGAGAAGGGAGCAGCAGAAAATGAGATGGTTAGATCACATCACCAACTCGATGGATATGAATTTGAGCAAACTCCAGCAGATAGTGAAGGACAGGGAAATTGTTATGCTGCAGTTCACAGGGTCGCAGAGTCAGACACAACTTAGCAACTGAACAACAACAACAACAAAAACGACACATATGGTGATCCAGGAGAGAGGAAAAAAACTGATGATGCAGGCAACAGAGAGGAGTAGATCTGTAGTTATAACCTTGAGTAGGCAAGAGGGTATATTACAGCTAGTATACAAGGAGAGGAACTACATTTAGAACAGAGCAAAGGTGTTTGGGTTAACAAAAATATATTTCCAAGAAATGACAATCATCTCTGAATGCACCGATAACAAACATTAAAATAAAACATTAAAATCATCAAGTTAGAAAAACTTTGGCATCTTTCAGGAGATAATTACTACTTAGCTGAATATAAACCTTCATACGTTAAGTCACTAATAGTGAAAAATGTGTTTGTTAGTGTAGCTCAATAACTTTATGTTGTATGAAACGAAAATGAAGATACAAAATGAAAAATAGAACAGACTTATTTACTTCTAAATATTAAATGGCCTCACACTTGGCCTTGATTTCATCAGCCATATAGTCTCAGGAATTCAGTATTTTCCCTTTGCCTCTACCGTATGTCACTCTTTTGGTCAGGTCACCCCTAAATTCTTCAACTGATTCAACCTGGCCAAAACTTAATCCATAGTTTTCTGTATCCTATGCTACTACTGCTGCTAAGTTGCTTCAGTCGTGTCCGACTCTGTGCGACCCTAGAGATGACAGCCCACCAGGCTCCCCCGTCCCTGGGATTCTCCAGGCAAGAACACTGGAGTGGGTTGCCATTTCCTTCTCCATTCTGTATCCCATACCTCCTCCAATTTTGGTCGTTCTCTAATCATAAAAACCAACTTTTCAAGCTGGAAATATAGTAGCTCTCCTTCCTTTATCTCTCTCATCTTACTCAGTCACCCTTCAAGTGCCTTGCCCTGTTCCTTTGTTTCTAGTAACTGCCACTTATCTCAGTTTACAGCAAATTATCTAATCGATGCAACCTAAACTTTTCTCCTGGAGAATTAAAAGAGCCTATGAATCACCATCATATGTCTTCACTCTCACCCTAGTCCATGCTCCTGAAGCGCTGGCTTCAAGTGCTTACTCGCTCAGTCGTGTCTGACTCTTTGCCACCCTATGGACTGTAGCCCTCCAGGCTCCTCTGTCCATGGAATTTTCCAGGCAAGAATACAGGAGTAGGTTGCCATTTCCTGCTCTAGGGGATCTTCCTCACCTAAGGATTAACCTTTTGTCTCCTGTGTCTTCTGCACTGCAGGCGGGTTCTTTACCAATTGAGCCATCAGGGAAGCCCCCACTCTAATACATCAGTTTGGCGTTTTGTTTAAATGACTGAATCACTTTTCAATGCTTTTTTAAAAAATTCCTCTCAAAATAATTACCACACTCTCTAACAAGAACTACCAGTTTATGTGTGCTCTATCTCCTCTACCTCTTCAAACAGGAACAGTGGGAGAAAAATGAAGGTACTATGCTTTTTTATGTAGTAAGGGTATATTTTTATATTAATAGAAGGGGGAAACATTACTTTTAAAACATATATGTGAAACCTTCAACTTAATGATTGACAAAATTTCTGCATAGCAGTCAAAACTAGTAGGTTCTAGAGTCTACAAAAGGCATCATTGGATGCCTTGAAAACCAAAGAAAATGGTTAGAAAACCATTAAACAAAGGTTTGCAAAGTTAATGGGTTTATTGCAGTGTCTCAGATCTTATAATATACTATAAATGTCACACTTATAAAGTATGTGGCACTTGACAGACTTACTGAGCCTTGAACCTTTTTGTTACCAGAGTGCACCGCAGAACAACTGCTCTGCAGAACAATTTGGGGAATGCTACCTTAGCCATTTAAGAAGAAAATGGAGGTCTGAAGAAGTTGGGGTTGAAGAAGTCGAGAGAATATATCAAACAGAGCTTGAATTGCTCTGTGCGTTTTAAGTAGGGGAATCTCACATAGTTAAGGAAATTTTGTTGGACAGAAATAAAGTAAGACAAACGGGAATGGAACACCGGACAGAGGAGCTGAAGATATGCGAAATCATTGAACCAATTATGGAAGGGGAAGAAAGTTATAAAAGACCTCCAAGTATTCCCTAAAGTACCTGGGTACTATTGAAAAGAAAGTCAAGAGTTGTGTTTCCTGGCATAAATAATTTGACACTTGGTTTTATGACTTATGCATCTGTATAATTTCTAGCCATCATATTCATTATCTTATTATTAGTTTCACCAAATCCAGATTATCCAAACTAACTGAAACACCAGCAGACATTTTTTAAAGAGGAACAGCAATGCAATACATATTTTTAAAAAAGGACAAGCATTACAAGTAGCAAATTATAATACTGAATTAAAAACAGGAAAATAAAAAAAGAACCTTGGTCCTTTGAGGGCACTGTTTTGAATATATCTGAAAGGAAAAGATAAGAAGAGCAAAACTACTTTTCACCTAAGCAATACATTATCAAAATATTATTGAAAAATAATTTGAGAACTTTGTGTTTTCAATTCTATATATCTAGGACAACAAAAATATACATTGACTTTTAATGAGAAGTAGGGACCTTGTTAAATTTCAGTGGCCCTTTTAGAGTAATGAGTTGGATGGCCTTCTAGAAATTCTCTGATCACTTCTTTTTGATAAGAATTTTATGCTGTAATGTATAATTATGAAAAAATGAACTTAAATAGGACAAAGACAATTCAGAAAAATCTTCTTTATAATATAGCAATTTTTTAAATTAATCTTTTTTTTTTTAACTTTATTTTACTTTACAATACTGTATTGGTTTTGCCATACATTGACACGAATCTGCCGCGGGTGTATACAAGCTCCCAATCCTGAATCCCCATCACACCTCCCACCCCACATCATCTCTCTGGATCATCCCCATGCACCAGCCCCAAGCATCCTGTATCCTGTATGAAACAAAGACTGGCACTTTGTTTCTTACATGATAGTATACAGGTTTCAATGCCATTCTCCCAAATCATCCCACCCTCTCCCTCTCCCTATGAATCCAAAAGTCCGTTCTCTACATCTGTGTCTCTTTTGCTGTCTCGCATACAGGGTCATCATTACCATCTTTCTAAATTCCATATATATGTGTCAGTATACTGTGTTGGTGTTTTTCTTTCTGGCTTACTTCACTCTGTATAATTGGCTCCAGTTTCATCCATCTCATTAGAACTGATTCAAATGTATTCTTTTTAATGGCCAAGTAATACTCCATTGTGTATATGTACCACAGCTTTCTTATCCATTCATCTGCTGATGGACCTCTAGGTTGCTTCCATGTCCTGGCTATTATAAAGAGTGCTGCAATGAACACTGGAGTACATGTGTCTCTTTCAATTCCGGTTTCCTCGGTGTGTTTGCCCAGCAGTGGGATTGCTGGGTCATAAGGCAGCTCTATTTGCAATTTTTTAAGGAATCTCCACACTGTTTTTCATAGTGGCTGTCCTAGTTTGCATTCCCACCAACAGTATAAGAGGGTTCCCTTTTCTCCACATCCTCTCCAGCATTTATTGCTTGCAGACTTTTCGATTGCAGCCATTCTGACTGGTGTGAAATGGTACCTCACTGTGGTCTTGATTTGCATTTCTCTGATAATGAGTGATGTTGAGCATCTTTTCATGTGTTTGTTAGCCATCCGTATGTCATCTTCGGAGAAATGTTTTTATTTAATTCCTTGGCCCATTTTTTGATTGGGTCATTTATTTTTCTGGAGTTGAGCTGCATAAGTTGCTTGTATATTTTTGAGATTAGTTGTTTGTCAGTTGCTTCATTTGCTATTATTTTCTCCCATTCTGAAGGCTATCTTTTCAGCTTGCTTATACTTTCCTTTGTTGCGCAGAAGCTTTTAATTTTAATTAGGTCCCATTTGTTTATTTTTGCTTTATTTTCCAGTATTCTGGGAGGTGGGTCATAGAGGATCCTGCTGTGATGTATGTTGGAGAGTGTTTTGCCTATGTTCTCCTCTAGGAGTTTTATAGTTTCTGGTCTTATGTTTAGATCTTTAATCCATTTTGAGTTTATTTTTGTGTGTGGTGTTAGAAAGTGATCTAGTTTCATTCTTTTACAAGTGGTTGATCAGTTTTCCAAGCACCACTTGTTAAAGAGATTGTCTTTAATCCATTGTATATTCTTGCCTCCTTTGTTGAAGATAAGGTGTCCATAGGTGTGTGGATTTATCTCTGGGCTTTCTATTTTGTTCCATTGATCTACATTTCTGTCTTTGTGCCAGTACCATGCTGTCTTAATGACTGTGGCTTTGTAGTAGAGCCTGAAGTCAGGCAAGTTGATCCTCCAGTTCCATTCTTCTTTCTCAAGATTGCTTTGGCTATTCTAGGTTTTTTTGTATTTCCATACAAATCTTGAAATTATTTGTTCTAGTTTTGTGAAAAATACCGCTGGTAGCTTGATAGGGATTGCATTGAATCTGTAGATTGCTTTGGGTAGTATACTCATTTTCCCTATATTGATTCTTCCAATCCATGAACATGGTATATTTCTCCATCTATTAGTGTCCTCTTTGATTTCTTTCATCAGTGTTTTATAGTTTTCGATATATAGGTCTTTAGTTTCTTTAGGTAGGTATATTCCTAAGTATTTTACTCTTTTTGTTGCAATGGTGAATGGAATTGTTTCCTTAATTTCTTTTTCTACTTTCTCATTATTAGTGTATAGGAATGCAAGGGATTTCTGTGTGTTGATTTTATATCCTGCAACATTACTATATTCATTGATTAGCTCTAGTAATTTTCTGGTGGAGTCTTTAGGATTTTCTATGTAGAGGATCATGTCATCTGCAAACAGTGAGAGTTTTACTTCTTTTCCAATTTGGATTCCTTTTATTTCTTTTTCTGCTCTGATTGCTGTGGCCAAAACTTCCAGAATTATGCTGAATAGTAGCGGTGAAAGTGGACACCCTTGTCTTGTTCCTGACTTTAGGGGAAATGCTTTCAATTTTTCACCATTGAGGATAATGTTTGCTGTGGGTTTGTCATATATAGCTTCTATTATGTTGAGGTATGTTCCTTCTATTCCTGCTTTCTGGAGAGTTTTTATCATAAATGGATGTTGAATTTTGTCAAAGGCCTTCTCTGCATCTATTGAGATAATCATATGGCTTTTATTTTTCAATTTGTTAATGTGGTGAATTCCATTGATTGATTTGTGGATATTGAAGAATCCTTGCATCCCTGGGATAAGGCCCACTTGGTCATGGTGTATGATCTTTTTAATGTGTTGTTGGATTCTGACTGCTAGAATTTTGTTGAGGATTTTTGCATCTATGTTCATCAGTGATATTGGCCTGTAGTTTTCTTTTTTTGTGACATCTTTGTCAGGTTTTGGTAACAGGGTGATGGTGGCCTCACAGAATGAGTTTGGAAGTTTACCTTCCTCTGCAATTTTGTGGAAGAGTTTGAGTAGGATAGGTGTTAGCTCTTCTCGAAATTTTTGGTAGAATTCAGCTGTGAAGCCGTCTGGACCTGGGATTTGTTTGCTGGAAGATTTCTGATTACAGTTTCAATTTCCGTGCTTGTGATGGGTCTGTTAAGATTTTCTATTTCTTCCTGGTTCAGTTTTGGAAAGTTGTACTTTTCTAAGAATTTGTCCATTTCTTCCACATTGTCCACTTTATTGGCATATAATTGCTGATAGTAGTCTCTTATGATTCTTTGTATTTCTGTATTGTCTGTTGTGATCTCTCCATTTTCATTTCTAATTTTGTTGATTTGATTTTTCTCTCTTTGTTTCTTGATGAGTCTAGCTAATGGTTTGTCAATTTTATTTATCCTTTCAAAGAACCAGATTTTGGCTTTGCTGATTTTTGCTATGGTCTCTTTTGCTTCTTTTGCATTTATTTCTGCCCTAATTTTTAAGATTTCTTTCCTTCTACTAACTCTGGGGTTCTCCATTTCTTCCTTTTCTAGTTGCTTTAGGTGTAGAGTTAGGTTATTTATTTGACTTTTTTCTTGTTTCTTGAGGTATGCCTGTATTGCTATGAACTTTCTTCTAAGCACTGCTTTTATAGTGTCCCACAGGTTTTGGGTTGTTGTGTTTTCATTTTCATTCATTTCTATGCATAATTTGATTTCTTTTTTGATTTCTTCTGTGATTTGTTGGTTATTCAGATGAGTGTTGTTCAGCCTCCATATGTTTGGATTTTTAATAATTTTTCTCCTGTAATTGAGATCTAATCTTAGTGCATTATGGTCAGAAAAGATGCTTGGAATGATTTCAATTTTTTTGAATTTATCGAGGTTAGATTTATGGCCCAGGATGTGATCTATCCTGGAAAAGTTTCCATGCGCACTTGAGAAAAAGGTTAAATTCATTGTTTTGGGGTGAAATGTCCTATAGATATCAATTAGGTCTAACTGGTGTATTGTATCATTTAAAGGTTGTGTTTCTTTGTTAATTTTCTGTTTAGTTTTCTGTCCATAGGTGTGAGTGGGGTATTAAAGTCTCCCACTATTATTGTGTTATTGTTAATTTCCCCTTTCATGCTTGTTAGCATTTGTCTTACATATTGCAGTGCTCCTATGTTGGGTGCATATATATTTATAATTGTTATATCTTCTTCTTGGATTGATCCTTTGATCATTATGTAGTGGCCTTCTTTGTCTCTTTTCACAGCCTTTTGTTTTAAAGTCTTTTTTATCAGAGATGAGTATTGCTACTCCTGCTTTCTTTTGGCCTCTATTTGCATGGAATATCTTTTTCCAGCCCTTCACTTTCAGTCTGTATGTGTCCGTTGTTTTGAAGTGGGTCTCTTGTAGGCAGCATATATAGGGATCTTGTTTTTGTATCCATTCAGCCAGTCTTTGCCTTTTGGTTGGGGCATTCAACCCATTTATGTTTAAGGTAATTATTGATAAGTATGATCCTGTTACCATTTACTTTATTGTTTGGGGTTCTGATTTATACACCCTTTTTGCATTTCCTGTCTAGAGAGTATCCTTTAGCATTTGTTGGAGAGCTGGTTTGGTGGTGCTGAATTCTCTCAGCTTTTGCTTGTCTGTAAAGCTTTTTATTTCTCCTTCATATTTGAATGAGATCCTTGCTGGGTACAGTAATCTGGGCTATAGGTTATTTTCTTTCATCACTTTAAGCATGTCTTGCCATTCCCTCCTCGCCTGAAGCGTTTCTATTGAAAGATCAGCTGTTATCCTTATGGGAATCCCCTTGTGTGTTATTTGTTGTTTTTCCCTTGCTGCTTTTAATATTTGTTCTTTGTGTTTGATCTTTGTTAATTTGATTAATATGTGTCTTGGGGTGTTTTGCCTTGGATTTATCATGTTTGGGATGCTCTGGGTTTCTTGGACTTGGGTGATTATTTCCTTCCCCATTTTAGGGAAATTTTCAACTATTATCTCCTCAAGGATTCTCTCACGGTCTTTCTTTTTGTCTTCTTCTTCTGGGATTCCTATAATTCGAATGTTGGAGCATTTCATATTGTCGTGGAGGTCTCTGAGGTTGTCCTCATTTATTTTAATTCATTTTTCTTTTTTCCTCTCTGATTCATTTATTTCTACCATTCTATCTTCTATTTCACTAATCCTATCTTCTGCCTTGTTATTCTACTATTTGTTGCCTCCAGAGTGTTTCTGATCTCATTCATTGCATTATTCATTATATATTGACTCTTTTTTATTTCTCCTAGGTCCTTGTTAAACCTTTCTTGCATCTTCTCAAACCTTGTCTCCAGGCTATTTATCTGTGATTCCATTTTGATTTCAAGATTTTGGATCATTTTTGCTAGCAATATTCGGAATTCTTTCTCAGGTAGATTCCCTATCTCCTCCTCTTTGGTTTGGTTTGGTAGGCATTTCTCCTGTTCCTTTACCTGCTGGGTATTCCTCTGTCTCTTCATCTTGGTTATATTGCTGTGTTTGGGGTGGCCTTTCTATATTCTGGGAATTTGTGGAGTTCTCTTTATTATGGAGTTTCCTCACTGTGGGTGGGGTTGTATCAGTGGCTTGTCAAGGTTTCTTGGTTAGGGAGGCTTGTGTTGGAGTTCTGGTGGGTGGAGCTGGATTTCTTCTCTCTGGAGTGCTATGAATTGTCCAGTAATGGGTTGTGAGACATCAATGATTTTGGAGTAGTTTTGAGCTGCCTGTATATTGAAGCTCAGGGGTGTGTTCCTGTGTTGCTGGAGAATTTGCGTGGTATGTCTTGCTCTAGAAGTTGTTGGCCCTTGGGTGGTGCTTGGTTTCAGTGTAGGTATGGAGGCGTTTGATGAGCTCCTATTGATTAATGCTGGATTCAGCATTTCTCTGATGTTCTTAGGATTTGGACTTAAGCCTCCTGTTTCTGGTTTTCAGTTTTATTTTTACCCTAGCCTCAGGACTTCTCCATCTATACAGCACTGATGATAAAGCATCTAGGTTAAAGATGAAAGGTTTCTCCACATTAAGGGTCACCCATAGAGGTTCACTGAGTTACATGGAGAAGAGAAGAGGGAGGGGGTAGTTAGAGGTGACTGGAATGAGATGAGGTGGGATCAGAAGAGGAGAGAGCAAGCTAGCCAGTAATCATGTCCTTATGTATGCTCCACAGTCTGGACCACTCAGAGGTGTTCAGAGTTATATAGGGAAGAGGAGAGGGAGGAAGTAGACAGAGGTGGCCAGGAGGATAAAAGAGGGAAATGAAAGGGAGAGAGAGAGATGCGGCCAGTAATCAGTTAAGTGTTCTCCACCATCTGGAACACACAGAGATTCACAGGGTTGGGTAGAGAAGAGAAGGGGGAGGGAGGAGACAGAGGCCACCTGGTGGAAAAAAAGGAGAGTCCAAAGGAGGGGAGAGTGGTCAAGCCAGTAATCGCGCTCTCAGGAAAAATGGGTACTGAAGATTGGGTTTTTACATGTACAAAGTTGACAACAAATACCAAAAAGCAAAGATTAAAAATCTGGAGTAGAGATTGGATTTTCAAAAATACAATATTAAAGAAAAGAAGAAGAAGAGGAAAAAAAGAAAGAAAAAACAAACAAAACAAAACAAAACAAACAAAGCCACAAGAATTATTAAAAATAATAATTAGAGAAATAGAGTACTTAAAAATTTAAGTTAAAAAAAAAAGAGGAAAAAAAAAAAAGAAAAAACAATCATTCAACCCCATCAACTCAAAAAAAAAAAAAGACTGTTAAAGTAGTAAAGGTATATCTGGCCCTTTCTCTGGTGTTGTGGGTTGTGTGGGGTCACTTCCAAGGCGGTTCCCTCTGTTTAACTTCCTCTGTTTGCTGGTCTCTTCAGTGTCTGGTTTCCATCTTGACACAGGGAGGGCGGTGGTGGACACACTAGGTTCACTATTCAGTCGCACTGTGGGGAGGGAGGGATGCTACAAACAAATATTACTGGCGTGTGCTTGCAGTGTCTCATCCACTCTGGGCTTGCCCCTGCTCGCGGTGCACACCACTCAGGCTCTACGTAGCTCCACCAGGGAACCATCTGAGGCCAGCCCTAGGCTTCATGCACCTCCCTGGTCTAAGCCTCTCAGGCTTGGTGCTCAGGAAGCCCTCAGAGGCGTAGATTTGGTTGGGCCTGCATTTTGTGCCCTTCCAAGGTCCGAGTAGCTCAGGAGTTTGGCGAGTGCAATCGCTGCGACTATGGCCTTTCCCTGTTGCTCAGCTTTCTTGGTGTATCACTGGCGTTCCTTCTCAGGCGGATGATGACTGTCCAGAACCCCCAGAAGTCTTGGTTAACAAAGAAGCCTGCTTGCATTTTGGTAGGCAATGTCTCTCTTGAGCTGCGATTGCCCCCTTCCAGCCCTTAAGGCTCTGGCTGCCTGTCACCGGACAGGGATGGTCTGCAGCCAGCTATTTCCGATCCGTCCTTTGTTCTGTGCACAGTCCTGGTGGTGTCTTATGTTCGAGAGTTTCACGTGGTAGCTATCCCACAGTCTGGTTTGCTAGCCCAAGTTAGTTCACTCTGTCCATGGGCGGGGTGTTCTAGTCCGATTCTCAAAAAAGCACTGCAGCCCAATATAGCAATTTTTGATTCAGGATCTAAGAACCAAAAAAAGGTTTGCCCCTTTTTCTTGTTTTGCACATGTTTTATGCAGAAAAAATGTAGGCACTGCTTTCTACACTATCTCTTCTTAAATTATCCCATGAATCATAAATTACACCTTCCACCAGTGTTCAAATGACATTTTCACTGCATGTAGAAGTATACCAAACACCAATCATTTATATTAGAATATAGGAAAGATCTATAGGAAGTCCTCCCCAATCAAAATACAGAAATAAAGGTACATGGGTTTTTGAAAAATATTATTTAAGCATACTGTTTATGTGTATACAAATCAAATATCTAAACATATTTTATCCATATTGATTATAACAGGAGAAAAAGAATGAGTTATAATAGGGACAGCCAAATATGAAATAAAAATGTCCTGAAGTAAAGGACAGATATTTGGGTAAAAATTCCAAGAAGGGCAGCTCTATTTAACTCACTATGCCCCTACCCTTCTCACCAACCAGGTAGTCCTACCACAAACACAGTACTTTGTAACTTATCAAACAGCATGAACTCAGCTGTACCTGATATTTTAAAAAGCACATCAACATATTTTTAAATTATTTTTATGAAATAAAAATCAGAGATAGATTTTGTTTCCTTAGCCAACTTTCTCTGTGAGAAAACCCTAAATGTTCCAAGATAAATGATACAGGAAACAATGAATAGTAAAACCCACATATAGACAGCATAGTCCAGACTGCATCCCACTAGCTTTTACTCATCACATTTCCCTTGAAACTTTTTATCAGGACTACTAACAAGTACAAAATGACAAACCTGAGTTTCACCTTTGTTGTCTCCTCAAAGTACTTTTTTTTTTCCAGACGCTCTAATGAGCAGTGAAATGGTCCAAATGCAGACATCAAGAAGTAAGAAGGGAAGAGGTAATGGCCTGTATAACCCGAAAACTATAGAATCAGTTCCTGGGTAATTGAGTATTGGTGGGACTTGGCAAAAAGAGAGCCACCAGCTATAATTCATTCAGACTTAAAAGAAGCTCTCTTTCCAGTATCAAAGCATAATGAAGAACTGAATGCAAAATGCACCGCCAATTTATGATTATAGCATTCAGTGGTCCACCCAGGACTAATGCTGTATAATCATGAATGTGAGGGAAGGGCATACGATGGGTACAAAGAGCTATTCTAAAGGCAGATCTGCAGGAGACAATTACAATTAGCTTGTATGAACTGACACCAAAAACACTTTTGCTTTAGTTTTTAATAATTGTGACCCAATTCAATAGAGTCTTTCCTTTTAAGGAGGTGTTGTGGTTTGGTGGGTACAAAGATATATTTCTGCCTTTGAAACTTTAAAACAGAGTGGGGAATAGGACCATACTCTTAAATAACTTCAGTTAAGGGAACACTGTGGAAGTTCAGAAGAGTGAGCAATTAATTCAGAAAAACCCTTCCTGTGTATTTTGCCATGGTTGTTTGAAGGTCCAATAGTATATAATGCATGTTAAAGTCCTTGTATAAAAGCAGGAAAAAGTCATAAGGGGAAAAGTTACCAATCCATTCATTTAAAAATAATTTTAGTTGGGAACCTACTATGTGCCATGCATTCTGCTAGATATGAGGATAAAAAGCAATGAGATATTGCCCCTATTACCAACCCACTTACTGTGTAACAGAAAAAGGAAACGGGTAGAAGATACACACACCAGTATACAAATAGAAAGATTACAAATCTAAAGGACTTCTCACATAATGTTTGTTTTATTTAGCTGAATTTTCTAAATGGATTGATAAAGATATAATTCTCTCTACTATAAACTGATAGAAGCATAAAGAAAATAATTCATAAATGGTGTAGGCTAAGTGGTGCAAATACACTGCATTTCTCAGGAATATGTCTGTCATTGCCCAAGAACTCAGTCTGTAGTATACAATCTTCCCAGACTGCATAGTCAACGGTTCCCAAATGTGGCTGCAAATTAGAGCTGATTAGGCAACTTTAAACAATTACAGATACCTAACTCTAGCTACAGTCACTCTGCAAACCACTTTGCAAACCACTGGCCTTGACCATGGGGAACATCTGAATTTTGGCAAGAGCCAAGAGTGACTACTGAAAGATAAACTAGCTTACAGGTTAGAGAGGATCAGGAATCACAGGGAAAGAACAGGGATCTTTGCACATCATCATCTAAACTCTCCACTCAGCTCTCTCCCTATGCTTCTACTCTATTCTGTATTTCTTCTATTTGTCTTCTCCTCCCCTGTGGGAGATCTGAGAGCCATACTTCATTGACAATTAAAGGAACAGAATGACAGTTCAGGTTAACATTATTTCTAGACACTAAGAAATATACCTTATATGAAAACACAGACTACAGAAATTCTTTGGGAAAAAACAGATGTAAATATTATTCTATGCTTTCATTAAGTTCATTTGGAAAGTGTAGACTTAGTAAGCATAAACAGGGGAGGTGGATGGAGGGAAAGAACAGGACTGGTTAATGGATTAAGTGGAAAAATTCAGGAACATCATCCATGAGTTCTAGATTTTTAAAAAATTCAATAATTCAAAGAATTTTTAGCATCACTCTATGCTTAACATTATTGAGGATTACAAAAAATAGGAAAAGAGATATCTCAGTGTTAGCATGATTATATTAATCACTCTATATTTGATTTTAATATTTGGTTTCATTTTCATTTCTTCAATAAATAAATAATGGGTAAGCATTAACCATGGGCCAGGTATTGCACTAGAGATAAAATATTGCAGGCTGAGTCCTTGCTCTCTTGGATAACACTTTCTAGTAAGATAAAGACAACCATGGAAACTATATCATAATGTGATAAAAATAGAGAATAGGATCATCACGAGGACACACAAAGCCAACTTCATGAGGCTTGCAGTCAGCAAAGAAGCTCTGGAATTTAGCATTCAAGGTAAGTCTTGAAGTACATGTAGGAGCTTTCCAGTTGGAAAATAAACAACAAATTCTCTCAGAAACGTACATGCACAGTTTTGAAGGTGAGGTATACATTCAGGCAACTGCCAAATAGTTCAGGGCAAAGTACATTGTGGAAGATGGAGAGATGTGCAGACTAGAAGGGCCAGATTTTAAATTGTGAAGTCATGTTAAAAAAAGGTGGACTTTATCTTAATAAGAAGCACTGAAAATATTTTAACCATGAGGACTCTAAATCAGGTTTGTCTTTCAGTAAATTCACTCAGCCTTCCAGTTTAAAAAGACTCAAAATTTAGACAGAATCAAGACTAGCACTAGAGAATTTAATCAGTTAGGAAGTCAATCAAGTACTTTGGGTGACATGATGAAGGGTATGGACTGGATAGTGAACAGGAAAATGTAACGAAGTGGCTGAGCAATATGAAAGTGGTAATACAGAGGGACTTGGTGAGGTTTGGATGTGAGTGTAAAACAGGGCAAGGTCATGGTTTTAGATAAACACATAAAAGAGGAAGAGCTTACAGAAAATATTTGGATATTTTGACTTTTCCGTGATAAGGCAGACATCCAAATCAGGTATCAAATAAGTAGCTGGAAATGTGGGTCTAGACTGAAGTTCAGGAGGGAGAACAAGCTGCAGAAAAAAGTTAGGGAAACTTTAATCTGAGCTTCCCTGGTGGCTCAGACAGTAAAGAATCTGCCTGTAATACAGGAGACCCAGTTTCAATCCCTGGGTTGGAAAGACCCCCTGGAAAAGGGAATGGCTACCCACTCCGGTATTCTTGCCTAGAAAATTCCATGGACAGGGGAGCCTGGCAGACTGTGGTCCATGGGGTCAAAGAGAGTCAGACACACTGGGTGACTAACACTTTCACTTTCAATCTATAAATGCGAGTCGTGGAAGTTAACAGTATTGTTCAGTTTTAGTTTGTAAATGATGTATAATAGAAACAAAACCAACCAAGGAAGAGGGCCCTCAAAACACCTGAGGAGTAGCCAGAGAGGGAAGAAAATTCAGGAATGTGGTTGAGAGGAAGCCAAGGAAAGTTTATCAGGAACAGAGTACTCAGTTTTGCCGTATACTGACAGAATGTCAAATGAGAAGACATTGAGGGGTCTTTGTTTGCTTAACTTCCTACAAAACACACTCTCTCTTCTCATATCTTGAAATGTTTATCTATGCCCATTCTAGTCAGAAAATATGTTTTTTTTTAAACTTCATATGGGTTATTTGCATGTTTCCTCTTCCACAGTAGAGGTGTTACTTCCTACCAATTAAAACTGAGTTTTTAGTAATGCCTATTCTATAACCAACTTAAAAGGAATGATCATGGTCTTGCTGCTGCTGCTGCTAAGTCACTTCAGTCATGTCTGACTCTATGAGACCCCATAGATGGCCTCCCACCAGGCTCCCCAATCCCTGGGATTCTCCAGGCGAGAACACTGGAGTGGGTTGCCATTTCCTTCTCCAATACATAAAAGTGAAAAGTGAAAGTGAAGTCTTTCAGTCGTGTCCGACTCAGTGACCTCATGGACTCAAGCCTTCCAGGCTCCTCCGTCCATGGGATTTCCCAGGCAAGAGTACTGGAGTAGGGGTGCCATTGCCTTCTCCGTGATCATGATCTTAGGTACTATGCAATTATTTCTCTGAAAAATTATCCATTTGTCATCAATTAGACATGCCAATCTATGCTGAAATCCTGATATTACTTTATAGCTATAAGCTCTATGAGAGCATGAAATGAACTTAGTTTCTCCATCATTGTACTCACCATTATTACTGGCACAAATTAGATGCTCAAAATACATTTCTGAATGAATAAATGAATGAATAAATAGATTAATGAACAGAATAGCTGAGTCGAAAGCCAGAATTATCTGATATTTACATTATATAGTCTGCAAAATGGAGATGATGAATTCTGGGGAAGGAATCAACTGAAATGCACAAAATAAATATTAACTGATCTTCTGGGGAAAACTCAAGTATAGTTTCACACTAATTAGCAGAAATAAAAATCCTCTGTCTAGCCCTTAGATGCATTCATGCATATATTAGCCAACAAAAGTATTTAGCTCACTAAACTCTGTTAAGGGTTATTAGAAAATAAGAGAGCCAAAAATAACTGAGCAAGTGACTAATGTGACAACAACAGAGTCAGCACTGACGAGGGCAAAACAGTGCCATGCGGAAGCAGCAATATAAATGACTCATTCATGATAACATGTTATGAATTGATACCAGGTCCCCAGTAAATCATTTTTAGTCACTTTCTTTAAAGCACTAGTTACTAACCACTACAGTGAGCATCATTCCACTCCCTCTCATTTTTTCCACTACAAAACACTAGAGATAATAACTCTATGCTATGATTGCAACCATTGTACATCTTCCATTTCCTGTTTCTTTTTACAGTGTATTCAATTAAGTGATTTGAGTTAATGCTTATTCTTAATAGACAGAACTACTGCTCCGATCATTAACAGGAAATAAAACTTGGAACTAAAAGTTACCACCCATGCCCACCAGCCAGTTCCCTCAACCCAAAACAACCTTACATAAGCAACTGCAAGCATGTTGGAGGGGTCTCTAGAAATAAATAAAACAATGCCAAAGATCAGTGGGTAGCTAAGGATGGACAAGGTACAACCTTTTCTCCCACTAGCACCAAAGGAGTCAACCAGAACACTTTAAATAATAAGTAAAATTATCTCCCTCCACACAGATCCAAAGACAGGCATTTCAGGAACTGGTTCAGTGCCTAGGGATTCAGATTTTTCATTTCCCTATTCTGCCATCCCACTGGATTAGTGTCTTCATCCTTTGCCTTCCCTACTCACGTTGAAACACAACTGCCACAATTTCAGAGATCTCATGTAGATAAAATAAAACTTAACAGAAATTTTTCTCTTCTGCCTCTCCCTTTTTGGGCGATAAACATTTCCCAAAAGACTTTCCTTCAAAGTTCAGTATTCAAGGGCAGGTCACAGGAACATATCCTAAGTGCACCCTACACTCAGGCTCAGCCAGCAGGCACAGAGGGAGATGAGAGATGGCAACCAACAGTGTCACTCTCTTCTGGTGGCACTCCTCACACTCGGCATTTTCTTTCCTCCACCTCATTTCTCCCACTCCGCTTTTCTGAGCTGACTTCATTGCCTTTTACATACGCCTGACTGAAGGTAGTATTTTGTCTCATGTTGAGCTTATGTATCAGTAGTACTACAATTTCTTTGTGTAAAATAATTTTTCTTTTGGATTTTTAGATTGTGATTGATTACATTTACAAATAACGTATGAAAGTCAGAAAACTTAATTGGACAAGCAAGAGAAAAGTTATTCTTGTACACAGAAAACAGATTTCTTTTGTTGGTTAAATGGATCATAAATATTTTCAGTGATTTTAATAATAGTTTACTTATAAAGCACTAAATTTGGGGTAAAATAAAAGCAAAGTTTAATGTGGCTTGATTGGGGAAAATGAAAAATCTTATCTATAGGCTTACTACTTTAAATTAATGACAAAAAAAGAACTACTCTACTTCTTTGGTATATTAGCATTGCTCTCTACACTAAATACTGAAGACTCCCTCATGCCTATCTTAAAAAGGATCCAGGCTATAAAGCAGAAAAGCCTTGTAACACAAAACGCAGGATGTCCGAGGTACTGTAAAATCATATAATTTTAAACTCAGAAGAGATGACTAATTCAGACTCCTTGTTTCACAGATAAGAAAATGGAAACTCTGAAATATAAAGCCCAGGATCATCAATAACTGGGAAGCAGAGCTGAGATTTCAAGTTGTCTAACTGAAATTTCTACTTCTTTCCTATTTTAAAATTGCCCTTTCCACTAATGTTTAAGTAAATTCTCAAATTTCAGTCTAAAAACTAAATTATCATAGACTAAGTCAATTTGCTTAACAGAAAGTTAATCAGAATATCCTTTTTGTTTCAATTTTTTTTTATTTTTTAGTTTTTTATTTTTTAAAAATCTTTAATTCTTACATGCATTCCCAAACATGAACCCCCCTCCCACCTCCCTCCCCATAACATCTTTCTGGGTCATCCCCATGCACCAGCCCCAAGCATGCTGCATCCTGCGTCAGACATAGACTGGCGATTCAATTCACATGATAGTATACATGTTAGAATGTCATTCTCCCAAATCATCCCACCCTCTCCCTCTCCCTCTGAGTCCAAAAGTCCGTTATACACATCTGTGTCTCTTTCAAAACTTCCTAAAATACATTTTTTTTCTTCCTTGCCTTACTAAATAGATTGAGTACTACTTAATGAGTCCTGAATTGTTTTTGATCTGGAAGATCTTGATAACTTCACAATAAATATCATATTTTTATTGTTTTATGACCAGATTTTATGTTTATAAAATTAAGCTGGGTTTTTTTTTTTAAATTATTGGCCCCATATAATTTCCTGGACAATGCTAAGTTGATCAGTTTTATGTTCATGTAGTTATTTTGCTTCTAAAACAAAGATATAAGCTCTTTTATTTAGATGTCCAGCACAGAAAATAATTCTGACTTGTATTTTTATGTATTTTGATTTTTACTTTCCATAGTTCTAATATCATCCAGCATGAGGAAGTGGCAGATCAATGATGAATGATTTGAGGATATGAAAGATTTAGTCACTGTTCTAATTCTCTGACCTGATAATCCAAGACCAGCATTAATAAATGGCATCAGGAAGCCTCCCGAGGGTTTACCAAGGGAAGAAAAAGAGCTTTTCTCTTCTGTTGCACAGAAAAGCATAAAGCCCTTCTACTTTGCCTTCTTTAAAATTAAGCCAGTTGTGTGAAACTTTGAGCATTCTTCTAGAGGTGGAACAATTATTCTTATACACATATCCATCATTTTCTGTGCTTCTTAGTGAACCAGCTGTGGAAATACCTAAACTGGGAGCTTCAAGGGCTGCAGATTCAGAAACAGCTTGTCTTCTCTAACTCCACTCATACCTGGAGTTAGGGTGAAACAAGAAAAAATAGTGCAGTGCAGGGTACAACATAATAAGACTTGATAAACTGAGAAGTATTCCAAAACTGTGCTCTCCAAATACTTGGGAAAATATCTCCTCAAAATGTATAATGTAGTCAATAAATAGCATTTAAAATAATCATGAATATACTTATTTTTAAATAGCAATTCCTAGTTAAATTTTTGCCCTCCATGCTTTCACTGTGAGACTTACCTATAGAAAAGACAGAGTTAAAATTAAATCCTCTTCTTATTTTGGTTACAAAACATAAATAAAGTATAAGATGCATCTGTTTCAGATTAATCACAGCATAAGTTGAACACTGTTTTAGAAACAATTTAGCATATCTCAGCAAAGTGAAAATGAAAGATGATGGTATCATCATTCCCAAACTATACGCAATGTGACTAAGTACCAGTGTGGCTGAATCATAACCATCAACTGATGACTGAAAACCCACTGAGCTCTTAATATCATTCAACATATCATGAGTTCCATAAACTATGACTTCTAAGATAACTGCCTGAAATGAACTCAGTAGGATTCACCAATATAGAACATACATCAGCTCTGAGTATTTTTGGAAGTTTTGTTCTACTTCATAAAAAGTTCTAATTTTCCACTCCTAAAGGCATGTGTTAACTCAATAGTTTGCTCTGCAATTACTAGAGCATTATGTATTTTCTAGCTTTATAGCTATATCCTAATTTCTATATATTTACATATTTGTCCCATATTTAGTGCACATTTCCAAAGACATGGTTGATTTTTAGGTGTACATCAACAAGAGCCATGGTAAAAATTAAATATATATATATTTTTTTTTCACATACACAGTAATATATTTATATACTACTGCCAATCTTAATATTCTTTAAAACTTTCTTTTTAACATCATTTAAAATACATTTTAAGTGCACGTTAGGAAAAGGACATATGATACACACTTATGCCTTCCTACTCTACCTCTATACCTGGAACAATTTATTTCTGCAACAATGGCTGAAAAGAGTAGTAATTTATAAATGAGTTTCATTTTAAAACTTTAACAAATCAATTCCTAAAGGAACAATTTCTTCTCATAATAGATAGCCATAACTCTCAAGCCAAAGACTGATAATAGGCTTTTATCAACAACTTGAGGAGTGACATCAGCAAGATGTTGGCACAGAAGTTTCCAGCCCTTGCCATCATGTACAAACACTGATTGTGGCAACCTCCTTAAGATAAGCATGCCTTCTTAAATAAACAGTGTTGGAAAAACAGAATATCAACAGGTGAAAATATAAATGGATCATTATCTTATACCATACATGAAATCAACTTAATCAAATCAATTTAATCAAAGGTTTAAATTTGGGGACTGAAACTATAAAGTTCCTAAATGACAGGGGAAAATCTCCATGACACTGGTCTGGGCAATAATCTTTTAGATATTGCAGCAAAAGCCTAGACAACAAAAGCAAAAACAAATATCTGAGATTACATCAAACTAAGCATCTTCTGCACCCCAAGGAATTCCATGGACAAAATGGAAAAGCAATCTACACAATGGCAGAAAGCATTTTTATAAACTAATTGACATATTTCTATGGCAAATCATATAGCTGATAAGGGGTTAAGATCCATAATATATACAAAAGGCATACAACTCAATAGTAAAACTAAGATAAAAATAAAAAATAACCTGATTTAGATGTTTTTCCAACAAGGGCCATGAAAAACTATTCAACATCACTAATCATCAGAGAAATGCAGGTCAAAACCACAATGAGACATCCTCTCTCACTTACATGAGGATGTCTATCATCTAAAAAGAACAAATCTTGCCAAAGAGGAGAAGAAAAAAGAACACTGACACACCAATACATGTTGGTAGGAATATAATTTTGTGTAGTCATTACAGAAAACTGCATGGAGGTTCCCCAAAATATTAAAAATAGAACTACATTATTAATTAGCAAACCCACTTCTGTATACTTATCCAAAGGAACTGAAATCAGTACCTCAAAGAAAGATCTGCATCCCCATGTTTATTGAAGCATTATTTACATTATTCAATGTTACTCAGAGCCAAAATATGGCAACAACCTAAATGTCCATTCTTTGATGAATACATAAAGAAAATATGGTATATACCTATTATGGAATATTAGTCAACCTTTAAAAAGAAGAAACTCCTGCTGTTTGTGGCTTCATGAGTGGTCATTACACTAACTTAAATAAGCCTGACATAGCAAGACATCACCAGATGGTCAATACCAAAATAAGATTGATTATATTCTTTGCAGCCAAAGATGGAGAAGTTCTATACAGTCAGCAAAAACAAGACCGGGAGCTGACTGTGGCTCAGATCACGAACTCCTTATTGCCAAATTCAGACTCAAATTGAAGAAAGTAGGGAAAAACACTAGATCATTCAGGTATGACCTAAATTAAATCCCTTATGAGTATACAGTGGAAGCGAGAAATAGATTTAAGGGGCTAGATCTGATAGACAGAGTGCCTGAAGAACTATGGACAGAGGTTCATGACATTGTACAGGAGGAAGGGATCAAGACCATCCCCAAGAAAAAGAAATGCAAAAAAGCAAAATCACTGTCTGGGGAGGCCTTACAAATAGCTGTGAAAAGAAGGGAAGGGAAAAGCAAAGGAGAAAAGGAAAGCTCTAGCCATTTGAATGCAGAGTTCCAAAGAATAGCATGGAGAGATAAGAAAGCCTTCCTCAGCGATCAATGCAGAGAAATAGAGGGAAACAACAGAATGGGAAAGACTAGAGATCTCTTCAAGAAAATCAGAGATACCAAGGGAATATTTCATACAAAGATGGGCTCAATAAAGGACCAAAATGGTATGGACCTAAGAGAAGCAGAAGATATTAAGAAGAGGTGGCAAAAATACACAGAAGAACTGTACAAAAAAGATCTTCATGACCCAGAAAATCAAGATGGTGTGATCACTCACCTGAGGCCACACATCCTGGAATGTGAACTCAAGTGAGCCTTAGGAAGTATCACTACGAACAAAGCTAGTGGAGGTGATGGAATTCCAGTTGAGCTATTTCAAATCCTGAAAGATGATGCTGTGAAAGTGCTGCACTCAATATGCCAGCTCATTTGGAAAACACAGCAGTGGCCAAAAGACAGGAAAAGTTCAGTTTTCATCCCAATCCCAAAGAAAGGCAATGTCAAAGAATGCTCAAACTACCACACAATTGCACTCATCTCACATGGTAGTAAAGTAATGCTTAAAATTATCCAAGACAGGCTTCAGCAATACGTGAACCATGAACTTTCAGATGTTCAAGCTGGTTTTAGAAAAGGCAGAGGAACCAGGGATAAAACTGCCAACGTCCGACAGATCATGGAAAGAGCAAAAGAGTTCCAGAAAAACATCTATTTCTGCTTTATGGACTATGCCAAAGCCTTTGACTATGTGGATCACAAGAAAGTGGACAATTCTGAAAGAGATGGGAATACCAAACCACCTGACCTGCCTCTTGAGAAACTTGTATGCATGTCAGGAAGCAACAGTTAGAACTGGACAGGGAACAACAGACTGGTTCCAAATAGGAAAAGGAGTACGTCTAGTCTGTATATTGTCCTCTTGCTTATTTAGCTTATATGCAGAGTACATCATGAGAAACGCTGGGCTGGAAGAGCACAAGTTGGAATCAAGATTGCCAGGAGAAATCTCAATAACCTCAGATATGCAAATGACACCACCCTTATGGCAGAAAGGGAAGTAGAAATAAAGAGCCTCTTGATGAAATTAAAAGAGGAGAGTGAAAATGTCGGCTTAAAGCTCAACATTCAGAAAACTAAGATCATGTGATCCAGTCCCATCACCTCATGGCAAATAGATGGGAAAACAGTGGAAACAGTGTCAGACTTTATTTTGGGGGGCTCCAAAATCACTGCAGATGGTAATTGCTGCCATGAAATTAAAAGACACTTACTCCTTTGAAGAAAAGTTATGACCAACCTAGACAGCATATTAAAAAGCAGAGACATTACTAAAGGTCCTTCTAGTCAAGGCTATGGTTTTTCCAGTAGTCATATATGAATGTGAGAGTGGGACTGTAAAGAAAGCTGAGCACTGAAGAATTGATGCTTTTTAACTGTGGTGCTGAGGAAGACTCTTGAGAGTCCCTTGGACTGCAAGGAGATCCAACCAGTCCATCCTAAAGGAGATCAGTCCCAGGTGTTCATTGGAAGGCCTGATGCTGAGGCTGAAACTCCAATACTTTTGCCACCTGATGTGAAGAGCTGACACATTTGAAAAGACCCTGATGCTGAGAAAGATTGAGGGCAGGAGGAGAAGGGGACGACAGAGGATGAGATGTCTGGATGGCATCACCGACTCAACTGACATGAGTTTGAGTAAACTCCAGGAGTTGATGATGGACAGGGAGGCCTGGCATGTGGCGATTCATGGGGTCACAATGAGTCAGACATGACTGAGCGACTGAACTGAAATGAGAAAGACAAATACTTCATGATTTCACTTACATGTTGAATCTATTCAAACTCACAGAAGTAGAAATTAAAATGGTAGTTGCTAGGGGATTGGGGCGGGGGGGGGGGGGGAATGAAGAGGTGAGACATCAAAGATACCAAGTTTCAGTTATGTAAAATAAAGATACTCTGGAAGTTCTACAGTATAATGGGACACATGTTTTCTTTGACATCCGGCCTTACAACTGTATCTCACAATAAAGATGTTATGCTGTGTTTTGAATCTATTCAGCCGTGTTTGACTCTTTGAGACCCTATGGACTGTAGCCCACCAGACTCCTCTCTTCATGGAATTCTCTAGGCAAGAATAGTGGAGTGGGTTGCCGTTTCCTCCTCCAAGGGATCTTCCTGACCCAGGAACCCAAACATGCATCTCTTCTGTCTCCTGCATTAGCAGGCAGGTTAGGCCCAAACACTCGAAGGCAGAGGAGTGTATGCTGCTTCAGTTAAAAGGATACTTGTCTAAATCAAGCGTAACAATTCATCTTATGCTACCTCCATTAAGTATTCCAGTTCATTACTACTAAAGTTAAGTGTAAGGACACTGAGGGAAAAAGGAGTTAGGAAATTAGAAAGATGACTAGGAATAAAACAAAATTATAGCATTTTCATTTTGATGTGATTATAAGCAACAATTGGTGCTTCCATATATTATAATAATACTGGGCATATGTTGTGAGAGCAATTCAGATTCTTAGCATAAAAACTAGAACAGTGAGAAACTTCATTAGTGCAGGAAAACCTATCTTAGTGAAATGCCTATTTTAGTATATTTATGTTACTGTTGAAGGCATAAACTTGATCCAAATCATTACAATTAATAGAGATTTAGACAAAATTTCTTATCCAATGGTTAGATGAGGCCCAGAGAGAATGTTTTATGCAGTATTACTAACAAATAGTAGTGAATATACTGAAACTCCAGTACTTTGGCCACCTCATGCGAAGAGCTGACTCATTGGAAAAGACTTTGATGCTGGGAGGGATTGAGGGCAGGAGGAGAAGGGGACGAGAGAGGATGAGATGGCTGGATGGCATCGCTGACTCTGATGGACATGAGTCTGAGTGAACTCCTGGAGTTGGTGATGGACAGGGAGGCCTGGCATGCTGCAATTCATGGGGTCACAAAGGGTCGGACACGACTAAGCGACTGAACTGAACTGAACTGGATACTGATAATAATTTTCAAAAGCAGCTAAAACACTGGAAGAAGTATATACCCGAGGTACTGCTTAAGCACTTAAAGAATCTTCCTGACCAGGGATTGGATCCTGGTCTCCAGCATTGCAGGCAGACTCTTTACCGTCTGAGCCACCACGGAAGTCTACTAACCCATTACGATTCACCACTTCATGATGTAGGCTCCATGAGTGCCACACCATGGAGGAGATAAAAGTATATACTATTTTATTACTGTTTTGCACACAAGGAAATTAAGATCACACAACCAGCAATTTGTAAGATACAGGTATGATCTAATAATAATGATTTTCAGTCTAGCAAATGTTTAAACAGCCTGTATAACATATTTTCTGTCTCAAATAAAGTCACTACAGAAATCTTAAGACTTTTACTGTTATTAGTAAGATACTTTGGGAGATGACAAGAGTAACTAAATTTCAGACAAATCCCTTTGGAAACAATCGCAAATCAAGAATAAGCAGGTCTGGGCTAATGAAACATTATTGCATTTGCAACCACCACTTCAAGCATCAACAGCACCAGAAGAGACATAAGAACGGGTCACAGATAACAATACTGTCAGCTGATGCAAATCAGTTCAAAGAAAGAATATAAAATCTCCAAGAAAGTTTTTTTCTAGTTTACATTACAGAATCTTTTAAATACCACTGAGTCATCTTTTTAAAAAGGTGTTTCATCTGAGTCATCCCAGCTAACAAATCACAACATCCTCAGCAAAATTTAGAAGCAAGTCTAAGGGTAATTGCATGCCCTCTTGAAAACCTGGTTCCAAGTAGGGCTGAGAAAGCAGCTATGAACTGTCATTCACTGGAGCTGATAGTAGTTGAATTTTTGAAACAGATTTTTTTTTTCTTTTTGCAAAAGTTCAGGAAATAAAATTGTCCAGAATATTATTGCAGAGTATCTGGTTTTTGAAGTAAGAAAGAAACTTGTACAGCTTAATAACCCTCAAGTAATGCTTCTTAGAATAATACTCTGTTAGTAGGATCTTCAGAGAAGGCAATGGCAGCCTACTCCAGTACTCTTGCCTGGAAAATCCCATGGACAGAGGAGCCTGGTAGGCTGAAGTCCATGGGGTCGCGAAGAGCTGGACAAAACTGAGCAACTTCACTCTCTCTTTTCACTTTCCTGCATTGGAGAAGGAAATGGCAACCCACTCCAGTGTTCTTGCCTGGAGAATCCCAGGGACGGGGGAGCCTGGTGGGCTGCTGTCTATGGGGTCGCACAGAGTCGGACATGACTGAAGCGAATCAGCAGCAGCAGCAGCAGCAGCAGCAACAGTAGGATCTTCATGGCCAATAGTTACAGGTTTCAAGCCATTAGCCAGTGAATAAAGTATTGAATATCAATTATTTACCATGGTACCAGTGTCATTGGCAAAGCAAAGGACATGATTGCTTTACAGAAGTAGTGCATCCCACCCATCAAAAGCTTTCCAGTATACAATTGGGTAGGCTGAATTTCACTTCACATATCTCGTGAATAAAATGTCCAGCAGAAACCTGTATTCAGATCAGGAAGCAACAGTTAGAACTGGACATGGAACAACAGACTGGTTCCAAATAGGAAAAGGAGTACGTCAAGGCTGTATATTGTCATCTTGCTTATTTAACTTCTATGCAGAGTACATCATGAGAAACGCTGGACTGGAAGAAACACAAGCTGGAATCAAGATTGCCAGGAGAAATATCAATAACCTTAGATATGCAGATGAAACCACCCTTATGGCAGAAAATGAACAGGAGCTAAAAGCCTCTTGATGAAAGTGAAAGAGGAGAGTGAAAAAGCTGGCTTAAAGCTCAACATTCAGAAAACGAAGATCATGGCATCTGGTCCCTTCACTTCATGGCAAACAGATGGGAAAACAGTGGAAACAGTGGCTGACTTTATTTTGGGGGGCTCCAAAATCACTGCAGATGGTGATTGCTGCCATGAAATTAAAAGACACTTACTCCTTTGAAGAAAAGTTATGACCAACCTAGAAGACATATTAAAAAGCAGAGACATTACTTTGCCAGCAAAGGTCCATCTAGTCAAGGCTATGGTTTTTCCGTAGTCATGTATGATGTGAGAGTTGGACCATAGAAAGCTGAGCGCCAAAGAACTGATGCTTTTGAACTGTGGTGTTGGAGAAGACTCTTGGGAGTCCCTTGGACTGCAAGGAGATGCAACCAGTCCATCCTAAAGGAGATCAGCCCTGGGTATCCATCGGAAGGACTGGTGTTGAAGCTGAAACTCCAATACTTTGGCCACCTGATGCAAAGAGCTGACTCATTTGAAAAGACCCAGATGCTGGGAAAGATTGAGGCAGGAGGAGAAGGGGACAACAGAGGATGAGATGGTTGGATGGGATGGCATCACCGATTCAATGGCGATCAATCTGAGTAGACTATGGGAGTTGGTGATGGACAGGGAGGCCTGGCATGCTGCGGTTCATGGGGTTGCAAAGCGTCAGACATGACTGAGCGACTGAACTGAACTAAACTGAGTTTCTTGAGAAATACCTATAAAACATCTCTCACATAGGAGTCTCTTAATTCAACCTAATTTTCTTTTTGTATTTAAGACCACTAGCCAGTATTAAGAGACAGATGAAAGATACTGGTAAATAATATATATCATTTAATCTATATAAATTACATAAGTATAGAAAATAATTGGTTATTGTCTTACCAAAAATCAGTCCCCGAAAATTTTCACATAGGAACTACCACATGTTTAAAAGTACACATCATTAAATCAGTGAGGATTATTAAAGCAATCATATTGTAACAGCCTTTTCTGATAATTCTAGCAAACTTGAAAGTGAAATATGACTTTCACTGCCAAAATGCACTTGTCCTTTTTAATTGTACCTATTTCATGTAAAATAAGTTGTATAGTTTCTGTGAGTGCCAGAAACCTAGACCTTGTCTTTTTCTTTTTCTGTCCTCAATCCCTCAGTCTAGCCCTTGTGTGCAAGTAGGTTTTAAAAACTATTTCTTGAATAAATAACAATAGATCAACACAAGTGATTATGCAAAGTTAAAATATTTAAACATTGTAAAACTGTTATGCTTAGGTCAGCATCTAGTGCAGAGAGGCGATGATTGTATCTTAATTTCTACCCATTCCTCATTAAGAGATTATTGAAGGGCTAAAGAATCTGCATGTGTTAGCGGAACACTTCAGTATAATGGCTGAGTAGTATTGTTTTTTTCTCCCCAAATCAAAATGTATAATAGGAAACAGCAAGTTAATTTAGACATGGTAAATCTGTGTTACGGAGAACAAGTCAGTGAAGACCACATCCATCTTTCCCTTTTTTACCAGCAAATAAGAGTTGGAGAATTCAGCTTCTAAATCAGCAGTTTCCAAACAGTGTTCCATAGACCCCTGGAGGGTTGCCAGGGTTCATGGCATCTGGGCTTCTCAACATTACCATTCCCTCCACCAAATTTCAGCAAGAAAAAAAGTTAGTGTTTTTCTCTAAAATGATCTTTGGAATTAAAAAAAAATGGAGATCTTTGGAATAAAATAAATTGGAGATATTAAAAACTGGAGATCACTTATCTAAATGAGTTCTGTTTCATCTAAAGTAGTGAGACTGAATAACTATACATTTATTGCAGTGCTGCAGCCATTCAAAACATTTTGGAAACTTCTCTGGAAAGTGCCTTTAGACAAGACAGTCCAAACATTTCAGCTTCTTCTTTGACAGAAAATATTCAACTCTTAAAAGCTGACCATCTTACAAAACAGTCAGTTTATTCAGACCAGTTCTGATGTTCAAGATAAGAGTTTTAGCTGGATAATTAATATCATGTTTGATCAAATGTGACTGTAAAGCAATGAGATGTTCAATTCCCACGTGGATGAGGGCCAGAGAGGTGCTGGAAGATGGAAAGGATGTCATTCAGTATTGCTCATATACTTATGCAGATAGGAATCCTGGATGGAAGAGTTTAGTTATAATGTTAACACACCAATTATTCTAAATCTTCTGCTGGCCCAACATGTGTGTGTGTGTGTGCCTATGAGTATGAGAAAGAGAGATGAAGAGGAAGGATGTTCATATTTCCTTCTAAAGAACCAGAAAGAATTTAGCAAATGTTTGTTAGCTATCCCCTCATTATAGATTTCACTAATTCATACTGAACTGCGATTGGTCCTTAAAATATACTGTTTTCTGCCAATGGAATCTTTAAACTTCACTGTATGTGATCAAGAGCATGACTAATGACCTTCACTTATAAAAACAAAGTGATTATTATTTGCTGCAGGAGTTTGCTGCCCATCCAGAAATTTTCAGCAAATTAAAGGCAACATTAGCAACAGTAAAGTTAGATATGTTTAAGCAGAATTTTAACTACAAACAGATTTATTAATGACGTGCATTGTTAGTAATAGCAGTTCCCGTTTTTGAGTCCCTATTCAATTACATGTAATAGGTCCCTTCCTCAGTCAATCTATACAACAACCCTTGCACACAATCACATGGCTTATAAGTGGTAGACAGTAAGTAAATACACTTGAATTCTCCATTCAGGTCTCCACTCAAATCTTGCCTTCCTAGCCTCTGACATTTTCTAACCCAGAACAGTGTTGTTTTCTCTTATAGCATTTATCCTCTCCTGACAAATCAAATAGGTTTGTCTCCTCCATTCCCCAACTATAAGGGCAGTATTTTTTCTATTTTGTTTACTACTAAATTTCTAGTTCACTATAACAGTTTTGGGCCCATCATAGGTCCCTGATAAATTTCATTAAATAAAAAACAGTTGCACGAACATTTGATAAATGAAAAAAAAAAAAAAGTGCAAATGGACATAGATTCCTCTCTCCTTCAATTCTGTGTTTTTTACTATTTCATACTACTTCACAAAGTCAAAAGCACTACTATATGGTGGCTCAGACGGTAAAGCATCTGCCTGCAATGTGGGAGACCCGGGTTTGATTCCTGGGTCGGGAAGATCCCCTGGAGAAGGAAATGGCAATCCACTCCAGCACTCTTGCCTGGAATATCCCATGGAGAGAGGAGCCTGATAGGCTACAGTCCATTGGGTCGCAAAGAGTGGGACATGACTGAGCAGCTTGACTTCACTATATATAAATTAGATAACTAATAGGATCTACTGCATAGATAGGAAACTCTACTCAATACTCTGTAGTAATGACCTATATGGGAAAAGAATCTAAAAAAGAGTCAGTACATGTACATGTACAACTGATTCACTGTGCTGTGCAGCAAAGTGCACAGCACATGCCACATTGTAAATCAACTATACTCCAAAAAAAAATTTTTTTAAGGCCAAAAAAGTCAAAATTAAAAAAAAACAAAGATGGCAAACTCACTTCTACCTATCACCTTGAAATCCTTATTTCCCACTCACTGCCCACCATGTAATAACACAGGACAGGAAGGCTATCTACATCTCCAGCTGGAGGCTGTAGGATAACATCAAGGACCTCAGCCATGTTCTGCTGGCATAGAGAGCCACAACAAGGACTGGGGCAGTCGATGCCACCCAAGAGTCCTCATATTTCCTAGCACTAGTGAATTAGAAAAGAAGGTTGCTACCTGAGGACAAGAGCTAAGCCTGAGTTCAGAGATCAGAAAGCACTCTGTGATAGACGAAATAAGGGACCAGTGAGCATAAGCCCCAAACTTGCCAGTATTGTCAATTTAACCCACCCAAGAGTTGATAGGCAGGCCATCTGTTGTTTCCTTTCTTTTCAGGAAATAAAGTTTGCCATACAGAGAAAAATTAAGAGACACTTAAGGAACATGAGAACTATTTTGGAAAACAGCAAAGAGAAAGTTCTTAATGCAGGAAAATGGACTAAAGGGAAGGACAGTACAGAGACTGAAACACAAGTTTTTAAAAATAAAATATACTCAAACCAAAAACTAAAGAACATATTTGCAACATGTGACAGGACAATCAGATATTTATAAAATAGAAATATTGGACATGAAAAGTAATATTTTTGAAATAAATAATCCTGTGAGGTAGCAGAATGAATACATTTAAAATTGCATTACTTAACTGAAAGAGTAGGTCAGGGAACTCTCCCAAAAGCCATGAGAAAAAGACAGAGAAATAGGAAAGGGAAAATAAGAGGAAAAGACAAGAATGCTGGAGAAAAGAAATAGAGATGTCAAAATCCATTGAGTTGGAAAACCAAAAGAGAAAATAAAGACTGCAGGCAGGGGATAAAATAGTGATAAAATTATAATGAAAAGTCTTTCAAAAACCGAAAAAGTCTTTACATTAAGCTTCAGTCTGATAGCATTTTATGGCAGAGACAAATCTTTGTATCAAATTGTTTCACTGACCTCCTGGGCACACAGAAGAATATATTTTCCTTCTCTTCCTCTTGTATTGAGGTGGAGCTAAATGGCATCCGGTCCCATCACTTCATGGGAAATAGATGGGGAAACGGTGGAAACAGTGTCAGACTTCATTTTTGGGGGGCTCCAAAATCACTGCAGATGGTGATTGCAGCCATGAAATTAAAAGACGCTTACTCCTTGGAAGAAAAGTTATGAACAACCTAGACAGCATATTGAAAAGCAGAGACATAACTTTGCCAACAAAGGTCTGTCTAGTCAAGGTTATGGTTTTTCCTGTGGTCATGTGTGGATGTGAGAGTTGGACTGTGAAGAAAGCTGAGTGCCAAAGAATTGATGCTTTTGAACTGTGGTATTGGAGAAGACTCTTGAGAGTCCCTTGGACTGCAAGGAGATCCAACCAGTCCATTCTGAAGGAGATCAGCCCTGGATTTCTTTGGAAGGAATGATGCTGAAGCTGAAACTCCAGTACTTTGGCCACCTCATGGAAAGAGTTGACTCATTGGAAAAGACCCTGATGCTGGGAGGGATTGGGGGCAGGAGGAGAAGGGGACGACAGAGGATGAGATGGCTGGATGGCATCACTGACTCAATGGACATGAGTCTGAGTGAACTCCGGGAGTTGGTGATGGATAGGGAGGCCTGGCGTGCTGCGATTCATGGGGTCACAAAGAGTCGGACACGACTGAGTGACTGAACTGAACTGAACTGAACTGAAATGACTAATTCTAGATTAAAGAAGCCAGAGTATAAATGACCATGTGGAACAATGACCTGCCAAACAGTTAGCTGCAACTGTGAAGAGAGTGAAAACCATATCTTTACTGATTTTTAAGCACCTAGATCTTGGTGTTGTTTTTCATAGTTGTTAGTATAGTATGACCAAGAGTAATAGTGTACTGAGATAGATAATCAAAAGATAAAAGTCACACCAAGACATATCCCTACAAAGAAGATGCCAAAACCAGATCACTTACAAAGGAAATTTTTAAAAATTCATAGTAACCTACCTCTTCAATAGTACTATAAAATGAAAATATGTGACCCAGAAAGATGTTATGGGGAGGGAGGTGGGAGGGGGGTTCATGTTTGGGAATGCATGTAAGAATTAAAGATTTTAAAATTTAAAAAATAAAAAACTAAAATTTAAAAAAAAAAATGAAAATATGGAAGGAAAATAAAATTGAACCATTATTTTAATATTTATCTGAGATAATATACATATTTATTGGTAAAGTAAGGTTTTAACAAAAATTTTCAGAAATGTTCACTATACATGTATTCTTTTTGAAAGCTTTTTAAAAGATACTGTACTGTAAGAAGAAAAATGAATAGAAAAATAATTAAGCATTATATTGCAAATAAGAATGAAAAATCTGCATTGTAACTAAAAAAGGGATGACAGTACAATCCTAAAACGCCTTACAATAGCAACATTGGCAAAAGAACTCCTTGGGGTGAAACAATAGACATTGATAAAAAAACATATAATTATGGATCTCGAAACTAACAGGTAATTTTCTGGCTGGCATAAATATTTGTTATAGCTAATGGCAGAAAAATTTAAAAACCAGAAGCATGGTAAATAAAGGTGATCAAAAATTATAGAAACAAGTCATAGAAAAACTGAAATTACAGCAAATAGGTTAAACAAACTTGGTTTGAATTTTTAAAAAACAAATCAAATCTGAAAAAACACAGCAGAACCTTAAACGAGCTCACTACAGCTCTTCCTCTGTCCCACAGAAGCGGTCATCATTTTTCAATCACCAATGCCATGGCCACTCTGATACCAGTTATACTATTGGCCAGGGGCTTATCTTTCTACTCTTCTTTCTTCTACTTTCTTTCCACTTTTCCTTTAAATTTCTTCCCCTTTTGAATCCTAGACCCTGTATCACCTTTCATTCTCTCAATTTTCTCTTATAGTCCCATGCTTTTGTTTCAAGTGAGTCTACTTTCACAGCCAGCAATAGCCAATTTGGTCAGGAAACCAATCCGGTTTTTCTGGGAGTGGCTATCAGGTTTTGGTCTTACCTAAGGAAACAACCACTCAGCACCAGAATTGGAATTAGAAAAGAAATAGACATTTCAGTCCTACAACTTAGTAGACGGATAAAACTAATCAAAGTAACTGCTTTAAAGTTTCATTTTTCTTTCATATATAAAAGGGATTAATAATAACAAATCTCATGAGTCAACTGCATGTGAAACACTTATCTCAGGGCCTAGATTATCAAATATCTGATATTCCCAATAATTTTAATACTTAACTTTAAACATAAACTATCAAAACAACAGACTGGTTCCACATTGGGAAAGGAGTATGACAAGGCTGTATATTGTCACCTGCTTATTTAACTTCTATGAAGAATACATCATGAGAAATGCTGGGCTGGTGAAGCACACGCCGGAATCAAGACCGGAATCAAGAAATAACAATAACCTCAGATACACAGATGACACCACCCTGATGGCAGTAAGTGAAGAAGAACTAAAGAGCCTCTTGATGAAAGTGAAAGAGGAGAGTGAAAATGTTGGCTTAAAACTCAACATTCAGAAAACTAAGATCATGGCATCTGGTCCCACAACTTCATGGCAAATAGAAGGGGAAACAATGGAAACAGTGAAAGACTGTATTTTCCTGGGCTCCAAAATCACTGCAGATGGTGACTGCAGCCATGAAATTAAAAGACTCTTACTCCTTGGAAGAAAAGCTATGACCAACATAAAGTGAAAGTGAAAGTGAAGTTGCTCAGTCATGTCAGACTCTTTGTGACCTCATAGACTGTAGCCTACCAGGCTCCTCTGTCCATGGGATTTTCCAGGCAATAGTACTGGAGTGGATTGCCATTTCCTTCTCCAGGGGATCTTCCCAACCCAGGGCTTGAACCCAGGTCTTCCGCATTGTAGACAGATGCTTTACCATCTGAGCCACCAGGGAAGTCCTGCATACTAAGCACATTAAAAAGCAGAGACATTAATTTGCTGACAAAAGTCCATCTAGTGAGAGCTATGGTTTTTCCAGTAGTCATGTATGGATATGAGAATTATACCATAAAGAAGGCTGAGCACTGAAGAACTGATGCTTTTGAACTGTGGTGTTGGAGAAGATTCTTGGGAGTCCCTTGGACTGCAAGGAGCTCAAACCAATAAATCTTAAAGGAAATCAGTCCTGAATATTCACTGGAAGGACTGATGTTGAAGCTGAAACTTCAATACTTTGGCCACCTGATGTGAAGAACTGACTCATTGGAAAAGACCCTGATGCAGGAAGAGAAGGGGATGGCAGAGGATGAGATGGTTAGATGGCATATCCGACTTGACAGACACGAGTCTGAGCAAGCTCCAGGAGTTGGTGATGGACAGGAAAGCCTGGTGTGTTGCAATCCATGGGGTCACTAAGAGTCAGACACGACTGAGCAACTGAACTGACCGACTGATTTTTTTCTGAATTCTATAATGCTTCAAGTTTCTAAAACAGTCAAAAATCTTTCCAACCAATAAACTGAGATCTTCAAGGTAAATGGTGGGTGTTTAACCTTAAACTTTGAAATCCTTTTTATCTTTCAATAAAATTAGACAATGTATAATGACTTTAAACTATTTTTGAAGCCTCCTAAAATTTAACCACCAACATAAATATGATATTTCAAAAATGAATAAGCAAAATAAAATGTTATTCTACACAGATTTCACTATGGTGACCAATATATATTTTCAAAAACAATATACTTTTGAATAGTATAGTTTCAGTTCAGTTTAGTCCTTCAGTCGTGTCCGACTCTTTGTGACCCCATGAATTGCAGCACGCCAGGCCTCCCTGTCCATCACCAACTCCCAGAGTTCACTCAGACTCACGTCCATCAAGTCAGTGATGCCATCCAGCCATCTCATCCTCTGTCATCCCCTTCTCCTCCTGCCCCCAATCCCTCCCAGCATCAGAGTCTTTTCCAATGGGTCAACTCTTCACACAAGGTGGCCAGAGTACTGGAGTTTCAGCTTCATTTCCTCCAAAGAAATCCCAGGGCTGATTTCCTTCAGAATGGACTGGTTGGATCTCTTTGCAGTCCAAGGGACTCTCAAGAGTCTTCTCCAACATCACAGTGCAAAAGCATCAATTCTTCAGCACTCAGTTTTCTTCACAGTCCAACTCTCACATCCATACATGACCACAGGAAAAACCATAGCCTTGACTAGACGGACCTTTGTTGGCAAAGTTATGTCTCTGCATTTGAATATGCTATCTAGGTTGGTCATAGCTTTTCTTCCAAAGAGTAAGTGTCTTTTAATTTCATGGCTGCAGTCACCATCTGGAGTCATTTTGGAGCCCCCAAAAATAAAGTCTGACACTATTTCCCCATCTATTTCCCATGAAGTGATCGGAGTATATTTTAGGATGTTATAAAGCTTTATTCCAGTGAGATGCATATATGTCTCCCAGCTTATACACCCAGAACTAACTATCTTTAATACTAGAATATTTGACAAAAAGATAAATTATAAGACATAAATCTAATCTCAACAAATCTAAGACTGAGTCTGAGAAAGTATGTGTGATTATTTACAAAGCTGGGGACTGTGTAATCTTCAATTTAAACTGTGGATCCTTTCAAGTTTATTTCTCCACTGTATAATATTTGCAGGCCTGGTGGCTCAGACAGTAAAAAGTCTATGTGCAATGCCAGAGACCTTGGTTTGATCCCTGGGTCAGTAAGATTACCTGGAGAAGGAAAAGGCAACCCACTCCATTATTCTTGCCTGGAGAATATCTTGGACAGAGAAGCCTGGTGGGCTACAGTCCATGGGATCACAAAGAGTTGGACATGACTGAGCGACTAACACACTATATAATATTTAGAATTCATGGAGGAGAAAACATGGTATGATTTTTACCAGACTCGATGCCATTTTACTGTTTGGGAGAGAAAATCAAAATTAACTAAAATTTTCATGAAAACTTCCAGGCATCTGAAATTTGGAATATCTCTTTCTAACATGTAACTTCATAATGACAGAGCTTGTCCAAAAGTTCTTGTCTGAGTGCCAAGAGAACAAAGGTCATAAATGTAACAGCAGAGAGAAGAGTGAAACAAGATAAAGATGGTTACTACAGTGTGCCGAACACAAGGTCTCATATACTGGGATATTCTTGGTTCCAATTTAGAGGAAACATCCCCTAATTAAATCCCAACACCTTACTGATAATTCAAGTGGAAGAAACAAGTTTTACAGGGCCTGTCTCAGCTCTGGTTTCCCCCCAAAAACAGATCTAACACAAAGGTGTCTGTGTGAGCAATTTATTTGGGAATGTGATCACAAGTAACAGGAGAGAGCAATAGGGGCATGAAACAAGGAAGAAAAGAAAGAGAGCCAACACAAGTATATAGCTGTTCACTATGATGCAAAACAGCTTAATCCCTCAGTGGTCATCTGAGAAGCTTAAGCAGTATGTCAAGGAACCCCCTGTTCAGTTGTGGAAAAAAAGTGGGGAGACACCTATATGCACTTATACGCTTCTGCTACCACATGCTTCTAGTTTGTACATGCAAGAGTACAAAGGAGTTCCCATAAGTCTCCTGTGGTGTGGGGTCAGAGAAGATCTGAACCAGGAAGGCAGAGACACTCAGTTCAGGGCAGAGACTCTGAGATGTCCTGGCAAGCTGCCATTAGGTTCACCTGCACGAAAACACTGAAAGCCTACAAACTACTTCTGCAGCCATGGTTGGAATAGAAGGTACAGTCAGAGGATTTTAAATGATGCATGAAAGGCCTCCGTATTAATCATCTTCCACAGAGGAAATGTATGATATTCCCATAAGCAATTTACTTTGCCAATCTGTCAAGGCAGGAACAGTGTTATGTTTGGAGAGTTCTGTAACTCAGGCAATTATTTGGAGCTGGGAGGTGGATGTTTTAAGACATAACTCTTAGTACTTGGATTTTTAGTATTATCATTTTTGGAGAATACCAATAAAATGGATTTCATTCTCTAGTCTTTAACTGAACAACATATAACTTTAGGCAACTTTATTAAACCAATCTTCAGTCTGAGTTGGTCCCACATGTTAATTTATTAAATGACTTTGTATTTTCTCTGAAACTCTCTTCCACACTGTTAATTTACATCAACATACTTGACACTGAATAGTCTATGTCAATTTCATTTCTGAATCACCCAGGAGCTTGGAGCAAAGTAGTAACCAACGCCTAGCAAGAGGAAAAGTTACATAAATAAAAAGAAAGACAAACAAAACCAAACATTTATCCCAAATGTCTCGGTTTCACAATTAATATAAACAAAAACATGTTAATCTGTTCTCAAGTATAAATAATACTAATAGACCATTCAATAGCTCACTAATGCAATTTGTGAAACAATTTCACAACAATAAAGGAGGAAAACAAGTTTATCACAGCATGCTTCATATTTCAAAACAAGTAAGTTGCTGAGACTTTAAGAAAGGTAATTCAAAAAACTTAAGTCTACATGGAAGAAATGAAATCAGTTCAGCTGTCCAATAAAAATAATAGTGATCCTATTTATTAGGCTTTATGATACCTTTTAAAAATCAAAAGGAATTCTAAATATTTTGTCTCACTCCCCATCTTAGTAAAAAGACAAAGATTGTTTAAATGGGAAAAGTGCATATATTCATATTAACTTGAAAAGCAAAATGAATTCAGTGAAATAATAGTTGCTATCATTATTCCTGATGATTGACAACACTGACTGGCATACTTTTGGTGAGAATTCAGCAAATATTACCTCTTTGCAAACCAAAAATATGTCTACAAATCCTTTATTAACTCTTCTCTAATGGAGGGAAGAGGTTTATCTTACCTCCCCTGGAATTTGTGCTAGCTTATGTCTACTTTAACCAATGAAGAACTGAAGTGGCTTATGCCAGATCCAGGCCTACCATTTAAAGGGGATTGCCACTTTCTACCTTGCATATGAGAGGAGGTTTAGGACACTGTACAGAAGGCAGGGATCAAGACCATCCCCAAGGAAAAGAAATGCAAAAAGGCAAAATGGTTGTCTGAGGAGGCCTTACAAACAGCTGAGAAAAGACGACAAGTGAAAGGCAAAGGAGAAAAGGAAAGATATACCCATTCGAATGCAGAGTTCCAAAGAATAGCAAGGAGAGATAAGAAGCCTTCCTCAGTTATCAGGGCAAAGAAAGAGAGGAAAACAATAGAATAGGAAAGACTAGATATCACTTCAAGAAAATTAGAGATACCAAGGGAACATTTCATGCAAAGATGGGCACAATAAAGGACAGAAATGGTATGGACCTAACAGAAGCAGAAAATATTAAGAAGAGGTGGCAATAATACACAGAAGAACTATACAGAAGAGATCTTCATGACTCAGATAACCATGATGATGTGATCATGATCTAGAGCCAGACATCCTGGAATGTGAAGTCAAGTGGGCCTTAGGAAGTATGACTACAAACAAAGCTAGTGGAGATGATGGAATTCCAGTTGAGCTATTTCAAATCCTAAAAGATGATGCTGTGAAACTGCTGCACTCAATATGCCAGCAAATTTGGAAAAATCAGTGGCCACAGGACTGGAAAAGATCAGTTTTCATTCCAATCCCAAAGAAAGGCAATGCCAAAGAATGTTCAAACTACTGCACAATAGCACTCATCTCACACACTAGCAAAGTAATGTTCAAAATTCCCCAAGCCAAGCTTCAACATTACATGAATGGTGAACTTCCAGATGTTCAAGCTGGATTTAGAAAAGGTGGAGGAACCAGAGATCAAATTTCCAACATCCGTTGGCACATCAAAAAAGTGAGAGTTCCAAAAAAACATCTATTTCTGTTTTATTGACTACCCCAAAGTCTTGGACTGTGTGGATCACAACAAACTGGAAAATTCTTAAAGAAGCCCTGATGCTGGGAAAGACTGAGGGCAGGAGGAAAAGGGGACAACAGAGGATGAGATGGTTGGATGGCATCACTGACTCAATGAACAGGAGTTTGAGTAAGTTCTGGGAGTTGGTGATAGACAGGGAGGCCTAGCATGCTGCAGTCCATGGGGTCACAAAGAGTCAGACATGACTGAACAAACTGAATGATGCCCGATGCAGGCCTACCATTTAAAGTGGACCTCCAGTTTCTGCCTTGCATATGAGAGCACTGAGCCGCCACACAAGACCTTCACTGACTTGCTTGAAAGACTACAGGGAGGAGTCCCGAAATGTAGAAGAGAAGGAGGGGTTCAGTTGTCCCCACCAAGACACCAGTGAAGCCATCCTGCACGCTCCAGATAGACCGAGTCTCCATTTAAGTTTCACTAGGTAGCTCTCATCAATCTAGATGGTTCAAAAGAATGCCCTGCAGAGTGCTTGATTTTTTGCTCCACAAAGTCATAAGATATAATAAAAGTCGTTAGCCAGTAAGTGTTGGGATAGTCTGTCATTCAGCAATAGATAGTGAGAACAGACAGACAGCTCTTTCCTTCTGACATCTGGCTAATATACAAACTAGCTACTTCAACATAACACAGCAGAGGAAGTTATTCCCATTGTTATTGTATGTTTAATATGTATGACTTGCCTCCATTCTTTGGATATTCTTATTCAATGGATCTAGAACAGAGTCTAGAAGTACAAGCACATCTTATGTTTTAACATGAAAAACCTCCCTTGAAGAAATTCCCTCTGAAACAAACGTGATAGTTACCTAGTCTCTGCTTGAACATTCAAATGATAGGGATACAGCCATCTCAAAAAGCAAAACCCAGTGTTAATTATGGAAATGCTTTTGCTGAGGGCAGAGGAGAATGATTCATAGGTCAAATGTCTCTGGAAAATTCTATGGCAGGAATTCATGAGCCACTTAGGATTTTCTATTAATCGATTCAACTGCATCACATGCTTCTTTTGATCCAGCTTTGAACTGAGACTTTTTATTAAAAATCATAAAAGAAAGAATCCATTTGGCTCAGTTTTTCTCTATCTTTGGGCAGAACAATTTAGGCTAAACCTTGTCATAGCCAATTGACTAGCCTAGAATCTGTTGTCCCTAGGTAAAGTGCCCACCCTGGTCCAATCAGCTGTGGCCATGGGATTAGGTCACATACTTCAGAACATGACTATGTCTGGTGGTACACGGTCAGACAATCTCCAAGAAGGGAATAAGTAAGGAAACCAGTCATGTGAAGCATAGCCAATGTATTTTCTTTTCAAAAGCAAGTCTTTCATGTTTGAAAAGTTGTATTCATCAACCATCCTCCATCATCTACTCATCTCCAGTTGTTATCATCAAGATTCAGGCAGAAGATAAAAAACACACAAGTTATTTTCATAGAATTTAATTAAGAGAATCGTTACCCAGGCATTAGAAAACTGAAAAGGCAAAAGGTAACACTAAGGTCTTTGCTGGTACTGATACCCCAAGACGTTGAAAGAGAGAACTTAAGAGACAAGGCCACACTCCTCTGACAATGAGGCGCTCTGAGTATTGCTAAATTAGAGCAACAACAGAACTAAAACAAACCAATAAATAAAATCTCACAGAGCTATTACTTCATTTTGAGGCCACTATCCCTATCACAGACATGGTGACAACCGTGATACACTGTAAATTTCTGTTCAGTGAACAACAGGAGCTGCTTTTTTCATATGGACTTACTTGTACTAGGTTTTACCCAACATTTGTTTAGATAGTCGGCTATTTAAACTCAGATGTTAGATTACAGTTTATCCACAAACATTTTATGCTTTGTCTTGATCATTTTACTGAGTTTTTCCCTTTGTTTTCATCTCTGTTATCCAAAATAATTACTGTCTTCTCCAACTTAATTCAGAGCAACCTCTCAGGTCACCCTTTACAGAAAACCACTTTTCCATATCTAATCTCAAAAACTATTTAATAACTTAAGAAAAACTCAGATTCTATCCAGTCAAATGATTCTAAATAAACACTTCTATCTTGGATAATTAACAAAACTTGTTACTGAGAATTTCCTACTAGACAAAGTATTCAGTTCAGTTCAGTCGCTCAGTCGTGTCTGACTCTTTGCGACCCCATGAATTGCAGCACGCCAGGCCTCCCTGTCTATCACCAACTCCTGGAGTTCATTCAAACTCATGTCCACTGAGTCAGTGATGCCATTCAGCCATCTCATCCTCTGTTATTTTCTCTTCCTGCCCCCAATCCCTCCCAGCATCAAAGTCTTTTCCAATGAGTCAACTCTTCGCATGAGGTGGCCAAAGTACTGGAGTTTCAGCTTCAGCATCATTCCTTCCAAAGAACACCCAGGACTGATCTCCTTTAGGATGGAGTGGTTGGATCTCCTTGCAGTCCAAGGGATGGACTTTCAAGAGTCTTCTCCAACACTACAGTTCAAAAGCATCAGTTCTTCAGCACTCAGCTTTCTTCATAGTCCAACTCTCACATCCATACATGACCACTGTAAAAACCATAGCCTTGACTAGATGGACCTTTTTTGGCAAAGTAATGTCTCTGCTTTTCAATATGCTATTCAGGTTGGTCATTAGTTTCCTTCCAAGGATTAAGCATCTTTTAATTTCATGGCTGCAATCACCATCTGCAGTGATTTTGGAGTATTAAAGTGGAATTATTTTTGTTACCAAAGTGACTGTATTCTTCATTTTTTGGTTTTAACAATTCAAAAATTAATGAGGGCCTATCTGTATGTGCAAGTGATTTGAGTTTCAGTTTATTAATCAGTTTAAAAAAAGGAAGCAGCATTTCTCAGTTTAGGTACTGAAGTATGGATGAAATGTTCAAGTTTGTAGCAGATATATAATTTCCTGTTTGTATTACTTAATACTATGATCACATATTAAGTAATAGTCATTGCAGAAACAAAACTGGCTATGATGTGAGTCTTGTCCCCAAGAGTACAGTCTCATGTAAAATGAAAGCCTGTTCCCTTCTCTGAGTCATAGTCTCACAAACTCCTTAGAAGTCTACAACTTAGGTATTTTAATTAGTACTACTGTAATAATCACCCTCCATCACTAGAACAACCATAACAAATTATTTTCCCAGTCATATTGGGATGAGACTGAGGGCAGCTGCTCTCTGATCCACACGTCTATGAAATCACTGGCCTGACCTTGAGAAACAGCTGTCCACGATTAGAATAGGAGTTTGGGGGTGCAACATAATGATTCAACATTTGTACATATTGAAAAATGATACACATCCCCAAACACACGTGCAGAAAGCAGAATCTATACCTAAAGCTGATTCAGAAAACTACCCCTTTAATGGGTTGTTACCTAGAGTCCAAGGAGAATGTGCCTTGAGAAGCATCATCGTGAACCTGCTGAGCATCCACCACTCACAAAGGCAGGAACCATCACCCTCTCAGAGCACATCCACTGTAGGCAGGTGATGAAAGTCCAGAGGAGCTGGGTCCAGTTGACAGGATTATTGTGGAGGCCAACAACCCAGCCTACCCACCAAACCAAACTGGATGGAGGAGGGGCTGAAGCACTGGCCAAGTCGGATCTCAAATTCCCTGAATCCTTGAGGAGAGGGGACCAAATCCATATTCCATCAGGAAATCCAACAGCCCTCTGGTACTGTGAGCTCGCCAGGGAGTAAAGCATGCTCTACTTGTCTTAAGTCCCCTAACAAGCACAATCGGCTGTACCTGAGGACGCAGTCTTTCACTGATGGCCAAGTAGAGGACATTGACAAGGGTGAGGTGCCTGCCCGCCAGGAGCTGGAGTAGTGGGCCAGCTCCCCCGCTGAAAAGCACAAGTGGGATATGGCCAAGGTCCACACACTGTGGTGCTCTGGGCTGGCCAGCACCGATCCCATCACTCTCACAGAGTCACCAATGGTGTGCACTACCTAAGGAGATCAAGGACAGTGAGATGGCTGGCTTCCAGTGGGCCAGCAAAGCGAGGGCGCAGTGCAAGGAGAACATGTGTGGCGTGTGCCTCCACGTTCGGGCAGACAACAGGCAGAGCCACCTGACGCCTGGTGCTGCCTCCACACTCGGCACTGACCCGCTGCGTCAACTCCCAGAGCCCAACTTCCGGATCCAGAGCCCACAAAAGGATCGGCATCTCTAATTTCCTGAACAGGAGGCGAGTCTTAGAGGTCTCTCAAGTGGCCAGCACCCTCATATTTGTCATGAAAACACATCAACGAGTCTTTGGCTTCACGGCCAAGGGAGCGCCATGCAGGTAGCTAGGCCTTCCCTTGGAGCAGGTCTGACTCCTCAGGGACCCAGTGCACAGATCCCCTCTACCCCAGTAGCAGCCCCGACCAGGTCTTGGGGTTGATCCACAAGCACAAAGGCCTGATGGATGGCATCCCAGCCCCGGAAAGGGATAGAACAGACTGCAGGCGATCAGGACCCGGCGCAGCAACCATGTGCAACTGACTGATCACTGCCCGGAGCCCTGTGTTCCCCTCAAGACACCTCACTCGGCTGTTCTGACCCCACCATGCTCCGCCTGACAGGTTTCTCCGGCCCACTCTGTGCCATCACTCAAAGTGAACACCTGATGTCAGTTCTTCTTATATTAATTTCGAAATTACAGGGAGAAGAGAAATACGCTTGCAGCATGGACTTATTTGGCCTGGGCGGAGTGAGGGAGTAGGAATGTGACACTCAACATTTTTTTTTTTTTTCATATCGTCAGAGGAAAATTCAAATGTCTCCTCTTTTAGAGTAACTACATTACAAGGTTAAAAAAAAAAAGAGAGAGTCCTATAGAAACGATATTCATTTATAACAGGATATAACCTATAACACAATACATTTTTCCTCAGTCTTGTTTTAATGTATTCTTTAGTATGTCTATAATGTTTGTCTTTAAGATCATAAGCATTCTTTTGCTCTCTTCAACAATTTAAGAAACAAATAAGGTGTCTTCATAGAAGCGATTTTCTTTTTTAATTCTTGCACTTTGGTTTTTTTAAGGATTCAGATAACTCTTGTGAGCTCTGTCACTAATCCTCTAAAACCTTTAAATAGAATGTAGTAATTGTGGTTAAAAAAAATAAAAGACACATAGCTAACTACAGAGTTAACTTGAATATTCCAGATTTGCATCTGTTGTGGGCCTCACTAGCAAAATGTGAGCCTGTAAGTCACACACATTAAATGCAGGAAATACCTAACCCCCAGATGACTGGGGAATCTTTAAGCGCATGCTAAATATGTATTTATAGCTTGTTTTTTGTGAGGAGTAGACAAAACATAATAATAAAAGTAGCCATGGGTAGGACTTCAGCATTTAGCTTTTCCTTTATTAACTCAGTCTTTTAGTCTTCATCAAAATGAAGTAGGAGTTTAAAATAGTACAGCCACTTTGGAAACAGTTTGGCAGTTCCACAAAATGTTACACAGAGTTACCATATGAAGGCAAAATTTCTGTCTGAAGCAATTACCCTCCTAGGATTCTGCTCAAGAGAAATAAAAACATATGTCCACATAAAAACTTGTACACAAATGTTCATAGCAGAATTATTCATAGTAGTTAAAATATGGAAACAATCCAAATGCCCATCAACTGATGAATATATAAACAAAATGTAATTTATGTATGCAATGGAATATTATTTGGCTACAAAAAGGAATGAAGTATTGATGTCATAACATAGGAGAACCTTGAAAACATTAGAATAAGTAAAAGAAATCAGTCACAAAAGACCATACCGTTGTATGATTCCATTTATAGGAAATGTATAACATAAGCAAATCTATATTGAAAGATAGCAGATTAGGGTTTTAGGGTTGGGGTTGAGAGAAAAGACAGGGGTGGTGAACAGTGACTGCTAATGGCTACGGTGTTTTTTGGAGGTAATAAAAATGTCCTAAAATGAGATTAGGGTCATCCTTGCACAGTACTATAGATATACTAAAAACTATCCAATTGTGTATTTTAGATGGGTGAATTTTGGTGTATATATATGTAAAAGACACACAAATAATACTGCTTTAAAAAAAATACCTTTGACTAAGGTGCCATTCTCCTTTATAAATGGAGACTCAGAAGATAATTGTCTGTTGAAGTTTCAAATTCCAGAATTTGCTAAAACAGAACTCAACCTCTTAGTTCAAGTCTAATGCTATTTAAAGTCTAATCCTATTTCCACTATATGAGCATTTGCCTCATAAAATGGGAGCTAAAGCTTATTACAGAGGCTTCTTTGGTATTGGAGGGGCTTACAAACATTATCTGTGAGGAAAAGTTAAGGGGGTTAAAGATGATAGAAACATAGGCAAAACACTCTCAGACATAAATCACAGCAGAATCCTCTATGATCCACCTCCCAGAATTCTGGAAATAAAAGCAAAAATAAACAAATGGGATCTAGTTAAAATTAAAAGCTTCTGCACAACAAAGGAAAATATAAGCAAGGTGAAAAGACAGCCTTCTGAATGGGAGAAAATAATAGCAAATGAAGCAACTGACAAACAACTAATCTCAAAAATATACAAGCAACTTATGCAGCTCAATTCCAGAAAAATAAACGACCCAATCAAAAAATGGGCCAAAGAACTAAATAGACATTTTTCCAAAGAAGACATACGGATGGCTAACAAACACATGAAAAGATGCTCAACATCACTCATTATTAGAGAAATGCAAATCAAAACCACAATGAGGTACCACTTCACACCAGTCAGAATGGCTGCGATCCAAAAATCTGCAAGTAGTAAATGCTGGAGAGGGTGTGGAGAAAAGGGAACCCTCCTACACTGTTGGTGGGAATGCAAACTAGTACAGCCACTATGGAGAACAGTGTGGAGATTCCTTTAAAAATTGCAAATAGAACTACCTTATGACCCAGCAATCCCACTGCTGGGCAAACACACCGAGGAAACCAGAATTGAAAGAGACACGAGTACCCCAGTGTTCATCGCAGCACTGTTTATAATAGCCAGGACATGGAAACAACCTAGATGTCCATCAGCAGATGAACGGATAAGAAAGCTGTGGTACATATACACAATGGAGTATTACTCAGCTGTTAAAAAGAATACATTTGAATCAGTTCTGATGAGATGGATGAAACTGGAGCCGATTATACAGAGTGAAATAAGCCAGAAAGAAAAACACCAATACAGTATACTAACACATATATATGGAATTTAGAAAGATGGCAATGACGACCCTGTATGCAAGACAGGAAAAAAGACACAGCTGTGTATAACGGACTTTTGGACTCAGAGGGAGAGGGAGAGGGTGGGATGACTTGGGAGAATGGCATTCTAACATGTATACTATCATGTAAGAATTGAATCGCCCGTCTATGTCTGATGCAGGATACAGCATGCTTGGGGCTGGTGCATGGGGATGACCCAGAGAGATGTTATGGGGAGGGAGGTGGGAGGGGGGTTCATGTTTGGGAACACATGTAAGAATTAAAGATTTTAAAATTTAAAAAAATAAAAAAACTAAAAAAAAATGATAGACAATTACAGTAACATTTAATGATTTGTAATAATGTTCTGTGGATAAAAAGGGAGAATCATTTTGTTTTACTGCAAAAGACAAAACTAGATTCAAAGAGCATAAAGCTTGGGACTAGAATACCATAGGGTTTAAAACTAACTTTGCAGTAATAAAAATCTGATGTAAAACAGCCTACCTAACACTGGGAACCATACATCCTTAATCCTCAGTGGATTCGTCTGATATAATATTCTACATGATTCTAAAATAAATAGAGATGTTCCTTGGGTGTGTGTGTGCTCAGGCGCTTCAGCTGTGTCTGACTCTTTGAGACCCCATGAATTCTAACTGCCAGGGTCCTCTGTCCATGGGGATTCTGCAGGCAAAAATACTGGAGTGGGTTGCTGTGTCCTCCTCCAGGGGATCTTTCCAACCCAGGGATCGAACCAGCGTCTTTTCTGTCTCTTGCATTGGAAGGCGGGTTCTTTACACTAGCGCCACTGGGTCCTTTAGTAAACATGTCCTAGATACGAAGAATGCTTAATGACAGGCACCATACTTGCTCTCCCAGGACACTAAGTGAAAGAGTCCGGACTGGAGATACTGCTACCCCCAGATATCAGAGGTCACTTTTTCCTGCTAATATTTCAAGAGAGCACACAGGTGACCCTGACCAAAATAATGACATGATGGTTCGCTCTTACAGAGATCTGTGCAGCCCCTCAATTTAAAAAAGAATTCACAGAGACCTAGTGGAAATTATCTTACTGCTATATTTCAACTGACAAAGCTTCATTAGAAAAAAGCCACACACATTAAGTCTAGGAAATACCAAGAAACCCACAGGAACTGCAGATTCCTTAAAATACATGTTATTTATTTTACTGTTCAGTTTCTGGAAGGACTTAAACAAAAGAAAATAATCATGAGGGAAAGAAGAGAGAAAACTTTGACTACAACATGAAGATGACCTCACCTTCTATTTTACAAATAGAAATGAAGCCACTCTAATTCCTGTTGCAGGCACAAACAACTTATCCTCATGCATTCCATTCTTGCCTCCCATATATATGAATCAAATTTCTTCCTCTTGTTGAAAACTAATCCTTTTATGTTCTGATGAGATAAATCATTCTCTCTCAAAGGAATTCTTTATTTCCTCTATTTCCATCTTCTCTTCTGGTGACTTTTTCCCCATCATATACAAAAATTCTAAAGTTTATTTCTCTAAGGAAAAAAAAAAAATCCTCTTCATTTCTATGTCCCTTCTCAGCTGAGCTACTTGACAATAGTCTTTACTTGTCTTCTCTTCATTTTATTTCATCTCTTATAGCATTGGAATATATTCATGAAGATCACCAATAAATTCCAAATTTTGTCAACAAATCTCTTTCCTAACAATTGTTTCTTCCTTCGATTCTATAAAATCTGATTCCTTCTCTACTTCTGGTGTATTTCTTATGTCTTTTATTCTGATTTTTTTCTTCTCCACCAGCCCATGAGAAGGTGATGATTGCTTCCAGTTTTATCCCCACCCAACAGACTGCCTCTGTCCTGCCCATCCAATCTGCTCCTTATCTTTACCGATAGTATGGTCATCCACCCAACTGGCCCAGACTTCAACTTGAACATCATCCTGGACCCCTCTAGTCCTCCTTTCCAGACAAATGATCTTCCAGCACTGTCAATTCTTTCTCTTAACTGTATCTTAAATGTGTTCCTCCTTTTCCATTTCCATAGTGACAGTCTTAAGGATATAATCAAGCTCTCAAGTTACCAATTACAAAAACCTAGTCTCACATCTTACCTTCCTCTAGCTAGCATTCTAATCTATCCTCTACATTAAGTAGGGTATTTCTAAAATGTAAATCTAACCACATTAGTTTTCTTTTAAAAAATTATTTAATCATTTCCAATGCCAATGTGATTAAAGTCTAAATACTTACGTCTCTCACCCAGGGCTCTTTGCAACCTTACCCTTTACCTTACTCCTAATTACATACATGGCCCCACCAGCAGTTTACTGAGTGGGCAAACTACCTCAAGGCTTTCTACCTTTTCAAATGCTATTTTTGCTGCCTGAGATGTTATGACTTTCTTTATATGTCTAGTGAAATACTGTATCTTCCTTGAGTCCTTCTTCAAATCTCAAGTTGCAAAAGACAAAAATTATATGCACGTAAGTCTCATTTCTCCTATGAAAACTTCCTTAGCAGCTCATGATGGAGTTCTGTAGTCCCTCCTCTTAAACAAATTTCTAATTTATACTTATGGCAAACAATATTTAGCTGTTTGTAACTCACATAATTATAATAGTAATATCAATAACAATCGACAAAAGTACCCAGAATTTCTTGAGATGTATGTGCCTAGCACCCCTCTATTGCCTTAGAGGCATTAGCTCATTTAATAATCACATAAGTCTTAAGGTAACATTTACCATGACTCCCATTTTACAGATGAGATCATTAAGACATAAAAAGTGAAATAATTTGTCTAACATCTAACAAGTTGTAAGGAAAAGATTCAAAGTAAGGCAGAGTGGTGACAAAATCCACACTCTTAACTACCATTTCAGGCCTGAAGCTTGTGAACTCTGAATAGTCAGGGTCCATGTTTCACTCATCTGTGTAACCAGGGCCTAGCATACTGTCTGCCACATAGGAAACACCCTATTACTGTATATCGAATTAAAGGTCAAGCCCAAGAGAAGTTACGTGAAATTCCAAATAGTTTCAGGTGAACCTGATTTATGTATTTGTCCCCAATGAAATCAAGGGAAAGCTGTTTTATATAAATAAATTTAAGAACTTGTAAAAATATTTAAAAAATAATTTACAGCTGGCAAGAGACAAAAATATATACATGTAGATATTAGTCATTGCACATCAACACAGTAAGAATGTATCACAAGACAGATAGCAACTTCGAAAAGTCATAGGATTATTGATCAGGTAGGCACCGAAGCAGAAACTCCGTTACTCCACTGGCCTTCAAGGACATGAAATAGGAGTTTGTGCCATGAAGCATTTCTGCAAATACACTATGAAATATGGTGTTCCACTAAGTAGCAAGATGCTTCAATCCAGAATCATCATCTTAAATCAGTCTGGCGTCTTTCCCTCTTTTTTTTTCCATCTTATAAGCATTAACAGTTCAGAAATGCGAAACTGCTTCAATGGGCACAGTATGGAAGGGGTGACACACCTTATAGGAAGGAGCAGATAATGTTAAAGAAAACAGTGTTACAGCCTCCAAAGACCAGCCAAGGAGGATCAAAGCAATTGCCAGCCTAGAAATGCTCTATTTGAAAAGTAAAATTGTATAAAGTTCTGTTTTATTTGGAGAAACTGTATCAGTGGGGGAAAATGGCATTGACTACATGAATTGCAACTAATAAAATTTCAACTTACTTTGGTGGGGGTGGGAGGCAACCTTTGAATTCAAAGTCCTGTCAACACTGGTTTTCAAGCACTGCAAAATTTTCTGGAAGTCAGCCATGGTTTTTAAAAATGTACGTATAGATAGAAAGACTGATAAGTGCACCTCCCCTCAGCACAGGAGAGTGGAGAGGGCACAGGCAAGAAAGACACATGGATTCTCATCCACCTCGTTCATCTGCTAAATTACATGGTTAGTTACTTTGTCTCTGTTTCCATTTATTTTTTTTTTCCATTTTAACATGAAAGTACTTTCCTCACAGAATTATTGTGAAAATTAGAGACATTTATAAAGTTTCTTTCCTCACACTTCAAGAATCTTACGTGCTTAAACATTGGTGTTATTATTCTTAATGAAGAATATTCAACATTAATGATGATGGGCATGAAGATCCTAAAAGAAGGCCCCTGCAAGAAAGGTAACTAAAAACTACAACCCTGCCTGACAGAATAAGAGAAAGAAGGCAGACATAAGAAAGGGTACAGAGGTGAAGTGAGAGGTCCCCCAGTGTTAGCAGCAGCATGCGACAAAGGAGTGAGGTAGGAAGGCTGGCCGTACACCCCAGCCCAGGCCTTTTCAGAGACCTGCTGAGAGAGACCTTGGGCCTTTTCTTCTATCCCTATCACACTAGAGTCATACAGACATGTAAATAACTGATAATGGTTCTACCTGCTCTGCGGTCTGCATTTATTATGGATCACAGCTTTGGATCCCTGTGCTAACAGTCTAAAGATCCTTTGTGCTGGCAGAATAAAAACAGACAAGCATCAGGCCGCAAAGAGTGGGCTATAATGTTATTATTTTAATGTTATAAAAACAGTGCTGAGCTCACTCTAACATACAAAACTGTCACCTACCACTCCAGGAACACAAAAACTTCATCAGGTGTTCCTAAGGAAATAATGCTGTAAGCGCCAGAGCCCACTTAAGACATTACACACAGGGATTTGAGTTCTAGACATGGCCCTGTGATGTTTTTGAAAAATTAAATAATAAAACAGCCATTAGATAAACCAAGCAAGAAACAGGTCAGTCTACTAACCGAGATTATGTGGGGAAAAAGAAAATCTAGACATTCAAGCAAAAGATGAAAGCAATTATAAAGAATTAAAGCCAGGAAGTACAGTGAAGTTAAATGTTATGCTGCCAATAAGTTAATAACCAGGCATAATTGAAAATGCCCTGGCTAATGCCTTAGAAAGGTGCCATAGAGTAGAGAAACAAGCTGTCTCTCAATAAGTCTCACAAAGTCATTTTCCTCCAGCATTGGAACTAATCAGTGTTTATTTGAGTGAGCTTGAATTTGGGATCACATAATATAAAAAATATATATGCCTTTAAAGCAATAGGAGTGAACTCAGTGTGGGGAGATGCTCCCAAGATGAGTCAGATAGAAGTATTCCTTGAATGGAAACACATGTATAATCAGCTATGCAATTTAAACTTTTTAAATTCATGTTCAATCCCTTTCTCTCTTGCTCCCTACTGTGTATTTATAGTTGAATTTACTTAAGTTAAAAATTCCCAATATAGAAATCCATTACATCTAAGAGAAAATCAAAAGAGAAGAGAAATCAGACAGTCCATAATTTACCAAATCTTCCAAAAATTAGAGAACACATTGTTGTGTCTGCGTTAATATGACACATTTGAGCCTATTATTATTAACGCTTTTACTCATTTATATATACACTAGATTTTAGATCCTAGGAAAGGCACTGACAATGGTCACTTATTAAGGGAGTCCTTATAGGTGTAGGACTATGAAACTATGAACCAGACCATGCAGGGCCACCCAAGATGGATGGGTCATCGTGGAGAGTTCTGACAAACCATGGTCCCCTGGAAAAGGCAATGGAAAACCACTTCAGTATTCTTGCCTTGACAACCCCATGAATAGTACAAAAAGGCAAAAAGAGAGGACACTGAAAGATGAACTCCCTAGGTCAGTAGGTGCCCAATATGCTACTGGAGATCAGTGGAGAAATAACTCCAGAAAGAATGAAGAGACAGAGCCAAAGCAAAAATAGCACACAGCTGTGGATGAGACTGGTAATGGAAGCAAGGTGCGATGTTGTAAAGAACAGTATTGCATAGGAACCTGGAATGTTAGGCCTTGAATCAAGGCAAACTGGAATTTGTCAAACAGGAGATGGCAAGAGTGAACATCGACATTTTAGGAATCAGTGAACTAAAATGGACTGGAATGAGTGAACTACTGTGGGCAGAATCCCTTAGAAGAAATGGAGTAGCCCTCATAATCAATAAGAGTCATAAGCGCAGTTCTTGGGTGTGATCTCAAAACAGACAGAATGATCTCTGTTTCCAAGGCAAACCATTCAATATCCCAGTAATCTAAGTCTATGCCCCAACCAGTAATGCTTAAGAAGTTGAAGTTGAATGGTTCTATGAAGATCTACAAGACCTTCTAGAACTAACACCCAGAAAAGATGTCCTTTTCATTATAGGGGACTGGAATGCAAAAGTAGGAAGTCAAGAGATACCTGTGGTAACAGGCAAGTTTGGCCTTGGAGTACATATTGAAGCAGGGCAAGGCTAACAGTTTTGCCAAGAGAACACACTGGTCATAACAAACACCCTCTTCCAATAACACAAGAGAAGACTCTACACATAGACATCTCCAGATAGTCAATACCAAAATCAGATTATATTCTTTGTAGCTAAAGATGGAGAAGCTCTATACAGTCAGCAAAAACAAGACCAAGAGCTGACTTTGGCTCAGATCATGAACTCCTTATTGCCAAATTCTGACTGAAATGGAAGAAAGTAGGGAAAACGACTAGACCATTCAGGTATGACCAAAATCAAATCCCTTATGATTACACAGTGGAAGTGACAAATAGATTCAAGGGATTAGATATGGATGAAGGTTTGTGACATTGTACAGGAGGCAGTGATAAAGACCATCCCCAAGAAAAAGAAATACAAAAGGCAAAATGGTTGTCTGAGGAGGCCTTACAAATAGCTGAGAAAAGAAGAGAAGTGAAAGGCAAAGGAGAAAAGGAAAGACACATCCATTTGAATGCAGTTCAGTTCAGTTTAGCCGCTCAGTCATGTCCGACTCTTTGCGACCCCATGAATCGCAGCATGCCAGGCCTCCCTGTCCATCACCATCTCCCGGAGTTCACTCAGACTCAAGTTCATCGAGTCCGTGATGCCATCCAGCCATCTCATCCTCTGAAATACAGAGTTCCAAAGAATAGCATGGAGAGATAAGAAAGGCTTCCTCAGTGATCAATGCAAAGGAATAGAGGAAAACAACAGAATGGGGAAGACTAGACATCTCTTCAAGAAAAGTAGAGATACCAAGGGAACGTTTCATGCAAAGTTGGGCATAATAAAGGACAAATGGTATGGACCTAACAGAAGCAGAAGATATTAAGAAGAGGTGGCAAAAATACACAGAAGAACTATACAAAAAATATTTTCATGACCCAGATAATCATGATGGTGTAATCAATCACCTAGAGCCAGACATCCTGGAATGCAAAGTCCAATGGTTCCTTGGAAACCATCACTACGAACAAAGCTAGTGGAGGTGATGGAATTCCAGTTGAGCTATTTCAAATCCTAAAAGATGATGCTGTGAAAGTGCTGCACTCAATATGCCAACAAATTGGAAAACTCAGCAGTGGCCACAGGACTGGAAAAGGTCAGTTTTCATTCCAATCCCAAAGAAAGACAATGCCAAAGAATGCTCAAACTACCACACTCATGTCACATGCTGGCAAAGTAATGCTCAAATCTCTCCAAGCCAGGCTTCAACAGTACATGAATGGTGAACTTCCAGATATTCAAGCTGGATTTAGAAAAGGCTAGGAGCCAGAGATCAAACTGCCAACATCCGTCGGATCATGCTGCAGTCCATGGGGTCACCAAGAGTCAGACATGACTGAGCAACTGAACTGGACTAAATACGTGTAGACAGGCTCTTCAGGTGGCTCAATGGTAAAGGATCCACCTGCCAATGCAGAAGACACGGGTTTGATCCCTGGGTCAAGAAAAGCCCCTGAAGAAAGAAATGGCAATCTACTCCACTGTTTCTGGAGAATCCCATTGAGAAGAGGACTTGGTGGGCTATAGTAAGTACATGGGGTCTCAAAAGGAGTCGGACATGACTTAGCAACTAAAACAACAACTAGACGTAGACACTCTGGTAACTCATTTAACCACATTACAGGAGGCATTTGTAAAAGGAGGCATTCTCCTTTTACAAATAAAGAAACTCACTCAGAATGAGAGCTAACATTCTAGGTCAGAGCTTGCAAGGAGCAGAGCAACTGAAGGAATTCCTGTCTCTGACTCCCAAGTGTACACCCCCACTCCCTGAGTCAGGAAAGCAATGAGCCCCCAAATCATGCTCAGAGCAGACACACATAATTGAGCAAATCATTGCCTTCATCAGATGTGGCCTTAAGAAATCTTCAGCATTCTCTAATGATGTAACTAAAAAGGCATTAAAAAAAAAATGCAACCTATGGGTCATGCTAACTACCATGCTGGGACAAGACTATTCATTCTGCTGCCTCAATCAGGCCTAGGGATGCTACAAATATTTGTTGAAAGAATGAATAAAGTACTAATACTGAAAGAGAGAAAACCAAGTTTGGGAACAAAAATGGAATAGAAAACTTAACAATACATACAAATAGAAAGAAACTCTTTTGTTCATTTCATGCACATTGGGATTTGCATGAAATGAATAAGCTGAATAGACCAGCAAACGGAATTCTAGCAGTGGTTTAGATTCACAACAGAAACAAGATGAATATTTCAAACTAAAGGCTCACCACATTTACTTGGAATATTGCTCTTCTTAGATGACCTTACTTCCATGCTTAAAAAAAAAAAAAATAGAAAGGTCAGAGTATTTCTGAAAACACTTTCCTCTAGGGAAACAACATTTCTTAAAATGACAGCCCTGCCAGGCTGCATAGCATCCTGAAAGTCTGGTGGCACCTGCAAGTCTCTTTTTGGCAATAGGTTATTATAATTTTCTTCTCAGCTATCTCTATAAATTTGCTTACTGATTCAGGAAAAATCTCTCTGAAAACAATAGTTCTTTCATTCTTTCTAACAATCTAGATTGATACGAAGTGTACTGGAAGCTGGCAGGGGGCAGGTAGATTGAGATAAAGGATTAAAATAGGTTGGGTATAATTTTTGTGTATAACTAAAGTGAAATAGTGATAATCATCTTTGCAACTAGTATCTACCTTGTAGCTGATGTGTTAACATTGATGAGTTTCAGGGTCAACATGAGTTAAGTGTATATCCAGAAAAATGGAGTATATAGTAAAATTTCTTTTTTCCTTCATTAGTTCAGTTCAGTAGCTCAGTTGTGTCCAACTCTTTGCAACCCTACAAACCGCAGCATTCCAGGCCTCCCTGTGCATCACCAACTCCCAGAGTCCACTCAAACCCATGTCCATTGTGTCAGTGATGCCATCCAACCATCTCATCCTCTGTCGTCCCCTTCTCCTCCTGCCCCCAATCTTTCCCAGCATCACGGTCTTTTCAAATTAACTAAACAGTCTCTAAAATCAGTTCAGTTGATCAGTCGTGTCCGACTCTTTGCAACCCCATAGACTGCAGCACACCAGGCTTACCTGTCTATCACCAACTCCCAGAGCTTGCTCAAACTCATGTCCATCGAGTCGGTGATGCCATCCAAGCATCTCTTTCTCTTTCATCCCCTTCTCTTCCCATCTTTCTAAGCATCGGGGTCTTTTCAAATGGGTCAATTCTTCACATCAGATGGCCAAAGGATCAGAGTTTCAGCTTCAGCATCAGTCCTTCCAATGAATATTCAGGACTGACTTCCTTTAGGATGGACTGGTTAGATCTCCTTGCAGTCCAAGGGACTCTCAAGAGTCTTCTCCAACACCACAGGTCAAAAGCATCAATTCTTCAGCACTCAGCTTTCTTTATAGTCCAACTGTCACATCCATACATAACTACTGAAAAGACCATAGCTTTGACTAGATGGACTTTTGTTGGCAAAGTAATGTCTCTGCTTTTTAATATGCTGTCTAGGTTGGTCAAAAGAAAAATTTTGGAAGAAAGTTATTTCTCTTAAATAATCTCCCTCAATGCATACTTCAATCTTTTGCTTTAGACAGTTTTTAATCATTTGCAGCCATTACCTATCATAATAATCAAAAAAGCTTAATACATATTCTAACGTGCTAGCTTTTCTCCAGGCCCTGGGCAGGTATGGAAGAAACATAAAATGCATGCATGATGCATGGACTTTGGTTTTCAAAGATGTGGTGAACGTATTGCCTAATGCAATGAAAGAAAATATCCTTCTCTGTGGTTAACATCCCAGGGTATGCAGTGGAGGAGCAGGGAACAGTCAAGTATGGTATTCTGGCCCCTTCCTCTGATAGTAGCCATCTTCTTCCCTCTCCACTCACACTGTGCAATTAGCCACAATGGCATCCATATCACCACTGTGCTCATTTGCTAATGTGTCTTTCTTCCTTTATTGTAAACACTTGAAAGACAAGAGCTTACATCAGGCATCATTTCATTCCCAAGAGAGTCACTGGTTCATAGTCTCTTCCCAGAAAGTGTCAGTGCAACGTTCTTTGTGGGATGGTCACTAAGTGACCTGTGAATGGAAAGGGCTGAATAAAAGCCTCAAGCGTTCTCTGCCCCAGGGTATTTATACTGCACCAGATCCCTAGGTCCTACCTTATTCCAACCTAGCATGGTGGTTGCAGTTTAGTTGCTACTGCGGCTGCTAAGTGACTTTAGTCGTGTCCGACTCTGTGCAACCCCATAGATGGCAGCCTACCAGGCTCCACCATCCCTGGGATCCTCCAGGCAAGAACACTGGAGTGGGTTGCCATTTCCTTCTCCAATGCATGAAAGTGAAAAGTCAAAGGGAAGTCGCTCAGTCGTGTCTGACTCTTAGCGACGCCATGGACTGCAGCCTACCAGGCTCCTCTGTCCACGCGATCTTCCAGGAAGGAGTACTGGAGTGGGTCACCAGTGCTAACTTACATCCAATTCTTGCAACGCATGGACTGTAGCCCACCAGGTTCCTCTGTCCCTGGGATGCTCCAGGCAAGAATATTGGGATGGGTTGTCATTTTCTTCTCCAGGGAATCTTCCAGATCCAGGGATCAAACCCAGGTCTCCTGTGCTTCAAGCAGTCTCCTGCATTGCAGGCAGATTCTTTACAAATGAGCCATCAGGGAAACCCCAACTTAGCATAATCTCCCCAAAACTCATTTCTGCCTTAGAAACTCAAAGAGAAGAGGAGGAAGGGGAGAACAGCAACAGCGAAGCGCATGTTCCTCTAGTGTCCTGGTCTGGGGGGCCAGGGTGGATGGGGCAATGTTAGAGCTGCCTCAGCAGCTGCCTCTCTTCTATGACTTACTCTATCAGGACTCAACCTTGACACCCTCCAGTGTCAGACTGCTGCGACAGAAACTACAGACAAGTCACTAAAGTCCTGTCTATACTCAAGTGTCAAGCAGCATCTTTCTATTCTGCTATTCATTTCTTTCTATATGCTCATCCTACATACACAGGGAACATGAAGCCCAAGGATCTCTTAAATTACTGTCCCATCCCATCACTGCACAGCATTCTAACACTGAAAGGAACAATGTAACCTGAATCTGCTTTATTGCAAAAAATAAATATTCTGTCATTAAATTTCCTTAAAACCCAAATCATTCTATCTCCAGCAATCTATTCCCATTCTTGAATATTCTATATTTATTATATCACAAATATAATATTTATATTTCAATACACAATGGAATGTTCTTTTGTGGGGGTGGTGAAAGGGAAATACTTCTGTCTTTATGGTTTTGTTTTTCTACCAGATGATTAGAAAGCGAAAGTATGAGCTTTATAGATGTCAGAGGCAATCCTGTTCTGTCATTTTTATGCACATGCTGACTCAATGTCATAGAATAACTGTGTTGCTTTCTGCTTTCCCTGACAGTCCAAAGAAAGAGTAATGCATACAAATCATTTTACTGTTTAAAAGTTTTGAATAAAACATGCTAACCTTGTCATACTAAGTGACAGACAGAAATGTCACCATTGTTTGCCAGGGACAAATAATCCATATATTTCATGTATAATTCATTTGATCTTTAAGAATGTTTAACAATATTGAATTTAGATAAATTTCAATGTTATGATGCACCAAACTTCCTTTATCAATTTACACATGTGCCTCATCAATTTAAGTCTTCATTTGCATCACTCTCATTTTGTATTAAGTATGACAGATCAAGAGGCTATTCTTATTTCCAAGAAAAATTTATAGGTGCATTGTCCATATTATAGCTGCCTTCCTACATCCCTTGGCTCCATCAGGTCTTAACTTGGAAATCTCAAATAACCCAAGGGTTTTAAATCTGCCACAGAAGCCCCAGTTCCAAATACAGGTTTCTACAAGCCTTTTGACATAGATTCTTTGGTCGCCAAAGAGAGATTGAAGAACTCAAAAAGGAAAGGTTTCAATCCCTTCTAAAATCAGATTTCAGTGGTTTCCCAAGCCTTTCTGTTGGTCAAAGCTAACCAAGGGCAGGTTTAAAAAATGAGTTGGCCTGGGGGTAAAATAGATGGACAAGGATATTTTGAATAAGCTCCAAAGTGAACTGGAATTCCTTTTATGCTGTGAATCAAGAAAATGATGTTGGTGGTCTACTGCTAAGTACTATCTCATGGGCAGCTGCCAATGCAGATAATCTTGTGGTTTCCCTGAGTCCTCACCATATAAAAATAGTGCCTCGAAGAGGAAAAGAGACCATTTGGTTGATGGTGCCCTCCATATGGTTAGAAAATAACATACTACAGAATCATCTAAGAAATGATTCACTGATCTTAGGAACAAATTGAGAAAGTAAATGTAAACCGGCTTGAAGTCTCCAGAAGCATCTTCTGAACAAGCCTATTTCCTGTTCTAGGAAGAGCTACCAATCATTTCAGAACAATTTGATTTTCCCTAAGGATCATCCTGTTGTCCCCGTCTTCCCGTCAGAATATTTTCCTCCTCTGAAAGCCTCAGAAAGTTCTTTCTGCCTTTGGAGATCATTGTACTAAGAACATCTGGTAAAATAATAAAAACTGTCATGATTCAGAGGTTAAGGGTTTTGTTGCTGCTGCTATTGTTTTCAAAAGCAGGGAGCTGGCATATCCATACATGCTGCATCTTATCAATTAACAATCCATATGGTCTCTTTGGGGTCTTGCCTACATACTTATGGATATGCCAAGTCACCTTCTCTGAATTACAGCTAGGGGTGCACATGGAACACACTAACATTTAGTTATGTTTTTTTCTTTTCTTGGTACCTTGGACCAAGGCAAACCATTTTTTACTAGTTGAGCTAACTCCTTTGTGGCCCATTCACAGAGTAAAGAAAATTATATGAGAAACTCATTTAAATCTTCAAAGAGGGATAAGTCAGTAATATAAACAGAGCTGGGTAAATAAACCTATGGGAAATTATTTAAATTTATACATTAGACTTAAGAAAGAGCTTCCTTTTGAGAAATACTAAAAAGCATTAAGGGAGTGAAGAACTCCTCTTTCAAAAACTATTTGGAATAGGTCCTTTTTTTTTAACTGTTCAAATTGCTTCTAATTTTTTGCATAGTATCTTGTTTTTCTGGGATGAGTATCTGTAGTTTTCATTTGATCTTTCAGAGGGTCATGACATATACCAAAGACATTTAAGAATCACTGTTTGTCAGGGTGTGGGCTTTTATTTCTATAGAAGGGTTTGAGTTACCTCTACTAGGAGGTAGGAAATTACACCAGCTATAATATAGAAAATCAAGCTTTACTGGTCTAGAAGATTTAATGTTGATCTTTAAATAAGTAATTTACACCAGATATTACTGATAAATTCACATTTTGGTCACAGTATACATATGTCCATAGATTTCCATTATTTTCCAACAGTTCTAATTTCATTGTGGAACATTTATCAGATAGAAAGGGGCCATTTTATGGGCTTTTGGCAGGGAAAATGAAGTTGGATCTGCTAAATGAAAATCCCATGTTTGAGGAGCCCATGAAATTGGCAATAATTGACTTTTGAACAGAGAGAATCTTAAACCTGCTTTTATTTGCAAGAAGACAATAGATTCCTTTGAAGAGATTCTTGTTAACCCTAAATTTTTTTGTTGTTTAATCTGGACCTTTAACTAGCATCAGTTTGTATTAAAAAACTTATTAAATGAGTTCCAATTCTCATCATTAAAACCACCATTATGATCATTCATTATTTTGTTTATACTATTAAGTGATTATTTAAAGGATGGAAACTGTAATTCATCAAGTGATACCTCGGAAAGCTATTTTCCAGAGTACTTTACAGAAGTGGCAAATGAAATGCTCTGATATAAATATATATATGTGTGTGTGTATACACACACACACACACGCACACACATATATATATATATCTCAGTTGGATGGCATCATAGACTCAGTGGACATGAGTATGAGTAAATTCTGGGAGATAGTTAAGGACAGGGAAGCCTGGCGTGCTGCAGTCCACGATGTCATAAAGAGTCAGACACGACTGAGCAACTGGAAAACAACAATGTGTATATTTGTGTGTGTGTATATATATATGTATATGTATGTATATCCTGTATGTGTAATATGTATATATGTATATCCTATATGTGTAATGAGTTCTTGCTAAAGTTATTTATCCCGACTTTATATAATTATTATTTGTTCTCACTGACAATTTTCTTTCCTTTCTGCAAGTTTTTGAAGGGTTTTATACATCCTTGTGTTATGTTAAACCTCCCTCTTCCTCTACTGTCTCCTTATTTTGGAGATTCAATAAAATCTTTACTATTTTTTAAGACAGATTTCGGGTTAAGACTGGCGTATTGTCCTTATGGAATCTTCCCCAATACTTTCTACTTATGCAGTTGTTTGTATTTTTTTTTCCCCACTTAAAGCCAGCTGGTTGGAAAAAAAAAAAAAAAGTGTAGGGGAAAAAATAATATTAACCTCTAGATGGAAAGAAAACTTTAACCAGGCCAATGCCAACAGTTCAACAAGAAGCTGACTGACTTTGACTATGGGTTTTGTGCATGTATGTGCTGTGTGTAATCAACAGGGCAGTGTGGAGAAAAATGTATTGCAGTTATAATTCTGATAAATATAAACAAGTTTAATACTTTTTAGGATATGAAAGAGCCAGGAGGATAAAAGGTGATAACAGATGCTTCAAAGAATTCTATTTGTCTTTTTTATGGTAAAATAAAGAAATAAAATAATGAAACTTCTCCTTTCACTTGAAGGCATACTTCCTAATAACCAAATTCTAAGAGAAATGTTCACACGAATGGTTATATCAATAGTTCGCCTTTCATCTACAATGATTAAAATAAAGTGTTTTTCAAAACCATAAGCCTCATGCATGTCAACAAAATTTATAATACAAATTTATTTAAAACTCCTCATTGTTCATGCTGTTCCAACAGCATGACGAGATCAATTCACTGAGTGCTTTTCACAAAATGAACTATGTTGGCCAAGAAACACTAAGCAGATTGCCTTGCTATCTTTCTCAACTCCATCCTGAAAGTCCAAGTGTTGAAGCTACATTTCCTGTGCTCACAATGGTGTGGAGGGGTGGGGGGAGGTGGCAGAGGGGGTGGCATCGAGGTTGGTTCAGCAAGTGTTTCTTAATAAGGACTTCAGATCTTACAGATAAGAATACTTAAATAGGATAGGAAAGTGCTAAAAAGTAAATAATCAAGAGGAGAAAGAGAAGAAGGAAGAGGCAGTTTACAACTAATGTAAAAACATGGGCCATGGGTGACTGCCCTTTCCAAGGTAAACATGCATTGCAGTGTAGCATGACCCTGTACCACTGAGGGGGAAAGTGTTATTTATAGAAAGTCACATAATGAATCAAATGGTGAGAATTTTAGTTTCACAAAACATCTGGATGGGTGATTTTAATGTGGAAAGATTAACCCAGGGAAAGGACTGGGTGGTAATGAAGAAATGAGGGAGATCTGAATTACTTTGCAGATAAAAATAAGCTAGACTTGGGAGTTTGAGGCTTGGGGGAAGTTTCAGGGTTTCTCAGCCAAATATCAGAGAAGATTTCTCCTTGCCAATGCCCCCTATAATTAGTTGGCTCCTCTAAATAAGAGATCTAGAATTTTAAGTCACAGATAACCAGTCAAAAACATTTTTCATTAAAGTCTTTTTAATTTTTTACTGAAGGACTATTAAAGAATAATCAGATACTACCACTAAAGCTATCCCAGTAATGTGCTATGAAGATTTCTTCCTTTTGTTTACAAAAGTCCAAATGGGGACAACCTCTGCCTTCTGAATTAAGATGGGCAAAGAGAGATCCCCATGGTCAAAGTCCATGAACATAACTTTCCCTGATGGTGAGGTGATTCGATATTTTGCTTTATAACCAAGATAAATGTACAGAGCATTTTTCAATTATAGCTTTTCATTTCTCATGTGGGCCACTGAGAGATTTGCTGCTTCTGTTTCCTAAAGAAATAATTCAAAATAGCAAGCCTACATAATTTCTCATATCCTAGAGGAAGATGTAAACATTTTCCAGGACACTTTGTGTTTTCACTCTCAACTGGAACTTACGTAAGTTTATCTTTTGGAAATGGAACCATCCTAGTTCTATGAGCATTAATGATAGTAGATCAAGTTGTAGACTGAAGTAAAGTTGTTGTATTATAAACTCACAGCCCGTTTTTCTCTTTTTTTTTTCAAGAATCCACACAAAGGACATGGACAAAACTTGAGGAGAAACTAAGAATTTGGGTAGCTGTGGCATAATCTAAGAAGAATGGAAACTACCTGTCCTTTGAGCAAAAGGCTAAAGACCCTGTGATAAAGCTAATCACTAGGAAATACCAGCAAGGGTAAAGCCTAAGGATTTTAAAAAAGGGGACATCTAAAATACAAATGCAGTTTGTTGACAGTGCTGGGAGGCAACATAACAAACTCCTGATGCCCCCAAACCCTCAATAAAATCTTCAAGTACAGAATGCCTTTGCTAATGTTATCTTGGCAAAAGTGCAAAAATAGTCTTGATAAACATAAAAAGAAATACTGAAGGAAATGAGATACACAAAAGAGATTTTATAATTCAGAGGAAAATAAGAAACCAAGGCAAAAACTTAAATTATCCATGAATTCTCAGGCATGGGTGAAGAATAGGATTTCCACCAAAACAGGTAGGTTGGCAATTCATGATTGTGGTGGTAGATGTCTGTTGGTGCATTTTGATTGCTTCTTTACAATATTAAAGGGCATAAAATATCTAACCAGCTGATATTTGGTTAATCTATATTAAACAGATTTATCCCATACTCTGATGATCAGAGCAATCTCACAATAGCATAAGAGAGATGAGCAAATTAGAAATGGTAAAATGAAATATATGCCATAAAGAATAAATAAAAATGGATTCCTCTTATATTGTTCTCACTCGATATCACAAAGTGCTTATTTTTTCTTTGTTTGACATTTTTGTATTTTTCCTGGAGGTGATAGGTAGAAAAATTGCATTTGAAAAGGGTAAATCCAACAAGAAATCCAAATGTCTAAAGGGAGAAACATAAAGGATAAAAATGAAGGATGATAAATTTGACAACTAATAAATTTAATGCACTGACATCACAATAAATAAGATTCTTGTGATTCTATCCTCTATGAATATTGTATTTTTTTGCCCATACACTTGCTTTAAGAAAAAAAAGATTAGTTGAGAGGCACACTAATGAGTAATGTGAGCATCAATGTCCTGAACAACATATTTTCCTCAGAAAGCAATTCGATCTTTCTTTCATCCATCTAGACACAAATTACAGAGCCTTTCCTTCAGTCCATTTTTGAGGGAAAGCTATTGAAAGCAGGGACTCTGGAAAACATCTGCTTTGGAAAAGTACAGTTCTAGGCTGACTACAAAATGAAGCAGGGCAAAGGCTAACAAAGTTTTGCCAAGAGACGGCACCAGTCATAGCAAACACCCTCTTACAACAACACGAGAAGACTCTACACATGGACATCACCAGATGGTCAACACCAAAATCAGATTGATTATATTCTTTGCAGCCAAAGGTGAAGAAGCTCTATACAGTCAGCAAAAACAAGACCGGGAGCTGACTGTGGCTCAGATCATGAACTCCTTATCGCCAAATTCAGACTGAAATGGAAGAAAGTAGGGAAAACCACTAGACCATTCAGGTATGACCTAAATCAAATCCCTTATGATTATACAGTAGAAGTGACAAACAGATTCAAAGGATTAGTCTGATAGAGTGCCTGAAGAACTATGGGTGGCAGTTAATGACATTGTATAGGAGAGAGTGATCAAGACCATCCCCAAGAAAGAGAAATGCAAAAAGGCAAAACAGTTGTCTGAGGAGGCCTTACAAATAGCTGAGAAAAGAAGAGAAGCAAAAGGCAAAGGAGAAAAGGAAAGATATATCTACTTGAACACAGAGTTCCAAAGAATAGCATGGAGAGATAAGAAAGCCTTCCTCAGTGATCAGTGCAAAGAAATAGAGGAAAACAATAGAATGGGAAAGACTAGAGGTCTCTTCAAGAATATTAGAGTTAAGGGGGAAAATACCATGCAAAGATGGGCACAATAAAGGACATAAATGGTATGTACCTAACAGAAGCAGAAGATATTAAGAAGAGGTCGCAAGAATACAAAGAAGAACTCATACAAGAAAGAGCTTCATGATCCAGATAACCACAACTGTGTGATCACTCACCTAGAGCCTGGAATGTGAAATCAAGTGGGCCTTAGGAAGCATCACTACAAACAAAGCTAGTGGAGGAATTCCAGTTGAGCTATTTCAAATCCTAAAAGATGATACTGTGAAAGTGCTGCACTCAATATGCCAGCAAATTTGGAAAACTCAGCAGTGGCCACAGGACTGGAAAAAGTCAGTTTTCATTCCAATCCCAAAGGCAATGCTAAAGAATATACAAACTACTGCACAATATCACTCATCTCACACGCTAGTAAAGTAATGCTCAAAATTCTCCAAGCCAGGCTTCAACAGTACATGAATTGTGAACTTTCGTATGTGCAAGATGGATTTTAAAAAGGCAGAGTAACCATAGGTGAAACTGCCAACATCCATTGGGTCATCAAAAAAGTAAGAGGTTTCAGAAAAATATCTGCTTCTGCTTTATCAACTACACCAAAACATTTGACTGTGTGGATCACAACAAACTGTGGAAAATTCTTCAAGGGATAGGAATACCAGACCACCTGACCTGCCTCCTGAGAAATCTTCATGCACTCAAAAAGCAACAGTTAGAACTGGACATGGAACAACCGACTGGCTCCAAATAGGAAAAGGAGTATGTCAAGGCTGTATATTGTCACCCTGCTTATTTATCTTGTATGCAGGTACATCATGCAAAATGCTGGACTGGATGAAGCACAAGCTGGAATCAAGATTGCTGGGAGAAATGTCAATAACCTCACATATGCAAATGACACCACCCTTATGGCAGAAAGTGAAGAAGAACTAAAGAGCCTCTTGATGAAAGTGAAAGAGGAGAGTGAAAAAGTTGGCTTACAACTCAACATTCAGAAAACTAAGATCATGGCATCCAGTCCCATCACTTCATGGCAAATAGATGGGGAAACAATGGAAACAGTGACACAGTTTATTTTTTTATGCTCCAAAATCACTGCCATTGGTGACTGCAGCCATGAAATTAAAAGACACTTTCTCCTTGGAAGAAAAGCTATGACTAACCTAGACAGCATATTAAGAAGCAGAGACATTACTTTGCCAACAAACATCCGTCTAGTCAAAGCTATGGTTTTTCCAGTAGTCATGTATGGAGGTGAGAGTCGGACTATATAAAGAAAAGCTGAAAGCTGAGCCCCAAAGAATTGATGCTTTTGAATTGTGGTGTTGGAGAAGAATCTTGAGAGTCCCTTGGACTGCAAGGAGTTCCAACCGGTCCATCCTAAAGGAAATCAGTACTGAATATTCATTGGAAGGACTGATGCTGAAGCTGAATCTCCAATACTTTGGCCACCTGATGAGAAGAACTGACTCATTAGGAAAGTCCCTGATGCTGGGAAAGATTGAAGGCAGGAGAAGGGGATGGCAGAAGATGAGATGGTTGGATGGCATCACCAACTCAATGGACATGAGTTTGAGTAAGCTCTGGGAGTTGGTGATGGACAGGGAAGCCTGGCATGCCACAGTCCATGGGGTCACAAAGAGGTGGACATGACTGAGCAACTGAACTGAACTGAGGCTGAATCTAAATGTGAAAGTGAAAGTCGCTCGGTCGTGTCCACCTCTTTGTGACCCCATGGAGTGTACCGTCCATGGAATTCTCCATGCCAGAATGCTGGAGTGGGTAGCCTTTCCCTTCTCCAGGGGGTCTCCCCAACCAGGAATCAAACCGGGGTGTCCCACCTTACAGGCAGATTCTTTACCAGCTGAGCCACAAGGGAAGCCCAAGAATACTGGAGTGGGTAGCCTATCCCTTCTCTAGCAGATCTTCCCAACCCATTAATTGAACTGGGTCTCCTGCATTGTAGGCATATTCTTTACCAACTGAGCTATCAGGGGCTACTATCTAATTCTTTGACACTGGAGTAGGTTGCAGAGTCTATCCAGGCCTCAGTTGCTTCATCTGCAAATGGGGAACATAACAGTCTCAAATTTTAAGATTATTTTTAAGGATTCAATGGGTTAATACATATAAACTACTTAAGAGCAATGCCTGGCAGATAAAAAGGCCATGGAAGTGTTGGCTGCTACTATGATTTTTACTCATATAAAGGCAGCAAAATATTTGTCACATAGTAGTTACTAAGTAAAAGAGAGTTCTATCTTTCTCATCTTTGGGTATGAGGTACCACTCCCTCATTTTTAGACAAACAGGGTCACTAACTGAGCCTTCTTTTCCATCTCCACAGTGACTGGCATGCTCCTTATCTCTAACAACCCTACTTAGTATTAGCTTGTTTTTCATTTATAGTTAGTTGCTCAGTCACATCTGACTGTTTGCAACCACATCAATTGCAGCCCTCAAGGCTCCTCTGCCCATGGAATTCTCCAGGCAAGAATACTGGAGTGGGTTGCCATTCCCCTCTCCAGGAGATCTTCCCACCTGAGGGACTGAACCTTGGTCTCCTGCATTACAAGTGGATTCTTTACCATCTGAGCCACCAGGGAAGCCCTACGGGAATGCAAACGTACGTCACAGATTGGAGACAAGCCATAAATAAAATACTGCGGGGGTGTCCACCTCAGTGCTTTGAGCCTTACAATTTTAAAGACAGAAAGGGCTTCAGATGTCACTGATTCCAAATCTGTTATCTTCTTTTTATTGTCTTCAAGTCTCTCTATTTAGTTGATTTCAACACTCTATACCCATCTGTACTTTACCCCTACATCCAACCTTCCCAATGGTGTACAGTAGTTCTCTTTCCTGACCACATAGTAGAATGATGTGAAACTTTAAAAATACCAAATTCTTGATATTAGTTTTCTAAAATGGCTGATCATTAAAATGCCTAGGTAAGTTCTTTAAAACTACGTATTCCACCACTGACCAAGAAAATCGGTATATATGGGGGTGGGGCCCTGGAAATTTTTTTTTTCCAGAAGCACCTAAAATAGTTCTAATATCCGTCTTAGTGTAGATACCTCTATTGTACTGAGACGTATGATGTTGTCCTTCATCTCACCTCATCCAATCACACCTCACTTGAACTGGAGTTCGGGAAAAGAGAAGCAAAAAGCCATCATACTAAGGGGGGGAGTGTTATTTTTTCTTTTTTCTTTTTTTTAACCTTGATATTCATTTTATGTTTTAGATATGATGACTAGGGTTTTATACATAGGCCCTACTTGCTTGGGAAGGATTTCTAGCCCTGCTAGGGTAGCTTTTGAAATAATTCTGACTTCTCAAGGATTCTAACTAGTCTCACTTCTAGTCCTAGGATATCATCAAGTGCTTTGTGTGTTGCCATTTCTCAGAGATAGATTAAACAGAGAGAATTCCCCTCTCTCTTGAAAGAATATTTATGGACAGAAATGTGACAGAGTATGAACATTTATGGACTGAGTGTGAAAACTGCAAATCAACGTGCCTATAGCCATAATAAACATGCAAGCTAATAGTATAAAATGGAAAACCCCCATGACAAGCATTGAAGGATGCACCCATACTAAATAAGATCTTTTTTTCTTCAGCCTATTTCCCATCTCTCACCTCCTCCTTCAAGGCTTATTTTTGTACAAATCACATTCTGAAAGGAAATCAGCTATCCTGCCAAACGGATACTTGGTAGTTGGCTAGCTGCCAGGAAAGTGTGTGTGTGTGTGTGTACGCGCGCACACGTGCGCATGTAAGATTTTACTTTAAATTAGACTGGATAAGTGCTATTGGAATATATGTTTTTTTGTGTGTATTCACTTCCTATTACTTTGGGGATAATTACCTGGGATAGAGTGGTGAAAACCTTAATATGAACCATTAAAGACATCCAATTCTGTGGCACAGGGTCTCATATCTTTATGGTTATTTCCCTCAGCTTGTTTGAGAATATTCAACCTAGGACATAAGAACAAAGACTAAGATTTGCTAACCCACATTTTGTTTCAAGCACAGATAAACTTCACTAGGGTCTTAATGTGAGTGTACAAAAACTGTCTTTCTTAAGGTTTCATTTGATTTATAGACCAAAGTCCATGAAGCAGCCCATCTGATTTTCAAAAGCCAAAGAACTAAGCAACAGAGAAAAGGATATTTATGAGGCCTTGAGAATCATAGACTATTTAAGGCCTAAAATTCTAAACCTCATATTAGGATTTCTCTAAATCATTTAAATATTACAGCATCAAAAACAGAAGAGAGAAATTTCCGTTGAAAAGGACACTCTTAGAAAATAAAAACCTGAGCAAAAAGGAAACATTTTTGTTCTCAGAGAATGCTGTGAATACTGCTACCACAGGACTTGTCCCACTGCTTAACTACTATCTACCTCTCCCAAGACACTGAGACACCTGAGGGGCAGAGACCACATCCTGCCTGGAACACTGACATGCACAAGCACTTGCTGGACCATTGAGTATAATAATCCCTCTGTCAAGTCATAGAGACCCACTCCAGTGTCCTTGCCTGGAGAATCCCAGGGATGGGGGAGCCTGGTGGGCTGCCATCTATGGGGTCGCACAGAGTCGGACACAACTGAAGCACCTTAGCAGCAGTAGCAGCAGCAGCAGCAGCAAGTCATAAAGAGGAGAAATAAACTAAGAGGGCAACATGTGCTTTCTATAGCCTGACTGCCTGCATTCAAATCCCAACTCTTCCACTTAGCTGGGTAACCGTGGGCAAGAGGCTTAATACCTCTGTGCCTCAGACTGCTCATTTTAGAAACAAGATAATAGCACTCACTTCACAGGGTTATTATAAGAATTAAATGAATCAATATATGTAAAGCACTAAGAGCAAGCACATACTAAAGTGTTAGCTCTTGGCATATGCTACTTCAATCTTTCCAACAATTATCTGAGATAGACACTATTATCCCACTTTATGGATATGAAAACTGAGGCCTAATTAAGCTCTCAGTTGGCAGATGTATTATTTTAATTGGTTTTACCTATTTCCTAAGCTTCTGCTCTTTGTCTGACTCCAGGGTGTCTCCTTTTTGAACTTCTGTTTAATTCAGCTGATCTTAGTTCTACTGGATATAAGGTATTGTATGTGGTGCTACTTAGAACATGGAAAGACAAGCTAGGCATGGTGTCTCTTTTCAAAGGGATTAAATTTTTTTAACTTAATAAAGTGAACACTGGAGGAAGATGTGGGAACAACTAATTTTAGTAAAAGGAAAACTTTATAAGTAATTTAACAGAATATCAAATAAGGATGAAAGACAGGCAAGATTCTGGTTAAAGGTAGGAAAGGCATCATGCAAGAGGTGGTTTTCAAATGGCTTTGTGGATGGAAATGGCAGACTGCAGTGGGAGCAGGGAGGGAAAGGAAGGGAAGACCTATCAGATGGAAATCATCATATGTGCAATACTAGAGAGGCAAAAAATTAGACAGATACACACCCTGCTCAAGGAAAGTGAGAATAGTTAAGTTTGCAGCTGTGAGGTGTAACAAAGCTTGGAGAAGTAGTACATGTCCACTTTGGAAAGGGCCTAAAAGTTGTGCCAAGAATTAAACCTGCTTTATTAGTCACGAGGAGTTAGTCTAGGTTTCTGTAAAGGCTTACAAGGAGAAGGGTATAGAGGTTGTCATATGACCGAAATTCTATCTTAGAATATTTCTTAGGATATGTTGTTAAGGGAAAGTAGATAAAATGCTAAGAAGCAGGACCAGGGAAAACAAGGCAAAGAAAAAAAATGATATCATGAAATAGGACAGTAATACTGAGAAAAAGAAGAGGGGAAAGAAGGCTAAAAGATATAAAAAGCTGGAATTAGAAAATGACTAGAAGTAGAGAAAAAAATAGAAGGCTAAATATGATTTTAAAATTTAGAGTGTTTACACAGTGTCTGCAAATATACTACATTATCTCATTAAATTCTCACAACAACCTTGCAACAGAATATAATGCCATTTTTCACAAAGGGAAATAGAGGTCTGAGTTTGAATATTGACTCTTGGCCCTTACTGAATGAAATGGGAAGAATTAGCCCACGACTTTATTTTCTCAAATGTAATATGTAAATAATAATAGCTGTCCTGTGGTGGTATTGTGAAAATTAAACTAGATAATGTTTATAACTTGTCTTAAAGGAATTAGCATATATTATCTAGCTATTGCTAATTGCAATATTACCTATTGCTATTATAGTAATATTGGTGAGAAAAATTTTACTCTGTAAGAGTTAAGTTGCCCACAATCATGTCCCTAGTAAGAATCAAAGATAAAATTCAACCTCATATCCTTATAATTCCAAAGTCTATCCATTTCCTAACACTCTATGTTTCACCTCTCAGTGTAGAGGAATGACTTATGTCTTTGGAGTGGGGGATAGGAGCAAAAATAATAAATAGGAAAATGAGATCACTGAAGTCCTCAAATGAGTCCCAAATCAGTATTTTATTAAAAGATTCATATTCAATCTGAGTATGAATGCCATTTATCAAATAGACTCTTTATAAATTATATACTATTCCATATATAAAAATTATCATTCAAATACAGTATTAGAAAATTAGGATTCACTACTTAATATGTAACTTGCCAATAAAAGTTTCATGAAGCATAGAGCACTTTGGGGAAATCTTTTTAATTGGCAATACCGATTCATCAGAGGTTGCCTTATTTTTCAACCCCATTAGCTATGTAAGATTATATGGAAATATTTGACAAAAATTTTAACTATTCAATCCAAGGCATTATTAAAATAGTAAAGCTGGTATTCACTGCATACATCAAATCTTAAAAAGGGAACACCTGTCCTTTAATGGGTAGAATGACATCTGGAATTTTCTTTTTTGCAGACATGCAACATTCAATCTGATTAATTTTTAATTTTCTAATTTCTTAAAGGGCAAATTTTAAAACTGGATTTTTTCCTCACAATACTGAAAACGCAAAAATGTCAAGATCATTTATCAAATAGCCATAATTACAGAAGGGTATGACTTCTGCTTTAAATCTAAATCACTTCAGGCTGAGTAATTGTTGTTTGGATAACAGAAAGCCACGTAACCACTTGGACACCAGAAGGTAAGGGCAACCATAGTTTTAGGCAATTATGATTAAAAGACATAACTTTTCTGTTTCAGCTTACTTGGCCTCATTCCATTTTCATTTTTTTAAAAGAAAGTAGCCAGTTGGAGCCACAATTTCAGCTCTATCTTTGATAGTATACTAACAGTTATTAGATGTCAGAAAAGGTCCCACAGGTAGCTAAATAGCACACCATATGTTGTAAAGTACCATAGCTGTACTTTCTTCCTTCATAAGAGCACTGGAAATAAGACATACAAATGAATCTAAGAGGAAAATTATTATTTCTTTTCAGATGAAGCCAAGCACTAAATAAAAACAGGAGTAAAAATATTCTACTCCCACAAACATATCAACCAACCGATAAATCCACCATCAGTGGATAACAAAAAAATTAATAAATAAACAAGAAAAAAGCCAAGAAAGTGGTTTCATTACTTAATAAAGCTTTCCTTCATACCAAGGACCTTCCATCAGAAGCACTGTTCATGCGCACATTACATTCAGATTCAATCCTCTTCTGTAGCCTGTTCCCACTGAAATATACCACACATATTTATAGGATGACTGGCCAAGAGTCAAGACCGAAGTTTCCAACTCCAGAAAAAAAAGCAAACTGCCGTGACAACATCAGTAACTGTCTAACCAGGTACTGGGTTGGTCTTAGTGGTTTTCCACCTGCCAGTGCAGGAGAGGTGGATTCAGTCCCTGCATCAGGAAGACCCTTGGAGAAGGAAATGGCAACTCACGCCAGTATTCTTGCCTGAAAAGTCCCTTGGAGAATGGAGCCTGGTGGGCTACCATCCATGGGTTAAAAAAAGAGTTGGACACAACTTAGCGATGGAAGGACAGCCACAATAAACTAGATACTGAGCAAAGGAGGAAGCAACTTCTCTGAGAGAAAGCAAGGCAGGTTGAGGCATTATGGTCGAGAAGCAGTAAGATAGGGGAAAGTCACTGAAGGAACTTTCTTAGAGTTCAACCTGAGATGGAAAATATTTTTGAAAATAAAAGTTTCCATGTTGAAATCTGTATGATTCTTCTCCAATAAGTTATATACCTTAGTAATTAAGATACCACACCTCCCCCTACACCAAAAAATGAAAAAGCATCCATTTTCATTCTGACTCCATTTGCCTGAAACCAAAAATTTCTACACAGAATAAATGAGAACGTTAAGGTGAAGACTGTCTTGAAAAAAACAAACAAACAAACAAAAAAAAAAACAAAAAAACCCCTCTGTTTCAGCATGCTTTTAAATAACAAAATTACAAATGCATTTGCTTAATATTATTACTCACTGTATCTGCTTCTCACGTAGCTCAACTGTATATCATTCTCTTTTGCTTCAGGATCCGAGACTTCATCAGCGTCACAACTGGCCAGCCTGGAGGAGGCTGGACACAGACGTTAGGCTGTCCCTCGGAGGCCAAGCCAGACAAACCAAAAGAAAAGTTTCTCGGCTTTTGTGGGGAAAAGCCTAGAAGCAAACTAAAGACTGCGGGGACAGTAAAGGAAGTTCCGGCCGACAGTTGTCAAGCATTAAAGAGGTCGAGAAGTAAACAACACCTGCAGGTGAACAGAGTTTATCATTAGTAGACTCTGATGGCCAGAGTTCAGCTGAGGGTCAATCAATCTGATAGATGGCATCTGGGGATCTAGCCATCGTGGTGGAAACCCAACCATAGCAACCAAAGATGAGTAGCAGAGCCCAGCTCAGAGATCCAGAACCAAGCCCCAAACCAGAACTGACTCAAGGCAGAACCTAAGGCTTCTGGATGGAGAAAGTCTAATAGTTGCCACACCAGGGTAAAGTTTTTCCACAGGAAAGGGTAAGGATCCACATGCAACAGGATAGTCTCTGTGAAGTTCATGAGGTATCTGATACCTCATGGTAATCCCTAAGCAGAAAACAATTTCATGAAGTATAAATGCATGCACATATTTGACCAAATAAAAGAAAAAAAGGGAAAGACTATACTAGGTTCTATTGAGATTTAACTGAAGATAGGAAACCCGTGTTATTTCATGAGGCTCATCAAATCCTGACCCCTAACCACTAGCAGCAAGAAAGGCTTACACCTGTTCTTCTGGAATCTGGCCATCAACAAATAAGGATAGAGCTAATGAGCTGTCTTTTACTCAAACCAAATAGCAGTGGTACAGTGTATTGCAACTTTCGCAGCTGTGGGAACTCTTAACATTGGAGGCGCCACCCCACATCATTTTAAATGTGATAAAACACACCCATATATAACCAAAAATAAATTTATAACAGTTTAAGAAATGAGTGGAATTGCATTTGACTACACAGCACTGTTACATTTTATATATCTACTTAAATATTCATTTTTATTCCATAGGCTTACAATTATTTTCAGCTGTGTGTGTTTCCACCCCCGCCCCCGCTCCCCCTCCCCATGCAAGTATGGTGGTATGCTCTAGGCCTGCTGACACTATGTTTTGTTTCTTTTCTTTTTTTTTTTGGCTTTGTTTTGCTTTTCTAACTGGCAGATTTTTGCAGTTTCCCCAAAAAATGTATTTTAGTTTTATATGAAGAAAAGGATTTAATGTATAAAAAAGGATTCTGAGCAACTTACAGGCACATTTGGTCAAGACTCAGTAAATGGCTCAGGTGTTGTGGGTAGTAATTGCTTTGAAAGAACTACTTAGCATGTGCAGTTCACTATTTATTCATTCAAAATACAGTGAGTGTGCACTCTTCCTGAATACTGTGCTTAAGATAAGAAATGTAGTAATGAACAATAAGACATGGTTTTCTGGTTATGAAGTTTTCAGTCTATCTACTCAGATACCCAGAAATACATGGCCCATTACTTAATTATATCCAGTGTTTCTCCTTAAGTGACTATTGTTTCTGCAGAGTACTTACTCACCTGGTAAAATAGCATTTATAAACTTGAATCAACACTGGGAGTGGCATTAAAATGTACATAGCATAAAGTTTCGCTTCTTCTTTGGGACACTCTGAAAACCTATGTCTATAATTTTAGAGAATCCATATAATGAAGCCATGATATACATCACCAGAGAAGGGATTGAATCCCTGTTCTACCATTTACTTGGTATGCCCTTAGGTAAGTTATCTAACCATCTTGAACCTTCCTTTCTTCATTTAAAAAGTAGGTATCTACTTTAAGGGATTTTTGTGATTATTAGTTCAGTTCAGTTCAGTTCAGTGGCGTGGAACCTTGGTATAAGTATTCAGTTTGGAGTTGCTGCTGTTGTTGATATCTCCACAAATGAAGCTGATTCACCTTATTCCAAGAAAAGGAAAATAAGAAAGACCATTGAAAGGGCATTTGAAATTATCCAATTGAATAAAGCTCTTATAGAATTATTATGTAAACACACATTTCTCTCCTATTGAGAGTCTATGGCAATTCAAAAAGAAATAATGTTATTAATCTCAACCTTTCAAAAGCCAAGCAGTGATAATACCACTTTGTGAAGCTCTTTTAAGAAAAATAAACCAAAATATCTATGCAAAAAACAATTCATTACAATGTTATTTAAAATATTGAGACATTGCAAACAATGTCCAACAATAAGACATGTTTAGCGAATAACTCCATATCTATTAGCAAGATAATATTGATACTTCGAAAACTCTAAATTGTGGAAGTATTTCTGAAATAGTATCAAGTATGTTAAATTATGAATGCAACCATTTTAAAATACATGCAAAAAATAATTTAGAAGAGTTCACATCAAAATGATATTAGATGTGTTACTGTGGTAGTATAGTAGTAATTTCATTTTTCTTCTTTTTTTTTTTTTTGCCATTCCATAATGTCTCTCGGATATTTCTGCACTTAATACAATAAAACTCATATTTTAAAAGTAGCACCTGTACATTATTGTCCTAACATTAAAATTTGGCAAACTTTAAGAGGACTAAGGAATCTTCTGAGCATTTGAAGGGCTGAGGAGGATAGAATTATTTCCAAAATCACCTCGTCTATAGTTGTTGTGATCTTCTTAGCATTGAAGAAAGGTAAGACCAACATATTACCCAGACTTGGCTCTGTAAATTGCACCTATGCCAGTGAGCAGAGTAGGCTGGAAACAATCAGGTTATCTACATAATGAACAGACATATTCAGTCTCCAATAAGATTCTCATGCACACTGAATTCATATTAGCAGAAGTGCAACTGATTTGCCAATATCCTGAAGATTAATTTTATTCTGGTCCACATTTTGTTAATTATTAATTGACTGATGACACACATGCCAAATTTGTCAAATGAAATTCTCCCTGCAAAAGAGAAAAGGAGAGTTCTCTGAATAATCTTTTTACATCTTTTGAGGATGTATTCCTCCTCTGAGTTAACTGGGGTGGCAAAAAGAGAGTGAGGGGTGTAAGCTCAGAGCACTTTGGAGCTGAAGGTGCAGAGCTGAGCAGATTTGGAAAACAAATGCATGTGTTAATTACCAAAGTGATTTTAAGAGCAGAATCCTGGAAGGACAGCCAAATAAAATTAATCCTTTAAAGTGATAATGCAAAATTTTAAATCACAATGGTGAGCTCTAAAGAGAATGTTTCAATATCGCGTGTGTTATTGTTGTTGAGTCGCTAAGTAGCATCTGACTCTTTGGCAACTGCATGGACTATAGCCCACCAGGCTCCTGGGTCTATAGGATTTTCCAGGCAAGAATACTGAAGTGGATTGCCATTTCATTCTCCAGGGGATCTTCTCAACCCAGGGCTGGAACTTGCATTTCCTGAATTGCAGGCAGATTCTTTACCACTGAACCACAAGGGAAGTCCCCAAATTGCATGTATCTTGAAGCTAACATGGACCAGTGCTTCCATGATTTCTGACAATTATTAAGTTCACATCAGGAAGTGTGTGTGTGAGAGAGGGACGGAGACAAAGAGACAGAAACAGATGGAGGGGAGAGGAGGAAAACAGAGAAGACAGAGAAAGAAGGAAATAAGAGAAGGAGGATTTGTACCATCCATGTTTAATATCATCCTAAAGCAATAAATGGTCCCATCACTTCATGGCAAATAGATGGGGAAACAGTGGAAACAGTGGCTGACTTTATTTTTGGGGCTCCAAAATCACTTCAGATGGTGATTGCAGCCATGAAATTAAAAGACCCTTACTCCTTGGAAGAAAAGTTATGACCAACCTAGATAGCATATTCAAAAGCAGAGACATTACTTTGTCAACAAAGGTCCATGTAGTCAAGGCTATAGTTTTTCCTGTGGTCATGTATGATGTGAGAGTTGGACTGTGAAGAAACCTGAGCGCCGAAGAACTGATGCTTTTGAACTGTGGTGTTGGAGAAGACTCTTGAGAGTCCCTTGGACTACAAGGGAGATCCAACCAGTCCATCCTAAAGGAGATCAGTCCTGGGTGTTCATTGGAAGGACTGATGTTGAAGCTGAAACTCCAATACTTTGGCCACCTGATGCAAAGAGCTGACTCATTTGAAAAGACCCTGATGCTGGGAAAGATTGAGGGCAGGAGGAGAAGGGGATGACAGAGGATGAGGTGGTTGGATGGCATCACTGACTCAATGGACATGGGTTTGGGTGGACTCCGGGAGTTGGTGATGAACAGGGAGGCCTGGCGTGCTGCAGTTCATGGGGTTGCAAAGATTCAGACACGACGAGTGACTGAACTGACTGAAAGCAGTACAGGAATTTATTATCCATCCTTGTGTGTATGTATGTGTGTACATGCAGAGCTGTAAATCAATATGTAAGCTTACAATGTTTTATCAAAAGATTACTTCTAAATTCCAATAGTTTGCAATAAACAATGTAGACAACAGAAAGCAGTAATGACTAATTCCTATGCTTGGTCAATGAAGGTAACAGGAAAACCCAAACATGAAAACTGTTCTTCAGCTATAACATAATTAAGAATAGATTACTGCATAGTTGCTGTCCTTGGCAGATTTAAAAACCTTAAAATTAAGAGCAAATATTAAAAGGCAGTAAGGTACCACAGACAATACGAATTCTCAGTGCTCACGAAAAATTAGCTATTCCATCAGCTAACAAGTATTTATTGCTACTACATGCCAAGCACCCTGTTAATTTCACAAATTTCTGTCTTTACAGATATGGTCCCTACCCACCTAGACTTTCAGTCTGGTGAGAGACAGATACCATATCTACATTTAAAGAAAAATCGTTATAAACTATGAAGGGTACTGGGTGGAGTAACACACAGATGTATAAAATATGTAACAGATGGATTTGTCCTCACCATAATAAAAAAGCCTTCTCTGAATAATTTTTTTAACTTTTTATTTTATATTGGAGTATAGCCAATTAACAATGTTGTGATAGTTTTAAGTGCACAAAAGAGTGACTCAGCCATATACATATACATATACATATACATATACATATACATATACATACATATCAGAGAAGGCAACGGCACCCCACTCCAGTACCCTCACCTGGAAAATCCCACAGACGGAGGAGCCTGGTGGGCTGCAGTCCATGGGGTCGCAAAGAGTCGGACACGATTGAGCGACTTCACTTTCACTTTCCACTTTCATGCATTGGAGAAGGAAATGGCAACCCACTCCAGTGTTCTTGCCTGGAGAATCCCAGGGAAGGGGGAGCCTGGTGGGCTGCCGTCTATGGGGTCACACAGAGTCAGACACGACTGAAGCAACTTAGCAGCATACATATATATATGAACTATGGTGTTGGAGAGACTCTTGAGAGTCCCTTGGACAGCAAGGAGATCCAAGCAGTCCATCCTAAAGGAAATCAGCCCTGAATATTCACTGGAAGGACTGATGCTGAAGCTGAAACTCCAATACTTTGGCCACCTGATGTGAAGAACTGACTCATTTGAAAAGACCCTGATGCTGGGAAAGATTGAGGGCAGGACGAGAAGGGGATGACAGAGGATGAGATGGTTGGATGGCATCACTGACTCAATGGACATGAGTTTGAGTAAGCTCTGGGAGTTGGAGATGGATAGGGAAGCCTGGTGTGCTACAGTCCATGGGGTCTCAAACAGTCAGACACCACTGAAAGACTGAACTGAACTGATACATATACATATGTATATATGTATGCATATATCCATTCTCCCTTCCAGGCTGCCATATAACATTGAGCAGAATTCCCTGTGCTTATACAATAGGTCCTTGTTAGTTATCCATTTTAAATATAGCAGTGTATATGTGCCCATCCCAAACTTCCTAACTATCCCTTCACCACATCCTTCCCCCCTAGTAACCATAAGTTCCTTAACCAAGTCTGTCTGTGAGTCTGTTTCCATTTTGCAATTAAGTTCATTTGTATCATTTCTTTTTCGATTCTGCAGTAACTTTGATCTGAGATAAGAAGGACCAGTAGAAATTCACCAGGTAAAGAAAGAGAGGAAGAGCATGGGAATAGTATGAGCATAGGCTCTGTGCTGGGATGGAACTCAGCCTCAATGGATTACTCCATCAAGGTCAGTGCCACGGTAAGCAATGAGTTTGGGATAGCAAGGGAGTTTACTAAGAAAAGAAAAAAAAGCTTCTCCTTTCCCATCCTGACATAAGGAAAGAGGGGCCCAGAATTATTTATTCAAAGGACTAAGTAGTCCTTTTATCTCCACCTGCTTGCCCTTTCCCTACACCTCCACACCAACATCAGGTCCATAACGAGGAGTTAGAGTAGAGAAGGGAAGATGTTACAGGTGGAGGTTGATAGCCTTGCGTGAGAGCAGAGTCCCAAATCTTGATTTTTCACTGTAGGATGTCTATAGGAGATGCACAGTAGGAACCATGCCAGGAGAACCACAATGAGAGCTCCTGCGGGTGTGGCCAAACACTGCTGGCCCAGAGGCTTGTGTGTGTGTGTGTGTGTGTGGGTGGGTGGGTGGGTGGGTGTGCGGGTGTCTGTATTAGTCGCTCAGCGTCCGACTCTTTGCAACCCCCATAGACTGTAGCCCACTAGGCTCCTCTGTCCATGGAATTCTCCAGAAAGGAATACTGGAGTGGGTTGCCATTTCCTCCTCCACAGAGGCTCCTGTGGGTGTGGCCAAACACTGCCTGCCCAAAGGCTGGGGGAAGGTAGCGGGGGAAGGCAGGGAGGGCTTCCATGGCAGCCATGCCATCTTCACTACCTCCTGGCCAGTACTGTACTAAAAGCTCTACTAGGATTACCCCATTACGACTCTCTGTAAGTTGAAGACTATTGTTATCCGATTATCTAAGAAAGAGCATGAGAGTTTAAGAGATAAGTAGTTGCTTAACAGCATATGTCTTACAAATTCAGTGTTTGAGCTCAGAGAGTCTGATGCCCACCTTCCTGATCTAAAACCACTGTGCTGTATGAGGTTGAATGTCCCAAGGCCCAAGGTAGCTGGGTCCTGAAGCAGATTCAATTTGTTTATAGAAATAAAAGTTCTTAACACTCTAGTGTTGGGGAGAAGAATCTATACCAGCTTCACTAAAGATTCATTTTGAGGAATGAATAGGAGAGAGGAAAAATTAAGTGAAAGAAGAAAATCAGTTATGACTCCATTAAAAGCCTAAGGAGAGATTGGTAGCTTGGCCTAAGCTTAAGCCAAAAGTTGCTACTAATAAAGCCAGAGTGATACAGTCAGATTTTGGAGATATTTAGGAAGTAAAATCATGGTACATGGTGATGAGTTTTTATAGGGGTGCCAGGGATAAGCAAGTATCAGAGATGATGTCTACATTTATTGCTTAGCTCCACTTCAAATATCCTTTTGTATTAGTATCATATGTTCTGGAATTCAAAGAACATGTCTGACAGAAGACATAAATTTTGAACCTGATCATACAATGATGAATTCCAATTCATATTTTCAAACAGTCCTTTTCAACCATAAAAAATGTCTTACAGCTAATTTTTATAAAAATTTCATTGCTAAAACCTTCTGGTGGAAAAAAACAAAATAATAGGTAGTATAGTTCTAAATCTAATTTTAAGGCAAGAATATGGAAATACCTTTTGTCACACTAGAGTTATCTATGTATTTTTCAAAGCCAAGTTTGAAAGTATAACTGGATGACTCATCACCAAAGTGGGCCAATTGTCTGCAAACTGAATGGAAAATATCAGGACAGTTATGCACCCAGTGATAGTCGGCTTCAAACATAACTTTAACTCTATGAGTCTTTTATCATTTTCTTAAAAGCCAAAAGACATGTCTTCTGACATATCCTTTTCTTTAAAAGGATATTTCCTGTGGGTTGATAGGACTAAATTATTTACCATAATATTAATGCCATTCCAAAATAACTTACTCCAGCAATCAATGCTCTCCTTACCAATACCAAAAATAGACTGTCATCTACCTGATATAATACTAGGAGACTAGAATGCTCTACTATATTACTTCTATTTCAAAAGATCTCCCCCACATTCTCCTTCATATTACCAATGAATATTTATAAAGAAGTTTGTTCATCACCATCCTTACATTCTCATGCATTAGCTTTTCTAAATGGATTTCACCTAATCCAAGCACTGCCTAAGTTTCTAAAGGATGAGGAGGAGCTTTTGTGATAATAAGTAAACAAATAACAACAACAACAACAAAAAACAAACGACTAAGAGAAAGATCAAAGAAATACATACCTATGCTATAATCATCTGCCATGTTTCAAAATTATAAATCTAGACAAATAGTAGTTCAATTAAATTCTTCTAGATCAATAAGCTATGTTTGCATTCCATGGCTAACAGGCTCAGTCCTTACCTGGACTTCCAATTGTTCAGAGAGAACCTGTTTTACTTGAGTACTATAGAGACAAATTGATTATTCAAAAAACACTTTTAAAAAAAACCACTATCTTAGTCAATTCAGGCTGCTATAACAAAGCACCACTGACTTCATGGTTTATAAGCAACAGAAATTTATTTCTCACAGTTCTACAGGCTGGAAGTCCAAGGTCAAGGAACCAGTATGACCACGCTCTAATGAGTGATCTCCTCTCTTCTACAGAGGGTCATCTTCTTGCCCTGTCTGTATAATGGAAAAAGCAGTTAGTTTTCTGGTCCTGTCTTCTAAGGCATGAATCTTGTTTATGAGGTCTAGCCCCTTCGGGATCTAATTATCTCCCAAATGCCCAACCTCTAAATACCATTATATTAAGGACTATATTTTAACAAAGAAATTTGGTTGGGGGAAATTTTAGTCCATAACACCAACATTATAGTACATTTCTGGGTTGGCAAGTATCCATTTCTCATGACCCAGGTGTATGCCCACATACAGAACAGACATCGCTAATCAATTACTGCTGTCTTTCCAAAGCGTCTGCCTGCAATGCAGGAGACCCGGGTTCGATCCCTGGGTTGGGAAGATCCCCTGGAGAAGGAAATGGCAACCCACTCCAGTATTCTTGCCTGGAGAATCCCATGGACAGAGGAGACTAGCAGGCTACAGTCCACGGGGTCGCAAAGAGTCGGACATGACTGAGCGACTTCACTTTCACTTTCCCTCAGGTACAGAATATAGCCTAAAAATCCTAAGCAAAGCACTACAGAGACAGTCACTACTTGTTAATCAGATTATGAGATGTGTGATAAAACTCACTTGCCATCCCTGGAAATGTGGGAAAGTACTGAAGATGTTTATTCTAATTTACATATTGCCACTTAAAAGAGGGGTGTTTTGACAAGTTACATAACCTTTCTGAGCACACAGGTTTTTCCTACATCGCAAGGTTGTTGGAGAGAAGAAATGAAATAATGTTTGTAAAACTGTTCTGCAAACATTTAAAAGTGTTGTATAAAATTATTTCTTGTTATTACTTTTTTTCTAGAACTGCAGAAAAAATGGGAACATAATGAAGTAAAATTTAAATAGACCTAACAAACACTTGATTCAATGTTCCTGGGATACAGTCTCTTCACTTGAAAATACATATTCCAAAATTCAGTTCCACCTGAGATGGCAGAGGTTCTGAGAACCATCTGGGGGTTTGATGTGATGTGAACATTTCTTTCACACTGTTCCTTTCTCCTATTTGCATTTATGTGATTGACCATGTGTGCACTAAGTAAACAAATCTTTCTGCAAGTGTATTCCTTGATTGGTGTATGCATGCTCAAAAGAAAATGGCACTGAGTAAATAGGCATTTTAGCTTCTGAAATGAAGATACAGGAAGGAATCAAGGAGAAAAATCTCTGCTTTGAAGAGATAAAGAAAGCCTATAATCAGAGTTATCCAGGCAAAGGCATTACCTGTGGGAGGCTGCTCTACTTTGTACTCACGTAGCACCTTTCATCCAGAAAGCTCAAATCACATACCATTTAGTAAGCCCCTTCATGTACAGGGACCTCATTGATCCTCCCAGCAGGGTTATAAAAGCACATTATGGACCCCACTATGTGAATATGAAAACTAAGGCATTGGGAAGTGAAGTGCCTCATCAAAATGCATAGAAGTAAACAAATGAAAACAATTAAGAATATAAGGATAATTATGGGTGTGATTCACTTTCCTTAGTGTCAGCCCAGATTTTTAACTATTTATTTCCATTACAAGGCAAATACTTCCAACAGCAGCCAGCCATGCAACAGAGCATCTCTGTGGGTTAGGGACACCTTTTATTAAAACAATCTGTTACCTAGAACACCCCTCACCTCTTTTCCATTCAACTGAGAAGCCTATAAAATGTCCAAGGCTTTCAATCAAGGGAGAAAAGTCTACCAGACTCCTCCCAAAAATTTAAAAATTAAATTTATTTACTTAAACACAGAGGTAAAACAAGGACAAATGTCCACAAAACACACTAGCCAGGTTTGCAAGTTGCAGTTGGCTCTTCTGACATAATATGCTTAAAAACCCAGCAGGTACATTAAATCAAAACACAAACAAAGCAGACTCTGCCGCTGCTATATGTCAAACCTTTCCCACCTCAGAGTTTCTGCCATTTCCCAAAACATTTCTGACACCTTCAATCAAACTGATATAGTTATTCTTCTTTCACAGCAGACAAGATCTATAACACTATGCCCACCTTTTCTTAAGCAGGGAAAGGGACAAAAACAAGTCTTCCTTCCTCATAGAAACTGCTAAAAGAGGATAAATATAGTTCTCTTCCGTTATTCTCGTCTCTTTTGGTCAAAGGCAAAAGGTCTCAGTGCGGCAAGTTGAGTGATAAAAAACTTTTGAGAAGGAAAGGAAATTCAAAATTAGGGTTATTTCGTGTCTATATTGACTGCTGACTTGAGAAATTCACATTTTCCCTTCATTTAGGCTCCCATTGTGATCAATAACCTCAGTGACAAAACCCTGAGCTAATTGTCTGTTCCTTGCACTTTAAAAACAGGGGGTACTAGAGTTTCTCATAAACATTTAATAAATCATTCTTTTCCTTCTTTCTACATACATGATTTATAAATTAAACAACAAAAAGGCACATTTACAAAACAGACCTCAAAGCCTGTTGATCCACACCAGGCAATTTTTCTTGTGATACAATTTCCATTTCTGCTGAAATGTGTTTTGGCAGGATTTATAAAGTTTTCATAAATAATATATATGCAAAATAAAATTAAACACTGTCAACAACAACAAATTCTGAGGTACTCTTGCTACTGATTTCCTGGATGGTAATTATATCTCTTTTTTTACATAAATATACCACAAAGACATATACAATGACAGACCAAAAAAAAGCAGTTTATAACCCAAAGAGAAGCCTCCACTAAATAAAAAATAATATTCTAATCACTAATTATATGCATACATGTAACTTGAAAAAAAAACAAGTTAAAAAAATCAATACATCATTGGAACAAAATCTACTTAAGCCAAGTGCTTCTCAAATTAAGCTAATGTCTTTCAACAATAAGACAGCATGCTTGGCTTTCAGAATGATGTTGCTAGAAATTAATAAAAGCCAGAAATTTTATTTTGGATTAGAAGATGCACCTGAATGAGAAAAACTCACAATAACACTGCAATAGCTCTTCATGCTCAAATTTAAAATATTAATCTTATAGACAAAGCTGAAAGAAAGGCAGAAGTGGAAGGGGAATTAAAAAACTGCTCAGTCTATTTCTGGCAATTCCCGTGGGTGGCTTGATTTCTCCACCTTGATTTACCCACTCCTACTTGTTTCTACCTAGTTATGACTCAGCACCCTCCTCTCCCCATACCTTAGCACCACAGAAGTTGAAGTTTTAGTGTTTGAAAATGCCAAAACTCAGAATTATGTGCTTCAACATGAATATTTCATTGTACACAGCCATAGCTTTTGTCAGGGAAACAGATACATGGGTCAAGATTGGAGATCAATAAAAATGGGTTATTATTCGTCTGGAAATAGCAGAGCTACTTAGAAATGTTGAGTATACACAAGATGAAGCCACTAACGGGCAAATGAAAGTGATGAAATGGATAAGCCAAGGTCCCCATAACGCTCTAGGATTACAAGAGTAATGTTTGCACGTAGATAAACATGAAGCCATTCTTCCACTTTAAAGAAAAATGGAAATCACAAGGCAAAATGCTTGAACTTCTTTAAAAAAAAAAAGAAGAAGAAGAAGAAGCTGAAAATATATCAAGTCCCATAGTTCAGTTTCAGAGTACAAACTCAACCTCTATCAGAAAGGAAAGGATTCAGAAGAGAGTGATCTCTTTGTGGATAAGGTCTGTCTAGTCAAGGCTATGGTTTTTTCAGTGGTCATGTATGGATGTGAGAGTTGGACTGTGAAGAAGGCTGAGCACCGAAGAATTGATGCTTTTGAACTGTGGTGTTGGAGAAGACTCTTGAGAGTCCCTTGGACTGCAAGGAGATCCAATCAGTCCATTCTGAAGGAGATCAGCCCTGGGATTTCTTTGGAAGGAATGATGCTGAAGCTGAAAGTCCAGTCCTTTGGCCACCTCATGCGAAGAGTTGACTCATTGGAAAAGACCCTATGCTGGGAGGGATTGGGGGCAGGAGGAGAAGGGTACGACCCAGGATGAGATGGCTGGATGGCATCACTGACTCGATGGACGTGAGTCTGAGTGAACTCCAGGAGTTGGTGATAGACAGGGAGGCCTGGCATGCTGCGATTCATGGGGTTGCAAAGAGTCAGACATGACTGAGCCACTGAACTGAACTGAACTGAACTGAACTGAAAGGTCCTTGATTTTTTTTTCCCCACTGTCTCCATTAACTTTGTCCATATTTATTGCTTATCATCCACTCTACACAAGAGTAAAATATAATTTTCTCAATTAAGATTTTGAAAGAATGCTACATTGTTTGAGGAGGTTGTTTCAAAGTTGGATAGAAATTCATTTCATCTGAGGCACTATTTACTATTATATTTTTTCCTTTAAAATTGCTTACTTTTCAACTAAATATCTACACCCTGTTATCAAACTTGTAACACCTGTATCCCCTTCTCACTCAACCTGTGGAATTTCCCTCTCTCTCACTAAGAGAAAGGAGGCAACCAAAAAAGAGCTTCTACAAGTGCCCACCACCACATCCTGTACCTGTACCTGTTCTTCCTGACTTCCTGCTTTTATATAAACTGTCTATGGATAGCAACCACTACTTCTACCTATCTGGGCTTCCCAGGTGGCACTAGTGGTAAAGACCCTGTCTGCTAGTGCAGATGAAGAAAGAGATGCAGTTTCAATCCCAGGGTTGGAAAAGTCCCCTGGAAGAGCACATGGCAACCCACTCAAGTATTCTTGCCCAGAGAATCCCCAAGGACAGAGGAGCCTGGTGAGTCACAGTCCATGGAGTTGCAAAGATTCGGACATGACTGAAGCAACTTGGCACGCTTACACACATGCACCTGTCTGTTAGCTAAGAATATAGTACCTTTACAGAATCACCAATTTTCCTTCATACTAGAGCATTCTAATTTATATATACACATATATAAGGAATTTCTGGAACTCTCTTGCTTTTTCAATGATCCAGCGGATGTTGGCAATTTGATCTCTGGTTCCTCTGCCTTTTCTAAAACCAGCTTGAACATCTGGAAGTTCACGGTTCACGTATTGCTGAAGCCTGGCTTGGAGAATTTTGAGCATTACTTTACTAGCGTGTGAGATGAGTGCAATTGTGTGGTAGTTTGAGCATTCTTTGGCATTGCCTTTCTTTGGGATTGGAATGAAAATTGACCTTTTCCAGTCCTGTGGCCACTGCTGAGTTTTCCAAATTTGCTGGCAAATTGAGTGCAGCACTTTCACAGCATCATCTTTCAGGATTTAAAAGAGCACAACTGGAATTCCATCACTTCCACTAGCTTTGTTCATAGTGATGCTTTCTAAGGCCCTGGGCTGGAAGAAGCACAAACTGGAATCAAGATTGCTGGGAGAAATATCAATAACCTCAGATATGCAGATGACACCACCCTTATGGCAGAAAGTGAAGAGGAACTAAAAAGCCTCTTGATGAAAGTGAAAGAGGAGAGTGAACTAGTTGGCTTAAAGCTCAACATTCAGAAAACGAAGATCATGGCATCTGGTCCCATCACTTCATGGGAAATAGATGGGGAAACAGTGGAAACAGTGTCAGACTTTATTTTTGGGGGCTCCAAAATCACTGCAGATGGTGATTGCAGCCATGAAATTAAAAGATGCTTACTCCTTGGAAGAAAAGTTAAGACCAATCTAGACAGCATATTCAAAAGCAGAGACATTACTTTGCCAACAAAGGTCCGTCTAGTCAAGACTATGGTTTTTCCAGTGGTCATGTATGGATGGGAGAGTTGGACTGTGAAGAAAGCTCAGGGCTGAAGAATTGATGCTTTTGAACTGTGGTGTTGGAGAAGACTCTTGAGAGTCCCTTGGACTGCAAGGAGATCCAACCAGTCCATCCTAAAGGAGATCAGCCCTGGGATTTCTTTGGAAGGAATGATGCTAAAGCTGAAACTCTAGTACTTTGGCCACCTGATGCGAAGAGTTGACTCATTGGAAAAGACTCTGATGCTGGGAGGGATTGGGGGCAGGATGAAAAGGGGACGACCGAGGATGAGATGGCTGTACGGCATCAGTGACTCGATGGACATGAGTTTGAGTGAACTCTGGGAGTTGGTGATGGACAGGGAGGCCTGGCTGCAATTCATGGGGTCGCAAAGAGTCAGACACGACTGAGCAACTGAACTGAACTGAACTGATATAAGAAATTGGCTCACATGGTTATGGAGGCTGAGAAGTCCAAAAGACCTGTATTCAAAAGGCTTGAGACCCAGGAGAGCCAGTGCTGTAAGTTCCAGTCCAAGTTCAAGTCTGAGGGCAAAAGCAGACTGATGTCCCAGCTCAAAGACAGGCAGAAAAAGAAAGAATTCTTCCTTACTCAGGTTCTATCCAGGCTTTCAGTGGACTGAATGAGGCCCACCCACATTTGGAGCGCAGTCTGCTTTACTCAGTCTACAGATTCAAAAGTTGATCTCATCCAGAAACACCTTCACAGACACACCCAGAGTAATGTTTAATCAAGTATCTGGACTCCATGGCACAGTCAAGCAGACCATTAATAAAATTAACCATCACAATCTTCTACCTGAAAAAACAAAACAAAGCCTCTCTCCCTTGACCTCCACCTCCTCTCCAATTACTCTTCCATTTCACTCTCTTTTGCAGTGAAATTTCTCAGAAGACCTTTGCCTCTCTACCATGCTTCCTCCCTCTGAAGCCTGTCCACTCAACAGGCCAATGAAATGCCAAACTCTCCCTCAATGCCCTTACTCTACTTAATTTATCTCCACACAAATTATCACCATCTGACATATTTACCTGTTTTTTTGCCACCTATACTAGAGTTTAATACATGTGGTGGATGCTCAATATGTTCAATGAATGAATGAATGAATACAGAAAATACTTGGAGGTACTCATGAATATATTAGGGCACATAGTTATTTTAGAGCACAGAGTAGGTGCTCAATGTTTCAAATTTTTATAAAAATAAAAATCCCAGAACAGGCACAAAGCAATGGACCCGGCAGGGCCCTTCAGGGTACAAAAGCCTCTCCCTGTCCCCATTTCCTGTTTGTTGAAAAGGCTTTTGCCTCCCAGGCCTTCCCTGCATTCTGAAGAGTAGGCACAGGCCATGACTAATGAGGAGAATAAGTGAAGGAATGCAGAAACAAAGGAAAAGCAGTCACCTAAGAAAAGTAAAGCTAAATAAGAAAAAAGTAAGGCAGTTAAATAAGATAATAAAAGTATAGAGAAAGCTGAACACCGAAGAATTGATGCTTTTGAACTGTGGTGTTGGAGAAGACTCTTGAGAGTCCCTTGGACTGCAAGCAGGTCCAAGCAGTCTATCCTAAAGGAGATCAGTCCTGAGGATTCATTGAAAGGACTGATGCTAAAGCTGAAACTCCAATACTTTGGCCACCTGATGTGACGAACTGACTCCTTGGAAAAGACCCTGATGCTGGGAAAGATTGAGGGCAGGAGGAGAAGGGGACAACAGAGGATGAAATGGTTGGATGGCATCACCGACTCAATGGACATGAGTTTGAGCAAGTTACGGGAGTTGGTGATGGACAGGGAAGCCTGGCGTGCTGCAATCCATGGGGTTGCAAAGAGTTGGACATGACTGAGCGACTGAACTAAAGTGAACTGAAAAAGAGTAATGCCAATAGTTTCACAATAAAGCAGAGTTCTAGTTCCTACTCAAGAAATATATGTAACAATCTGTTGGATAAGTCGTTCTTTAGGAACTAAGACACCCCCCGCCTTTCCCACTATGTTCCCTACCACCCTCCTGTTTGCAGAAGAAGCTTGCCATCTCTGCCTCCATATTTCATCTATCTTTTTCTGCCACTTTAACCTGAGTCATAAGACTCAGCTTAGCCCTACACATAGAAATGTTATCCACTAAAGGAATTTTGCCCCACTTTGAGGTGTAGGCGGTAGCCTCCTTCCAAAGAAATTGTCTGCCCTGCAATGACAAGGAAACGTGAACAAGAAACATTAACATTTGTCTTATTGAGTTCTGCAGGACCATGGTGATCAGACTCACCTCAATCAAAGTCAACTTACCAAGAACAAAGTGTTTTCACAAACCTTCTTGGGTCCCTGCTGGCACCCAGATGCTTGTGATCATCCGTCACTTTCTGACCTTAAACTCCTCTTGCTTCCCCCTCCCCTGACATAAAAGAAGCTTGAATTCTACCTTGAATAAAGACGATTCTTTAGGCCATGAGTCTGCGATCTTCTCGCTGTACTGGCTTTCTGTAAGAAGTCACTTTTCTTTGTCCCAAAACCTTGTCTCTCAACTCACTGCCTGCTACGTGGTGTTTGGTACAAGCTTGGACTTGGTAATAAGCACTCATTCATTACTGGTATTTTCACTCTTAAAGCCAAATAACAAGACAGTGCTGCTAAATGTATCAGACCACCTTGACAGTGCCTCTTAGGAGCCAGCATACCTTTGAAACAATTCCAATACACCCAGAATTTCCAGAGATGAATTAAGTTTCACAGAGAAAGCAAATTTTTGCCGCTCAGAAACTGAGGCATAGGAGAAAACTATTAGAGCTGAGAAGGAAGTCCTGTGTGGGAAGTCTTGCTTTGTCGCTGCCTAGCTATGGAAATGTATCCAATTTATTTAAATTTTTTTTTTTTGAGCATTGTGTTTCTTTTCTATATGAGAGTGTCACTATCTTGAGAACTGCTTTACTCATTTTCCCATACTCTGGGATTTTTTTTTTAACGCTTTCCCCTTCTTTCTCAGTTTTCCAACAATCTGTCTCCCCATAGTATACCCAGCCAATAACTTCAAACATCACAGAAAAAAGTAAAAGCAAACAAGGAACTGCCTCACCCTACTACCACCTCATATACAACTTGCAGAAGTACACAACCACCTGTTTCCCATCTGTCTGTTCCTAAAGCCAACTTGCAAACATGAGCTTTTGATCTCATTTCTTCTTGCCATCTCAGGAGCTTTATTTCTACTCTTATTTTCTCTCTGTGCTGTATCATCAATTCAGCACTTTCTTTTCAACTGTTTACACCAGCATGCTAGCATCTTCTTATACCACTAATCTTAAAGAAAGAAAGAAAAACAAAACACTAACAATGCAACACTATAGCAACAACAGCAGTACAATGAGAAGCTTTCCATTGCATAAATGTATTACAGTTCATTTCATCTTTCCCATATCAACAAATCAAATATTTGGGCTATTTCCAGATTTGGGTTTTTGTGGGGGATTTTTGGATTTTTTTTTCATTGTTTAACCTATAAACATTTCAGATATGTCTTCTAGTAAACATGCATCAAAGTTTTCCCAGATCAAATACTTAGTAGTGATATTACTGAAGCCTAGACTGTACACATCTTCAATTTTACTAGGTAGCACCAAAATATTTTCCTAAGTAACTATACTAGTTTGCATCCTAAGAACAGAATAAATTGCTCCATATTCTCCCCAAAGCTTATTACTGTCAGACATTTTAATGTTTGCCAATCTACTGAGTATCAAGTGGCAACTTATTATGATTATAATTGGTATTTTCATAATTATTAAGAAGATTAACTTTTAGTAAGCTTATAGATGACTTATGTTTTCCTTCTGTGATAAATGGCTGTTCAGGTCTTTTGCCCTTTTTTCCTATGAAATTCTTTGTGATTTTCTTTCAAGATCTGTCTATATATTCTGTATATATTCAGGGCTTCCCTGATAACTCAGTTGGTAAATGATCTGCCTGCAATGCAGGAGATACTGGTTCAATTCCTGGGTTGGGAAGATCTGCTGGAGAAGGGAGAGGCTACCCATTCCAGTATTTCTTGGGCTTCCCTTGTGGCTCAGTTGGTAAAGAATCTGCCCGCAATGCGGGAGACCTGGGTTCTATCCTTGGGTTGGGAAGATCCCATGGAGAAGGGAAAGGCTACCAACTCTAGTATTCTGGCCTGGACAATTCCATGGACTATATAGTCCATGGGGTCACAAAGAGTCAGACAAGACTGAGTGACTTTCACTTTCATATATTCTGTAGACTAATCATTTGATTGGTTTCATGCATTATATATATATATATATATATATATATATATATATATATAATGCATAGACACACACACACACACACACTCCTGGTTTGTGGTTTGTGTTTTTTATCTATGATTACTTTTGATGAAAAATTTAAACTGTATACTCCAGTCAACTAGAATTTTGCTTTGTGAAATGTACATTTGTGTTATGGCTTAGACTAAGGAAGGGATGGATGCTGGTTAAGCTCATGGTTTAAGAGCTGGACTGCTGGGGTTGGGTTCTGGGTCCACATCTTACCAGCTGTACAACCTAGATTCAAAATCTAATTTATTGACTAGGTATGTTATCTAACTTCTCTGTGTCTCTGCTCCCCATCAGTAAAACTAACATAGTAACATTTCTTAGAGTTATGCATGTGTGCCTGCTAAGTCACTTCAGTCATATCCAACTCTTTGCAACCCTATGAACTGTAGCCTGGCAGCCTCCTCTGTCCATGGGATTCTCCAGGCAAGAATACTGGAATGGATAGCCATTCCTTTCTCCAGAGGATCTTCCCAACCCAGGGACTGAACCTGGGTCTCTTGCATTGCAGGCAGATTCTTTACCATCTGAACCACCAGGGAAGCCTGGTGGGCTATGGTCCATGAGGTCACAATGAGTTGGACATGAATTAGCAGCTGAGCACAGCACACTTCTAATTGATTATCATTTTATTGTGTTGTATTTATTGTATTTTCCTGATTGCACTTTTTTTTTTTTTTGATTTTTGTATGTTTCTGCATTATCTATCTGCTACTACTAGAAGTAAGCTCTTTGAGGACAGTAGCACTGTATTACTTTCATACTCCCTAGAGCAGTGCCTGACACACACAATCAGTTCTCAATGCCTTATTATTGACTAACTGTCAGGTATTGTTCTAAGACGTTTATATGTACCACTTCATTTCACTCCCCACAGGACATATGTAATTTCCATGTTACAGATAATGAAACCCAGACACAAAGTTGTTTTTTGTTTGTTTAGTCACTAAGTCATGTCTGACTCTTTCACAACGCCATGGAGTATAGCCTGCCAGCCTCCTTTGTCCATGGGATTTCCTTGGCAAGAATACCAGAATGGGTTGCCATTTCATTCTCCAGGGGATCTTCCCCACCCAGGGATCAAACTCGCATCTCCTGCTTGGCAGGCAATTCTTTACCACAGAACCTCCTGGAAAGCTCAGACACAAAGTTAGTAAGTGGAAAAAGTGAAATTCAAAATTATCTCGTTTGCCATTTTATCCCCATTGTTTAGTATATTGCAAGATATTGAATAAATATTTATTTAAAAGAGAGATGTAGAAAAATATCAAAGAGAAACATTCAAAGGAATGTAACAAAAAAAGGAAAGGGGAAAAAAAACCAGAGTGCCATTTTTAGAGTCTCTCACACTATCAAATGAACCATAGAAGGTCAGAACTGGGTTTCAGAATTCACACCCCAATAGGATCTATAGAAGCTGCTGTTGCTACTTCCTGTGAAGTGCCTCAGGATACAATGGTTGTGAAAAATTCTATAAAAATGTAAAATTGTTCTTCACACCTTTACTTAGTGCTATTGTCTCTGTTTGTCAAGGTGCAGCCAACACAAGACCACAAAGATTTACATAATTCAAGCTTAGAGAGACGTAAATTTGATTTGTCAGAGAAAAAGAAAGGAGACTTTCAGAAAGAAAATCCAAAATTCATAGATCCCATCTGTTGTTTTCTGTGCATTCATATGTCAGAAATCCTCATGGTATCTGGACCCTATGGCAGTAGGTGACTTATCTTTGTCCAGAACCCACTCCCACCAGGGAGTACAAGTAATCCAAGCTGGAACTTCAATGCAGTGAAATCCAGAAAAAGGAAGGCCCTCAAGGTACTCACAAAAGGAATCAATGCCTGAAAGACAGGGATCTGGCCAGCATGTAAGAGGCTCAGTCTTATTTTTATCATTGTTAAATTTTTTTACAAGGTTACAAAAATGTTTAAAGTTTCATCAGTTACAACATATGAGGTCACTTTCCTAAATTCCTGCTTCTGAAATTCTAATTCTAGAAGGCGATTAAACCTTCTAAGAAATGGAACTGAGTCCATCAGTTCTCTTGCTGCCTTACATGCCTTACTTGCTGCCAAGCTGCAGGGCAACCCAGCCCTCAGATCTGAGGCTGCTGAATGAGTCAAGAGTCATCAGAGGCAGACTAGTGTAAGGGAAGCGAAAGGAGGCAGAATAGGGTAGTAGGAAAAACACCCAGGCATCAGAGAAATCTCTCTTCATGCTCTACCCTTCATAACATCATGGCTCCACCCAGATCCCCCTAGATTCTTTACCATCCTCTGAACCTCTCTCCAGCTGTGATGCTGGTTTTGTCTCCTTCCTGCCCACACATGCAACTCTTCTTCAGGCTGCCCTCAGTTGCCTTGAGGCACTTGTCCCCAAACACAAGGCTTCATAAATTGCCTGGAAGTTTATATCCCGCCTTCTCCAAGGATGGAGAATGAATGGTGAGGGAAAGTGTAACTTCTATGCCTCAGACTGGGATAAACCCTGAGGTATGCCCTACACTCCTGAGATCCCCTGTAGGACCAAGCTGAAGTTACTTTCTGTGAACCCTTACCCAAATCTGCAGTCTTGCTTGCTTTCTTTCCCTGACCAGTCTTGCTTTCCTCACATGCTTATTGTTTATCCTGGGAGTATTACCTTAAAAATTATTTGCATTTGAATTCTTACATTATAGATTCTTACATCTCTGCTTCTGAGAAACCCAGTCTAAGAAAATAAACTTCCTCAAAAGTTTGCATTGAAGATTAAATGATATATTACTGCACCCAGGAATGAACATATAATAGGCCCTCCCTAAATGGTAACTACCTTTGTTATTTCAGGAAGGGACCTGAAAGTCTTCTCACCTCTGTAGCGTTTTATAGATCTAACTGGGGGCTCTTATGATTGTATATACCTAACAAATGCTGCTATTCTCCAGAAAAAGTAATAGTTCTGGTTATTTCCTAGTAGTCCCTTTCTGTAGGTAACATTCTCTCCTCCAAAATAAACTACATGGAAGAAATGCAGTAAATCTGGAAAATAAAATACCACTGACTTTGGAGCCATTTTTATCTGAATTTTGAATTTGTGGGTGACATTTACTCGTTTCCCTTGTAACTCAGTCTGTAAAGAATCTGCCTGCAATGCAGGAAACCCAGGTTCAATTCCTGGGTCAGGAAGATCCCCTGTAGAAAGAAACTGCAACCCACTCCAGTATTCTTGCCTGGAGAACCCCATGGACAGAGGAGGCTGGTGGGATACAGTCCATGGGGTCGTAAGAGTCAGACATGACTTAGCGACTAAACCACCACTGCCATTTACTAGCTTAACTATTTGATTACAAGTAAATTGCTTAACCTCTCCTAGTTTTGGGTTCCTCTAAGTCTATAAACTTCCCTGGTGGCTCAGACAGTAAAGTGTCTGCCAGCAATGCAGGAGACCTGGGTTCAATTCCTGGGTCAGGAAGATCCCCTGGAAAAGGAAATGGCAACCCAGTCCAGTACTCTTGCCTGGAAAATCCCATGGATGGAGGAGCCTGGTAAGCTACAGTCCATGGGGTTGCAAAGGGTCGGACATGACTGAGCAACTTCATTTCACTTCACTAAGTCTATAAAATGGAGAGAAAAAATTCCATTGACTTTGCTGCATTATGAAGGTTATACAATATTTCCCTGGCGGTGCAGAGGTTAAAGCGTCTGCCTGCAATGTGGGAGACCTGGGTTTGATCCCTGGGTCGGGAAGATCCCCTGGAGAAAGAAATGGCAACCCACTCCAGTATTCTTGCCTGGAGAATCCCATGGACGGAGAAGCTTGGTGGGATACAGTCCACGGGTCGCAAAGAGTCGGACACGACTGAGCACAACTTCACTTTTACTTTCACTGAATCAGAGACAGCTTACTGTATTAGTTAAGAGCAAGAATACTAAAGTGAAAATGCCCTGACTCTAAGTTCTACCTCTTGTGTTAGTCAAGATTCTTCAGAGAAATAAGACCAACTGGAGATAGATGACAGATAGATAGTTAAGATGGATGATAGGTAGGGAGACAGATAGATAGGTAGGTAAGTAGGTAGATATACAGATAGACAGAGGGACAGATAGATGATAGAGATTTGTTATAAAGAATTGGCTCACATAGGAGGTTGACAAGTCCAGACCCAAGAAAGCAGATGGTGTTACCTCCAGTCCAAGTTTAAGTCTGAAAACAGGAGAGAACTGATGTCCCAGCTGAAAGACAGTCAGGCAGAGAAAGAATTCTTTGTCATTCATCTCTTTATTCTAGTCAGGCCTCGAATGATTGGATGAGCCCCACTCACAATGGAGAGGACAATCTGCTTTACTCAGTGTATTAGCCCATTCATGTTCCTTTAGCAAAAAATACTATAGACTGGGTAGTTTATTAACTATAGCAATTTATTTCTGGAGGCTAGAGAGACCAAGATCACGCTTGAGAAGTTTCTGGTGTCTGGTGAAACCCCAGGTCCTAGTTAATAGATGGCTGTCTATTAACAAGTAGTAGAGGGGACAAGGGAGCACTATGGAGTCTCTTTTATAAGTGCAATAATTCCATTCATAAGGGCTCCACACTCTTGACTCACTTCCCAAAAATCCTATTTCCAAGTAACATCACATTAGACGTTAGGGTTTAACATGAATTTTGGCAGAGTCACAAATATTGTTTATAGTGCTCAGTCTATTAATTCAAATGTATGTTAACCTCACCTAACAACACCCTCACAAATACATCTAGAAATAATATTTAAACAAATATTATTTAAACAAACATCTGGGCATCCCATGCTTGTCAAGTTAACACATAAAGTTAACTATTATGCTAATTGTGCCAACTTCAAGAAATAATCCAGCCACTGTGATTTTCATTAGGAGATTGAAAACAGAGGGGAGCTCTGGAAACTGAATAAGTTCAAACATGTTAAGTACATGTAACAGTCCTTGCCATATAGTAAATACTAAAAAAATGTTAATAAAATTTCCTCTCTAGAAATTTAGGATATGGTAGGTCACTTCCCTTTGGAAGTAGAGACTACATATATTAAGTGACCAGAAATTTGAAAACTACTCTTTTACAGACACTTTGGAGAGAACATGATCAGAATTTTAATTTTCTTTGAGTACAGAACAACAAGAGAGGGTTTAATCTCCAAGTAGTCCACAGTACTCTTAGAAACACAGAATTTCAGGCAGTAAGTATCAGTAGATGTCAAAATGGACTACTCTATCCCATAGAAGGCTATGGGATCTCCTATTTCAGGAGGTCTTTAAACTAAGAAATAATATCATGTGTCTAGAATAGCGTAAATCTAATTTTGCCTAAAGGTAGGAAGAAGAAGTAAATTATAACCCACTCACCCCATATTTCCTTCTGGTAATTTCATTTCTTCAGCTTCCTGAAAATCTGAGCAAAAACTTTAGAATTCTGTACAATGGAGAAGAAACAGTCTCTACAGGAAGTGCTGTCAGGAAAACTCAACAGCCACATGCTAAGCAATGAAGTTAGAACGCACTTTCATACCATACAAAAGAATAAACTAAAAATGGTTTAAAGATTTAAATGTAAGATATGACACCATAAAACTCCTAGAAAATAGTCTCTGACATAAATTTTGCCAATGTTTTCTTAGGTCAGTCCCCCAAGATAGTAGAGATAAAAGCAAAAATTGGTTTGGGCTGAATCAAGCCTATAAGCTTTTACACAGCAAAGGAAACCATAAACAAACTGAAAAGACAATCTATAGGTTAGGAGAAACTATTTGCAGTTGATGTGAAATACAAGGCCTTAATTTCCAAAGCAGACAAACAGCTCATACAGCTCAATAACAAAATTATCAAACAATCGAGTCAAAAAAATGGACTGAGTATCTAAATAGACATTTCTCCAAAGAGGACATACAGATGACCAAGAAGCATATAAAAAGATGCTCAACATTGGTAATTATTAGCGAAATGCCATTCAAAACTACAGTGAGGTACCACCTCACAGCAATCAGAATGGCCATCATTATAAAGTCTACCAAATGCCGGAGATGCTGTGGTGGAAAGGGAACCCTCCTTCACTGTTAGTGGGACTGTAAATTGGTACAGTCACTATGGAAAATAGTATGGAGGTACCTCAAAAAACTAAAACTAAAATTGTCATATGATCCAACAATCCTACTCTTGGGCATATATCTGGAGAAAACTTTATTTTAAAAAGATGCACTCACTCCAATGTTTATAGCAACACATGGAAGCAATCTAAATGTCCACCAACAGAGGAAAGTATAAAGAAGATGTGGTATATACATATACAATGGAATACTACTCAGCTATAAAAAAAGAAATAATGACATTTACAGCAACATGGATGAACCTAGAGATGTTCGTACTAGGTGCAGTAAGTCAGAAAAAGAAAGCCAAATAGCATATATCATTTATTTGTAGAATCTAAAATAGGACAAAAAATGAACTTATTTCTGAAACAGAAACAGACTCACAGATAACAGAAAACAAACTTATAGTTACCAAAGGGGAAAGCAGAGGGAAGGATAAATTAGGAGTTTAGGATTACCAGATACACAACCTATATAAAATAGATAAATAACATGGTCCTACTATAGCATGAAGAAATATATTCATATCTTATAATAAATGATACTGGAAAAATAATATATGTACATTATATACATACAACTGAGCCACTTTTCTGTACACAAGAAACTAACACAAGATTGTAAAACAACTATACTTAAATTTTTTTTTAATATTAGAATTCTATTTGGGTAACTATGCTCTTACTTCATTATGAGGGCTAATATTTTTTGAAGCAAGTAATAAACGTCATTAAAAAAAAAAAATCAGAGGGTTATCCCAGCCTCCCACCTATGAATAGAGCAAACAACACTTTAGGCTATTGCTCAAGTGCTTGCTATCACAGACACCTCCTGCAGGTGTTGCATCCTCCGTAATGAGGTGGTTCTTCAGGTATTTTATAATAGCTTTGTGTTATTGCAAACCACAGTCTGGATCTCTATTCTGAGGTGTCTGAAAATGCCCTTACCTAATGTATACTTTTTTGATGTGATATACTGATACAGCATAAAGCTTTCTTTTAAATTATAAAATGGTATTATATCATTGCAAGAATGTTAAGAAAATGGGCTCTCATCTAGAAGGGGCTTTCATTCTCCCACTAGCAAATATGGGACAATTTGAACATCTAAGTAAATAAAGAAACAGATTATAGACCATTGAATAAAGAAGAAAACCATGTCTATAAGTGACTTGCAATTTTAATCTTTAAAGCAGCTTCTTAAGATATTAGTATCTCCATTTTACACAAAGGGAAACAGAACTCAGACTGATTGTTGAAGGGACTTTCCCAAGTTCAAACAGCTAAAAGTGATTCTTTCCTTCTATTAAAAAAATCAAATTTACAGAGAAAATGTACATATAATACAAAGAACTGTTTTCTTCCTGAACAATTGAGTTGTTGACCTGATGTCCCATCACACCCAAATACTTTAAAACAGGAATGCTTTTACACATAACCACAAGATGACCATCAGTATCAGTGGCTACATTAGGCTGATGTAAAGAAGCACCTGCACAGAGTAGACATTCAGGAAACCTGTGTAGTAAACATGCATGTAAATATTTCATCCATTATACCTCAAAATTAAGCTCTATTTTCATAATATAAAGAAGTAGAAGTAAAGGTCTGATACTAATGATATAATATGTTGCTATTTATTTTATGGTCTGTTATACACACTGGGCTGGAAGAAGCACAAGCTGGAATCAAGATTGCTCGGAGAAATATCAATAACCTCAGACATGCAGATGACACCACCCTTATGGCAGAAAGTGAAGAGGAACTAAAAAGCCTCTTGATGAAAGTGAAAGAGGAGAGTGAAAAAGTTGGCTTAAACTTCAACATTCAGAAAACGAAGATCATGGCATCTGGTCCCATCACTTCATGGCAAATAGACGGGGAAACATTGGAAACAGTGGCTGAGTTTATTTTGGGGGGCTCCAAAATTACTGCAGATGGTGATTGCAGCCATGAAATTAAAAGATGCTTACTCCTTGGAAGGAAAGTTATGACCAACCTAGATAGCATATTAAAAACCAGAGACATTACTTTGCCAACAAAGGTCCGTCTAGTCAAAGCTATGGTTTTTCCAGTGGTCATGTATGGATGTAAGAGTTGGACTGAGAAGAAAGCTGAGTGCTGAAGAATTGATGCTTTTGAACTGTGGTGTTGGAGAAGACTCTTGAGAGTCCCTTGGACTGCAAGGAGTTCCATCCATTCCATTCCAAAGGAGATCAGCCCTGGGTGTTCATTGGAAGGACTGATGCTAAAGCTGAAACGCCAATACTTTGGCCACTTCATGCAAAGAGTTGACTCATTGGAAAAGACTCTGATTCTGGCAGGGATTGGGGGCAGGAGGAGAAGGGGACGACAGAGGATGAGATGGCTGGATGGCATCACCGACTCAATGGACACGAGTTTGAGCGAACTCTGGGAGTTGGTGATGGACAGGGAGGCCTGGTGTGCTGCGATTCATGGGGTCGCAAAGAGTCGCACATGACTGAGTGACTGAACTGAACTTATACACATATAGAAGCACATAGGCTAAATATAAGTAATTATAAATTGTGACTATATTTTTGTCTAAAGTACATAAGTAGAAAGTTAAACCTTATAATTTCCAGATATTTAGCAGATCCTTCTGCATCCATAGAGTAATTTTCATATTACATTTATTGGGTTACTTTCATTTTGTATTTTTGTATAAATAAATAAAAATATTTTGTAAGAAGACTTCAATCTATAGAAAAAATGTATAAGCCATCAAAAAATGTCCATTCAGTTATACAACTTTTACTTAACTTTTGTAATGGTTTCAGAGATATGGAAATAACTGCATAACTCTAAGCTTATGCAAATTTCTACTGGGCATGGGCCAAAGCAATTTTTCAGACATGTATAACCTCGCTGTTCTTTAATATTTAAATTTATATGCAGTGAATTTGCTGCATATCCAAGTATCAACTTCATTCATGCCAATAGTACTAGGTGCTACTTAATTTCAAATATAACAGGGTCCCTGACTGATATTCAACAAAATCCTCTACTGTAGTATTTATCTGATAATGTGTTCCTTATTAAAGCTTTTATATTAGATTAGTTTTCATTCTTAAACAGCATACATTCTGAAAATATACAAAATCCAAAGTACCTATGCTCATGCAACACAAGAAAGTGATGGGAGGGAGGGAGAAGATGTGGGTGTTGAGAGATATAATTGCAATGCTCAGGGGATGGCTATGAATGGAAAGCTATAAATACCTCAGCAGTGAGAAACAGAGACTCAACTTTAGAATGATAGTTTCTCAATGGAGCCTCAGAACTTATTGTGGAGTGTCATAGATGGGTCATTTTCAAAGCCTTGAACCTGGTCAGAGATAATAAAATGAAAGGGAGGAGAGGTGTACCGAAAATCAAAGAAAAATTCTATAAATCCAGTTGTTTACTAGAAAAAAAGCAGAAAAAACATTGTAAGAAATAAGATTCTAAGTCAGAAAGAGAATAAATCTATAAATGTATCTAATCTAAGAAGTATGGATTGCACTTTAGATCATATAATCTCTCTTAAATATCTACATGTATGTTTTTTCTATATTACTAAAATTGATATTTCCTATTTTTTTTCAAATAATCATCCTTATTTGTGGTCTGAATAGTCTAGAACAGTACTGTCCAACAGAGATATAATTCAAGTTGCATTTGTAATTTTAAATTTCTGGTAGATACATCAAAAGAAAGCAAAAGAAACCAGTGAAATTGAGTCTAATAATGTATTTTTAAACATATATCCATTGAGTCAGTGATGCTATCCCACCATCTCATCCTCAGCCACCCCTTCTTCTCCTGCCCTCAATCTTCCCAGCATCAGAGTCTCTTCCAATACATCAGTTCTTCACATTAGGTGGCCAAAATATTGGAGCTTCAGCTTCAGCATCAGTCCACCAATGAATATTCAGGATTGATTTCCTTTCAGATTGACTGGTCTGATCTCTCTGCTGTCCAAGGGACTCTCAAGAGTCTTCTCCAGCACCACAATTTGAAAGCATCAGTTCTTCAGTGCTCAGCCTTCTTTATGGTCTAACTCTCATATCTAAACATGACTATTGGAAAAACTATAGCTTTGACTACATGGATCTTTGTCAGCAAAATGATTCCTCTGCATTTAAATACACTGTCTAGGTTTGTCACAGCTTTTCTTCCAAGGAGCAAGTGTCTTTTAATTTCATAGCTGTAGTTACTGTCCACAGAGATTTTGAAGTTCAAGAAAAAAAAAAAGAATCTGTCACTGTTTCCATTTTTCCCCCATATATTTGCCATGAAATGATTGGACTGAATGCCATGATCTTATTTTTTTTTAATGCTGAGTTTTAAGCCCACTTTTTTACTCTCCTTTTTCACCCTCATTAAGAGGCTTTCTAATTCCTCTTCACTTTCTGCCATAAGGGTGGCATCATCTGCATATCTGAGGTTGATATTTCTCCTGGCAATCTTGATTCCAACTTGTAGTTCATCCAGCCTGGCATTTTTTTCATGATGAACTTTGCATAAATGTTAAATAAGCAAGTGACAATATACAGCCTTAACATACTCCTTTCCCAGTTTGGAACCCATCCGTTGTTCCATGTCCAGTTCTAACTGTTGCTTCTTGTCCTGCATACATGTTTCTTAGGAGACAATAAATTGGTCTGGTATTCCCAATTCTTGAAGAATTTTCCACAGTTTGTTGTGATCCATACTGTCAAAAGTTTTAGCATAGTGAAGCAGATGTTTTTCTGGAATTCCTTTGCTTTTTCTATGATCCAGAAGATTTGGCAATTTGATCTCTGGTTCCTCTGCCTTTTCTAAATCCAGATTGTTCATCTGGTTTCTCAGTTCATGTACTGCTGAATCCTAGTTTGAAGGATTTTGAGCTTTACTTTGCTAGCATGTGAAATGAGAGCAATTGAATGGTAGTATGAACATTCCTTAGCATTGCCCTTCTTTGGAGTTAGAATGAAAACAGACTTTTTCCAGTCCTGTGACCACTGCTGAGCTTTACAAATTTGCTGACATAAATTGAGTGCAGCACTTTAACAGCAACATATTTTAGGATTTGAAATAGCTCAGCTGGAATTTCATCATCTCCACTAACTTTGTTTGTAATGATACTAACACTTTCTAGATCCATGTGAGTGATAGTCACTCATTCTTTTCTGGATCTTTTTTGACACTATGGACTATAGCCTGTCAGACTGTCCATGGAATTCTCCAGGCAAGAATACTGGAATGGGTTACCATTTTCTTCTCCAGGGGATCTTCCAAAACCAGGGATTGAACCCAGGTTTCCTACATTGCAGGTAGATTCTTTACCATCTGAGCCACCAGGGAAACCCTCCTAGTTCTATGACCTAGGATCAAACCTGGGCCCCCTGCTTTGTGAGTGTGGTCTTAGCCACGGGACCAGCAGGGAAGTCCCTCTTCCAATCATTCTGATTGCCTACTGTCATACATGATCAGGTCCCTGCACAACTCTCAGGGTCCTCTTGTACCACGATATCTTTTTCTCAATTTTCCTTCCTGTGATATTGTGATTTATAATATGAAATACATATACTTGGTGTTCCTCTCCTTTTCTGGCACAAGAGTTCCTTAAACCTATGGGATTTCCTAAGTGATAAGAACAATAAAAGTAGCTTTTGTTATGTTAATGAGGTGACTTTTGGAAAGACCCTAGGTCACCTAAGGACACAGGATGGTTACCAGAGAAACCAGAGGATTAGAGAGTTTTAACTTTCAGTTCTACTCCTCTGACCTCTGGGGAAGGAAGAGGGGCTGGAGGTTGCATTAATTGCCAGTAGCCAAAGATTTAATCAATTGTACTTATGTAATGAAGTCTCCATAAAAACCCAGAAGGACAGGATTGGAGAGCTTCTGGATTGGTGAACGCTTGGAGATTTGGGGACGTGACCTGCTTAGAGAAGATACAGAAGCTCTACATCTGTTCTCCATAATTTGCCTTATGTATCCTCCCATATTCTTTGTAATAAACTGGCTTGTAATTTACTGTCTAGTAAATAAACTGGTTTCCTGAGTTCTGTGAGACCTTCTAGCAAATTAATCAAATGCAAAGATGGGGAAATAGGAAGCACTGATTAATAGCCAGTGAATGAGAAGTGCAGGTAACAATCTGAAGTGAGGAACAGTCCTGTTAGACTAAGCCCTTAACCTCTGGAATCGGATGCTTTCTTTGGGTAGAGAGTGTCAAATTTTGCGACACGCAGCTAGTGTTGGAGAATTGTTTGAAGGCATGGGGGAAAACACACATGTTGGAATGGGTGACCAGAATCTTAGCCCCCTTCCCTCAGTCTAATTTGGTGGTTCTTTCCCTTTGTTCCTTCAATCTGGAATGTTCTTCCTTCACCTCTGATCTTCAAGTGTAAGATTCATCTCACTATGTAGGTTTTAGGTCAAATGTCAGCTCATCAGAGAAGACTTTCCTGAGCACCATCTCTAATGTTGCTCCCTTATACCAGCTTTCTAGTCAATGTCTATAGAGTCACTGCTTTATTTCCTTTGCAATATTTGTCTTTATCTATAACTATTTATCTTTCTTATGTGATTTCCTCGCCTGCTACTTGCAATCATCTCTAAGTTTCAGGAAATCAAGGATCTTGTCTGTCCCACTCATGATATAACCCAAGAGTGTGAGAAGTTCCTGGTATAAAGTAGGTACTCAATAAGAAACAGCTGCTATATAAATGAATATCTTGATGCTGCTGCTAAGTCACTTCAGTCGTGTCCGACTCTGCAATCCCATAGACAGCAGCCCACCAGGCTCCCCCATCCCTGGGATTCTCCAGGCAAGAACACTGGAGTAGGTTGCCATTTCCTTCTCCAATGCATGAAAGTGAGAAGTGAAAGGAAAGTCGTTCAGTCATATCCGACTCTTCGCAACTCCATGGACTGCAGCCCACCAGGCTCCTCTGTCCATGGGATTTTTCAGGCAAGAGTACTGGAGTGGGTTGCCATTGCCTTCTCCAAAATGAATATCTTGACAGCATGTAAAAAAAGCACCAGAATGAAGAACTTTTTCTCAGCCCATGTAAGAAGGAACCTGGTGTCATTTCCAGAAATAATTAGGGCATGATTTAAGGAGATCCATCATGCTAGTATTAACTCACACCACTGTAACAAGGATAGTAAAGGAAATAGACATCATTTTACATTACAGACAGCCAAAGCCTAACTATACTGGTTGTATTTGCAATAATTTGAGCAGGTGGATGTTATTATCTCCACTTTAAAATATCAATATGAGGCCCAAAGAGATATAATAATTGGCCCAAATCCACACAGTAAATAAATGATGAAGGTGGGATTCCAATCCTTGTGTGTTTGAGTCCAAGGTCCATGTCTTTCTTTGTATTCTAGAAATAATAGACTGTGAACCCTTATGGGGAAGTATTTTCTTTTCTGCAAACATTATTGCTATTCATGAGCCCAAAGGGGAGTTGGTCCACAGGGTTAAGAAGAAGAGGGAAGGAGGAAGCTATATGCATAAAAAATGCAGCTGGTGGGTGTCTTTTCAAATACTCTGGTGTTTCAGTAGGGCCTGTTGAATCACACATACACATAATCAGTGTAATTCCAGGAGCAAGCCCGCTTGGCTCAGCAGTTTTAATATACAGATCAATTTTGCATTACCTCCTTCTGGCTGTGAGTGCTCATAGAAGGAGGTCATAAAACATTTATTGGGCCAAGGATGCAAATTGAGCAAAGAGTGAATCTTCAGTCTGTGGACAGGTTCTTGAAAGAGACTTGTCAGATAAGTCTGTGATGAGCATTTGCTCTGCCCTACACCCTATAAAAATTTTATTTTCATTTCCTTTAAAGAATTCACCTCTTTAGGGGGAGGAAATACACACACACACACACACACACACACACACATTTCACAATACACGTGAATGTAGCACAATAAACTGTGTACCATTTATATTTTTAAAATAAAAATGCATGTGACATTTAGACTATTAGGAAACCAAAAGCTGAACTTGAAATAGTATGACAGAATTACAACAGAAATTCTCCAATTATATCCTATGGGTGAAACAACATTTGAAAACATCAAGGCAAAGTACAGAATGACCGTTCATTTCTACCATGAACTAGGACTCTAAGCCAAAAGTCTACATTGTGGCACAACATCCAGATAACCAGTTAGCTAATCATTGGGAGAGGGGGATTTCAAGGCCTGAATTGGAACTCAGGGAAGTGAAGCACCCAGGATTATTTCCATACTTGCTCTGTTACATTTAATTACTCTCAGGATGGCATGAAGGCTGCTACTGCCCATCTTAATCCATCTCAACCATTTTTCCTAATTCAGCTAACAAGAAATGAACAATGGGTCACCATATGACTGCACCAAATGCAGTCACCTTGGCACACAGAAGGCAAGAAGTAAAAGAAAAAGGCCAGAAAAGGAAGGGAAGGCAATTCAATAAACTTGGCTAGTCTAATTCCACCCTTGAAAACCCTGTGCACACGTAGGGCTTTATTTCTGGACATAACCAGAAGCTTTCCTCCACTAAGCCTCCTCACCTGTCAGTTCCAGGTAGGGGTGATTGCCTCATTTTCTAATCTCCTAGAGAATTTAGATCTGAAATATTCTTTAGAACTAATTGAGACTACCTTGTATCATTGTTTTTCATTTTAGGAAATACCCTGAGTAACAAGATTAAAAAGGGTGGTAATGTTGTCTTATATTATTTGCCTAATTAATGGCTGGAAAATGTGCTACAGAGAGCAAGAACTTAATGAATATTTGTTAATGAAGGTGATACTTTGTGTTTGTGTCCCTTTCTTAGCAGATAATTACATTTTCAACGATGGTCATATCACTCATTGCTGGATATCTCCTGCCCTGCCAGATAAAATATAGTACAAATTGGAGGAAAAGAAACAGTTAAGGAAAACTAGTTAGGTTATATATATGTAAGATCATCACCACCCAGGCCATAAACTTCTTGGGGATAAGAACATGGTCTTCTTTAGTCAGTATCTCTAGTAATTAACACAGTGTCTGGTCCATAGGTAGTTGCTCACTATAACTCAGACACACACACACCTTCAGAACATTTATAGAGATAAACTTTATATTTTAAGAAGGTACAGTGTGTGTGTATATATATATATATATATATATATATATATATATATGACTTTATGACCATCAACCATAATTTCTTTGGACACTTTAATGGTTTTACATGTTTTCAAGTTGATAGTTGTTTTATTTCATTCTGCTCTATCCAAAATGATTTTTATTTCTTCCCTATCTGAAAGCCTCACCTAAAAGCCTACTGCCCAGATTTTCAGCTTTGCCTGAATTCAGCTTCTGTCCCATAGAGCCCCACAGGAGCAACTACCCTAGCCTACTCTTTCTCAGCAAAGACTTTAGTAAAAGACGACTCAGGCTACCCTGATTTGTCCTCTTACTATAGAGTTCCCAAAATGCCAAAGGCAAAAAGCTGATACAATGCCAAAAAAAAATGTTCGTCCCTAATCACACCCCTTTCAAATCATTTGATCTGGACATACCTAGAAAATAATGCAATTAATTGTCAGCCAAGCAACTAATTGTTACAGTTCAGTTCAGTTCAGTTCAGTCACTCAGTCGTGTCCGACTCTTTGCGACCCCATGAATTGCAGCACACCAGGCCTCCCTGTCCATCACCAACTCCCGGAGTTCACTCAGACTCATGTCCATCGAATCAGTGATGCCATCCAGCCACCTCATCCTCGGTCATCCCCTTCTCTTCCTGTCCCCAATCCCTCCCAGCATCAGAGTCTTTTCCAGGGAGTCAACTCTTTGCATCAGGTGGCCAAAGTACTGGAGTCTCAGCTTTAGCATCATTCCTTCCAAAGAAATCCCAGGGCTGATCTCCTTCAGAATGAACTGGTTGGATCTCCTTGTAGTCCAAGGGACTCTCAAGAGTCTTCTCCAACACCACAGTTCAAAAGCATCAATTCTTCGGTGCTCAGCCTTCTTCACAGTCCAACTCTCACATCCATATGTGACTACTGGAAAACCATAGCCTTGACTAGACCAACCTTAGTCAGCAAAGTAATGTCTCTGCTTTTGAATATGCTATCAAAATATCAAAATTGTCACAAGCTGTCTGCAAAAGAGGAGACAAATGTACTGTCTGGGGAGTGTGTCCCTCAGACCTTTCTTTGTTCTATTTTCGCAGGCTTTTCCCTTCTTTGTCTTTTAGTCACCATCATTTTGGACGCCTTTTTCCTATTCTAACTATCTAACAATACTATAGTAATGTAAAATGTTGACAATAGAGAAAACTTGGTGAGGTGTATAATGAGAACTCTGTACATATTTTACAACTTTCCCTAAATCCCTGCTTACAACTGCAGACCAAATGGAGACCTGATTGAGAAAGGACAATGATGCCGCTCAGTCAGACTCAGGGAGACAAGACAGCACTCTAAGCAATAATCACTGAGAGGTGAGAAGTGACATTCACTAGGCCTTACCAGGGTTTGGGATGGAAGCAAAGTTAAACTGAACTTGAACTTAACCAGTCTCTCCCCTTCCTGTCTCCAGACTGCTTGCATACCTTTAACAGGAGAGAGTCACTCCATTGAGATAATTCTATTCAAGAGAGCTGAATAATAAATTTAAATCATCTATGTTACATCCTGTAAAAGAAATATGTCCAGAAAGAGAAAGGCTTCTCCATAAAGGTCCAAAGGATAGATGAATAATGGCAATCCTAGGGACAGTGGAGAGAGTGCCAGGCGAAAAGAGATGGTGAAGATGGATGACACACCTCAGGAAGACAGAGGGTGAGGACGAGTCAGAATCCTAGTTGGAGAGGAACCTGAGACAGGCAAACTGGTCCTGGAAGAATGGGCATCACAGGACATGATATCCAGGGTCTGTGCAAAGAATAAAAGAGCACTACAATGACAGAGGACAAGAGCAGTCATAAGTCTTGGTGAGAAACTCTTCAAGTGACCTTACCTAGGATCCTATGGTTTCAGGGACCTAGAGGAAGTTTGGGTTATTTTGAGATATTTAATGAGGGGATTTTGGAAGTCTTGGAACTCCAGCAGTTATAGGAGCATTAGTAAGAAGTCATGAAATTTAGGAATAATGCTAATGGGCATGTTTATTCAACTTCACGTGAAACTGGGCTCTTTCAAGTTTCATTGTTTATCTGAATGAAGCTTATACACAGCCAAACCATGACAAACAAGGCTGCCTATTGGCCTAAGGGAATCCTAAATTTTTACGGACTTATGGAGCCCCAGTTAATCTGTAATGTAAGGAGAAAGTGACTTCTGTTGCTGCTGCTAAGTCGCTTCAGTGGTGTCCGACCCCGTGCGACCCCATAGACGGCAGCCCACCAGGCTCCTCCGTCCCTGGGATTCTCCAGGCAGGAACACTGGAGTGGGCTGCCATTTCCTTCTCCAGTGCATGCATGCATGCATGCTAAGTCGCCTCAGTTGTGTCCGACTCTGCGCGACCCTTTGGACAGCAGCCCACCAGGCTCCTGCTTCCACACGATTCTCCAGGCAAGAATACTGGAGCGGGCTGCCATTTCCTTCTCCAGAGAAGGTGACTAACTATTTTAATTTCTTATTAGTTACAGACAGAATTTCAATAACAGTCTGCAATAACAGAAGTGTTGGGTTCCTGAGGTTAGACTAAGCTATCCATGAATTTGAATTCATGGACAAAAGAGACTCCAGAAGGACAAGCAAGTGGTGGAATCTTCCCCACATGAGACACGAGAAAATGATATCCTAATGTGAAGACATGTATGGATGTGAGAGTTGGACTGTGAAGAAGGCTGAGCGCCAAAGAATTGATGCTTTTGAACTGTGGTGTTGGAGAAGATTCTTGAGAGTCCCTTGGACTTCAAGGAGATCCAACCAGTCCATTCTAGAGGAGATCAGTCCTAAGTGTTCTTTGGAAGGAATGATGCTAAAGCTGAAATTCCAATACTTTGGCCACTTCATGTGAAGAGTTGACTCATTGGAAAAGACTCTGATGCTGTGAGGGATTGGGGGCAGGAGGAGAAAGGGACGACAGAGGATGAGATGGCTGGATGGCATCACTGACTTGATGGACGTGAGTTTGAGTGAACTCTGGGAGTTGGTGATGGACAGGGAGGCCTGGCGTGCTGCAATTCATGGGGTCGCAAAGAGTCGGACACGACTGAGCGACTGAACTGAATTGAACTGAACTGAACTGAATGCAAAGACACCCTATCTTGCCAAATAGTTAGAGGCTAAACCCAGAAATGAATTAGTGAATCTTGTTTCCCTTTTAGAAGTCAAGATGTCAAAGCTGTTAAACTATAAAATACATTTTAAAACACTGCATGTTTATTCTCCTAAAAAAATCTGAGCTTAATGCTATTCCAATCCACAAATTAGAATCAGCTATCCCGAGAATCTTTCTCCCTTCTTTAAGGAGCAAGAAAGGATTGACACTTGGCCTATTCCTACTGTATATCAAAAAATTTAAAATTACCATTAGGTGACAATTAACAAAGTAAGTGCCTTATGAAAGTTTTCATACAGAACTAAATAGAATAAAGAGTAAACATCTTTATTTTATTCTCACTCTCCAGGATTTGCCTGCCACTGTTAACAATTCAGAGAGTTGTTCCTAGGCATTTTTCATGTGATTATAATCATAAAAACAAACATTTTTATGATGATGAGATTACACCCAATATTCTACTTTGCAATCTGCTTTGGCACTTAAAGCTCTCTTTACATATAGAATCCTCCTGACTATATTATGACATAGGTAATATTATATTTATTTCAAGAATGAGTAATGGTGCCTCAAAAACATTGTGTATTCTGCCCAAGTTCACACAAGCAGTAAATAGGATTCAAGCCCAAATCTATTGTTTCTCTAAGGCAAGCTACATGGAATAGAATTGATATATGTTCAGATAGCTTAACCTCCATTGTTTAGTTCAGAAATAGGCAAACTTTTTATGTAAATAGGCAGATAGCAAACATTTGGAGGCTTTGAGTACCACATAAGGTCTCTCACATATTCTTTGCTTTTGGAGATTTTTGTTTGTGTTGTTTACAACCTTCTAAAATGTAAAGATCATTCTTAACTTGGAGGGACTATATAAAAACAGATCTCAGATGATGGAGATTTGGTCCAAGGGGCTGTGGTTTGTTAATTCCTGATATAATTCCAATTGCACAATTTAATAATATGGACTTTTAAAATGCCAAAATCTGCTTCCTTACCACTGAGTGTATCTTTCCTTTCGGCTAGACATATGCATTCTTAAAATACAAATCAAGCTTTGGAAAGTTTGGGATCACTGACTCCATCCTTGTACATGCCACTCACCAAGACATCATCCAGGCAGTAAGTTACAAGGCTTCACAGATTCCATTCAGGTCAAACTGAAGTGGAGATTTGATTTTCCTGAAATTAACACTTTGGGAAAATAAAAAGACAGAAACTATAATTCCCTCACAGAGAAGTAACAGTAGAAGCATACTTCAAAGTGTTCGTATTTTGCTTCTTTCTTGCCAAGAATTTGCCACCATCAGAACAGAATTCTTTATTTTCAGACGCTAATGAGCAGGCCACCAGAAGATTGGCTGCCATTTTTTATTACAATGAGGTCTTACTGCTTCATGTTGTCAAGGCACTGCTCCTCCTTGCTCATCCTCCTACCCGTAGTAGAAAAAGGAAAATAATTTGGTGTGACATTTATCTCTATAAAAAAGCAGCAGGGTGTGTTAGGAAAAAATAGGCTCTTTGGAGACAGACTTAAATTTGAATATCAATGTCTTTATTTATAGATGGTTGATATTGGGCAAGTTATTTAAACTCTCTGGGCCTCAGTCACTTTATCTCTAAACTGTATGGTTGTTAAAGGAAAGAGAATTGTAAATACATACATCTATAATATTAAAAATAATATAGTATCACTCTATTATTACAAAGCAATAATTAAACTGCAGATAAATATAGCAACATCATCCCAAATAACGCTTAGTTGGCCTATGAGACACAAAATCCAGTGTATTCTTTATATCACAAAAATTCATCAGCATAATTGCTTTTATAAGTCACTAAAATTCCCAGGGAACAGGAGAAAGATTTTAGAGAATTTGTGAGATCATTCTTTGCAATCTAGTGTTAAGATATACATTTTCTTACCTAAAACCAACCAAAAGTACAAAGTATCTTATTAGAAATCTTGTTATATTTGTTCCAATTATAATTAGAAAATACAACTTCTTCTAATTATATCTAACACATTTTTTTTTCTCCATCAACCTGAGCAAGAACAAACAATAGGAACACAATGTCTATTCTCTGATTAATAATGGATTCAGCAAAGGAAGAATACATCCTAAAAGATTAATAAGAAGCAAATATCCAGGACAAAGACAAACAGCAGAGTAGCTATTTTGCTTAACCGCCTGTCAGTAAACATTCATGTCTGGCTTTGGTCTTTCTCAGGGCCCATGCTACTAAGCTTGGCCTTGGTCTCAAATTTCTGTCAATAGCCTAAAAGCTGTATTCAAACAAACATTCAAATGTGCTCCAGCTTTGTCACACAAACTGACACAATGAGTTTCCATTTTAACTAGGGAGGCTTCTGAAATGATTTCCATCAGAACTGTCCAGGGCGCAGTAGCAAATGATAAGGTTAAGGATTTCCTTGTATATTTATATTGATGTATTCTTAAATTATGGGGCAGCAAGGTTTGAGGGAGTCAAAAAGCAAAAGGTCAGAACATAAAATGCTTTAAGTAATGTGAAAATCACCTAAAGAACTCAAATTATTCAAACAGATCAATTCTCCTAAAAATGTTAGTATTTCTCAATCCATTCAGATTCATTAAAATTCCCATTTGTTGGACTTTTTCCAAAAGCAAACAAACAAAAACAAAGAGATGACTTTTAATCAGAGGTGATATTTCTGAAACACTTGAGCATCACCTCTTAGCAGACTGAGAATGTGCTCCAACCTGTCTCACAGTCTAGAGCTTTCCTCTTTTCAATCTCCTTTCTGAGGTTTCTCAGAGCAATTTTACCAAATAACAGATATTTTCCCTGATACACACACACAACCATTTCAGTGGCTCCCCCACTACCTACCAATTTTTTGCAAGGTACCCCTCAACCCATAATCTGGTACAATCTATTTTTTCTACTCCATTCTGCCTCTCTTCCACATCCTGGTCATGCTTGCCATTCCCTGACTATACACATTTACCCCTCCATTCCTTTTTTCCATAGTGCTTCCTTGGCAAAGCTGCAAAAGTAAAATTAGTAGCATTTCAAATGAAAATAGTGTTTGTAGGAATTCTCTTCTGAGACAGTCAACTTTCACCATTTTTGCATATGCACGGAAATTTATGCCCAAGGACCAGTAGTAAATGTGACTTGCCCTGAAAAAAATATTAGTACATCCTTCTTTCCATCCATCAGCACCAACCTGGAACATAAATGAAATTTTAAAATAATACACTGAATACTTAATACTATGTAACAAAGAACTCTCTTTTTTCCTCTATCCCTAGGCCACCCACCCATGCCATTAAATAGAACAGTTCTTAAAATAAGGGACATCCTACCCACATACTATATAGTCTTCTGGGATACCTCCTACACACTGGAATTTTATTATTGTGATGATCTTGTGATTATTAGAAATTTTGTGCTACATTCATAAAAAAAAGCTTTGACTTCAGTTGTAACTGAAAATCATTCACCTCGCTGATTATTTAGGGTAATGACAGAAATTACATGTTACTTTAGGTAAAATCTCAACATAATGAGGCTTTGTTTGGCAACTCCCAGACAATATGTGATCCCTCTATGCTCTCACAGAGGTGCACATTTACTTTTCAACAATTTTCACAATTTGTAGTTTCTATTTTTATGCCATTTTATTAATATCTGTTCCTACCCTAGAACCATAGGCTTCATGGAGACAGTGACCACATGCTTTTTGCTCACCATAGTATGCCTAGAATAGCATAGAGTCTGGCATGGAGTTAGTATTCAATAGATACTTGTTGAATGAATGAAAAACTCATATACATTGAGAATCTCTTTATGTGTTTAGTCATTCAGTCCTGTCCATCTTTTTGCAACTCTTTCGACTGTAGTTCACCAGGCTTCTCTGTCCATGGGAATAGTCAGGCCAGAATACTGAAGTGGGTTGCCATTTCCTCCTCCAGAGGATCTTCCCAATCCAGAGGTCCAACACAGGTCTCCTGCATTTAGTGCACATTCTTTACCTGCTAAGCCATCAGGGAAGCCCAAGGATCTGTTTAAATGACGGCATCTAGGTAAATTTATAGCATCAGCCTAAGAAGTAAAATGGAAGAGGATTTTAGGCTTAAATGAGTGAAATTTTTCATTTTTACTTTAATTTTCTTGAAATTTTAATTGTATTTATTTAAAGTCTGTCTAGTATCTCCAGTATCTGTCTTACCAAAGGCTCTGTTTTATGTTTTTCATTTGGCTTTTGATTACATGCTCTTTAATTTCAGTATACCTTTTGACTGGATGCTGGACATTGTGTACAAGCATTTAGGTGATATCTTTCTTCAGAAAGGATTCAGTTTTCTTCTCACAGACAAAAAAGGAAGGACCAATCATTGCTATAGTAAAGTCTTGGTTTCACCCATTCTTAGGGCAATTCTTACCTTTTACCTATAGGATAGCCTTTCGGGGTCTCATGTGGAATTCTGGAGTTTTACCAAGAATGTTTATATGTATGTATGTATTTTTAAACATTTTAAAATAAACAAATGTGAAATAAGTATTTTTTAAATATAAATTTCCTTATTTTAATTGGAGGTTAATTACTTTACAATATTGTATTAGTTTTGCCATACACCAACATGAATCCTAATAGTGAGAAAACAGAAAGAGAAATTAAGGAAACAATTCCATTTACCATTACTACGAAAAGAATAAAATACTTAGGAATATATCTACCTAAATAAACTAAAGACCTATATATAGAAAACTATAAAACACTGATGAAAGAAATCAAAGAGGATACTAATACATGAAATAAGTATTTTTAATTGTTACAGTTGACTTCTAAATAAAGAATTTATACTATAATATGAATATTGCCTATTTAAGCCTAGGATCCTCTTCCACTTCACTTCTTAGGCTAATGCTGTGGATTTACACAGGAGACACATCTTATATTAGTTCTAGAATTGAAACAGCAACAAAAGCAATTGAGATTAAAAATTTAATAGATGGGTTTAATAAGGAAATCTAAATAAAGTATGGATTTCTGTTAATAATGTATCAATATTGGTTCAGGAATTGTAACCAGTATACCACACTAATGTAACATATTAACTGGAAACTGGGTAAAGGGAATATGAAAATTCTCGAAATTGTCTTCCTAATTCCTCTGTTAATCTAAAGCCATTCTTAAAAAAAATTTTAAGAAAATGGCAGCCGGGGGGGGGGGGGTGGGGAATGAAACAAAACATAAAATTCTCTTCAAAGGGCCTAACTACTGCTAACTTTTCATCAGAAACAATAAGAGCTGGGGAGGGAGGTGGGAGGGGGGTTCATGTTTGGGAATGCATGTGGGAATGCATGTAAGAATTAAAGATTAAAAAAAAACTACAGAAACAATAAGAGCAAACAACAACAACAACAAAAAGCCATTTCTTGAAAACAATTTGAAACTTACAAAAAAAGAAACCTGCCAATCTAGAATTCACTACATCAGCAAATATGTGCTTCACAAATGAAGGCAAAAATAAATATAATTTAGACAATAAAATGTCTAAAATAAATCTGAGATGCATATTTTTAAGATGCATACACTGAAATTAGAAAGGAAAGGAAAATTTTCAGGTACAAGAAAAATTATCCTAGATAAATGTTGATAATATACATATGTATGAATGATGTCAGAAAGGTCAAGATTACTGGAGAAATATCTTTTAAAAAATATAATTTTAAAGGGAATACACTCCCAGATATTAAGATTTCTTCTGTAACTATAGTAAAACTAACACAGTGCAGTAATGGTACAAGATTAACAGGAAAGAGAGCCCAGAATCATGCTAACACAGTCATCTGCTTTTCCACAAACATGCTGTGGGTGAAACAATGTTCATTTTAAATCAGCTGCTAGAACAACTGGAATAATGAGAAAAAATTAAGCATGTAGAAGAAAACAAAAGAGAGTATATCCATACCCTTGAGTTAAACAAAGATTTCTCAAAGAGGAAAATGTACTCTAACAATAAACAAAATGCTGATAAATTAAATTGCATTAAAATTAAAACGTTTTGCCACTCAAAAACACCATTAAGAGAATGAAACTGCAAGCCTTAATAGGATAAAGATATGTGCTATTCAGTTGTAAATAATAGGTGAGTATCAAAGATGTATATTGAGAACTACTATACATTAATAAGAAAAGACTTCTACAAAGCAATAAGGAAAAAAGATGAACAGGTAATTCAACAAGGATAGCAACATAACCAATAAGCATATGAAAAGGTACTTTAAATCATTATTATTCAGGAAAATGTGAATGAAAATCACTATGAAGTACCATTGAATCCACTGCTGCTGCTAAGTTGCTTCAGTCGTGTCTGACTCTGTGCGACCCCATAGACGACAGCCCACCAGGCTCCCCCGTCCCTGGGATTCTCCAGGCAAGAACACTGGAGTGGGTTGCCATTTCCTTCTCCTATTGAATCTACTAGAAGGGCTATTTTTCTTTTTTAAGTTATGACAATGACCTCACCGAATAGTGAAAAGAATGTAGAGTTCTGGTACTATCATCCTACTGGGAGTGTGACTTAGTCTAAACACTCCAGAAAACTGTCAGGATCTACTAATGTTAACATGCACATTATTTCAATTATAATTAATTATAATCAAGTAATCCCACCCTAGGTATAAGACAAGCAGAAATCAGTTCATACGTGCACCAAGAATGTTCATAGAAGCTTCATCTGTACTAGCTGAAATTAGAAATAACCCAACAGTATTGTCCCTAAACAAGTAGTGCCCTATCTAGCAACGCCTCAAGAAGCCTCATGCTTTGGAGTGTCATCCTTAAAACTTTCATCTCTTTCTAGTGGGTAGGATCAGCTGGAGTTGGCAATGCAACCATGTGGTGTGTCTGAGCCCAGACAAGGACTCACATGGGTGCTGGTCCTATTTTCTCCCTCTAGGTACCTTCCAACCCTCCATGCCACTCATGAGGTTGACAAATCGCTCCAAGGAGATCAAGAACTTCTTGGCTGGCAAATGCTTGATTTGTTGTTGTTTTATTGTGTCAAATGAGACTGAATCACCAGAATAGTACTAATACGCTAATTTTGGGTGACAAGATAGATACCAGCTCAGGGCTACCAATAGTCTACTCTCAACCCTTTAACTTGAGTCACCTTTGTATGTTCACGCACCAGCTCTTACCTCAGGGACACCTCTAAGCTATTATACTTTGCAGTGACAGGTTTTGCAGCACACATTCCACCCTGGACACATAGTAGAACCTCTCCACAGAACGTAAATGACATATCAGCCAGTCCTCGAGGACTAGTCATGCCTATGTCCTCCATAGGCTATCCAGGCTGATACTGTGTAATGCTCATTGGTCCCCTGGATCTGTATCTGTTCTTGCTTCGACAGGTGGGACAACATAATGCTTCCCTGGATTGGTCTTAAGATGTACTGAACAAGGCAAAGACATTCCTCATGTACGTGAGACCACACTGTTCGCTCTGCTGACAGATTCCTAGCCTGTCTTTCCCAGTAGTGAGAGGATGCAGAAGGCATTGAAAGGTACTACGTTCTAAGACTTTAGTGATCACAGTCAAAAGAGTTCAAGGTAAGACACAGTTATAAGATGTGTTGTTTTATGTTTATCTTATAAAACAATAAATGGTAAATTTAACATGACTAGAAAATGAATTATTGTCAACTGTTTTCTACATATTATGGATAAGACTTACATTTGTGATCATAATCAACAAAGTGAAATTACATTCTTTGAATCATTGGAAGCCAGTATTCACAGGTGGCACAGTGGATGATGCAAAATCATGAGTAATGAGGTAACCAGCATTTAATAAAAGCCAGTAGGGTAATGCAAAAGCAAGACGGTCTATATTGCTTCAATACTAATAGGTTCTGAGGAGCCAAGACATTATGGATAGTAACAGTGCTGTTATCCTTTCCTTATGTCATAAATAAGGATACTAGCCAGGGATAGGACATTTGATGATAAAGAACATGAAGATACAGTTTCTAGGCCTGAACATTATGAGGAATCTTTATGTCTACTGCTTGAACAATAAACAGGTAAGTACTTCTTCTCTATTTATGATTTTAAACATTTATTGGTAAATCATCATTTGCATATGGGCCCATAAATTTGTAATTAGTTTTTAACTGAATCACTTATATAGGCAAAAAACAAACATTTTCCAGGATTCTTCATACCTTAGGGGTGGCCCAGCAAACCAAATACCTTCAAAAGTAAAATTAATAAATATTGTTTAGTATAGTCACACAGTGAATAGTACGAAGACTAGTATCAGTGAGAATGAATATACTAAAACTGAATGTAATGACGGGGGTGAATCTCATGGATGAAAAAGGAAAGACACAAAAGAATATATACTGTATGATTTCACATGCATAAGTTTCCAAAACTAACCTATGATGGTGCAACTATCAAGATAATAGTAACCAATGGGTATGGATGTGTGTGAGTATGTGTGTGTGTGTGTGGGTGTGTGTGTATGTGTGTATGTGTGTGTGTGCGTGCACTACAGAGTAGTCATTAACTAGAAGAAGGTTTGAAACTTAAAAAATTATTGCAAGCAAACAAAGTTGGTTGAATGGACTGCTATTCTTTTCTCTATCCTTAAAAGGCCATTTCACTGTGTTAAAAAAATATTCTAGGCCATCTCCTTATTTTGTTTTCGTCCTACAGAAGACATGTAAAGGTTACTCACAAAAATATTTTTCAGTGTTTTCAAGTTATGTGAGAGAAGACTTCATGCATTGATCAGCTCTTCCAGAGATAGTATAGTTACTGTATGCTTGTTGAAAGATACATTATAAAAAACACAGAGATCAACCTTCTGCAGTCTCTCATGCTATTATGTTGAGATCATATATTTGAATCTCTAAGTGGCTTGATTCTCCAGTGATGGTCTATGATCTAACAATCTCCTTTATGAGAAAGTACTAACCTTTTGGAACTCTCCTAGGCTGTTGGTGGGAATATAGATTGGTGCAGCCATTATGAAAAACACTATGGAAATTCCTTAACAAACTAAAAGTAGAGCTACCATACAATCCAGCAATCCCACTCCCAGGCATATATCCAGAAGAGACAAAAACTCTAATTCAAAATGATGCATGCATACCAATGTTGATAGCAGCACTTTTTATAATAGCCAAGACATGTAAGCAACCTAACTGTCTATCAACAGATGAATGGATAAAGATGCAGTATGTATACCCTATGGAATATTACTCAGCCATAAAATGAATGAAATATTTCCATTTGCAATAACATGGGTATACCTAGAGATTATCATACTAAGTGAAGTAAGTCAGATAATGACAAATGTTATATGTCACTTATGTGTGGAATATAAAAAATAATACAAGTGAACTTACAAAACAGAAACAGACTCACAGACATAGAAAAGAAACATGATTACCAAAGTGGAAAGTGGTAGGGAGAGGGATAAATTAGGATTAGGGATTAACAGATATACATTACTAAATATAAAACAGAGAACGAGGATTTACTATATTGCACAGGGACTTATGGGGAAGGAAATGGCAATCCATTCCAGTATTCTTGGCTGGAGAATCCCAGGAGCTTGGTGGGCTACAGTCCATGGGGTCACGAAAAACTGGACATGACTGAGCACACACACATACACAGGGAGCTATATTCAGCATTTTGTAACATACAGAGGTAAAAAAAAAAATCTTGTATAAAATATTTGTAACTGAACCAATTTTCTGTACACTGGAAACTAATGCAATATTGTAAATCAACTGTAGTTCCATAAAAAAAAAAATTAAGTACTAACCTTTCTACTCTCTCTACCATTGCCAATTTAAAAACTTCCGGGAGTGGAACAGAAAATAGAGAAGGAAATGATGAAACACTCTAACACTGGAAACATTCTAGTGCTTCAGTCACCTACATTGCTCATTTTTCACCTCAAACTAATTATAATCTGCAAACATGCCTACTGGTGTAACATTGTTTAGAATTATGCATTTTTTACTTAATTATCTTAAAAATATAAACATTTTAAATCAATTGCAGTATTTGCAACTGCTAATGTGAAACCTTTAAGTCTTCTGCGATAAAACCCCTATTTTCTACTACTAATCAGTCTAGATAAAATTGTCCTTCTCGGGGCTCAATCAACTCCATGTTGGCCTCAGGCTCAGGGCAAATATTTGGCAAAATTAAAGCAAGACAAAGTCTTCTAAGTACAAATATATTGCTTAGAAAGCAATTGAGGACATTATGAAGTTACAGAAAACCTAAAAATCAATTGGATCTTAAGAGATAAAAACTTTCCAGTTGTTCAGTTGAGGGTAAGGAATAATCTCTTGGGAATTTCTGGGCAGAATAAAATATGTTTTCTAAAGAGTACCATAAAGTACAACTTAAAAATGCAATTAGAAGTTTCCGGAGCCTATCTGTAGTTTATTTAAAGCTTCCAAACTGGCCCTCCACTTCTTTGATATTCATGAACATAATATTAATAAATACATAACAGGGCCATAAGATGCCTCAAAGACCCACGTTGCCTCTGAAGCACTAGGAGGATTTGGGTAGCAGGTGCAAGCTGACTGCAGTGCTCTAGGCCAGGCTTAACCACTTCAGTTGGAAAGGCAATTTCAGATGGCTACTGTTGAATTGTCAGTACCTCTCAGCCCAAATCAATCAGATGTGTCCTACTGTTTCTTAGAAGGAAATATTTCTGCTTGGGCCATTTGATTTTTTTTTCTGGCATACAACTAAAAGAGATATATTTAAAAAGTCAGAGATGTGATTGTTACTAGGTTTAATATAAACAAAACCTATTGGGGCTGCACTGTTGTCTAAAGGAAGTACATGAAATGGCCCTGGCTGGTTCTCCTGAAGTGGATCCAAATCCCCCGTTACCTGCAAGCTTGAAATCATAATCAACTTTGCTTAAACTCACTGGAACTCAGTTTACCCATCTGTAAAATGAGAAGAATTATAATTAACTCAACAGAGATTTAGAGATTGGAACTTAACCAGGATAGTTCACGTTTAAAATTTAGCACATTATCAGCCACACAGTAGGTGCTAGAAATTATCAAAGTGTGATTTAAATGATTATAAGTCTATATTTATGTATGTGCACATTTAATTAAATCTCTTAATCATATTTTAATCACTTTAAAGTTATAGTTTTCCATTTATCTCTATCAGTGGCAGTTTGATTAGCTTTTTCCAATAATCTGGACCACTTCTTTCCACTTCTTTCCCTTCCAATTAACTTCAGTTTGAATACTGAACATCTCATTAATATCACCATCATTAGATAGATCTGTGATAATATGGAAAAGAAGCTCTCAACTACAGTTTGCCACTAAAATTTAATTAGATGGTATGTATGAAGATGCTTCACACTGTGAAATATATATACTTTAAATATTCTTGTGGGAGGGATGGGTTTCTGAAAATGGTGGGCATGTCTAGCAGAATTCAACCAAGGTTTTCTGTAAAAAGCTAAATATAAGTGTTAAGGTTCTGATGGCCCCTAATGGGCTTCCCCAGTGGCTCAGCTGTAAAGCATCGCTGGCAATGCAGCAGACCTGGGTTCGATGCTTAGGTTGGGAGGATCCCCTGGAAGAGGAAATGGCACCCACTTCAGTATTCTGTCAAGAAAAATGCCAGGAAAATCCTATGGGCAGAGGACCCCGGCCTGGGGTTGCAAAGAGTCGGACATGACTGAGCACGGCATGGACTGTCTTTATCACAGTTATTCAACTCTTACTTGCAGAATGAAAGCAACCATCAACAATACGTTAATAATAGCTGGGTTTTTTTTCCCAATAAAACTTCACTTAAAAAAACAAGCATTGGGCAGGATTTGTCCCATGGGTCATAGTTTGTGAAAGCCTGTCCAACCCACTTACTGAAGATAAACAAAATAGTTAGGTTGCCCCTATCTCCCTCCAAAATTACTAGAAAAAAACATTAAAGGGAGTGGGTCATTGTCAGGAGGAAGTCAAAGAACATCAGAGCTGAGCCTTGATTCTGTGCTGGAGATTTTACATATTGACTGACAGAAGCTGAACAGTAGAACTTTGCTTTGAGTGGACTCACTGAGCAGAGGGTAGCATATAGTACCCACCAAGACAGGAAATCTGGGTGAGGCATCATTCCTCTGGGTTGAGATCTGGAGGTTCTCCACCCTGACAGTAAGTGACTGGACTATATTTCTCATGTTCCAGAAAAAACTCAAGCCTTGGCCCCAGCAAGGAGCCTAAGAGAAGAAGAAAATACATCCACTATAGTTGCTATCCACATTTGCTCTCCAGAGCTACTTTCTCCCCTCATCTTCCCTGCTCTTTGCAGTATCACTGACCTAGAACAAACTGCATTGTCCAGACTTCCTTGTCCTCTGGCTTCTGGCTGGTTTTGGACAAAGGGAAACAGGGGCAGAAGATTAGAGGGTGGGAGGACAGAGATTGCCTTCCCCACCCCCATTCCTGCTTTGGGGCTACAGTTCTGGCAATGGCTGCCTCCACCTACAGGTGAAGGCCTTCAGTTGGCCTCCCTCCACTGAACAAGCCTGTGTCCCTACAAACTCAGACTAGGCAACTTAACTTCCTTTGTTGGTTTTCTAGGCCACAACACTTCATAAATAGTCCTCAGTCCTTTCAGGGGAATATTGTTTTTGCCATGGCCCTGACCATTCTATCCTCTCTGGAAAACAAATGCTATTTTAGACCTCAAATTATGTCTAAAAGTAATTTTTGAATATAATGCCCAACAAAGTAAAAGAATGAGACGCATAAGACAAAATGAGTCAGATCAGGAGGAACAATAGAAAACCAAAAGAGACAACTGAGAATCCAGATGCTGGAATCAGCAGGTATAGACAATAAAAAAAACCATTCTCACTACATTCATGGAGATTAAACCTCAGAAATGCAGGAAGGTGTGATGAGCAAGGAAAATGGTACACATGTGGTAAATTTAAATGAACACTGATTATAGAAAATAAAATTAAAAGTGTCTTGTGGGACTTAATATATAGAAAAATAACAAAAATACATAAAATAATAGCATGTAAATTGGGAAGAAGTAATTGAATATTAAAGTGTGCTAAAATCCTCATTTTCTGAAAGATAAAGATAATTATCTTTTTTCAGGTAAAGATAATTATTCAGTTCAGTTCAGTCGCTCAGTTGTGTCCAACTCTTTCTGACCCCATGAATCGCAGCACGCCAGGTCTCCCTGTCCATCACCAACTCCCGGAGTTCACCCAGACTCACGTCCATTGAGTCAGTGACGCCATCCAGCCATCTCATCCCCTGTCGTCCCCTTCTCCTCCTGCCCCCAATCTCTCCCAGCATCAGAGTCTTTTCCAATGAGTCAACTCTTTGCATGAGGTGGCCAAAGTACAGGAGTTTCGGCGTTAGCATCATTCCTTCCAAAGAACACCCAGGACTGATCTCCTTCAGGATGGACTGGTCGGATCTCCTTGCAGTCCAAGGGACTCTCAAGAGTCTTCTCCAACACCACAGTTCAAAAGCATCAATTCTTCGGTGCCCAGCCTTCTTCACAGTCCAACTCTCACATCCATTCATGACCACAGGAAAAACCATAGCCTTGACTAGACCGACCTTAATTGGCAAAGTAATGTTTCTGCTTTTGAATATGCTACCTAGGTTGGTCATAACTTTTCTTCCAAGGAGTAAGCGTCTTTTAATTTCATGGCTGCAGTCACCATCTGCAGTGATTTTGGAGCCGAAAAAAATAAAGTCTGACGCTGTTTCTACTGTTTCCCCATCTATTTCCCATGAAGTGATGGGACCAGATGCCATGATCTTCATTTCCTGAATGTTGAGGCTTAAGCCAACTTTTTCACTCTCCTCTTTCACTTTCATCAAGAGGCTTTTTAGCTCCTCTTCACTTTCTGCCATAAGGGTGGTGTCATCCTTGATTGTCATCCTTGATAAATTATCAGTGCATAAATGGGAGCACTTCAAACTTTGGCAGTTAAAAAATTTATAACTTCTAAGCTCTTAAATATTTTTGTGTGTGTGTGTGTGTGTGTGTGTGTGTGTAGCAACAAAGAAAAAATGAGAATACAGAACAGGCAAAACAATTACTAATCACATAAGAATATAATCAATTTAAAACCGAATATTTTGGCAATTTCATTAAATGTAAACTAACTATACACTTAGGTTTGAAAGCACTGACTGTTATACCAATTTCTTAAAAATAATAACTAACCATAGCCCTTTATAATATACACATTTGAAGTTGACATTTACAAAAATCTTGAATGTAAATGATTTTTGAAAACTCAATCAATCAAACAAATTCCTTCCAAAGCTCAAATGCAACTATAGTAATATTAAAGGATGAACATGGAACCTATTATACAGACTGAAATAAGAGAGAGAAAGACAAATATTGTATATTAACGCATATATATGGAATTTAGAAAGATGGTACTGACAGTCATCCATGAAGGGAAGCAAAGAAGACATAGACATAGAGAACAGACTTTTGGACTCAGCAGGAGAAGGCAAAGATGGGATGCTTTGAGAGAACAACACTGAGGCATACACAGTACCATATGTAAAATAGATGACCAGTGTGAGTTCAACATACGAAGCAAAGAAAACAAATCTTAAGGCAAGAAAAATGATTAGAGAAATGGTCTGAACCAATAAAAAATGTTAAATTAACCAAAAATATGTATTAACAAACACTAATACTCTTGACCTAGCAATTCTACACCTAAGAATACATTCTACAGCTGTGCTTGCCCAAGCGTGGACCCCAGATTAGCAGCATCAGCATCATCTGGGGCAAATGATAGGATTCAAATCTCCATCAAGACCCTCTGAAACAGGAATTCTATGGTTGGGTCCCAGAATCTGGGTTTTAACAAGGCCACTGAATAATTCTGAAGTGTGCTAAAGTTTGAAAAGCACAGTTTCACAGAGAAGTGAGATTATATGCATCAGGAAACATGCACTATTATTTTCATAATTGCATAATTTGCTATAGAAAAAATCAAAATGGAAACAATTCAATTCAACAACATGTCTAACAATAGTAGAATGAAAAAATAATTTATTGGTTTTCATTAAATACAATATTACATAGAAATAAAAGAGTCAACCACATGCAAAATGCAGATAAATCTTAAAAATATAGTTAATGATTTGAGAAAAGTGGGTATGCATATAAACATAAAAGGGAAAAATAAAATAGACACAATAAATATACAATGTGCAATCCTGAATATATAAATTCAAGGACAGGCGAAAATAGTCTAAATTGCCTAGGGGGGATGTGTGGCAGGCAGACTCCTAAAGTAGCCCCCGTAACTCACAGCTCCTGAGATTCCCACTCTTGTGTGATCCCCACCTCTGGAATTTAGGCTGAACTTGTGACTCTCTATTAACCAAAAGGACACAGCAAAAGCGAGGAGATGTACTCAATTTTGTATATATGATTATGTTACATAAGACTAACGTCTGTCTTTCTAGAGTCTCCCTTTCTCTTTCAAGTTTTGATGAAGCAGGTTGCCATGTTGGGGGGACCCATGCAGCAAGGATTTACAGTTGAATTCTTGCAAGTGTTCCTAGCTGACAGCAATAAGATGAACCTCTTATTCCTACTGGAAGGACGTGAATTTCGTCACAATCCAAGTGAGCTTGGAAGTAGATCTTTGTGGAGTCAGACTTTCAGATGAGACCCCCACTTCAGATAACATCTTGACAGGAGCCCTGCAAAGGACTTGGTTAAGCCACATCTGGAAGTTCTTGACTTCCAGAAACTATGATATGAAATATGAATGTTGTTTTAAGATACAAAGTCTGTTGTAATATATTATACAACAACAGGAAACTAATACTGGAGGTGTCCTAACTCCAGTTCCCTAGCATCAGAGCTTGAGACGGAGATTCTTGTTCAAGGATTCATTTATTGGACAAGTGCTATCAGAAGGGAAATAAAGGAATCAGGATAAGGCAGGGGAAAGAAGCCTGCAAGAACAAGGTCTCAGAAAGTAGCATCAGCCGATCCCAAAGTGATATCCCAGAGCATCACACAATTAGAACCTTGAGTTCCAGGACTGCCCTTGGGGGCCATACTGCCAGTCAGTCGGTACTGGGGCTGCACAGAGAAGAGACACAGTTTCCCAGGCAGCAGTTCCCATTTGGCCCAGGGCAGTTCTCCAAGTAGCGGGCAGCTGTGAATTCTTGCCATGCAAAACTCACAGGATCTGCTAAAGGAGATGTGAGAGGTAGGGTAGAGAACAAACAGCATCCACTACAGACTGCATGATTGATATGAAATTTAAAGGAAAGTTAGGAAGTGGATAGCATAAATGTCACCAAAGTTGGGATAGATAAGATAGAGATTTTTCTGGGATTCTGGCAGTGTTCTGATTCTTAACCTAGGTTGTAGTGACATGGATATAATTTTTGCACCCATATTATTTATTTTATGCATTCTTCCATATGTCCATTACATTCATAATAAAATAGACTTTTATAAATTCTGGTTGGGTACAAATAGAATCTCTAAGCTAAGGAAATTTGGGGGATATCTGAGAATTTCATATACTTCTGATACAATATTCTCTTATATTACATGGTTCTGTGGCACATCTGATTCATTTAAAATTTTTTCTACCCCCATTCTTTCCAGGACAAGAATTCAGTAATGTTGTCACAATAACTATCAGGGAAACAAAGTAGAGATCATATCCTATTTTGGAGGATGGAGAACTGGATGTAGAGTGAAGATGCACCAAGAATTAGAAATGTTAATTAGAAAACAAAAGATAATTCATGATCATGCAAACTGGCAATCAAAGACAGATGAATGAAATTGCTGGCACTCACCAAACAGGTTTTTTGGGGAAGTTATTCTTTACATCTTAATTATTTTAATTCTCTAATAATAAAATGGGAGAGAGCACAGAAATAAAAATTAGACAAAATAAAGCTCAAGTTTTCAGCTGGAAGTTCTTCACAAAATTTAAATCACAAATCCCAGTCTTCATATTAAAAGTGAAAAATATCACACAGGATCCAGAGAAAGCCTCTCAGGTCACTTTAGGTTGAAATTCTTAGTCGTTTCCTACTATTCCTCACAGTTTCTCAAATAGTATGATGGAACCCCGCGAGACAGATTATAATGTGATGACCAGCCATAATCCACATAGTCCCTGGAAAATTCTGAGTAGTTACTGTTAATTATAGGCAGATAATTATCTCTCAGTGACTTTCATAAACCATGATTTTTCTCCAAACACAGAAAAGAAATTAAAATGGTAAAAGATAATGAATATATGAAAAAGCTTCAACATATACAGCAAATAATCACAGAGATTTCATGTTCTTATAACTTTTTCAACTGGATCATCAAGTTACAATGAGTAGATAAAACAGAAAAATATTTTAGATGAGAGAAATAATAAAGAATATTAGAGGCAGTCAGTTCTCATAGAAAGATTCCAAACTTGGAATCAGACAGTACATCTTGGGACACTTAAGAGTTGAGCCAGTGTAGACAAGTTGCCTCTTACATCTCTTTTATGGAACCACCATCCATCAAATAAGATTATCTGTATAAAATCATTTTCTGAACTCTTCTAGTCTATAAAAGCCAAAGGCATTTTTGCAGATTTCCTGAATTCACTTTTAGTTTATAATTTGGCAAGAAAACAGATTTTTCTAAACTTGTAAGTCTTATTTCAAACTATTTTAAATAAGAATACTAAACAACAACAAAAAATTAATTGTGAAGCTAAGTCAAAAATTAAGTTTATGGACAGCACTAGCTTTTCACCCAAAGGCATCAACCACTATACTGAAAGCATGGGGAAAATATTTCTACTTCAGAATGTAGTGAAATTATTCCAAACCACAACCCAGGACAAAATGTTACAGGAAAAGATAACTCTCCCAGGTAAAAACTTTTTTCTTCTCCCCTAACTGGATCATGAATCAGTTTTAGCCTCTGGTGTTCTGCCCCATTGAGCCCAGAACATCCAGCAGCTTCCGAAATCTGCCAAACCATCAAGCACAGCAGACAATTCCCTTTAAGCCGATTCAAGTGCCAAAAAGTAGTGGGCTAGAACCTTTCCCCAAATCTGGAGTTCAATGATGTGAAGGTCTCATTTTTCTTAAGAAAAATAATTCAGACTCTATAGTACTTTTGCAGGGTTCAGTTAAGACATATTTTTAATTCAGGTACCTTTTATTCTTTTCTTTTATTTCTAGGTGAATATAGAGCATATTGTTGAAATTCTGATGGTGACATTTTTGTTCTTCACTTTCTAATTTCCCTTCAACTTTATATTTGTAGACCAATTTCTCTGTTTTATTTGAACAAGGTAGCAGGAAATAGAAAAGAAGTAAAAAGGTGATAGTCAAAAGAGTTTAAATTAAGAAAAATGTCAAATTAGGTGTAGTGCTAGGCAGTAGTTATCAAATACCCAGATTATATCACAGTAGTGATACACTACCTATACACGTTGTATGTGTATGTGTGTGTGTGTGAGTATATATATACTCATATATACAAAGAGACAGAAGGATAAAGAGAGAACTCAATATTCATGGAAGGAATAGTGGATTTAGTGGAATTCAAATAATAATATAGAAATATAAATGCAGTATGGTTCTAACAGAATATCATACCATATAGGAGGGATGGTCATTGGCTGAATGGGAAGTATAACCCTAAGAGAGATTAGAACTCACTCTATACCCAGCTAAGAAAAAAAAAAAATGCTACAGGCCACACATGGAATAATCAACATTTTTTGGGTGATATATAATGATTGCTGTTATCTAGTATCACCATTTCCTTTTATAGTGGATAGCTAACATCAAAAATGAGATAAAACATCTCACATTTTTATAAAAATAAATTTAAATTTATGGAGAACATACCACATTGCTTTTATTTTTCTAATATCTTGGCTGACCAGAAACGTTTGTCAGACTCTCATCTTTGAGTTATCATTTTATTTTGGAAACAACCGTCATTAACTAATGAGATATAAGGTCTTGAATATAAGAGTTAATCAATGACTTCCCTAGTGGTCCAGTGGTTAAGAATCAACCTGCCAACGCAGGGGACACAGTTCAATCCACGGTCGTGGAAGATCACACATGCCATGGGGCAACTAAGCCCATGCGCCACAACTACTGAGCCTGCATTCTGGAGCCCAGGCTCTACAAGAGAAGCCACCACGCATTGGGGGAGGAGTGAAATGATGAAGGGGATTAAGAGGCACAAACTTCCAGTTATGAAGAAAATAAGTCGTGGAGACGCAACATACAGCACAGGGAACAGAGTCAATGACATTGCAACAACTTTGAATGGTGACAGAAGGCCACCAAAGTTACCACAGTGGTCATTTGGTAATGACAAAATATCAAATTACTGTGCCGTAACCTCAAACTAACACACTATTGTAAGCCAATTACACTTCAATTAAAATATTAAACATATAAATAACCAGATAATTAAAACATTTCATGCATTAAATAAATTTCTATTTAAATTTATCTTGGAAAGTGTAAAAATCAAATATAAGATGAATATTTTTCCTGCTGGTTTTTTTTCTTTTCTGCCAATAAATAATGTCAAATCTCAAACCAAAAAAAGAAAAGAGAAGCCACCACAATGGGAAGCCTGAGCACCACAACAAAGCAGGCCCCCACCCACCCACAGCCACAAATAATGAAAGCCTGCAGGTAGCAATGAAGACTTATTGCTGCCAAAAATAAATAAATTATTTTGTTTTTAAGAAAAGAGCTAATCATGCCAGCTGAGATTCAAGACCTGATCTGTGAAATAGTCCTGTTTCAAATAGATGGTTGGGCTGAAATGTATCAATAGATTAGAATGTTAGAGGTATAGAGAATTTAGACTTCCCTATGAAAAGATTTATTTTATGTTTGTCATATGCCATTTTTAATTATTAGTAAGTTTCTAATTAGATAGTTATTTTGCTTAGTATGCTCAATTTTTATTTTATATATGCCCAGTTTTCTAGAAGGGTAAACTATGTTAAAATGGTCAAAGTCCATGAAAAAAGTACTGGGGAAACCTAAAGAGTGCATTGACATGTGTAAGATACCTATAATCTTCAAGTCAGTTTTGAAAGAAATCCACTCAACAGTGCAGTTTCTTTCAACACTAACGATACAGATAAAGTAGTGTGAGTTAAGTCCTTTCGGTCATGTCTGACTCTTTGCTACTCTATGGGCTAGTGCCCTCCAGCCTCTTCTATCCATGGGATTCTCCAGGCAAGAATACTGGAGTGGATAGCCATTCCCTTCTTCAGGGGTTCTTCCCAACCCAGGGATCGAACCTACGTCTCTTATATGTCCTGCATTGGCAGGTGGGTTCTTTACCACTAGCACCGTCTGGGAAGCCCAGATAAAGTGGTAGCGGTGACTAAATGACTTATTATTCAAGGTGCCATTTTGGCAACCAATACTAACTACAACACACGGCAAAGCAAATGAAAATTATTTGGTCCTCTTTGAAGAAAATTGCTGTTAAAAAGCCCTGACTTATTCAATAAAATGTTATTTCCCCTTTATACTATGAATGAAAGTACTAATGAAAGTTATGAAATCCTCTCCTTCATTGTAAAGAAAACCATCATCATAACAGTTAATATTTACAGAACTTTTACTATGTGCTTGGCAATGTATAGGGTACCTTGCCTGCATTTTACAATGTAATCCTCGCAATTATTATAAGGTAAGTAATACTGTCTCCATCTTATACATGATGAAACTGAAGATCAGAGCAGTTAAGCAGCTTGCCCAAAGCATTCCATATGTCTTCATTTTTTGCTTTATATAACTATTTCATTTATTCGACAAATATTTATTGACCACCTAGTAAGTATAAGGCCTTGCATTGCCGTGGGTATTTCTAACAGCGTTTAAGGAAGTATCTGCCCAAACTAGATAATCTGTTCCCCGGCAGACCACCTGCCTCCACTCCCATTAGCAACTGAAGCATAGGGATATTCATAAATTTTCAAAGAAATGACATTCTCTCTGAAATTTCACTCCCAAATCAAACTGCTAACTATATAGAGAAGTAAATTTTTAGGAACTGTGGAAAGCTTGACCTAATAGAAACAAATTCTTCTGACCTGACATTGAGAAGCCACAAGGGCCACAAAGCAACAAAATTACTTTTGTGTAGCATTTGCGCTGAATGTCATTTCTTAAATCTGACCCCCATCTCCTTTCATATGATCTTCAATTTGTTTTTAAGTTAAAAATGTTTTCATATACTTGATTTAGAAGGAAACACATGTGTCACCTCTAAATCTACCAAATGCTTATCTAAACCAATGTGAATCATCAACTTACATTCATCATTATTTTATCCAGAAATGTACCTTTCCTCTCACCACACATATATATGGGAAATAAGACATTGTAAAATATTCTTAGTGATATGATAAAGACTAAGCACAATTTGGCATTTGCAAATATGCCCAGCAGACAATAAGAGAAAAAACTTAAGTCTGAGAGCAACAACTGTATAAATTTATCTCTTTGTTGATTACCAGCAACTGTTGCAGTGACCTTTCTATAACTGCAAATAATCAACCTTCAAGAGAGTAGCTTTGGTACTTCAGATTTCCCTGATAAGTTGCCATTTATTTGAAATTGCCCTTAAAGTTATTCTTCTGTAAAAATAGTAATAAAGTGAAACTTTCCAGAACGCTCAGTGAGAGGCAGAGGATCAGCAGCTGCCCGAGCTGCGCACAGCAGCACGCCCCTTCCAGGCCCCCCACACCGGCATCGGCCTGCTCACCAGCTGTAGAAGATGGTTAAAGAAACCACTTACTATGATGTTTTGGGGGTCAAACCCAATGCCACCCAAGAAGAATTGAAAAAGGCTTATAGGAACCTGGAATTGAAGTACCACCCTGATAAGAATCCAAATGAAGGTGAGAAGTTTAAACAATTTCTCAAGCTTACGAAGTGCTCTCTAATGCAAAGAAAAGGGAATTATATGACAAAGGAGGAGAACAGGCAATTAAAGAAGGTGGAGCGGTCATTAGTTTTGGCTCCCCCATGGACATCTTTGATATGTTTTTTGGAGCAGGAGGAAGGAGGCAGAAAGAGAGGAGAGGTAAAAACCTTGTGCATCAACTCACAGTATCCTTAGAAGATTATATAATGGTGCAACAGAACACTAGCTCTGCAAAAGAATGTGATTTGTGACAAATGTGAAGGCCGAGGTGGTAAGAAAGGAGCAGTAGAATGCTGTCCCAATATCAAGGTACCAGAATGCAAATAAGAATTCATCAAATAGGACCTGGAATGGTTTAGCAAATTCAGTCTGTATGCATGGAGTGCCAGGGCCATAGCAGGCAGATCAGTCCTGAGGACAGATGTAAAAGCTGCAATGAAAGGAAGATAGTTTGAGAAAAGAAAATTATAGAAATTCATATTGAAAAAGGCATGAAAGATGGCCAGAAGATAATATTCCATGGTGAAGGAGACCAAGAACCAGGACTGGAGCCAGGAGATACTATCATCGCTTTAGATCAGAAAGACCATGCTGTTTTTACTCCACAAGGAGAAGACATTTTCATGTGTATGGACATACAGCTGGTTGAGGCACTGTGTGGCTTCCAGAAGCCAATATCTACTCTTGACAGCCGAACCAAAGTCATCACTTCTCATCCAGGTCAGATTGTCCAGCAGGAAGATATCAAGTGTTTGCTAAATGAAGACATGCCAATTATCGCAGGCCACATGAAAAGGGTCACTTAATCACTGAATTTAAGGTAAACTTTCCTGAGAATGGCTTTCTCTCTCCTGAACAACTCTGCTGGAAAAACTTCTGCCTGAGAGGAAGGAAGTAGAAGAGACTGATGAAATGGACCAGGAAGAATTAGTGGACTTCGATCCAAATCAGGAAAGACAGCGCCATCACAATGCAGAAGCCTATGAGGATGATAAACATTATCCTTGGGGTGGTATTCAGTGTCAGACTTCTTAATAGGGCCTGTGAATAATACTCATTGCTGGTGTTTTATTTACAGTAGTGATTGGGTAAAGGACTATAATCATAATATGCTCACTACTTGCTATTGTTTTGCTTTAATATTCAACTATAGTAGTCTTTTAAAAGTTAAATGAAGAATAAACTCAAATATAAAAGTTCTGACTTTGTTCTGTATATATGATGACTTCAGTGTGCAAGATAAGTTTAATACTTGTAAAAACTACTTTAAAAAATTTCCCCTTGCATTTGTTAGGCCGTACTTTGTAACTGAGTTCAGCTATGTACCTGGTATCAGTCAGTTCAGTTCAGTTCAGTCGCTCAGTCATGTCCGACTCTTTGCGATCCCCAAAATCGCAGCACGCCAGGACTCCCTGTCCATCACCAACTCCCAGAGTTCACTCAGACTCACAGCCATCAAGTCGGTGATGCCATCCAGCCATCTCATCCTCTGTTACCGCCTTCTCCTCCTGCCCCCAATCCCTCCCAGCATCAGAGTCTTTTCCAATGAGTCAACTCTTTTTGCATGAGGTGCCAAAAGTACTTGAGTTTCAGCTTTAGCATCATTCCTTCCAAAGAAATCCCAGGGTTGATCTCCTTCAGAATGGACTGGTTGGGTCTCCTTGCAGTCCAAGGGACTCTCAAGAGTCTTCTCCAACACCACAGTTCAAAAGCATCAATTCTTCTGCACTCAGATTTCTTCACAGTCCAACTCTCACATCCATACATGACCACAGGAAAAACCATGGCCTTGACTAGACGGACCTTTGTTGGCAAAGTAATGTCTCTGCTTTTGAATATACTATCTAGGTTGGTCATAACTTTTCTTCCAAGGAGTAAGCGTCTTTTAATTTCATGACTGCAGTCACCATCTGCAGTGATTTTGGAGCCCCAAAACTAAAGTCTGACACTGTTTCCAGTTTCCCCATCTATTTCCCATGAAGTGATGGGACCAAATGCCATGATCTTTGTTTTCTCAATGTTGAGCTTTAAGCCAACTCTTTCACTCTCCTCTTTCACTTTCATCAAGAGGCTTTTTAGTTCCTCTTCACTTTCTGCCATAAGGGGGTGTCATCTGCATATCTGAGGTTATTGATATTTCTCCTGGCAATCTTGATTCCAGCTTGTATTTCTTCCAGCCCAGCATTTCTCATGATGTACTCTGCATAGAAGTTAAATAAGCAGGGTGACAGTATACAGCCTTGACATACTCCTTCTCCTATTTGGAACCAGTCTGTTGTTCCATGTCCAGTTCTAACTGTTGCTTCCTGACCTGCATATAGGTTTCTCAAGAAGCAGGTCAGGTGGTCTGGTATTCCCATCTCTTCTAGAATTGTCCACAGTTTATTGTGATCCACACAGTCAAAGGCTTTGGCATAGTCAATAAAGCAGAAATAAATGTTTTTCTGGAACTCTCTTGCTTTTTTGATGATCCAGTGGATGTTGGCAATTTGATCTCTGGTTCCTCTACCTTTTCTAAAACAGCTTGAACCTCTGGAAGTTCACAGTTCACATATTGCTGAAGCCTGGCTTGGAGAATTTTGAGCTTTATTTTACTAGCGTGTGAGATGAGTGCAATTGTGCAGTAGTTTGAGCATTCTTTGGCATTGCCTTTCTTTGGGATTGGAATGAAAGCTGACCTTTTCCAGTCCTGTGGCCACTACTGAGTTTTCCAAATTTGCTGACATATTGAGTGCAGCACTTTCGCAGCATCATCTTTCAGGATTTGAAATAGCTCAACTGGAATGTACCTGGTATAGCTTAGACCAAAATGCCAGATATGTGTATTGACTTCAGTGTATGACCCTTAATTAAGCTATGAAATTAAAACTGTATTTAACTGGCAGTCAGACAAAGAACTTAATTTGTAGAGATGTATGTATTAAGTGGGATTGATTGTGATGCTTCTGCATTTACTCTATTGCCTCAACTGTTACTGAAAATGGCATGCTGTATAGCTTAATTTAGCCTGTGGTACCAGTGACAGAAATGATACCTTTCTAAAGTGCAAATGAAGTCGCTCAGTCATGTCCGACTCTTAGCGACCCCATGGACTGCAGCCTACCAGGCTCCTCCGTCCATGGGGTTTCACAGGCAAGAGTACTGGAGTGGGTTGCCATTGCCTTGGGGTTTATCATAACATGCTGCTTCTTGAGGGTTTGCATTTGTAGAATTGCATTCCCTTCTCCTGTGCCATCTTTTATTAATATATGTAATATTGGTCCTGATTACTCTTTTTTTCCCCCTTCTCTTTGGACCACAGTAAGCCTCAGAGTAGTGACTGCTGGAGCAGGGAAACTTAGAGGTTAGAGTGATGAGACCTTTACATGGAGAAATAATTTGCATGTATGAGATAGGAAGGTGTTTTTGTAGGTACCTTATAGACTTACTTTAAACCATTTAACTTATGCTCCAGAGTAACTGTAATTTAATGTCGGTAGTACAGCAAATTATGATGAATGGTTTTAATTGTATATTTAAAGTCATGTGTTCACAAGCTTAAATCTGGGTATCAGCATTTAAGCAATTCTTGATATGTATGAATGTCTCTTTAATATACTAATTACAAAGCAAAAAAATAGTAATAAAAATAAGTGAAATATTAGCTTAACTGGCAGTATAGAAAGATCAGGTTAAAAATTATATTCTTGTTGATGAAGTCATCGAGAAAAAGATAGTTTCAGATGTTGTTAGTGGAATTTGAATTGATGCAACATCGACAGAGAGCAACCTGTCAATATTTATCAACAATTTTAATACACACATACTCTTAGATATAATTACATTTCCAGGAAACTATCAGATATACTCACAAACATGTGCAAAGATAAATGATTACAGATTGTACTGGCAATAATGGCTGTTTGAGGAAAGATAACTGGGTTGGAGGAGAGTTAGGTGATTGTGAATTAATTTTCCCTACATCTTTCTATACTTTTATTTACTTCATGTGTGTTCATTACTTATTAAAAATAAATTCATTTAAATTAATAAGCACATATATTTTTTAAAAGCAAAGATTACTATACTGACAATTATTTAGAAGTTTGCCACTAACCAGTACTCCTTTATTCTCAACACATTCTCACATGTAACCAGTCATAAAAAGGAAGCATCTGGATATATTTTTATACCATTATTTGTCACTACTGCCAACATATGCTATTAGGTAATGTGAACAGCATTACTACTGTTACATTTTTATTATTTTCAAACAGGCCAAAAGTTGTGTAATTGTTTATATTTATGGAGTGCCTCTTTTATGCTGAACAGTTATGCTTAGAAGCATGTGTAAAATTTAATACTCACAATAAATCTATATGGAAGGTAATATGACCTATGATTTTGGATGAGAAAATTGAGGTTCATAACACTAGTGAGGATCTGGGATTTGAATCAAGGTCTCTCTGTCCACTAAGCTTTATTACCACTGTTGTGCACATTTCATTTAGAATATATTAATTTGATTATGTTCCATGATTCCTATTGCAAATATATATATCAGCCAATCAATGATTCAACGTCATGCAACCCTCAGTTCTCTGTGGTATGGTGTGGAAGGCAGCAGATAAGCAAGTAAAATTGTGACAGGTATTTTACCTTTATATTACCAGAGCAGGATTTATTCTGCACTACCAGGGGACAAAATTACCCAGAGTTGAATAAAATAATTCTGAATACAGAAAGTTCATGCTTAGTCAGTCAGTCAAGTACGACTCTTTGTGACCCCATGAACAGTAGCCCATCGGGCTCCTGTGTCCATGGGATTCTCCAGGCAAGAATACTGGAGTGTGTTTCCATTTCCTTCTCCACATAAACAGAAAGTTTACCTGTAGCCTAAACTCTTCCCTCAACTCAAGATTGGCACATCCATCTACCTCATCAATATCCCCAAGTGGATGTGAAATACACATCTCAGACACAACATATTCAAAACTCTTCTCCTCTGCCCATGCCGACCTAAGCCTGTTGTACTCAAGAGTCCTCCTCATCTCTGTCAAGGGCAGCTCTATTCTTCCAGTGCCTCAGCGATAGCTTTCTTCTCTTTTCATCTCCCTTTCTCTACTTTCCTTTCCTTTTCTCTCCTGTCTTTTCCCTGTCCTATATCCAATCCATCAGCAAATGCTATTTTCTCTATTATCAAAATATACACAGAATCTAACCTTTTCTCACAAATTCAACATTAGTTTCTCCTCTGGTTCCAGTCACCACCAACTCTTTAAAAAAACTTTTAGGAAGTCTTCTTGCTTTTATTCACACCCTGTACTATCTATTCTCTGTTCAGCATCCAGAGTTATCCACCTTATTTATGTCAGATAGTACACTACTCCCATGTCTGAAAAACCCCTAATGGCACAGGACAAAGCCCAAAAGCTTACAATTATCTACATAACATGACTTCACTATCTCTTCAACTTTATCTCTGCGATCTACCCTTCCCTTAACATGCTCTAGCCATTCTGCTCTCTTTGCCAGTCTTAAAATCTCTCCAACCTTAGGACACTTGATCTTTCTTCTGCAGGGAGTACTTCCCAGTACCCAAGTATCTACATGGTTTTCTCCATCACCTTATTCAAATCTCTGTTCAAACATTCCTCTCTCCACAAATTTTTCCAAGATCACCTGTTTCAAACTCTAGCCCTGTTCCTGGTGCTTTCTTGTCTCTTCTCTGGTTTATTTACACCACAGCTCCTATGACCTTTTAATATACTTTATAATTTTTTGTTATTATGTTTACTATCTTCACCAAAATGTAATTTCCATGAGGGTAGGGATCTTTTTCCCTAACGTTTTAACTTATGTTGTATTATTAGTAACTGACAGATAAAAATTTGTTGATACACTGGATAAATAAATGACATCTTCCAAACTATATTCGATGAAACACTATTCCTGTGAGATGCTCTGCTAAAAAGCAGGGTAGGACAGACTTGCGATGAAATAAATTTGGAAAATTCTGCACACTATAATCTCTTGTATATGTCTGCTCCCTCTAAATATAAATAAATATACATGTAACAAACATTTATAAATATTAATAGTATATTGTTCTATAACAATATAAGCAAACATATATAATATATATAAACAAATATATATTGTATATTTCATTATATATCTTTGCATATTTTTATGCAAGTGCTAAAACAGTGTTAATGGTTGAAAAGACAGATAACTGCCTGAAGGAATAACTGAAATTAATTATGGAAGGTAGGAAAGAAAACTAAAGATTGTGAATGTGCTGATAGATTGCAAATAAAGTACTCAACTAATTGAACAGGACATAAAAAATGAGGAATTACTAAAGACATTAGAGATGGAAAAGGGAATATTTAACGAAATTGAGTAATCAAAAGACATGATGGTCAAAAGAGTTTGAAACTATACAAAAAACATTTTAAGAAAAAAAGTAGAGGGAAAACACAGATAACAGACACCTACAATTACAAAGTTCTAGGAAGTACTCTAAATTTTTCTTTACTTTTCATGAAAATTGTTATTTAGTGACTTTTAATAAATTCGCTATTTAGAATGTAAAATTAGAGAAAATAGATTATATACCCTGCTTGTCAGTTCAATAAAATTTGCTATTTTCAAAATTAGACATATATAGGCATAGGATTTACAGGTAGATTAGCACATTACCCAGGGAAATTTAGGGCTTTATGTTCTTTCCAAATTATGTTAACACTTTAAGATATTAGACATATGAAGTGATAATGGTCTTGCTTTATAACTTATCCCAAACCTAACCAGTCTTAGGTGCATTTCCATTAACATTAGTAATTTTCATTTGCCTTGAATGAAAAGTGTTAGTCGCTCAGTTGTATCTGAATCCTTTGTGACCCCATGGACTGTAGCCCACCAGGTTCCTCTATCCATGGAATTCTACAGGCAAGTATATAGGAATGGGTAGCCATTCCCTTCTCCAGGGGATCTTCCTGACCCAGGGATAGACAGCAGGTCTCCTGCATTGCAAGCAGATTCTTTACTGTCTGAGCCACCAGGAAAGCTCCTTGAGTTAAAAAGGCCTTGTGGTGGCTCAGACAGTAAAGAATCCAACTGCAATGTGAGAGACCAGGGTTCAATCACTCGGTCAGGAAGATCCCTTGGAGGAGGGCATGGCAACCTACTCCAGTATTCTTGCCTGGAAAATCCCCTTGGAGAGAGGGGCTTGGTGGGCTACAGTTCATGGGTCATAAAGGAGTCAGATGTCTCTGAGTGACCAAGCACACATAGAGTAGAAACCAAAAGGCAAGAAACTTTTCACTCTCATTCCCCATTCAGTTCAAAGGAAGACAGGAAAGTTTCCTTGCTCTTGACAGAAATCTTGACCTGATGCTAAACACAGTATCCAATTATTCTATTCTATATTGATATAAGTAGTGTTTATCTAGGCTATAAAATGAACTCTATCTACCACCTGGGGGTTTAAAAGTGGATTTAGAAAAATTGTCCACTTAAAGACCAAATAGTACTTTAATAATTAAAAAAGAGCTTCAGTTCAGTTGCTCAGTCGAGTCCAACTCTTTGTCACCCCATGAATTGCAGCATGCCAGGCCTCCCTGTCCATCACCAACTCCCGGGGTTCACTCAGACTCACATCCATCGAGTCAGTGATGCCATCCAGCCATCTCATCCTCTGTCGTCCCCTTCTCCTCTTGCCCCCAATCCCTCCCAGCATCAGACTCTTTTCCAATGAGTCAACTCTTCACATCAGGTGGCCAAAGTACTGGAGTCTCAGCTTTAGCATCATTCCTTCCAAAGAGCACCCAGGACTGATCTCCTCTAGAATGGACTGGTTGGATCTCCTTGCAGTCCAAGGGACTCTCAAGAGTCTTCTCCAACACCACAGTTCAAAAGCATCAATTCTTCGGTGCTCAGCTTTCTTCACAGTCCAACTCTCACATCCATACATGACCATTGCAAAAACCATAGCCTTGACTAGATGGACCTTAGTCGGCAAAGTAATGTCTCTGCTTTTGAATATGCTATCTAGGTTGGTCATAACTTTTCTTCCAAGGAGTAAGCGTCTTTTAATTTCATGGCTGCAGTCACCATCTGCAGCGATTTTGGAGGCCCCAAAAATAAAGTCTGACACTGTTTCCACTGTTTCCCCATCTATTTCCCATGAAGTGATGGGACTGGATGCCATGATCTTCGTTTTCTGAATGTTGAGCTTTAAGCCAACTATTTCACTCTCCTCTTTCACTTTTTCACTTTCATCAAGAGGCTTTTTAGTTCCTCTTCCCTTTCTGCCATAAGGGTGGTATCGTCTGCATATCTGAGGTTATTGATATTTCTCCTGGCAATCTTGATTCCAGCTTGTGTTTCTTCCAGCCCACCATTTCTCATGTGAAGTCAAGTGGGCCTTAGAAATCATCACTATGAACAAAGCTAGTGGACGTGATGGAATTCCAGTTGAGCTCTTTCAAATCCTGAAAGATGAGGCTGTGAAAGTGCTGCACTCAATATGCCAGCAAATTTGGAAAACTCAGTAGTGGCCACAGGACTGGAAAAGGTCAGTTTTCATTTCAATCCCAAAGAAAGGCAATGCCAAAGAATGCTCAAACTACCTCACAATGGCACTCATCTCACAGGCTAGTAAAGTAATGCTCAAAATTCTCCAAGCCAAGCTTCAGAAATACATGAACCGTGATCTTTCTGATGTTCAAGCTCCTTTTAGAAAAGGCAGAGGAACCAGAGATCAAATTGCCAACATCCGCTGGATCATGGAAAATGCAAGAGAGTTCCAGAAAAACATATATTTTTGCTTTATTGACTATGCCAAAGCCTTTGACTGTGTGGATCACAATAAACTGTGGAAAATTCTGAAAGAGATGGGAATACCAGACCACCTGACCTGCCTCTTGAGCAATCTGTATGCAGGTCAGGAAGCAACAGTTAGAACTGGACATGGAACAACAGACTGGTTTCAAATAGGAAAAGGAGTACATCAAGGCTGTATATTGTCACCCTGCTTATTTAACTTATAAGCAGCTTCAGTTGTGTCCAATTCTTTGTATCTCTATGTACTATAGCCCTTCAGGCTCCTCTGTCCATGGGGATTCTCCAGTCAAGAATACTGGAGTCAGTTGCCATGCCCTCCTCCAGAGAATCTTCCAAACCAGGAACTGAACCAGCATCTCTTACATCTCCTGCATTTCAGGTAAGTTCTTTACTAGTAGCACCACCTGGAAAGTCCAGGGTATGGTTTACTGCTATATTCAATACTATGTTACTACAATTAAAAAACAAAAACAAAAACTACTATTTGCCAAACTTTTGTTATAGAATTGAGCATTCATTTTTAAAAAGAGAAGATAAATGTTAGGTGTTCACATTTGCCAAAAATAAGAACAGAATTATGTCACACAAAAATAATCCAGATTTAGAGGTCATGGCATTGATCACGTGACTCATTTTTCTTAAAGACTTTGGAAAAAACTGCTGAATTCAGTTAGAAGGGCAATTTATTCTCCCAGTAAACCCTCCAATAGTGTACTGAGAAATGCCGAAATAGAAAGGCACATAAACTAGGTCCTGGAAACAATATCAGTGCTTGAGGTCTAAACAAACAGACAAAAAGGAAAACCCAATATGTACAAATCATCAACTACCTTGAATCCCCTACCAATGAAAATACATTTGGACTCATTTATTCATTGAGCACCTTTTATATGGTAGTGACCTGAATAAAATAAGACAAATGGATGGAAAAAATAATGACTGCTTTAAGAGAAGTAGTACTCTTGCCTGGAAAATCCCATGGATAGAGGAGCCTGGTGGGCTACAGACCATGGGGTTGCTAAGAATCGGACACGACTGAGAGACTTCACTTTTCACTTTTATGCATTGGAGAAGGAAATGGCAACCCACTCCAGTGTTGTTGCCTGGAGAATCCCAGGGACAAGGGAGCCTGGTGGGCTGCCGTCTATGGGGTCGCACAGAGTTGGACACGACTGAAGCGACTTAGCAGCAGCAGCAGCAGCAGCAGGCCGGACAAGTTTTGATAATGACATAGAATATATAGAAGAAGGGTGACTCTCCTTCATGAGCTGCTAGACCAATAGCTGACTGTTGTCCTCATTCACTGACAGCAAAGACTTAGGAGAAAGAGCTCACTTGAAGGGGATCAGGGTAAGATGGTAAGTTCATTATTGCACACACTGAGATTTGGGTTTCTGTGAGATATCCAAGTGGAGATGTCAAGAAAACAGATATTAAGAGTCTGACCTTAATAAGATATCCAGCTTATAACAGTACTTGGGGGTTAATCTTCATTGATAGTAATTAAAATCATGAAAATGGATGAGTTTACTCAAAAAGTATGTTTGAAGATAGAAAAGAGCCCAATATAGTCTTGAGAAATGGCAATGAAAACACAAAAATAGGAGAATCCACAAAGCAGAACTGAGCCAACTTAAATTGTGCATGGGGAGAGAAGAGTCATTTTTCTGCTTTTCCAAAAATAGAATTATAGAAATTATCTCACTGTCTTGCCACTATGGGTGGCCTTAAGTGTGTACTTAAGTGTGTGAGGCAAGGGTCATTTAACCAGGGTTTTAGGTGGCTTAGAGAAATCCTTTGTACACATCTGCAGACAGCTTGAGAAGCGGTGGCAGATAGCTGCAGTGCTTGCTACCAGAGAGTTAACTGGTTGTAGAAGGGAGATTTTTCAAGTTGCTCTCAGCTCTCAAGGTTAAATGATGAGAGGGCTTTCTTCATTGCACCTTCTCAAGAAGGTGAAATTGGGAGATTTAACCTGAATAATTCACGTGAAAATAAAACCATTTGGGACTTGTCATTGCTTAATGTAGAAATCCATCATTATTTTACACAACTGGATACACTTAGTTCTTCACTTTTATCACAGAAACTCAGGAAGCATGTAACTACATATTCATTCTCAGTATAACTCTTTGTTGCCAAGATGAAGTACAAAAGTAGAGAGGTCAGAAAAAAAGTGTGCGTTCTCCCAGTATGTTTCAGTTTGGAGGTGACCTCACTGAACTGCCAAATACTTGACCCTGATCACAACTGGCCTTCACAACAGGGCAGTGTGAGGCTTCAGATGTATTGAAGTGATTTCCCAGAAGTTTTCCATAGTCCTTTGGGATTTGAAAGAAACCTAACCCTTGAATGAAGTGAAACATCCTTTGCCAGAAAATTAGCATCATAATCAGGGGTAGTATTGTAAGAATGCAGTTCAGATACCAAAAGATACACAGTCTAACTGGAGTTAAAGACACTGACAGTTCCTCTGTTATGGTTTTCCAGTAGTCATGTATGGATATGAGAATTGGACCATAAGGAAGGCTAAGCACCAAAGAATTGATACTTTTGAAATGCAGTGCTGGAGAATACCCTTGAGAGTCCCTTGGACAGCAAGGAGATCAAACTGGTCAACCTTAAAAGAAATCAACCTTGAATACTCATCGGAAGGACTGATGATGAAGCTGAAGCTCAAGGTCCAATACTTAGGCCACCTAATGCAAGGAGCCGACTCATTGGAAAAGTTCCTGATGCTGAGAATGATTGAGGGCAGGAAGAGAAGGGGATGACAGAGGATGAGATAGTTGGATAGCATCACTGACTAAATGGACATGAGTCTGAGCAAATTCAGGGAGATAGTGACAGACAGGGAAGCCTGGCAGGCTGCAGGTCATGGAGCTGCAAAGAGCTGGACATGACTGAAGGACTGAACAACAGCAACAGTTCCCCTGCAAGGGGGAAACTTGCCCTTCAAGGTCCTGGACCTCCTAGAAAATGCTCCGTCAACTGACATTTTCCTTTGGTTACAAGATGGTCTCCTAATCCACAAGAATTGAAGTCTATTTGAGGTTCTGCATTACTAAGATAAATGTTATTTAGTTATGAAGAAATAATTTGAATTTAGGCTCAAATGCTGTGTCTGAATCATAAGAGAATGACATATTTGATGGATATTACATCAGAGGACCCTGGATTACCTGCATGCATCTGTAGTCCATCTCTGAAATCTCTCTCTGCTCTCTATAAGAGCAAGAATTATACTCAACTTCAGAATGTGAACAGCCCCTGGTCCTCTCCCTAGAGCTATTGAACACAGCAGGACATGTTTCTTTTCTGGCTATCACTATCTGAATCTGCTGCTGCTGCTGCTGCTAAGTCGCTTCAGTCGTGTCCGACCCTGTGCGACCTGAGAGACGGCAGCCCACCAGGCTCCCCTGTCCCTGGGATTCTCCAGGCAAGAACACTGGAGTGGGTTGCCATTTCCTTCTCCAATGCATGAAAGTGAAAAGTGAAAGTGAAGTAGCTCAGTCGTGTCCAACTCCTAGCGACCCCATGGACTACAGCCCACCAGGCTCCTCCATCCATGGGATTTTCCAGAGAAGAGTACTGGAGTGGGGTGCCATTTGAATCTGCAGGGATGTGCTAAAAGAAGGCCTCTCCCGGCTCTGCCTGGAAAACTTTCTAATATCAGCACATACCCTCCTGTGTGGTGGGAAGCTGAGCCCTCTTCCCCTCTGAGATAAGAAGCGGAAGTTGATTGCTCCCTGGTTAGCTCTTAAGGTGTAAGTCTCTGTTCTTTGCCTCTTCAGTTGGAGGAAAAGACCTGTTCTTAGTTTCATCTTCAGACTTAGGAAATGCAGTTTCATCTTCAATTTTCAATCAGACCAAAACTCGTAGTGCCACACCAAAAGCATGCACAAAGCACATGATGGCAGAGAGGAGGCAGGGAACTTCTCTGCGTGGGGCAAGCAGAGAACACTTCATGGAATAAGTGACTGAATTTGCTCTGGAGAGTAAGTAGATGTTTTCCATGAGGACAAGACAGCAAGGGTACATTTGGCAAAGGAAATAGCATGTGTAAAGTCATAAATAAAATGGTGATATTTTCTGGAGAACTACCAAAAAATTAATGAAGTCTGAGGTATAAGAGGGACTTTCCTGGTGGCTCAGAAAAGTATAAGAAGTAGATGATGAGTCTAGTACATAAGGACCTCAATTGTGAGCGCATGCAATGCAAACAGTTCTGGATTTTATTCTCTAAAGGTGATGAATTTCAGTGAAAAGTTACAGGCAGGGAAGGGCATGATTTGATCAGTGTGTACTCTGACTGTGAAGACAGTCTCAATCATCAGGCTCAGGGAACAGCTTCTCAGAACCGAGGGCCAACTGTGTTAAACAACTCTTTGCCTTGCCATCTACTTTACACAGAAAAGTGCAATGATTATATCACTTACAATATCAAAAATAGTCTAGACTTACATACACATGTCCTTTGGTCTCACTTCAGCAGCTAGAGAAAGAAGCAATTTATAAGAAATGCCAGCAAGCAGATTTTTTTGGACAGAGAGGGTGACATTTGTGCACAAGAAAATGCCAGGGTAAATAAATTAGCACCATCTCCTCCTCTCAGCAGAAAATCACAGAATATATATTCACTTTAAAGTGATAGAAAGTCAAGAGAGTTTAATTTTACACTAGGCACCATTCTCTCCTTGATTAACAACAATAATAATATCACATGTTTCTTGAATATTTATAAATAATAAATTATTCTCAAATTTAATATTTCACATAATCAATACAACATCTCTGTAAGGAGCTGGAAAGCTAGGCAGGATCTATGCATTTATCTCATACATACATACATACATATATATATATATATATATATATATATATATATATATCTCAAAACTAGTAGTTCCAGAATCCAAATGCTATAGCATTAGGCTTATTCTTTTTTCCGTTATATTCAATACTATATATGTAGGAGATAATAGACATGTGTACATTTTTACTATAATAGAATTCCAGAAAGCCAAGCTAACTAGTTTCTAATGGATTGGGCAAGGTCATCCTAAACTCTCCAATCTGTTCTTGCACTCAGCAATTGAGGAGAGTCAGGTAAAGTAGGACATGACAAAGATAAATCCCATGGGCACCCCCTATGATCTCATAGCACTTTTCCTCGCAACCTTCCCCTTTCCATCCTGTCATCTCCTGTGGAATTCCATTGTCTTAACAGGCTAATTATATATTTCAGAGTTTGAGCACAGAAATAACAACAGCCTTCAGTTTATATAGCTTTGTTTTTTCTCATTCTGTTTTCAGAAGCCCAAAGTACTGTTTTAATTGCTTAAAGAGTAGGGAGGTCTTGTGGTGAGCCTGTCTTTCCCTTTATGTTAAGTTGTTAGACTCCACAGTAATTTCCCTTTTTGACCACCTGCCTCTACCAAAAGGTAAAAGATGAAATGGAAGAAAAATAGAGGACAGCATATAATCATCACAAAATTAAAATCCCCCCTTTTTCTTCTATCATACATGGTTTATGAGCGAGGAATGCCTGAAGAGCTGGATATTAATTCAAAAACGGAGTAAAAGTAAAACATTGAGCAGTTCAGTCTCTGAGTTTGCCTATAGGGAGGTAACCATCCCTCTTCTGTCTGCCACTAACACCACTGTGTAGTATAAAAGGGCCACGATAGCTAGCGTTTGAATTACACAGTAGTCAAGCTAGATAATTAAATTTCCCTTCCAGAAAGAATATGTCCCTGCTGAGGAAACCTTATTGCATACTGGTGTTCATGGTGGCCATTATTAAATTTGTAGGACATGTCTTTGTATTATAACGATTCATGTAAAAGTTACCATTACACAACCCAAAACGGTCAGAAAAAGGACCAAAATTCCAGCATGGTTTGAAAAAGGATCTGAAATTCTCCCAAGATTTACTTAACAAAGTGCATCCTAGCTCTTCATCAATAACAAAGAGAACCACTGCCCAAAGTGTTCTTGCTTTTCCTTGATGGACGGTAAATAGGGAAGCTTCTGCTATAGGAAAACTACATCCAATCCCTCAGAAACTTCTTCTAGACTGTTCTTTGAGGATATTTCAGTGTCCTGAGTTGATGTGATATAGGAGGAAGGTGTGATGATGACCTACCAATATGAAAATAAGTTCTGTTCATTGTTAGGGGATTCCAGTTCTAATACTGATTCCAGACTTGTGCATATGTCATTGCAAAAGTTTCCCTCAGATATTGATTGGGCCTATTGATGTATTTTTAAATAAAGTTCAATATACTACATAAGACTATAATTTCGTTAGACTCACAACAAACTCTCTTAAAAGCCTGTGCTATTGTGAATATCACTTGTGTTTTCTTTAGAGAGACAAAAAGAGAGAAACAGATGTCACTATTATACTATTATGTGATCCTAAACGGCATATGTGTCTCTCATTTCCATTTGGTTTGAATTCAGTGTAACATGTATGAAACAGTTATCTCTATCTTATACCTTTTTCAACCCCCCATAGTACCTAGCTCAGAATTAGTACTCAAAAAATTTTGCAAATAATTTGTCAATCACCAAGTAATTACTGAAAATCTGTGTAGCATTCATGATGTTTTTGCTCTATGGAAAATAACAATATATATAAGAACCTTGCCTTAAAAATCACATAAACTTGTTGGAAAAACAATAATATTTACATTTCAAATGTTCCAGTATTTTTCAAACATAAGTTTCGATCCTGAACATAATCATACATGTAATATGGGTCATTAAGGGTCTTTACTTCTTCCTTTGAGTTTATCATGTCAAATGTTTATTTCTCATTCATCCTTTCTACTCCTCCATGTCCTGTAAAACAGGTGTTTTTTTTTTTTTCCTTTCAGCGAAATTGACTTAAATGAGTGTAGAAGAAAGTGAAAGATAGAAAAAGTACTATTCATTTAATTAATATAGGTCTTCAATAAAATTTGTGTTCTCAAGTATTTTTCCTACTCTATAGTCAAATATCTCTTATTGATGGAAGAAAGGGTATCATATGTTTAAAGTGCTAATATATTTTACTGACAAATTTGAGGATGGGAATTCAGACACGGTATATTTTCAATCACTGAGGAAGCCTCAGTTGGCTACTTCAAACAGCTGCTTTTTGATTTTATGATTGCAATTTTGTACTCTACAAGAAATGCATCATATCTGTCCCTTCTTAAACAGTTCACCTAGCTCACTGTCATAAAGGACAGGATCCATGCATTCTATCTTGGTAAAATAAGGCCTTTCATAAATGAACTCTTATCTGCCTTTCCAGTCTCATTTTGGGTGGAGGTAGATGGCAATTTTCTAGGTTGACTTTGAGAAAGCAGCCAAAGAGGGTCACTTCTATTTCAGATTAGAAAGGATTCCCAACATTTTGGAAATTTATTTTTAAAATGGCTTATATCTATACTTGATTCAAAAGAGAACATTTTAACATCACAACAATAAGCAAGGAAGCTTAGGTGTTAGAATTGAGCAAATTCTGTAACCGATTGCTTTTTATTAGAATACAACATATATCAAAGGAGTAGAAATTCCAGACAGCTCATTATTAAAGAGAAAGATGAATAAAAGCAGACTGCATTTTATCTAAGTTATCCAGCTGATCAATCAATTCAAATGAGTCTTCCTATTACAAGGATATCAGCCAAACTGGCACTCCAATCTCTGATTGATAGCTGAGAGTAGGATTAATTTGGGGTCATAAGAAAAGAATGAAACAACCATTCCCTTTTTTTTAAAAATAAATCTCATATAGAGATGATAGGTCCTTAGACAGTTAGATAAATAAGCAAGCATATCTAGGGTATTCTTCTTTAAAATTCCAGACCACTGTTTGTGCTATTTAGGTGATAATAAGCTGTCATTTAACACTTTTTTAATCATCCAAAAGAATTTAAACTCTCAAAGACTCAATCCCAGGATTTACAATCCATGCCAGAATCTATGCTAGTAGCCTCTGCCTTCACTTGTCATACTGGATACCCACAAACCATGCAATGGTCTTTGGGCTACCCAAGATTTTGGCTAGCTTTGTGCCTCCTTATATGTTCTCTTGCCCCTTTGACTAGCTTGAAGGTCCCAGGGATGTTATGTTGCTCTTAAATGGGCATTTTGAAATGTGCTGTAAGTGACAGGTTATGGTCAGGAGCCAGCTGTTCACATATTTGATCAGCCAGCAGGAAATCTTTCAGCAGTTCTTAAATAAAAAATACAGGATGGTGTCGGTGTTTGGTGACACTGTTTTTAATCTTCACATTTCTCACTGACAGGAGGTAATGGTTATCCATGGGAGACCTGTCACATGACAACAGCTTCTTTACCACCAGGAGAGTCACAATATGGCCTACGAAACTACCTTAGCAGTCATAGCATTTGGTGCTACTTTTTCTGGAAAGGCTATGTTAGGCCAGAGAGGTTTAAAAAAGAAAGACTGTATTATCACTAGAATTTCTTTTATTTCTATTTTTCTAAATTAGTATAAAATGCCTTCTCTAATAATATTAATATAATCACAGAAATTAAGGTAAGGCATAAAATTGCATTCAATTCCAATATTCTTAAAGTTAGACCATAAATTGAACTGATTTACTGACAGGTCAAATTGATCAAAGAACTATCAGCACAAGACTGACATCTAGCATTCCCGTCATCATCTGCAGCAAGTAAAACTTTTACTTTGCTGCTGATCGGAGTGAAAGAATGGGATTGAGTTTCATTAGAAGCCCCTGTTCTAAGGAATGTTTTATCTCAAATTCTGGAATTGTTCCAGGAGTATCTATCACCAATTTATAGAAGGGCCAGAGAACATTTCATTGTACTCTACAGTCAATCACTAAAAATTAATATGTATGAAATAACACAAAGTATTCAGGTACAGAGGAAATACAAAGACAAAACTTGATCAATAATTTTTTAAAAGAAAACTTCAAAGCAAAGTAAAGCATTAACTTCAGTCAAGATCATAAGAAGCAATGGTCCTTTTCTTTGTGACCACAAACTTGAGCTTTGCTGATTTCTCTTCATGCAGTGATGATGGACTATTAGATACAACATAATTTACAAAGGTGTTTGCCATGTTTATGATAGAGAAGGTAATGCAGGAAAGCTTATTTCTGATATATGTGTGTTCATTGGAAGGACTGATGTTGAAGCTGAAATTCCAATACTTTGGCCACCTGATGCAGAGAGCTGACTCTTTTGAAAAGACCCTGATGCTGAGAAAGATTGAGGGCAGGAGGAGAAGGGGATGACAGAGAATGAGATGGTTGGATGGCATCACTGGCAGAATGGACATGGGGTTGGGTGGACTCCAGGAGTTGGTGATGGACAGGGAGGCCTGGGGTGCTGCAGTTCATGGGGTCACAAAGAGTTGGACACGACTGAGCGACTGAGCTGAACTGATGCACACATATTCATAGGCTCTACAGTGTAACTGCAGCATGCAGACTAAGTGTGGAACATAATCCTTTTTCCCTGGTGGCTCAGATGTTAAAGAATCTGCCTGCAATGTGGGAGACCCAGGTTCAATCCTGGTGTTCGGAAGATCCCCTGGAGAAGGGAATGGCTACCTACTCCAGTATTCTGGCCTGAAAAATCCCATAGACAGAGGAGCCTGGCGGGCTACAGTCCATGGGATCACAAAGAGTTGGACATGACTGAGCACACGTGCATATGCCCACACAGGAATTCCTTCAAAATATCTAAAATTCAGGGTTTCTCAATCTCAGCACTATGGACTTAGACCAGATCATCCTTTGTTACAAAAAGTTGTCCAATGCGTTGTAAAAGGTTGAGCAACACCCCTAACCACTACCAATTAGATCCTTCCTCCAGCCACGTTGTGACAACCAAAAATGTCTCCAGTCATAGCCAGACATCCATGGAGGGCAAAAATTACTCCCAGTTGAGAATCACTCATCTAAATTGTTAAAAATTATTTCCTTCCATTCTTCTACCCAATATAGGGCAAGCCTTGTCCTTAATTCTTCACATAAAAACTAAGACATCATTCTTGTAGAAAAATCTTTGAGAGTTTGTAAGTTTAAAATAAAAGCAGCTCCAGAATAACTTAGAATGATTACATGTAGCATTTCATGGTCCTCTGACTCCCTTACTGGGAGTCATCCTGATAGGCTCCTCCTGTGTGTTTCTCACAAAGGAACCACCTACTCTCCCACCACTACCAGTGTTATGAATACATTTACTCTCAGAAACCAGCCTTTCAAAATGCTCAAAGAGAGGGAGAATTTCTTATCCACCCATCGACCCCCACACCATTCAGGGCTGCCCTTTCTCTTCAGGGCAGCTAACTGCCATCAATGACACCAACGAGATGCTAAAGATAGACATCCCAGCTGACACTCTCTAAACACATTGGTTGTGAACTGAGTCCTGAGTTTAGCGACTACGACAGGAGTTCTATGAATTCTCAGAAGTACATGAATAAAGATAACTATATTATAAGCTATTTATCACCTTCAACCTACCCACTTAGTTATGGCCTAACTCTGTGGACAATAATATCCAAACCAACAGACTATCATTACTCTGCTCTGGATTATCCACTCATTACTAACACTATGTGTAGGATTTTAACATCCCAGTTCCTTTCTTAGTTTTTAATTCAGCATGAGTGAGTTGCATCTCCAGTTCTCTCCACCAGTACTCGTCATCATTCATCAAACTGAGACAAATGAAAAATATCCAAAACTCTGCTTGAATAAGTCATGGTTTGCATATGGCGCAGTGCATTCTAAATACATAGAAAGCCAAAGAAAAAAATTTATTATATCTACACCGAAAAAGAAAAAAAAAAGGAACTGAGGGAATTGACACATACAGCACACTAGCAGAGTTAACCTCCTAATGTGAAATGGGGGCGTTAGCACTGGCACTTTCCACTCAGGACAAATTGAAGGCTTCAGCTCTGAAAGATCAAAACTGTCTAGAGATTTGAAAAGGTGGCTTTTTGAGCCCTAACTTTTTAAGATTTCAAACATCATCAGGGCCAATTTCAGTCAGTCCAGTTTATTTCAGTCACTCAGTCGTGTCCGACTCTTTACGACCCCATGAATCGCAACACGCCAGGCCTCCCTGTCCATCACCAACTCCCGGAGTTCACTCAGACTCATGTCCATCCAGTCAGTGATGACGCCATCCAGCCATCTCATCCTCTGTCGTCCCCTTCTCCTCCTGCCCTCAATCCCTGCCAGCATCAGAGTCTTTCCAATGAGTCAACTCTTCGTGTGAGGTGGCCAAAATACTGGAGATTCAGCTTTAGCATCATTCCTTCCAAAGAAATCCCAGGGTTGATCTCCTTCAGAATGGAACTGGTTGCATCTCCTTGCAGTCCAAGGGACTCTCAAGAGTCTTCTCCAACACCACAGTGCAAAAGCATCAATTCTTTGGCGCTCAGCTTTCTTCACAGTCCAACTATCACATCCATACATGACAACAGAAAAAACGATAGCCTTTACGAGACGGACCTTAGTCGGCAAAGTAATATCTCTGCTTTTGAATATGCTATCTAGGTTGGTCATAACTTTTCTTCCAAGGAGTAAGTGTCTTTTAATTTCATGGCTGCAGTCACCATCTGCAGTGATTTTGGAGCCCAAAAAAAATGAAGCCTGACACTGTTTCTACTGTTTCCCCATCTATTTCCCATGGAGTGATGGGACCAGATGCCATGATCTTCATTTTCTGAATGTTGAGCTTTAAGCCAACTTTTTCGCTCTCCTCTTTCACTTTCATCAAGAGGCTTTTTAGTTCCTCTTCACTTTCTGCCATAAGGGTGGTGTTATCTGCATATCTGAGGTTATTGATATTTCTCCAGGCAATCTTGATTCCAGCTTTTGTTTCTTCCAGTCCAGCATTTCCATGATGTACTCTGCATAGAAGTTAAATAAGCAGGGTGACAATATACAGCCTTGACATACTCCTTTTCCTATTTGAAACCAGTCTGTTGTTCCATGTCCAGTTCTAACTGTTGCTTCCTGACGGGCATACAGATTTCTCAAGAGGCAGGTCAGGTGGTCTGGTATTCCCATCTCTTGAAGAATTTTCCACAGTTTATTGTGATCCACACAGTCAAAGGCTTTAGCATAGTCAATAAAGTGAAATAGATGTTTTTCTGGAACTCTCTTGCTTTTTCCATAATCCAGCGGATGTTGGCAATTTGATCTCTGGTTCCTCTGCCTTTTCTAAAACCATCCTGTACATCTGGAGGTTCACGGTTCACATATTGCTGAAGCCTGGCTTGGAGAATTTTGAGCATTATTTAACTAGCATGTGAGATGAGTGCAATTGTGCAGTAGTTTGAGCATTCCTTGGCATTGTCTTTCTTTGGGATTTGAATGAAAACTGACCTTTTCCAGTCCTGTGGCCACTGCTGAGTTTTCCAAATTTGCTGGCATATTGAGTGCAGCACTTTCACAGCATCATCTTTCAGGATTTGAAACAGCTCAACTGGAATTCCATCACTTCCACCAGCTTTGTTCGTAGTGATGCTCTCTAAGGCCCACTTGACTTCACATTTCAAGATGTCTGGCTCTAGGTCAGTGATCATACCATCGTGATTATCAGGGACATGAAGATCTTTTTTGTACAGTTCTTCTGTGTATTCTTGCCAACTCTTCTTAATATCTTTTGCTTCTGTTAGAGCCATATCATTTCTGTCCTTTATCGAGCCAATCTTTGAATACAATGTTCCCTTGGTATCTCTAATTTTCTTGAAGAAATCTCTAGTCTTTCCCATTCTGTTCTTTTCCTCTATTTCTTTGCCTTGATCGCTGAAGAAGGCTTTCTTATTTCTTCTTGCTATTCTTAGGAACTCTTCATTCAGATGCTTCTTTCCATTTCTCCTTTGCTTTTCACTTCTCTTCTTTTCACAGCTATTTGTAAGGCCTCCCCAGACAGCCATTTTGCTTTTTTGCATTTCTTTTCCATGGGGATGGTCTTGATCCCTGTCTCCTGTACAATGTCACGCACCTCATTCCATAGTTCATCAGGCACTCTTATCTATCAGATCTAGTCCCTTAAATCTATTTCTCACTTCTACTGTATAATCATAAGGGATTTGATTTAGGTCATACCTCAATGGTCTAGTGGTTTTCCCTACTTTCTTCGATTTAAGTCTGAATTTGGCAATAAGAAGTTCATGATCTGAGCCACAGTCAGCTCCTGGTCTTGTTTTTGTTGACTGTATAGAGCTTCTCCATCTTTGGCTGCAAAGAATATAATCAATCTGATTTCAGTGTTGATCATCTGGTGATGTCCATGTGTAGAGTCTTCTCTTGTGTTGTTGGAAGTGGGTGTTTGCTATGACCAGTGCATTTTCTTGGCCAAACTCTATTAGTCTTTGCCCTGTTTCATTCCACATTCCAAGGCCAAATTTGCCTGTTACTCCAGGTGTTTCTTCACTTCCTACTTTTGCATTCCAGTCCCCAATAAGGACATCTTTTTTGGGTATTAGTTCTAAAAGGTCTTGGAGATTTTCATGGAACCATTCAACTTCGGCTTCTTCAGCATTACTGGTTGGGGCATAGACTTGGATTCCAGTGATACTGAATGGATTGCCTTGGAAACGAACAGAGATCATTCTGTCGTTTTTGAGACTGCATCCAAGTACTGCATTTCGGACTCTTTTGTTTTGCCATGCCCACAGAGCAACCCAAGACAGGCAGGTCATGGTGGAGAGGTCTGACAGAACATGGTCCACTGGAGAAGGGAATGGCAAACCATTTCAGTATTCTTGCCTTGAGAATCCCATGAACAGTATGAAAAGGCAAAATGATAGGATACTGAAAGAGGAACTCCCCAGGTCAGTAGGTGCCCAAGATGCTACTGGAGATCAGTGGAGAAATAACTCCAGAAAGAATGAAGGGATGGAGCCAAAGAAAAACAATACCCAGCTGTGGATGTGATTGGTGATAGAAGCAAGATCCGATGCTGTAAAGAGCAATATTGCATAGGAACCTGGAATGTCAGGTCCATGAATCAAGGCAAATTGGAAGTGGTCAAACAAGAGAGGGCAAGAGTGAACATCGACATTCTAGGAATCAGAGAACTAAAATGGACTGGAATGGGTGAATTTAACTCTGATGACCATTATATCTACTACTGTGGGCAGGAATCCCTCAGAAGAAATGGAGTAGTCATCACGGTCAACAAAAGAGTCCGAAATTTCAGTCAAGGTGCCCCATTTTGTGTGTGTGTTGCAGAAAGATATCAGTCAAGCTTCATTCAAAGTATTTATTCACTATTAATGCACATTGTGCAGGTAGCAAACAAAACTTTTAGCATATCAATATTTGTGTAAATACCTCTGTTTCTGAGCAATAGGAAAGATGAAAAATAAATGCAAGGAAGAAACGAAAGACATTGAAATTTCTAGAATAATGTAAATAGAGAAGTTGCTTATAAATTTTTTAAAACATGAAATGTGGATATTTATCCACAGTATGTGGTTGACCCCCAGCCCAGCTCTAAATGCAACTCTGTTTATTTTTGCCTATAAGTTTTAAATTATTTATATTTACTAGGATTTTTAATTATTTGCTTTCAATATATTTATAGTGCTTACAAATAGAAGAGTATAACAGAAAGCTAAAACTACTGGAAAAGTAGAAAAATTAATCATATTTGATAAATATGTAAATCTTATTACTGTGTCATTTTAACTGAATTGCTTTGTTCACACTCCAACTTTTTCATTTATAGTGGTCCATAACTGTAGTGTTGGAAAAGACTCTTGAGAGTCCCTTGGACTGCAAGGAGATCAAACCAGTCTATTCTAAAGGAGGTCAGCCCTGGGATTTCTTTGGAAGGAATGATACTAAAGCTGAAACTCCAGTACTTTGGCCACCTCATGTGAAGAGTTGACTCATTGGAAAAGACTCTGATGCTGGGAGGAATTGGGGGCAAGAGAAGGGGACGACAGAGGATGAGATGGCTGGATGGCATCACTGACTCAATGGACCTGAGTTTGAGTGAACTCTGGGAGTTGGTGATAGACAGGGAGGTCTAGCATGCTGCAATTCATGGGGTCGCAAAGAGTTGGACACAACTGAGTAACTGAACTGAACTGAATACGCACTTAGATTAGATTAAAATGCATATTGCAATCCTAGAACAGCTACTGAAAATCTTTTTTACAGTAGTATAATTGATATGCAAAGAGAAGAGACAAAATGAAATAGGGTAAAATAGCCAATTTTAAGAAGGAAAAGCATAAAAAGAGGAAAAATAGCAGAAACAAATCTGAATGCCATAAATAAGAAAACAGTTTCAAATATAAGTTATATTATCTGTGTTAATAATCCTTCCAAATATGAAAGATCTAAATATGCCAATTAAAAGGCAGAGATTGTCAGAACACCTAGAAGTAAAAGATAAGACCAAACTATTTGTTATATGCAAGAAACCTACTTTAAAGACTCAGAGAGGTTTAAAGTAATGGGATAGAGAAAGTTGTAGCAGGCCTCCATGAAACCAAAGAAAGCTGGATTTACTATAATTATAGACAAAATATATTCCAAAACAAGAAAAATTACCATGGATAAAGAGTGGCATAATATATGATAAAGGGGCCAATTATCCAAGAAAACAGAACGCTCTTTAACATATGTGCACCTAACAGTACAACAGAAAAATACGTGAGGCAAACTCTCATAGAACTGCAAGGATAAAAAGACAAATGTACTCTTACTGTTTTCAACTTCAGCAGCTCTCCTTCCAAAAAATTGGTAGATCAAACAGGCATAAAGCTGTAAGGACATAGTTGTCTTAAACAGCACTATCAATCCATTTGATCTAATTTACATTTATAGAATATTCCATTCATTAAGAGAAGAATGCACATTCTTCTCACATTGAACATCCACTAATATGTACCACATTCTGGGGCCATAAAACACCTTAACAAATTTAAAAGAATAGAAATCATACAAAACATATTCACATACCATCATGGACTTTAACTAGCATTAGAAAAGATAGCTGGAAAATCAAATACTTGGGTATTAAATAGCATAGTTCTATAAATATAAGGCCAAAGGAGAAGTTTCCAGGAAAATTTTTTTTTAATTGAACTAAATGAAAATAAAAATAGAATATATGAAAATTAGTGAAATATACTGAAAGTATTGCTTAGATGGAAATTTATAGCATTAAATGCATATATTAGGAGAAAACAATAATCAGTAATCTGAATTTTTATCTTAGAAAACTAGAAGCAAAAACGTAAAGCTCTCACTGTTTGCAGAGGACATGATACTGTACATAGAAAACCCTAAAGGTAGAATCAGAAAATCACTAGAGCTAATCAATGAATTTTAAAAAGTTTCAGGATACAAAATCAATACACAGAAATAACTTGCATTTCAATATACATTTCTATATACTGAAAATCAGAAAGAGAAATTAAGGAATCAATCCCATTCACCATTGCAACTAAAAAATTAAATATCTAGGAATATACTTACCTGAAGAGACAAAAGAACTGTACACAGAAGATTATAAAACACTAATGAAAGAAATCAAAGATGACATAAACAGATGGAGAGATATCAATATTGTGAAAATGATTATACTACCAAATGCAATCTACAGATTTAATGTGATCCCTATCAAATTACCAGTGGCATTTTTCACAGAACTAGAACAAAAAATTCCACAATTCATATGGAAACACAAAAGAGCTTGAACAGCCAAAGCAGTCTTGAGAAAGAAGAATGGAGTTGGAGGCATCAACCTTCCTGACTTCAGATTATACTACAAAGCTACAGTCATCAAGATAGTATGGTACTGGCACAAAAAAAGAAATATAAATCAATGGAACAAGATAGAAAACCCAGGAATAAACCCATGCACCTATGGATACCTTATTTTTGACAAAGGAGGCAAGAATATACAATGGGGCAAAGACAGTCTCTTCAATAAATGGTGCTGCAAAAACTGGACAGCTACACGTAAAAGAATGAAATTAGAACACTTCCTAACACCATAGACAAAGATAAACACAAAATGGATTAAAGATGTAAATGTAAGACCAGAAACTATAAAACTCTTAGAAGAAAAGATAGGCAGAACACTTGACGACATAAATCAAAGCAAGATCCTCTATGACCCAACTCCTAGAGTAATGTAAATAAAAACAAAAGTAAACAAGTGGGACCTGATTAAACTTAAAAGCCTTTATACGGCAAAGGAAACCATAAGCAAGATGAAAAGACAACCCTCAAAATGAGAGAAAATAATAGCAATGACACAACTAACAAAGGATTAATTTCCAAAATATACAAGTAGCTCATACAATCCAATACCAGAAAAACAAACAACCCAATCAAAGAGTGGGAAAAAGACCTAAACAGACATTCTCCAGAGAAGACATACAGATGGCTAACAAACACATGAAAAGATGTTCAACATCACTCATTATTAGAGAAAGGCAAATTAAAACAACAATGAGATATCACCTCACATCAGTCAGAATGACCATCATCAAAAAATCTACAAACAATAAACTCTGGAGAGGGTGTGAAGAAAAGGGAATGCTCTTGCACTGTTGGTGGGAATGTAAATCGATACAACCACTACGGAAGACGATATGGAGATTCCTTTAAAAACTAGAAATAAAACCGCCATATGACCAGCAATCCCGCTCCTAGGCATATATTCTAAAAAAAAACAAAATTGAAAGAGACACATGTATCCCATTGTTCACTGCAGCTCTATTTATAATAACTAGAACATGGAAGAAATGTAGATGTCCATCAACAGATGAATGGATAAAGAAGTTGTGGTACATATACACAATGGAATATTAGCCATAAAAAGGAATGCATTTCAGTCAGTTCTAATGAGGTGGATGAACCTAGAACCTATTATTCAGAGTGAAGTAAGTCAGAAAGAGAAAGATAAATATCATATTCTAACCCCTACATATGGAATCTAGAAAAATGGTATTGAAGAATTTATTCACAGGGCAGCAATGGAGAAACAGAGAATAGACTTAGGACATGGGGAGAGTGGAGGATAGGGTGAGAGATATGGAAAGAGTAACATGGAAACTTATATTACATATGTAAAATAGCCAGTGGGAATTTGCTGTATCGCTCAGGACTCTCAAACAGGGGCTCTGTATCAATCTAGAGGGGTGGGACAGGGAGGGAAATGGGAGGAAGGTTCAAAAGGAAGGAGCTATATGTATACAAATGGCTGGTTCACGTTGAGGTTTGACAGAAAACAATATTCTATAAAGCAATTATCCTTCAATATTTAAAAAAGTAATTTAAGCCTAAGGCTAGCAGAAGAAAAGAAATAATAAACAAATAGAGAATAAATCAATGAAAACAAGAAAATGATAGAGAAAATCAGCAAAACAAAATACTGTTTTTGAAAATACCAATAAATTTGCTAAACACCTAGCCAGGCTAGCCAAAAAAGGAAAGAAAGAAGATGCAAATTATCACTATTAGAAATGAAAGAGGGGTCATCACTACTAATTACATGGGCACTAAAAGTAAAACAAATGAACACTGGAAACAACATTATAGCCCAAAACATTGATAACATGGAAAAAATAAACCAGTTCCTTGAAAAACACAATCTACCGAAACTTACAGGAAGAGAAACAGATGACTTCAATGAGCTTTATATCAGGTTTAAAGGTGGAACAAATAATAAATAATCTCCCATAAAGAAAAGAAAAACCCAGATGGTTTTCCTTGTGAATTCTATCAAATGTTTAAGAAAGAAATGATGCCAATTTCCCACTATCTACTCCAGAAAAATAGAAGCAGAAGGAATACTTTCTAGTTTATTCTTTAAATTCTGTTACTCCAGCCACATTGGTCTTCTTGGTTTTGCTTAACTAAACTAGGAATATTTCTACCTCTGGGTCTTTGCACCTTCTGGCCCTTCTATCAGGACACTCTACCTCAAAAGTTCCTAAGGTCCATTTCTTTACCTCTTTGAAGTTTTTATTCCATGAGATCTGGCATCTGTTTAAAAGAGCAACACCATTGCACCTCTACCATCACTACTTACTCTCTTTCTCTGCTTTGATTTTTCCCTCAGCACTTAATTGTGTCTGGCATATTATATATTCTACTAGTCATTTTCTATCTCTCCTAATGGAAAATTCCAGAAAGATAACAGTTCTTGCATATTTTTTTCACTGTTGCATCTTCAGTAGAAAAGTGCCCCATCATAATAATGGCTCGATATATAACCATAATTGCTGAGTAAATGAATGGATGAATTATGCAAAATAATGTTTGACTTTTTTCAAAGCCTGGTTTACACTGAAAAGCATAAGTCAAGAGCTGCAAATAATTCCTTTTTTCTTTAGGAGAGAAGACAACAAATCCTACCACAGAATTGATTCCACATTTTCTCCTGATGAACAGGTGATATAAATGCATATGTATCTTAGGCAAAAGGAAGTGTACAATTCATTAACCTATTGAAATCACCAGACTTTTTTTTTCCTTTCTTTTGTCCTTAGAATTTTTTCTTTTTTTAATTTGTTTATTTTTTAATTGGACGATAACTGCTTTACAACATGGAAATCATATCTGAAAAAGACACTTGTACCCCAGTGTTCACTCCAGGACTATTTACAATAGCTAGACACAGAAGCAACCTAAAATCATACCACTTTTTAATTTAAATCATTCATGTACCATGCAATTATATAATTTCTTTATATCTAATGTTATTATCTTATATTGCCATTTAAAATCCAGTATGCTTTAGAGTGTTAATAAATGTGATGCCATATAATTGCTTAGCACAGATTCCAAGCACTTATAATTTCTCAGGAAATGTTAGCTATTATAAGTTTGTCCTCAGGGAACATGTGCCTGCTATTTTTATAAATAGTCACCAGATGGCATTCTGGTTCACTTTGGGTGAACACTATTCATGAATTTCTCCTGGAAATATCTAGAAAATTAAGAAATCTTAACTACCATCTTTTGCTAGTCAAGCTCTTTACAGTCAAACACTGAACATCAAAATTTTACATAACTTGTCATTTATAAGTACTAGAAAAAAGAATCCGTGACCATCATAACCATTGCAAATGGGCACACAAAATTCTTACATTCTTCAATGCTGAAATACCATTTAGTATTTTAAATGTCATTTAAAGCCCTCTAACTCGGTAAATCTTTTAATCTCTAATTCTGCATGCTAAATATCTAGAAATCATACTTGACACCTTTTTCTTACCCACCACATAAATTCTATCACCAAATTCTGTTGACTTTATTTCCTATATATTTCTCAAACCCATCCATTTCTCTTCCTACTCTATTGCTCTTGTCATAGAAAACTAACATCAACTCTTCCCTGGAGTAAATCTGATGACAAACATGATTATGTTAGATATGTGATGAAAAACATTCAATTGAATGCTCCCTACTGATACCTTAGAGCCTCTGCCATGCTGCTGCCTCTCCCTGAAATGTCTCATTTTCAACCACATCCACCACTTTCACCTACTTAAATGTAAATTAAATGACTTTTATTTCTTTGTAGAAGCCTTCACAATGTTTTTCCACTCCAGGTTCTACTGTTATTTGCTATCAGAAAGCTATATTCCATTTCTTCATTTATATCACTTTATAGTTTCAATTAACTTTATGAATATTTGATTATAGTCTTTCTCTCTTAGTAATCTATAAGTATTTAAGAGCAGAGATTATGTCTGATTTTGTTTCATTTAATCCCCAACCTCTCCTTGGTGTCTGGACAATTGAAGGCATTCAATATATATTTGTTGAATGAATGAAGGAAGGAAATTTCTCTGTTGATTATACGATTCAGTTCCAACAATTCTCAGTTTCTTTCTGTCTCACATTCCAGTTTCTGGAAGATACAAGCTGACTATCCCTGCCTAGATCATACCCAAATCCCAGATCAACAAACTACAGCCAGAGGTTTAGGGTTAAGAGTAGAAATATTGTCACAGAGAGCTCATATGTATTTCTCTAGAAAAAGGGAGATTACTTTGAATCGGCAGCTTACTAAGAATTATCTACTGCAAATCCCTACCTCACCAGATTGTTACAAGGAGTAAATTAGAAGTCATATTTACAGCATAATGTTCTGCCCTGTCTGGACTATATGTTTGGCACTTCAAAGACCTCCTTTTGCTTTAAATTACCTTTTCAAGTATTTTACATGCAAAACAAAGACCAGAAGCCTGCCTCAAATATTTCAACATAGATTTTTTTCACTACCTTATTTAAGATTATAAAATCTTCAATCAGATAAATAAATGTTTTAAAGCATGTATTCATAACAATTACCTGGCATAAACCACAAAATAGTAACTCTTCATTTCCAATCATATATTGAAAAGCAATTATTCACAAAGCATTTACATTAATAAATAGTGGATAAGTAAGCTTCAAACAACAGAATGGGAAAGACTAGAGAGCTCTTCAAGAAAATTAGAGATACCAAGGGAACATTTCATGCAAAGATGGGCTCAATAAAGGACAGAAATGGCATGGACCTGAAGATGTCAAGAAGAGGTGGCAAGAATACATGGAAGAACTGTACAAAAAAGATCTTCATGACCCAGATAGATAATCATGATGATGTGATCACTAATCTAGAGCCAGACATCTTGGAATGTGAAGTCAAGTGGGCCTTAGAAAGCATCACTATGAACAAAGCTAGTGGAGGTGATGGAATTCCAGTTGAGCTGTTTGAAATCCTGAAAGATGATACTGTGAAAGAGCTGCACTCAATATGGCAGCAAATTTGGAAAACTCAGCACGGGCCACAGGACTGGAAAAGGTCGGTTCTCATTCCAATTCCAAAGAAAGGCAATGCCAAAGAATGCTCAAACTACTGCACAATTGCACTCATCTCACACACTAGTAAAGTAATGCTCAAAATTCTCCAAGCCAGGCTTCAGCAGTACATGAACTGTGAACTCCCTGATGTCCAAGCTGGTTTTAGAAAAGGCAGAGGAACCAGAGATCAAATTGCCAACATCCGCTGGATCATGGAAAAAGCAAGAGAGTTCCAGAAAAACATCTATTTCTGCTTTCTTGACTATGCCAAAGCCTTTGACTGTGTGGATCACAATAAACTGGAAAATTCTGAAAGAGATGGGAATACCAGACCACCTGACCTGCCTCTTGAGAAATCTGTATGCAGGTCAGGAAGCAACAGTTAGAACTGGACATGGAACTACAGACTGGTTCCAAAGAAAAGGAGCAGGTCAAGGCTGTATATTGTCCCCCTGCTTATTTAACTTCTATGCAGAGTACATCATGAGAAACGCTGGACTGGAAGAAACACAAGCTGGAATCAAGATTGCCGGGAGAAATATCAATAACCTCAGATATGCAGATGACACCACCCTTATGGCAGAAAGGGAAGAGGAGCTAAAAAGCCTCTTGATGAAAGTGAAAGAGGAGAGCGAAACAGTTGGCTTAAAGCTCAACATTCAGAAAACGAAGATCATGGCATCCGGTCCCATCACTTCATGGGAAATAGATGAGGAAACAGTGGAAACAGTGTCAGACTTTGTTTTTTTGGGCTCCAAAATCACTGCAGATGGTGACTGCAGCCATGAAATTAAAAGACGCTCACTCCTTAGAAGAAAAGTTATGACCACCCTAGATAGCATATTCAAAAGCAGAGACATTACTTTGCCGACTAAGGTCCATCTAGTCAAGGCTATGGTTTTTCCTGTGGTCATGTATGGACGTGAGAGTTGGACTGTGAAGGAAGCTGAGCTCCGAAGAATTGATGCTTTTGAACTGTGATGTTGGAGAAGACTCTGTAGAGTCCCTTGGACTGCAAGGAGATCCAACCAGTCCATTCTGAAGGAGATCAGCCCTGGGTGTTCTTTGGAAGGAATGATGCTACAGCTGAAACTCCAGTACTTTGGCCACTTCATGTGAAGAGCTGACTCATTGTAAAAGACTCTGATGCTGGGAGGGATTGGGGGCAGGAGGAGAAGGGGACGACAGAGGATGAGATGGCTGGATGGCATCACAGACTCGATGGACATTAGTCTGAGTGAATTCCGGGAGATGGTGATGGACAGGGAAGCCTGGCGTGCAGCGATTCATGGGGTCACAAAGAGTTGGACACGACTGAGCAACTGAACTGAACTGAACTGAACTAAGCTTCACACTCAAAGAGCTCATAGCCAGGGTGGTAGAAGATATGCAATCAGGATGCAATTAAAAGTCTTATGTAAGAGCTGAACACCAAACACCACAGCAGTATGAAGGAGAGAAAATGCCACAAAATACAGGTAAGGAGATTTCTGAAATAATATTTAAATATATACATAAAATATTCTTCTGCACAAATTGCTATTGTGTATTTTTATTCCTTCACAGGAAAAATGTAGAGGCTATTCTGTACAGGCTTTCAGGTGGTGCTAGTGGTAAAGAACCCAAATGCCAATGTAGAGACTTAAAGAGATGCTGGTTTGATCCCTGGGTTAGGTAGATCCCCTGAAGGAGGGTGTGGCAACACACTCCAGTATTCTCGCCTGGAGAATCCCATGGACAGAGTACCCTGATAGGCTATGTTCCATAGTGTTGCAAAGAGTCAGATACAGCTTAAGCGACTTCATACATACACACACATTCTCCTGTTCACTGAGGAGCAATATATAGGCCTTTCAAAATCATAACTGCTGAGTGTCATTTAGTCATAGAAAACCCAGACTCCCATGAACATCTCTTTTTTTCCCTACAAAACCCCATTTTCCTACCATTTAATGGTTACAGAGCTTCCCTGCTAGCTTATGTCTTCTAAAAATTAGAAATGGGAGGCAGACACTGACAAGTGGGACTACACTGTTGTAGTTCATAACTTTTAAGTATCCACTATCCCTTGAATTCCTTGACTACTAAGACTCCACAATGAGTCTGAATTTTCCCACAAGTGGCCGATACGCTAATTTTCTCAGTTTAGAGGAATCAAACTAACAAAGCAGTTCAAATATCAACTGAAAAGCAATCATAAAATCATGCAACAGAGGAAGAATGTGAATTTCATCATGGTTTGGTTCCAAGTCAGTTGATTGAACATAAAATATTTTATATACTTGCAAGATTTCAAGGTTTAACCTGTTTATACATTCTCTTTTCTTTTACAAATTGGATTAGACCTAACCTTAGAGAAGCTGTAGCTAATCTCACTGAGAGAGTACCCACAACCCTGAGGAATGAGTTCTTCTTCTATCTTTTAGTAAGCTGAAGTTCTCTCACATACCCTTAGTTATTTTAAATTATTTGAGAATAAATTATAAATGTTAGAGGGCTAATTCAGAGAAGCTAATACTCTTTGGACCCATCCTCAAGACAAATTCTATTTATTTTTATTATCTGCACTCCTCCATGTTTCTCCTCATCTTATATTTTTTCACTAAACGCTGCTTAGTAAGCTTTTCTTCAAGTAATCAATTCATTTTAGAATAAATCTGTTATGCTTTGCTTTGTTAACTCATCATGCAAGAGTAGGAGAGACAAAGTATATTTCCTTGAAAACTTCATTTACCATAGAAATACAATAACTTCAAACAGTAAAAAAAAAAAAGAACATCCCATTGAATATGATATTAAACCAAATGTGAAGAGCATATACTGAAAATCATACTCAGTCAATGAACATGCTATCCTAACATGATCAGAAGCACACACATAGCTCAGCTCTCTGACTGAACGCACACATGTTAAGAGTAGACACTCATCAATTTGCATTCTTATCTGTTACTCTATTGATCTGGCCTCCCCAAAATGCCTTCCTTAGAGACAGCAAGTCAACAATATTCAGAATGGCAAGTAGAAATAAACTAAGGTTATGTATCATCATAGAAAGAAAAATTTTATACAATTAAAACAATGAAGTGGACTAACATGTGTATACAGAAAGACCCAGAATAGCATACAAGGCAAACTCTAACACCAAACACACAAGTGACCCCAGTAATAAGAGTAAAGGAGCTGTTCTGACAACTACATCTGTTACTAAAATAGATACCGTGACAAATAAAAATAGCAAGAACAAGCCCTGTAATGGGATTAAGACAGAGCATAGAAAACTAATGACTGAGGATAAAGAAAAACGTGGTGACAATGGCAGGTAGTGTGACAAATGAAATGCTTGGATAAGCAAAATTTGGGAAACCAGACAGCTGAAAGACCTAAGACCAAGACTGAGACAAATCTGTCAGCAATACAGATAGCATCACGCTGTGCCAGAAGACAGTGCTAAATTATAAATGTTAATGATAGATGGATCCAGCAAAGCCACAAGCAGAACAAAAGAAATGGAATGGAAAAACACCCCTGCCGCAGTGTTTGATGTAGGTCTTCATTTTAAGGAAGATATAATAGCCACGTTCTCTTATGAAGGGCTATCTTTGATTTCACATACACTGGCAACATGCTATTAAATGCCACCAACTCTTTTCTACCTTTTTCTTTTAGTCTTTAGAAAATGTTCACTTACATATAGAATCTTAAACTCAGCAGTGAGTCTTCACCAGGCAAGATGAGAGAAGGAAGAAATGAGAGATAGAGAACAAAGGAAAAAGGAGAAATATGAATTTTCAGAAGAAGAGAAATAAAATGTGGAAAAAAGCTAAGAGAATTTTTTTTTAATCAACTATTCAAGTACGCTTTGTTGCTATTGTTTATTCACTAAGTTGTGTCCAACTCTTTTTTGACCCCATGGACTGTAGTCCACCAGGCTTCTCTGTCCATGGGATTTCCCCAGGCAAGAATATTGGAGTGGGTTGCCATTTCTCCCTCCAGAGGATCTTCCTGACCCAGGAATCAAACCCACGTCTCTTGCATCTCCTGAACTGTGGCAGAATCTTTACCACTGAGCCATCTGGGAAGCCCATTCAAGTACTTATTGAGCCACTATTGTGTGACAGACTGTGCTCCAGATGTCAGAGGCAAAGTAGTGGGAAAAAACCAGTCTGGTTCCCAACCCCATGGAGCTTATAATTTGGTTGTAGAAAAAGACAAAGAACCACACAAATGTAAAGTTGAAATGCCAGTAAGCGTAATGAAGAAGGGGTACATGATACTCTGACAGTATAATAACAGGAATTATTGGAGGGCCAGGAAAATCGTCTCTAAGGAATTGATAATGAAGTTGCGAGGTGAAGGGGCAAAGGCTTGAGGGTGTAGGTGGAGAGTCCTCTAGGTAGTGGTACTGGCACATACCAAGGCCCTGTGGTGAGAAAACAGGAAGAGAGAAGGACTAAAGGAAGGCGGGGTGTGGAGGAGGTGGTGGGTTGTGCCTCGAGCGGAGGGAATTTAGGAGATGGCATGCCTGATGAGGCTGGAAGACTAAGCTTTCATTCAGGCTCTTGCATCTTCTTCCTAAGAGCAGTAAAAGCCACTGAAAGGTTTAAGCATAAGAGTAGCACAGTGTACATTTACTAAGCAGGTACCACACCCACAATAATGGGCCAGCCCATCTGTCAAACTCACCTCCTCAGTCACTGCAATCACTCCATTACCTCCGGAAGTCTTACTCTTCATCCAGCATGCCAGACTTGTTCTCAACTCTGCATCTGCTGTTCACCCAGCCTGTAGACCATTTTCCCCAACATCCACATGTCTCACTCTGCACTTCACCTCAGTTCTCTGCTCAAATGTCTTTTCATACAAAGCTTTTCTAGGGCCTGCTATTCTCATTCTTCTTTATCCTCTTAACCTGCTTTATATAGTTTTACCATTCTTATGACTAATAGAAATTATGTTCTAAATTTTTTTAACTTTATAAAACACACACACACAAACAGAATTTGACTGTAAGAAGGCAGGGAGTTTATTGCTAATTATGTCCAGTACATGGAAGTGCTCAATGAGAGCTGAGTGAATGAATGAATGATTCATAACTAATATTATCACCTGGATTACAAACACATAAAAGATCTGCCTTCTGCACTGGTGACTTTATTATCTGCATTCTTTCCACTAGGTCATTCAAACAAGAGAGCTTCCAATTCAGAAAGAACGATCAATCAGAAACACCTACTTTTCTTTCCTACTTGCATCAGAATACAGTGATATATAGGAGTATGTATATAAGATTATTCTACATCAGGCATGCAAAAGAGGACACATGTGCAACTTCACAGGTAGAACCAGTAGAATTAGAGATATTATTTGAAAAAATAGTGTTGCTGTTCTAGTTGAAAAGTATATAAATATATACAGAACAGAGAATAACTGCATTACTAGAGTCTAGAAGGAGAAAACCAAAAATCCCCAAGTACTGTCCTTATGTCTCTATAAACCAGCATGGAAAAGAGCTACCTTGAAGGATCAGGATAGTTAAATACTATGAATATTTATTAAATGTACATTTATTCATTGAGGCTTTATTGTGCACATTAATACACAAAGCACCCTAATAGAGGCTGAGGCAAAATTAAGTCATACTCCTAGATGCATTCCATAATATTGAGGGAAGAAGAAAAATTCTAACTCTGGTTTTAAAAAGACAATTACAGGGGAAACAAAAACAACAAAAGATATGTGCTATAGAAATAGATTGCAATGGGGACTGGGGAGAGAAAGATAAAGAAAACTAAGCTCCTCCCAAATTAAAATTAAAACCCATTGCTCCTATCAATTAAGAAATAAAGAACATTCAATAAACATACCTGTTGTGTTTTTATTTTATTTCAAAGGCAATCCAACAAAACCAGCATCTTGTACAGAAGTTTTTCACATGCATTTCTGAACTAGGGGTGGGAGGTGGGATGTGGGAAGAGAAGGAAGGAATCCAAGAGGAATAGAAAGTCATCTGCTCATGGCTGAAATTTGCAACCAATGAAGAATATTTGTCTGCTCTTCTGTGCTCTCTTTCATATAATGCTCTCAAAGAGGCTTAGCAGAATAGACCTGATAAAGACAGAGGCTAGTACTCCCTGACTATATGTTGCAATGTAAAAATTGTCAAAAATAGACCTGCTTGAAATTCCCATGTTGAGTCACTTTTTATGTTAAAATATTGATGCTTTTTGTTAAAATGCAAACATTTAAACTATTATAGCAATTGCCTTGTTGCTCAGTGTGACCAACAGATTAACTGCATCAGCACCCCCTGAGGGAAAACTTCGAAATATAGAATCTCATGCCCCACCCTGAGATCTGCATTTTAATAAGGTGAACTACATGCACCTTTAACTTTGAGATACTTATAAATGTTTATACAGAGATGTATTACATATTATACATATATTACCCTGGCATTTGTGAATGGGTTCTTTGTCTTTACTACCTAGACTATTTTCAAGCTATCCTGAGAAGAGGAGAGGGCTTTCCAGAATAACTTACAAAAAGCAAAGATAGTATTTGTGACTTAAGAGTAACAGAAAAGATGAATCTTGGGACACAGCCAAAATGGTAATTAAGCCTGAGTCAGTCTAAAACAATAGAGTATCTATAGACCCAGAGTCTAGAAATGAGCATGAACTCCTCATCTGGGGATTGGGATGAACCAGTAAAGTAGGGAAAGAAGAATGAAAGGAAAATGGAAGAATATTACTGATGAGAAGCCCATGATCACTTCTAGACCCTGGGTCTATAGATACTCTGTTTTATATGCAATTTACCAACAGATTTGTTTTGGGGTGCCATTTTATATCAACAGTTCCCTAATGTGCCCACACATTTTAGAGACAGTAAGCAAGATACTGGCTAAGGGGATCTCTGGTTTCTAGTCCTCTCTGGGCTACAACCTTGCTCAATGCTCCAGCAGAAGGGAGCTGACCTCTGTCCTCTCACCTGTATAGAGGAGGTTTGCATTACAAGCTTTCTGTGGTTTCCAGCAACAGTATTCCATGATTCTAAGTGGCATCTTACCAACATTTGCCAAATCATGTTAGAGTCATGCATCTCTATCCAAATAGTATATTCATCTGAGGAGATTGCTCTTTTTCAAACAGTGAAGTAACTATGTGCCTTAAGGAGATGCTGGTTTTGTGGCAGGGCTGCTCTTAAATAGTGTAGCTCTCTTATTCTGTAATCATAAGCTCCTCCTTCTCCCCTTCAAAATGTTAGCCTCATTACCAATAGAAATTCCCTCAGAGTCAATCCCTGAGTGAAATAATGTCCCAAAAGACCTAGAATTAAAGTAGTGGAGAAGTTATTAAGTACATACATATACATCAACTAATAACAACATACATGTGCATATACATATGATACATAAGCTGTAAGTAATAGTTTTATTAAGTTTCCCCTAATATTTCTTTAACTTTTTGTTTAACTTAGTTGAGGCTATAAGTGAAAAAAAATTAATAGAAAATATCTATGTTCCTGGGCTTTCCAGGTAGTGATCATGGTAAAGAACACGTCTGCCAATGCAGGAGACAAAAGATACATAGGTTCCATCCCTGGGTCGTTAGGATCCTCTGGAGGAGGGCATGGCAAACCACTCCAGTAGTCTTGCCTGGAGAATCCCATGGACAGAGGAGCCTGACCACAGGGCTGCAAAGAGTTGGACACAACTGAAGCGACTCAGTACACACGCACACATCTATGTCCCTATATGTAGAAACCATATTAGCCTGAGGGAAACTTCTCATCTAGAAATTACAAATGGAAGAGACTTGGTTCATAAGTACTGTGAAGCATTAACCCAAGAACAAATTTGTATACTGTATAGGCATCCTGCAAGAAATCCCCCAAATCTTGGGAAAGTAATCCTGTACAGAACTGTACTCTCTTTAAAAAGGTGAAGGGAAGATTGGTAGGGAAGATTCCCTGGAAGAGGAAATAGCAGCCCACTCCAGTACTCTTGCCTGGAAAATTCCATGGACAGAGGAGGCTGGTGGGCTACAGTCCACGGGGGTCACAAAGAGTCAAACCTGACGTAGTGACTAAACCACAATAACAAGAGAACCGGAAAAACTGAACTTATAGGGTTAATTACAGAAAATGTTAACACACACACACAGTTGTGTTTTCAAATGCTCTGAAGTTTTTTATTATTAACTTTGTTTTTTTATGAGTAGGGTTAACAATTGTCTACCTGGTTTTCAACACTGATATAATGGGAGATTATGCATTATGGGGATTATGCATTGAAGGGTGGAGCCCACATCATACTTGGGTTGGTTAAACTGGGGTCCATGTTTAACTAATGCTACCCCTGGTTATACTTGCAGTGGATATAGTAATTAACCAGACCCACATAAAATGAGAGCCTCTTCCTTCTCTGCCTAGTATCCATTCATGCTGGTAGGAATGAAAGGAACACAGGTGTTTCCACAGGGCTGTTGGTGCTGGTGTTGCTGTTGTTCAGTCGTCCAGTCATGTCTGACTCTTTGCAACCTCTTGGACTGTGGCACAGTAGACCTCTCTGTCCCTTACCACCTCCTGAAGTTTGCCCAAGTTCAAGTCCATTGCACCAATGATGCCATCCCACCGTCTCTCCCTCTGATGTCCTCGTCTCCTTCTCCCCTCAATCTTTCCCAGCTTCAGGGACTTTTCCAATGAGTCAGCTGTCCACATCAGATGACCAGTTTATTGGCGTTCCAACTTCAGCATCAGTCCTTCCAATGAGTATTCAGGGTTGATTTCCCTTAAGAGTGACTGGTCTGATCTCCTTGCTGTCCAAGGGACCCTCAGAAGTCTTCTCCAGCACCACAGTTCAAAGGCATCAATTCTTTGGTGCTCCACCTGCTTTATGGTCCAGCTCTCACAACCATACATGACCACTGGGAAGACCATATCCTTGACTATATGGACCTTTGTTGGCAAAGTAATGTCTGTGCTTTTCAAAACACTGTCTAGGTTTGTCATAGCTTTCTTGCCAAAAAGCAAGTGTCTTCTGATTTCATGGCTTCAGTCACCATCCACAGCAATTTTAGAGCCCAAGAAGAGGAAATCAATCACTGCTTCCACCTTTCCCCCTCTATATGTCATGAAGTAATAATGCCATGATATTAGTTTTTTAATATTTAGTTTTAAGCCGGTTCTTCACTCTCCTCCTTTACCCTCATCAAGAGGCTCTTTAATTCCTCTTCACTTTCTGCTATTAAAGTGGTATCATTTACATATCTGAGGTTGTTGATGTTTTTCCCACCTATCTTGATTCCAACTTGTAACTCATCCAGCCCGCTTTTTCTCGTGATGTTCTCAGGTATAGATTAAACAAACAGTGACAGCAGACAACCCTGCCATACTCCTTTCTCAATCTTAAATCAACCAGTTGTTCCATACAGAATTCTAGCTGTTGCTTCTTGACCTACATACAGGTTTCCCAGGAGACAGGTAAGATGGGTCTGGTATTCCCATCTCTCTAAGAGCTTTCCAAAGTTTATTATGATCCACACAGTCAAAGGCTTTGGCATAATCAATGAAACAGAGGTAGAGGGTTTCGTTTTTTGTTTTTTTGAGTTCCCTAGCTTTCTGTATGATCCAGCAAATGTTGGCAATTTGATCTCTGGCTCCTCTTCTTCTTCTAAATCCACAGGGCTAGCCCACAAGAATTCTCCCTTGAGATATAGTTTTAGTTTCTCTCCATCTGGTATTCTGAAGTTTCCAACTATGGCTTCTGAAAAAAATATTTCTTGTCCTGACAGTTGACAGTCTGGACAAAATCTGCTCGAATAAATATTCTATTGCATTGTTTCCATGGTTCCATACTTTCACCAATGTACTTATTAAAATGGCCACGGATGATTCTCCTTTAATTCATTTATCATATTCAGAAGCATTTAGCTGCCAGTCCACATATTTGCACGTGGTAAACCAACCAGGTCATTTCACAGGCTATGTTCTCTTTCTCTTTGCTATTCAGTCCAGTTCTACAATAGGAGACATCTGAGTAGCAGCAGGACCTGCTGGTCTGAGCACAAGTCAGTAACATTGAGTTCAAATCCCGACTCCGACACAATTATGTTCTGAAGGTGTGAGCTGCCTATGAACACACACCATGGCATTCAAACACATCTGGAAACTACTGTGTTAATGTGCTAACACAAAGAAATCTTTCTTGTAGATGTGCTTATTGCATTTTTCAATAGTCTTCTGATGGAGGTTTGGTCTGACCCAAAAAGCACAATGAAAAGCAAAGAGCAAGTGGCCCAGCTTGCCCTTTAGTCAGAATGACTTTGACTGTTCAGAGTCTGGTAGGCAGCAAAAGGAAGATTTCAAGGTCAATTTTCTCACCTTTCAAACCTGTGATTTCATATTAGAGGATCAGACTGTCAGCCTTCTTGTGTCAACAATTCTCTTTTGGAAGGTTAATGTCACCCCTCAGCCTAATAATGGCCCCAAAGTTAGGAATGTATGGTAAACATCCTGAGTTTGATGAATAAGTCTAAGTAAACAAGGATGATAAAAACAAAGCGTGCCTGAAATTCTTTACAGCTAATACTGGCAACAAAAAGGGGAAAATATAAGCTAAGATTGTATACACCAAGGGTCAAGTTTGAGTGTGAAAAGGAAAGTGAAAGTCAAAGTCGCCCAGTCATGTCCTACTCTTTGTGACCCCGTGGACTATACAGTCCATGGAATTCTCCAGGCCAGAACACTAGATTGGGTAGCCTTTCCCTTCTCCAGGGGATCTTCCCAACCCAGGGATTGAACTCAGGCCTCCCAATTGCAGGTGGTTTCTTTACCAGCTGAGCCACAAGGGAAACCCAAGAGTACTGTAGTGGACAGCCTATCCCTTCTCCAGTGGATCTTCCCGACCCAGGAATCGAACCGGGATCTCCTGCATTGCAGGCAGATTCTTTACCAACTGAACTATCAGGGAAGCCCATGAGGAAAGCATTTACTAAAAGATGCAGATGTACTATCCTCATGCTATGAAGTTAAATGTGGCATCTTCATGCTATGAAATAAACTTTTCAGTTAGATGTTTGGCAACATATAACCCAATGAAAATCTTCTGAAAATTACTGAATTAAGCACCTAATGTAATTAACAAAATGAGTATGAAGTCTCAGCATTTTCTTCTATAAAATAAGTATAGCATCATCTCCCTTACTCATATCACAAAATAGCAAATGGGTTGAAATAGCATATTTATGTTAAAGAACTGAAGTGAATCGTAAATCAATATAGAATCATCAGATTTGGCCACTGGTCTTGAAAACTTGTCAAAAGGTATTTGTTTAGTTTCTCTAAGCTATCATGATTTTTGCTGTTCTCAAGCGCAGTGGTCCTCAACCTGGCTGCACATTAAAATCATCTAGGGAGCTTTTAAAAAATTTCCAAGTCCCAGTCCCATCCTAGACCAATTAAACTAGAAGATCTAAGGTGGAACTGAGAAATTACTATTCTCAAAGGGTGCGTCTAATATGTGGTTAGGGTAGAGAACCACTAATGGAGTGCAAATCTGCTTACATAATAATAAACTGGGAAGCCAACAGCTAACAAATGAAAGCTAGGCATGCTCCAGGCTGTGATGCAAACATCTTTCTAAACTTTACACTTCTTCCTATATGCAAGTTTAGTTTTCCACTAAACTTCTAATTATTATCTCACCTAATAGAGCTTAGAAGACCAAAGGATTAGTGAAGAGAGGAAAACTTCCACAATTTGGACTAATTGGGAGAGTCTATCTAAATTAATGGAAATTCAACATGTTAGAATACTTTTGAAAGACATGTAATTTTCTGTCTCAAAATACCATCTTTATCCAAAGAAAGCCTTACAAGTTCAACCAATCTTTTATTCATTGAGTAAGAGTTGCAGAAGTCCTTAAGATATTTCTTTCAATGAATAGATTTTTTAAGTATATGTAATTAGAAAGTAAGTTGTATCAGTATATCATGTGCATAGAAGATGTTAATACATTTTCATTAATGATTAGATAATATGACCTTGCAATAGGGACAAATACAACATTTGCAATGGCTCCTATTTTCCTAATTCTTCCCAACTACAATTTCTGATATTTCCTTCTATCTGTAGGTTCAGTCACATTAATCCCATGTCTCATTTCTCATTCCAACTTCCCCTCTGTCTCTTCCTCTCACAGTTACACACACACACACACACATACACACACAATCACACAATCTTTGAAAAGGTAGACATGTCATCATCTCAACTCCCTAACTAGTGATGCTAGAATTAGTCTTATTTCCCATATACCTGATATCCACTAGGCTGGGGATGAGAAACAGCATCTTAATCATCACTGACACTGTATTGTCTCATCATCATGTGACTGAGGCAGAGCTAGACTGAGAGAGATTTGCCAGCAAAGGACAAAAATATTGAGTCATGATTCTTACTGGAAATAAAATGAGAAAACTGGCTAATCAGAACTCTATCAAGAAGAATACTGTATTCCATTGGTAGGAATGAGATATCTTAGAAGGAAGAAGAAATAAGACCATTGAAGAAGTTAAATTGCCTTGCAAAGAATAAGGATATTGCTATCTGCAGGACTTTGACATGAATAAGCTTGGAACAGTGTCTGTCTTGCTCAAAACCATATTAGAATAACTAGGTGCTGCCAGCCGGGTTTCTCAGGCTCTATATTCCCTTCCTGACTCTGCCTTTTCCTTTCAATAAGCAGTTCTCAAGGTGAGAATTCCAGACTTACAGTATCAGTATTTCCTAAAATTTTGTGAGACATACCTCTTCTCAGGCCTTTCCCCAGACCTGCTAAATAAAAGTGCTTCCCTGGTGGCTGAGTGGTATCAAAGAGAAAAAAAAAAAAAAAAAAAACACCATTTGCCAATGCAAGAGATGCGGGTTTGATCCCTGGGTTGGGAAGACACTCTGGAATAGAAAATAGCAACCCACTCCAGTATTCTTGCCTGGAAAATTCCATGAACAGAGGAGCCTGGTGGGCTATGGTCCATGGGGTTGCAAGGAGTTAGACATGACTAAAAGACTAACACACACACAAACAAAAATAATAGCTGTAAATGATTAGTCCTCCCAAGACCCTGCTATAGAATGTATTCCATCCCTGACTTAGGAAAAGAAGCCTGGTAAATGTATACCGTTCATTTTTCAACAAAATATGTATTGTGTATCTACTAGCTACTAGGTACTTATAGGCACCATGATAGAAAAGGGAATAACAGAAAAATTCACATCCTCGTGGTGCTTCCATTATAAAGAACAGACCATAGGCATAACAGATCAATAAAATATGTATGTTACATGGTGGTAAGTGGTATGCAGAAAAATTAAAGGCAATAAATATACACACTCTCAATTTTAAATGGTGTGGTCAGAGAGTCTGAGAAGCAGATATTAGGGTACAGGTCTGAAGGAAGTGAGGGAAGAATTTTTCAAGGACAGGCTACAGCAAGTACAAAGGTCCTGAGGCAGGAAGTTACTTAAAGTTCCCAAGTCACAGCAAAGAGATTACATAAGAGAATGGAGACAACAGATCATGTAGGGCTTTCAGTCTTTTTACAGTGAGATATAAAAAGCAAAGGAGTAACATGATTTGATACTGCTGCTATTCAGTCGCAAAATCATTTCCAACTCTATGGGACCCCTTGGTCTGCAGTACACCAGGCTTCCTTATACTTCACTATCCCCTGGAGTTTGCTCAGACTCATGTCTATTGAGTCAATGATGCCATCCAACCATCTCATCCTCTGTTGCCCCCTTTTCCTCCTGACCTCAATCTTTCCAGCATCAGAGTCTTTTCCAATGAGTCAACTCTTCATATCAGGGGGACAAAGAATTGGAGCTTCAGCATCAGTCCTTCCAATGAGTATTTAGGATTGGCAGGGGTGGTGGCCAAGAGGAGCAACCCCACATCAAAGGTAAGGAGCAGTGGTTGTGCTTGGCTGGAGCAGCCGTGAAGAGATGCTCCACATCCAAGGTAAGAGAAAACCAAGTAAAACAGTAGGTGTTGCAAGAGGGCATCAAAGGGCAGACACAGACCATAATCACAGAAAACCAGTCAATCTGATCACACGGACCACAGCCTTGTCAATGAAATTAAGCCATGCCGTGTGGGCCCATCCCAGACAGATGGGTCATGGTGGAGAGTTCTGACAGAATGTGATCCACTGGAAAAGGGAATGGCAAACCACTTCTGTATTCTTGCCTTGAGAACCCCATGAACAGTATGAAGAGGCAAAATGATAGGATACTAAATGAGAAACTTCCCAGGTCGGTAAGTGCCCAATATGCTACTGGAGATCAGTGGAGAAATAACTCCAGAAAGAATGACAGGATGGGGCCAAAGCAAAAACAGTAGCCAGTTGTGGATGTGACTGGTGATAGAAGCAAGGTCTGATGCTGTAAAGAGCAATATAGCACAGGAACCTGGAATGTCCGGTCCATGAATCAAGGCAAATTGGAAGTGGTCAAACAGGAGACGACAAGAGTGAACATCAACATTCTAGGAATCAGCGAACTAAAATGGACTGGAATGGGTGAATTTAACTCAGATGACCATTATATCAAATACTGTGGGCAGGAATTCCTTAGAAGAAATGGAGTAGCCATCATAGTCAACAAAAGAGTCTAAAATGCAGTACTTGGATGCAATCTCATAAACAACAGAATGATCTCTGTTCGTTTCCAAGGCAAATCATTCAATATCACAGTAATCCAAGCCTAGGCCCCAACCAGTAATGCTGAAGAAGCTGAAGTTGAACGGTTCTATAAAAACCTACAAGACCTTTTAGAACTAACACCCAAAAAAGATGTCCTTTTCATTATAGGAGACTGGAATGAAAAAGTAGGAAGTGAAGAAACACCTGGAGTAATGGGCAAATTTGGCCTTGGAATACAGAATGAAGCAGGGCAAAGGCTAATAGAGTTTTGCCAAGAGAACACACTGCTTGTAGCAAATACCCTCTTCCAACAACACAAGAGAAGACTCTACACATGGACATCACCAGATGATCAACACCGAAATCAGATTGATTATATTCTTTGCAGTCAAAGATGGAGAAGCTCTATACGGTCAGCAAAAACAAGACCAGGAGCTGACTGTGGCTCAGATCATGAACTGCTTATTGCCAAATTCACACTTAAGTTGAAGAAAGTAGGGAAAACCAGTAGGCCATTCAGGTATGACCTAAATCAAATCCCTTATGATTATACAGTGGAAGTGAGAAATAGATTTAAAGGACTAGATCTGATAGACAGAGTGCCTGATGAACTGTGGGTGGAGGTTCATGACATTGTACAGGAGACAGGGATCAAGACCATTCCCAAGAAAAATAAATGCAAAAAAGCAAACTAGCTGTCTGAGGAGGCCTTACAAATAGCTGTGAAAAGAAGAGAGGTGAAAAGCAAAGGAGAAAAGGAAAGATATAAGAACCTGAATGCAGAGTTCCAAAGAATAGCAAGGAGAGATAAGAAAGCCTTCCTCAGTGATCAATGCAAAGAAATAAAGGAAAACAACAGAATGGGAAAGACTAGAGATCTCTTCAAGAAAATTAGAGATATCAAGGAAATATTTCATGCAAAGATGGGCTCAATAAAGGACAGAAATGGTATAGACCTAAGAGAAGCAGAAGATATTAAGAGGTGGCAAGAATACATGGAAGAACTGTACAAAAAAGATCTTCACGACCCAGATAATCATGATGGTGTGATCACTCACCTAGAGCAAGACGTCCTGGAATGTGAAGTCAAGTGGGCCTTAGAGAGCATCACTCGGAGAAGACAATGGCAACCCACTCCAGTACTCTTGCCCGGAAAACCCCATGGATGGAGGAGCCTTGTAGGCTGCAGTCCATGGGGTCGCTAAGAGTCAGACATGACTGAGTGACTTCCCTTTCACTTTTCACTTTCATGCATTGGAGAAGGAAATGGCAACCAACTCCAGTGTTCTTGCCTGGAGAATCCCAGGGACGTGAAGCCTGTCGGGCTGCTGTCTATGGGGTTGCACAGAGTCAGATATGACTGAAGTGACTTAGAAGCAGCAGAAAGCATCACTACAAACAAAGCTAGTGGAGGTGATGGAATTCCAGTTGAGCTCTTTCAAATCCTGAAAGATGATGCTGTGAAAGTGCTGCACTCAATTTGCCAGCAAATTTGGAAAAATCAGCAGTGGCCACAGGACTGGAAAAAGTCAGTTTTCATTCCAATCCCAAAGAAAGGCAATGTCAAAGAATGCTCAAACTACCGCACAATTGCAATCATCTCAAATGCAAGTAAAGCAATGTTCAAAATTCTCCAAGCCAGGCTTCAGCAATATGTGAACCATGAACTTCCAGATGCTCAAGCTGGTTTTAGAAAAGGCAGAGGAACCAGAAATCAAATTGCCAACATCTGATGGATCATCAAAAAAGCAAGGAAGTTCCAGAAAAAAACATCTATTTCTGCTTTATTGACTATGCCAAAGCCTTTGACTGTGTGGATCACAACAAACTGGAAAATTCTGAAAGAGATGGGAATAGCAGACCACCTACCTGCCTCTTAAGAAATGTATATGCAGGTCAGGAAGCAACAGTTAGAACTGGACATGGAACTACAGACTTGTTCCAAATAGGAAAAGGAGTACATCAAGGCTGTATATTGTCACCCTGCTTAAGCAATTTAACTTCTATGCAGAGTACATCATGAGAAACGCTGGACTGGAAGAAGCACAAGCTGGAATCAAGATTGCCGGGAGAAATATCAGTAACTTCAGGTATGTGGATGATATCACTCTTACGGCAGAAAGTGAAGAGGAAGTAAAGAACCTCTTGATGAAAGTGAAAGAAGAGAGTGAAAAAGTTGGCTTAAAGCTCAACATTCAGAAAATGAAGATCATGGCCTCTGGTCCCATCACTTCATGGGAATTATATAGGCAATCAGTGGAAACAGTGTCAGACTTTATTTTGGGGGGCTCCAAAATCATTGCAGATGGTGATTTCAGCCATGAAATCAAAAGACGCTTACTCCTTGGAAGAAAAGTTATGACCAACCTAGATAGCATATTCAAAAGCAGAGACATTACTTTGCCAACTAAGGTCTGTCTAGTCATGGCTATGGTTTTTCCAGTAGTCATGTATGGATGTGAGATTTGGACTGTGAAGAAAGCTGAGTGCTGAAGAATTGATGCTTTTGAACTGTGGTGTTGGAGAAGACTCTTGAGAGTCCTTTAGAGTGCAAGGAGATCCAATCAGTCCATTCTGAAGGAGTTCAGTCCTGGGTGTTCTTTGGATGGACTGATGCTGAAGCTGAAACTCCGGTACTTTGGCCACCTCATGTGAAAAATTGACTCATTGGAAAAGACTCTGATGCTGGGAGGGATTGGGGGCAGGAGGAAAAGGGGATGACAGAGGATGAGATGGCTGAATCACATCACCCACTCAATGGATATGAGTTTGAGTAAGCTCCGGGAGTTGGTGATGGACAGGGAGGCCTGGCGTGCTGTGATTTAAGGGGTTACAAACAGTCAGACAGGACTGAGTGACTGAACTGACTGAACTCATTTAGCATTGACTGATTTCATCTCCTTGCTGTTCAAGAGACTCTTCAGTCCTCTCCAGCACCACAATTTGAAAGCATCTTCTCTAGAAGCACAATTCGAAAGCATTAATTTTTGGCAGTGCTCTACCTTCTTTATGGTCCAACTTTCACATCTGTACATGTTTGACTAATGGAAAAACCATAGCTTTGAATATATGGACCTTTGTCAGCAAAGTGATGTCTCTGCTTTTTAATATGCTGTCTAGGTTTGTCATTATCTCATTACCTCCACCATAGTTTGGCCTCAGGTCAAATAACAGGGAGGGAACATAGCCCTGCCCATCAATACAAAATTGGATTAAAGATTTATAGAGCATGGCCCCACCCATCAGAACAAGACCCAGTTTCCCCTCAGTCAGTCTCTCCCATCAGGAAGCTTCCATAAGCCTCTTATCTTTCTCCATCAGAGGGCAGACAGACTAAAAACAACAATCACAGAAAACTAACCAATCTGATCACATGGATCACAGCCTTGTCTAACTCAATGAAATTATGAGCCATGCCTTGTAGAGCCACCCAAGATGGATGAGTCATGGTGGAGAGTTCTGACAAAATTTGGTCCTCCAGAGAACAGAATGGCAAACCACTTCAGTATTCTGGCATGTAGAACCCCATGAATAGTATTAAAGGACCTAAGCTACTCCATTTTGTTAACAGAAAAACTCCATTTTTTAAGGTTCCAGGAAAAGAGCCTTCGGAAATCCCCTGACCTCACACTACCACCTGTGAGCCAATCAGGTCCCAGATTAGGATCTCCTGACTTTACATTCAGGACTTATGACCTTCCCTGGGAAATTCAAATTAAGCCCGGGAAATGGGAACCAATTAGAACCCGTGGCCAGCCCAGGAAATGAAAACCAATCAGAACCCAACACCTAACCCTTCCACAGAAGGTAACCAATTAGACATCTCCCAACCCGGAAACTCCCATTTTTCGAATGTTTCGAGTGAGAATACCCTATATAAGCAATGTAATCCAGAGTTCGGGGCTCCTCTCCTTAGCTGCTGCGTCAGTAACGGTGGGAGCCCCAGCTCGAGCTTGGTAATAAAAACTCTCTTGCTTTTGCATCGGATATCAGCTCCCTGGTGGTCATTGGGAGATTTTGCGACTTGGGCATAACTAACAGTATGAAAAGTCAAAAAGATAGGCCACTGAAAGATGAATTCCCCAGGTCAGTAGGTGCCCAATATGCTACTAGAGATGAGTGGAGAAATAAATCCAGAAAGAATGAAGAGACAGAGCCACAGCAAAAACAATACCCAGTTGTGGATGTGACTGGTGATGGAAGTAAAGTCAATGCTGTAAAGAGCAACACTGCGTAGCAACCCGGAATGTTAGGTCCATGAAATTAAGGCAAATTGGAAGTGGTCAAACAGGAGACGACAAGAGTGAATGTCGACATGTTAGGAATCAGTGAACTAAAATGGACTGGAATGGGTGAATTTAACTCAGATGACCATTGTTTCTACTATGTGGCCAAGAATCCCTTAGAAGAAATGGAGTAGCCATCATAGTCAATGAAAGAGTCCAAAATGCAGTACTTGGATGCAATCTCAAAAACAACAAAATGATCTCTGTTAGTTTCCACAGCAAACCATTCAATATCACAGTAATCCAAGTCTATGCCCCAACCAGCTGAAAAAGCTGAAGTTGAATGGTTCTATGAAGATTGACAAGACCTTCTAGAACTAACACTCAAAAAAGATGTCCTTTTCACTTTAGGGGACTGGTATTCAAAAGTAGGAAGTCAAGATATACCTGGAGTAATGGACAAATTTGGCCTTGAAGTACAGAAGGAAGCAGGGCAAAGGCTAACAGAGTTTTGCCAAGAGAACACTAGTCGTAGCAAACACCCTCTTTAACAGCACAAGAGAAGACTCCACACATGGACCACATGTGTAGAGTCACTAAATCAAAACTGAAATCAGATTTGACTATATTCTTTGCAGCCAAAGATGGAGAAGCTCTAAACAGTCAGCAAACACAAGACTGGGAGCTGACTGTGGCTCAGATCATGAACTCCTTATTGCCAAATACAGACTTAAATTGAAGAAAGTAGGGAAAACCACTAGACCATTTAGGTATGACCTAAATCAAATCCCTTAAGATTATACAGTAGACGTGACAAATTCAAGGGATTAGATCTAATAGAGTGCCTGAGGAAATATGGATGGAGGTTTGTGACATTGTACAGGAGGCAGGGATCAAGACCATCCCCAAGAAAAAAGAAATGCAAAAAGGCAAAATGGTTGCCTGAGAAGGCCTTACAGATAGCTGAGAAAAGAAGATAAGTGAAAGGCAAAGGAGAAAAAATAAGATATACCCATTTGAATGCAGAGTTCCAAAGAATATTAAGGAGAGGTAAGAAGGCCTTTCTCAGTGATCAATGCAAAGAAATAGAAGAAAACAATAGAATGGGAAAGACTAGAGATCTCTTCAAGAAAATTAGTGATACCAAGGGATATTTCACGCATAGAAATGGTATGAACCTAACAGAAGCAGAAGATATTAAGAAGAGGTAGCAAGAATACACAGAACTATACAAAAAAAAAAAAAAAAAATCTTCATGACCCAGAGAACCACGATGATGTGATCACTCACCTAGAGCCAGACATCCTGGAATGTGAAGTCCAGTAGGCTTAGGAAGCATCACTATGAACAAAGCTAGTGGAGGTGATGGAATTCCAGTTGAGCTACTTCAAATCCTAAAGATGATGCTGTGAAAGTGCTGTACTTGATATGCCAGCAAATTTGGAAAACTCAGCAGTGGCCACAGAACTGGAAAAGGTCAGTTTTCATTCCAATCCCAAAGAATGCTCAAGCTGCCTCATAATTAAACTCATCTCACACACTAGCAAAATAATGCTCAAAATTCTCCAAGCCAGACTTCAACAGATCATGAATCATGAATTTCCAGATGTTCAAGCTGGATTTAGAAAAGGCAGAGGAACAAGAGATCAATTATTTAACATCCATTGGATCGTCAAAAAAGCAAGAGAGTTCCAGAACATCTATTTCTGCCTTTTTGAGTATACCAATAGTCGAGCCTTTGATTGTGTGGATCACAACAAACTGTGGAAAATTCTGAAAAAGATGGGAATACCAGACCACCTGCCCTGCCTCTTGAGAAATCTGCATACATTTCAAGAAGCAACAGTTAGAACTGGACATGGAACAACAGACTGGTTCCAAATAGGAAAAGGAGTACGTCAAGGCTGTATATTGTCACCCTGCTTATTTAACTTCCATGCAGAGTACATTATGAGAAACGCTGGGCTGGAAGAAGCACAAGCTGGAATCAAGATTGCTGGGAGAAATCTCAATAACCTCAGATATGCAGATGACACCACCCTTATGGCAGAAAGCAAAAAACTAAAGAGCCTTTTGATGAAAGAAGAGAGTGAAAAATTGACTTAAAACTCAACATTCAGAAAATGAAGATCATGGCATCTGGTCCCATCACTTCATAGCAAACTGATAGAGAAACAGTGGAAACAGTGTCAGACTTTATTTTTTGGGGCTCCAAAATCACTGCCGATGGTGACTGCAGCCATTAAATTAAAAGACGCTTACTCCTTGGAAGAAAAGTTATGACCAGCCTAGATAGCATATTAAAAAGCAGAGACATTGCTTTGTCATCAAAGATCCATCTAGTCAAAGTTATGGTTTTTCCAGTCATCATGTATGGACGTGAGATTTTGACTATAAAGCAAACTTAGCGCTGAAGAATTGATGTTTTTGAACTGTGTTGTCAGAGGAGACTCCTGAGAGTCCCACGGACTGCAAGGAGATACAACCAGTCCATCCTTTAGGGAAGTCCACCCTGAATATTCATTGAAAGTACTGATGCTGAAGCTAAAACTTCAATTCTTTGGCCACCTGATGGGAAGAACTGACTCTTTGGAAAAGACCGTGATGCTGGGAAAGATTGAAGGTGGGAGGAGAAGCGGTTGACAGAGGATGAGATGGTTGGATGGCATCACCGACTCAATGGATATGAGATTGAGTAAGCTCCAGGAGTTGGTGATAGACAGGGAGGCCTGGAGTGCTACAGTCCATAGGGTCACAAAGAGTTGGACACAGCTGAGTGACTGAACTGATTGACTAGGTTTGTCATAGCTTTTGATATGCATTTTAATACTCTAGTTCATGTGCAGAGAATGGATTGTTTCTGTGCAAACTGAATGAATTATGTAAATAGAGAGGCTGTGTGGGAAGGTATTACCATAACCCTGGTGAGAAATGGTAGTTGATTGTGCAAGCCAGCTTCAGCCCACCACTTTAGAAGCTCATAGTTGTTCATTTAATACTTATGCCCCAGATTTTAAAGGAGAGTTATTAAAATAAAGTGGCAGCAATGAAATTCAAAAGAAATGGTCTGTGTGCTCAAAATGGATTAAAGAGCTAAATGTAAGATCAGAAACTATAAAACTCCTAGAGGAGAACATAGGCAAAACAAACTCAGACATAAATCACAGCAGGATCCTCTATGATCCACCTCCCAGAATACTGGAAATAAAAGCAAAAATAAACAAATGGGATCTAATTAAAATTAAAAGCTTCTGCACAACAAAGGAAAATATAAGCAAGGTGAAAAGACAGCCTTCTGAATGGGAGAAAATAATAGCAAATGAAGCAACTGACAAACAACTAATCTCAAAAATATACAAGCAACTTATGCAGCTCAATTCCAGAAAAATAAACGACCCAATCAAAAAATGGGCCAAAGAACTAAATAGACATTTCTCCAAAGAAGACATACGGATGGCTAACAAACACATGAAAAGATGTTCAACATCACTCATTATTAGAGAAATGCAAATCAAAACCACAATGAGGTACCACTTCACACCAGTCAGAATGTCTGCGATCCAAAAATCTGCAAGCAATAAATGCTGGAGAGGGTGTGGAGAAAAGGGAACCCTCCTACACTGTTGGTGGGAATGCAAACTAGTACAGTGAGAACAGTGTGGAGATTCCTTAAAAAATAGCAAATAGAACTACCTTATGACCCAGCAATCCCACTGCTGGGCATACACACAGAGGAAACTAGAATTGAAAGAGACACATGTACCCCAATGTTTATCGCAGCACTGTTTATAATAGCCAGGACATGGAAACAACCTAGATGTCCATCAGCAGATGAATGGATAAGAAAGCTGTGGTACATATACACAATGGAGTACTACTCAGCCGTTAAAAAGAATTCATTTGAATCAGTTCTGATGAGATGGATGAAACTGGAGCCGATTATACAGAGTGAAGTAAGCCAGAAAGAAAAACACCAATACAGTATACTGACACATATATATGGAATTTAGGAAGATGGCAATGACGACCCTGTATGCAAGACAGGAAAAAAGACACAGATGTGTATAACGGACTTTTGGACTCAGAGGGAGAGGGAGAGGGTGGGATGACTTGGGAGAATGGCATTCTAACATGTATACTATCATGTAAGAATTGAATCGCCCGTCTATGTCTGACGCAGGATACAGCATGCTTGGGGCTGGTGCATGGGGATGACCCAGAGAGATGAGTCACAAAGCAACACACAAATGCAGTTCCAGCAAAACAATCAGAATTCACTCTTTGTAAAAGTTTTATCCTCTTCTGTCATCAAGAATTAGAGTGAGTATGTTCCTCCAGTTTGCATTTTCAGAAGTGGGAGTTTATTCCCAACTGGCTGACTTATTCCCAGGATTACTTCAACAGATACTGTTTTCCTACCTTTTGGGTTTGTTTTGTGATTTGAGCTAAAAGTTTAATTATTCTGCAAGAAAGAAGCAACATTTACTGTGTTATATATGATCAAAATATAACATTCTACACCAAATTTTTTTAATTTTTTATCATCTTTACTTTCTCTTTCCCAAGGAAAAAAAAATTTTTTTTTAATTTGCGGGAAATCTTTCCAGAATCTAAAGTTACAATGACCAGAACTCAACATTTTTTTGTAGGTCAGGGCTATATTTGGGCAAAAATATTCTGTCAAATAGGATATAAAACAATATGAGTATTGTTATATGAGCATATTATCTTAGTACCAGATATTATCAATAATATATGATATAATGATATCTTAGTAATTTTTAAATTTCTTCATTTAAACTATTAGCTTTTTCTGCAGAAAATAAACATTTACTATTTGAATTTGGAACCCATGAAGACCAAGAAAGCAATAAATCTTCAATTAAACTTGATGACAAAAACCCACATTTTTTCTCTTCTGTTGACAAAATGACCTAAACAAAATTATATTATGTTTGTAAATATACAATAATTGTATATTTGTTCAAAGGAATAAAAGAACAAACGTTTGCAAAGATATGCTTCATTCAACAAAGATTATGTAAAGTTCTTTATTGTATGTCTGTATGTATAAACTACATACATTGGAAGCAAAGCACTTGAAAGTATTTGTTACCTTGCACTTGAGAAATTTTTTAAAAATTTACTTAGTTATTTATGCCAGAAAAATAAAAATGAAATAAAAATGCAAGTCTTACTCTCTATGTTCTTTATATAATTAGATACATGTTTAAATTTCTTATGAGGATTGCCTATTAGAGGCTCATTCATAAATAAAGAGTAACAGAAATAGAAAGTTCCACATCCTGAAATTTTCATAGATTTCTAAGAATTGGAAATTTTAAAATGTATACAAATGTTCTCAATGAGTTAAAAGCCACTGTTAGTCTAAAGGCATATAAAATACATGATTTTCCTTTTAATTTTTTAGTTTTAATGAAATACATATGCAGAACAGTACATAGAACACATAGTTATTACACAGTTTATAATTGCTAGTATAAGTACAAACTCTTGTGTAATCATCACACAGGTCAAGAATAGGACATTGCCAACATTCCAAGTAGAATATTACTTCTTCATGGAAGAAAGAAGGAAGCCAGGAAAAGGCACAAATTCTACCTAAAATACATGTGATACCTATAGCTATCAGTACAAAGAGCGGAAACCATGAGAAACCTACAGATCACATGCATCTTCTAGTTTCACAATAAGGTCAGGAAAATCTTATGAAATCAGTTCAGTTCAGTTCAGTTCAGTTCAGTTGCTCAGTAGTGTCCTACTCTTTGCGACCCCATGAATCGCAGCACACCAGGCCTCCCTGTCCAACACCAACTCCCGGAGTTCACTCAAACTCATGTCCATCGAGTCGGTGATGACATCCAGCCATCTCATCCTCTGTCGTCCCCTTCTCCTCCTGCCCCCAATCCCTCCCAGCATCAGGGTCTTTTCCAATGAGTCAACACTTTGCATGAGGTGGCCAAAGTATGGGAGTTTCAGCTTCAGCACCAGTCCTTCCAATGAACACCCAGGACTGATCTCTTAGGATGGACTGGGTGGCTCTCCTTGCAGTCCAAGGGACTCTCAAGAGTCTTCTTCAATGCTACAGTTCAAAAGCATCAATTCTTTGGCACTCAGCTTTCTTCACAGTCCAACTCTCACATCCATACATGACTACTGGAAAACCATACTCTTGACTAGACAGACCTTTGTTGGAAAAGTAATATCTCTGCTTTTGAATATGCTATCTAGGTTGGTCATAACTTTTCTTCTAAGGAGTAAGCGTCTTTTAATTTCATGGCTGCAATCACCATCTGCAGTGATTTTGGACCCCCAAAAAATAAAGTCTGACACTGTTTCCACTGTTTCCCCATCTATTTCCCATGAAGTGATGGGACCAGATGCCATGATCTTCGTTTTCTGAATCTTGAGCTTTAAGCCAACTTTTTCACTCTCCTCTTTCACTTTCATCAAGAGGCTTTTCAGTTCCTCTTCACTTTCTGCCATAAGGGTGGTGTCATCTGCATATCTGAGCTTATTGATATTTCTCCCAGCCATCTTGATTCCAACTTGTGCCTCTTCCAGCCCAGCATTTCTCATGATGTACTCTGCATAGAAGTTAAATAAGCAGGGGGACAATATACAGCCTTGACATACTCTTTTTCCTGTTTGGAACCAGTCTGTTGTTCCATGTCCAGTTCTAACTGTTGCTTCCTGACCTGCATACAGATTTCTCAAGAGGCAGGTCAGGTGGTCTGGTATTCCCATCTCTTTCAGAGTTTTCCACAGTTTGTTGTGATCCACACAGTCAAAGGCTTTGACATAGTCAAGAAAGCAGAAATAGATGTTTTTCTGGAACTCTCTTGCTTTTTCCATGATCCAGCGGATGTTGGCAATTTGATCTCTGGTTCCTCTGCCTTTTCTAAAACCAGCTTGAACATCTGTTAGTCCATGGTTCATGTACTGCTGAAGCCTGGCTTGGAGAATTTTGAGCATTACTTTACTAGTGTGTGAGATGAGTGCAATTGTGCAGTAGTTTGAGCATTCTTTGGCATTGCCTTTCTTTGGGATTGGAATGAAAACTGATCTTTTCCAGTCCTGTGGCCCCTGCTGAGTTTTCCAAATTTCCATATTGAATGCAGCACTTTTGCAGCATCATCTTTCAGGATTTGAAATAGCTCAACTGGAATTCCATCACCTCCACTAGCTTTGTTTGTAGTGATGCTTTCTAAGGCCCACTTGACTTCACATTCCAGATGTCTGGCTTTAGGTGAGTGATCACACCATCGTGATTATCTTGGTTGTGAAGCTCTTTTTTTGTACAGTTCTTCCATGTACTCTTGCCAACTCTTCTTAATATCTTCTGCTTCTGTTAGGTCCATCCTATTTCTGTCCTTTATCAAGCACATCTTTGCATGAAATGTTCCCTTGGTATCTCTAATTTTCTTGAAGAGATCTCTAGTCTTTCCCATTCTGTTGTTTTCCTCTATTTCTTTGCATTGATTGCTGAGGAAGGCTTTCTTATCTCTCCTTGCTATTCTTTGGAACTCTGCTTTCAGATGCTTACATCTTTCCTTTTCTCCTTTGCTTTTCACTTCTCTTCTTTTCACAGCTATTTGTAAGGCCTTCTCAGACAGCCATTTTGCTTTTTTGCATTTCTTTTCCATGGAGATGATCTTGATCCCCGTCTCCTGCACAATGTCATGAACCTCCGACCATAGTTCATCAGGCACTCTGTATCAGATCTATGCCCTTAAATCTATTTCTCACTTCCACTATATAATCATAAGGAATTTTATTTAGGTCACTAGACCTGAATGGTCTAGTGTTTTTCCTCACTTTCTTCAATTTAAGTCTGAATTTGGCAATAAGCAATTCATGATCTGAGCCACAGTCAGCTCCTGATATTGTTTTTGCTGACTGTATAGAGCTTCTCCATCTTTGGCTGCAAAGAATATAATCAATCTGATTTCAGAGTTGACCATCTTGTGTTGTCCATGTGTAGAGTCTTTTGCGTTGTTGGAAGGGCTAAATCAGTGTTTCCCAAAGTCTGCCTCCTCAGAACCCAAGTCCCCCAGAAGATCATCTCTTAAAAAAAACATTACATAGTCAAGTGAATTTTGGATACACCCTGTATAACAGATGCACATTGGAATGATTTACAATGCACATTACTATATTAATGCCTCAGAAATCTTGAAGTAAAGAGATCTCTAATTTTTTTTTGATGCAGCTATCCTTAACTTACTAAGAGTGCTTTGTGTGTCAGAAACTATCTAAATAAAGCAGTTCTGGGTTAATTTAAGTTCGTATTAATAATGTAACTTTTTTTCCCCAAGCCTGTGAAGTATTATCTTTCTTTTTGCTTCCACCCTATGGAATCCACAGTTGATTTAGCTTAAAGTAATAGAGAGATTTTTCCCCCATTATTAAATGAAGCTTCACTTTGACATTTATCAGTTCCTATTTAAATCTTGAGAGAAGTCCTTTCATTTACTGTATTGCTTTTTCAATCTCTTACATTTCATCCAGACTTCATATCTGAAACACTTTCTCAAGGACTTTTGAAGAATTGTATTTTATAATGCTAGGGTATTTAGAAGAAATATTTCCTTATTCCTATGAATTTATTTTGCTTTGCTAACAACAGCTGACAGAACTTTACCTTTGCATTTTAGGAAGACTTTTGCAAGGTATGTTGACAGGTCAGTTGATGGTCTAGCAATTCTATTAAGGAATTGTAGCTGTTAAAAGTACCACTTTTCTAAAGAATGTATACATCACTTGAAAAATCAATCCGTAGAATTCTACATTTCATTCCTTTCATCTTTTTGCTAACATCAGTTTCACTGTCAAATTGAAGCAACTGGAAACTTGGTTGACCAGAATATACCATTCCCTAACTAGTCTAAGATACCAAGGTGGTGCCTCCCTGTCCTCATTGTCACTCTACTGCTCTCCCAGACCTGAAGTTCCCAACTGTCCCTATCCCTGCTTACAACCTCTATTATTAGCTGAAACATCAAGAAAGTTGAATGATACAAGTAAAAGCAGATGTATTTAATCATCATGTTAAACACGCCTACTTCTAACAATTCTTTTTGTGCTTCTGTTGGACAGTCTGAAGAAAAGCCTGGATCCAAGTAGGAGGCATAGAGCTGGGGGAAAGGAAGCTGGTTAATAACAGACCTATGTTATTTTACAAAAATCATTTGATTATAACGTTTAAAATAAGACATATCTTTGGTGGTTCAGTCGCTAAGTCATGACCGACTCTTGTGACCCCATGGACTGTAGCCCCCCAGGCTCCTCTGTCCATGGGATTTTCCAGGCAAGAATACTGGATTGGATTGCTCTTTCCTTCTCCAGGGGATCTTTTCAATCCAGGGATTGAAACCGGGTCTCCTGCATTGTAGGCAGATTCTTTACTGACTGAGCTATGACAGCTCTCTAAAATATATCCTTAAGTATATAAAATTTGATTGTGAAATTGTCCCGATCATTATTACTGCATTAAAAAATCACTACAAACCAGGTAGCATAAAATGATCATTTTTATTTTATTTTTTTTTATTTTTATTTTTACTTTATTTTGTTTTACAATACTGTATTGGTTTTGTCATACATTGACATGAATCTGCCACGGGTGTACATGAGTTCCCAATCATGAACACCCCTCCCACCTCCCACCCCATATCATCTCTCTGCATCATCCCCGTGCACCAGCCCCAAGCATCCTGTATCCTGTATCGAACATAGACTGGTGATTCGTTTCTTACATGATAGTATACATGTTTCAATGCCATTCTTCCAAATCATCCCACCCTCTCCCTCTCCCAGAGTCCAAAGTCTGTTCTATACATCTGTGTCTCTTTTGCTGTCTCGCATACAGGGTTATCATTACCATCTTTCTAAATTCCATGTATATGTGTTAGTATACTCCAGGTGTTTCTTGACTTCCTACTTTTTCATTCCAGTCCCCTATAATGAAAAGGACACCTTTTTTGGGTTTTAGTTCTAAAAGGTCTTGTAGGTCTTCATAAAACCGTTCAACTTCTGTTTCTTCAGCGTTACTGGTTGGGGCATAGACTTGGATAACTGTGATATTGAATGGTTTGCCTTGGAGACGACCAGAGATCATTCTGTCGTTTTTGAGATTGCATCCAAGTACTGCATTTCGGACTCTTTTGTTGACCATGATGGCTACTCCATTTCTTCTGAGGGATTCCTGCCTGCAGTAGTAGATATAATGGTCATCTGAGTTAAATTCACCCATTCCAGTCCATTTTAGTTCACTGATTCCTAGAATGCTGACGTTCACCCTTGCCATCTCTTGTTTGACCACTTCCAATTTGCCTTGATTCATGGACCTGACATTCCAGGGTCCTGTGCAATATTGCTCTTTACAGCATCGGATCTTGCTTCTATCACCAGTCACATGCACAACTGGGTATTGTTTTTGCTTTGGCCCCATCCCTTCATTCTTTCTGGAGTTATTTCTCTACTGATATCCAGTAGCATATTGGGCACCTAATGACCTGGGGAGTTCCTCTTTCCGTATCCTATCATTTTGCCTTTTCACATGGTTCATGGGGTTCTCAAGGCAAGAATACTGAAGTGGCTTGCCATTCCCTTCTCCAGTGGACCACATTCTGTCAGACCTCTCCACCATGACCCACCCGTCGTGGGTTGCCCCACAGGCATGGCTTGGTTTCATTGAGTTAGACAAGGCTGTGGTCCTAGTGTGAATAGATTGACTAGTTTTCTGTGAGTATGGTTTCAGTGAGTCTGCCCTCTCATGCCCTCTTATATCACCTACCATCTTACTTGGGTTTCTCTTACCTTGGGAGTGGGGTATCTCTTCACGGCTGCTCCAGCAAAGCACAGCCGCTGCTTTTTACCTTGGATGAGGGGTATCTCCTTACCACCGCTGTTCCTGACCTTCAGCATGGGATAGCTCCTCTAGGCCCTCCTGTGCCTGCTCAGCCACCACTCCTCCCTCTTCAAACAACACAAGAGAAGACTCTACATATGGACATCACCAGATGGTCAACACCGAAATCAGATTGATTATATTCTTTGCAGCCAAAGATGGAGAAGCTCTATACAGCCAACAAAAACAAGACCCAAGACCAGGAGCTGACTGTGGCACAGATCATGAACTCCTTATTACCAAATTCAGACTCAAATTGAAGAAAATAGGGAAAATCGCTAGACCATTCAGGTATGACCTAAATCAAATCCCTTATGATTATACAGTGGAAGTGAGAAATAGATTTAAGGGCATAGATCTGATAGATAGAGTGCCTGATGAACTATGGACAGAGGTTCATGACACTGTGCAGGAGACAGGGATCAAGACCATCCCCATGGAAAAGAAATGCAAAAAAGCAAAATGGCTGTCTGGGGAGGCCTTACAAATAGCTGTGAAAAGAAGAGAGGCGAAAAGCAAAGGAGAAAAGGAAAGATATAAGCATCTGAATGCAGAGTTCCAAAGAATAGCAAGAAGAGATAAGAAAGCCTTCTTCAGTGATCAAGGGAAAGAAATAGAGGAAAACAACAAAATGGGAAAGACTAGATCTCTTTAAGAAAACTAGAGATACCAAGGAAATATTTCATGCAAAGATGGGCTCAATAAGAGACAGAAATGGTATGGACCTAACAGAAGCAGAAGATATTAAAAAGAGGTGGCAAGAATACACGGAAGAACTGTACAAAAAAGATCTTCACGACCCAGATAATCATGATGATGTGATCACCAATCTAAGGCCAGACATCTTGGAATGTGAAGTCAAGCGGGCCTTAGAAAGCATCACTACGAACAAAGCTAGCAGAGTTGATGGAATTCCAGTTGAGCTATTTCAAATCCTGAAAGATGATGCTGTGAAAGTGCTGCACTCAATATGCCAGCAAATTTGGAAAACTCAGCAGTGGCCACAGGACTGGAAAAGGTCAGTTTTCATTCCAATCCCAAAGAAAGGCAATGCAAAAGAATACTCAAACTACCGCATAATTGCACTCATCTCCCATGCTAGTAAAGTAAGGCTCAAAATTCTCCAAGCCAAGCTTCAGCAATACGTGAACCATGAACTGGTTTTAGAAAAGGCAGAGGAACCAGAGATCAAATTGCCAACATCCACTGGATCATGGAAAAAGCAAGAGAGTTCCAGAAAAACATCTATTTCTGCTTTCTTGACTATGTCAAAGCCTTTGACTGTGTGGATCACAACAAACTGTGGAAAACTCTGAAAGAGATGGGACTACCAGACCACCTGACATGCCTCTTGAGAAATCTGTATGCAGGTCAGGAAGCAACAGTTAGAACTGGACATGGAACAACAGACTGGTTCCAAATAGGAAAAGGAGTATGTCAAGGCTGTATATTGTCACTCTGCTTATTTAACTTCTATGCAGAGTACATCATGAGAAATGCTAGACTGGAAGAGGCACAAGTTGGAATCAAGATTGCTGGGAGAAATACCAATAAGCTCAGATATGCAGATGACACCACCCTTATGGCAGAAAGGGAAGAGGAACTAAAAAGCTTCTTGATGAAAGTGAAAGAGGAGAGTGAAAAAGTTGGCTTAAAGCTCAACATTGAGAAAACGAAGATCATGGCATCTGGTCCCATCACTTCATGGGAAATAGATGGGGAAACAGTGGAAACAGTGTCAGACTTTATTTTTTTGGGGTCCAAAATCACTGCAGATGGTGATTGCAGCCATGAAATTAAAAGACGCTTACTCCTTGGAAGAAAAGTTATGACCAACCTAGATAGTATATTCAAAAGCAGAGACATTACTTTGTCGACTAAGGTCCGTCTAGTCAAGGACATGGTTTTCCAGTGGTCATGTATGGATGTGAGAGTTGGACTGTGAAGAAGGCTGAGCGCCGAAGAATTGATGCTTTTGAACTGTGGTGTTGGAGAAGACTCTTGAGAGTCCCTTGGACTGCAAGGAGATCCAACCTGTCCATTCTGAAGATCAACCCTGGGATTTCTTTGAAAGGAATGATGCTAAAGCTGAAGCTCCAGTACTTTGGCCACCTGATGCGAAGAGTTGACTCATTGGAAAAGACTCTGATGCTGGGAGGGATTGGGGGCAGGAGGAGAAGGGGACGACTGAGGATGAGATGGCTGGATGGCATCACGGACTCGATGGCCGTGAGTCTGAGTGAACTCCAGGAGATGGTGATGGACAGGGAGGCCTGGCATGCTGCGATTCACGGGGTCGCAAATATTTGGACACAACTGAGTGACTGAAGTGAACTGAACTGAACTGTGTTAGTATACTGTATTGGTGTTTTTCTTTCTGGATTACTTCACTCTGTATAATTGGCTCCAGTTTCATCCACCTCATTAGAACTGATTCAAATGTATTCTTTTAATAGCCTAGTAATACTCCATTGTGTTTATGTACCACAGCTTTCTTATCCATTCATCTACTGATGAACATCCAGGTTGTTTCCATGTCTTGGCTATTATAAACAGCTCTGCAATGAACATTGGGGTACACGTGTCTCTTTCAATTCTGGTTTCCTCCATGTGCATGCCCAGCAGTGGGATATCTGGGTCATAAGGCATTTCTATTTCCAGTTTTTTAAGGAATCTCCACACTGTTCTCCATAGTGGCTGTACTAGTTTGCATTCCCACCAACAGTGTAAGAGGGTTCCCTTTTCTCCACACCCTCTCCAGCATTTGTTGCTTATAGACTTTTGGATTGCAGCCATTCTGACTGGTGTGAAATGGTACCTCATTGTAGTTTTGATTTGCATTTCTCTGATAATGAGTGATGTTGAACATCTTTTCATGTGTTTGTTAGCCATCTATATATCTTCTTTGGAGAAATCTATTTAGTTCTTTGGCCCGTTTTTTGATTGGGTCGTTTATTTTTCTGGAATTGAGCTGCAGGAGTTGCTTGCATATTTTTGAGTTTAGTTGTTTGTCAGTTGCTTCATTTGCTATTATTTTCTCCCATTCAGAAGGCTGTCTTTTCACTTTGCTTATAGTTTCCTTTGTTGTGCAGAAGCTTTTAATTTTAATTAGATCCCATTTGTTTATTTTTGCTTTTATTTCCAGTATTCTGGGAGGTGGATCATAGAGGATTCTGCTGTGATTTATGTCGGAGAGTGTTTGGCCTACGTTCTCCTCTAGGAGTTTTATAGTTTCTGGTCTTACATTTAGATCTTTAATCCATTTTGAGTTTATTTTTGTGTGTGGTGTTAGAAAGTGATCTAGTTTCATTCTTTTACAAGTGGTTGACCAGTTTTCCCAGCACCACTTGTTAAAGAGACTGTCTTTAATCCATTGTCTATTCTTGCCTCCTTTGTCAAAGATAAGGTGTCCGTAGGTGTGTGGATTTATCTCTGGGCTTTCTATTTTGTTCCATTGTTCTATATTTCTGTCTTTGTGCTAGTACCATACTGTCTTCATGACTGTGGCTTTGTAGTAGAGGCTGAAGTCAGGCAGGTTGATTTCTCCAGTTGCATTCTTCTTTCTCAAGATTGCTTTGGCTATTCGAGGTTTTTTGTATTCCCATACAAATCTTGAAATTATTTGTTCTAGCTCTGTGAAAAATACTGCTGGTAGCTTGATAGGGATTGCCTTGAATCTGTAGATTGCTTTGGGTAGTATACTCATTTTCACTATATTGATTCTTCCAATCCATGAACATGGTATATTTCTCCATTAGTGTCCTCTTTGATTTCTTTCATCAGTGTTTTATAGTTTTCTATATATAGGTCTTTAGTTTCTTTAGGTAGATATATTCCTAAGTATTTTATTCTTTTTGTTGCAATGGTGAATGGAATTGTTTCCTTAATTTCTTTTTCTACTTTCTCAATATTAGCGTATAGGAATGCAAGGGATTTCTGGGTGTTGATTTTCTATCCTGCAACTTTACTATATTCATTGATTAGCTTAGTAATTTTCTGGTGGAGTCTTTAGGGTTTTCTATGTAGAGGATCATGTCATCTGCAAACAGAGTTTTATTTCTTCTTTTCCAATTTGGATTCCTTTTATTTCGTTTTCTGCTCCGATTGCTATGGCCAAAACTTCCAGAACTATGTTGAATAGTAGCTGTGAAAGTGGAGACCCTTGTCTTGTTCCTGACTTTAGGGGAAATGCTTTTAATTTTTCAGCACTGCAGATAATGTTTGCTGTGGGTTTGTCATATATAGCTTTTATAATAACATGATCATTTTTAGAATGACCACAGAAACTGTGGGTCATGCATTCATGTAGAGTACAGTTTGTTTCTGCCCTTTGATATTTTGGTCTTAGCTGAGGGAGATTCAGAGATCTGAGGCTGGGGACCCACTTCCTAGATGGCTTCTTTACATACATGTGTGGCACTTTGAAATGGATGGCTGGAAAGCCGGTGTCAGGTGAGATAGTTGGCTGAGTACATCCACACATCAGCTTTTCATAGTCAGACTTCTCATACTGCTGACCATTGTCTCAACAAATAAGTCAGAGCACTCAAAGCCTTTTATGATCTGGTCTCAAAAGTCTCCAAACATCACTTAAACTATATATTCTTGGTTCCAGCAACCTCACCCAGATACAAGGGGAATGGACATAGATCCCATATCTCAATGAAATAATTGTCAAAAATTTAGCTGCCATAGAAATACTTTATAAAAATTTCAACATTTTCTCCACCAAAAGAATTTCTAGATTTCCTCTCTCTGATTTACCTGAAATAAAGTGAAGTGGCATGATAGAATGATTTGCAGCAACTTGAAATACAAACTCTCAGAGAAAAGTGACAGAGACTTAGGGTTGAAGCTTGAGAGAAAATTGAGTGAGCTTTGGTGAGGGAGTTACTATCTTAATTTTTGCTGAAAAGAGAAAAATAAACAAATATAAGCTATGAGACTTGGCTGAGAAATGAAGAAGGGACCTTATAACATGTAAGATCTGATCAAAGTTTCATCTATTACTGGCATTAATCAGACTGATTGCCAGAATATATTAGTAAAGAGCATGCACTTCCCTGGATTAGAAATTCATATCTGGGGGTAACAGACTAATCCTTCGTAGGATATGAATGAATCAACTCCTCAGGTGGATATACACATTTGTGTCCTCCTTCAATGTTAGTCCATTCATCTACTCACACAGTCCTTCAACAAACAAGTACTGAGTACTGCCTGTACTGTACTGTTTGTTGACACCACATGTATAAATGGTATCATTGGTCTCTGCTCTTAGACAACTCAGTCTAGAGCAATTTTCATACATTCACTTTCTCAGCTTCTTTTTTAAAGCAACTCTGTCACAGCAGAAGTTTAAAATCTAGATATATCACTAAGATGTTAGTGAAATAAGAAATACCCAAAGAACTAAAAGTCACTAAGCAGTGTATCAACGAGTCATGAAATAAATAGTATGCATAGGAGATAATTTCAGACTATATAGGGATCACTATAGAACTAGACAAACTAAAGATGGCTTCATGGAGTTGTTCTAGAGATACGTCCTCTAAAAAGAGATAACTAACTCTTTCCCTGATGGCTCAGAGGGTAGAGTCTGTCTGCAATGTTGGAGACCTGGGTTCAATCCCTGGGTAGGGAAGATCTCCTGGAGAAGGAAATGGCAGCCCACTCTGGTATTCTTGCCTGGAAAATTCCATGGACGTAGGAGCCTGGGGGGCTACAGTCCATGGGGTCACAAAGAGTCAGACACCACTGAGCAACTAAGTTTACTTTAACAACCAAATACTGAGATTTATTTGTACCAGGGCTTCCCAGGTGATGCTATAGTGGTAAAGAATCTGCCTGCCAATGCAGGTGACATCAGAGATGCTGGTTTGATCCCTGGGTCAGAAAGATCCCCTGGAGAAGGTCATGGAAACCCACTCCAGCATTCTTGCCTGGAGAGTTCCATGGACAGAGAAGCCAGGTGGGCTACAGTCCATAGGGTCACAAAGAGTCAGACATGACTGAAGTAACTTAGCACACAAGCATACATTTGTGAAGGTATGTGAAGATTAAGAATTTCTATATAAAAAATAAAGTACAGAAAACATTCTATGCTTTTAAATTTATCCAAACCAAGCTATATTTAGCTTCCAGCCTCCATTGGCCAAGTCTGGTGAAAATAACAACATCAATAACTATTTTGTAATTTACCACTACATTTCATTCCCTTACACACCTCTCCCTCTTTCTCTCTTTGCCCACACCCCATTCTTCTCATTCATTTATTTTATACTATATCAAGATATCAGATCTTACAAAGGCCAAGAAAAAATAGAGGAAATTCCCAACCAATGGTCACTCTTGGCCATTGTAAAGCACTGTCCTTGTTAACACAGTTCATTCAGAGGTGGACAATGTTGCTATTGGTTCAAATCCACGTTGTCAAAATTGTTTCTGTGGACTTTCTCCTAGTCTGCCAAGTCAACATTGGGTTCACTGCCCAACTTCTTGGGTACTTTCACAAAGAAACCTAGGGTAAACTTTCCTCTGGGGTAAGAAGGCCTAGAACACATGAAAACATAAAGCTGACCGTCCTGTCCAGAAAGGACAGGAAACATTTTTTTAAATATGATTTTTTATTCTGTTGTTGGTAAATCCTTTCCAGCAAAAAAAAATTCTAAGAACAAGGGAATAAAATTATTAATATATTGTCATGCCACAAGTGATAACTGCACTTTCTCTTATTTAAAGGTTACTAACTTATAGCAAAAACTACATTGGTAAAAGAGAAGATTAAAGCACACGATTTTTTTTTCTACACCAGCACACGAATTTGAATACCTATTAGCTGCCCAAATATGAGAAAAAATATGTAAATGGCCTTGGTAACAGGAAAATGAAAAGGCATTTCTGTTTAGCTTTACATCTAACATATTTAGAATCAACCATTTTTGCTCTAATTCTGCCATCACTTTTACACTACTTGATATTCATTGTAACTTATCCAATCATAAGAAATTCATTTGACCTTTGGAGATTATAGACTGAATATTGTCATACAATTTGTATATCTTTGAGGATCAATTGCTCACCAATACTATGAGCTTTATTCCTACTTTGAAAACTCAGCTGAAACAATGGTTTTTCATAACAATAGTTTTTCATTGACAAGCACACAGCAGTAATCCTGGTTTGTTTGTTTTTTTTTCTCTCTCTCTCTTTGCCCTTTTGATGGAGGCACTTTCAAGGCAGCATCTCAATATCAGAGATTTCCATTGTTAACATGTTACTTTAATCTGTCTTCTAGCTATACCACCAACTGAGGAATATTAACCATATTTTACATTTCAGTAGTCAATCTGCTCATTCTATTTATTTTGTGAATGAAATAGCTAGATGTAATTCTTAGCAGATCATACTAACAAATGGTGTCATTATCAGTATAAATCTAATAACACTGCATTTAAATATGATTTCTCCGTTGAGAGCCTCATTTTAGAGGAAGTTAAAATTACTCCCATCAGGGATATAACAGAGTTAAGGGTTTTGCCCAACACACTGAGCTATTAAGATAATCAGAAAACTTTTTTCCTAGGTTTCAATCTTTATGACCACATTCATCCCTACTCTTCACTAAGTACTATCTATAATTTAATAGACTCTGCACATTTTAACTACATCTACCAAAACAAGCTGCAAACACCTATGGATTTGTGAAACATTATTGCTCAAAAACTCTTTGGCAGTTTTGAAACTTGGTTGCACATTGGAGTCACCCAGGGAGCTCTAAAATATGCTGTTGTCTCGGTCACGCCCCAGAGACTGTAATTTAATTGGTATAAGGCCTGAGCATCAGTATTTTTAAAAGCTCCCCAGCTGATTCTAATACACAGACAAAACTGAGAACCACTGTTCAAACCTTTGTTTTACGGATAAGACAATTACCCCTATCAGTGACACATATAAATTTGATGTTAGAGCTAAAGCTAAAACTCCAGTTTTCAGAATTTCAATTAATAACTCTTTTCATTAGCTCAAGGCTTTTCAATAGTGTTTCTCTGGGACTAGGGTTCCTCAGAAATACTGCTGCTGCTGCTGCTGCTGCTGCTGCTGCTGCTGCTGCTGCTGCTGCTACTGCTGCTGCTGCTAAGTCACTTCAGTCGTGTCCGACTCTGGGTGACCCCCATAGACGGCAGCCCACCAGGCTCCCCCATTCCTGGGATTCTCCAGGCAAGAACACTGGAGTGGGTTGCCATTTCCTTCTCCAATGCATGAAAGTGAAAGTGAAGTTGCTCAATCGTGTCCGACTCTCAGCAACCCCAAGGACCGCAGCCTTCCAGGCTGCTCCCTCCATGGGATTTTCCAGGCAAGAGTACTGGAGTCGGGTTCCATTGCCTTCTCTGCAGGGGCCGTGAAAATGATGAGAGATGAAAGAGGAGAGGTCTGATCCCACTTCAGTTGAGTTCAATCACTCAGTCATGTCCGACTCTTTGCAACCCCTTGGACTGCATCACACTGGGCTTCCCTGTCCATAACCAACTCCCAGAAACTGCTCAAACTCATGTCCATCGAGTTGGTGATGTCATCCAATCATCTAATCATCTGTCATCCCCTTCTCCTCCTGCTTTCAATCTTTCCCAGCATCAGGTCTTTCCCTAATAAAAAGCTTAATTTATATTTTTTAATATGTTGGACTCAGTTGCAAGATTTTTTCTAGGGGAAGAAAAAGAAAAAACAGGGGGAAAAAATATATACTTGTCTAAAGTAAAAATAAGTTTTAAACTTCACCATCTCAGAAAAAGAGACAGAGAGAAAGGGATAGAAGGAGAGAGAGAGGAGAAAAGGAGGGAGGAAAGAGTGCTTGCTTCAGCAACACATATGCTAAAATTGGAATGATACAGAGAAGACCAGCATGGTCCCTACACAAGGATGAATTCACAAAAAAACTCATAGAATTCACAAAATGCTCCATTAAAAACAAAAGAAGGGAAACTTATGACCTTTTAGATAACCTGAGGCCAGTGGTAAAGCTATTTATATATATATATATATATATATATATATACATATATATAAATGTAAATCTGGGGATTTTATTAGTTTAAATTTAACACAATGAAGAGTCCTTAAGCCAGAAAGTAACTGCTTTTAACATCCCAATGTGTATTTTATAATTCTTAAGGAGGAATGTGTCCTTCCATGGTATGAAGTGGGTTGAGGACACCTCTGAAGAGCCTAGTTTTGAGAAGAGACATGGACTTTTCACTAAGCAAACAAGAAAGAGAATTGGACAAGATGAAAGGTCAAGAGAGGAGGCCAAAAAGATCTTAAGGACAAAGACAGGAAAACTGGATAGAAAACGCTACAATAGGAACTCTTGTTCCTGATAGAAACTAGGCTCACGCTTACTTTATAGGCTAAATGAAAAAGGCAAACAACTTGAGAAGAAGAGAAAGTGAAGAACAGCTGTTCCATCATCATCTCTGCATAGAATACCTCCACATCCATTTTATCCTCAGAGCAGGCTGGAGCAGTGAAGTTAAACTACAGTGCTGAACTTGGCTATCCATTAGCTAGGATATCAGCTAAGACTCAGTCAACATCTATCAAAATCTTGGAGGTTGATGCTTAACATTTATCTCTTTAGTTTTATTTATTCATATTACTGCCTTAGGGTCCAGCAATTATCCATTCTTTTATTTTGATTTTGATAGATGTATATTTCCCATTACTCATAACATATGAAATAGAATCTCATTGACATGTTTTGTTACTAACTGGAAATTATAATTTATAATAAGAATAGTAGTCATATATTGATCACCTTCCATGTGCCAAACAACATGAGTATCACCCTATAAAGATCACCCTTAATCATCACAAAAACACTATGAAGTTAATGTTGCTGTCTTCTTCTCATGGTGAACCCTGGGCTCAATAAGGTTATATTGACCAAAATGAGACAATTTTTAATTTATTTTTGTCAAGATTTCCAAAGTCTGTGTTCTTTCCACTGCTCTACTATGTTGTTTCATTCTCTCTACTGACCCCTAAATCAAATGGAAATGCCCCCATGCTTCTGAAACATGTAGGCTTGCAATATTAAGCATATTTGAACTACTTTTTTCCATTAATGGCACTCCATTTCCCTTTCTATTCAGAAACCCCTGGGAAACAACTACTTTACCATGAGTTGCAGATTAAAGGAAAATTAAAAAGTAATTATAAAAAGCATTTCATGACATACAAGGACAATTATTTCTGAATGAGACCTTATAAAATTTCATCAAATTTTATGAGCTGTAAGCATTGTATTATATATTAATGAATCCAGAAGGCTATATAACATATAATACTTAATCTTTGGCTTATCTACCTTATTGCAGACAATTAAAGACACTATTTTTGAAAATCCTTTTTTTTGCTTTCCTGTAGCAGAATATCTAGTAAAACTTTGACATTGTTATCAATCTGAGTTTGAAATGCTAAACGGTTTCCTGTTAGAATTCATAAAAATATAAGATACAGGACCCTTTTTTACCCCATTTACAAGGATGCATATCTTAACTCATCTTCTCTAAATCTATCACAGTATAAATCTAACTCACATCATACTAAAGTATGATTTTGCCTGATGATTTTGTATTACAAACTCTATACACAGAGTTTTCTTAATGACTGACACTTAGTTGCAATATAATAAATACTCAGCTTCCCAAGAGTGACTTCATTTCCAATTCTATCTTCTTCCATATTTAAATCCTTTACCATCCATCTCTGCTTGCTGGAAAAAACAGTTAAAAGTTCAGTTCAGTTCAGTCACTCAGTCTTGTCTGACTCTTTGTGACCCCATGAACTGCAGCACGCCAGGCATTCCTGTCCATCACCAACTCCCGGAGTCCACCCAAACTCATGTCCATCGAGTCGGTGATGACATCCAGCCATCTCATCCTCTGTCGTCCCCTTCTCCTCCTGCCCCCAATCCCTCCCAGCATCAGGGTCTTTTCCAATGAGTCAACACTTTGCATGAGGTGGCCAAAGTATGGGAGTTTCAGCTTCAGCATCAGTCCTTCCAATGAACACCCAGGACTGATCACTTAGGATGGACTGGTTGGATCTCCTTGCAGTCCAAGGGACTCTCAGGAGTCTTCTCCAATGCTACAGTTCAAAAGCATCAATTCTTTGGCACTCAGCTTTCTTCACAGTCCAAATCTCACATCCATACATGACTACTGGAAAACCATAGTCTTGACTAGACAGACCTTTGATGGAAAAGTAATATCTCTGCTTTTTAATATGCTATCTAGGTTGGTCACAACTTTCCTTCCAAGGAGTAAGTGTCTTTTAATTTCATGGCTGCAATCACCACCTGCAGTGATTTTGGAGCCCCCCAAAATAAAGTCTGACACTCTTTCCACTGTTTCCTCATCTATTTCGCATGAAGTGATGGGACCAGATGCCATGATCTTCGTTTTCTGAATGTTGAGCTTTAAGCCAGCTTTTTCACTCTCCTGTTTCACTTTCATCAAGAGGCTTTTTAGTTCCTCTTCACTTTCTGCCATAAGGATGGTGTCATCTGCATATCTGAGGTTATTGATATTTCTCAGTATCAATAGCAATCTTGATTCCAGCTTGTGTTTCTTCCAGCCCAGCGTTTCTCATGATGTACTCTGCATATAAGTTAAATAAGCAGGGTGACAATATACAGCCTTGACGTACTCATTTTCCTATTTGAAACCAGTCTGTTGTTCCATGTCCAGTTCCAACTGTTGCTTCCTGACCTGCATATAGGTTTCTCAAGAGGCAGTTCAGGTGGTCTGGTATTCCTATCTCTTTCAGAGTTGTCCACAGTTTATTGTGATCCACACAGTCAAAGGCTTTGGCATAGTCAATAAAGCCGAAATAGATGTTTTTCTGGAACTCTCTTCCTTTTTCCATGATCCAGCGGATGTTACTGAGTACTTAATATATCCTAGATATTTTAATTATTTTAAATAAAAAATCTCTATTTATCCTTATGAGAGATCTATAAAGGGAATACAAATATTACCCCCATTTTACAGGTAAGAAAACTGAGTTTAAATAATGTACTCAAATTTATTCATTTAACAAGCATAGAACATGGAGTCAAGTCTAAGTAGTCTAACTTGAGAGCTTTTTAATGACTTAGCTATTTTTTACCATATAGCTTTCACTCCATTTAGACCCTTCTGTGAGTTTGCCTTAAGTTACTATAATTCGTTGCCTGCACAAACTCAGAAAATGCAAGAGAGCACCTCTGTCCCTTTTATTCCTTTATCATCTTACTATTTCCTATGATAAGACCTTGAACAAAATAGGTGCCCAACAAGCTGAACTAAATTATTAAAATAAATTGATCTAATTAGATGAATCATTTATTCATTCCATAAATATTATTAAACATGTCTCTGTACCACTTACTGTGATACATGATAGAAAGCGAATGGTCAACAATGTAGGTAAGGGTCTTCTTTACTTTCCTGTAGAAAACAATTCTACTTAGCGTTTTTGATGGTACCCTTCCAGTTGTCAGTGAAAGAAACTCAACCAAAACTAGCTTGAGTTAAAAGGTAACTTAATGACTTACACTCTCGAGAAATCTAAGTGACTGACTTCAAACACAGTTAGATCTAGGTTTTAGAAATGCCATAAGAAATTTCTCTCTCTCAATTCTGTTTCCCTCATTGTTTTATCCTTAGACAGAGCTCTTTCCATGTGATGGTAACAAGAGCTCCCCGGGCCTCCAACTTATAATATTTCCTAAGGGGTAAGAAAGTACTTTTCCTTAAAGTTCCAGCAAACACTTTTGGTGGAGTTCTCATTGGCCGTGCTTGGGTCATACATTCATCTCTAAGACAATTAAAATGGCCAGACTAATTGGCCTTGCCTTGGTAATGTGCTCATAGCTCACTGTGGTGGGAGAGGGGGAGTGAACACTAGAAGAAGGGAAGCTTGCCAATAAACCACATACCTACTGCTATTAAGGAAATAAGAACGTTTACTCCTCCATAAACTCACTGGGCAAGAAACAGTTCCTGTTTCTTTCAAAGAAATTACCCTTCATAAAATGATTTCCACCACCAAGAAAGATTTTTTTAAAAACCTTAGTTTAAATCATTTTGTGGTATTTGTGACTCTACTAAATTTACCCATTATATTCAACCCATTAGTTTTGAAAAAGTGACAAACTCACCACAAAAAGCAACAACCTAGTAGTAAGATTCTAAACAGGTGTATGCACTAAAGTAGCTGCAATTGAAAGATATTTTTATTTTAAAAATCCAAATATGAACAAACACTTAATTGCTTCTTCTAGATTATTGGAATTATAATCTCTTCAACCCACACCAGATGCACAGAAAACCATTCCTAAGCTCAGTTTAAACAATCTTTATTAGCATAGCAGCAGTGATCTCAAAAGCACTTAATAAGGACTGTCACAAGTTGGTTCATCAAAAATGAATTCAAAGTCAAAGTGATTCACATAATAAAATTCTGAAAAACAAAACTGCACCAAATACAGCTCTAATATGTAAAACATACTGGTCAAATCTGAAATTAACAGGAAGGTCAGGGAATGGAAAGCAAATAGGAATAACTGAAATACTCTTTAAATTCTTTCACTGTGGGGGACTGAATATATAAGCAGTGAAAAACATCTAGTTGATTATGGGAACATGGAGCAATCAAAGTGTTTTGTTTTGTTTTTTTAAAGAAAGAGCAAGAAACCAAGGCAGCTAAAGGGAATAACTTAGAAACAGATAAGGAATAAAAATAAGAAAGCAGCTGACAAACTGAAAGAGGTGACTGAGGAATCCTTAGGGGACAATGAAAGAAAGTGGGCTTTAACAAAATGTAGCAACAGACTTTCAGCTATAATAAAAAATCTCATGAGATATTAACAATGACTTTATTAGTTAAAATCAGAACTAGATGTAGCTAATATCATTTCTGATATTGATTAGATAGCATCAATCCATAAGGAAAAAATCCATCAAGTATTATTAGAGAAAAATATAAGGGTACCAAATTATATATGCATACTGCATAAACTAGGCTAAGTATACAGCAATAAAAAGGGGGAGTTTGAGATACTCAAATCAATAGGCAATTCAGTAAATAAAATTGATGGGAGCCTCTTTTTTCCAAGGGATTTGAGAGTATTGTGTCAGACAAGAAGGTCTCCTCAGGACAGTGAGCTCATGTAAAAGAAAGAAATGTTCACTAAAATGCTAGTAAAGGAATGGAGACCCAGATTAGACTTCTACTTAGCGTATCACCCTTTTTTTTTAAGTGTGACAGGAAGAATTTTACATGTTCATCAAAGAACATTTCATTTTCTCTAAAGCACATAGCAAGACAATACTTTGCAATTAGGTGGAAACATGTGAATGAATTCTGAGCAGCAGAATGTGGGAAGAAGTGATAAATAATACTGTCATGCCTCGCCCTGAAGTCCCTTGAGCCATCCTTCAAGTTCTTTCCTCCTTTGTCCAAGGAGATGATAGAGTCACTACATAAAAGAGGGCTGGTGCCCTGAGAACTGCATGGAGAAAAGCCTCCTTGTGGACCCAAGGGCATCTATGACTTAAATATTAAATAAGAAATAAAAATATCAGCTGATATCCACCCATCCTGGTTCATACACAAACATTCATCCAAACTTACTGAATAAAATTGAATTGTTTACATTGTAAAACCAGATGAGTTTTTAAAATGAAAGTTAAAAATAGATAAGAAGGTAGAGTCCTGCAGTACAACTAAAGGACAGGGATAGATGAAGTGGAACAATTAGTGAATTCACATTATTTGAAGTGGCAAAGGGGTGTTTAAGAGAAAGGATGTCTAATATAAACTTGAATTATATGCTGTGCTTTGCTGCACTGCACATTAATCCCCTTCTTGGATACCAAATCTTATGTAAACCTTGCTAAGTTCAAAGCCTTAAAAAATATTATCTTATGGGGATGACCCAGAAAGATGTTATGGGGAGGGAGGTGGGAGGGGGGTTCATGTTTGAGAATGCATGTAAGAATTAAAGATTTTAAAATTAAGAAAAAAAAAATATTATCTTGATAGTGAAAGAGTGGTATCCAGGTAGTGTCAGAGGAGTGTGCACAGGAGATGGAACAGAGTGAAGATTAAGAATTAAGTAACAGCAGCTTCCTCACCCATTCTGTGAGAACAGCATCACCCTAAAACCAAAGCCAGATAAAGATATTACCAGAATGAAAAAACCTAGAGATCAATAACTCTCATGAATATAGTTGCAAAAAATCAACAAAACATTAGAAAATCAAATGGCCAAGTAGGATTTATGTCAGGTAACAGTATTGGGAAAACTGGATATTCTTTCATATGCAAAAGAATGAAATTCAACCTCTATCTTACATCACTCACAAAACATTAGCTGGAAATAGATTAAAGAATTAAATGTAAAACATAAAACTGTAAAATTCCTAGAAAAAAAAAAACAGAAGAAATTCTCCTTGATATTAGTCTGGGCAACAATTTTTCTTGGATATGACACAAAAAATAAAGGCAATAAAAGCAAAAATAAGCAAGTGGAAATACGTAAAGCTAAAAAGCTTTTGTTCACCAAAGGAAACCATCAACAAAACCAAAGGAAATCTATGGAATGGGAGAAAACATTTCTGAACTATATTATCTAATAAGACATTAATATATAAAGTATATAAAGAAATAATACAAGTTAATAGCAATGATACTAATAATATGAATAGAAAATGGACAGAAGACCTCAATAGACATTTTTCCAAAAAAGACATACAAAATGGCCAACAGGTACACGAGAAGATGCACAGCATCACTAGTCATCAGGGAAAGATGAAACGAAATATCCTTGAGGCATCACTTTCTGCCTGTTAGAATGGCATCATCAATCATCAAGAAACAGTGGATAGGGACTTACATGGTGGTCCAGTGGTTAAGAATCCACCTTGCAATGCAGGGGATACAGGTTCAATTCCTGGTCACGGAAATAAGATCCCATATGCCATGGGAGAACTAAGACCACGAGCTACAACTACTGAGTCCATGTGCCACAACTAGAGAGTCTGTGTACCACAACGAAAGATCCTGCCTGCTGCAACAAGATGCAAAGCAGCCAAATTAAAAAAAAAAAAAAAAAAGACAAGGGATATATGCTGGGAGTGTGAAGTAAAGGAAATCCTAGTGCCTTGCTGGTGGGGATGTAACTAGTACAGCCACTGTGGAAAACAGTATGGGATTGCCTCAAAAAATTAAAATTAGAATTGCCGTGTTGTTGCTGTTCAGTCACTAAAGCAGGCCCAACTCTGTGATCCCATGGACTGCAACACACCAGGCCTCCCTGTCCTTCACTATCTCCCAATGAAGTGAAGTGAAGTGAAGTGAAAGTCGCTCAGTAGTGTCCAACTCTTTGCGACCCTACTATCTCCCAGAGTTTGCTCAAACTCATGCCTATTGAGTCGGTAATGCTGTCCAACCATCTCCTCCTCTGTCACCCCCTTCTTCTCTTGCCCTTAATTTTTCCCAGCATCAGGGTCTTTTCCAGTGAGTTGGCTCTTTGCATATGGTGGCCGAAGTACTGGAGCTTCAGTTTCAGCATCAGTCCTTCCAATGAATACTCAGGGTTGCTTTCCTTTAGGATTGATTGTTTTTATCTCCTTGCTGTCCAGGGGACTCTCAAGAGTCTTTTCCAGCACCACAGTTCAAAAACATCAGTTTTTTCTATGCTCAGCTTTCTTTATAGTCCCACTCTCACATCCATATGTGACTACTGGTAAAACCATCACTTTGATTATTCAGACCTTTGTTGGCAAAGTGATATCTCTGCTGTTTAATACACTGTCTAGGTTTGTCATAGCTTTCTTTCCAAGGAGCAAGCGTCTTTTAATTTCATGGCTACAGTCACCGTCTGCAGTGATTTTGCAGTCCAGAAAATAAAATCTGTCATTGTTTCCACTTCTTTTCATTCTATTTGCCATGAAATGATGAGACCAGAGGCCATTATCTTAGTTTTTTGAATGTTGAACTTTATTCCACCTTTTTCACTCTCCTCTTTCACCCCGTGATAGTATGAAAAGAATTTCCATATGATCCAACAATTCCACTTCTGGGTATATATATAAAGGAAATTATTATCTTAAAGAGATATATGGACTCCCATATTTGATGCAGCAATAGTCACAGTATGGAAACAGCCTGTTTGCCGATGGATGAATGGAACAAGAAACTGTGGATACAAAACAGAATACTATTCAGCCTTGAAAAAGAAGAAAATTCTGTTATCAGTGATGACATGGATGAGCCTAGAAGAAATTATGCTAAGTGAAATAAATCAGGCAAGTAAAGAAAAACAAATACTGCGTGGTATCACTTATATGTAGAATCTTAAAAAAAAAAAACTGTACTAATAGAAACAGAGAACAAAACTGTGATTGCCAAGAACTGGAGTTGGGGAAAATAGGGAGAGTTTGGTAAAGGTTACCAACTTTTAGTTACAAGATGAATAAAGTCTGAGGATCTAATATATGACATGGTAACCACAGATGATAACACTGTATCATTGAAATTTGCTATTAGAGCACAACTTAAGTGCTTTCAAAAAAAAAAAAAAGTAGAAGATGCTTCATTTTGTATTCATTGTAAAAAAATTGAGAAAAAACATAAAAATTATCTAAAAATATTGACAGCCCATAATCCCAACACTCAGAGTACCACTAGTATCATTTTAACAATTATAATTTAATGTTAATAACTGATACTAACTTCTATATCCCTATTTTTACTACGTAAACATTTATCATTGGCCTTATCCTATGTCTGGAAAACCTCTTTGTTAAAGTTATTTTACACTGAATATGCCATACCCGTAAATACCATAAGTTACATAATCATTCCCCTAAATGGGAACATTTCTATTGTTCTAATTTGGTTAAGTAGCATTGCAATAAAAAATTATGCATATATATTTTTCTATAGTTTGCATTATTTTAACATAAATGTCTAGAAGATGAATTCTTAAGTCATGGTGAATCATATAAAATGAAGACTGAAGACACACACTGAATTAGAGAACTCTAGTAACTTTTTGGAGAAGGCAATGGCACCTCACTCCAGTACTCTTGCCTGGAAAATCCCATGGAGGGAGCAGCCTGGTAGGCTACAGTCCATGGGGTTGCTGAGGGTCAGACACGGCTGAGCAACTTCACTTTCACTTTTCACTTTCACGCATTGGAGAAGGAAATGGCAACCCACTCTAGTGTTCTTGCCTGGAGAATCCCAGGGACAGGGGAGCCTGGTGGGCTGCCTTCTATGGGGTCACCCAGAGTCGGACATGACTGAAGTGACTTAGCAGCAGCAGCAGTAATTTGGAGATATCTTTTTCTAGCTGTAATTACAGCTTTCTCAGAGAAGCTACATAAGTACTGCTAAAATTAGTGGTGGGATGAAGGTACTGATGCACTGTAAATTACTATTATATTCAAGTAGATTGAAATTATTTCTTAAATCTGATGAGAAGAGTCATAGTTTGGTTCTTTATCCAGTGGAATAGATTTTTGAGCTCCTGTATTATTTGGAATGATCGATTTTAAGTACTTGGCTTTACTCGACTCACCCCTACATGCATGTTTCAAGTGCCTAAGATGGCACAATTCTTATGCTTTCCTAACTGAGAAAAAGGCTATATTTCTCAGGCCCAAGAGATACTGAAAAGTTGTCTTAGCAGAAGATAAAGAACAAGAATACATGTTTTTCCTAAATTCCTTGTTCTGAACCTGCCTCCTTATGATAACAACCAGTTTTACCTGAGGAACTCCCTATCTCCAACTTTTCCTTCTACTTGAAATCCAGCCACATTCCAATTTGCTAATAACTGAAAAATCAATTGCCTCACAGGCTTGACTAAATATCTTTTCAAATGGCACATTACAAGATGGCAAAAGCTATGTTACAAATCAAAGCAAAGAAACTGCTGAGGCTGTTAGAATAAAAGATGATAGATCGATGTGTGATCGTTCCAGCTAAACATCAACTCTTGAGTTAACTTTAGTAGTTTTAGCTTACTATATTCTGAGAAAAAAAGAGACAGAATTTAACTAACTGCATTTTTAAAATACACACTACAAGCACATGGAACGCTGCTCAATGTTATATGGCAGCCTAAATGGGAGGGGAGTTTAGGAGAGAATGGATACATACGTATGTAAGGCTGAGTCCCCTTGCTGTTCACCTGAAACTATTACAACATTGTTAATCAGCTATATCTCAATATAAAATAAAAAGTTAAAAACAGATAATGATATATTGTTCACATTAGTGACAGCAATATATTGCAAAATTTTATTATTTTTTTTAATTTATTGCTTAAAAATTTTAATATTGTTTATTTTACCTTTAGCTTTCAAATATATGTTTTGGCAATTTTACAATGGACATGACAGTATTCATTCTTTTATGTATACAAATTTTTAAGTGATATACATAACCTAGGAGGCCATGCTCAAATTTTATTTTTAGTGTTGGGGTGTCTAGAGTATAAATATACTATGCCTCAATAAAAATTAATTTTAAACAAAGAAAATACATAAATTAAATTACATACATACTACAACAACATAATTTTTAAACCACAGTACTCTCTTGAAAAAAAAATAGAGCTTTGAAAACAAAGTAGAAGTGAAGAAATACAAATGGATACAAAAATTTAGTATATGATAAAGTTAAGGCAATGACATTATTCCATAAAGGATATTGTAAAGTTGGATAGCTATTTGGGGGGGAAATTGCATCCATACTAACACTTTATTTCAGTAAACATTTCAAAATATTAATACTTAAATGGAAAATGAAACCAGTTCAGAAGAAAATGTGGGAGAAAACTTTCATAGTCCAGCATTAGAAGCTTTTCTAAGTACGAAAAAACAGAAAAAAGTAGAAAAGATGGATAAATTGGACCTCATTTTAAAAAATAAAATTTATATGACCAAAAATCCCTCATACCAATAGTTAAAACAAAAATAACAAAATAAGAAAGTAAATACTCTTTCTTAAGATGACTCTTAGAAATGTGGAATGATGCTGATTAAGGAAAAGGAATTTAAATTGTTGAACTTAACTCCAGGATTTATCATCATTCACAAATAATTAAAAGATGGGTATTTAGAAATGACAATGTCTGCTATAATAGTTGCAATTTGACATTTGATTGGCGCTTCCCCAGTGGCTCAGTGGTAAAGAATCCACCTGCAATGCTGGAGACATGGGTTTGATCCCTGAGTCAAGAAGATCACCTGGTGAAGGAAATGGCTACCCATTCCAGTATTCTTGCCTGAAGAATCCCATGAATAGTGAGCCCGGTGGGCTCTAGTTTATAGGATTGCAAAGAATCAGACACAATAGAAATGACAGCATGCACTCACATACAATTATGTTTAATTAGTCTTCAGGTGACTTTCCACCACTGTTTACTGCACCAATGAGTTTGTTAGACCACTTGTACTGAACACTTTCAGAACATAACTGAAAAGGGAAAAATGGAAAATATTGCCAGCATTGGAGAAGAAACAATATGGCTAGATTTTGTTATTGTTTGTGCTTTTTTAAAGTTGCGTTTTGGCAGAAGGAGACTGCCACCTTTTAAAAAATATATCATTAACAAATTCTGAAAAGTATGAAATGCATAATAATAATCACTCATAATCATACCTAAAGATGGACACACTGAGGACTTTAATTTCCCTCTCCACTTCCTCTAATAAATACACATGTACCATACAGACTGTATATACTGTGTATACAGAATATAATATACAATGTAATACAGCAGAATTTTCTAATCTGTATTTTTCATTGAACATATTATAAGCTGGGGAAAGAGGTTTAAATAGCTTTGAAGACAATATAAGGATATTTTCACACATGAAATAGCAGTTCATATAAGAATGGGGGGTTGGGGGAAGAGGGTTGAATTTTAATTTCTTCATAGCAATGTATATGTGTCTATTAGAGAAACCTGTATTTTCTGTCCTCTTGTTTTCTTTCAACAGAGAAAGGCTTCTTGCCTGAATACCACTTCCCATTTCTTTTTCATGTGAGCTGGAGTGACTTATCTACTGAGATGGAGTAATTAGTGAGTTTAAAAACAACTTGTCCATGGGCAGCTGTGCTCTTTCAGGGTTCTCTGCTTCCATTCAGGAAGCATTCATTCTGTTTACCTTCTGCACTGAAAAATTACTGCCCCGATGGTAAGACCTGTGCCTACACACGCTGCTCTGTACCTACCTGAGTGGGTGAATTTAATTCTAGAGTAAAGTGTTGGGAGGCACATCAAAACTACAATCTCGAACACAGCCTTAATCTGTAATTAAGTTGCTACTTTATCTTGAGATGCTTGCCTCTTTTCATTTGACTCAAACTTACAAGGTGAAGAAAGGCAGTATGGGTAAAACCCCAACTTTGTCTATAATTTGTTGTTGATATTGTTACTAAGTCACGTCCGACTCTGCAACCCCATTGACTGTAGCATGCCAGGCTCCTCTGTCCATGGAATTTTGTGTCCAATTCACAAAGCTTTTTCATGTATATTCTATTTGCTTTTCACAATAACCCTTAGACGTAAGAGGGAAGACATTAACATTTCTTGAGTGCATGGCTCCTGTTTGTCAGAAATGTGCTATAAGATTTACTTTTATTAAAGTTTAATTAATCTTCACAACTTTCAAAAATAGAATTTGCCTTTATTTTAAAGATCAGAAAATGGAGTTTCAGAGAGATGAAATGATTCGCCTAAAGATAGATAAGTAATAAGAGGCTGGACCAGAAGTCCGAGCTGACTGTAAACACTAGGATTATGTGCCTCATAATCTGTATTTCCGGGTCCTGGTCTCACACTTGGCACAGAGAAGGCATTCAGTCAATATTGTTCAAAATTGACTCCAGATAAATGCTCTTTCCACTGCATCATGAAGAGAGAAGAGATATTTTAAACTACCAAATTCAGGCAATCTTCAAGCTACAATCCTATTTCCATGGGAGTTGGAAAGTAAGGGAATGGGGGAACTAAGGCTTATTTTTTGACATATTTATGTTGCATGTGATACAACAGAAAATGGAAAGGACTATGAAATTTGAGATCTAGTGTGTCACAGCGGCCTTGTCACTGTTAAAGCAGTGAGACCTTGGACACAGTCACTTGCTTGCTCTCACCCACAATTCCCTAATCTGAAAAAGAAATGCTAACCTATCTTGGAACATGTTGTAATCCTGATAGTCTGGGCTTCCCTGGTGGCTCAGACAGTAATGAATCCACCTGCAATGCAGGAGTCCTGGGTTCTATCCCTGGGCTAGGAAGGGAACGGCTACCCACTACAGTATTCTGACCTGGAGAAAATTCCATGGACAGAGGAGCCTGGCAGGCTACAGTCCAGGGGTCGCAAGAGTCGGACATGACTGACTAGACCTGATAGTCTATCAATACATGAAACTCAAAGCTTAATTTTGGAAAGAACAAATGCTGCTACTTTCTAAACAACAAAGACTGTGTGTTTATTGTATAGTTATGCAAAGAAACTGTAGTTTAACACATGAACAAAGGTATCTATAAGTTTTGAATGTAACATAGTTCTCACATGTCCACAAGTTTATAAGTCCAGAAATTCCTGAGGCTAGAAAGACAGAGACATTAGTCGATAAAATCAGAACATTCCAAACAAGAAGTTATCGGACTTCCCTGGTGGTCTAAAGGTTAAGACTCTGCACTTACAATGCAGGGGGCTCAGGTTTGATCCCTGGCTGGGAAACTTAGATCCCACATCTCAAGTGGAGCAGCGAGAAAAGATAAAAAGAAAGAAAGAAATATCCTCCATAAAAGAGGAGATGTATGTATAGGTATGCCTGACTCACTTTGTTGTACAGCAGTGTAAAGCAACTATGCATGTTGTAGAGCAACTAAGTCGCTCAGCCATGCCCAACTCTTTGTGACTTCGTGGATTGTAGCCCATCAGGCTCCTCTGTCCATGGGATTCTCCAAGCGAGAATACTGGAGTTGGTTGCCATTTCCTTCTCCAGCGGATCTTCCTGACCCAGGGACTGAACCTGTGTCTCTTGTGTCTCCTGCATTGGCAAGCAGGTTCTTTACCACTAACACTACCCAAGAAGCCTCAAGGCAACCATACTTCAACACAAATAAACAGGAAGTTACAACATATATTCTGTTGGAAAATGTATTGATCTGAAAGTCATGATTCACAACTTACCTTTATTTTTTTTTCAGTAGTAGTTTTTTTATTTTTAAATTTTTTTAAATTTTGTCACTATTATTTTAACATAATGGCTCCTCAAATTTAGTCACATGAAATTAATACAAATATTTACTTTCTTTCTCCCCTTAACACAACTTACCTTTAAAATGAAGGCCAAATAGAAAACAGTTTTGCCCAAGAAAAGTTAAATGTACCTTCCATCCAGGTTCCTCCCTCTTTTTGCCTCTTACACACACACACACACACACACACACACACACACACACACACCCCATAAATGATGTTTTGGCATGAACACACACACAGATAACTTATTTTAAAAGATAGGAAAAGGAAATTAAAAGAAGCAGTCATTTTCTTTTTCACATCTGACCATATTGCCAGCAACAGATGACAATGAAGAAAATCTGCAGTGATATGCATCCTGCTCTATCTTTGCTGACCTGAATCTTCCACAGTCAAAAGAAAGCAGGTAATACCCTTCATAAGCAGAAGAAAAGCTTTAAAAATTGCTCAAGTTTACTAGTATCTTATGCTGATGTTTTTAGATGCAGATGTAAGATTCAATGTGACTGCAGAATGTACATGTCAAAAAGTACTCTATTCAGTGGCTTAACTTCTGAGAAAATAAACAAGCCTGAAAATTAACTTACTCTATTTTCAACAGGTTTAAACCACAATGTTCTAGGGGGAGCAAACGAAAATCACATTAAGATTTTCATTGCCTGCATCCAGAGGCATTCAGTTGTATACCAATATCTATTGTATACCAATTCTAGCCAAATCATTCCTACAAAGTAGCAACGAAAGAGTATTTCTTGCCAGATAAGAACCAAGTATCATCTTACCAATTTTCAAAAGGAAAAAGGGGTGGGGAAAGTGCAGTGAATTACTGTCAAACAAAGGTGCTATGTATATATCAGAATTATCAAGGAAATATTTTTTAAAAATTAGATGCAGGTAGTCTCAGCAATATTGACATGCAAATAATTATGTAAAAATATACAAATAATAGTCCAGCAGAATTCTATAGTCATTACTCTAGATTTTGCCTCCCTATTGAAAAATCTGAAGTGAAGTGAAAGTCTCTCAGTTGTATCTGACTCTTTGCAACCCCATGAACTGTAGTCCATGGAATTCTCCAGGCCAGCTTTTCCCTTATCCAGGGGATCTTCCCAACCCAGGGATCAAACCCAGGTCTCCCACATTACAGGCAGATTCTTTACCAGTTGAGCCACAAGAGAAGCCCAAGGATACTGGCATGTGTAGCCTATCCCTTGTCCAGGGGATCTTCTCAACCCAGGAATCAAACTGGGGTCTCCTGCATTGCAGGCAGATTCTTTACTAGCTGAGCTTTTGGGAAAGCCCCCAAAAGCCTACAGCACCCGATATTCCCAGGCAGTCTCCCATCCAAGTACTAACCAGGCCCGACCCTGTTTAGCTTCTGAGATCAGATGAGATTGGGCACCTTCAGGATGGTATGGCCATAGCCATCAGTTCATGGCAAAAGATGGGGAAACAGTAGAAACAGTGACAGGCTTTATTTTGAGGGGGGGGTCCAAAATCACTGCAGATGATGACTGCAGCTGTGAAATTAAAAGATGCTTGCTCTTTGGAAGAAAAGCAATGAACAATCTAGACAGCATATTAAAAAGCAGAGACATTACTTTGCCAACAAAGGTCTGTCTAGTCAAAGCTATGGTTTTTCCAGTAGTCATGTATGGATGTGAGAGTTGAACTATAAAGAAAGCTGAGCACCAAAGAATTGATGCTTTTGAACTGTTGATGTTGGAGAAGACTCTTGAGAGTCCCTTGGACTGCAAGGAGATCCAACCAGTCCATTCTAAAGGTATCAGTCCTGGGTGTTCATTGGAAGGACTGATGTTAAAGCTGAAACTCCAATACTTTGGCCACCTGATGCGAAGAACTGACTCATTGGCAAAGACCCTGATGCTGGGAAAGATTGAGGGCAGGAGGAGAAGGGGACGACAGAGGATGAGATGGTTGGATGGCATCACTGACTTGATGGACATGAGTTTGAGTGAGCTCCGAGAGTTGGTGATGGACAGGGAAGCCTAGCATACTGCAATCCACGGGGTCGCAAAGAGCTGGACATGACTGAGTGACTGAACTGAACTGATTGAAAAATCTAACCTGACACTAGTTATCTAGCCTTAATACCAATAAAAGTCTCTTCCTTCTCCTTTAGCAGCTTCAAAATAATGTAGCCAAAATTTAAAGAGTCCCTTATAAATACACCCTTTACTCTTCAAAGCACTTATACTTCCATTACCAAAAATTATAGAATGTATGAACAAAAAGGGATATAAGGAACAATTTTCTAAAATCCCCTTATGTGACAAATCATTTAAGTCAATAAATGCCATTTGCATACTTTCTAAATAGATGCTATGCTGCCTGTGGACAGGAAGGAAAACAAAATATATGCAGATGTTGTCATCATGGGGTTTTCCTGCTTGTTCAAGTTTATCTAATTTATAAGAGCCTGATCCAAGACTGTGACCCAAATCCCTTATTTCTAAGCTCTTTTCAGTATCCAGCATGCCCTTCTGTTCTTTGTTGGTCCTCTAAATCACAGTTACTATGATCCTCATTTTACAAGTAAAGCAATGAAGGACAAAAATTTATATAATAAGCTCCAAGTCATGTCCATAATATGCTTCAAGGCAAGGCTTTGCCCCATGTTTCCAGATATCTAGTCCAGTGTGCTTACTACTATACCAGAAGTAGTAAGCAATACTCTAGGAATAGATTGACTAGCATAATTTGGTAGTGAACTGCATGGTTAAAGACATAACTGTTGGGTATATCCAAGTTTAGGGGGCAGGAGTTCCTTAACTGATGAGTGATGTGTTACAAGGACACAAGAATGGGGATGATAGCAAGTTCATTTAATATTTTCTACCTATGTGCACAATATCTTTACCTGAACAAAAGTCATTCATATTGTCAAATACACTATTATGCTATAATTCAAAAATTATATAATAATTTATCCAGTAAAGCACAAAAGCTAGTACATGGTACTAGATATAAGTAATATAAAAATGGATAAGATTTGGTCTCTGTCCTAAAACAGACTTACTCAGTGTGTATTAACTCACTTCAGTTATATCCAACTTTTTGTGACCATATGGACTGTAGCCCACCAGGCTCACTATCCATGGGATTCTCAGGAGACAATTAGATTAAAGCTTTACTGAGCAAGGTCCTGCTCACCAGAGCATGACCCAGTTTTCCCCAATACCAGTCCCTCCCATTAGGAAGCTTACACAAGCCTCTAAGCCTTCTCTCTCAGAGGGCAGACAAAAGAAGCAAGAAAGAAGTGTTATTTAGTCATGTCTGACTCTTTGTGACCCCATGGACTGTAGCCTGCCAGGCTCCTCCATCCATGGATTTTCCAGGCAAGAATACTAGAGTGGGCTGCCATTTCCTTCTCCAGGGGATCTTCCAACCCAGGGATCAAACCTGGGTCTCTCATATTTCAGGCAGACTCTACGATCTGAGCCACCAGGGAAACTGGAAGAAGCAAGAAGAACCACAATCCCACAGCAACTAAAAGCAAACCACATTACAGAAAGTTAATCAGCGTGGAAAAGCACAAAGTTATATCCCAGATGAGGGACAAGGTAAAACCCATAAAAACAACTAAATGAAGTGGAGATAGGCAACCTTCCAGAAAAAGAATTCATAATAATGCTAATGAATGATTTGCATGAATGATAATGAATGATTTCTGAATAATGATTTAGAAAAAGAATGAAGGCAGAGACTGAGAAGATGCAAGAAATGTTAACCAAAGACCTAGAAGAACTAAAGAACAAACAGGCAAAGATGAATAGTACACTATAAGGAATCCATAGCAGAATAACTGAGGCAGAAGAACAGATAAATGACCTGGAGGACAGGATGGTGGAAATCACTGCTACAGAATAGAATATAGAAAAAAGAATGAAAACAAATGTAGAAAGCCTAAGAGACCTCTGGAACAACATTAAACACACCAACATTCACACTATATAGGTCCCAGAAGAAGAGGAGAAAGAGAAAAGTTCTGAGAAAATATTTGAAGAGATAATGGCTGAAAACATTCTTAACATGGGAAAGGAAATAGTCAACCAAGTCCAGGAAACACAAGGAGTCCCAGGCAGGATAAAACTCAAAGGGCAACACACCAAGACACATATTAATCAAACTGACAAAAATTAAAGACAAAGATAAAATATTAAAAGCAAGAAGAGAAAAATGACAAATAACATACAAGGGAACTCCCATCAGGCTATCATTTGACTTCTCAATGGAAGTTCTACAAGCCAGAAAAAAAATGGCATGATATATTTAAAGTGATGAAATGGAAGAGCCTACAACCAAGAATACTCTACCCAGCAAGACTCTCCTTCAGATTTAATGGAGAAATCAAAAGCTTTCCAGACAAGCAAAAGTTAAGAGAATTCAGTACCACCAAATCAGCTTTACAACAAATTCTAAAGGAGCTTTTCCAGGCAGGAAACAAGAGAAGGAAAAGACCTACCTACAAAAATAAACCAAGAGCAATTAAGAAACAATAATAAGATCATCAGTTCAGTTCAGTTACTCAGTCATGTCCAACTCTTTGCAATCCCATGAACAGCAGCATGCCAGACCTCCTTGTCCATCACTAACTCCCAAAGTCCACCCAAACCCAGGTCCATTTAGTTGGTGATGCCATCCAACCATCTTATCTTCTGTTGTCCCCTTCTCCCAGCCTCAATTTTTCCCAGCATCAGGGTCTTTTCCAGTGAGTCAGCTCTTCACATCAGTTGCTCAAGTATTGGAGTTTCAGCTTCAACATCAGTCCTTCCAATGAACACCCAGGACTGATTTCCTTTAGGATGGATTGGTTGGATGTCCTTGCAGTCCAAGGACTCTCAAGAGTCTTTTCCAACACCACAGTTCAAAAGCATCAATTATTTGGTGTTCAGCTTTCTTCACAGTCCAATTCTCAAATCCATACATGACCACAGGAAAAACCATAGCCTTGAATAGACAGACCTTTGTTGGCAAAGTAATGTCTCTGCTTTTTAATATGCTATCTAGGTTGATCACAACTTTCCTTCCAAGGAGTAATCGTCTTTTAATTTCATGGCTGCAGTCACCATCTGCAGTGATTTTGGAGCCCAAAAAAATGAAGCCTGACACTGTTTCTACTGTTTCCCCATCTATTTCCCATGGAGTGATGGGACCAGATGCCATGATCTTCATTTTCTGAATGTTGAGCTTTAAGCCAACTTTTTCACTCTCCTCTTTCACTTTCATCAACAAGCTTTTTATTCCTCTTCACTTTCTGCCATAAGGGTGGTGTCATCTGCCTATCTGGGGTTATTGATATTTTTCCCGGCAATCTTGATTCCAGCTTGTGCTTCTTCCAGTCCAGCGTTTCTCATGATACACTCTGCATGTAAGTTAAATAAGAAGGGTGACAATATACAGCCTTGATGAACTCCTTTTCCTATTCGGAACCAGTCTGTTGTTCCATGTCCAGTTCCCACTGTTGCTTCCTGACCTGCATATAGGTTTCTCAAGAGGCAGGTCAGGTGGTCTGATATTCCCATCTCTTTCAGAATTTTCCACAGTTTATTATGATCCCACAGTCAAATGCTTTGGCATAGTCAATAAAGCAGAAATTTACCTTAACTGTAAATGGATTAAATGTACCAACCGGAAGACACAAACTGGATGAGCAGATGAAAATATGTGCATGTATGTACTTCCACTTACCATACCTCTCTGCTTGACCCCTAAAATTGTATGTAATTACTTTATATTGTTAGGTTAATCATGTTCCCATTATGGCTTGCAGTTGTATTTATCTTTCATTTTTTGTCTGGTTATTGATTGTGAAAATTGATAAACATCTTTTACTATTGTGATTATGTAACTATTACTCACTTAATACTATTGTATCATGATTGGTAGACAGAAAACTAATAGAATTGTATATCACCAAAACTACCATTTAACAGAGAAGCTTGTAACGTCTTTTTAAAATCTAGATGCATATCAAAATTATCTTGGAAATTTTTGAAAAATACAAGTACCCAATTATTGCTCTTTTTTTGGTCAGAGCTCCAGTTATATTTCTAATGAGCAGCCATGTTTAAAAACAACTGGACTATATGAGGATCTTTAACTTTTATGTAGTTTGTTTCGTTTGCTACATCATATTCAGCACTCCCATCTTATTTCACTTATGTTTTCCAATTTCTCCATCTCTTTTTCTTATGTTTTTTCTCAAGCCTTTATCAAGAAGAGTATAAATGCTTTTTATAAATATATATAATATGTATAATATATGTATTTTAGAAAACATATGAATTGTTACCTAACTAAAAAATGTGTGACATTTTGATTCTACTTACTTGACTTAGTATGAATAAAATTCTAGATTTCTAACTTAAAAAAATATATATATACAACAAGCAACAAAAATTTACTGTATAGCAAAGGGAACAATAGCCAATATCTTGTAATAAACTAAATGGAAAATACTTTCAAAATTAACATGTGTATATAACATATATAATAACAAAAGTATAACTGAATCACACACACAATAAAAGAATTATACTTTTTGAAATTTAGTAATGTTTAACTTTTTGCAGGTTTTCTAAATGTCCTATGGATATCTAATAACAAGTACAAAATACAAAATTATAAAAATATTTGTGTAGGAAATAAGATTCAGTTCAGTTCAGTCGCTCAGTCATGTCCGACTCTGCGACCCCATGAATCGTAGCATGCCAGGCCTCCCTGTCCATCACCAACTCCCGGAGTTCACTCAAAGTCACGTCCATCGAGTCAGTGATACCATCCAGCCATCTCATCCTCTGTCGTCCCCTTTTCCTCCTGCCCCTAATCCCTCCCAGCATCAAAGTCTTTTCCAATGAGTCAACTCTTCACATGAGGTGGCCAAAGTACCGGAGTTTCAGCTTCAGCATCATTCCTTCCAAAGAAATCCCAGGGCTGATCTTCTTCAAAATGGACTGGTTGGATCTCCTTGCAGTCCAAGGGACTCTCAAGAGTCTTCTCCAACACCACAGTTCAAATAAGATTAACGTAAATTGTTTAAATGAAATCTACTATATTTAAATTATTAATGAAATCATTCAAGATCTTCTATTCTTATGTTTTCACACTTGATAAAATATTCCCAGAGAAATGTTATTATGTCTCACTATGATTATATATATTTTTATTCTCCCTTATATTTCTTCTGATTTTTGCTTAATGTATCTTTGTTGTTAGGTGTCTAATGGTTTATGATGTCTATCTTCTTTGTGAATTGTACCTTTTATCATTAAAAATATTCATCTTTGTTTCATTTTTAAAAGGAGGACACATATATCATAGAATGGAATACTATACAACAGTGTAAAGTAAAGAATTATAGTCATTGTGCAAGAAATGGATTGATTCTCAAAAAAAAAGGCAAGAAATTTCATGTGAACTTTTCCAAAGAATACAAAAGGAAAAAATACTTCCCATTGTCCCTGGTATTAGTATATCACTGATACCAAAACTAGCAAGGACATTATATAAAAGGAAAATTGCAAACCAATGCATCTTATAAAAACAAATGCAAAAATCCTAAATAAGGTATTAGTGAATGGATTCAACAATATATAAAATATACCACCAACAAAAGAGTAAAATGTGGGATTAACATGCGAAAATCTATCACCATTTTAACAGATGTAAAATTACTATCTCTTTTTATGTATATCTTTTTATATATGTATATATAGTTTTATACACATAAAAATCACTTGCTAAAATCTAAAATTTCTTAATGATAAAACTCCTTAATATACTAATAATAAAAGAGAGCTATCAAAGTCTGATAAAAGTTAGCCATAAAAATTCTACAATTAGCATCCTTCTAAATGGTAAAATTTGATCTCTGGTTCCTCTGCCTTTTCTAAAACCAGCTTGAACATCAGGGAGTTCACAGTTCATGTATTGCAGAAGCCTGGCTTGGAGAATTTTGAGCATTACTTTACTAGCATTTGAGATGAGTGCAATTGTGCGGTAGTTTGAGCATTCTTTTGCATTTCCTGCCAACATCCGCTGGATCATGGAAAAAGCAAGAGAGTTCCAGAAAAACATCTATTTCTGCTTTATTGACTATGCCAAAGCCTTTGACTTAGTTTGTGGATCACAATAAACTGTGGAAAATTCTGAAAGAGATGGGAATACCAGACCACCTGACCTGCCTCTTGAGAAATCTGTATGCAAGTCAGGAAGCAACAGTTAGAACTGGACATGGAACAACAGACTGGTTCCAAACAGGAAAAGGAGTACGTCAAGGCTGTATATTGTCACCCCGCTTATTTAACTGCTATGCAGAGTACATCATGAGAAACACTGGCTGGAAGAAGCACAAGCTGGAATCAAGATTGCCGGGAGAAATAGCAATAAGCTCAGATATGCAGCTGACACCACCCTTATGGCAGAAAGTGAAGAAGAGTTAAAAAGCCTCTTGATGAAAGTGAAAGAGGAGAGTGAAAAAGTTGGCTTAAAGTTCAACTTTCAGAAAATGAAGATTATGGCATCCGGTCCCATCACTTCATGGGAAATCGATGGGGAAACAGTGGAAACAGTGGCAGATTTTAATTTTGGGGGCTCCAAAATCACTGCAGATGGTGACTGCAGCCATGAAATTAAAAGATGCTTACTCCTTGGAAGAAAAGTTATGACCAACCTAGATAGCATATTCAAAAGCAGAGACATTACTTTGCCAACTAAGGTTCGTCTAGTCAAGGCTATGGTTTTTCCTGTAGTCATGTATGGATGTGAGAGTTGGACTGTGAAGAAGGCTGAGCGCCAAAGAATTGATGCTTTTGCACTGTGGTGTTGGAGAAGACTCTTGAGAGTCCCATGGACTGCAAGGAGATCCAACCAGTCCATTCTGAAGGAGATCAGCCCTGGGTGTTCTTTGGAAGGAATGATGCTAAAGCTGAAACTCCAGTACTTTGGCCACCTCATGCAAAGAGTTGACTCATTGGAAAAGACTCAGATGCTGGGAGGGATTGGGGGCAGGAGGAGAAGGGGACGACCGAGCATGAGATGGCTGGATGGCATCACCGACTCGATGGAGGTGAGTTTGAGTGAACTCTGAGAGATGGTGATGAACAGGGAGGCCTGGCATGCTGCGATTCATGGGGTCACAAAGAGTCAGACACAACTGAGCGACTGAACTGAACTGAACTGAAATGTTAAAATATTGACCACTTTTCTCTTCAGTTAAGAAACTGATAAGGATAATCCACGTCACCACTTCTATTCAACATTATGCTTTTAATATTGGAAGAAAAATGAAAACAAAATTTTAAAATTGAAAAGGAAGAAAGCATAATGTCAATATTCATAAATGATATGATTATATACATAGAAAATCAAAAGAATGTATAAACTATTAGGATTAGTAAATTAATAAGCATACATAATTAATACATAGTTTATGAATTCAATATACAAAAATATTTTATACATTTTCAAGGAAGAAATGGAAAATGTAACTTTTAAAAGAATACCATTTACATAGTATCAAAACATCAAATATACAGGAATAAATCTAATAAAATCTATACAAGTTGCTTACTCCTTGGAAGGAAAGTTATGACCAACCTACACAGCATGTTTAAAAAGCAGAGACATTACTTTGTCAACAAAGGTCTGTCTAGTCAAGGCTATTGTTTTTCCAGTGGTCATGTATGGATGTGAAAGTTGGACTATAAAGAAAGCTGAGCACCAATGAATTGATGCTCTTGAACTGCGGTGTTGGAGAAGGCTTGAGAGTCCCTTGGACTGCAAGAAGATCCAACCAGTTCATCCTAAAGGAAATGAGTCCTGAATATTCATTGGAAGGACTGATGTTGAAGCTGAAACTCCAATACTTTGGCCACCTGATACAAAGAGCTGACTCATTTGGAAACACCCTGATGCTGGATAAGATTGAAGGCGGGAGGAGAAGGGGATGACAGGGGATGAGATGGTTGGATGGCATCACGGACTCAATGGACATGAGATTGAGTGAACTCCGGGAGTTGATGATGGACAGGGAGGTCTGGCATACTGTAGTCCATGGGTCACAAAAAGTCAGATACGACTGAGCGACTGAACTAAACTGAACTGTACCTTCTAATTCAGGAAAGATAGTCTTTCAAATAAATGGTATTAGAGCAACTGGATATAAAAATATAAAAAAAATGAACCATGGCTACTTCATGCCATACACAAATTAATTTGATATGGATCATAAACCTAAATGTTAAATAATAAATCTTATAGTGAAAAGCAGGAAAACATCATCATGACCTTGAATTAGGCAAAACTTTCTTAAAAGAACAAAGAAAGCGTTAACCATTTTTTCAAAAAGATTTAGAAACCAAATACTAGAAACAAACAAAATAACTATCAGTAGTAAAATAAATGCATAAGCCATAATATTACTGCACAATAATCAAAACAGTATTGTACTGGCACAAAAACAGGCATATATATATATATAAATATGAAACAGGATAGAAAGCTCAGAAATAAGCTCACGCACTTGTAGTCAATTAATATACAACCAAAGAGGCAAGAATATACAATGAAGAAAAGATGGTCTCTTCAGTAAGTGGTGCTGGGAAAACTTGACAGCTATACGCAAAATAATGAAATTAGAACATTCTTTAACACCATATACAAAAGTAAACTCAAAATGAATTAAAGACTTAAATGTAAGACCAGATACTATAAAACTCCTAGAGGAAAGCATAGAACACTTTTTGACATAAATTGCAGTATATTTTTTTGATCCATCTCCTAGAGTAATGGAAATAAAAGCAAAAAATAACAAATGGGACCTGATTAATATTAAAGCCTTTACACAGCAAAGGAAACCATAAGCAAAACAAAAAGATAATTTATGCACTAGGATATAATATTTGCAAATTATACTATTGACAAGGTATTAATTTCCAAAGTATACAAACAGCTCACACCACTTAATAATAAAAAAACAACCCAATCTAAAGAATGAGTAAAGACCTAAACTGACATTTCTTGAGAAAAGACATACAGAGGGCTAACAGGCACATGAAAAGATTCTCAATATTGCTACTTATTGCTGCTGCTGCTGCCAAGTTGCTTCAGTCGTATCCAACTCTGTGAGACCCCATAGATGGCAGCCCACCAGGTTCCCCCATCCCTGGGATTCTCCAGGCAAGAACACTGGAGTGGGTTGCCATTTCCTTCTCCAATGCATGAAAGTAAAAAGTGAAAGTGAAGTCACTCAGTCATGCCTGACTCTTAGCAACCCCATGAATTGCAGCCTACCAGGCTCCTCCGTCCATGGGATTTTCCAGGCAAGAGTACTGGAGTGGGGTGCCATTGCCTTCTCCGATTGCTAATTATTAGAGAAATGCAATTCTCAACAATGAAGTATTACCTCATGCCAGTCAGAATGAAAGTGAAAGTGAAAGTCACTGAGTCGTGTCCTCTCTTTGAGACCCCATAGTCTTTACAGTTCATGGAATTCTCCAGGCCAGAATACAGGAGTGAGTAGTCTTTCCCTTCTCCAAGGGATCTTCCCAACCCAGGCACTGAACCCAGGCCTCCTGTACTGCAGGCAGATTTTTTACCATTTAAGCCACACAGAAAGCCTGAGAATACTGGAATGGGTAGCCTATCCCTTCTCCAGCAGATCTTCCTGACCTAGGAATTGAACAGGGGTCTCCTGCATTCTAAGCAGATTCTTTTACCAACAGAGCTATCAGGGAAGCCCCAGGGAAGTTGGACACGAATGAGCAACTAAACACACGGCACAGGGTGGACTTAGAGGTTCTCATATTAACTGAAGTAAGTAAATCAGACAGAGACAAATATCATATGGTATCACTTACATGTGTAACCTAAAAAACTGATAAAAATGAACTTATTTACAAAACAGAAATAGACCCACAGACATAGAAAACAAATGTATGGTTACCAAAGGGTATAGTGAGGGCCAGCAGGGCAGAAATAAATTAGAGTTTGTGATTAACCTATACACACTGTGTGAATGCTACGTCAATTCAGTCGCGTCTGACTCTTTGTGACCCCATGGACTGTAGCCCGCCAGGCTCCTCTGTCCATGGGGATTCTCTAGGCAAGAATACTGGAGTGGTGCCCTCCTCCAGGGGATCTTCCCAACCCAGGGATTGAACCTGAGTCTCTTATGTCTCCTGCACTGTCAGGCAGATTCTTTTCCACTACTGCGGCCTGGGGAGCAACCAGAAACATACTACTACATATAAAATAGGCAAACAACAAGGACCTACTGTGGGGAAGATTCCCCTGAAGAAGGAAATGGCAACCCACTCCAGTATTCTTGCCTGGAGAATCCCATGGACAGAGGAGCTTGGCAGGCTACAGTCTATAAGGTTGCAAGTATCCGACATCACCTAGAGACTAAACCACCAAACCAAGGACCTACTGTATAGCACATGGAACTATGCTTAATATCTGTATCAATATACAACTGAATTATTTTGCTGATTGAGTTGTTGAAACTAAAACAACATTGTAAACTAATCTGTGCTGATTAAAAAAAAAACTGTGACATGAGATGCTACAATCACACACAAGAAAAAACACCATATGCAAAAAGCAGTATGAAAAGAAGTCATAATGCATGATCCTAAGAACTTCAAGAACTGCAAAATTAATTGATGGTGAAATACCAAAAGGGAGGGGATACATGTATATGCATGGCTGATTCATTTTGCTGTACAGTAAAGACTAACACTTACCAACCTGGGGAGTTACCCTTTCAATATCCTATCATTTTGCCTTTTCATATTGTTCATGGGGTTCTCAAGGCAAGAATACTGAAGTGGTTTGCCATTTCCTTCTCCAGTGGGCCACCTTCTTCCAGACCTCTCCACCATGACCCATCCATCTTGTGTGGCCCCACACGGCATAGCTTAGTTTTATTGAGTTAGACAAGGCTGTGTTCCATGTGATCAGATTGGCTAGTTTTCCGTGATTATGGTTTCAGTGTGTCTGCCCTCTGATGCCCTCTTGCAACACCTACCATCTTACTTGGGTTTCTCTTACCTTGGACGTGCTTATTTAACTTATATGCAGAGTACATCATGAGAAATGTTGGGTTGGAAGCAGCACAAGCTGGAATCAAGATTGCTGGGAGAAATATCAATAACCTCAGATATGCAGATGACACCACCCTTATGGCAGAAAGCAAAGAAGAACTAAAAAGCCTCTTGATGAAAGGTAAGAGGAGAGTGAAAAAGCTGGCTTCAAGCTCAACATTCAGAAAACTAAGATCATGGCATCTGGTCCCATCACTTCATGGGAAATAGATGGGGAAACAGTGGAAACAGTGACACACTTTACTGTCATGGGCTCCAAAATCACTGCAGATGGTGATTGCAACAATGAAATTAAAAGATGCTTACTCCTTGAAAGGAAAGTTATGACCAACCTAGATAGCACAGTAAAAAGCAGAGACATTACTTTTCCAACAAAGGTCCGTCTAGTCAAGGCTATGGTTTTCCCAGTGGTCATGTATGGATGTGAGAGTTAGACTGTGAAGAAAGCTGAGCACCGAAGAACTGGTGCTTTTGAACTGTGGTGTTGGAGAAGACTCTTGAGAGTCCCTTGGACTGCAAGAAGATCCAACCAGTCCATCCTGAAGGAGATCAGTCCTGGGTGTTCATTGGAAGGACTGATGCTGAAGCTGAAACTCCCATACTTTGGCCACCACATGCGAAGAGTTGACTCATTGGAAAAGACCCTGATGCTGGGAGGGATTGCGGGCAGGAGGAGAAGGGGACAACTGAGGATGAGATGGCTGGATGGCATCACCGACTCGATGGACATGGGTTTGGGTGGACCCTGGGAGTTGATGATGGACAGGGAGGCCTGGCGTGCTGCAATTCATGGGGTCACAAAGAGTTGGACACGACTGAGCAACTGAACTGAACTGAACTGAAAGACTAATACAACATTGCAAAAAAACTATGCTCCAATAAAAATTAATTTAAAAATAAATCTGTGATTTTTCAGAATTGTTGTTGTTGTTGTTGTTGTTATTTGAGCAACCTGGGGATCATGTTTAAAATGTGAGAGTCAGGGTCCTAATTTTCAAGGATTCTGATTGTGTAAGTCTAGTATTAAATCATTGGCGGGGGGTAAAACAACAGTATAAGAATGGTTTTTTAATGACTATAATCTAAACCTCATATGTAGTGACTAGTTTTTATTTTTTTATTTTTATTTTTTTTACCTTTTTTTTCTGATTTTATTTTATTTTATTTTTTTTAAATTTTTAGTTTTTTATTTTTTAAATTTTAAAATCTTTAATTCTTACATGCATTCCCAAACATGAACCCCCCTCCCACCTCCCTCCCCATAACATCTTTCTGGGTCATCCCCATGCACCAGCCCCAAGCATGCTGCATCCTGCGTCAGACATAGACTGGCGATTCAATTCACATGATAGTATACATGTTAGAATGTCATTCTCCCAAATCATCCCACCCTCTCCCTCTCCCTCTGAGTCCAAAAGTCCGTTATACACATCTGTGTCTCTTTCTCTGTCTTGCATACAGGGTCGTCATTGCCATCTTCCTAAATTCCATATATATGTGTTAGTATACTGTATTGGTTTTTAAAAATTGACTAATTCTAAACCTACATGCCTTTTGGCAAAATGGAAGAAAAAGATAATTTATATTGGAAGAATCTTTTTTTACCTTTCCCCTCAAAGTTTCTATTTTTCTTTTGTTTTGTTTATCTCAAAAAATACTGGTTTAAGAAGAAATTATATCTAACAAAACTTATAAGAAATGAAGTAATACTTCTTACTTCGATCATAAATGGCCCAGTTTTTACTTCTTAAGTTAAATGAGGCATATTTTTTGGTCATAATGACTACTTCTCAATGTTTCAGTGGAGTTAAAAATAGACACTCTTCCATGGATCGGTAGGTATCTTCCATACTTGAATCATTTTTCTTTCTGGAGTAATAGAGACGGAAAAGGGAGGGGGGTATAAGGAGGCACAATGAAATATATTCCAGTTTAAAGGTCATTGATTCAGGTCAGAGCAATGAGGGAAATGGTAATATGCTAAGCCAAGTCGAAAGTCAAAGTGACTGACTAATTACTACATACCCTTCTATTCCCAGACTCACATTTTGTGAAGCTGTGTAGTTTAGTACCTTAGTACTGCCAAAGCCAATTACCAAAGCCAATTTCATGCATGGACAGCACTGAGTTTTACCCTCTCTCTTCTTCCTCCTCCCTGATTAAGTCAAAGAAAATATGTTCCAAAGATACTTTAAATTCAAATTTATAAATGAGCACAAATACTAGGATTCCTATTTTAGAATGTTTTGCCATCAATGTAACTCATGCTTCACCAAGCCAACCTGGATATAAAGGATAGTTGTTTATTGTGAAAAATCTAACATTGAAGGCAGAGAGATTTCATAATGGAAATTAAACAGTCTTCCCCCAAAAAAGCTTAGTTTAGGGAAAAAGATGATATGGGAATGTAAATGTTAAAAAGCGTTTGGAATTAAATTCCAACTTTATAAAAAAAAAGAAGAAGAAGCTGTAAAACCCTCTAACATATTTATCATGTCACCATAACATAACTATGTAGAATTAATAGGGCAGAAAAAAATTATTTCTTTGATCGCTGCTGAAATATATATAATCATCTTTTATTAACACAAGAAATATAAAGAATAGGTTCTCACTAAAAAAATTTGATAGCCTTATAAATTTTTTAATTACCTTGATTCCTTTCCAAGAATAAGACAACTACTTGGCAGTTTTTAACCACAGATGATATGTTATTGCAATCTAGGAAGAAGATAGTATGTCTCTAGCTTTTCAAAATGGAAAACAAAATGATCACAGGATCAAACTTAGACAAAAAGGTTTTTTCACAGTTTCTTAAAATACTATATTATACTCAGAGTTTATGCATCTTTCCTTTAAAGATTTTCATTGATTTTGAATGTGGAAAAAAAAATGATGTGATGTAAAAGAATTAGCAAACATGGATGTGAGACATGCTTTCAAAATCTGAGTCAAATAATGACTCACAATTAGTGAAATCATGAATTAAATATGGGGACCTTTCTGACACTAAAACACATCCTTTATCCATTCCATCATGCTTTGTAGAACATTTTGTCTCCCATCCCTCCATGTCAAATTTGTAAAAATTTTTATCACCAGGCACAATGCTGTATCCTTGATGAAGTCTTCTCTAACTCAAATAACTGTAAGTATCCTCTCCCTTATATAAAACACAACAGAAATTTAGCTATGTCTCCAATTCTTTCAACAGACATATTTATTAGCCTAATATTTTAGTTATTTTGGGTAAATGACAATATCCCCTGTTGGAATATAATTTTGTTTAGGATAGTCTGTTTGTCATGTATTTACAACATCCACTGAGTTAAAACCTCTGCCATGTCCCTAGTACATGTTTAATTAATACTTTTAGAAAACTGAATAAAAAGACAAACGAAATTCAACTCTTTGATAATATAACTGAAGTAATAGCACATTGATCTATAAAGTTTAATTAGCTAAATTCAAGAACTGGTTCACAATATCGGCCCTTGTTGTTAAATAACAATTACACATGCTAATAACATTTCCATAATTTTTCATATAAAATATTGCTAATGTTGGCAAGTGCTGAATTGGATTTTATTGCTGAATTGGATGTAAGCATGTCTCACATTCATGTTTTCTAATTATTTTACATCACATCATTTTCTTTCACATTCAAAATCAATGAAAATCTTTAAAGGAAAGATGCATAAACTCTGAGTATAATATAGTATTTTAAGAAACTGTGAAAAATCCTTTTTGTCTAAGTTTGATCCTGTGATCATTTTGTTTTCCATTTTGAAAAGCTAGAGACATCCTGCTGAATCAGGATTTTACTGCCATTAAATTTTAGGCAGCCACTTTTATCCAATCATCACAAACCATTGCTCTATTTCTTTGTAATGATTCTATAACATGATGCATTAATTGGTTCTTGTTTTGAGGCATTTATGTCTGATAATAAATGATCAATAACTTGGAATAAAAGCAGAGGACAACATTGGAAATTTCACAACTGAATGAAAGTGATTTATTAAAACGCCCTCTTTCAGTAAGTTTTTAAAAATCTAACTATGTATTAAGATATTTTAATATCATTTTCAAGAGCCTATTATTAGATTCAATATTTAATTACTTGCACAAATTAAGATTGGACTTCCCAATTGGCGTGAGTAGTTAAGAACCTGCCTGCCAGTGCAGGAGACATAAGAGACATAGGTGCAATCCCTGGGTTGAGAAGATACCCAGAAGAAGGAAATGGCAACCCACTCAAATATGCTTGCCTGGGAGAGCCTATGGACAGAGGAGCCTGGTGGGCTACAGTCCATGGGGTTGCAAAGAATTGGACATGACTTTAGCGACTAAACAACAATAATCCAAAATATATAAATAGCTCATACAACTCAAAATCAAAAAAAAACAAACCCCAAATAGTTGAGTTCAGTTCAGTTGCTCAGTTGTGTTCGACTCTTCGTGACCCCATGAACGGCCAGGCGTGCCAGGCCTTCCTGTCCATCACCAACTCCCAGAGTCTGCCCAAACCCATGTCCATTGAGTCGGTGATGCCATCCAGCCATCTCATCCTCGGTTGGCCCCTTCTCCTCCTGCCCTCAATCTTTGCCAGCATCAGGGTCTTTTCAAATAAGTCAGCTCTTTACATCAGGTGGCCAAAGTATTGGAATTTCAGCTTCAACATCAGTCTGTCCAATGAACACCCAGGACTAATCTCCTTTAGGATGGACCCCAAATAAAAAATGGGCAAAAGACGTGAATAGACATTTTTCCAAAGAAGACATACAGATGGCCAATAGGCACATAAAAAGATGCTTGATACCATTTATCATCAGAGAAATGCAAATTAAAACCACAATGAGATATCATCTTACATCTTTCAGAATATCAAAATATCTAATAACAAAATCTAATATCTAATATCAAAAAGACCACAAATAACAAATATTGGTAAGAATGTGGAAAAAAGGGACCCTCACACATTGCTAGTGGCAATGTAAACTGGTAGAGCCACTGTGGAAAACAGTATAGAGATTTCACAAAAAAACTGAAAATAGAACTACCATATTATGCAGCAAGTCCACTCCTGGGCATTTATCTGAGAAAAAAAAAGCAAAAATGCAAATTCAAAAAGTGAATACAACAAAACAGCATCAGACTCATAGATACAGAGAACAGACAAATATATAGTGGTTACGAGTGGGGAGCAGGAAAAAGGAAGAGGCAAGAAGGGGTAGGGGATTAAGAGGTACAAACTACTATGTATGAAATAAATAAAGTACAAGGATATACAGTACAACACAGGCAAGATAGCCAATATTTTATAATAAGTGGAATAAAATCTTTTAAAATTGTGACTCACTATGCTGTACACCTGAAACATATAATATTTTATATCAACCATGCCTCAATTTAAAAAAGAGAAAGAAATAAACCATTAAACCATGAAAAGACATGGTGAAACCTTAAATGCATATTACTAACCAAAAGAAGCTAAACTGTAAAGGTCATGGACTGCAATTCCAACAATATGACATTCCAGAAAAGGCAAAATTATGGAGTTAGGAAAAGATCAGTGGTTGCCAAGAGCTAGGGAAAGAAAGAGATGAATAGAAGGAACACAAGAGGAGTTTAAGGTAGTGAAAGAAATTATTCTGCATGATACTACAATGGTAAATACATGTTTTTATACATTTGTCAAAACTCATAGAATGTACAACACCAAGAGTGAACCCCAACATAATTGATGGATTTTAGGTTCTTTGTGCCTATATTGGTTCATGTATTGCAACAAAAGTACCACTGTGGTCCAAAGTGGTTGATAGTGGGAGAGGTTGTATATGTGGGACGACAGGGGATATAGGAAACTCTCTGTACTTTCCATTCAATTTTGCTATGAACCAAAAACTGCTATAAAGATAAGTTTATCATTTAAAATAACAAAAATGAACAAATAAATTGAAAATGATCTAAATGCATGGAGGCATATATCAGGTACATGAATTAGAAAGTGTGAAGTTTTTAAAATATCAATTTTCCCAAATTGATTTATATCAATCCAATCCCAGTCAACGTCTCAGGCAGATGTCTTATGGAAATTCACTAGCTAATTCTAAAATCCATGCAAACAAACAAACAAACAAAATAACCAGGCATCTTGAAGAACAGAATGAGACAATTCATACCATAGTATATCAAGAGTGCGTATAAAAATACAGTGCAGAAAATTTGGTATAAGTGATAAGATACACAATTAGAAAAACAGAGCAAAAGACAAAGTACAGGAAAAGACACATACAGACACCTGATTGTCACAAAAGGGGCACTACAGAGTAGTGGGAGGGAGGCAAGATCTTCAAATAAGCAGTACTAGCTCAATTCACTGGGTGAAGACCAGGAAAATGAAAGGAAGAAAGGAAGAATAAGAGAAAGAAAGAAACTACACACTAAACATAGAAATCACTGCTAAGTAGATTATTTCTCTAACTATGTTTTCAGTTCAGTTCAGCTCAGTCGTGTCCGACTCTTTGCAACCCCATGAATCGCAGCACGCCAGGCCTCCCTGTCCATCACCAGCTCCTTTAGGAGGTAATGTAAAACAGAGTAATATTTTCATGACACTTAATATGTCATAAATAAAAAGATGATTATATTGGATTACATTAAATTAGCTACTTCTGCTTAAGCAAAACACCATTATGGGTGAAAATGCAAGCCATAGAGTGGGAGAAAACATCTGGAAAATTATGCAGTTCCAATACTTTGACCATCTGATACAAAGAGCCGACTCATTGGAAGAGAACCTCATGATGGGAAAGATTGAAGGCAAGAAGAGAAGGGATCAGCAGAGGATGAGATGGTTGGATGGTATCACCAACTCAATGGACATGAGTTTGAGCAAGCTCTGGGAGATAGTGAAGGACAGGAAAGCCTGGTGTGCTGCAGTTCATGGGGTCACAAAGTCAAACACAACTTAGTGACTGAACAACAGTTATCAAATAAAATTCTTAAATATCAATAAGGAAATAGTAGATAATCTAATTTTTAAAATAGCAGTACTTAGAAAAGATAATCAAATAGCTAAAAATCATATAAGAAGCTACAAATTTCATTAGTTGTTAAGGTACTTCAAATTAAAACCACAATGAGATATATACTATATACCCACAAGATTTGTTAATATTAAAATGATTGACAATCCAAGTGTTTGCAAGGAGGTCATCTTAGTCCTATCGGCTGCCTTAATAAAACACTACAGACTAGATTACTTATTAACTACAAACATTTATTTCTCAAAGTTCTGGAGGCTGGGCATTCTAAGATCAAGGGGCCAACATGGTCACCTTTGGAAGGGGCCCTCTTCCTTGTTCATATCTTGTGTCTTCTAGCTGCATCCTCAAATGATAGAAGAATGCAGAGAGCTGTGAGTAGTCTTTATAACAGCACTGGTCCCATTCCTGAGGTCTCCACCCTCATAATTTCTCAAAAACCTACCACCTAACACCCTCACTTTGGACATTAGGATTTCAATACATGAATTTGAAATGGGGGAGAACACAAACATTCAGCACACAGCAGGTGCGGAGCAACTGGAACTTATATATTGCCAGACCATTTGGCCTTATCTACTAAAGTTGAACATATATAACTCAAGTGGACATTAACAGAAGGCGTATATATAAATATATACCCCAAGAGATGTGTTTAACAAAGTTTGTGTCAATTGTATTCATAATAACCCTAAAATGGAAGAAACCCAGTATTAAACCCAATAGATAAATAATCATAGAGTTACACAATAGAATATTGTGTCCAGAAATGAAAGTTCATCACCTTGTATTATACATGAGAACATAGAAGAATCCCATAAACACAATGTTGAATGAAGGAACTTGGTACAAAGGAATGCAAGCATTTCTTTTAGAAACTCAAAAGCAAGCAAAATTAATCTATATAAGTCAGAAGAACAGTTAACTTGGGAATGGAAGATGAAGACGGTGACAGAGAGGGGTCACCACCAACCTTCTGTTTCTAGATAAGAATATATTCTCTCATGGCTATTCAAAGATATACAATTTTTGCACTTTTCTACAGGTATGTTAGACTTCCTTAAAATGTATATTAAAATCCTCATTTTAAAATCTACTAAACTTTTCTAGTAAATTGATTTTTTAAATGAGGTAATTTTGGTGTGATGTTAACATGAGCTCATGTTGGTAGATAGAAGTCATCAACCTATTCTTTCTTAAGTCCAAATGTTTAATAACCAGTTTCTTTGTCATTAATCAGTTTTTCCTTTAATAATCAGTTTCTTCAAACCCTCCAACATATTGGCAAAAAGTTATCAATGTTAAATTGATCAATTAATAATTTCTATAGTCAATTTTTCTTTTTGAAAATTATTTGCAGTTTTTCTGATGCTTCTTCCAATATTTTTGTTTTAGCAAAGTTTAGTGGCAATTCAAAGAACAAATCCAATATATAGATTTTTTAAATACAGGAGTAAAAGCAAAGATGAGGTAAAAGGAATAATTAAAAATACAATTGGCAAAAACTTAATAGATTAAAAATTAAATTAAAATCACAGGATCTGCAGTTTGATCTCTCCTAGGTCAGTAGGTGTGGGGTTGGGTCAAACAGTAAATGTCAAACATACACTGACATTTTCTAATTCAAAGGATACAGGGGTAAACATTATGTAAATATCAAGGAAGATTAGTAAGAACATTGAAAGATTATTTACAAGGGACAGAAATCAGGTTTTCCTCAGGCTTCTAAGCAACATTAAAACCTAGAAGGCAGTGGGATAATGATTACAGACTTGGCAGAGTGGAAGGAAGATTATTTCCCAAAGAATCTGTTTTCATCACGCTGTCATTTATTTGAAAAGACAACAAAAATATATATTATTAAATATTCAAAGATTCAAAATATATTATCCAAGTACCCTTATTTGAAATGCTTACCCAGGACACACTCATCTGACAAAGAATCGAAAGAGTTCAATCGTGAAAAATCTGGGGATACAAAACCCTACAATGAGCAATGCTACTATTTAAACAAACGATGTATCAAAAACTTACATAGTGAACTCAACTGAAAATTCAGAAATAATTCTTAAGTGAGAAGATAAACAATGTAAAAATAATTCAAGCAAAATAAAACTTTTAAAAGTTTAGGAGCAACAGTTTTCAGTTATGTACCTCTCCTGTGTGCCATGAATTATCTTAGAGCCAAACAAACCTGGATGCTCACTATATTAACTGAGGCAAATTATTGATCTTTCTGAGCCTCTGCCTTCTTATCTATTAAATACCCACCCTTTGTGTATTGCTCTGAGGATTAAATGAAAAAACAGACTAAAGCCCTTAAGCATAATAGAGACTCTGTAAATAAGAGGCAACTCCCCTCTTCCCAACTGTGTTTACTTTCCCTAGAAAGTAATTTTTCCTAGTCAACGATCTAGAAATCATTTTCAGTTCTTTTTAAAAATCTTCTTACATGGTTAATTACCACTTGGCCATGGCATTGCTCTTCCAAGTTCATTCTCAGATATTTGTCCTGTCTTCCATCACATCTTTCAAAAATGCAAGCTACCTTAGAGGACATTCTGTGCAGTTACTTTGTATATTAAATTGCCTCACCCTTTTCTCCTCTTACCTGGTAGCAGCTAAAGTTTTTAACACAGATACAGTAGCATCAAGATTACAGCAAAGCATTTGCTTTGAAATGTACTGTACATCATTAGCTCAAGTAATAGTTATTTTCCATGTCATCAACTTTTATTCTTAAAACTTCACTTTTTCTGACTTAGGTGAAGCTAAATTTTTCCTAACTTAAATTTATACTTGTGGAAATTCCTTAGGATATATATAATTTAAGATCAATAAGAACTACACATGTATTTCAAAATTTAAAAACTCAAATGACTTATAAGCTTCCAGTAAAAGCTTTTCTTCAACTGAATTAATACATTATTATATCTAATTTTCACTGATCTGTACAGGGATCAAGAGAATCTAGCCCTTATAGTCTTCCATGCTAAATAGAAACTTTATAAAACTAAATATTCAAATAACATTTAGGAAATAGTTTAATTTTCAAATGCCTGACAACAAAATTAATATTTCCATATACCTGAAGTTGTACTTAACTTAGTATATCCATTTTATCAAATTAATTGTAGAATCATAATTCAGTATCATAATTCAGTAGCTCATCTCTAACAATTAGAGGACTTGTCTTATGATTAGTGAGTCAAGAAAATAAAAAGAAGCATGTGTCTAATAGCATACTTCATTCATTCATGGATACTAGCTAAACTGTTGTTTTCATAATTTTCAGATTCTATACTGGCAATTTTTAGAACTGCACAAAAATGATTCTTTACTGATAGAATTACAACCCCAAGTCTCTGCTCTCATGAACTTTTCAAGAGGATTAGTCTTAATCTTTCAAAGTACTGCTCATACTAGAATAATTAGTCAGTATTCACATTTCCCCAAAACTCACATAATGCCTCATGCCTCTTTTCTCTGAACCTTTCTTTTTTGTCCACCTTATACACAATAAAGGATAATTCCACAGGACTCGAATATCTGCTGGAAGTAACTTATCCAGTCAATTTTAGCAGAAAGTGAACCTTCCCCTTTTTTATAGAAAATACACTCCATGCTTTCATAATCTGGCACTAAATGACATAACATATCTTATTGAAAAGCAAAACAACTAAGCAAGTGATCCTCAAGGACATAAAACAGATTCTCAAATATTTACTCTTTCCATATATTTATTATTAGTGCCTGTTCTTTTTAGTGGTGAAATTCTGGAAGTATCTTTCTCAAATATTGCTAAGATCCATTCTACTGTATGAGCTACCTAAAACCAAAGACCACAGCCACAGGAAACTGTCAAGCATTGTTTTCTCTGCTGAGGTAATTCATGAAAAAAAAAAAAAACAATTCATTCTTCATGGGCCCACTTCACTGGCAAAAGCCTGGGCATTGTCCACAGTAGTCAGTATCATTTCATTAATATTAAGTAAAAGCAGCAAAACCCTATCAACTCATCTTAACATCTTATTAGCCATAATAATTAATAATAACTACAAATCTTGAATTCAGTAATAAAACCATCACAGAGAGAAATTCCCAGGTGCCAAAAGTTTGAGAATGTAATATTGGGAAAAAGGAACACAGAAAATAAGTTCAGTAGTTGAGAGTAACTGATAAAGTGATCTCAGCAAGAAAGAAATGAGTTGAATGAATTTTAGATGTGTGTTTAAACCCAACAGGCAGAATTTTAAGTAAACTAAAGTCTGTATAGAATATTGTCAGCTGAGGTTAATATAATACAATTATAATTCAGGGCACATGCATGGGTTCGCATAATTTTTCTCATCACATTTAGATAACAAAATAAAATAGTGACCTAGATAGAAACTCATATTTCTCCTTTCATTGTTTTTAATCACAGACTCTTCAGAGACCTCATATAAAAACAATTTTCTGAAGTTTTTTTACACATTTCCATGGGAAAAGGTAAATTTTTTTTTTTCCTAAATGGAATCTAATTTTCATCTCTGCTTTGCTAGTTTGTTAACTAGCCATTAGTAATTGGTGAAACCATTTCTATGAGAATAAATGGTTATTAACATATATTACAGAGAGAAAAATATGTGAGAGCAAACAGTGGAACTTCTGACACCTTGGTGGCTCAGGGGAGACAGAGCATTAATGAAGCATCAAGGTGCAGGTCACTAATTTGCATCATAAGCAAATTTGTTCATAACTTCAGGGGTTCTTTGCCATCTTGAGATGGTCTGATGACCTGAGTGAGGTGAGCTGCTCTGTTCTGGTCCCTGGACACAGGTGTCCAATCAGCCCTGATTGACACTTGGCAGGGACTCGGGGCAGCTGAAAGCTAAACAGACACAGAAAGCACAGAAGCCTTCCGTACTGCAACAGAGACTTCTTCCAGGACAGGCTGGAGTTCTCTAATTCCCAAAGAGTTGAATGAAAGAAGAATGACTACAAATAAACAAGGGAAATGTAGAATTCATGTTTCATGGGCATTTAGGTCTCATCACTTGCACCACTTTTAAAGTTATCTGTTTCCATTATTCAATATAGATCTTCTTATGAATTGCGTAATGTTTATCTGCTGCAACTTGTGAGCATAAAGGAATTCTTCAAACAGTGCAATTTATTCTAGAGAAAGTAGAGTGATAGCCTGTGGTCATATGCTTCAATTTCTCTAATTCATATGTTTCAGTTCCGTCACTCAGTCATGTCTGACTCTTTGCGACGACATGGACTGCAGCATGCTAGGCCTCCCTGTCCATCACCAACTCCTGGAGTTTACTCAAACTCATGTACATTGAGTCAGTGATGCCATCCAACCATCTCATCCTCTGTCATCCCCTTTTCCTCTAGCCTTCAATCTTTCCCAGCTCAGGGTCTTTTCAAATGAGTCAACTCTTCGCATCTGGTGGCCAAAGTATTGGAGTTTCAGGTTCAACATCAGTCCTGCCAATGAACGTTCAGGACTGATTTCCTTTATGATGAACTGGTTTGATCTCCTTGCAGTCCAAGGGACTCTCAAGAGCCTTCTCCAATACCGCAGTTCAAAAGCAACAATTCTTCGGTGCTCAGGTTTCTTTATAGGCCATATCTCACATCCATATATGACTACTGGAAAAACATTAGCCCTGGCTAGATGGACGTTTGTTGGCAAAGTAATGTCTCTGCTTTTTAATATGCTGTCTAGGTTGGTCATAACTTTTCTTCCAAGAAGTAAGCACCTTTTTATTTCATGGCTGCAGTTACCATCTACAGTGATTTTGGAGCCCAAAAGAATAAAGTCTGTTACTGTTTCCACTGTTTCTCCATCAATTTCCCATGAAGTGATGGGACCAGATGCCATGATCTTCGTTTTCTGAATGTTGAGCTTTAAGCCAACTTTTTCACTCTCCTCTTTCACTTTCATCAAGAGGTTCTTTAGTTCTTCTTTGCTTTCAGCCATAAGGGTGGTGTCATCTGCATATCTGAGGTTATTGATATTTCTCCTGGCAATCTTGATTCCAGCTTGTGCTTCTTCCAGCCAGCGTTTCTCATGATGTACTCTGCATAGAAGTTAAATAAGCAGGGTGACAATATACAGCCTTGATGTACTGCTTTTCCTATTTGGAACCAGACTGTTGTTCCATGTCCACTGGAACATGTTGCTTCCTGACCTGCATGCAGATCTCTCAAGAGGCAGGTCAGGTGGTCTGGTATTCCCATCTCTCTCAGAATTTTCCACAGTTTATTGTGATCCACACAGTCAAAGGCTTTGGCATAGTCAATGAAGTGGAAGTAGATATTTTTCTGGAACTCTCTTGCTTTTTTGATGATCCAGTGGATGTTGGCAATTTGATATCTGGTCCTCTGCCTTTTCTAAATCCAGCTTGAACATCTGGAAGTTCACGGTTCATGTATTGCTGAAGCCTGGCTTGGAGAATCTTGAGTATTACTTTACTAGCATGTGAGATGAGTTCAACTGTGCAGTAGTTTGAGTATTCTTTGGCATTGCCTTTCTTTGGGATTGGAATAAAAACTGACCTTTTCTAGTCCTGTGGCCACTGCTGACTTTTCCAAATGAGCTGGCATAATAAGTGCAGCACTTTCACAGCATCATCTTTTAGGATTTGAAATATCTTAACTGGAATCCCATTACCTCCACTAGCTTTGTTCATAGCAATGCTTCCTAAGGCCCACTTGACTTCATGTTCCAGGATATCTGGCTCTAGATGAGTGATCACACCATCGTGATTATCTGGGTTGTGAAGATCTTTTTTGTACAGTTCTTCTGTGTATTTCTGCCACCTCTTCTTAGTATCTTCTGCTTCTCTTGGGTCCATACCATTTCGGTCTTTATTGAGCCCATCTTTGCATGAAATGTTCCCTTGGTATCTCTCATTTTCTTGAAGAGATCTCTAGTCTTTCCCATTCTATTGTTTTCCTCTATTTCTTTGCACTGATCACTGAGGAAGGCTTTCTTATCTCTCCTTGCTATTCTCTGGAACTCTGCATTCAAATGTGTATCGTTTTCATTTTCTCCTTTGCTTTTTGCTTCCCTTCTTTTGTCAGCTACTTGTAAGGCCTCCCCAGACAGCCATTTGGGGATGGTCTTGATCCCTGTCTACTGTACAATGTCATGAACTTCCATCCATAGTTCATCAGGCATTCTGTCTATCAGATCTAGTCTCTTAAATCTATTTCTCACTTCCACTGTATAATCGTTAGAGATTTAAGTCATATTTGAATGGTCTAGTGGTTTTTCCCACTTTCTTCAATTTAAGTCTGAATTTGGCATAAAGGAGTTCATGATCTGAGCTACAGTTAGCTTCCAGTCTTGTTTTTGCTGCCTGTATAGAGCTTCATCTGTGACTGCAAGGAATATAATTAATCTGATTTCGATGTTGACCATTGGTGATGTCCGTGTGTAGAGTCTTCTCTGGTGTTGTTGGAAGAAGGTGTTTGCTACAACAAGTGTGTTCTCTTGGCAGAACTCTATTAGCCTTTGCCCTGCTTCATTCTGTACTTCACGGCCAAATTTGCCTGTTACTCCAGGTGTTTCTTGACTTCCTACTTTTGCATTCCAGTCCTCTATAATGAAAAGGACATCTTTTGGGGTGTTAATTCTAGAAGATAGTATAGGTCTTCATAGAACCGTTCGACTTCAGCTTCTTTAGCATTACTGGTCGGGGCATAGACTTGGATTACCATGATACTGAATGGTTTGCCTGGGAAACGAACAGAGATCATTCTGTCATTTTTGAGACTGCATCCAAGTACTGCATTTCAGACTCTTTTGTTGACTATAATGGCTACTCCATTTCTTCTAAGAGATTCTTGTCCACAGTAGTAAATATAATGGTCTTCTGAGTTAAATTCATCCATTCCAGTCCAATTTAGTTCGCTGATTCCTAGAATGTCGACATTCACTCTTGCCATCTCCTGTTTGATCACTTCCAATTTGCCTTGATTCACGGACCTAACATTCCAGGTTCCTATGCAATATTGCTCTTGACAGCATTGGACCTTGCTTCCATCACCAGTCACATCCACAACTGGATGTTGCTTTTGCTTTGCCTCCTTCTCTTTGTTCTGTCTGGAGTTATTTCTCCACTGATCTCCTGTAGCATATTGGGTACCTACTGACCTGGGGAGTTCATCTTTCAGTGTCCTATCTTTTTGCCTTTTCATACAGTGGCTGCACAACACTGGAGCAGTGAGCGACGGTTGCACAGTACTGGAGCTGCCAAGAGGAGAGTCCCCAAGTCCAAGGTCAGGAGTGGCACCTGCATTTCGCTGGAGCACCCCTGAATAGATACCCCATGTCCAAGGTAAGAGAAATCCCAGTAAGACGGTAGGTACTAGAGCAGCTGTGAGGAGATACCCCACGCCCAAGGGCAAAGGAGAAGCCCCAGCAAGGTGGTAGGAGGCACAAATTCACACTTAGAATCAAATCCCATTCCTGCCAGAGATGCTCAGAGGGCTCAAACAAACCCTGTGGGCACCAGGACCCAGGGCCCCCACAGAGACTGAGACAGAACTGTTTGAAGTGTCTCCTGTGGTGGTACAGGTCATCAGTGGTCTGCCGCAAGGACAGGGGCTCTGGGTGTGGGTATGGCATAAGTACTCTGGGAGGAGGTTGCCCTTGACCCTACCATAGAGTTGCCAGAATTTACACAGGACTGGGAAATAGTCTCTTGGAGGGCACAACAGAACCTTGTGCACCAGCACCCAGGAGAAAGGAACAGTGACTCCACAGGAGACTGTCCTGGACTTGCCTGTGGGTGTCCGGGAGTTTCCAGCGAGGGCATGGGTCGGTGGTTGCCTGCTGCAGGGTTGGGGGCCCAGACTGTAGTAGTACATGTCTGGGATCTTTTGCATGAGGTCACCATTATCTTCATTACCTCCACCATAGTTTGGCCCCAGATAAACAGCAGGGAGGGGACACGGCTCCAGCCATCAACAGAAAATTTGATTAAAGATTTACTGACCACAGCCCCGCCCATCAGAACAAGACCCAGTATCACCCTCAGTCAGTCTCTCCCCTTAGGAAGCTTTCATAAGCCTCTTATCTTTATCCATCATAGGGCAGACAGACTGAAAACCACAATCACAGAAAACTAACCAATCTGATCACATGGACCACAGCCTTGTCTAACTCAATGAAACTATGAGCCATGCCATGTAGGGCCACCCAAGACGGACGGGTCATGGTGGAGAGTTCTGACAAAACGTGGACCGCTGGAAAAGGGAATGGCAAACCACTTCAGTATTCCTGCCTTTGAGAACCCCATGAACGGTATGAATTCATATGTTTAGACAAAGGTTATTTTAAATTCATCATTCCTTTTTCTAAATGCTTAATACACAATGTTCTTTCATTTTGTAACTAAATATATGCAGAACACATAATATTAGATTTGAGAGAAAAATAGTACAGGATAAATATATCTAAATATAGTACATTCCCCCTGAAGTTCTATCATATAATGCTATTATATAAACAAATAATGAAAAGTTAATATTGGTATAGTGCTCTTGAACAAATTAAGAGAAAAATACACTACATGACTTTCCTATTTAATTTTCAAAATTTTGTTCAAAAACAATTAGAACCATTTTGATAGCTTCATCTACTAAACAGAAAGATCCAAATCAATAAAATTAATATAACATTTTTCACTATCCAAACAGAGTATCTCATTTTTTCTTACTCAGTTTTTTAATGAAATATTATTGTAAGCAATAGCATATATTTCTCCTGAATTTCAGAAGGGCAGCAAAAATTCAGTCTCTTACCTAACATGTACAAACATACTAGGTCCTTTTTTCAATATAAATGTTATGAGATAGGATAACAACTATACTATAGACTTTCTAGGATGAGAAGATGTATTAGAAATCACAATGTGTAAGGTGAATATAACTGGATCCAGAAAACATCCAATTCACTCATTTATTAAGGTACATTGCAAGAGTGGTTTATTTTTTAAGATATATATCCATAATAGCCACTGATTTTTTTAATATTTTACAAAATCTCCACTGTCTAATCAAAAAATGATTTTTATAAAATGCTACTAACCATACCCTTATCCAATCCAGATTCATACAAATTGAACCCCCAACTTAGTTTTACATTTTTCTTCCTAAAATTTATGATCTCGATTACAAATCGCTCTTGAGTGACATTCAGAAGATATTGCAAGGGTATCCACTCTACCTCTCTTGTCAAATGTGTTTCAGCAGAAGGATTATTGATGGAAGCCTGAGACACAGATGAAGAGGAATTAGAGCTGTGAGGTATAGAATTGCAGAAATTGCATCTATACAAACAGCTGAAAGAAAGATGATACTCTGTTCAAATGTTTCCTATTTCATAGAACTCTCCAGAGTCCCATTTACTCCTGACAAGTACTAACAGTGCTTACAAGTTTTCTTCAACGTGGTGGATTGCTTAAATTAAGAAAATATTTTCCGTTAAAAAGAAAGTTGCTGCAGAACTTGAAAGCTGTAGAATAAAACCTGAAAAGGATTTCATCAGACAATAAGATCCAGCTCTGGTGCCTTAATCTGCAAAACAAAACTATGAAATAACTGATTTCTATTTAACGCAACAGTACAGGCAGGCCTCTTTTTATTGTGCTTTTGTTTTACTGAGCTTTACAGATACTGCCTTTTTACAGATTAAAGGTGTGTGGCAACCCTGTGTCCAGCAAATCTATCAACGCTATTTTTCCAGCAGCATTTGCTGACTGCATGTCTCTGTGTCACATTTTGGTAATTTTCACAATATTTCAAGTTTTTTCATTATTATTATATGTTATGATGATCTGTGATCAGTGATCTTCAACGTTCTTATTGTACTTATTTTGAGGTGCCACAAACCACACCCATAATCAAAAAATGTTCTGGTGTGTTCTGACTGCTCCATTGACGTGCTACTCTCTCTTTCTTCCTCTCGTTGGGCCTTTCTATTCCTTGAGACACAACAATGTTGAAATCAGGCCAACTAATAACCCTACAAAGACTTGTAAGTGTTCAAGCGAAAGGAAGAGCCACATGTCTCTCGTTTTAAATCAAAAGCTAGAAATGATTAAAATGAGGGAGGAAGCAAATCAAAAAGCTAATCAAAAGCTGATATAGGCTAAAAGCTGGGCCTCTTGCCCTAAATAGCTATCCAAGTTATGAATGCAAAGATCTTGAAAGAAATTAAAAGTGCTATTCCAGGGAACACATAAATGATAAGAAAGCTGATAGGGAGACAGTTTCAGCAGTATAGGTCAAACCAGCCATGACATTCCCTTAAGCCAAAGCCAGAGCAAGGACCTAACTCACTTCAATTCTCTGAAAGCTGAGAGAGGTGGGGAAGCTGCTGAAAAAAAGCTTGAAATGAGCAGAGGTTGGGTCATGAGGTTTAAGGAATAAAGCCATCTCCAGAACATGAAAGTGCAAGGTGAAGCAGCAAGTGCTGATGCAAAAGCTGCAGCAAGTTACCAGAAGATCTTGCTAAGATGATTAATAAAGACAGCTACACTAATCAACAGATTTTCAGTGTAAACTAAACAGTCTTCTATTGGAAGAAGATATCATCTGAGGCTCTCATATCTGAAGAGGAGAAATCAATGTCTGGCTTCAAGGCTTCAAAGGACAAGTTGACTCTCTTGTTGCTGCTGCTGCTGCTGCTAAGTCGCTTCAGTCGTGTCCGACTCTGTGCGGCCCCATAGACAGTAGCCCACCAGGCTCCCCTGTCCCTGGGATTCTCCAGGCAAGAACACTGGAGTGGGTTGCCATTTCCTTCTCCAACATGAAAGTAAAAAGTGCAAGTGAAGTCGCTCAGTCGTGTCCGACCCTTAGCGACCCCATGGACTGTAGCCCACCAGGCTCCTCCATCCATGGGATTTTCCAGGCAAGATTACTAGAGTGGGGTGCCACTGCCTTCTCCAGGACACTCTTGTTAGGGGCTACTTTAAGTTGACACTCATTTTACCATGCTGAAAATCCTAGGCCCCTTAGTAACGAGTCTACTAAATCTACTCTGACTATGCTCTCTATATGGAACAACAAACCCTAGTGATAGCACATCTGTTTACAATATGGCTTGCTGAATATTTTCACCCAACAGTTAAGACATAATGCTCAATTCCAACATATGGAGGTTGAACAACACACTTCTGAATAACCAACAAATCACAGAAGAAATCAAAAAAGAAATCAAAATATGCATAGAAACTAATGAAAATGAAAACACAACAACCCAAAACCTGTGGGACACTATAAAAGCAGTACTAAGAGGAAAGTTCATAGCAATACAGGCATACCTCAAGAAACAAGAAAAAAGTCAAATAAATAACCTAACTCTACAACTAAAGCAACTAGAAAAGGAAGAGTTGGAGAACCCCAGAGTTAGTAGAAGGAAAGAAATCTTAAAAATTAGGGCAGAAATAAATGCAAAAGAAACAAAAGAGACCATAGCAAAAATCAACAAAGCCAAAAGCTGGTTCTTTGAAAGGATAAATAAAATTGACAAACCATTAGCCAGACTCATCAAGAAGCAAAGAGAGAAAAATCAAATCAATAAAATTAGAAATGAAAATGGAGAGATCACAACAGACAACACAGAAATACAAAGGATCATAAGAGACTACTATCAGCAGTTGTATGCCAATAAAATGGACAACGTGGAAGAAATGGACAAATTCTTAGAAAAGTACAATTTTCCAAAACTGAACCAGGAAGAAATAGAAAATCTTAACAGACCCATCACAAGCACAGAAATTGATACTGTAATCAGAAATCTTCCAGCAAACAAAAGCCCAGGTCCAGATGGCTTCACAGCTGAATTCTACCAAAAATTTCGAGAAGAGCTAACACCTATCCTCCTCAAACTCTCCCAGAAAATTGCAGAGGAAGGTAAACTTCCAAACTCATTCTATGAGGCCACCATCACCCTAATACCAAAACCTGACAAAGATGTCACAAAAAAAGAAAACTACAGGCCAATATCTCTGATGAACATAGATGCAAAAATCCTCAACAAAATTCTAGCAATCAGAATCCAACAACACATTAAAAAGATCATACACCATGACCAAGTGGGCTTTATCCCAGGGATGCAAGGATTCTTCAATATCCGCAAATCAATCAATGTAATTCACCACATTAACAAATTGAAAAATAAAAACCATATGATTATCTCAATAGATGCAGAGAAGGCCTTTGACAAAATTCAACATCCATTTATGATAAAAACCCTCCAGAAAGCAGGAATAGAAGGAACATACCTCAACATAATAAAAGCTATCTATGACAAACCCACAGCAAACATTATCCTCAATGGTGAAAAATTGAAAGCATTTCCCCTAAAGTCAGGAACAAGACAAGGGTGTCCACTTTCACCGCTACTATTCAACATAGTTCTGGAAGTTTTGGCCACAGCAATCAGAGCAGAAAAAGAAATAAAAGGAATCCAAATTGGAAAAGAAGAAGTAAAACTCTCACTGTTTGCAGATGACATGATCCTCTACATGGAAAACCCTAAAGACTCCACCAGAAAATTACTAGAGCTAATCAATGAATATAGTAAAGTTGCAGGATATAAAATCAACACACAGAAATCCCTTACATTCCTATACACGAATAATGAGAAAGTAGAAAAAGAAATTAAGGAAACAATTCCATTCACCATTGCAACGAAAAGAATAAAATACTTAGGAATATATCTACCTAAAGAAACTAAAGACCTATATATAGAAAACTATAAAACACTGATGAAAGAAATCAAAGAGGACACTAATAGATGGAGAAATATACCATGTTCATGGATTGGAAGAATCAATATAGTGAAAATGAGTATACTACCCAAAGCAATTTACAAATTCAATGCAATCCCTATCAAGCTACCAGCCACATTTTTCACAGAACTAGAACAAATAATTTCAAGATTTGTATGGAAATACAAAAAACCTCGAATAGCCAAAGCAATCTTGAGAAAGAAGAATGGAACTGGAGGACTCAACTTGCCTGACTTCAGGCTCTATTACAAAGCCACAGTCATCAAGACAGTATGGTACTGGCACAAAGACAGACATATAGATCAATGGAACAAAATAGAAAGCCCAGAGATAAATCCACACACATATGGACACCTTATCTTTGACAAAGGAGGCAAGAATATACAATGGAGTAAAGACAACCTCTTTAACAAGTGGTGCTGGGAAAACTGGTCAACCACTTGTAAAAGAATGAAACTAGATCACTTTCTAACACCGTACACAAAAATAAACTCAAAATGGATTAAAGATCTAAATGTAAGATCAGAAACTATAAAACTCCTAGAGGAGAACATAGGCAAAACACTCTCAGACATAAATCACAGCAGGATCCTCTATGATCCACCTCCCAGAATTCTGGAAATAAAAGCAAAAATAAACAAATGGGATCTAATTAAAATTAAAAGCTTCTGCACAACAAAGGAAAATATAAGCAAGGTGAAAAGACAGCCTTCTGAATGGGAGAAAATAATAGCAAATGAAGCAACTGACAAACAACTAATCTCAAAAATATACAAGCAACTTATGCAGCTCAATTCCAGAAAAATAAACGACCCAATCAAAAAATGGGCCAAAGAACTAAATAGACATTTCTCCAAAGAAGACATACGGATGGCTAACAAACACATGAAAAGATGCTCAACATCACTCATTATTAGAGAAATGCAAATCAAAACCACAATGAGGTACCACTTCACACCAGTCAGAATGGCTGCGATCCAAAAATCTGCAAGCAATAAATGCTGGAGGGGGTGTGGAGAAAAGGGAACCCTCCTACACTGTTGGTGGGAATGCAAACTAGTACAGCCACTATGGAGAACAGTGTGGAGATTCCTTAAAAAATAGCAAATAGAACTACCTTATGACCCAGCAATCCCACTGCTGGGCATACACACCGAGGAAACCAGAATTGAAAGAGACACATGTACCCCAATGTTCATCACAGCACTGTTTATAATAGCCAGGACATGGAAACAACCTAGATGTCCATCAGCAGATGAATGGATAAGAAAGCTGTGGTACATATACACAATGGAGTACTACTCAGCCGTTAAAAAGAATTCATTTGAATCAGTTCTGATGAGATGGATGAAACTGGAGCCGATTATACAGAGTGAAGTAAGCCAGAAAGAAAAACACCAATACAGTATACTAACACATATATATGGAATTTAGGAAGATGGCAATGACGACCCTGTATGCAAGACAGGGAAAGAGACACAGATGTGTATAACGGACTTTTGGACTCAGAGGGAGAGGGAGAGGGTGGGATGATTTGGGAGAATGACATTCTAACATGTATACTATCATGTGAATTGAATCGCCAGTCTATGTCTGACGCAGGATGCAGCATGCTTGGGGCTGGTGCATGGGGATGACCCAGAAAGATGTTATGGGGAGGGAGGTGGGAGGGGGGTTCATGTTTGGGAATGCATGTAAGAATTAAAGATTTTAAAATTTAAAAAATAAAAAACTAAAATAAAAAATAAATAAAGATAAGAGAAAAAAAAAAGACATAATGCTCAGAAAAAGACATCCCTTCAAAATATTACTGCTCATTGACAATGCATCTAGTTCCCCAAGAGTTCTGATAGTGGTATACAATGAGATTAGTGTTGTTTTTATACCTGCTCACACAATATTCATTCTGCAGTCCATGAAAGAAGGAGTAATTTAGACTTTGAATCATTATTTCAGAAATACATTTCATAAGTCTATAACTGTCATAGATAGTGATTCCTCTGATGGATCTGGTCAAAGTCAATGGAAAACCTTCTGGGAAGGTGATGTCATTAAGAACATTCATGATTTACAAGAAGAGGTCAAAACATCAACATTAACAGGAATTTAGAAGAGGTTGATTCAAACATTCATGAATGATTTTGAAGCATTCTAGACTGCAGTGGAGAAAGTAAATGCCATTATGGTGGAAACAGCAAGAGAACTAGAATTAGAAGTAGAGCCTGAAGATGTGACGGAATTATTGCAATCTCAAGAGGAGTTGCTTCTTACAGATAAACAAAAAAGTGATTTCTTGAGATAGAATTTACTCCTGGCAAAGGTGCTATAAAAGACTGTTGAAATAACAATGAAAGATTTATAATATTATATAAATTCATTTGATAAAGCAGCAGCAGGGTTTGAAAGGATTGACTTCCATTTTTAAAAAAGTTCTACTGTGGGAAAATGCTATCAGACAGTGTTGTATGCTACAGAGAAATCATCTGTGAAAGGAAGAGTCAATCGATGCAGTAAATTTCACTGGAGTCTTATTTTAAGCAATTGCCACAGCCATGTTAGCCTTCAGCAACCACCACCCTGATCAGTCAATATCCATAAAAATTAAGACAAGAACCTCCCCAGAAAAAAGAATATGACTCACTGAAGCCTCAGATGATGGCTAGCCTTGTTTAGCAATAAAGTATTTTCTAATGAAAGTGTGTACATTTTTTTAGATGTAGTGCCATTTCACACTCAGTAGACTTCTGCAGACTATGAACATAACTTTCATGTGCCTGGGAAACCAAAAGATTCGGTTTTGTGACTCACTTTATGGTGATATTTGCTTTCTTGCGGCAGTCTGGAACCCAACATTCTGGAACTCAACATTCAAAACACTAAGATCATGGCATCCAATCCCATCACTTCATGGCAAATAGATGGGGAAACAATGGAAACAGTGACAGACTTTATTTTTGAGGGGCTCCAAAAATCACTGCAGATGGTGGCTGCAGCCATGAAGTGAAAAGACACTAGCTTCTTGGAAGAAAAGTTATGACAAACCTAGGCAGCACATTAAAAAGCAGAGACATTACTTTGCTAACAAAGGTACATCTTGTCAAAGCTATGGTTTATCCAGTAGTCATGTATGGATGTGAGAGCTGGACCATAAAGCTGAGCACCAAAGAACTGATGCTTTTGAACTGTGGTGTTGGAGAAGACTCTTGAGAGTCCCTTGGACTGCAAGGAGATCCAACCAGTCCATCCTAAAGGAAATCAGTCTTGAATATTCACTGGAGGGACTGATGCTGAAGCTGAAGCTCCAATACTTTGGCCACCTGATGTGAAGAGCTGACTCACTGGGAAAAAAAAAAAAAAAAAAAGAAAGAAAAAAAAACCCGATGCTCGGAAAGATTTAAGGCAGGTAGAGAAGGGGATGACAGAGGATGAGATGGTTGGATGGCATCACCGACTCGATGGACATTGAGTTTGAGCAATCTCTGGGAGTTGGTGATGGACTGGGAAGCCTGGCGTTCTACAGTCCATGCGGTCGCAAAGAGTCAGATATGACTGAACAACTGAACTGAACTGGAACCCAACCCACAGTATCCTCGAGATATTCCTTGGACAAGAAAACTAGTCCTAAGCCACAACCAAGATTACAATATATTCTTCACAGATGACTCTAAAATACCTTCACTTAGAAAGCACAAGGAATATGTTTCAGAAGATATGTAATTGTGAAAGTCCATCTCTCCAAAACAACTCACTCCTTCACATTATCACATATATATTTTTTTCCCTGAATGCCAATTACAGGATTTTCTAAAGTATGTTTTCCAAAGTATGTATCACTTGTTCAATAGGATGTTTATAAACTTTTCTTGATAAAGGACACCAGTTTAAAATGAGGGAATGATTGAACCGTTCCCTAATTAATTAACTTTCTTTCAATGCTGGACTTCTCAAAGTTTTTCATATAGTATTTTATACTGTGTTGATCCACAGTGGGGAGGACATAATACTCAGCATTTCAAAACTTATTTGACTGTGGAAGCCCTTTTTTTTCATGGAATACCTTTGACTACTACTTTAAGGAGTGTGTATAACAATTTTATGGGCTTGGGATTAAGATTATTAGCATAGAAAGTCACTGGCTGTTTATCCAAAGACCAACATCACCAGCCACTTGACTCTGTGGGAAATGTACAGCAGGATAAAAGCCTATTGTGTCAGTGACTGCAAAGTTATCCCTACCTTTCTGCACCAGCACTCTCCATCCCAGTCAGTCACATTAGCAGGCTCTCTATCAGTCAGGTAATCACAGCATATTCATATAATCACAGATATTCATTCTGGCCACTCATAGCAACATGCTCCCCTGAAAATGTACTCCAGATGTGAAAAGTAACATCCTTTTCCATTTTTATAATGGCTTCTCTAATGTTTGCTTGCAACATACTATTACTGTGCTGAAAGAGTGTTACTTATGCCCTATAAATCTTCCTGCTTTCTCTTAGTAGTTACCTTTCGCATAACAACCAGAAAACTTTTGCCAAGTTCTGAAAAAAGATGCTGTCATAGATTCACTTTAAAAAAAAAAGTCTAGTCTGGGGTTACTTTTTTGTTTCCTGTTTATTTTACAAACAAAAGAGTGAAAGTTGAAATATCACCTGTTCTGAAAAAAGATTTTATTCTTATCGGATGCGTGTGATAGTCGTTCACTTGGAAAATAGAACCATCACTGAGGTGACTGACACTTTTTTATAAAGACACTTTTCATTTGTCAGTTTGTACTCAGTTTTTATTTTTATGATGCCTCCATTTAATGACCACTATACCTTCATGCTGGAGAAGGCAATGGCACCCCACTCCAGTACTCTTGCCTGGCAAATCCCATGGACGGAGGAGCCTGGTAACCTGCAGTCCATGGGGTTGCTAAGAGTTGGATATGACTGAGTGACTTCACTTTCACTTTTCACTTTCATGCATTGGAGAAGGAAATGGCAACCCACTTCAGTGTTCTTGCCTGGAGAATCCCAGGGACAGGGGAGCCTGGTGGGCTGCCATCTATGGGGTCGCACAGAGTGGGACACGACTGAAGTAACTTAGCAGCAGCAGCATACCTTCATGCAAGAGATATTGCTTAGAACTTTGAGCTTACACTCTCAGTTTATCCTCACATCATCCCATAAAAAAGTTATTATTAGCCTGTCTCTATTATTAGCCTAAGTCTCAGAGAAAATAAGTTTATCATTGAAAGTCCCAGTTATTAAGTGATGACCTGACATTTGAAACTGTACCTGTCTGATCTGAAAGATCCTAATCTTCTCAGGATACCAAGCAGATATATATACATCATTGTTTCTAATAACCCCTAGTAAATGCTGCTTTACTGAGGGATTGTTAGAAACATGCTATCACATGTTATTATAACATTTGATAAGAAATGGAAGGATTTTTCCCATTCCAGCCAGGGTTACCCTTACTCACATCTTCTACCAAAAAACAGAGGATTTAAGCTTCTGTGAAACTGGGCCTGAACTGATGGACAAAGAGAATGAAACAAGAACAGAAAGTCCCCAGGAAGAACAGAGATGGAGCAACATCCACCTTAGATCTTAGAGACTCTGCATTCAGCTTATTTTAGCGCTATACTACCTTTTATAATAATACTTATGAAACGATCTTTCTGTAAGTGTAGCACAGTGTGTCCCCATAAAAGCATCCAAGTTTTCACATGAAGACTCCTACCAACAAAGTTAATAAATCTTGGCTGTGAAGTGAAATGCAAGAGAATTATTATGTAAGACGTGTCCCTTTATTAGCAAATGTGCTGACTAGTCAGGTTGCACGGTATCAGTGAATAATCAGGCACAACTGAAAGGTCATGAGAGATAGAACAGAAGCAAGGCCACTATGGCATGAGCTTGCTAAATGATTTTCTCTTTAAAAAAAACAACAACACTCCTATCAAATATCTTGGCTACATGATACCTTAATCCATTTCTCTGCTTCACTTGATCTATCATGTCTTGGCCATAGTACATATTTTCAGACAACCTATGATTCTGAGAATAATAGAACATTAATACCTGAATATTTGAGGCTCCCTATAAAAGAGATTGACTTGTTTCTGTTAATCAGAACAAAAGAAGATGTAAACAGAAATTAGCATTTAAGCACCTAGTATGTGCCAAGAGCTCTGCAGCATTTTGATCACGTTATTGTATTAATCCTTACAGTGTTATGAAATAGGTGCTCTACAAATGAGAATTACTAATGAAGTGATGCCCATGTGCCCTAAATCACTCAACCAGATGAAGTTCAGCCAGGGTTCAATCTGAGCTCTGCTGGCTGTGAAGACTGTACTCATTCCACTCCTCATTCCGTATCCCTTGGGTTATTTTCACGGGCCCGATCATCCTGTAGAATCAGAGAATGCTTTAAGAGCCAGCAGAGACCACAGAGATTTCCTTGATAACCATCTCCCTGTTTACACGCAAGAAATTTTAAACCCTCAGCAGATTTATAATATAATCCAAATAAAGGCTTCTTGGTGCCGTTGCGCTCAGTCGCTCAGCCGTGTCTGACTCTTTTCCATCCCATGGACTGTAGCCCAGACAGTTCCTCTGACCATGGGGATTCTCCAGGCCAGAATACTGAAGTGGGTTGCCACATCCTCCTCCAGGGGATCTTCCCACCCCAGGGACCAAACCCAGGTCTCCCAAATTGCAGGTGGATTCTTTACCATCTGAGCCACCAGGGAAGTTTCTTGGTGTTAAAATGGGAAATTAAACAACCTCTCAATTCATATACATTTTGTATTTTTACTATTTCCCACTATATCTTTGCTATCTTTTTAAATGATGGTTAAAACCAAGTTCACCACATTTCACAAATCCAAAACTGTTCATATTAAAGTACAGAATCTCAAGTCAAAGCCATTTATCTTTTGGTTTATGCATTTGTTTTTAATATATTTGTAGTAAAATATTCATGTTCTATAAAATAATTGAAGTGAAAAGTATTTGTGTGAAAATAGCTAAGGTTATTATTATATGCATAAGAGCCTATCCAAGGTCATAGGGAATGGACCAAGGTATCCAATGGTCTTCCCTCTGTCTAAACTTGACCCCACCCTGACATCTTGGGCATCTTTCAAAATCCTTCAGGATAGTGTGCATAATTTCATTATTCTACTTATTGAACATTGCAATTTATTTTCTTTATATGCTTACTCTCACTGTTAGAATATACACAGTGAGTGCATTTTATTTATCCTTGTACACTCAGATATGCTTGAAATGAATTGAATTATATCGGATTGGCCTGCCTTGAGTGGAACTGTACTGAATTTATTTAAATTTAATTGGCATTTGTTACTATCTGATTAATCTGGTTATATCATTAACATCACAAGTCTTGCTGAATTAGTAAACAACTTTTAAGTTTTTAGAACTACTTTTTACTGAGAAGACAGTTTGTTGACTTCTTTTTTGCAATGTCAGAAACACATGAATGAAAAAAAGGATGAGAGGGACCCAGCACAGAGGGTCCACATACTGCTGTAAGTTGGCTTACTCAGGTAAGAATGTAAGGTTTTCTTCACGCTTTGGCCTGACACTCTAGCTAGGTTATGATAAGCACTAGAAGCACAGGGAGGCACAAAACCAGAAAATTAGACATGCTACACATCTAAACATAGCACAAGAGAGAAAATCTAAGGTTCCAGAGAAAGCATTGTGGAGGAATTCTTCACTTTGGTCTCTCCCTGGGTAAACTGCCAAACATTATTGTCAAACATCTTCATGAAATCATTCTAAAACCAGTTTTAATATATGTTAATAATTTTTGTTTCAAAATATAATACTTTAAAAATATATATTTGATGGGTAAAGTCTGTAAGTTTTTCAGCTAAACCACAGGCAAGTTTTATAAGTTTCTGATGGTAATAAGGGTCAGACTACATGGCAAGAGGTACTCATCCTACATAGATGTAATGCAGATACCTCGTGAAGAGGCACCAGAGTGCATAAAGAAATAGAATAGTAAGTAGAGAGGGACCATGTAATTAGACAAAAATAAATCCAGAATCTGAATGTTTACGGTATAGAGATGGTGATGAAGAAGATCTCCTTTATATGGCTATAGACAAGGAAATCCATTTCTAGAATATTTAAGCCTAGAAAGGCAAATTCATGGCTTTCCTTTATCAGTATTACTATGAGGCTAATGGAGGATTAATAGGTGTGGTGGAGATAAGCACCTTGTAAATGATAAAGGAGTAAACTTCCAGCACCATGGATCATATATCATTTTAAATTTATATATCTGGGGGCTTCCCTGCTGGCTCAGTGATAAAGAATTCACCTGTCAATGCAGAAGACTTCAGTTCAATCCCTGATCCAGGAAGATCCCATAATGCCACAGAGCAACTATGAGCCACAACCACTGAGCCGGTGCTCTAGAGACTGTGAGCTGCAACTACTGAGCCCATGTGCCGCATTTCTTGAGGCCTGTGTGCCCGAGAGCCCCTGCCCCACAACAACAGAAGCCACCACAATGAGAGGCCTGTGCACTTTAGTTAGAGAGTAGCTGCTGCTCACAACTAGAAAAAGCCCGACAACAATGGAGACCCAGCACAGCCAAAAATAAATAAATTATTTAAAAACAAAATGAATTTATATATCATAGATGGATAGATGAAATTTTATTTCAAATCTGGGAGTTGGCTAAGTCATGGAGATGTCTCAGTAAGTGTTGATATAAGACTAGAATGACTAAGTTGTAGTTTATAAAATGTAAGAATTTCAGAGACATATATATTTAAGGTTTTCTGAGATGTACATAGTGCCTAGACATACTTAATCAAAAACATACTCTTTGAATATAAAATTTGAATGTATTAATTACTGAACAGTCTTGATACAGAGCTACCGCATTCTTTAAATATTTTTTTTCTATTGCAATCACTTCTATGTCTTTAATTTGACTGTGGGAACCATGCAATTACAAAGATGAGGATGCAAAGTTCCTGATGTTAGTACAAGTTATTTTCAGAGTCAAATTCGAGGAGAGAATAGATCTCTTAAATTTTATTCTGCAGTCTCAACTTTAAAGTGATATACATGTCACACTTACTCAGTGCTTTTATTCAGAAAATAAAAAAAGGAAGTGAGCAAATAGCTCTGACATTCCCTAATCCTAAAAAAAATAAAAAATTGTTTCAGTCCCTGCAGCATATCTGTTAAGAAGAAAAATATAAAAGTCCAGTCCATAAGGTTTAATGATTTAATTTTTGAGGAAAAAGCAGAATAAAATATTGTGATTCTGACTCTATCAAAACATGCAACTATAAGTTTAAAGTTGTCTAAATTAAGGAATAAAACTTGTTTTGTTGGGAGGCAGGATTATAGCAAGGGCTGAGGGAGTGGGACTTGCAATACAGATTTGGGGAGATACCTGCACAGAGGTGATAGTTGAAGTCATGAGTGACGATGAAAACTCCAAGGGTGAGATCTGATAGAAATGGCCTTTGATTCTCAGGCCAAGGAAGGGTGAGAAGCGAAGCACACAGATTTCCTAATGAAATACTGTAGCTGCTATTTTTCACAATGGCAGGGGGCAGAGAAGGAGCTTCATTAGGCAGCTGATTTCCTCTTTATCCCTATTGAGTCAGAATGATGGGCTGATTCCCATGCTGATGACTGTCCTTACAGAGTTTTCCAGTCAAAGAAAGTGTGCACCAAACTCAGACACACAGAGAAATGATGCCATGACTTGGAGAGAAGGATAATAATAAGCTACCTGCTAGAAGACTAGTGTCTGAGACAAACCATACTACAAGACAACTCTGTTTTCTCTAATTCTTTCTTGCCATATGGCTAATATTCAGAATATTCTCTCTTATAAAATCACCAAGGCTTTTCAAAATAATGGCCAGATGTTTCAATATTTTTGATTTTGTCTTTTTTCACTCAAGAATCTTCCCTTGAACTTGACCAAGAAAATCAACAGACTTAACAGAGCTTTTATGTTTTGTTAAAACAGAAGTATCAGTGTATTTCTCTGATTTTTCTATAAATATATACCTATATGCATGCTCACTCCCTTCTTTCCAGACTACCTTTGCCCACTTCTAATGAACATTGAGCCAAATATCATGACTTTTTAACCGTTTACCATTTTCAGCATCCATTCATCCATTCAATAAATACTTTTGTGCCCAGCCCTGGCTGCACAGAAGCATCACCTGGGGAGCTTTCAGGTCCTCAACACTCAGGCACATCCCAGTAACATTAGACCTTCTGGGGTGGGGCTCAAGCACTAGCATTTTTAAAGATCCTCAGCTGAGGCTAAGGTGAGAAAACTGAAGCCCTGAGACTTGCACAAGGTCACAGAGCCAGGAAGTAGTAGAGGCCTGGAGAGACGCCACTCCAGGACCTCTCCCTGTAGCTCCATTCAAGCCTTCGATGGGATACTCCTCAGCTCTGTCTCTCTGATCCACAGCTTCCATCCTGACTATGATCACAGCCCCCACCTCGGCACCCTCCCTGCACCTCACATTCTCCTTGCTCCGGCTGACAGCCCCTGTGAGCTCCATGCTGACAGGTAGTAGAGTTGGCCCAGGGAGCTTCCTGAAGCCCCACACTAAATATAAATAACAATTGAATAAAAACTTTTGTGACTCAGTATTGCTAGGTCCATGAAAAAAAAAAAAAACAAGACAGACAGTGCCCCCTGCCCTCATGAAGTTCATTCTGGAGTTTCAGGAAATACATCTTTCTCCTAATAACAACAACAACAAAAGAACAAAAAACAAAAAAGGAAGGGGTAGAAATAAAGCAAACTTTATTGTTTTTCTATGTCAGAAGAAAACATTGTTTAAAATTTTGCTGCTACTTCAGATTTTGTTTACTTTAGCAGCAACATGTGATTCTGTTTCTCTAATTCTCTAGTCCTCTAATCCAGATGTCTAATAACTGAGTGGACATATGTCAACATAACTCTGAAAAATACAGGCAGGTTACCCTATAATAGATTATATTCAAAACAGCATTAGAAACATTAATCTACTCCTTCTTCCAACAAGTATTTTGACTGTCTTTTATGCTGCAGGCATTCTTCTAGTTCTGGAGATTCAGTAGTGAATAGTACCCCATGGTCTTAAAGCATAGAGCTTGGTGTTTGAGCTCAGAAGCCAGTCAACGCCCCATGGCAAAGACTGTGTTTAGGAGACTGACAGAACAAGTACAAACAGTACCCTCCCTAAGTGACATCACTTTTATCCTCTCCCTTTTTTCCCATATATCCAGATATAATACAGAGAGTCATAGAATCCTAGAATTGAAAAGTATGTTAATTTTTCTAGATCATCTATTCTAATGCCTTTTATCTACAGATGTGTGAATGAGTGCCATAAGCTTTAATTAACATCCAAACATTACTTAGCAGGTAATGACAATGACAAGATATTAGAAAAATATTCCTTATGTATATTTAAACATATATATGCTAAGGGAACACACAAAGATTGTGCTGGTTCAAGAACAAGCGGAGGAAGCCCCCTTCACTTCCTTAAAAACTATTTTCTGCATTTTTTCCCAATAATAAACTTTCTACTTTACTGTTCATAAGATTTCTCATTTATCACTAAATCCCCCTTTAAACTCTTAGACTAGGAAAACATTGAAAACCTGCAAATTTTTTTTTATCTCTTGATGTCCCTTCCATAAATTAACTAAGATAATTCATTTTCTCCCACATTCTTCATAATCCAGAAAATGAGAATTAAATGTAATTTTTAAAGTTCAGTAAAAAACTCTTTGACTTTCTCATTTATGATTGCCTGTTTTTGATTCTCTGAAAAATACAAGGCAAACTTCTAAAACAGACAAGTTAATGCTATAGTCTAGCTATATTTAAAATAATTCAATCATATTCATTAATACAAAGACAGTGGGAAGCCCCCACATGTAGTCTCAAACAACATGAGGTCATGAGCATATAAGGGAATCATGTACTACTGGTCATTAATCTTAATTTCAGAAATTACATTTGAAGATTTAATTCTCTCTTCCTATGTCTAGACAGGCAACAAGGAATAATCTTTTCAGCCTTAATTGCATTTACTCCTATGACTTCATAAAAAGGACAATTCTAGTTGCTATTTGCAAAAGAAAAAAAAAGATTATATATAATCCTCATTATTACATTACAGTTGTTTGTAACCTCAATAGCTGGGCCTTTTATGGGACACATAAAAGAAATACAAAACAAATACAAGTGATATCCTCAATAAATCTATTCCACATAAAAATCATAGTATTCATCAAGAAACTGTTGATCATTTGCTCTGATTACGAAGGAATGCAATGCAGTTTGCCCTCGAGCACCTTTAGTTAGTCAGTTCAGCCACTCAGTCGTGTCCCACTCTTTGCGACCCAGTGAATTGCAGCACGCCAGGCCTCCCTGTCCATCACCAACTCCCAGAGTTCACTCAGACTCACGGCCATCGAGTCAGTGATGCCATCCAGCCATCTCATCCTCTGTTGTCCTCTTCTTCTCCCGCCCCCAATCCCTTCCAGCATCAGAGTCTTTTCCAATGAGTCAACTCTTCACATGAGGTGGCCAAAGTAATGGCATTTCAGCTTTAGCATCATTCCTTCCAAAGAAATCCCAGGGCTGATCTCCTTCAGAATGGACTGGTTGGATCTCCTTGCAGTCCAAGGGACTCGCCAGAGTCTTCTCCAACACCACTAAAAGCATCAATTCTTCGGTGCTCAGCCTTCTTCACAGTCCAACTCTCACATCCATACATGACCACAGGAAAACCATAGCCTTGACTAGATGGACCTTAGTCGGCAGAGTAATGTCTCTGCTTTTCAATATGCTATCTAGGTTGGTCATAACTTTCCTTCCAAGGAGTAAGTGTCTTTTAATTTCATAGCTGCAAACACCATCTGCAGTGATTTTGGAGCCCCCCAAAATAAAGTCTGACACTGTTTCCCCATCTATTTCCCATGAAGTGATGGGACCAGATGCCATGATCTTCATTTTCTGAATGTTGAGCTTTAAGCCAACTTTTTCACTCTCCTCTTTCACTTTCATCAAGAGGCTGTTTAGTTCCTCTTCACTTTCTGCCATAAGGGTGGTATCAGCTGCATATCTGAGCTTATTGATATTTCTCCCGGCAATCTTGATTCCAGCTTGTGCTTCTTCCAGCCAGCGTTTCTCATGATGTACTCTGCATAGAAGTTAAATAAGCAGGGTGACAATATACAGCCTTGACGTACTCCTTTTCCTATTTGGAACCAGTCTGTTGTTTCATGCCCAGTTCTAACTGTTGCTTCCTGACCTGCATACAGATTTCTCAAGAGGCAGGTCAGGTGGTCTGGTATTCCCATCTCTTTCAGAATTTCCAGTTTATTGTGATCCACACAGTCAAAGGCTTTGGCACAGTCAATAAAGCAGAAATAGATGTTTTTCTGGAACTCTCTTGCTTTTTTGATGATCCAGCGGATGTTGGCAATTTGATCTCTGGTTCCTCTGCCTTTTCTAAAACCAGCTTGAACATCTGGAAGTTCACAGTTCACATATTGCTGAAGCCTGGCTTGGAGGATTTTGAGCATTACTTTACTAGCATGTGAGATGAGTGCAATTGTGCCGTAGTTTGAGCATTCTTTGGCATTGCCTTTCTTTGGGATTCGAATGAAAACTGACCTTTTCCAGTCCTGTGGCCTACTGCTGAGTTTTCCAAATTTGCTGGCATATTGAGTGCAGCACTTTCACAGCATCATCTTTCAGGACTTGAAATAGCTCAACTGGAATTCCATCACCCCCACTAGCTTTGTTTGTAGTGATGCTTTCTAAGGCCCACTTGACTTCACATTCCAGGATGTCTGGCTTTAGGTGAGTGATCATACTATCATGATTATCTTGGTCATGAAGATCTTTTCTGTAGAGTTCTTCTGTGTATTCTTGCCACCTCTTCTTAATATCTTCTGCTTCTGTTAGGTCCATACCATTTCTGTCCTTTATCGAGCCCATCTTTACATGAAATGTTCCGTTGGTATCTTTAATTTTCTTGAAGAGATCTCTAGTGTTTCCCATTCTGTTGTTTTCCTCTATTTCTTTGCATTAACTGCTGAGGAAGGCTTTCTTATCTCTTCTTGCTATTCTTTGGAACCCTGCATTAAAATGGGTATATCTTTCCTTTCTCCTTTGCTTTTCACTTCTCTTCTTTCCACAGCTATTTGCAAGGCCTCCCCAGACAGCCATTTTGCTCTTTTGCATTTCTTTTCCATGGGGATGGTCTTGATCCCTGTCTCCTATACAATGTCATGAACCTCTGTCCATACTTCACTCTATCTATCAGATTGAGGCCCTTAAATCTATTTCTCACTTCCACTTTATAATCATAAGGGATTTGATTTAGGTCATACCTGAATGGTCTAGTGGTTTTCCTTCTTTCTTCAATTTAAGTCTGAATTTGGTAATAAGGAGTTCATGATCTGAGCCACAGTCATCTCCCAGTCTTGTTTTTGCTGACTGTATAGAGCTTCTCCATCTTTGGCTGCAAAGAATATAATCAATCTGATTTCAGTTTTGACCATCTGGTGATGTCCATGTGTAGAGTCTTCTCTTGTGTTGTTGGAAGAGGGTGTTTGCTCTGAGCAGTGCGTTCTCTTGGCAAAACTCTATTAGCCTTTGCCCTGCTTCATTCTGCATTCCAAAGTCAAATTTGCCTGTTACTCCAGGTGTTTCTTGACTTCCTAATTTGCATTCCAGTCCAATATAATGAAAAGGACATCTTTTTTGGGTGTTACTTCTAAAAAGTCTGTAGGTCTTCATAGAACCGTTCAACTTCAGCTTTCTCAGTGTTACTGGTTGGGGCATAGACTTGGATTACTGTGATATTGAATGGTTTGCCTTGGAGACAAACAGAGATCATTCTCTCATTTTTGAGATCATATCCAAGTACAGCATTTTGGACTCTTTTGTTCACCATGATGGCTACTCCATTTCTTCTAAGGGATTCCCGCCCACAGTAGTGGATATAATGGTCATCTGAGTTAAATTCACCCATTCCAGTCCATTTTAGTTCACTAATTCCTAGAATGTTGATGTTCACTTTTTCCATCTCCTGTTTGACCACTTCCAATTTGCCTTGATTCATGGACCTGACATTCCAGGTTCCTATGCAATATTGCTTTTTACAGCATCAGACCTTGCTTCCATCACCAGTCACATCCACACATGGGTATTTTTGCTTTGGCTCCATCCCTTCATTCTTTCTGGAGTTATTTCTCCACTCATCTCCAGTAGCATATTGGGCACCTACCGACCTGAGGAGTTCCTCTTTCAGTATCTTATCATTTTGCCTTTTCATACTGTTTATGGGGTTCTCAAGGCAAGAATACTGAAGTGGTTTGCCATTTCCTTCTCCAGTGGACCACATTCTGTCAGACCTCTCCACCATGACCCGCCCGTCTTGGGTGGCTCTGCGGGCATGGCATGGCTTTGTTTCATTAAATTAGACAAGGCTGTGGTCCTAGTGTGATTCTATTTAAAGATGGAAGAGGTAGTACTTTGCTAGGGCTTCCATAACATAATATCACGAACTATATGGCTTAAACAATAGAAATTTATTTCCTCACAGCTCTGGAGGCTAGAAGTTTAAGAACAAGATATCCGCAGATTAGGTTTTTCTTGAGGCCTCACAGTCCTCTCCTCAGCTTGCAGGGGGCAAGCCAACCTCTCTGCATCTTCACAGAGTCTTTCTTCGGTGCACATGCATCCCTGGTGTCTCTCTATATACCCAAACATCCCCTTCTTATAGGGATACCAGTCAGACTGTACTAAGACCCACCCTAAAGACATCATTTAACTTTACTTCTTCAAAGACCCCATCTCAAAATATACTGACATTCTGTGGTACTAGCTGTTAAGACATCAACATATGAACAATACAAGGTATTGTATTAATATATAAGTGCAAAAAGCGTATTAGAGCAACATTAGAGTAACTCAAAAGAAGATATTGGCGGGTACACTTTTAAGGCTCTATAACAGGGAACGGAGCAATTGGAAAGAAGGGAAATGGCACTTCTTGGTTACCCATTATGTGACAGCTACTTACTTTTTTCCAGGTATGCATTTTGTTTTAATAAATAAAGCGTATTCATGGCATAGATCTTAAATCACACGACAAACAAACATTTATAGGCCAAAACAGGTAACAGTGAAGCAGCTATTGCTAGAAGGAATGTGGCCTCACGTGCAACTGAAGCCCAAAGAGCAAAGACCTGACTCCAGAACCCAGCATATACTGGCCCTTCTAGGCTAGACACTGGACCAGAGAACAGGAGACTCAGAGACATTCATGCACCCACCATCTGACCCCTTGCCTTCTTACTGCAGAGCCAGCAGGAAGCTGAAATCTCAGATATGCTAGAGGAAGGTTTCCTAACCATATTAAGTGAAACTCTCCCATTGCTACCAATCAGCCAGGGGTGTTCCCTACAGAAGGGTTGTTGTTGTTCAGTCACTCAGTTGTGTCTCCTCTTTTGCAACCCATGAACTGTAGCCTGCCAGGGTCCTCTATCCATGGAATTCTCCAGGAAAAAATATTGGAGTGGGTTAACATTTCCTTCTATCCACTGATAAATATAGATATGAGAACAGCAAAGAGGAAATTACAGAGGTCATCTTGTTTCTTCAAATGTCAGAAGCATCCATGTCACAGCAGTAGATGGACACTACCTCCTGTAGGCGTAGTCCAAACACTTCCTGTTGGCATTTGCACCAAACAAGGTTCCCTATACTTCTGGCACCATCTGCTAGACAATGAGGTCCAGCCAGCTTTTGAGGATATTGGAAACATTGATTTTGCAATCCCCACTATAGATTGCAACCCTGCCAGCTATTTCCTCAGGCAGGTAGGCCTTCGGATCATTTTAGACATTAACATCTCTTTTGGTGGTGATTTTGTACACAGACATTGCTTTTGCACTGCTGCCTTCACCAGTGGGAAATCTTGGGGGTTTTTTTTGTTTTGTTTTGTTTTTTCAAAAATGACCATTCAGGGCTCCAACAACCGGTACAGGCCAAGGAGGATCAGGCCATTCAGCAGCAGTTGGCACCTGGCTCTATCTTTTACCATTCTGCTGAGTCTCTGTCTTTAGATTTGTGACAAGATCATCCGTCTTTCAGTCTGACGATTTTGAGCCTCACTTGACTCATCAGACTGGACATCTGAATTTTCTTATTCTGCTCAATCTGCTTTTCTTTCTTCTCATAATATTCCATAATCTTCACTCTTTACGCTTACACAAGCTGATATTTCTCAATGTTGAACTCTTCTTTTGCTTTCCTGTCTATTCTGCCTCCTCCTTGACTTTGTCAATAAAAGTCATCATGTACTTAATCAGCTTCTGCATGTTTGCATCACTGACAGAACAGATGCTGACGAGCAACCAGGAGAGGAAAGCTGCCACTTCAGGCCTCCTCTGTTTTGTTGTGCTATATGCTAGCATGTGTAAAGCCCATGGAAATTACAATCCAACCAGTTATCCCCATTTTATAAATGAGGAAATTGAGGCTCCAAGAAATGAAAAGACTTCTCTACTAATGCAGTTAGAAGATGGTGGGCCCATGTTAAGAATTTAGGTGTATCATCAATGCTTATCTGCTTGCCACCAGTATGAGTTCATCCCTGGTGTTAGTCCTGGTTCTGCTACTCACTAATTTTTCTTGGACATTTCACCTCAAATGGAATCCACCTTCCTAATCAATAAAATAACTGGTGTCGTCCCCTACTGTTTTCATAATTTATTATACTGCAAAAGTATGATAGCCCATTATATGCACATTGGAAATTAGAAACAAAATGGAAAAAGCTAAATGCAATATTGCTGTTGTTGTTGTTGTTCAGTCACTAGGTTGTGTCCCACTCTTTTGGACACCATGGAATATACATACCAGGCTCTTCTGTCCTTCACAGTCTCCCAGAGTTTGCTCAAATTTATGTTCACTGTGTTGGTGATAATAGCTAAACATCTCATCCTCTGCCACCCTCTTCTCCTTTTGCCTTCAATTTTGTCCAGCATCAGAGTCTTTCCCAATGAGTTGTCTCTTCACAACAGGTACCCAAAGTATTAGAGCTTCAGCTTCAGCATCAGTCCTTCCAGTGAATGTTCAGTGCTGATTTCTTTCAGGACTGACTGGTTTGATCTCTTTGCTGTCCAAGGGACTCTCAAGAGTCTTCTACAGGACCACAGTTTGAAAGCAGAAATTCTTCAATGCTCAGTTTTTATGGTTCAACTCTCATATCCATACATGACTAATGGAAAAATCATACTTTTGACTATGCAAACCTTTGTCAGCAAAATGATGTCTTTGCTTTTTAATACACTGTCTATGTTTGTCATAACTTTCCTTCCAAGGAGCAGGTGTCTTTTAATTTCATGGCTGCACTCACTGTCCACAGTGATTTTGGAGCCTAAAAAACAAAATCTGTCACTGTGTCCACATTTTCCCTTTCTATTTAAGATTAAGTGACAAGACCAGATGCCATGATCTTAGTTTTTAGAATGATGAGTTTTAAGCCAGCTTTTTCACTCTTCTCTTTCACTCTCATCAAGAGGTTGTTTAGTTCTTCTTTACTTTCTGCCATTAGAGTGGTATCATCTGAATATCTGAGGTTGTTGATATTTCTCCTAGCAATCTTCATTCCAGCTTATAATTCATCCAGCCCAGCATTTCACATGATGTACTCTGCATAGAAGTTAAATAAACAAGGGTAACAATATACAGCCTTGTTGTACTCCTTTTCCAATTTTGAACCATGTCCAGTTCTAATTGTTGCTTCTTGACCTGCATACATGTTTCTCAGGAGGCAGGTAAGGTAGGCTGGTACTTCCATTTCTTTAAGAGTTTTCCATAGTCTGTTGTGATCCACACAAAGGCTTTGGTGTAATCAATGAAGCAGAAGTAGATGTTTTTCTGGAATTCCCTTGCTTTCTCTATAATCCAGTGAATCTTGGCCATTTGATCTCTGGTTTCTCTGCCTTTTCTAAGCACAGCTTGTATGTCAGGAAGTTCTCATTTCAGCTACTGCTGAAGCCTAGCTTGAAGGATTTTGAGCATACCTTAATAGCATGTGAAATGAGCACAATCGTACAGTAGTTTGAACATTCTTCATCATTGCCTTGTTTGGAGATTGGAATAAAAAATGACCTTTTCCAGTCCTGTGGCCACTGCTGAATTTTCCAAATTTGCTGACATAGTGAGTCCAGCATTTTAACAGCATCATCTTTTAGGATTTTAAATAGCTCAGCTGGAATTCTATCATCTCCACTAGCTTTACTCATAGTACTGCTTCCTAAGGCCCACTTGACTTCACACTCCAGGACGTCTGGCTCTAGGTGAGTGACCACACCATTATGGTTATCTGGGTCATTAAGACCTTTTTGATATACTTCTGTATATTCTTGCTGCCTCGTCTTAATCTATCCCACTTCTATTAGGTCTTTACTGTTTCTGTCCTTTATTATACCCATCGTTGCATGAAATGTTCCCTTGATACTTTCAATTTTCTTGAAGAGATAGATCTCTAGTCTTTCCCATTCTATTGTTTTTCTCTATATCTTTGCATTGTTCCTGTAAGAAGGCCTTCTAATCTCCCCTTGCTATTCTCTGTAATTTTGCATTCAGTTGTGTGTGCCTTTCCCTTTCTCCCTTACCTTTTATTTCCCTTCTTTCCTCAGCTATGTATAAAGCCTCCTCAGATAACCACTTTGCCTTCTTGCATTTCTTTTTCTTTGGGATGATTTTGGTCATTGCCTCTTATACATTGTTATGCATCTCCATCTCTGGTTCTTCAGGCAATCTGTCTAATCAGATCTCATCCCTTGAATTTATTTGCTACTTCCACTTTATAATCATAAGGGATTTGATTTAGATCATATATTAATGGCCTAGTGGTTTTCCCTAGATTCTTCAATTTAAGCCTCAATTTGGCAATAAAGAGCTCATGATCTGAGCCACCATCAGCTCCAGGTCTTTTTGTTGCTCACTATATGGAGCTTTTCCATTTTTGGTTGCAAAGAACATAAACAGTCTGATTTCAGTATTGACCATCTGGTGGTGTCCACATGTAGAATCATCTCTTGGGTTGTTGGAAAAGGGCATTTGTTATGACCAGCATGTTCTCTTGACACAATTCTGCTAGCCTTTGTCCTGCTTCATTTTGTACTCCAAGGCCAAACTTGCCTGTTATTCCTGGCATCTCTTGACTTCCTCCTTTTGCATTTCAATCCCCTGTGATGAAAAGGACATCTTTTTCAGTGTTAGTTCTAGAAGGTGTTGTAGGTCTCATAGAATCAATCAACTTCATCTTCTTTGCATCAGTAGTTGGGGCATAACCTTGAATTAGTATGATGTTGAATGGTTTGCCTTGGAAATGAACCAAAATAATTCTGTTATTGAGGTTGCATCTAAGCACTGTATTTGGACTCTTTGTTTACTGTGAGTGCTATTCCATTTTTTTCTAAGAGCTTCTCGCCCACAGTAGTAGATACAATGGTCATCTGGACTAAATTTGCCCAAGCCCATCCATTTTAGTTCACTGATTAATAAGAAATCAATGTTCAATCTTTCCATTTCCCGCTTGACCACATCTGATTTACCTTGATTCATAGACCTAACATTCCAGGTTCCTAGGCAATATTGTTTTTTATAGAATCAGACTTTACTTTCACCACCAGACACATCCACAACTGAACGTCATTTCCACTTTGGTCCAGTTGCTTTGTTTTTTCTGGAGCCATTAGTAACTGCCCTTCACTCTTCCCCAGTAGCATACTAGACACCTTTAGACTTGGGGAGCTCATCTTCTGCTGTCATATCTTTTTGCCTTTTCATACTGTTTATTGGGTTCTCCAGACAAGAATACTATAGTGAGTTGCAATTTCCTCTCTCACTGGACCACATTTTGTCAGAACACTCTTCTATGATCCATTCTTCTTTTGTAGCCCGGCAAGGCATGGCTCATAGCTTCATTGTGTTATACGAGCCCCTTCACCATGACAAGTCTGTGATCTATGAAGTAGAAACACAATATGCCACTGTAATAAAAGCACTGTAAATATTTTGGTAAGATTCCTTTCTGGTACATAGGAAGATAAAGTTTCTTTCTTGTGTCACTTCATTTTAAAGAAAAATAAGTGGTCGTAACTTTATGGGACCCAGACCAGATTAGAAAAATAAAAGAAGAGAGACAAAGAGAATAATGACATTCTAAGAGTTCTCTTCATCTTAGTTATTTAGGTTTCTTTGCCTGGGACTTCCCTGGTGGCTCAGAAGGTAAAGAATTCACTTTCAATGCAGGAAATCTGGGTTTGATCCCTGGGTCAGGATGATCCCCTGGAGAAGGGAATGGCAACCACTCCACTCCAGTATTATATCCTGGAGAATTCCATAGACAGAGGATCCTAGCAGGCTACAATCCATGGGGTCACAGAGTCAGACATGATTGAGCACTAACATTTTGTCCTGTGGTTGCCTATCTGTGAGGCAGGACTGACCTATGTCATTAACACACACACACACAAACACACACACACACACACACCAGCTTTATGAAAAAAACAAACTGATTTGATTCTAAGGGCCAAGAAGAAAGAACAAGCTGGAATCAAGACTGCCAGGAGAAATATTAATAACCTCTGATATGCAGATAATACCACCCTTATGGCAGAAAGTGAAGAGGAACTAAACAGCCTCTTGATGAAAGTAAAACAGGAGAGTGAAAAAGTTGGCTTAAAACTCAACATTCAAAAAACTAAGATCATGGCATCCGCTCCCATCACTTCATGGCAAATAGATGGGGAAACAGTGGAAACAGTGACAGACTTTATTTTCTTGGGCTCCAAAATCACTGCAGATGGTGACTGTAGCCATGAAATTAAAAGACATTTATTCCTTGGAAAGAAAGTTATGACCAACTTAGCATATTAAAAAGCAGAGATATTACTTTGCCAACAAACATCTGTCTAGTCAAAACTATGGTTTTTCCAGTAGTCATGTATGGATATGAGAGTTGGACTATAAAGAAAGCTGAGCACCAAAAAATTGATGCTTTTGAACCATGGTGTTAGAGATGACTCTTGAGAGTCCCTTGGACAGTAAGTTCTGAATATTCATTGGAAGGACTGATGCTGAAGTTGAAACTTCAGTCTTTGCCACCTGACGTGAGAACTGACTCACTGGAAAAGACCCTGATGCTAAGAAAGACTGAAGCCCAGAAGAGAAGGGGACAACAGAGGATGAGATGATTGGATGGCATCACCAACTCAATGGACATGAGTTTGAGCAATCTCCAGGAGTTGGTGATGGACAGGGAAGCCTGGCAAGCTGCAGTTGATGGGGTTGCAGAGAGTCAGACATAACCAAGTGACTGAACTGAACTGAAGAGGAAAGAACCTAACCTGAGGGAATAGCCACAGGGTAGACAAAGAGACATTAAGGGAGGGGGAGAAGAGAGCAGCCTGGACAGAATATACTCCTTGATCTACATCCAAATAGACTCATAATGAACCTAAAAGTGACTTGAGGCAAAAAAGCAAAGGAGTGTATTGCACCATTCTCGGGCCCCTGTGTGTGCATTTGATAGTCTTAGACTTTGTTGCAACAGACTGAATGCCCTTCCAAAAATTAAGGGCATGGCAAAGTGGTTATATAATTTATTTTGGAGACTAGGAATAAATATATACATATATATCAAACATATAAGTATATGTACAAGTTTGTGATTTGCCTCTGCTTTTGTCATTTAGCAACACAAGCATATTTAATATAATTATATAGCCTTCACAGCCCTGACTTTAATGCCTGAATAATGTCCAGTTGAATAAGTATACCAACCAATTTACTTAGTCATTATTCTATTTTGAGACCTCTGAATATTTCCACCTTGTATGCTAGTGTAGCAGTGTGCTCAGTGAGGCAGTCTATAATTTTTAAGAGAGAAAAATTTTCTGTATAACTTCACAGCAGTTCCTTGGTAAAGATATCAGTTATGCTACAGAGAACCTTAGTTTGGAGAGGGTAAAATGAATGAAACTTCGGTATACAATATAAAACAGCAAGCATCCCACACAAGACTATGGAAGAGTTTTTAAATCTTATGAGTTCCTAGGAGTTAAAATACCAGTAATTGGTGGAATTAGGCAGTACCTCTCTCCCACAAAGCCATGTGCATGCGTGCTAAGCCTCTTCAGTAGCATCTGACTCTTTGTAACCCTATGGACTATGCTCCACCTGGCTTCTCTGTCCATGGGGATTCTCCAGGCAAGAATAATGGAATGGGTTGCCATGCCCTCCTCCAGGGAATCTTCACGACTCAGGGATCAAACCCACATCTATCTCCTGCATTAGCAGGCAAGTTCTTTACCATTAGCGCCACCTATGAAGCCCTAAAACTTTATGTAGGACCAATAAGCCTTTTAAAAGAAGAATCTATTCCCTAGGATATTTAATGTCACTGGAATATACCTAAAGGCAAGATCATGGGAAAGTATAGGTGTCCAAAGAAAAAATCCCCTAGGAAAATAATGTTATACTCTGTACTGGCCAACAAGGCCAACCTCAGGCTCTGGAATATTGTAAGGAAGGGCTGGCTCTGCAGCATTTGGCTGATACTGGTACAACCACTATAATGTGCCTTGAGAAATACAGTTGGGTATATGCACTGAATGAGCTGATCACTAAGAATTGTTTGATATGGTTACCTAAAGCATTAAGAGAAATCCCAAACCAAAGAATAGCTAAACAGATTAAGTAGCTTCAAATTATCAGTTGACTTCTTCCTCTAGAAGGTGTGATAGCAAACCCTGTTCTATCTGGGTTTTGAAAAGAAGCATTTCTTTACCTCCACATTTAGGCACAAATCTTAGACAGGATTTAGTATGCTGCATTCGGTCACTTCCAGTGTATGTTGGCCCAAAGGAAAAGATGACAATGGTTCAGAGAAGATGAAACTATCACATTAAGCCAAAGGACCTCATTATAACACCATTATTTATTAAGTTGATTATAATATACCATTCAGTAACTTCATACAATATTAGCTTTTTCAAATTGAGCTCACCTATCACAGGAAAACTGGGCAAAATATCCACTTACTTTTCTCCTTTCTAATGGCCATAAAGCTAATAATAGTCTCTTTATAAGCTTTATTCTGTTTCTGAGTCTCCTATTTTAGAAAACCAAAAGCCTTCCTAGAATTCTCTCCTTCAAGCAAAATTTATCCAGCTTGTATACATTAATAATGCCTAAGGTCAACCACCAAGTTTTCTTTATTTCAATTACCCTCAGTGCACCTGGCACACAGCAAGTGCTCAATGACTGTTTATTGAAGTGATTTATATAGTTTAAAAAAATATGTACTGGTGATTGAATTTTCCCTTTATATGCAGATTTTTTATCACATCCAGGAAGATATCTGACCTAAGGTAGTTGATTCTTGAAAGTCACCTGAACTGACTCAGATCTTAATATATTGTTTCATGTTTAAAATATGTTTTTTGAGCACCCCTTAAGTAACCTATGAATGTTAGCAATGAAAAAGTTCTAGAGTTATTTGTGACATATCTTTTTCTCTAAATTAATAAACCATTTAAGACAACCCATCTATCCATTTAATTTTCCTCCCTCCTGAAAGAGTTGACCAATAATATAATCCTTACTATTCATATTAGTTGAGGAACAAAGTATCATTTAGAATTTGCTGAGATAAACATATTTTGATTTGTCTTCCTCTCCAAACTGTGAGTTTACTGAGTTTACTGAGAATTTGCTGAGATAAACATAACTTGAGTATAAGATCAAAACAACAAAGGACTCCTGATGCACAAGTTTTTGCTTTTCAATAATGAGCCCAAATCCTCCCCACATCACTCTCATAGAGTACTATAAACATTAGAGATTTCATTTCAAGTATAATGTTTAGGAGGATTGCCACCAGGTTCTGGAGAATGGTACATCCATTATCCTCTTAAAATGTTTTCACTGCTATGATCAGAATGAATTAAGAAGTAAACCCACTGAAAAAATTACAGTTATTCATCTCTTCTGTACCAGTGTTGGGAATGAATATCACTTTTCCTGGAAATGTTATTATATGTTCATTTATCTGTATTCCATTAAGTGACAAGTATTCTGGAAAGCCAGCTTTACCCATCTCTTGGCGACTCCTATCACTCTGCTTGTAAAAATTACTAATTCAGTGGTTCAAGTATATTATTAAGCATAAAAGTAGAGCTATAAGTAGTAGAGAAAAACACTTGTTTATAAACATATAAGTGGTTCCATGACCTGCACTTTATTTCATAATAACAGATTTTATTTTAAAGTAGGGATGTTCTCTGTGTAAAAATTTTTAAAAAGTCAGCACTGGAATTTATTTTAGGGTATCTTCCAATCTTTCCCATCCCAGTACACACAGATATACAAAAATTAGATTTACCTACACTTTTACTATTTTAGAATGTTAACTCAGGAAGTCACATCCCCAAATGGGAGAGCCTAGGTGACTGTCTCCTTTCAGAATGCATCTAATTTCAATGTGAGTGTAAATTAATTACCTTCCCCTTCCAACTGACACAGGCCAATTTGTACTGAGAGGTAAGGGTGGCAAAGCAGAAAGGGTGATCAATAGCCTGTTATACAGGGCCACAGGAAATCTGATCCCCAGAGGGCTCAGAAAGCCAAAGAGGGCAAGAAGTTAATGAGGGCAAGATAGCAAATCTACACTATAATTTAATTTGCAAGTTGAAAAACTGTGACTATTTTGCCAAGAAGTCTTTTATCCCATTTTCTCCAATAGCAGAAATCTGTGATTACCAGTCTTTTATCCACTGTGAAGTGAACACCCATACAGAACAGAGAACTAAAATCCAAGGGGGATTTTAATTTATATTGACAAATTACTTGAATTTAATTAAAAAAATTGTTCTAAAAATGTACTGATTGCATGATAAGAATCAAAGTATCATTGTATTTAAATTTTTTAATTATTTAAAAATGATGATATCCAAGAGACATCTAGAATTTAGATCAACCCAGACTCAACCAAGTGAAAGTGAAAGTCACTCAGTCATAACTGACTCTTTGCAACCCCATGTACTATACAGTCCATGGAATTCTCTAGGCCAGAATCGTGGAGTGGGTAGCCTTTCCCTTCTCCAGGGGAGATTTCCAACCCAGAGATCAAACCCAAATCTCCTGCATTGCAGGCAGATTCTTTACCAGCTGTGCCACAAGGGAAGCCCAAACTCAACCAAAATTCATTCAAATGTTTTGGGTATTCCATGTTTACAGTCACTATTACTATCAGCGATGCAGAAATACAAGATGAAAGAGATTGTCCAAGCTCTCAGTAAATTGACAATTTGGAGAGGAAGGCAAGTCAAAAAGGTTATAAATAACGTGCTATGTGTATCTCTAAATTTGTAATACTTATAACTGTATCACCTATTTCATAGTAAGAATTACATGAAGTAATCTATATAAATTATTTAGCAAAATGAAGTTCGTGACATTGTACAGGAGACAGGGATCAAGACCATCCCCATGGAAAAGAAATGCAAAAAAGCAAAATGGCTGTCTGGGGGAGGCCTTACAAATAGCTGTGAAAAGAACAGAGGCGAAAAGCAAAGGAGAAAGCCTTCTTCAACGATCAATGAAAAGAAATAGAGGAAAACAACAGAATGGGAAACACTAGAGATCTCTTTAAGAAAATTAGAGATACCAAGGGAATATTTCATACAAAGATGGGCTCGATAAAGGACAGAAATAGTATGGGCCTAACAGAAGCAGAAGATATTAAGAAGAGGTGGCAAGAATACACAGAAGAACTGTACAAAAAAGATCTTCACGACCCAGATAGTCATGATGATGTGATCACTAATCTAGAGCCAGACATCTTGGAATGTGAAGTCAAGTGGGCCTTAGAAAGCATCACTACAAAGCTAGTGGAGGTGATGGAATTCCAGTTGAGCTGTTTCAAATCCTGAAAGATGATGCTGTGAAAGTGCTGCACTCAATATGCCAGCAAATTTGGAAAACTCAGCAGTGGCCACAGGACTGGAAAAGGTCAGTTTTCATTCCAATCCCAAAGAAAGGCAATGCAAAAGAATGCAAACTAGTACAGCCACTATGGAGAACAGTGTGGAGATTCCTTAAAAAATTGCAAATAGAACTACCTTATGACCCAGCAATCCCACTTCTGGGCATACACACCGAGGAAACCAGAATTGAAAGAGACACATGTACCCCAATGTTCATCGCAGCACTGTTTATAATAGCCAGGACATGGAAACAACCTAGATGTCCATCAGCAGATGAATGGATAAGAAAGCTGTGGTACATATACACAATGGAGTATTACTCAGCAGTTAAAAAGAATTCATTTGAATCAGTTCTGATGAGATGGATGAAACTGGAGCCGATTATACAGAGTGAAGTAAGCCAGAAAGAAAAACACCAATACAGTATACTAACACATATATATGGAATTTAGGAAGATAGCAATGACGACCCTGTATGCAAGACAGGGAAAGAGACACAGATGTGTATAACGGACTTTTGGACTCAGAGGGAGAGGGAGAGGGTGGGATGATTTGGGAGAATGACATTCTAACATGTATACTATCATGTGAATTGAATCGCCAGTCTATGTCTGACGCAGGATGCAGCATGCTTGGGGCTGGTGCATGGGGATGACCCAGAAAGATGTTATGGGGAGGGAGGTGGGAGGGGGGTTCATGTTTGGGAATGCATGTAAGAATTAAAGATTTTAAAATTTAAAAAATAAAAAACTAAAATTAAAAAAAAAAAAGAATGCTCAAACTACCGTACAATTGCACTCATTTCACATGCTAGTAAAGTAATGCTCAAAATTCTCCAAGCCAGGCTTCAGCAATACATGAACCGTGAACTCTCTGATGTTCAAGTTGGTTTTAGAAAAGGCAGAGGAACCAGAGATCAAATTGCCAACATCCGCTGGATCATCGAAAAAGCAAGAGAGTTCCAGAAAAACATCTATTTCGCTTTATTGACTGTGCCAAAGCCTTTGACTGTGTGGATCACAATAAACTGGAAAATTCTGAAAGAGATGGGAATACCAGACCACCTGACCTGCCTCTTGAGAAATCTGTATGCAGGTTAGGAAGCAACAGTTAGAACTGGACATGGAACAACAGACTGGTTCCAAATAGGAAAAGGAGTCTGTCAAGGCTGTATATTGTCACCCTGCTTATTTAACTTCTATGCAGAGTAAATCATGAGAAACGCTGGACTGGAAGAAACACAAGCTGGAATCAAGATTGCTGGGAGAAATATCAATAAGCTCAGATATGCAGATGACACCACCCTTACGGCAGAAAGTGAAGAGGAGCTAAAAAGTCTCTTGATGAGAATGAAAGAGGAGAGTGAAAAAGTTGGCTTAAAGCTCAACATTAAGAAAACGAAGATCATGGCATCTGGTCCCATCACTTCATGGCAAATAGATGGGGAAACAGTGGAAACAGTGTAAGACTTTATTTTGGGGGGGCTCCAAAATCACTGCAAATGCTGTTTGCAGCTATGAAATTAAAAGACACTTACTCCTTGGAAGAAAAGTTATGACCAACCTAGACAGTATATTCAAAAGCAGAGACATTACTTTGCCGACTAAGGTCCGTCTCGTAAAGGCTATGGTTTTTCCTGTGGTCATGTATGGATGTGAGAGTTGGACTGTGAAGAAGGCTGAGCGCCAAAGAATTGATGCGTTTGAACTGTGGTGTTGGAGAAGACTCTTGAGAGTCCCTTGGACAGCAAGGAGATCCAACCAGTCCATTCTGAAGGAGATCAGCCCTGGGATTTCTTTGGAAGGAATGATGCTAAAGCTGAAACTCCAGTACTTTGGCCACCTCATACGAAGAGTTGACTCACTGAAAAAGACTCTGACGCTGGGAGGGATTGGGGGCAGGAAGAGAAGGGGATGACCGAGCATGAGATGGCTGGATGGCATCACGGACTCGATGGACGTGAGTCTGAGTGAACTCCGGGGGATGGTGATGGACAGGGAGGCCTGGAGTGCTGCGATTCATGGGGTCACAAAGAGTCAGACACGACTGAGTGCCTGAACTGAACTGAACTGACGGCACACAGTAATTTAAATAAATATAAGCATCAGAAAATGATGTCTACTATGGTGATGATGATGACATCGTCATGCCACCATCCCAAGAATCTATGGGAACATTGAGGACACAGAATGGAGATTAGTTAAGGGTCTTTAAAAGAAAAGCTTTCCTGTTAGAGGTATAAATCTGAGCTAAACTGTTGACGGATACAAGATATAATCCAATAATAAAGAGTTAAGGAAGTGATGGAAATGTCCTAGACAGATGAAAGGCTTCGGTGCTTTACCCCCTACCCTGACCAGTTTAAGATCGTTTCTGAGTCTTGGAGCAGCCTTGTACCAGGCATCTAGCACCTGAATCCTCTCGATGTGAATAGCCTCAACAGATGTCTGGTTGAATCACATTCTCTCATCTTCTGTGGTAAGGGAAATCCTATTAACTTTTCAGGGCCCAACTCAGTCACCAGTATATTTCTTGATGTTTAAGTCAGGCACGCTAAATTGTTTGGATTGTGTCTGACTCTTTACAACCCTATGGACTATATATAGCCCTCAGGCTCCTCTGCCCATAGAACTTTTCAGGCGAGAATTCTAGAGAGGGTTGCCAGTTCCTTCCCCGAGCAATCCTCCCAACTCAGGGGTCACACCTGCACCTCCTGTGTCTCATTCATTGCAGGTGGATTCCTCACCACTGAGCCACCAGGGAAGCCAGTATAAGTCATAGCTACTCTAAATTTCAAATAATAACTCTAAACTAACTTGAGTATGGTACACTTGAATGCTTACAAACTTTCTACCCACCACCCATTCCACAAACACCCCAAACCAGCATCTCATCTGTGCTTCTACAGGACTATGAAATTAGAGCACTTTACTACATTGCTTCACAGTCACTTTTCAGACCAACTAATAAACTTATTCATTTGAGTCCTCAGTGTTTATTAAAAAGGATATTAAAGAGAAATTTGTCTGCACAAATGCAACTGAGAACAAAATGCAACTAAGAGGAGTCATCTCCGACTTTCACCCTCCTTTCACCTAGTAAGTGGTGTGGGAATGTAAGCCATTTCCATAATTCATAGGCATCCTGTGATGTGCAAGGTTATTTTTGAATTTGTTTCCTGTAAGAAAAGATTTCCTTCCTAAAATTAGATTGTGAATCTACTTCCAAAGCCACTAATCAAACATAAGTTAAAGCTACTTAAATAAGGGAGAGAAAATTTTACTGCTCTAAAATCATTAGAAATAGGTCACCAAAACCTTCAATAAAACTTCAGAAAAGGTTCCAATAAAAAATAGGTATTCTCATTAAGAAGCTGTAAAGTAATCCCACTATCAAACAGGAAAAAAAATCACATATGCAAAAGCAGCAAAATACAGTCTATAAAGTCATTTAATGAAGCAGAAATTTGTATCTATGCCATATCTAGTGCACTTCTGGAAAAACCTTGGCATATTCACTAATTATGAACCATATATTACACAGTTATTATGGTTATTATTCAGCAATAAAAGATTTCAAGCTGGCTGTCTCCTTCACCATAGTTAGCAAAGAAATATTGGCACATATATGATCTACTTAAATAGGTTAGAAAATAGGAGGGAATTTACTAACTAGCCCTTTAATTATGCAAACAGAGTTTCCATAATTCTGAAAGTGAATTCTATGACACCCACAGATTTCCTTATAATCTAGCCATAAATAGTAATTACAGTGTTCAGAGTAGAAACTGCTGTATTTTAGGTTGCAAAGCAGTCTTTATTATTATCTTCTGTATTAAGTCATTTGATAACTGTCTAAAACTTTTTTAGTAGGGTGATTCTTATTTTCTTTGAAAGTCATATTTTTCTTTATTTTCATGAAAAGTGTAAGAAAAGTTTGTTCAGCCATTTTCAAATTAAAGGACAATGGTGAAGGACATTTGCTATTGAACTTTAAAACATTATATTTAGCAGGTCCTCCGTGGGTTGCATAATCAGTTCAAGACTATGGATTAACAATCAAAGGGAGCTTAGACACTGACCTACATTTGAGAAACCCTACACATTCAACCATGAATTCATCATCTCCAGAGAACTGAAAACCTTTTGGGTAACCTGCTAGTGAGGCAGCACCTGCCCCAATATTATACTGCTAGGGACCAGGAAAAAAACTCACCCTGAAAAGCACCACATTAAAGGTGAGAAAAACAGTAGAAGTCCTATATAACTCAGCATTAGTTTTCAGACCTAACTAATAGTGCTGCAAGGCAATGATCATTTAACTATTTATTAGGCAGGTTGAAATCTACGGCTACTTTAGGACCCACATTTGATAGGCCATTATGTTCATCCTCAGGATACTGAACACGCAAGTTGCCAAAATTGACTGAGCCACATCAGAGCAGAGATAATTCAACTATCAGGATAAATTAAACTTGAGCTTTACACCCAAATGTTTCAGTCACTTCAGCCTAACACAGGTACAAAATTTAACTTACACTGCCACCAAAATCCACTCCCTATCCTGTTTCCTATCTCAGTGAATAGACTCTTTATTTACCCAATGGATTGCTCAAGTCAGAAAAGTAAGCATCATCTTTGATGGTTCCCTCTTCACATCTTGCACATCTAATCACAAGTCTTTCAAATTTCCTTATTCATTCATTTCTCTTCATCCCCTCTATCGTCAGCAGAGTTCAGACTACCAAAAATCACTTCTCTGGATCTACAGATAAATCTAGAAGACTCATGAGTCTTTAGGTCCCTTCTAGAGCCTTGTATCTAATTTTACATTCAAAATTTTGTATTCTTTCTTAAAGAGAACCCCAAAATATATAACCTGTGGACCCTACAAAAATTTATATCTTCTTCTATCTATATTATGTGCAAAAACCTCCAATCTCCTTGAAAATGTAGATGAAGTGGTCTTTCTTAAACACAAATATAACTATGTACTTCCATTGCTCAAAAGTTTCCAGTTGTGGCATGTTTTTCTTAGGATTTCATCTCAACTCCTTAAATTTAAATCTTTTGTAATCTATGTATATCTTATAATCTACAACTTCTCCAGCTACCCTGCAGTCCTTATACCATATTCTGTAGACATACCAGAATGTGATCCCTTGCAGCTTCCCATTCTCTCTTCCTGAGACAGCAGAAACCAGGTCTTGCTTCCTGTTAAACCAGTAGTACCTAGCACCACTGTGTCATTTAGTAGATATTTCATAAATATTTGTTGATGGAATACATGAATGAATAATGAATACATTTACATCACCAGTCCAAATCCAGGCATAGGGATCAGAAACCCATGAGGGATCGATCAAGCAAGAAAAGTATTGATTGATTCCTGCAACTAAATTGCAGTTGACTTCCCATGGTCATGAGTAATTATATGGGAAATAATTTTTGATGAATCATATATCATGGGAATTGAAAGTGAAAGTATTAGTTGCTCAGTTATTTCCAACTCTTTGTGATCCCATGGACTGTAGTGCCCATGGAATTCTCCAGGCAAGAATATTGGAGTGGGTTCCCATTTCCCTCCCCAGAGGATTTTCCTGACCCAGGGATTGAACCCAGGTCTCCCAAATTGCAGGCAGATTCTTTACCATCTGAGACACTAGGGAAGATATATAGGAACAGACATTAAATCTCATTTTAACTAAGTTTCTCTCTCCCTTAGAAATCTGCATTTCTTCCCAATTTCCTATTGTTTTGAATGTAATGCCTGATATATAAGAGTTTTCTGGTCTGGTATTGCCCTAACTACCAAACAATGAGAATACATAAAAAGTATCTAATCCAGGACCTGAACATAGATGATCAAATCTATTATTTTATTATAGGTTTTTTCCCTATTCATTTACCAACATGTAATGAGGCTAACTCAAAAGTTTTCTCATCCATATTTCCCTACCTCTTCCAGAGATATTCTTAGCAGATAACTAAGATGAAACCTTTCCTCAGTTATCTTGACAATTACTTTCAATATATTAATACTTACTTAGATTGTGTCTCATGGTGATAGAATTCCAATAACTGATTATAAAATACCATAAGCTTTTTAATATTCATTCCTTTAAGAAACATTCATTGAATATTCACTTTATGTGCTAGGCAGTGTATAACAAGATACATAAAAGAAATTTATATTGTCCTACAAGCCTTTTCCCATGTAGAAACATAACTTTATCATGTTTTATACTACTCAATAAAATTCTTAGATCCTTTTATATGGTTCCTGCATATCTTCTTGGTAAATGTACCAAATATACACTGAATACAGTGTAGATATTATAGCATAGTGGATAGATACAGATTTGAATGCTAGCATTAGGTTTTAGGTAGAATATAGGTAGGTAGATAGATAGACATCTGAATATTATATCCATATACATGCTTACTAAAATTTCACATACTTATGCATAAATTGGATTTACTTACAACATAGTTTTTAACCATTGAGTTAATATAGTTTTTAATATTAATAGCTCATAGGTCAAAGCTTCTATCCATTATTTTTTGGTCAATATTTTCTTAGCTCTTCTTGCTTTTTCTCTCTTCTAGGGGAATTTTAATATTATTTCATCACGTTTAAGATAATGTTATTGAGATTTTAGGATACCTACATCAAGTCCATAAATTAATTTATGAATAAATGGCATCTTTGACCTTGCACAATAATCCATGAAGCCTAATAAAAATGATCAGGCACATTGCACCTGTGTCCATGCTTTTTATTCGTGTATTGAAATCTCCACATTCTACAAAATATTCACATGTACTATCTATCCATTCAGTTGTTGATTAGCTAAAAAACAAAGAAAAGGGAAAAATATCACACTATGTTAAAATAACATACAAATTAATTTGATATCCCTACAGGTAAAGCCCTATGATATCAAATATTTAATTTGGTATCAAATAGTTAATACAATTCACTGGCTGGAGGAAGTCATACTTACACAGAATTCAATGGAAATAGGAACTTTCTACCTGGCATTCTTTTCATGAAAACGTTATTGTGCATGAGCACTTTACTTCCAATCCCAGTAAAAGAGGTATTGTTCCTTAATACCAGAATTAAAAATAGTTAAAATCCTGGATACAGGGGTGTTTTAACTCTGAGAGGGTATGAAGGAAAAGAATAAATCAAACCAGTGGAATAAGCAAGGGCAGATAAGAATTAAAATTACTCACTGCGTTTTACTAGTCTCATGATTTTAAATCTACGTAAAGTGAAAAAGTAGCATATTGCCTTGTAAGAACCTTGAGAGCAGAGATATTCTCTTTATTCTACCACAAAGTTGCACATAGAACATGCTCACATAGAGTCAGAACTGGGAGATTTTTCTGAATAGCCTGGTGATAGTTTTTAGATCCTAAATAGTATTTTCTAAATATTCAAAGTGAAAATATTGTAGACCAAAGCTTACCTTTTGATTAGCACACAAATACTACCAGATTTTGGCTTCCCTGTTAGCTCAGTAGTAAAGAATCCACCTGCCAAACAGGAGAAATGAGTTCAATCCCTGGGTCAGGAAGATCCCCTGGAGCAGGAAATGGCAACCTGCTCCAGTATTCTTGCCTGGAAAATCCCATGGACAGAGGAGCCTGGTGGGCTACAGTCCATGGGGTCACAAAAGAGTTGGACATGACTTAGTAAGTATACAAAAAGAATCTCTTTAAGATAAAGATCCTTGTCTCACTTATCTTTTCACCACTGGTATTTAACACTGACCAATTTTGTACACATTAAATCAAAATAGTGAGGAAAATGGCATCATCCTTACAGATAAAGGTAATGAGTAAATGTGAGCATACATATGTGTCTGTATATACATGTGGGTGAGTGTGTGAAGTTGCTCAGTAGTGTCCGACTCTTTGAGACCCCATGGACTGTAGCCCCCTGTCCATGGGATTCTCCAGGCAAGAATATTGGAGTGGGTTGCCATTTCCTTCTCCAGGGGATCTTCCCAACCCAGGGATCAAACCCAGGTCTCCTGCATTGCAGGCAGACACTTTATCCTCTGAGCCACCAGGGAAGCCCTGTATATATATACATAGGTATGTTTTTTTTATTATATCCCAATATAGAGGTACAAATGACCAGTATGACTTTATGCTCTTAAAAGTGTGAAAATAATTGGTTTGGAATTAACAAAGTTACTGACATTTAAAAAGGCCAATGCTAGAGAAAAAGCACATTATTTTTTGACTAAGTTGCAGGGTGAGCCCTTAACAATTAGGTCTGTGCACATACCCACATAACTGTAGAAGTCAGAAGTTTTTTAAAACTAGTTAAGAAGCACTAGTTGACCTTTCCTTATCTTCTTTTGAGTGCACCTTTATTAACATGCCCTTCAAAAACTGCAAACTACACAAAGACAAGAAAACAGTGCTCTCCCAAAGAATTAGAAATGGAGGTAACTCATGGATGGCTCTAGCCTATGGCATATTCACTCACACCTTGCTCCTTGCATAGCTCTTCCTTTATTTTCAACTCTAGAAAACAAAGTAAGGGGAAAAAATTGTAATATGACCTACAATTTTTAAAAAACAGTAGGATGCCACTGTTCAGAGATACACACGAATGTTAGCATTAAAATCACCATATTACCATAGCACAGGCACAGAAGATGACAAAAATGACAACACAGCCTAGGAGAAATGGGTGCAAGGCCTCTGGGCAAGCCACCATCTGTGCATTCTTTCTACATTTCCATCATTGAACCAAAGGTTTGTGTTCACAGCAGTATTTAATTTGGAAAGTAAAGTAGCAGCACCAAAAAAAAAAAATCGAAAAGATGCCTATTCCATAATGGAGTATCTGCTGACAATACACCATTATTATGATTATGTTTTAGCTAGTCATGGAAAAGCTCTCCACAAAGCAAAAGATTCCAACAAGCACCTAAGTGGCCATGTTCTCCCTAAGAAGCATTGCTGTGTTTCTACAATGCCAAAAGTTCTACTATAAAATAGGGGAAGCCTCTTTCTTTCTTCCATATTACATCAAATGGAAGAGATATCATTGCTGATTAAGTTCAGGTACTGATAGTGATACTGGGCTCAGGAGTGAACAGCAGAGAATAGTCAGAAGAATATTGAAAAGAAAGAAGAAAGATCTGCATCTCTGTGAATAAATCACTCCATATGTCTGCTATAACTACCCTGTTTTCTTCAAGAATGCTGTAGAATGTGCTTGTCCTAACCTCCTCAGAAAGCTAGCATACTAAATAGCTATTTGCAAAACTCATCCAACATATCAAATATGTTGAAGAAAAACAGCAGGCAAGTTGGGGAAAATGTGGTAACGTGTCAAAGGACAGTCACAGAGCACACAGATGTATGAGGAAAGAGTTATATCCTCCTCAGGCCATGGTCTCATTTGCTTTCCATAAAGGGGAGAAACATGAGATCAAAAAAGCATTTTTAAAAATAGTAAACTTCTATCTCACATTAGACAAAAAATCCATTCCAGGAGGACTGCAGTTTTAAATCTGAAAGTAAAAACAATAAGGCTACCATAAGATAATGCAAGTGAATATGTTCTAGATGATTCTGAAGTTAAGAAATATTTCCCAGAGGACAAAGGCACTAACCTAAGGAAAAAAAATCATCAATATACATGATTACATTAAAATTAACTTGTTTTCATTAAAAAAAAATACTATTAGGAAAGTGAAAAGTCAACCACAGGCTGGGAAAAAATATCTGGAACCCACACAGTGAACAAAAGACTCTTACTGAGAATAAATATTCAAACTCAATAGAAAAGGTAGGCAAGAGATTAGGAACAAGAATTTAACAGGAAAGGATACCTGAATGTTCAACAAACATAGGCAAGGAGGCTTAACCACATTAGCAGTGAAGAAAAGTTAAAAACACACCTCTACAAACTCATCACAATTCAGTTGAATGAAAACACAAACAGCTAACTACTCTTAGGAGCAACAAACAGTCACATACTACTGACAGAAATAGAAAATAGTTTTGGATATCTGCTGCTATTATCTATTCAGGTTAAAGATATCATAGTGAATGACCAAGTAACTCAATATGTGCAAATATTAACCAAAAGACATAGGCAAGAACACTTGCAACATTATTCATAATTGCTGAAAACTGGAAGCAACCCAAATGCCCATTAACTTCAAAATAAATAAATGAACTATGATACAGTCATACAATAAAATATACTGCACTCATCAAAATGAAGAAACTATACTCACATGCAATATAATGAATCTTACAGACATAATTTAACAAAAGAAGCCGAGTACAAAAGAATACATTATCTATAACTTCATTTACATAGGCTTCCCTGACACCTCGGTTGGTAAAGAATCAGCCTGCAATGCAGGAGACCCCAGTTCAATTGCTGGGTTGGAAAGATCCCCTGGAGAAAGGAAAGGCTACCCACTCCAGTATTCTGGCCTAGAAAATTCCATGACAAAGAGACAAACACAACTGATCGACTTTCACTTTACACTTCATTTACACAAAGATTTTTTTTTTTAAAGCATACAAATCCAATCTAATTGTTAGAATTCAAAGTAGTGCTTACTTCTGGGAGAGACGGAGGATTCAGTTATTGGGAAGGGACAGGAGTGAGGCTTCCAGGTTCCTGGCAGTGTTCTATTTCTTGAGTAGGGAGGTTTCACAAGTGAATTCACTTTGAGATAGTTAATTCAGCCAAACACTTACAATTTCTGCACTTTTCTATGTTTGTTACACTTCAATTAAGAGGTTCTTTTTTATTTTTTTTTAGTGGCCAGATAGTCTTTCTTTGGAAAATAAGAAACAAGCCATTAACATACTCAAACCCTATCAAACTACAGACTCGTTATCAAAATAATCTAATCTTCTTTTAAAAATGTCTGGGCAATTGTCCTTTTAAAATTCGGATTGCCTTGTATATTTTTGAGATTAGTTGTTTGTCAGTTGCTTCATTTGCTATTATTTTCTCCCATTCAGAAGGCTGTCTTTTTACCTTGCTTATAGTTTCCTTTGTTGTGCAGAAGCTTTTAATTTTAATTAGATCCCATTTGTTTATTTTTGCTTTTATTTCCAGTATTCTGGGAGGTGGATCATAGAGGATTCTGCTGTGATTTATGTCAGAGAGTGTTTTGCCTATGTTCTCCTCTAGGAGTTCTATAGTTTCTGGTCTTACGTTTAGATCTTTAATCCATTTTGAGTTTATGTTTGTGTATGATGTTAGAAAGTGATCTAGTTTCATTCTTTTACAAGCGGTTGACCAGTTTTCTCAGCACCACTTGTTAAAGAGATTGTCTTTTCTCCATTTTATATTCTTGCCTCCTTTGTCGAAGATAAGATGTCCATAGGTGTGTGGATTTACCTCTGGGCTTTCTATTTTGTTCCATTGATCTATATTTCTGTCTTTGTGCCAGTACCATACTGTCTTCATGACTGTGGCTTTGTAGTAGAGCCTGAAGTCAGGCAGTTCCATTCTTCTTTCTCAAGATTGCTTTGGCTATTCAAGGTGTTTTGTATTTCCATGCAAATCTTGAAATTATTTGTTCTAGCTCTGTGAAAAATACCGCTGGTAGCTTGATAGGGATTGCATTGAATCTGTAGATTGCTTTGGGTAGTATACTCATTTTCACTGTATTGATTCTTCTGATCTATGAACATGGTATATTTCTCCATCTATTAGTGTCCTCTTTGATTTCTTTCATCAGTGTTTTATAGCTTTCTATATATACAAGCAACTTATGCAGCTCAACTCCAGAAAAATAAACAACCCAAAAAATGGGCCAAAGAACTAAATACACATTTCTCCAAAGAAGACATATGGATGGCTAACACATGAAAAGATGCTCAACATCACTCATCATCAGAGAAATGCAAATTAAAACCACAATGAGGTACCATCTCACACCAGTCAGAATGGCTGCGATACAAAAGTCTACAAGCAATAAATGCTGGAGAGGATGTGGAGAAAAGGGAACCCTCTTACACTGTTGGTGGGAATGTAAACTAGTACAGCCACTATGGAGAACAGTGTGGAGATTCCTTAAAATATTGCAAATAGAACTGCCTTATGACCCAGCAATCCCACTGCTGGGCATACACACCCAGGAAACCAGAATTGAAAGAGACACATGTACCCCAATGTTCATCGCAGAACTGTTTATAATAGCCAGGACATGGAAATAACCTAGATGTCCATCAGCAGATGAATGGATAAGAAAGCTGTGGTACATATACACAATGGAGTATTACTCAGCCATTAAAAAGAATACATTTGAATCAGTTCTAATGAGGTGGATGAAACTGGAGCCAATTATACAGAGTGAAGTAAGCCAGAAAGAAAAACACCAATACAGTATACTAACACATATATATGGAATTTAGAAAGATGGTAATGATAACCCTGTATGTGAGACAGCAAAGGAGACACAGATGTATAGAATGGACTTTTGGACTCTGTGGGAGAGGGAGAGGGTGGGATAATTTGGGAGAATGGCATTGAAACATGTATACTATCATGTAAGAAACAAATCACCAGTCTATGTTCGATACAGGATACAGGATGCTTGGGGCTGGTGCACGGGGATGATCCAGAGAGATGATATGGGGTGGGAGGTGGGACGGGGGTTCAGGATTGGGAACTCATGTACACCCGTGGTGGATTCATGTCAATGTATGGCAAAATCAATACAGTATTGTAAAGCAAAATAAAGTAAAAATTAAAATTTAAATTAAAAAATAAAATAAAATTCGGATTGTCTAATATTAAACATGAATAAAGCAATGGACTGAGTGATGTGTCCAAAATGTAAAGGTCAGTAAGTTCCAGGATTGGGCACAAAAACTAGGTTCTACTAATTCATGCCTTGCTGTGAAAGTGCTGCATTCAATATGCCAGCAAATTTGGAAAACTCAGCAGTGGCCACAGGACTGGAATAGGTCAGTTTTCATTCCAATCCCAAAGAAAGACAATGCCAAAGAATGCTCAAACTACCACACAACTGCCCTCATCTAACATGCTAGTAAAGTAATGCTCAAAATTATCCAAGCCAGGCTTCAGAAATATGTGAACCATGAACTTCCACATGTTCAAGCTGGTTTTAGAAAAAGCAGAGGAATCAGAGATCAAATTGCCAACATCCACTGGATCATCGAAAAAGCAAGAGAGTTCCAGAAAAACATCTCTTTCTGCTTAATGACTATGCCAAAGCCTTTGACTTAGTTTGTGGATCACAATAAACTGTGGAAAATTCTGAAAGAGATGGGAATACCAGACCACCTGACCTGCCTCTTGAGAAATCTGTATGCAGGTCAGGAAGCAACAGTTAGAACTGGACATGGAACAACAGACTGGTTCCAAATAGGAGAAGGAGTACGTCAAGGCTGTATATTGTCACCCTGCTTATTGAATTTCTATGCAGAGTACATCATAAGAAACACTGGGCTGGGAGAAGCACAAGCTGGAATCAAGATTGCCAGGAGAAATATCAATAAGCTCAGGTATGCAGATGACACCACCCTTATGGCAGAAAGTGAAGAGGAACTAAAAAGCCTCTTGATGAAAGTGAAAGAGGAGAGTGAAAAAGTTGGCTTAAAGCTCAAGATTCAGAAAATGAAGATCATAGCATCTGGTCCCATCAGTTCCATGGGAAATAGTTGGGGGAAACAGTGGAAACAGTGTCAGACCTTATTTTTGAGGGCTCCAAAATCACTGCAGATGGTGATTGTAGCCATGAAATTAAAAGACCCATATCCTTGGACGGCAAGGAAATCCAACCAGTCCATCCTAAAGGAGATCAGTCCTGGATGTTCTTTGGAAGGACTGATGCTAAATCTGAAACTCCAATACTTTGGCCACCTCATGCAAAGAGTTGACTCATTGGAAAAGACTCTGATGCTGGGAGGGATTGGGGGCAGGAGGAGAAGGGGACGACAGAGGATGAGATGGCTGGATGGCATCACCGAGTCTATGGACATGTGTTTGAGTGAACTCTGGGAGTTGGTGATGGACAGGGAGGCCTGGCATGCTGCAATTCATGGGGTCGCAAAGAGCTGGACACGACTGAGTGACTGAATTGAACTGAACTGTACCTTATGTGCTATTGCTTTGAAGTTTATAAGTAGGATTTTACTCACATCTTCAAGCCACCAAGAAATCTTGTAAGTCTCCATTGTGCTGCCAGGGAAGTATGCCATGTAAAAAAGTGCATGCTGGTGAAAATGTCCCTCCCAAAAAGCCTCAGGGCAACTATGCCTGAGGTGCCATTCTGAGCATGCCTATTTGCAAAAGGTCTCTGGGCTTTAAATAATATAAACCTGAGACCTAAGCTCTGTCATATTACAACAGTTAAAGGAATGATTTTGAAGTTAGACAGAATTGAGATTGAGTCCTACCTCTGTCAGTATGTAATCTCTTTGAGTCTTATTTCCATACCTGTAAAACAGGGAAAAGTATAAGCCTACCTTGCAGGGCTAAGATGAGCGGTAATGTAAATTTCTTTCATAGAGTAAGTTAAATAATAGATAAATGATCTCCTTGGTTTATTATTCAATATCAGTATCAGACTAACTCAAGCCTATGTCCCAACTTCTAATGCCGAAGAAGCTGAAGTTGAACAGTTCTCTGGAAACCTACACGACCTTCTAGAACTAACACCAAAAAAAAAGATTTCATTTTCATCATAGGGGACAGGAATGCAAAAGTAGGAAGTCAAGAGATACCTAGAGTAACAGGCAAGTTTGGCCTTCAAGTAAAAAATGAAGCAGGGGAAAGGCTAACAGAGTTTTACCAGGAGAACGCACTGGTCATAGCAAACACCCTCTTGCAACAATGCAAGAGAAGACTCTATACATGGACATCAACCAGATAGTCAATACAAAAATCAGATTGATTATATTCTTTGCAGCCAAAGATGAAGAAGCTCTACACAGTCAGCAAAAACAAGACCAGGAGCTGACTGTGGCTCAGATCATGAATTCCTTATTGCCAAATTCAGACTGAAATTGAAGAAAGTAGAGAAAGCCACTAGGCCATTCAGGTATGACCAAAATCAAGTCCCTTACAATTATACAGTAGAAGTGACAAATGGATTCAAGGGATTAGATCTGATAGAGTGCCTGAAGAACTATGGATGGAGGTCGGTAACACTGTATAGGATGTGGTGATCAAAACCACCCCCAAGAAAAAGAAATTCAAAAAGGAAAAACGGTTGTCTGAGGAGGCCTTACAAATAGCTGAGAAAAGAAGAGAAGTGAAAGGCAAAGGAGAAACAGAAATACATACCCAACTGAATGCAGAATTCCAAAGAATAGCAAGGAAAGATAAGGAAGCCTTCTTATGTGAACAATGCAAAGAAATAGAGGAAAACAGTAGAATGGGAAAGACTAGAGATCTGTCTCTTCAGGAAAATTAAAGATACCAAGGGAACATTTCATGCAAAGACAGACACAATAAAGGACAGATACAGCATGGACCTAAGAGAAGCAGAAGATATTAAGAAGAGGTGGCAAAAATACACAGAAGAACTATGCAAAAGAGATCTTCATGATCCAGATAACCATGATTATGTGATCACTCACCTAGAGCTAGACATCCTAGAATGCAAAGTCAAGTAGGCCTTAGGAAGCATCACTATGAACAAAGCTAGTGAAAGTGACAGAATTCCAGCTAGCTATTTCAAATCCTAAAAGATAATGCTGTGAAAGTGCTGCATTCAATATGCCAACAAATTTGGAAAACTCAACAGTGGCCACAGGACTAGAAAAGATCATTTTTCATTCCAATCCCAAAGAAAGCAACGCCAAAGAATGTTCAAACTACCACACAATATTGCACTCATTTCACACTCTAGCAAAGTAATGCTCAAAATTCTCCAAGCAAGGCTTCAACAGTACATGAACTGAGACCTTCCAGATGTTCAAGCTGGGTTTAGAAAAGGCAGAGGAACCAGAGACCAAATTGCCAACATCTGTTAGATCATAGAAAAAGCAAGAGAGTTCCAGAAAAACATCTGCTTCTGCTTCTTCTTCATTGATTACACTCAAGCCTTTGACTATGTGGATCACAAGAAACTCTGGGAAATTCTTCAAGAGATGGAAGTACCAGACCACCTCACCTGCTTCCTGAGAAACCTATATGCAGGTCAAGAAGCAACAGTTAGAATCAGACATGGAAAAAGGCTATATATTGTCACCCTGCTTATTTAACTTATATGCAGAGTACATCATGGGAAATGCCAGGCTGGATGAAGCACAAGCTGGAATCAAGATTGCTGAGAGAAATATCAATAACCTCAGATATGCAGTGCAGAAGGCAATGGCAACCCACCTGGTAGGCTGCAGTCCATGGGGTCGCTACAAGTCAGACACGACTGAGTGACTTCACTTTCACTTTTCACTTTCATGTATTGGAGAAGGAAATGGCAACCCACTCCAGTGTTCTTGCCTGGAGAATCCCAGGGACGGGGGAACCTGGTGGGCTGCTGTCTGTGGGGTTGCACAGAGTCGGACACGACTGAAGCAGCTTAGCAGCAACAGCAGCAGATATGCAGATGACACCACCCTTATGGAAGAAAGCAAAGAGGAACTAAAGAGCCTCTTGGTGAAAGTGAAAGAGGAGAGTGAAAAAGCTAGCTTAAAATTCAACATTCAAAAGACAAAGATCATGGCATCTGGTCCCCTCAACTCATGACAAATAGATGGGGAAACAATGGAAACAGTGACAGACTTTATTTTCAGTGGTTCCAAAATCACTGCAGACGGTGACTACAGCCATGAAATTAAAAGACTCTTGCTCCTTGGAAGAAAAGCTATGACAAACCTAGACAGCATATTAAGAAGCATCATTACTTTACCAACAAAGGTCAATCTAGTCGAAGCTATGGTTTTTCCAGTAGTCATGTATGGATGTGAGAGTTGGACCATAAAGAAGCCTGAGAACCAAAGAATTGATGCTTTTGAACTGTGGCATTGGAGAAGACTCTTGAGAGTCCCTTGGACAGCAAGGAGATCAAATCAGTCAATCCTACAGGAAATCAACCCTGAATATTCATTGGTAGGACTGATGCTAAGTGAAGCTCCAATACTTTGGCCACCTGATGTGAAGAACTAACTCATTGGAAAAGACTCTGATGCTGGGAAATATTGAAGGCAGGAGAAGAAGGGGACAACAGAGGATGAGATGGTAGGATGGCATCACCAATTCAATGGACATGAGTTTGAGCAAGCTCTGGGAGATGGTGAAGGACAGGGAAGTCTGGCATGCTGCAGTCCATGGGGTAACAAAGAGTCGGACATGACTGAGCCATTGAATAACAACAATGTCCTTGGCACTGCCTCTGGTTTTAGCTATTGTTCTAATCCAATTAACTGTTGCTGTTTTCTGCTCCAGGAGATTGTCCCAACCCAGGGATCGAAGCTGTGTCTCTTGAGTTTCTTGCATTGGAAGATAGACTGTTTACCACTAGTGCACGGCAGGGGCTTCCTTAGTAGCTAACTAGTAAAGAATCTGCCTACAATGCAGGAGACCCCTGGTTCTATTTCTAGGTCCTGGAGAAGGAATAGGCTACCCACTCCAGTATTCCTGGGCTTCCCTGGTGGTTCAGATGGTAAAGAATCTGCCTGCAATGTGGGAGACCTGGGTTTGATCCCAGGTCTGGGTTGGGAAGATCTGCTGGAGGAGGGCATGGCAACCCACTCTAGTATTCTTGCCTGGAGAATCCCCATGGACAGAGGTGCCTGGCAGGCTACAGCCCATGGGGTCTCAAAGTGTCAGACACAACTGAGCAACTAAGCACAACACATGGCAGGGCACAAAAGCAGTGAGCACCAGGTACCACTTCTGAGGGGAAAGTTCTCAGACTCACAATGACCAGAGCTGCTGTGGAGAGAGTATAGCCTTCCCAGGGGCAGGGAAGGAACTTAGGCTCCTTGTGAGGACTTTTCTGTAGCTACTGAGAGAAATCTCAGTTCTCTACACATTACATGATTAGGCTGAGCACATCTCTGTACCCAAAAGCCCTTCAAGACCTGAAAGACCAACTGGAAGAAAAAGTTAAATTATCTGTCTTAAATCCAAGTGAGCCAGAGTTAGATTAAGCAAAAGGATAAAGGTCCAAGTTTATACAAGAAAACACTTAACCTAGTGAATGTTATTTGTAATCTTAAAATTGTTGATCAGAGACTGATTGGTCTGTGAAAAATCATTTCTAAAACTAAAGAATAATTTATAGAATGGTATTATCTGTCCATACAGAGTAAACTTCTGGAATTGGTCCACTCAGCCACAAACTGAGGCATCATCGTAGGTCCCCAAGTGGAAAACACAACCACAGAAGTAAAGTCTTCAAAATCTATCAAAGACAAACCAATCCAAAAAGTGATAGTAAATATCTCACAAGTTAAAAGATCTAGACTTAGACCAAGGCTTTAACTTCAAGTACAACAGAAATACCACATTAATTACTCATGTTTTGTTTATACTAAGAAAACTCCTGAAAAAAATAGAAATAAAGTTTCACATATAATGAAACACCAGAAAAATCTAAAAGTCATTCCTACCAGATACTGTAATACTTGAATCACAGGGGCTGAAGTTTTTAATATTATATAGATATTTCCTTAGGCTAATATTTCAAATAATATTTAAACTATGCAAGCTCCTTTGGCTTTCATCCCCCACCAAGTAGGAAATGCAAATATGGCTAGACATTCAGAAAAAGTTGATCTGCAAGGTTATTTGAATAACTAGAGGTTAAATGTATTGTGCCATTACTTTCAAAGTGAGTATTATAAATTATCTTCTAGATGTTTTCTTAGAATAATTTTACTATTACAGATACCATTTAACAACTGATAATTTGAGGATCACATGATAAAAATCATATCTGCTACAATTTGGAAAAAATAGCAATAGATTGTAAACGCGGGCTATGTTCACTTTGCTGTGTTTAGAATAAGGTAAGAGTGCCTATAACAAGTAAACAGTGGACAGGCTTTGTTCTGCTGGATTTAGATTAACCTTTACAAGCAATGTAGAATTAGATTATGAAAATAAATTGAAAATGGTATCTCCTTAGACTCACTTTGTACTCTGAATTTTCTTAAGCTTTTATGTGACTGTCAAATATTAGTTCAGGGCTCCATTTGTATTTGCAACATTGTATCTTTTTTTTTTTTTCCTAAAAAGATAAGCACCAGTCTTCAGAGAAAGCTTCTGACGATTGGATACAGAAAACAACTCTTTTCTGAATGGTTAATGTTTCAAATATGAGCACAGATACCAGATGGCAAAAGGGGGAAAAAAGAATTCAAGTTGTTTCATTGTTCAATGATAAGGATTTTTCCATCTGCTGGTTCAATACTAACTTGGTTTACATTCACTTAGAGCCAATACAATTAAAACTCTATTTGAAGTGAAATGTTTCAGAAAAATAAAACTAGAAACCTGAGAAATCCTTCTCTGGATTACATCCATCCCTCAAATAATGAAGCTTTTATATGTGGGTGAAAATGTGAGTGCATGAAAAAACAAAGATAACAAATACATTTTGAAACATTCTAAAATCACATGCATTTAAATAATTCTAGTGGAGACTACATGTGATTGAAATGTAAGTGGACATCTGCTAGAATTAAGAGTCATGATGAAATATAATGAATCTAAAGTAATAATATACTAGGGTAATGGTCACAAAGGATGAAATGGGAGGCTAATGGTGGCTGAACAATATGGTAGATGTTAACAAGGAAACAGGTTAGAATGATAAATCCACTGAGACCAAGGGCAGGTGATGAGGAGAAACAGCAATCTTACAGGATAGCAGAGATCTTACACACTTAAATGGATATAAAGCAGAAAGGAGTACCCAGAAACAACTAGAATTCATAAGAACAAGCATCAAGTAAGAACCATAACCAACAAGAGAGTTCTGGGGTCCCTCTGAGCAAGCTAACCTCACAATTCTTTTACATTAGGACATTTTCTCTGCAATCCTTTGATAGAAAGAGCTTCTACTCAAAATATAATATTCATAATATTAAGAAGTGCTTTTCCAGGGTAACCTTCCCTTCTGTCCTGAAAATACTGTTAAACTCATTATCACTCCTTTGGTGATAAAAACTCTCCAAAGATGAGGGCCATGAATTATTTCCATTATTCCTGATGCTTAGCACTTAGCATATGAGAGATATTCTACAAATATTTGATAATCTTAGTAGAATGGATCAAAGAATCCCAACTTCTAAACTGATATTACTCTATTTAACAGCCATTTTCTTCAATCAGAGCAAGCTTATGAAGATCAAAGAAATATGTATATTTCTTTATCTTTTTTTTTTTGGTGAACTGTTCACCATAGTGTAAACCTAAATTTACTCTTAATAAATGAGGTAAAATATAATGGATGAAAAAGAAAAGTCCCTTCAAGTCTGTAGCATGATTAAATTTGCTTCCTCCTCATCTCATCTTTTTAAAATGTTCTAATTCTGAGCATGATTTATAATACATGATGCATTAACCCATTAATCTATGCATATAATTCATAAATAATTAAGCATAGTTGATATGTGAAGAACTGAGAGCACAATCAAAAAGGTTTAAAGGCCATAAAACCCTGAATTCTTACAACCAAATGAGAATGAAAGAAATGTTTACATAATTTAAGATATATTTTTGATAATATATTTATATTTTATAATTACTACTTAGATTGCTTTCATTAAACTATAATTGTGTGATATATGGGCTTCCTATGTGGCGCTGGTGGTAAAGAACCCACCTGCCAGTGCATGAGATTTGAGTTCAGTCCCTGGGTTGGGAAGATCCTCTGAAGAAGGGCATGGCAACCCACTCCAGCATTCTTGCCTGGAGAATTCCATGGACAGAGGAGCGTGGCAGGCTACAGTCCATGGGGTCAAAAAGAGTCGGACACTACTGAAGTGACTTAGCATGCATGCATGCATGCACATACGTGTGATACATAATTTGGTTTGAAATGCTACTTAGACACAAAGCACTCAGTCACTAATGTGGACCAAACACATGCTTGTTGAATCAATGAATGATGAATGAACAAATGAACATCCTGCCAAGACTGGAAAACACTGTGATAAGCTGAGCTATCAGTACTGCAGTATTTTCCTAAGTAATTTCCATCGAGCACTGAGGAACTTTATTTCTAAAAAATTCAAGTTCAGTTAGTTATTTTGTACATGCTGTACACTATAGCATACTCTTTTAGAACCACAGTATAGATGAGTATTCTAAAGGCTCTGGAAAATCCTGCAGAGTAGAAATCTCTTTAACTGTTCATTCCAGCATTTCCCATTTCCCCAGTTTATGTAACTAAAGCATTTCCCTCCCCCCAGCCCCCCATCCATAATATCCATCAATTATCCACAGGCAACAGTGTTCCTCAGAAGGCATTTGGTGAAATCCTATTTTAATGGGATTCAACCTGAAAACTGGAAACTTGACTGAATATGGGGTCATTCTTATTGGTTGTATGTCAAACTAAAGGACAACTCAAGCTATTGTATAAGCATGTCTGTGCTATGTAATGTCGTTAGTAATGACTTGGACTGTAGATATAAGTAAGGATGCTCATTAAATTCCCTACTGTCATCTACAAGGATGACCTTCACAAGTATGCTATTTAGAGGAACTTGTTTTTATCTTAGTTATTTAGATAAGTTAAGTATACAGAATCATTATTAAAAGGGGAAAAGAAAAAGGGAAAGACCTATTTAAAATATTTACCATGTATCAGGTTTCATAGTAGAAACTTTAATTTTTTAATATTTGTATTGGCTAGATATTGTTTTCCCCTTTTACCAATGAGGAAGTTGAAAGTCAGAGAGGCACACATTAGTAATTGATGGAGCCCAAGGTGACCATTCAAGTTACCACCTAAATTAGAACACTTTTGAAGATGTCCCACAGTTATTCTGGGACAACATTTTTAGCCTAACTTTTTTCCAACACATTGTACACGGACATGGCTTGAAGCCAAATCTCTCCAACTTATCTTCTTTCCATTACATCTTGTTGCTTTGAGATAAGAATAGTGTTTAAATGGTGTAGAGATTCCTTCACTGTGTATACAAATATCAAATCACCAGGTCGTATACTTTAAATACTTCACAATTTTGTCAAGTATACCTCGATAAAGTTTGAAAAATAAGAATAGAGTTTGAAAGCTGCTGATAAATCATAAACAACAAAAAAGAATATAACAATACTGCTTTAAAAATATTTTTAGCTGCATATACAGAAAAGGTAAAAAGGATGATCAAAACAGCAAAGAAAATTGTATCTTCCACCAATACAGAGCTGTCTTTAAAAAATTCTAACATGAAACCAGACATATCCTAATAGCAGTATAATGTATAATGGCTGAAAATAATCCTTTATACCAGGTGTAACGTCACTTAGACTCTTTAAAATTACTATGTTGCTTTTTATTCATTACATATAAGGAAGATGTTAAGAAACTGGAAAAGATCCAGAAAATAGCAATTAAAATGGCTTAAAGGGCTGTAGCATAGAAGTTGTGAGGGGAAAAAAAGAAATTATGAGATATAATTATGTAGTCTAAAGTGGAAAGTCCAAGAGATAACTTTAAAATTGCCTTCAACTGAATCAAAAGCTGCTGAAAAGAGATCTTCGCCACCAAGAGGATAAAACAAAAGGGATGAGCTTTAATAACAAACTGTGAGATTTAGCATGTGGAATTATGTCATGGTGGTTAAGACGATGAAATGGCACAAGTTACAAGGAGGCATCTCCCAGAGGCTTCTACTTCAAAGAAACAGTTACCAGAAATGCCTTACAGTGTTTGATTATTGTTTTTCTTGAAAACAGAGAGGGAGAAATTATCATTATTTTTTGTTACACAAGTCCTATGATTTCTTGCTGTGATTTTCCTGATTTTAATGTTTATGGCGTATATAAATTATTGGTCATTCAGCCTACCCCACCACTTATGGTATAAAGTTTAAAATTTTATGATGTCTTGAAAATGTTAATGTGTATTTCTACCTATTCTTTCAGTATAATAAGTTGCCACCCCTTTAGCAAACCCTATGATTCTACCATACTACCCAGAAAAACACAAGGAGCACTTTAAGCCAAAAACTCCTAACATGGTTCCTTGCCATTATATATTATTTCCTCTAAACAAAGTGTAATTCTTCCTCCCAACCTGCCAAGCCCTCACTCCATCCTACCAACCACACTCCTTCTCTACGATAAAAATCAAATGCCTTTTCTCTGCTGCTTTAGGAAGTGATAACATCACTCTTGTCTGCATCCTTCTCCAACATACAAATTTAGTTTCTTCTTTCTGTACTCACAAAGTACATTTTTCCCACATTTATCATGGCACATATCACATTATTCTTAAAATTCTTTACTCACCCGACACCCTGAATAGGCTCTGATCGATCTGATCAGGAAGAGAGGAGGAGCTGAGAACAGGATATAGTTTGGCCTAATTCTTTCTGCTTCTCAGCTACCTAGCACATAGTAAGTTCCAAATTTTTTGCTGATGCCATTAATTGACTACCTGTTGCTTGCAAAGAAATATGCAACATTCAAACTGCTGCTGTGGAAACCCTCCAGAGGGACTTCTCTTGGTCTTTAAATTCAATGCATTTAGAATCTGTTTTCCGAGTTTCTTTTGAAAGCATTTTTACCTTCAAACAATAGAATCAATAATGTATGTTTAAATGTTCTGGAACAAACGTGTGTCTGATCAACTCTATAGAAACTACAGAAATACTCAGGGCTCTAGGAGTAAAATAGAGAAGAGCATATCTGTATAACAGAGTGGTGAAACAGTGTAAATTTTATTCTCATCAAATCAGTTCCAGAAAAAGCTTGTGGGAGACACACAGGCATCTAGATCCTCTTTCAACTTTATTTGTATATGAATAAGGACAGCAGGGTTTTCCATGAGGAGAAATAGTGCATAAAAATATTTTATTATTAATACAGACATAAAGCAATATCAGACATCTTAAATATAACTGGTCTCTTGTTGCCATTTCTAAGATGTTTGCTCTTTGATGTAAAGTTAATTTATTTCTGTACATTTGCAACATTTGTTACAGCATTTGCATTTTGAAGAAAATGAATAAATATATCAAGTGCTAAAATGCATACTTCAAATGTAGTGTTTACCTTTATAAGACAATATATTCTCAAAATATTTCATTTTAATTTAAATATTTTTATTTGTAATTGGATTCATTTTAGATAAAATTATTTTTAATTGGACACTTCAAAGAGAAAGCAGGAATCACATATTTATACAATTTAATGCATTTGACTTTTGACTCAACATAAATTCTTTCAAAAAACTAAAAAGTAATAGCTTAAGGTAACCATATTTTGTTCTGTGCAGCTAAAATGAGTTCAAATTTCTAGCAGTAAATTCAAGAAAGTAGAATTCAGTTCCCTAATATTAATCTCTTATATATCTTCAACCTTTTCCTTTTGATTGCCACCTTGATGGCAGCCTTTAGACTGGCACAAATCCCTCTCTTATTTAAAAACAAACAGACTAACACAGAAATGTGTCATATTCTGGTTATTTCCTTAGTTCTCTCTTCCCTTTCACAGACCACCTTCTTGATACTTGTTTTTCCTTCCCTCAACCCTGCAACCTGGCTTTAACTCTTCTGTTCCACTGAGCTTCTTCCTGTCAAAGGTGCCAACAGCCTGCTCATTACTAAATCTGGAGTGTTAAGCTATTACTTTCTTAACTTCAGCAGTTCCTGACCACTCCCTCCTTCTGGAAGTAGAATCTTCTAATTGTCACAATGCTATTCTTCTCCCTTACTTTCCACTCCTCAGTCACATTCATGGGCTTCTCTGTCTACACCCATCTCTTAAATGTTGCACCTTTCAGAGCTCTAGATTCTTCTCACTCTCATACCTTCTATGATTGATTATTGGAAAACTGCCCCCAGTGAATTAGTGAAATCACACTCCAAGCCCCTCCCACAATGGGATGGGCTTATGATTTCCTTGGAGAATAGAACTGAGTAGAAATGATATTGCAAATTCTAGGGCAGTGGTGATAATCTTACAGCTTCTGCTTTCCCATTTTTGCTACCGTGAGATGCCATGAAAGGAATTTGGGGCTATCCTCCTTGAAGATAAAAGGCCATGTAAAGAAAAAGTCCCTGGAAGATGAAAGACCATAAGACAAGAGAAAGGTCTAGCCAGTCACATTCATTCCAACCATCCTAACCCAGGTATCAGGCACGTGAGTAAGGCTACACTGCATCCTTGGTCCCAAAGGCACTACAAGCTACTGTAAATGCATAAATGAGCCTAGCAAACACGATATGAAACAGAGACAGAGAATATACATACACATATACATATATACACACATATATCTGAGTCACTTGCTATACAGAAGAAATTAACAAAACATTATAAATCCATTGTACATCAATAAAAATTTTCAAGAAATTATAGAAACAGAGACAAGCTGCCCAACCATGCCCTACCCAGATCATAGAAATACGAGCAGAATTAGGCCTCCTTGTTTAAAACCACTAAGTTTTGAGGTGGCTTGTTATGCCACAATAGTTAACTGCTACACCATCCACTGTCGTTTTTGTTCAGTCACTAAGTCATGTCCAACTCTTTGCAACACCATGCACGGCAGCACGCCAGGCTCCTCTGTCTTTCACATCTCCAGGAGCTTGCTCAGACTCATGTCCATTGAGACGGTGATGCTATCTAACTATCTCATCCTCTGCCACACTCTTCTCCTTTTGCCTTCAATCTTTTCCAGCATCAGAGTCTTTTCCAATGAGTCAGCTCCATAAGCAATCACAATCCCTTCCACGGCTTCAGTTCCTGTCACTGCCTGAAGACCTCCAAATCCAAAAGTCCAGTTTGACCTTCCCTCAAATTCCAAGTCCAGGTATAAAACTGCCTACTAAATTTTCATGCTCTAATTTCTGTAGAACTTCCAAACCCTACATTTATAAAAACTACTTTATCTTACCTCCAAAGTACTTGTTTATCCTCTTACATTGCATATTTTCTGAATGGCACTTCTATCTACAATGTGGCCCTAGCCAGACCCCAAGATTATCCTTCACTTTTTTTTCAGTCTTTTTCCTCAATCCAATCAATTTTTAAATATAATCATTTCTACCACTAGATATTTACTACTCTGTTAGAGATATTAACTTCATCTTCTATATGACTTTAGAATACAATTATCTCTCAATGATGAAACTAACTTCTCTGAGTCTTCTGTTATTATTTCAATGCAATTCTCTCAGTAAAAACAGACCCAACATTTTCTAATCAATCTAATCAATCATTTGCCTTTGTAAAACTCTGCAACAGTTTCCCCTTGTCTATGAATGAAGATAAAATTTTCTTACACAGCTAAAAAGACCTCTACCATCTATCTGTCTAGAGATAGATGAAACCTGTCTCTCTCTCTACCCTTCTTTACACCTCCCATCACCACTAGAATCCAGTGCTTCTGCCCTCAAGGTCCATAATGTTATCCCAAATGACAATGATGTCCTTCATTTTATGACTGATTGGAAACCTACATGCAGGTCAGGAAGCAACAGTTAAAACTGAACATGGAACAACAGACTGGTTCCACACAGGAAAAGGAGTACGTCAAGGCTGTATATTGTCACCCTGCTTATTTAACTTATACGCAGAGTACATTATGAAAAACGCTGGGCTGGAAGAAGCACAAGCTGAAATCAAGATTGCCAGGAGAAATATCAGTAAGCTCAGATATGCAGCTGACACCACCTTTATGGCAGAAAGTGAAGAGGAACTAAACAGCCTCTTGATGAAAGTGAAAGAGGAGAGTGAAAAAGTTGGCTTAAAGCTCAACATTCAGAAAACAAGGATTATGGCATCTGATCCCATCACTTCATGGCAAATAGATGGGGAAACAGTGGAAACAGTGTCAGACTTTATTTTTCGGGGCTCCAAAATCACTGCAGATGGTGACTGCAGCCATGAAATTAAAAGACGCTTACTCCTTGGAAGGAAAGTTACGACCAACCTAGATAGCATATTCAAAAGCACAGACATTTACTTTGCCAACAAAGGTCTGTCTAGTCAAGGCTATGGTTTTTCCAGTAGTCATGTATGGATGTGAGAGTTGGACTGTGAAGAAAGCTGAATGCCGAAGAATTGATGCTTTTGAACTGTGGTGTTGGAGAAGACTCTTGAGAGTCCCTTGGACTGCAAGAAGGTCCAACCAGTCCATTCTAAAGGAAATCAGTCCTGGGTGTTCTTTGAAATGACTGATGCTAAAGCTGAAACTCCAATACTTTGGCCACCTCATGCGAACAGTTGACTCGTTGGAAAAGACCCTGACGCTGGGAGGGACTGGGGGCAGGAGGAGAAGGGGACGACAGAGGATGAGATGGTTGGATGGCATCACTGATTCAATTGACATGAGTTGGGTGGGTTCTGGGAGTTGGTGATGGACAGGGAGGCCTGGCGGGCTGCGATTCATGGGGTCGCAAAGAGTCAGACATGACTGAGCGACTGAACTGAACTGAACTGAATATACCATTATATATCACATTTTTTTAATGCATTTATCCACTGATGAACTTAGGTTGTTTCCACATCTTGGCTATTATGGATAATGGTGCAATCAAAAAGAAAGTGCTATTATCTTTCTGAAACCCTGATTTCATTTATTTTTCAATAAACACCTAGAAGGGGGGTTGTTAGAACATATGATACAGTTCAGTTCAGTCACTCAGTCATGTCTGGCTCTTCGCAACCCCATGAATCACAGTATGCCAGGCCTCCCTGTCCATCACCAAGTCCTGGAGTTCACCCAAACTCATGTCCATCGAGTCGGTGATGCTATCCAGCCATCTCATCCTCTGTCATCCCCTTCTCCTCCTGCCTCCAATCCCTTCCAGCATCAGGGTCTTTTCCAATGAGTCAACTCTTCACATGAGGTGGCCAAAGTATTGGAGTTTCAGCTTCAATATCAGTCCTTCCAATGAATACCCAGGACTGATCTCCTTTAGGATGGACTGGTTGAATCTCCTTGCAGTCCAAGGGACTCTTTAGAGTCTTCTTCAACACCACAGTTCAAAAGCATCAATTCTTCGGTGCTCAGCTTTCTTCACAGTCCAACTCTCACATCCATACGGTAGTTCTATCTTAATTTTTTAAGGAAACTTTATACAGTTTTCCATAGTGGTTGCATCAGTTTACATTCTCATCAACAGGGCACAAGAGTTCCAATTTCTCCGCATTCTAGCCAACCCTTGTTATCTCTTGCTTTTTTTTTTTTTTATAATAACCATCCTGCCAGGTGTATAGTGACATGTCACTGTAGTGTTGATTTGCATTTTTTTCCCCTGATCATTAGTAACATTGAGATTTTTTTCATGTGCCTGTTGACCATTTGTATAACTTCTTTGGAGAAATATCTATTCAGTCCTTAGCCCATTTTTTAATTGAAATATCAGTTTGGTTTTGGATTGTGTGTGTGTGTGTGTGTGTGTGTGTGTTTGGTTTCTGCTATTGAATTGTAGGAGTTCCTTATATATTTTTGGTGTTAACCTTTATCAGATATATGGTCTAAAAATGTTTTCTCCCATCCCATGGGTTGCCCTTTCATTCTACTAATTGTTTCTTATGTTGCACAGAAACTTTTTAGTTTGAAGTAGTCCCACTTGTTTATTTCTGTTTTTGTTGCCTGTGCTTTTGATGTCATTTCTATGAAAACATTGTCAAGAAGCTTTCTTCCCATGTTTTCTTCTAGGAGTTTAGTTTCCAGCATTATGCATCTGCATTTTTCCTTTAAAAGTGACTCACTTCCATTCAAACCACAGGACTAAAATTTTTCACTGTCCAAAGAGAGCATGTCATAAAGAAACCAGAGGAAAAAGAGAGTAAATTCTAAATTTTTACTCCCACTAGATGTCAGACAGAAAATTCAAGAATAGATAACGATAGACTCCAGTTGTAGAGACAATTATTATCTGTTTACCCAGACTAGATAGAAATCCCAGGAGTTTGAAACTGTAGGAAAATGGATTGGGTAGAAATTGTAAGTAGGAAATGGGAAGGATTGGAAAGGACATACTGGTGTAGGAACTGCGCATTAAATCCTGCTCCATGTCCTCACTCCTAGGTGAGCTCAAGGCATAAGAGAATTATAGCACCCCCAGAAAGGTTCTGGGATTCAGATAAGACAGTATGTAAGCCTGATTTCCTATGTGGTTGTCCTGGAAGTTGTCAAACACTATAAAGTGTTCATGACAACCTTGTCCCTGCAATAGTACAGAGAAGCTACAAGAAGTTCTATGGCAGATGGGCAGTTTGACAGGGCACAGGAAGTAGCCAAACATTTTCCCAAATGAGCTGAGTGGATACACCTCTGAATGCAAGTAGGCTAAGAAGACAACAGAGAAGCAGCATGAGTCTGGATTTTGTATTAGTTTCCTAAGGCTGCCATAATAAAGTTCCACAACCCTAGTGGCTTAAAACAACAGAAATTTATTTCTTCAAAGTCTGGAGGCTAGAAGTCTAGAATGAAAATGTCATAGAGCTATCCTTTCTCAAAGGTTCTGGAGGAGAGTCTGTTCCATAACTTTCTCTTAGCCTCTATATCATCAATAATCTTTGGCATCCCTTGCCTTATAGCTGCATAGGCCCAATCTCTTGCCTCCATTGACACATGACCTTCTCCTCTCCTGTCTTCACTTTTAAGAAGGTACTAGTCATACTGGATTAGGGTTTCACCCTACTCTAGATGACCTCTTCTTAACTAATTACATCTGCAATGACCCGATTTCCAAATAAAGTCACATACTGAGGTAGTAGGGGTTAGGACTTAGACTCACCTTTTAGGAAAACACAATTCAATCTATAACTGATGCCCCCAGAAAATTCCAGTGAGGAGGTCTGGCCATGACCATGGACCAAACAGGGCTTCCCTGGTGACTCAGGCGGTAAAGAATCTGCCTGCAATGCAGGAGATGCAGGCTCCACCCCTGGGTCAGGAAGACCCCGGGAGAAAGAAATGACAACGCACTTCAATATTCTGGCCTGGGAAATCCCATGAACAGAAGAGCCTGGCAGGCTACCATCCACAGAGTTGCAAAGAGTCAGACATGACTGAGTGACTAATACTTTGACTTTTTTCACTTTTCAAGGACCCTGCAAGACTGTAGCATCTTGTGGACACCCACTTAGAAGACAAATGGCCCTGAAACAAATATCTTTCCCAAATCCGATGCTCCAGAGCCTCTAGACTTGGACTAACTCTTGGTAAAAAGGGAAGTTCAAGAGGAAATCCTTACTTAAAAGACTTTAAGCCTAACATGCCTGGGTTTATCTTGAATTAAGATTATTTTTCACTGTTGCAATCAGGTACTATGAGGGTTCCAAAAATAAAACTAAATGGAGGTATTTTTAAAAGGTGTCACAATTCTGGCACTATTAAATTTGCTAAAATAAATATCATAACAGTCATAAATCTATCCATTTTGATAATTCTAGGTGTGAGAGATATGATCTTGGAGGAAATCTTTCAGTTTTTCACCACTGAGTATAATGGTAGCTGTAGGCTTGTCATATATGGCCTTTATTATGTGGAGGCATATTCCGTCTATGCCCACTTTCTGAAGAGTTTTTGTCATAAATGGGTGCTAAATTTTGTCAAAAGCTTTTTCTGTTGTTAGTTTTCTTAAACCACGAACGTTATAAAGACCACAAAGGGATTAATTAAGAGTAGCTAATATAATGAAAACTACATACAAATGATTTACTTAGGCAAACTACAAATTACAAAGTATTTCTTATTTTTTTAATCCCACTTCATTAAGGAATTTATGACCTTTCATGCCTGGTTTGACTAAGAAAATTTCCCCTCTGCTCCTTTGCTTTCATTGTTCAGTTTCTACCTTATCAGCTTTGTTGGTATTTTCCATAGTTCATTTTCAAAAATATATACCATCAAGATTCAGCTGTGAAACACTATAGTTTTTATTTTTTCTTCATGAGAACTATCATTCTTACCAGACCCTAGACAAAAATATTTGTTTTCCAACATGTTCTGAAAATGCCTGCCACTAGCTCCTTATGAACATGGCAACAGCATATCTGTGCATTCTGCACAAAGTGGTCTACCTTTCTGGCTGAGCAGCCCATAGTACAGAAGTTGGAACATGACTTCATACTGCAGCACATTCATCTGAATGCCAGCTCTGCCACTCACTAGCATGTGACCTAGGACACATACTTAACCTGTCTCTGCCCCAGTTTTCTTACCTATAAATCATGCCTACCTCACAATGTTGTGCAAATTAATTATTGTGTTATCACTTATGAAGCACTCAGAATCAAAGTCAGTTGAAATAGTAAGCATTTGTTGTTTGTTGTTCTTAAAATGTAAAGAAGTACTTCAAATCATTAAGAAAAATTTAATCTAAAATGGGTCAAAATAGAAGTAGGCAAATCACAAAAAATGGAAATCAAAATGATCAATAAATAATGAAAGTATGCCACTGCAATAGTGGTAAACGGAATATGCACATTAAAACAAAATATCAAATCTTGCCTATTGGATGACAATTAAAAATCTGTAACATTTTAAACCAATACAATATTGTAAAGTAATTAACCTCTAATTAAAATAAATAAACTTATATTTTAAAAAAATCTATAACATTCAATGCTAATAACATTCATTAGAAAACCTAGAAGAACCCACATATTCACTGATTGCTAGTATATTTTTATATTGTGAAAAATTTAAATAATGACATTAAAATTTTTTAATATGTATATATCCTGAGTATTTTCATTTCTGGGATTCTAACTGACAAGGCAGAGAAAAAGAAAGAAAAGGAAAATAATCAGCAATGTTAAATATTCTTAAAACCTTAGTCAAAAAATAATTCTAAAATGTTTATGACAATCTCTGTAAACAACTAGAATGCCCATATACAGGGAAATGGTTACCTAAATCATGGTATAAGAATTCTATGAAATACTAAGCAGTTATTAAAAACAATGTAGATCATTATGAATTAAATTAGAAACAGGCCCACAATATGCTAATAAGCTAGATAGATAGATAGATAGATAGATAGATAGATAGATAGATAGATAGTCTGGAAAATCCCATGGATGGAGGAGCCTGGTAGGCTGCAGTCCATGGGGTCGAGAAGAGTCAGACATGACTGAGCGACTTCACTTTCACTTTTCACTTTCATGACTGAGCGACTTCACTTTCACTTTTCACTTTCATGACTGAGCGACTTCACTTTCACTTTTCACTTTCATGCATTGGAGAAGGAAATGGCAACCCACTCCAGTGTTCTTGCCTGGAGAATCCCAGGGACAGGGGAGCCTGGTGGGTTGCCATCTATGGGGTCGCACAGAGTTGGACACGACTGAAGCGACTTAGCAGTAGCAGCAGCAGCAGCAGCAGCAGCAGCAGATGTATATACATATATCTATGTAGAAACACATAGTCCCTACATGGAGTTGCTATATATATATATATATATATATATATATATATATGTATATATGTGTGTGTGTGTGTGTATGTGTGTGTGTGTGAGTATGTGTGTTTGTTTTAAAGGAAATAGTTTACAGGGATTATATTAGAAAATAGGATTAGAAAGGGAAAGTAAGAGATTTTCAATGTCACTTTTGACTATGTATTCTTTGGATTAGTACAGTGAGAAGCTATTATTATCACACAAAATTGAAAAAATTATTAAGAATGAAGAAAAATAAAAAATGAATATGTAATAAAAATCAACTACTACATATGTACTCTTTTCAAGGCACAAAGGAACTGTTCATTAGTTACATATAAAAATGTTTCCAAAATATTCAACAATAGAAAATAATTCCAAATTATAGGGTTCTTTTAAAAGTTTAGTGCAGAGTTAAATCAATCAATGTGAATTAAATCCTTTTATGCTCACTGTACCTAACAGCAAAGGCTTATGTATCATCATGGTACAATGGAAAAGGGAACATATATTGCTGTAAGGTGGAAATGTAGTTGGGATTTTTCTCCCTAAGAGGAAAAAGTAAAATTAAATTTTCTGAACATTTATAACAGGCCTTGAGGTAAATACTAAAATGCTGCCTAGAGTAGGGAGGAACCTATCACAGTGGGTAGAGGCACAGCACACAGCGATTCTCTGAAGGATGAGAAGTACAGGAGAAGCAATGCCTTAGGAATAAAACAGCTGGGACCTGATCAGGATCTGAGCAGCAGAAAACAGAGGCTATCAGAAAGCATATTCAGTATTTCTTTATTTCACTGACTCTAAGAAGTATAGTTTGTCACCTTTTAATATCCCTGAAATTGAGTCTTAGTGGCATGTTGTAGCCACTGCCAGCCAGGTGACAGTTCTGACATGGTTGTCACTACCTTGATTAAATTTATTCACATTGCCCTCATTTCCATTGAGTCTGAAGTATTTTTGGTGCTACAAGTGTTTAGTTAAACACTGTTTAAAATGTTTTCTATAGGCTTGCATGATTTAGCATCAGAGCAGAAGTCATTATATACACAAAAATATACAGAAATAGAAGAGTGGGAATACATTTGATTCAGTGAAGCAAATATTCAACATACAGGAATGACTTGAGCCCCATATTTTCTTACTAATAATAACCATGTGCTTACAGACCTAGGAAAATACACAGAAGTATATGTTGGGTTTTGTTATTAAGATGTATACAAAGGAATTAGCTATGACATGCCAAGCAGAGGAACTGAAAACAAATTGCTAAATGCCTTGGCACTGATGAAAAGCAATGAGTGGCTGGTGAAAACAATCCATGTGTCATGAGGGATTGTCTTTAAAGCATTACATCATAGTTGATAGCATTTATTTCCTCAGTAGAACATAGTTCAATTGTGTATCTTTCAATCAATGGCATCATAGATTTACTAAAATATGGGTTAAATATATTTTTCAATATTGAAAAATTTTTTAAATTATTGGCTTCTTGATAAGAAAGAAAAAGAGGAGGGAGCAAGGAAGGGAGAGAGGGAGGGGAGAAAGAAAAGAGGAAGGAAGGGGAAAGGGGAGGGAGGAAGAAAGCAGGCCAGAAACAATCTTTTAGGATGGCAGAAATAGAAGTATTTCATAACCAAGCAGAGAAGAAGAGATGGTCATGGGAGGACTGGAATCTCTTAGGAAGGAAGCAAGAAAAAGTTTGAGAAGCATTGGTTTAAGATACCCACATTACATTTATGGTTCTTCTATTTATCTTTTGGTGCTGCCTAGGTGGCTCAGTGGTAAAGAATCCATCTGCCAAGCAGGAGACACAGATTGGATCCCTGGGTCAGAAGATCCAGTGGAGGAGGAAATGGCAACCCACCCCAGTATTCTTGCCTGAGAAATGCCATGGACAGAGGAGCCTGGAGGGCTATGGTCCATGGGGTCACAAAGAATCGGACATGACTGAGCAACTAACACACATTTTACATGTCTCCGGGCAAGGCACTAACCTCTCTCAGCCTCAATCCCTCCTCTACAAAACAAAGATAATAATACCTACACTAGAGACTTGGGAAGATTAAAAGTAGCAAAAATACATAGTCTATAAGGCACTTGACTTGTAACTGCTGATTAAATGCTGGGCCCTGTGTTTTCTCAAAGAAAGTTACAATATTTAAGTGAAATCTTGCTGGGAGGTTTATGTCATCTGTCTATAAAGGAGCTTAAGGTGTTAAAATTCCAACCTTGAAACATTGGTATTTAAGATTTTATAACTGGGCAGTGAGCTGATTTGAGTAAAATATCTTGATTTGATGGAGAAGGAAATGGCAACCCACTCCAGTGTTCTTGCCTGGAGAATCCCATGGATGGAGGAGCCTGATGGTCTACAGTCCATGGGGTCGCAAAGAGTCGGACATGACTGAGCGACTTCACTTTCACTTTCACTTTCTTGATTTGATGTGATGTCTCATTTCCAATGTGCTTTAATCACAGATATTTTCCTGAATATAATTCTTCTCTTGGAAGCTGTCACTAGCTGAGAAGTAGTCACCCTCACCTGCTGTTTTCTCTAAAATAAGGAACTGGGAAGAAGCCTGGGGAAAAGACCTCTTCTGTCAGAAGTGATAAATCAGAGTGTATTTTTTCATTGATATCTTAATTTTCATCTCTAATTATAACTTAGAAAAGACTTTGGGAGGAAAGATCAAACCAAGGGAAAGTTTACTTTTATATATTTGAGAGGGAGAGATTAATCTCCAGGAAAATTAAAGGACACCCATCCTTATTTATCCCGTATCCTTTTAGTCTATGTTTAATTTCAACCATCACCAGAGGTGCTCATCATATTAAGGTCAAAATGTCAGAACACATAAAATGTCACAACAATACAATAAATTGGTTAAACAATATAAAAGTCTTTAACACTTTTCTAACTGTCCAGATGTATGACTCAACTCTTCTTTCCAAATTCTTTTTCTTTTTTATGTTTATAAACACTTTATTCAGCTCATTATAGCGGGTGAGTTCCCAGCTAAACACATAGATACAGGTGGGGTATTCCTGGGTTAACGCAGCAGCCAGTGGGTTACACGGGACCAAGCACCAAAGCTGCAGAGTCAAACCTGGCAGAGACCTGAGACGAGGGTGGGCACTGTCCAGACACTGACTGCTGTCCCCTTCTCCCAGCAGGGCACACCACAAGGCACGTCTTCAACTTCCTACCATTGCACTGACGTCAGGGGAACAGATGTTAAAGTGGTGGAACCCAGGTCCTGATGCACCTTAACTGCTGTCGCTTTGTACGTCACCAAGTAGCATGTGAACGAGACTTTGTGAACATTCTGGTCACGGTGAGCCCCAGGGTGCTAAGACTTCTTTCCCCTCAGTGCCTCCTCACCTGTTTTCATTCCTACCTGACTTCTTGACCTTAAGCCACACACCCTGGTGTCCAAAGTCTCACGTACACAATGAAAGTCTCAGCTGACAGCACCTCTGCCCAAAGCAGCGTCTCATGCCGAAAGTCTGTGATGTCAAAGAAAGTGTCTCTTGTTAGCTGTCCCCTGGGAAGAGGGTCATCTACCCTGACCAATGCCTAGTAGAAAGTGAAATTTACAAGACAGATTTAGGGAGTGGAATATGGATCACAATTGGAAACAAACTGCAAGAAGCTGTTGTCTATGGGGACTGGACCAGAAAATGACCCGTCTGCAGACAGTCTCACATGAAGGCTACAAGATTGCTGCTCACGTATTATTAGAAACATACTGGAGCTTACAGCCGATGATCTGCAAACTGCTGAGTAAAACGCTGCCCACAGGTAGGAGATGGTCAGCATTGAGCTCAAATCCTCTCTAAACCTCAGGAAAAATGCTAGATCGGAAGGGGAGTTGCAAGACCTATAGCCTTTCAAGGGCAAGAAAGGCCTGCCAGGATGTCAGAGTTTCATACACAACATTACAAGTTTAATTCTGAACGGCACCTTGAGTTCCACTGGTCACTTTTCTGAATTTATCTGGCAGGAACAAACTTGACGTCTGACTGGGATTTAACTTTTTGGCAAGATAGAAACTTTGGTCACAGCCATAGTTCTATAAAAATGTTTTAAAGAGATTATTATTTCTGATTAAAACAATATTTTTAGCAAGTGATATATAACAGTAACAAGAAAGTAAACATCTTCATATCTAATGTAAGAGCAAAAACTCTACCAGTGTCTTATTTTAAAATACAGCAAGAGTCAGTAGTGTCTATAAACAGTAGAGAGTTCTGCTATAGGGAATCAGAAAAAGAGCAAAATAAGGCACAGCCTGTTATTGTCACAGATTTGTGTTAGGCAGTAGTGTTCTTTCTGGAAGGCACAAATTGGAATCTGATTACCCAGAGGTTTAAAATGAGGGTAATGTCATATGATGAGGACAGTTAACTTGGAACAAATTTCCTTAACTGCAGTCAATGGCAACTAACCAGACAACATTACTGCTAGGTTATAACACTCTGCAACTGAACAAGTCCTCTGCATCAGCCCATTTGTAAATCTGAAAAGGCACTGTGCAAAACGGAGGCTGGGCTGACCACGCTTCTAGTTTGGAGTGCATATTATAAAACAAAGGCACATCTCCCAGGAAACAAACTTTACAGTCACTAACAGAAAAATAATCATTTTAGATAGAACAGTAGGTGAGCTTGATAATATAGCAGGTTCTAAATCTAAAGTCTTGAAGAGGTTTCTTGAACAGCAGGCTGGAGTTTCACTGGTTCTTCAGGAAGATATACTCCACACGACAATGATAATGATGATGATGACCACAACGGTGATTCCTATCGCCCACATCTTGCAATTCTTCCACCAGTATTTTCTCTTCAACTTGGCAGCACTTGTTTCAAATTGGGAGGCTCCTGCCTGTAGTGCATCTGCATGGTCATCCAACTCAGAGAGCTTCTGGTCTCTTTCCAACACTTTATCCACATTGACTCTCATGATGTCCACCACCTCATCCACTTGATTTTGTGTCTGCTGAAGTCTTCTGCTACTGCCAGCGGCAGCGCTTGAACCTGCCGGTGCATTTGTAGTCATTTTGGCGGCGGAGGCAGTCTCAGGATCGGCCGACTGGCACTGCGGGACCGGAGGCCGGGGACCTTCTTTCCAAATTCTTATTGCAGAAGGATACCCATATAGGATTGTGGACAAGGATTATCCCTCTCTCTAAAAATGGTAAGAGACCGTTGTTTCCATTCTTCTCTGATTCACCTTCCTCTTAGGGTTCTCCCACCAAGATTATTACAACCAGAAAAGCAGCATTCAAGGAGATGCTTCTCTTCCTTTTATGCACTGAACTAAGATTGCTAGTAGATCTCATATTTGGTTTCACTTAGAATCACTAAAACACAGTAAAACTTCGAAGAAACTTTATAAGCAAAAATTAGAGAAAAAAATGTAAGTAAATTATAGCATAAGGGAAGAATAAAGTGTAATTCCTTTCTATTTAATTGTATAGACATACATTGACTATCTACAGAGTGCTATCTACACATGGCCAAGAGCTCAGAACTTAGTGAGTGAAGCAGATATATAAACCTATAGTTAATACCTAATATTGTTAGTGCTAAAACAGATGTGTGGAAATAGTTATACTCTCATGCAAGCACGTTTTAAGGTTTTCTGGGCTTACCTCATTCTTATTCTAACTTGAGACCTACATTTTTAATTCAAAGGACCTCAAAGTTTTCAGGACACATGCCTAAATCCATCACTTTCTGGATCCCAGTCCACCTCCACATTTAAAGTATCATTTCATGTACAGCATCAACAATTCCACTCCTAGACACATTTCTTTGCAGTCAAAATGAAGACTCTATTTCTATTCCATTTTCTCCCCACTTCTTAGAAAGTAGAATATAACAGTTAAGAATACAGGCCTGGGATTGAGTCCAGCCTTCATTATTTAATAGTGTGACCCCAGGCAAATTATCTCACTTCTCTGAACCTCAGTTTTTATCCCTTACCTCTTAGGTTTATTTGTAAGTATTAAATAAATTAATGGATAAAAATGATTTACTGAATCTATTGCATGATAAATTTCTAATAAGAGTTCACAATTTATTACATTACTCTTCCCCAGTTAATTAATCCAAAAACAAGCTCATCATACAAGTAAGACCTCATTCTCCCTTCTCAGAGAATGCTATTATCTTCAGTCTCATGCAATAGTACCACACATTAATCATACCATTCACTTAACAAGTTACATATCTACTCTATCCTGGTTGTTATTTAACCATTACCAAGCATTTACTGAAAATAATAAGTAGGTTTTGGAGGAAACTAGCTTCTTGAGGACATTTAAGCCTATTAAGTAATAATAGTAGCAACCACCTATTGGGAAATGCTTTTGTGCTACTGCCATATGGTCTTTCAGAAACTTAGTATTTCCCCACCAACAGGTGGACCTTTATTTCCCTTCCTTTTGAAACTGAATGTGCTATTGTGACTAAGTCAACAAGAAAGTAGCAAAAGAAACATGGCTTTTAAGGGTCGACTGTGGCCATCTCTGGGGATGCTTGCTTTTGGAACCCAGCCATTACTCTGTAATTAAGCCAAGCAAAACATGGACAGATGATATACAGGTATTCTCACCATAGACCCATTGATGCCTTCAGTAACAGCCAATATCAATCCCCAAACAAATGACTAAATGAACCCTGAGATGGTTACAGTCCCAGCTTTCAAACTAAGCCAAAAGACTCTATGTGTAATAGAGATGCACTGTTACCACTGCTCCCACTGTCCTCTCTTCCACTATTCTTTCTTTTTTCACACTAGCCATTTTTTCTCTAAATCTAGTTCTTTATCACTCCACACCTGCAGCATTTCATAAAGATCATAACTACCATCTCTGCTTCCCTCTACTCCCCTAAAACAATCCAACATATAACTAATAACAGATCAACCTTCCTGAAATATTCATTTTATCCTATCACATATCTATTTCAAAGAACTCAAGAGCTTCCCATAGTTGGGTACAGTATGTACAACTGCATAAACTCCAAGTTCAATTCATTTGCTAAGTAATATCCAACTGTCTGCAACCCCATGGACTGCAGCACGCCAGGCTTCCCTGTCCATCACCAACTCCTGGAACTTGCTCAAACTCATGCCCATTGTCAATGATGCCACCCAACCATCTCACCCTCTGTCATCCCCTTCTCCTTCTGCCTTCAATCTTTCCCAGCATCAAGGTCTTTTCCAACTAGTTCTTTGCATCAGGTAGGCAAAGCATTGGAGCTTCAGCTTCAGCAACAGTCCTTCCAATGATTATTCAGGATTGATTTCCTTTAGGATTGAATGATTTGATCTCCTTGCCATCCAAGGGACTCTCAAGAGTCTTCTCCAACACCACAGTTCAAAAGCATCAATTATTTGGCGCTCAGCTTTCTTTATGATCTAACTCTCACATCTATATACATGGCTACTGGAAAAACCATAGCTTTGACTAGATGGACCTTTGTCGGCAAAGTAATGTCTCTTCTTTTTAATATGCTGTCTAGGTCGGTCAGAGCTTTTCTCCCAAGGAGTAAGCATCTTTAATATCATGGCTGCAGTCACCATCTGCAGTGATTTTCAGTTCAGTTCAGTTGCTCAGTCGTGTCCGAGTCTTTGTGTCCGCATGGACTGCAGTACGCCAGGCCTTCCTGTCCACCACCAACTCCCAGAGTTTACTCAAACTCATGTTCATCGAGTTGCTGATGCCATCTAACCATCTTATCTGTCATCCCCTTCTCCTCCCACCTTCAATCTTTCCCAGCATCAGGGTCTTCACAAATAGGTCAGTTCTTCGCATAAGGTGGCCAAAGTATTGGAGTTTCAGCTTCAGCATCAGTCCTTCCAATGAGTATTCAGGACTGATTTCCTTTAGGATGGGCTGGTTGTATCTCCCGGCAGTCCAAGGGACTCTCATGAGCCTCCTCCAACACCACAGTTCAAAAGCATCAATTCTTTGGTGCTCAGCTTTCTTTATGATCCATCTCTCACATCCATACATAACTACTGGAAAAATCATAACTTTGACTAGACAGACCTTTGTTGGCGAAGTAATGTATCTGCTTTTTAATATGCTGTCTAGGTTGGTCATAGCTTTTCTTCCAAGTGGCAAGCATCTTTTAATTTCATGGCTTCAGTCACCATTTGCAGTGATTTTGGAGCCCAAGAAGATAAAGTCTGTCACTGTTTCCATTGTTTCCCCATCTATTTGCCATGAAGTGATGGGACCAGATGCCATAATCTTAGTTTTTTGAATGTTGAGTTTTACGTCAGCTTTTTCACTCTCATCTTACATTTTCATCAAGAAGCTCTTTAGTTCCTCTTTACTCTCTGCCACAATGGTGCTGTCATCTGCATATCTGAGGTATTGATACTTCTGGCATACTTGACTCCAGCTTGTGCTTCATCCAGCCTGGTGTTTTACATGATATACTCTGCATATAAGTTTAATAACCAAAATGACAATATACAGTCTTGTCATACTCCTTCCCCAATTTGAAACCAGTCTCTTGATCCATGTCTGGTTCTAACTGTTGCTTCTTGATCTGCATTCAGATTTCTCAAGAGGCAGGTAAGGTGGCCTGGTATTCCCATTTTTTAAAGAATTTTCCATATTTTTTGTGATCCACACAGGCAAACTCTACTTCAATTTATCTCTTGAATCTTGTCATCATCTTCACTAGACATGGAACTTCTGATGCAGCCATTCAGGATTATTTCTTGTCCCTTTAACGAGACTTCACAAATATGAACCTTGCTCATAATATCACATGCTATAATGCCTTCATCCAGTGGTATGCAAGCCTTTAATCAAACAAGCTCATGACTGTCAATTTTTACATATTTAGGAATTTTTTTCAAGCCAGTTGCTAAACCATTAATAGCTTTAAATTGGCTATGTTGAAAGCAGTATTTACACCATGGAAACTGGAAAACACTACAAATCAGGACATGGCAGAAGGGGGAGGGTGAGCCAGTTTACCAGCACACCATAGCCCTCAAATCTCCAAATTATGTACCCAAATCCATCCACATTTTGGACCTCAGATGAAGTAGAATCAAGATCTTCTTTGGTTGCTCAACGTGCACCTTTTAGCCTCTGAGAGCATCTGTAAATTTATTATTTCTCCTTAAAGTCCCACTCTTTATAAAAGATACTTCCTCAATTAAGGAAGGTGGCTATTTTTGGTTTGGTTTACTTTAAACATAACTTATGGCACTTAGTGGCATGCCATGTGTTTTGTAAGTATCCAAGAATTCAGAATAGGGCTGATACATTGAATCCCTTAAGGATGCTATAGAAATTCCAGAAGTAGGTCCCTAAAGACTTTACCACAACTTTACCAAGTAAGAAAGACAGACGTTCAGGGAAGATATTGTAAGTCTATATAATATTGATCTTTCAAAAATAGATTTGAAATAATTGGCATACAAACACAGATACACACCCAAAAAAAACTTAATAAAATACAGACAGAAAAATCAGATAAAAGAAAAATACATTTGTGCTAACTAAAATATTAAATGCTATATTTAACTATTGCATTTTTCCCTCTGCTCTGTCATCCAGGGCAAATAAATGAGAATACATAGAGTTACATTATTAGAAATGTGAATTTCTCATTATAGAAAGGGGGAAACATTCATGGAAAGAGATAACATTTTCCTCTGTTAAATTATATTAATAAAAGGCATGTATTTCTGAAGCTTCATATATGAGATAATAAGTGATATAATGGACAAGATCTCCCACAATTTTACAAAAGAGGTCCAAAATAAGCAGTTTCTTACAGTGGGCCTCAGTCACAACTAAGGGCATAACCTCAAAGCATAACTCCTTCAAGGTGTCTGTGTAATAGGCTAAGATAACTAATCCATGTGTATAGGCACCTAATGGTTTAATATAATCTAAGGGAGTTGAAAGTAATGTATATATAGTAATCTGATAAATTATATAAGTAGATAATAGTATAATCCTTATACAACATCCCTATATGTCATTCCTTTCAAGAAGGCATTTGGTAGGAAATAAAGAATTCCGAAGCCAGGAATGTTGCCATTCTGTAAAAGATTCAGGTCATATCTGTCAAATTCCTCTCTCCAGCAAGGGCGGTAAAAAGATATATGCCTTAAAAGTGGTGATTCTTATCCAGAGAATCAGAGGAGAGGTCAAATACCAGAATGGTCTTGCAGTCAGAGAGCTAAAGCAGAAACTTGTCCAAAAGAGGCCCAAAACAGCCCCCAAATGGATCAGTAACACAGAAAGGATGAGCACAAGAAAAAGAAATCTATCATACATTATGACAAGGAGAAAACAGAGATGAATATCAGAGTTGTAGAAGCTAAAACATGGCTGCAATTTTGCATGCCACCACCATTTGTTTGAGTAGATGAGGCAGATACATTTAAAGAGATTGGATGTGATGAACAAAATCTACATTTTTAAAAAATAAGAAGGTAGAATGGCTACTATCCTTCCTATTAAAAATATCAAGTCATTTAACCAGCTATTCCCTCTGGTATGAAAGGCCATTCCAGTTTTCCATTATAACAGAAAAAGCATATCTATTAGATGTTTTCACAAGAATTTTTCTCAGCTCTGGACTGTTTGAGCCAAGCATTTAAACAAGTGCTTGACAGAGTCTCAGGAGTATCCACCAAGACCGTGAGATAGACAGACATTTTTATTTTGGTCTGAAATACTTTCTCACATGTATTACCAGTCACCTATTGTGGAAGGAATACCTCCTTTATGCTCCAACACATTAGTTGGCTCTAAACAAAGTTCACATATGGCACCTGCCAGTTGAATGCAGAATGACCCCCAGGCGACTGAAGGACTTAACTTGTTCACTGATACTGTCCAAGCAAATTGGTGAATGTCTGCCATGGGCAAAGATCTTAATCTAGTAAATATGGAATCATATATATATATTTTTTAACAAGAGGCAGATACTGGAACCTAGTCCCTCTTAAGGCCACACCTACTATGAGACAATAAAACCAAGCCATCTCTGTGTAGGATACTTTTTCTCCTTCTATGTATTACAATACATACAAAAAAGATGTCCTTTTCATTATAGGGGACAGGAATGCAAAAGTAGGATGTCAAGAAATACCTGAAGTAACAGGCAAATTTGGCCTTGGAGTACAGAATGAAGCAGGACAAACTTTTGCCAAGGGAATGCACTGGCTATAGCGAACACAATCATCAACAACACAAGAGAAAATTCTACACATGGACATCACCAGATGGTCAATACCAAAATCAGACTGATTATATTCTTTGCAGCCAAAGAAGGAGAAGCTCTATACAGTCAGCAAAAACAAGACCAGGAGCTGACTATGGCTCAGAGCATAAACTCCTTATTGCCAAATTCAGACTGAAATTGAAGAAAGTAGGGAAAACCTCTAGACCACTTAAGCAAAAGTGAAAAGTGATGTCGCTCAGTCATGTCCGACTCTTTGCAACCCCATGGACTGTAGCCTAAAAGGCTCCTCCATCCATGGGATTTTCCAGGCAAGAGTACTGGAATGGGTTGCCATTATGACCTAAATCAAATCCCTTATGATTATGCAGAGGAAGTAACAAATAGATTCAAGGCATTAGATCTGATAGACAGAGTACCTGAAGAACAATGGATGGAGGTTCATGACATTGTACAGGGGGCAGGGATCAAAATTATCTCTAAGAAAAAGAAATGCAATTTCTGGTCTTACATTTAGATCTTTAATACATTTTGAGTTTATTTTTGTGTGTGGTGTTAGAAAGTGATCTAGTTTCATTCTTTTACAAGTGGTTGACCAGTTTTCCCAGCACCACTTGTTAAAGAGATTGTCTTTACTCCATTGTATATCCTTGCCTCCTTTGTCAAAGATAAGGTGTCCATATGTGTGTGGATTTATCTCTGGGCTTTCTATTTTGTTCCATTGATCTATATGTCTGTCTTTGTGCCAGTACCATACTGTCTTGATGACTGTGGCTTTGTAGTAGAGCCTGAAGTCAGGCAAGTTGATTCCTCCAGTTCCATTCTTCTTTCTCAAGATTGCTTTGGCTATTCGAGGTGTTTTGTATTTCCATAGAAATCTTGAAATTATTTGTTCTAGTTCTGTGAAAAATATCGCTGGTAGCTTGATAGGGATTGCATTGAATTCGTAAATTGCTTTGGGTAGTATACTCATTTTCACTATATTGATTCTTCCCATCCATGAACATGGTATATTTCTCCATCTACTAGTGTCCTCTTTGATTACTTTCATCAGTGTTTTATAGTTTTCTATATATAGGTCTTTAGTTTCTTTAGGTAGATATATTCCTAAGTATTTTATTCTTTTCGTTGCAATGGTGAATGGAATTGTTTCCTTAATTTCTTTTTCTACTTTCTCATTATTAGTGTATAGGAATGCAAGGGATTTCTGTGTGTTGATTTCATATCCTGCAACTTTACTATATTCATTGATTAGCTCTAGTAATTTTCTGGTGGAGTCTTTAGGGTTTTCTATGTAGAGGATCATGTCATCTGCAAACAATGAGTTTTACTTCTTCTTTTCCAATTTGGATTCCTTTTATTTCTTTTTCTGCTTTGATTGCTGTGGCCAAAACTTCCAGAACTATGTTGAATAGTAGCAGTGAAAGTGGGCACCCTCATCTTGTTCCTGACTTTAGGGGAAATGCTTTCAATTTTTCACCATTGAGGATAATGTTTGCTGTGGGTTTGTCATAGATAGCTTTTATTATGTTGAGGTATGTTCCTTCTATTCCTGCTTTCTGGAGAGTTTTTATCATAAATGGATGTTGAATTTTGTCAAAGGCCTTCTCTGCATCTATTGAGATAATCATATGGCTTTTATTTTTCAATTTGTTAATGTGGTGAATTACATTGATTGATTTGCGGATATTGAAGAATCCTTGCATCCCTGGGATAAAGCCCACTTGGTCATGGAGAACATAGGCAAAACACTCTCCGACATAAATCACAGCAGGATCCTCTATGATCCACCTCCCAGAATTCTGGAAATAAAAGCAAAATAAACAAATGGGATCTAATTAAAATTAAAAGCTTCTGCACAACAAAGGAAAATATAAGCAAGGTGAAAAGACAGCCTTCTGAATGGGAGAAAATAATAGCAAATGAAACAACTGACAAGCAACTAATCTCAAAAATATACAAGCAACTTATGCAACTCAATTCCAGAAAAATAAACGACCCAATCAAAAAATGGGCCAAAGAACTAAATAGACATTTCTCCAAAGAAGACATATGGATGGCTAACAAACACATGAAAAGATGTTCAACATCACTCATTATTAAAGAAATGCAAATCAAAACCACAATGAGGTACCATCTCACACCAGTCAGAATGTCTGCGATCCAAAAATCTGCAAGCAATAAATGCTGGAGAGGATGTGGAGAAAAGGGAACCCTCCTACACTGTTGGTGGGAATGCAAACTAGTACAGCCACTATGGAAAACAGTGTGGAGATTCCTTTAAAAATTGCAAATAGAACTGCCATATGACCCAGCAATCCCACTGCTGGGCATACACACCGAGGAAACCAGAATTGAAAGAGACACATGTACCCAAATGTTCATTGCAGCACTGTTTATAATAGCCAGGACATGGAAACCACCTAGATGTCCATCAGCAGATGAATGGATAAGAAAGCTGTGGTACATATACACAATGGAGTATTACTCAGCCGTTAAAAAGGATTCATTTGAATCAGTTCTGGTGAAATGGATGAAACTGGAGCCTATTATACAGAGTGAAGTAAGCCAGAAAGAAAAACACCAATACAGTATACTAACACATATATATGGAATTTAGATAGATGGCAATGATGACCCTGTATGCAAGACAGCAAAAAAGACACAGATGTGTATAGCGGACTTTTGGACTCAGAGGGAGAGGGAGAGGGTGGGATGATTTGGGAGAATGGCATTGAAACATGTATACTATCATGTAAGAATTGAATCACCAGTCTATGTCCGATGCAGGATACAGCATGCTTGGGGTTGGTGCACGGGGATGACCCAGAGGGATGTTGTGGGGAGGGAGGTGGGAGGGGGGTTCATGTTTTGGATCGCATGTACACCCGTGGTGGATTCATGTCAATGTATGGCAAAACCAATGCAATATTGTAAAGTAAAATAAAGTAAAAATAAAAATTAAATAAATAAATAAATAAAATAAAGTAATTATTGATTAAAAAAAAGAAAAAGAAATTCAAAAAAGCAAAATGGTTGTCTGAGGAGGCTTTCCAAATAGCTGTGAAAAGAAGAGAAGCAAAAGGCAAAGGAGAAAAGAAAAGATATACCCAACTGAATGCAGAGTTCCAAAGAGTAGCAAGGAGAGAGAAGAAAGCCTTTCTCAGTGGTCAGTAAAAAGAAATAGAGGAAAAGAACAGAATGGGAAAGACTACAGATCTCTTCAAGAAAATTAAAGATACCAAGGGAACATTTCATGCAAAGATGGGTACAATAAAGGACAGAAATGATATGGACCTAACAGAAGCAGAAGATATTAAGAAGAGGTGGCAAACATACACGAAAGAATTATACAAAAGAGATCTTCACGACCCAGATAACCATGACTGTGTGATCACTCACCTAGGGTCAGACATCCTGGAATTCAAAGTCAAGTGGGCCTTAGGAAGCATCACTGCAAACAAAGCTAGTGAGGTAACGGAATTTCAGTAGAGCTATTTCAAATCATAAAAGATGATACTGTGAAAGTGCTACACTCAATATGCCAGCAAATTTGGAAAACTCAGCAGTGGCCACAGGACTGGAAAAGGTCAGTTTTCATTCCAATCCCAAAGAAAGGCAATGCCAAAGAATGCTCAAAGTACCCTACAATTGCCCTCATCTCACACGCTAGTAAAATAATGCTCAAAATTCTCCAAGCCAGGCTTCAAGAGTACATGAACCATGAACTTCCAGATGTTCAAGCTGGATTTAGAAAAGGCAGAGGAACCAGAGATCAAACTGCCAACATTCGTTGGACCATAGAAAAAGCAAGAGAATTCAAGAAAAACATCTATTTTTGCTTTATTGACTACCACAAAGCCTTTGACGGTGTGGATCACAACAAACTCTGAAAAATTCTTCAAGAGATCGGAATACCAGACCACTTGACTTGCCTTTTGGGAAATCTGTATGCAGGTCAGGAAGCAACAGTTAGAACTGGACATGGAACAACAGACTGGTTCCAAATCAGGAAAGGAGTACGTCAAGGTTGTATATTGTCACCCTGCTTATTTAACTTCTATGCAGAGTACATCATGAGAGACTCTGAGCTGGAAGAAGCACAAGATGGAATCAAGATTACCAGGAGAAATATCAATAATGACAGATATGCAGATGATACTACCCTTATGGCAGAAAGTGAAGAACTAAAGAGCCTCTTGAAGAAAGTGAAAGAGGAGAGTGAAAAAGTTGGCTTAAAATTCAACATTCAGAAAACTAAGATCATGACATATGGTCCCATCATTTCATGGCAAACAGATGGGAAAGCAATGGAAACAGTGACAGACTTTATTAGGGGGGAGGGGTCCAAAATCACTGCTGTTGGTGACTGCAGCTGTGAAATTGAAAGACATTTGCTCCTTGGAAGAAAAGTTATGACAAACCTAGATAGCATATTAAAAAGCAGGGACATTACTTCGCCAACAATGGTCTGTCTCGTCAAAGCTATGGTTTTTCCAGTAGTCGTGTATGGATGTGAGAGTTGGACCATGAAGAAAGCTGAGCACCAAAGAATTGATGCTTTTGAACTGTGGTGTTGGAGAAGACTGCTGAGAGTCCCTTGGATTGCAAGATCCAACCAGTTCATCGTAAGGGATTTCAGTCCTGCATATTCATTGGAAGGACTGATGCTGAAGCTGAAACTCCAATATTTTGTCCACCTGTTGCAAAGAACTGACTCATTTGCTAAGACCCTGATGTTGGGAAAGATTGAAGGTGGGAAGAGAAGGGGATGAAGAGGATGAGATGGTTGGATGGCATCACTGACTCAATGGACATGAGTTTGGGTAAACTCCAGGAGCTGGTGAAATACAGGGAGGCCTGGTGTGCTGCAGTCCATGGAATCGCAGAGTCGGACACAACTGAGCGACTAAACTGAACTGATGTATTATGATGGAAGAAAAAATTATTCTATGTTCCTTTCAACCATAAAGTTCCCTACTTTAGTTATAACAAAATTTGTAAGTTAGCATAGCAAGAGATCAAGAGAAACAGATCACTCAAAGCAGAACAATTATACATATCCAAAGGTGGAATGGACATAGTGAAGATGTAATAAGTTAATACTCAGTGGGGATTTTGTCTTTGGAAATGGATACTACATGGAGCTGATATTGCAAAGTGATAATATTGGGAACAGGATTTAAATACCTATTTAAATACAGTGTAGATAGAATTGATTACATATATGATATCTTCCAATCCTAAAGTACTATGCTCCTTGATATTGGTAGTCTTTTGTCCAAAATCTTTCCCTGGATTTCTGAGCTCTTTCTGCTAAGTATTCTTGGTTGGATTATTGACCTCTACAACCTAATTTATTCCCATGTTTGTTCTTATCTTACCTTTCCCACACACATAGACATTCTCATTCTTTACTCCTGCATTCAGTCATTTATGGCTAGTACTGGTATTGCAGAAGACTCTTGAGAGTCCCTTGGACTGCAAGGAGATCCAACCAGTCCATTCTGAAGATCAGCCCTGGGATTTCTTTGGAAGGAATGATGCTAAAGCTGAAACTCCAGTACTTTGGCCACCTCATGCGCAGAGTTGACTCATTGGAAAAGACTTTGATGCTGGGAGGGATTGGGGGCAGGAGAAGAAGGGGACGACAGAGGATGAGATGGCTGGATGGCATCACTGACTCGATGGACGTGAGTCTGAGTGAGCTCCAGGAGTTGATGATAGACAGGGAGGCCTGGCATGCTGTGATTCATGGGGTCGCAAAGAGTCGGACACGACTGAGTGACTGAACTGAACTGAATCTTTCTTCTTACCTGGCTGTGGCCTCCTTGTTTGCACATATATCCGACCATGGCCTATATCCCAAAATGATAATTGTTCAGACATGAGTCTAATTAATTTTTACAATGATGACTGATTCTATATAACTCTAAGTGACTCATTTTTCTTTAGGAAACAGAGATGAACTTTTCAAAGTTTAATATCTTTAGAGTAGAGCTAAGGTTCCTTCTAGCTCTCAAATTCTATGTGTTGAATTACGAGCTTACCCAACCAAACAATCCTCCAACTGAGTTCTGGAACAAATACAAACTAGAACAAAAGAGTTTGACAGTTGGGATAGTGACATATCTTTTATACTGATAAATCTACTATTGAAGAATGTGATTTACATATTTAGTAACTGGGATTTCTATTGCTGGACATCAGATGTAGACACTTTTGCCCATCCAGTCATAGGCATCATCAGAGCACTACAGGCTTTAGGACATAGAGTAGCAGAATAGAATGCATACCCCTGATATAGATAGGTATGCTCCAGAAGAAAAAAGAGGGCAAAGAGATAAACTATGCTGGCTTAACTTCACTCCCTGTCTCACAATCAGCAACTCTTCCTTGCTACAAAGGGAAGTATAATGGATGAGACAAGAGCCCAGAAATTGGAAACCAGAGGAGGAAGGCAGAAGGGCCTCCCTTTCCCAGAACCAAGGATTATAATTAAATTAAGAGACAGCATGCAAGGATTTAGATTATTTACCCCTAGTCACTTGAGGGTGATCATGTCAAGACTGGTGTAGGTGAGCAGTGAGAGAGGTTCAGGGAAGAGATCTGTGAGAACAAACGTGTGTCACCAACCACCTCCTACACAAATATTCTTACTGATCATTTAGCAGGACTATTACCTGTCATATATTATCCTATTATCTAAAAGTCATGTCCTCTTATTATCTTCTTTAAGAAATTCTCAAGCTCTGGGACACAAAACAAAATATAATGGGCCCTGCCCTCAAGGAGTTTATGCTCTAGAAGGCCGGAGTTATAAAGGCAATTGTCAAGAAACAACTCAAATAAATCAGGAAAAGAACTATAACCAAAACAAGCACATGACATGAAGGAAGCCCAAAGAAGAACTCTTAAATCATATTACTAAAGGCTTACAGTGAGAAGGTGATATGTATCCTGGGCTTAGAGGATGACTTAGAGGCACAAACATAGGAAATGTGAAGGAAACGATACACAGAATGATGAAAGGGGCACAGGAGAACATAGAGCATCTGAGAATAACATTCATTCAGAAGGACATGGTAGATTTGCTTTCTTTTCAATTTTAGAGAAAAATTGGAAGTTGGACAGCTTCTAGTAATCTAGCAAATAATCTGGGCAAGAAATAAGGGGAACCTAAGACAATAAAATGCAAACAGGAAGGGGTAGATTTGGATGATACTGAAGTGTTAGAATCAGTAGGACTTATGTGGAGACAGAGGAGTAAAGGATTACTTCTAAACTGTCAAATCAGTTGCCGAGCCGGACGACTTAATCTCCTAAAGCAGAGTCTTTCCTCCAAAGCTACTTCACTCTGTTTGCAACCTGTACTCCCCCAAAAACTACTCACCAAAAAATGAAATATTTCAGAGAGTCTGGCATATGCAGAGTTGTATGCCTGTGTTGTGCTAGTATCACAGCCCTAGATTTTCATGAAGAATTAATTGCATTTACAAGGTCGGTATGAACTGTATGTATCCTCCTTCCTCTTCATGTCATATTATAATCACTCAGATCTTGATAATTAACATGACAACTGACCCTTTGACAATCATATTAAACTGTGTGACTTTTTCTACCTCCCATGCAACATTCCAATTACATGTGTGATAGGGTATGGAAGGCTTTCTCCTTTATACACTGGCTGGGGCTAAAATATTTGGGGTGTCAGATGGCATCAGGCACTCTATTCTACATACAGCTCAACCTAATCCATACCCGCAGTGGAAAGGATGTCTGACAGAAAATCTATGGCTCAGGCTCTAGCATAGAAAACATTAATACAAACATCCTCTGCCCAAAGGACTTGGCATTTACTACACTTTCTCCTGGAAGCACAAGGTTCCTGTGCCAAAGGTCAGGGGCAGAGGGATTAACTTTTCCCATATATTTTAGTAAACTGTCCATCACATCAGAAGTGCAAGCACACACACATACACAGGCACTTCACTTATTGTAGCTGATTATGAAAAAGGTCAGCTGAGTGATTTGCTGCCAAACACACACACACACACACACACACACACACACACCTGCTAATATCAGGAAAACAGAAAAGGAATGACCAGCTTTTAGATTTAAAACGACAAAGAAAATCCAGTCATTCCTGTCAATAGATTCTACTGCTTTCAAAGGTTGAAATTCAAGGATGTTCACTTTTTAGTTCAACAGGTCATTTATCACCAAAAAACTTTGTAAAGCAAGAAAATAAAACAAAAAACTGTGTGTATGCCAAATGTCAATAGATATTAATAAGTGAATTATTTGATAAATAATGCTTGATGATTACTTCAACACTCCAAATATATTACAATATGTTTATAAAAATCTTTTTTGGTAATCTATATATGCAACTTAGCAAAGAATATGGCACTTACCAAAAAATAAAATATTTCTTTCCTGGTTTTTCTATTTGCTTGGGGATCTAGAACACTGCATATATGATATAAAGTGAATATACTTACATATTGCAAATGCTTTATAAATTATATTAGATAAACATACATATATTTATACATGATATATCCCATGTTATAAATTATAAGGCACATGAAATGTAACATGCTGAAAATACATGAATATTTATAAGTATATATTTTTCTAAGTTATCATATGTCTATTCTTCCATTTTGTACATTAACTTTCCCCAAAATTAAAATCTATCTAGGGTGATAAAAACATACACCCAGGTGGAGCATAAAGAAAGTTCTCTCATCACCACTCCTCCTTTCCACTGTCTTTTGAGTGCATTTTGGGAGTCCCAGGGAAGTATTTAATCACCAACCATGAGTGATGTCATCCCCTTCTGTGACATCCTCACATCTGCTACAGAGCACACACTGCGAATTTAATACAACATCTCCCATAGGGTCAGATAAAAAGGAAAACCTTCTTTCCTCCACCAATAGGTTTGAATGATGCAAAGCAGGTCAGGTTGGAAAGGAAAAAAAAAAGGTGCTCTGCAAAATTCAGAGCCAAGAAAGAGTTCACATTGAGTCTGTGACAGAGCCTGCCTTTAAAGAGCCCTCCCATCAGTAGAAAGTGCTATTCTCCAGGTGATATCACACGTATTTTTAATGCCAATTCGTGTCAGTTATTGACACTATGTTTTGACGGTAAGAGGAATTAAAATGATTCTGAATACCTGAGGTGGCTCTATTGACACATCAGATTACCCTTAATGTTTTAACAGCAAAGCAAAGTGGAGCAAAGCAATCACCCTACCATGTCTGGCTTGTTAAAGCCCTTTTCAGCCAAGACGGTGTACCTTCAGAGGAAGAGACATCTCAAATAGAATCAGTAGGCTTTGAATGTAAAAAAATGAAAAGACTCAGAATAACAGATTTCTGACCCTTTAAAGGTTATGTTTCTTCTTTTCAGTGAGACTATACAAAAACTGGCTTTTTATCGAGCTCTCAGAATTTCCTCTGTTGGGAATTTCCTGTCTCAAGAAGGAGGAGAACAAGCATAGCAGCTGTGGCAGGACCTGAGCTCCAAAGCCAGAAGGCTCCTAAGGTCCCCCTGGAGAGCAGCAAGGATCTCTGGATCTGTGCTTTAGACAAGGTATGTTAGAACAAGGGGTCTACGGTGTGCAGGGTTTCATGAATTGTCACTTGCGCATGCAATTGTAAATCTTTTAGTCATGCAGAAGGGGCCTGCTTATAGAAGGTCAGTAGTACAATTTGTTAAGAATTATTCCCAAAGCTGAAGTCTACACAGAGAAAGTACAAAGAACAATGAAAATTTAGCTCCTATCAGGCCAATGGGGATGGTAATTTTAACATCCTTTTTCTCTCTTTTAAGACAAAAATATCACCAAAGCAGATTCTACCAAGAGGGCTGGATATGCTTTCAGGGAGAATGAACTAATAGCCCTGTCCTTATCATTTTCTCAAACTCCCCCTCAAAAAAAAAAAAAAGTGCTTTGGTAGGGAACACCTGATACTTAATACCAGTGGAATTACATCTCGAAATTCCTAGACTTAACAGGAATTACCATAGAACAGGAATTTGTTACTAAGATGTACCAATTCTTATTTGTCTATTTACAACTGAATAGTTACTCTTCATTTTTGTTTTTCAAGATTTTTTTTCCACCTGATTCAATGCAACCTAGAATAGAAAGTCTGTTCACACCCAGGACTATGGGATTTCCAAAACATTTTTTTTCATCAGTGTGTTTATATATGAATCTAAGTGAGAGAAAGCTGATAATTCTCCCTAAAAGACATATTTTGAAGCTATCTGTGGAAAACAGGCAAGCCATTGCTCGCCTAGTGCTGGTAATCACAAAGCATTTTTCTGAAAGCTTTGTAAATGCTTTTTGCCCTACAGATAAGAGATTTAAAGTAGACAGAAATAAATGACAGGGCTCACAGTGACTTCCCTCTATGGCACTGCTGCTTGCCTAGCAGGCTGAAAACTCCAGGCTTTTCATCGTTCCTGTCAGGTTTGACTCTCCTGCTGCAAGCCAAGATGTGATGCAAGGAAGGCAGTGCGGAGAAAAGAATGTGAACAGGATCCTAGTCAGCCAGACTCAGGGCTGAACCCAGCTCTACACTTACCAGCTGGGAAGCCCAGCTTCTTCTATGGTAAAATCAGGATGATAAATCCATGACAGATTGTGATTAGGAATAAATTAAAGTACCTGGACTAGTGCTTGAAACATAGGAGCTGGTTATTTCACAACTGCCTCATTGTGAAAACAATCAATATAACAACTTATATTTACACACCAAAGTGAGAAGTCCCACAAAGCACAACCTACTTATCACTTTACTTGGGCATGCATGCACGGTCAGTCGCTTCAGTCGTGTCCGGCTCTTTGCGACCCTATGGACACTATGTAGTCTGCCAGGCTCTTCTGTTCATGGGATTCTCCAGGCAAGAATATTGGAGTGGGTTATCATGCCCTCCTCCAGGGGATCTTCCAAACCCAGGGTTTGAACCCACATCTCTGACGTCTCCTGCATTAGCAAGTGGGTTCTTTACCCCTAGAGCCGCCCAGGAAGCCCCTTACTTAGGCATATATGCCTTCAAATTCCCAGCAGTATCAGCCAGCTTTTAACGAACTCCCCACTGCAGAAGTCATTAGCTATATTTTCTTCCCTAAATGCATTCTGTGCAACCAAGATTGGGCTCACAGTGGAATGGATATCTAACATGCTGACCGCCGAATTTTCAGCCCTGCTAAAGCTCCAGAGTATGGACAGAAGCTACCTGAACTAGAAAAAAGTTTTTGGTAATTCTCATGCTCATAATTAGTTTAGTATGATTTAAAAAAAAAAAAAAAGATGTTCCTCCTATAGCCACGGTAGTTTCTTAGTACTCTCCCTAACCTAGAGGGATGCAGCCTTAGCTCTGTCCATGGTACCTCCACACCGAGCCTGCGGGACCGAGGCACACTTAGCCCAGACATCGTCAACTTTTGTATCCACCACTCCCCCCACTGACGGGCAGAATGAAATTCTGAAGACCCATGTGCTCTGTTCCTGCTTTTTCCTCTCCCAAAGGCCCACTCTCAAAATATATATTCTAGCTTTACCATTTCTTGATTTCCCTTCTCCATCCCCTGCCCCAAACTTCCTTTTTCTGATCACTACCCACATCAACATAGAACTGTTCAACAAAAAGGATTATACCACATTTTAAAAAAATTTTAGTTATATATGTAGACATATACATACATACACTTGATAGCCACCTTAAAAATAAATATATATACTCTAATATATTTATTTTATCTCTTTTGCAAGAAGCTAGGAAGAAAAGGTAGAAAGAGAGAGAGGAATTTCTCTTTCTTCAGTTTTTCATATAAGTGTTACTACTTCTATGCCCTATAGTACTCTCCAATTGTAAACTGCTGCTGGCTTTCTTAGGATCAATATGTAACAGAAGTCCAGATCAAATCTGAATTAAGATCAAATCCTCTTTCAGTTCTATGTCTACACATTGCCAAATCGCCCCAAACAATAGAGATCATCTCTCCAAAGTGACCTCCTCAACCACCAACCAGATCAAGTTTTGCTTTGTACCGTTGTATCCACATGTTGATTCAACAAATACACATTGAATAACTAAGGGGTGTGCTGCATAGGGTATACAAAAATATATAAAGCACTATTACTAACCCTAAAGAGCTCAGAATAAATAAGGGAGACCGAGAAACCAGCAGTTAAGCTACCTGGATGGATACAATATCAATATTATGCCCAGGACACTAGGAGGGCTGGAGAAAAAAACATAATTTGAACTAAGAAGTAATGGCAGGCTTCCCAGATTCCAAACCAGGTTCTAAAGGTTAAAAGGTGTTCTTAGCAACATGGAAGTATGAAATAGAACTATACATATGGAAAAATTGCTCTTTATCTAGTGAAAGGACCTCAGAGGGTAGGAAATAGGATTAAAGAAGCAAGCACAGCTAGATCATGAAGAATTTGGGGTGCTAAATTTATCCTGTGGGCAATAAGGGCTGTCACAGAATTTTAACCAAGGAAGTGATGTAATCATATTTGCATTTAAAAAGCAATGGCCATGGGCTAAAGGCTAAATTTAAGTGATAGAGGGTATAGCCAGGGAGCCAGGGCATCTAGTAACCCAAGCAAGAACTGCTAAAGCAGTTGACTTGGCTATAAAAGAGTAAGGAATGTGGGAGCTAAGACTCAACAAGCCATTTATAGCTATTAAGTGAGAATGAAAATGGACAAAATGATGACTCTTAAGTGTCTATCTTTTGTAGAACAATTGTGTCATCCCTAAGACAGGGACCGTGAAAGGATGAACACATTTGGAGGAAAAATGAGCAGTTCAATTTGGACTTTGAATTTAGGCACCCATGAAATATAGGAGTCATCTCTAGACAGTTAGATGCATACTTCTGGAAATCAGGAGAGGATCTAGGCGGGGGGGGGTGGGGAACATTGACAACAGAGTTGATATTGAGTTTCCCAGATACTCACTATTAACAGAACATCTCCTTTCTGCTTTTCTTTTGCCCTTCTTTTTCACTTCAGTGTTGTTTACTCTCTAACCCACAATCACTTTCAATCATTGTACAATTAATCAAATATTGCTTCCTGTGACCTCTACTATATACTAAAGCAAAAGAAAGTAAGAAAACTAATGAGATCAACCAATTTTAGTATAATCAATTTAGTAAATTTTTGTTGTTGTAAGAGAGCAGGTGTTCCACACAAGTTAACAAAGCACTCTGAACATTAAGTTCTAAAAGACAGTTTCATGTTTTCCTCCTTAGAGTATTACCAAAAAGCATTTTGCTTTATTTTATTATTTACCAAATACCCACACACATTAGTAAAATAGGGCTTCATGTGCTACTTGCTCTTTCTTATCTTTTCCAGAATAATTACCAAGGATGATCATTCATATATGCAATACAGAAACAGTCAAGAGAGGACTTTTGGGATTCCTGAGACATCAGTTGCAACTCTGCATAACACCCATCTTTGGATGGGAATGTCCATGGCTCTTGCCACTGTTTCAGGTTTAGAGATGAAGGTGTGGAGAATCTACTCAAACTACAAATTATTTTGAATTGGACACACATGCTATGCATTTGTGGAAAGCCGAGCATTTGGCACCTGTCACATGTCCCATCAACAAATGTAGGAGAAAATGACTTTTCCCCTTCAAGCCCTATGCTGCAGAAAAACCATCATGACTGTTCTTCTCTGGTATTATATTTTGTGGGAGGAGAAAGGTTCATTTCAAATTACTTTATTATCTGTGAAAAGTGCTAAAAACATGCTTCACTGCACTTAGAAGCATGGAATGCACCACTCCCTTGTAAAATCCATTTGAGGGGCTTTCAGGGCAGGATGGTGCTCCCCGCTCCTGGGTCAGGCTGCCAGCATGAGCTACTGGTGTTCTGAGCCATGGGATCAATTTAAGGAGTCCCAAAGGCCTGTCACAGGGAGAGCCTTGGAAAGACAGCACTAAATGCCGCTGCAGTATCTAAAGGCTGGGCCTAGAGGTATTTGAGTCCACCAGAGGTAACACTTGGGCCAGTGGACATATGTATTTTTAAAACAAATCAAGTCCCTTTCTTTCACAAGAACCTCATTTCTCATTACTGGAGTTGTGCAGGGCAACAGCCAGTTTTTCATCCAGTTTTGCACTAATGTAACGCTTGTCAATAGTCAATTGGTCCCATTTGATACAGGGCTTACACATACCAAGGGACTTCGTTACAATCACCCAACGTGTCAGGCCCTGATTAAAGTTGTTTTTCCTGCAGGGCTTAGGGATCCATATCTATTTTGCTGCTCTCCAGCTGTCTCATAACTCAACTAAGAAGCTTTCCTTCAAAGCTAGGCTTTTTGGTTGGCACCTGTTTTTACACAGCAATATTACTACTACCCAATTACAAAACATTTTTTTCAGAGATTTATATATTTTTCTTCAGCTTCGAAGCAATTGACACCCACCATATCTAAACCAATGTTGTATTTCTCAGCTGAAAGAGAATAGAAGACTTTGGCATCAAACCCATTTACTCTTCTGTACTCTAATTTTATATATATATAATATCATTGTATTGACAATCAGCCTTGGACCAACTACAAGGCAAAGAAATATTTATTCAGGGCTTCTCCATACAGAGGGAAGCAGTGTTGTTATGAAATCCACAAGCGCTTTCCATAGGTTTTGATAAATATTTGCCCTGAAACTGGAAGGCAAGTAGACTTCAGAGACAACATAGGAAACAAAGAACAGGTAACCTACAGTGAAAGCCAGAGCTTGGGCGGGACAGATTTCAGAGTAGAATAATTTCAGGAAATCATTAGTTAAGGTAGAATCCAGGTACTCAGATAAATTATATGCAGTGAGAAAAATAAAGTATCAAGTACCCACCCTAGAAATCAGGACACATCTCCATCAGAGTTTAAGGTAAGGTTATGGTCGGAAACAGATCAGTAATAATAATAAGAAAGCAAGCATCCAGGCAAGGAGAGAAGTACCTAGGGATTGAGTACCCAGAGCAGCATTACAAAATCAAAAGATAAGGAGGGCAAGATTTTTTAAAAATCACTGTGGTAGCCACAGGCTGCTACCAGTAGAGAGAGCTTCTAGAGAGGCGATCATCTGCCCCAGTCAGGAGCCTGAGCATTTCTGCGAAGGCTGAAACAATTCCACAGCAGAACAACCTGTAAGAAGCAAAGATTGCAGCTAGACAAATGAAGAAACCTGACCTGCAAATCCAAACAAATGAGTTTAACACAAGATGTTCCTTCCCCTCAAAGCTTTGCCTTTTCCTTTTTAGAACTGAATTGATTTTAATGGAAACTGTCCACTGATTTGTGGGTCTATTCTATGGATTCCATATGAGAGACCTGCCTGTATCTTTGAGTCATGCTACTTCCCCCAGCTTCTCTAAATTCTTGGGGGAATTAGGAGTGGATACCACAATGTAGAACAGGCAAAGGAAAGACTGGAGGTCAAGTCCAAGTTTTAACCTCTGCTGCACAATCCACTCAGAGTTTGAATCTGGAATGTCTTTAAATTTGAGGAATTGCTTTAGAATCCTCGTTTTAAAGGAACCAGGGATGCCATTATTCATGAGAATGATTCATGGAGATTTGGGATTAATCAAGGTGTTAATACTCAAACTTAAGAAAAGACTGCAGAAAAAAATCTATTCTTTTCTTAGGAGCCAATTGCTTTAATAATATATATGGTAACAGATATTTTAAAACAATGTTCTACCAAAGATGAGATACCAATTTTTAGTAATATATTTTATACAATAGATATTATCCAGGTGAAAAGCCTTGACTAACAGCCTTAACAAAATACTTTTTATTAATTTTGGCCTTAAATGCCTCTCTCTGATTCTGAACAGCTTCAATATTATTACTAAAATGACTCAAATTAGTAACAATGCTACAACAGTACCTCACTTCTAAAAGCTTCCTGTTGCCTTAAGAGTTTTTTCCCTATCATTTTTTTTTTCAGTTGTGATGAACAAACAAGTGTCAAATGATTCTTTAGGACATTTGAAAGAACTATTAGAGGCTTGAAGATTGACTTGAGGATTTATTTTCTTTGTTGAGTCTTTGGTGCTGAGGAATAAAATTTAGTATTTAGCTTAGTTTCAGGGCTATGTTTATGGGCAGGTTAATATCAAGGAAAATAGATATACTAGGAGCAAGAAAGGGAAATTTGCTATTTATCATATGAATTTTCCAGAGGAAAATATTCATAAATAATGATGGAAGATCAACATTACTGATATTCTAACTTTTTATTAATAAATGAAGGCAAAAAATTATTTCTAAAAAATATCTTAAAGACACATTAAAATCATTTTTAAATTTTGTTTTGAATCAGTCAGATATGTTCATGAAAAATAGGATGCTGCTGTTATTTCAAAACTCTGAAAAGAAACTTATTTTGCAGTCACTTTATTGATAAAATACTGCCAAGAGAAGCCTCTCTGACTCACTGCTCAGATTTCTCTCTAGAACCAAAGTACCTATTCAGTCCCTAAGTCATGTCTGACTCTTTGTGACCACATGGACTGTAACCCACCTGGCTCCTCTGTCCATGAGATTTCCCAGGCAAAAATACTAGAGTAGGGTGCATTTCCTCCTCCAGGGTATCCTTCTGACTCAGCTATTGAACACATGTCTCCTCTGTCTCGTGCATTGATAGGCAGATGCTTTATCACTTGAGTCACCTGGGAAAGAACTATAGGAGAGTTATAAAAATTTAAGTGCCACCCAACAACAGTAAGTAAGATAATCCCCTTGTGAGCAGGGTGCTTAGCTGCTCAGAAGTCTCCTACTTTTGCAACCCCATGGGCTGTAGCCTACCAGGCTCCTCTGTTCATGGGATCCTGCAGGCAGGAATACTGGGGTGGGTAGCCATTCCCTTCTCTAGGGGATCTTCCCAACCCAGGGATCAAACCTGCATCTCCTTCATTACAGGCAAATTCTTTACCATCTGAGCCACCAGGAAAGCCCAATTCTCTTGAATACTTTCCCCCAAAAAATGTTCAATTATCTTGTTCTTTAGAAAACTAAAGAGGAAGCAAACTACATATCCAAAGCGCAACTTGAGTGATCAAAACTACTACATGTTGCACTGCATGGTGGAATGTATGCTTAAAGTAAAAACTTTCAAGTATCACCTTAGAAATTGAGGTGAGACATAGAGCTTAGACACCTCTATGCTTAGGAAAGTCATTTCCAGCCCTACTGTCGTGTTTACTATTCAGACATTACTAAGCTCTTGGATTTGCAAGAATGAGAATCCACTGTTTCTAGAAAGAACTAGCAACTATTTTATCAAGAGAACAATTTCACAATTTGTTGACTGTTGTAGCAGTGATCCGTGATGCTGCTGCTGCTAAGGCACTCAGTCGTGTCCGACTGTGCGACCCCATAGAAGGCAGCCCACCAAGCTCCGCTGTCCCTGGGATTCTCCAGGCAAGAACACTGGAGTGGGTTGCCATTTCCTTCTCCCATGCATGAAAGTGAAACGTGAAAGGGAAGTCACTCAGTCGTGTCCGACTCTTAGCGACCCCATGGCCTGCAGCCTACCAGGCTCCTCCACCCATGGGATTTTCCAGGCAAGAGTACTGGAGTGGGGTGCCATTGCCTTCTCCGGATCCCTGATATTCTTATGTAAATATATGAAAATTTTAATCCTGCTCCCATGGAAGAGAAAACTGTTCTGTGAATGGTCGTGTTTAGTCAGTGGCATCTACTGCTGAACTGAGATCAAGCAGTAGATGTATAAAAGTAGTAAGAATCTTGTAAAATTTCTGTTTGATCCTATAAATGTAGAGACCAGTGACAAAGATTATCAAATGTTCTATAAAATATAGTTAAGATACAAATGTCACTGATTAACAATATCTTTCCAAGAAAGAGAAACCTCTTTCAAGCCTTAAGAAAGATAAAACATCTTAGGATACAGCCACATATTCAGATATAAATTCCCTTTTCCTCTTGCATTTCTCTTAAATTATTTTCTATTTCATTTCCCCTTATATATTTTTCCAGCTTTTGCACAAGTTTATCAAACTGCTTCTTTTACTCACTTCTCATTTCTTCACATGTTAAAGTCCCATCTCGTCCTATCCTCATTTTTATTACAGATTTTTGGTTTGCAGTTACCGTGAGGCTTTTGTATAGCAGTGTATACAAATGTGATTATTTTTAGTTGCTGATCTCTTTAATTCCTAATGCATTTTTAAACACCCTGTATTTGTACTCTCCTCCCCTCAAGATTACTGTTTTTATATTATATTTTCATCTAATTGTTTTGTGTATCCCTTAACCGCTTATTGTGGATACGGATGATTTTACTACTTTTGTTTTTTAACCTCCCTACTAGCTTTATGTGTAGATGGTTTTCTACTGTTACTATATGCTTGCCTTTACCAGTGAGCTTTTTCATTTTGTAGTTTTCTTGTTTCAGTTGTGGCCTTTTCTTTTACACCTAGAGAAGTTTCTTTAATATTTGTAGTAAAGCTGGTTTCATGATGCTGAACTCTTTTAGCTTTTGCTTGCCTGTAAAGCTTTTGATTTCACCATCAAATCTGAACAAGTGCCTTGTTAGGTAAAGTATTCTTAGTTGTAGGACTTTCCCTTTTATCATTTTAAATATTTCCTGCCAATCCCTTCAGGCCTGCAGAGTTTCTACTGAAAAATCAACTAATAGCTTTATGGCTTTTGTGCTGTTTGTTGCTTTTCCCTGCTGTTTTAATTTTCTTTTTCTTTAATTTTTGTCATTTTAATTACTGTGTCTTGGTGTATTCCTCCCTAGGTTAATCTGGATGGAATTCTCTGCTCTTCTTGGACTTGGGTAACTGTTTCCTTTCTCAGGTTAGGGAGGTTTTCCGCTATTACATCTTCAAACACTTTCTTCAGGCCCTTTCTCTCACTCTTCTCCTTCTGACACCACTATAATGCGAATATTAGCATGCATGATATTGTCCCAGAGGTCTCTTAAACGGTTCTCATTTCTTTTCTTTTTCTGTTCAGCGGCAATGATTTCCACTACTCTGTTTTCCAGCTCACTGATCAAGTCCTCTGTATCATTTAGTTTACTACTGATTCCTTCTACTGTACTTTCCATTTCAGTTCTTGAATTCATCTCTGTTTGGTTGTTCTTCATATTTTCTCCCTCTTTTTAACTCAAGAATTTACAACTTCTTGCTCTGTTCATTCATTCGTTTCCTGAGCTCTTTGATCATCTTTACAATCATTACTCTGAAAGTCTTGGGCAGAATGCCTATGTCCACTTCACTTAGCTTCTTCTGAGGTTTTATCTCATTCTTTTGTTTGGAACATGTTCCTCTGTCACCTCATTTTGTCTAAGTTGCTGCTTATATTTATATGTTGTTGTTGTCCAGTCTGTCAGTCGTGTCTGACTCTTTGCAACCCCATGGACTACAGCGTTTCAGACTTCCTTGTCCTTCACCATCTCCCAGAGCTTGTTCAAACTCATGTCCCTTGAGTCAGTGGTGCCATCCAACCATCTCTCCTCTGTCACCCCCCTCCTTCTGCCTTCAATCTCTCCTAGCATCAGGGTCTTTTCCAATGAGTTGACTCTTCACATCAGGTGGCCAAAATATTGGAGCTTCAGCTTTGTCCTTCCAACAAATATTCAGATTGATTTCCTTTAGGATTGACTGGTTTGATCTCCTTGCTGTCCAAGGGACTCTCAAGAGTCTTCTCCAGTACCACAGTTCAAAGGCATCATTTTTTATGTATGTGGTAGTTATTTATATTTCTTTACCTTGGAGAAGTGGCCTTCTGTAGAAGATGCATTCCAGCACACACTTGCCTCTCATCACTCAAGTATGTACTCTAGGGATTCTCCCTTAGAGAGTTGCATGAGTCCTTCTGATGTTGTGTATTATATAAGTGGTCTGGTGGGCTTGGTAGGCTTCTAACCCAGTTGGTTGCCAAGCCTTACTTTGTACAGATGCTGCTGGCTACTGTTTAGTGGAGCCTGGAAATGAGGCAGCTGGCTGCAGAGCCCTAAGGATCCCCAGGGTAGTGTTTGCTCACTGGTGAGTGGAGTCAGTGTTCTGAAGACTCCAGGGCCTGCCCACTGGTGGGTGAAGCCAGGTCCTGGGGTTAATGTCAGATTACTGGCAGGCAGAGCCAGTTCCTGGAGTCTGGCTGCAGGTCCCAGGGATCTCAGAGCTCATTTCAGATTTTGACAGGGGGATCAGCTCCTGGCACTGTTGGATATGGGCTCTGGGGTGTCCTGAAACTTGTGTCGGCCTGCTAGTGAATGGGGCCAGGGCCCAGCTGGTTCCAGGGTAGGGTATGACCTGCTGTGAGTGGGTTGGGTATGCAGGCTGCAGGACTGTAGTTTTCTTGAGTCTGGTATCTGCTCTCTGGATGATGAAACTGGTCTAGGGGGCAGTGCAACCTTCCCAGAGGACAGAGCTAGTGCTTACCCATTGGTGAGTGGAGCTGGGTCTTGGTCCTCTGGTGGGCAGCATCATGTCTAGGAGCATGTCTAGAGATGTCTGTGGCCTCAGGAAGTCTTTAGGCAGCCTGTCTGCTGATGTGTGGGGCTATATCCCCACCCAGTTAGTTGCTTGGCCTGGGGCTTCCCATCAATGATACCTACAGGCTGTTGGGTAGGACTGGTTTTTGGCACTCATGAGTAGAATGAGGGTCCCAAGATAGCAGCCACCAGCTGGAGTGTTCAAGCTATAGAACATTCTCAAATATGACTGCTACCAAACTCTTTGTCCTCAGAGTGAGCCACAACCCCTCACCACCGCCTCTCTGGGAGACTCTCTAAGACCAGCAGGTAGATCTGGCTAGACTCCTATCAAGTTACTGCCTCCACTGTGGATTCCCATGTGTATGAATTTGATGTTCACCCTTTAAGAGTGAAGTCTCTATTTCCCCCAGTCCTGTGAGGCTCCTGAAATTAAGCCTCTCTGGCCTTTAAAACCAAATGCTCTGGAGGCTCATCTTCCCAGTGCAGGACCCCTAAGTTGTGGAGCCCACCAGGGTGCTCAGAACTGTCACTCCTATGGGAGAACTTCTGCAATGTGATTATTCTCCTTTGTGGGTTACCACTGGGGTAAGGGACTTGATTATATTGCAAGTCTGCACCTCTTACCCATTTCACTGTGGCTCCTTCTTCATGTCTTTAGGTGCAAAAGATCTTTTCTAGTTGGTTTCAGCATTTTTCTTCGATGATTATTCTACAGATAGTTCTGATTTTGGTGTGCTTGTGAGAGGAGGTCTTTCTACTCCACCATCTTGGCTGATAATCTGTTTTTTCCTCATTTTTACTCATACCTGCTGTGAGTCTTCTTTAATATAGCACCAGACAAGGTTAAAAACTCTTCTGCTTTTATTAAGAAATAGTATAAAGCATCAAGAAGGAGATACCTCAAATTTAGGTAAGAATATGTGATATATTTGTAAAAATGAGTACTCAACTAGAGAGACCTAGAATCCAAAAAGAAAATCATAACAAAAATATTTTAGAGTGAAATGGGGTACTGCCCAATAGAAAAGGAATCAGAAATTGCATGTCTTGATCATTCTACCAACTTTTGAATTCAGGGTTTGTCTTTGGGCCTCTAACTCTGAGCATAGTGACTTTTCTGTAAATAGCACTCAGTAAATGTGTACTGAATTATATTAAAGTATATCTAACTTGATTCAAGTTTTCAACCACCATAAAAACTATCTGGTTAATTAGATGTATGTAGTTCTTGGGGTGATTTTCTTGTATTCATGCACAGGTACAAAAAAAAAAAACAGCTATCTTAACACTGGCTAATAATTATATTGTGCATGTCAATGTGCTCAAACAGTCATGTCCAACTCATTGCGACCCTGTAGACTGTAGCCCATCAGGCTCCTCTATCCATGGAATTTCCCAGGCGAGAATACTGGAGTGGGTTTTCATTTCCTACTCCAGAGGATCTTCCTGATCCAGGGATTGAATTCATGTCTTCTGCATCTCCCGCATTGGCAGGCAGATTCTTTACCACCTGGGAAGCCCCCAATACTTACATTACTGATCATCTACTATATTCAAGTATTTCCTAGAAAGACCATTAGACTACTCAAAATTTCCCAACAATATTTTAATGCCCATTTTATAAATAAGGAAACCATCCCAAGGTTTTGAGTAGCCCATATAATTCATCTAGTAAGTAAAGGAGTGAAGACCTGAACATAAGCCTCTCTGGTGCTAAACCCATATTTTTTCATCACATCACACTGCAATTGTAGCCTTAGGAATAATAGATAGGCTTGAGGTGATGCTACAGAGAGAAATAAGAAAAATTCTGAGCCTTAAAACAATTGATTCAGCCTGTAAAAATAACTCAATTTTTCCTTCCAATAAATCAGGCATTCTTGTCATTTATTTTTGCATGTAGAGGGCCATACTGTTTGAAGTTGTATTCAGTCAGAAGTACGTTCCCCATGTGCCTGCTGTCATTTCTTACTTGATTACAGGAAAACTAAAACATGCAGCAAAATGTGTAATCTTGCTGGCATTGGTTACACTTCCTCCTTATTTACTGCTTGAAACTATGCCCTTTCTTTGGCAAACAATACACTTAGTTAAGAATAACTCTATTATCCTTCTGTAAACAGGACTACTGCAAAGGTGACACTCAATTTCTGCAGCAGAGGCAAGCAGATGGCTCTTCATGGCTCCCCACTGACCAGGCCACAGAGTGGCCTTGATGGCAGCCAGTTGCCTGCCCTTTCAGGGTGAGACATATGAATACAGCTGCTCTTTGGGGGGAGAACTGGACAAGAAAGGAAGAAAAATGGCTGTCTAGAGGAGAAAAAGTGAAGCAGGAAAGAGGAGGCCAGAACAACAGGCTCACTTAGAATTTGTTCATTTTACCAAATAATTGCTGCAGAGGAATAAAGACCATTGATATACAGTCTCAGTCATGTCATGGGACAAAGCATAACATTCAATCTGACGTCTGGGCTTCTTGCCCATAATAAAACGTTATTGCATAATGAGACTGATTTCCTGCATTAAAAAAAGAGGTGAATAATATTTATTTCCATATAAATTATCACCATTGGTTCACAAAATGCTTTCTTTGTTCAGGAATTACAGGAAGGAGGAGATGTCAAAACAGAACATAAAGGAGAAGCAAATTAAATATATTACTAAATATACTACTTTCATGGAATTCTACAGTTTACCAAAAACTGCCACCATTATTTGGCTAAACTGGCCCAAAACCAAACCTTGTAAGACAGGGTCTATAATCCTTCTATTATAGATGTTTGGATGGCATCACCAACTCAATGGACATGAGTCTGAGCAAGTTCCGGGAGTTGGTGATGAACAGGGAAGCCTGCCATGCTGCAGTCCATGGGATCGCAGAGTCAGACATGAACTGAACTGAACTGATAATCTTTCTCTCATAGGTGAGAATTCTACTCTAGGTATCACTGGTTGTGATGGTTAATTTCACGTGTTGAGTGACCACAGGATGCCCAGATTTAAACATTATTTCTGAGCATGTCTGTGATGGTATTCTGAATGAGATTATCATTTGAATGGGTACATCAGTAAAGCAGATTGTAAACCCAATGTGGTGAGAATCATCCAATCTAATGAGGACAGAAGAAAAGGCAGAGGAAAGAGAAATTCACCCTTTTATTTTTCCTGCCTCACTGTTTGAACTGGGACATATCATCTTCTTCTTCTCTTGCCCTCGGTCTGGGGTTTACACCATTAGCTCCTCTGGTTCTCAGGCCTTCAGACTTGATGAAATTACAACATGGGCTTTCCTGGGTCTCCAGTTTACAGGTAGAAGATTGTGGAACTTCTTAGCCTTCATAATTGCATTAGCCACATATATATAATAGCCACATATTTTATATTTATATATATAATCTCCTCCCGGTTCTGTTTCTCTGGCAAACCCTGGCTAAAAGAAAACAAAGAATCCAGGACTTTACCAGGGACTTCAAATCCAAACTTTAGGAACACATATTCCATAAGACTATACAACATTCAACAGTGCATTTTACTTTTGAAAAAGTATGTGTTGAGTCAGCTACTTCTTGTATATTTCCACAGCTGGGGCACATAACCTGTACAGTTGCTCAAAGTCCTACAACTACCGGGGCCCTGCCCTTGGTTTTACATGCTGTTGTCCCCGTCTTGCCATCTGAACAAGGTGTCCTACATTTTCATTCTGCATTGGACCCACAAATTACATAGCCAGGGCTGTCCACAACACCCTACACAAGCCTACCAACACAGACCACACAGTCTTGATTGCAGGTTTTAGTAATGTACTGTTGCCAGAAGATGGCCACACCTTCTGAATAGGCCTCTGAGACCTTCCATGATGGGCTTGTTACCTCTGATCTCATCTGGGTACACTCTCCATTCCAGCCACATTGCCTCTTGGTACTTCTCCTTCTACATGAAGGACCATCCCCTTTGCCTAAAACACTCCCTCATCCCTTCCCCAGATATTTCTGGGCCTCATTCCTTCTCTTCATTTCTCAGTTCAAATGCTATTTCAACAGAGAACTTCTCTGACCATCCTGTTTACAATGTACCCCTTTCTCATCCCATCATTTACCCTGCTTAACTTTCCTTTACAGTACCAGGATAATATCTTAAGTAATATATAGTCATTGATTTTATTTTCATTGTTGTTCTGGGCTGAACTGTGTCCCCACAACATTCATACGTTGAAGTCTTAATACCAGTACCTCAGAATGTGACCACATTGGGAGATAAGGACTTTAAGGAGGTGATTAATTTACAAGAAGGCCATTGGGGTGGGCCCTAATCAAATCTGACACAATGTCCTTATCAGAGGAGGAAATTTAGACACAGAGACACCAGGGGAATGCACACATAAAGGAAATACCACATGAGAACACAGCTAGAGGGTGGCCCTATGCAAGTCAAGGAGAGGGCATTCAGGAGAAACCAAACTTGTTGACACCTTGATCTTGGATTTCAAGTCTTCAGAACGGTAAGAAAATAAATTTCCTTTGTTTAGCTTCCAGTCTGCGGTATTTTGTTATGACAGCCTTAGCAAACTAATACAATTATTCTTGCTATCCACTAGAATGTGATGTCTCTGAGAGAAGGGATTTTGTTTCATCCACTGTGAAGGCTCAATGCCAAGCAACAGACACAGTAGATAATTTTTAATTGTTGAATAAGCAATAAATACTTTCACAATTACTTAAGAGGAATCCGAAGAGAATTTCCAAATACTCTGTGCTATCCAAATATTTTATTTTCTATGCTACCTGAATTAATTATGCCACAGAAAAACTTGGGAACCATTTTGTTAAACAAAGGTTCTCATTGTAATGGGACTTGACCAGCTCTGTATTTTTACCCAGGCATGTAATGCATCCACTAATGGATTCTGTCAGGACCAAGAGACTGAAGATCACAATCATGCTAGAAGGAAGGCTATTGCCACACAGTATTTGTTATTAGAAAAATTACAAAAAACAACCTACGGCAAAAATCAATCAGGAACTAAAAGGATACCCCAGAATCTCCCTCCCATGCATTTCTTTGATAGTCAAGATCAGTTGTAACTAATTACTTTTAGCACTTCTAAAGCTACATAGCCACAGCTTTATTCTAACAAATAACACATTCAAATTGCTGCATGTTCTTCAGCTTGTGTCAATATCATCACAGCTTTTGTCCTCACATTAACAGGATGAAACAGGAGAGTAACTAATTATTAATCAGCACATTGATTGACAGGCCCACAGGTTTCAACTTCTATGCCCAGGGTGGCTAGTACTCTCTAGGAAGTGACATATTGAGCTTTTCAGGCATTTCTACCTCGGATGACATTTTTGACATGGGCTGTTAGGCTCTGACAGCTTTCTCTGGGTAGGTAACTGGAGCTACCTGAGTGTCACAAGGCCCCAAAAGAACATAAGAAGTTATCCTCTTGGGCATAGGATATGTCTACTGCCTAACACAGTGCAGACCTATAGAAAATGTTACATAGATGTTGATGCTTTCCATTTATAAATGTGCAAGATCAAAAGAAAAGGGAAATTGTGGTTGAAATTTCAGAGTAATTCTTGTTTTATACTTGGCTTCCTCACAAGTCTTATTTCCATGCCACTGAAAACAGAGAAAAAATTAGTTGTACTAAGAGGACTTTATGCCAGCTACTCAGAGAAGCTTATTAATACCTAAAGTTATTTAATTATGAACCTAAACCTCTGGAGGAACTATTTCTATCAATACAGGGTGATGAATCTAAGGTTCAGAAAATTCAAGAACTTATCCAAGATCATGCACTTAGAAGTGACAGTAATGACACCTTCCAACATTCCAATTTCTGGTGAAAGAAGCTGACTTCTCCTTTTGGGAAACCAGCCCTCATCCTATCCTCAGCCTTTGAAATTTGGCTGGGGCAGACCTGACAAGTGTCCTGAGGAATGGACATGTAACCTAGGTCCATGTATCTAAAGCAATAAGAGAACAAGGATGACATCTGGGACTTTTGCAGGAATTGTTACACATATATTGCACTGAACCTACCACATCATCGTTGGAAGAAAACCTGGCTAGAAATGAAGCAACTAGAGGAAAAAGCAAAGCAGAAAATGAAAAGCCGTGGTCCAGAGAGGGACTGGAAGAGAGAGAGATAGAGAGAGATTACAGAAGCATAATCTGACTCCTTCATCTAGCCATGCCACAGAGGTCTCACAGACCCATGAGGTCCTCACAGATCTCACAGATCACCTTAGGCTTTTCATTTTGTCTTCCATTGACTTTCTTCCCTAAAGCACATTTAAGTATCTTTTGTTTTTGTTTTTCATTACATGCAATCAAGAGTCCTGTAGGACATCTAGGACAGGGCTGTACACTACTTTTGACCAATCATTACTCATTTTATGATGTTCTTTTCCCATGATTGGCTCAATAGTTTAGGTTTTATTGATTTAGTTAGTTATTGAAAACTAATACCAACAAGGACAATCTGACTCGACTATCTTCATTCTAATAATAATCATCATAGGAATCTCTATATGTTATACATCATAAGATAGTGTCAACCCTACCATGAAATGAGATAATAAGTATTTACTAGGATATCAATATCTTCTGATCCTTGCTCTACCTCCTAAGGAACTTCCAGATGAGACCAAGGCTTGGAGACCTAAAGAACTTGACCAAGATCACTCAGATAGCTAGTGGCAAAGATAAGTTGACCACTCATCACTCTCCTGTTACAAATACCTTTCAGTATTACAAAGACAAATAACCAGAAAGATAGATAGCCTTTCCTGTATTTTGTAAATACTTCAATCAACTTAAGATGGGTGAAAAAGCCTCAGTACTAACTAAATATCTTAAAAATGGGTGCCTCATATCTAAACTAAATAGCCAATTTAAAATTTCCCTGTATCCATGGTTTTAAACTTTATTTTGAGGACCCAAGGACTAAGAGTTGGGGTGGGCATATTTAACAATCAAAGTATTTTGAAGTAAAATTATATCAAATTTAAACATGGAATTCTTAAAATATCTCCACAGATTCTGGGAGAAGCTGTTTGAAAATCACTCTCCTAGAGTAAATAGAAAATATTGCTGTTTGTTTACATTTGGAACCAGAGAATAGTCTGCAAATGGACAGAACAAATCAAAAGAGGCTGAGAACCAGCTATCTGAGAACCAGCTATAAGTTCCAGTTATCTGTATGGAATGAGAGTGAACATCCTAGGGAACAGAGTACAGAGAAGGGTCACACCTGGAGAGAGCTGTTATAGAGCTAGTCGGATTGTCCAAGAGGCCCCATAGCAGGTAGCATGGTCAGAGAGAGGATTTGAGTCCTAGGTGGTAGAAGGTCACAGTCAAGAAATTGGAATATTAAATGAGTTATTTAATGAATAATTAAATAATTGATTATTAATGAATTAAATGAATTATCAAAGCAGAGGTTAAGAGAAAGGTCAGGGATTGAAACATGTTACTGAAACTGGGATATAAGCTATGGCTTAGTCTTGGTGTATGCTAAGTTGCTTCAGGGTCAACACTTTGTGACCCTATAGACTATAGCCTGGTTCTCTGGTAGCTCAGCAGTAAAGAATCTGCCTGCAATGCAGGAGAGGTAAAAGATTCAGGTTTGATCCTGAGTAGGGAAGATCCTCTGGAGGAGGACATGGCAACTCACTCCAGTATTCTTGCCTGGAAAATCCCATGGACAGAGGAGCCTGGTGGCTACAGTCTGTGCATGTGTGCGTGCTAAGTCTCTTTAGTTGTGTCCGACTCTTTGTGACCCTGTGGACCATAACCCACCAGGGGTCAAACTCGCATCTCTTATGTCTCCTAAATTGACAGGCACTTTCTTTACCACTAGCACCACCTGAGAAGCACAGTCTTGGGATCCTAATTAATAAAGCAAGAAAATCAGATAAGTGAAAGGTTTATCCAAAGACCTCAGTGTAGGTCCTCCCAAGTTATCTGTCTGAAGCATCTTCATTTTTCCAGAACAGGAGTAGGATTACCTCTAGAACCTGAAGCTAGACTAAGCTGTCAGTTGGGAAAGTTAATTGATCCAGATGTAGAAAGACTATAGGGACAAATGCTTTCCCATATAATATGCACATATTCCAAAAATCTGTTGAGTAAATGTTTACATTTGAATCACACTGTGACATTAAAAATATAGCCCTAATTATATAATAAAACAACAACCTTAAAACCCCTGATATTTATATAAATTCTGTCAAAGGCAGCCTATCAGAACCTTTTTATTTAACCTTTTCAAAAGTTAATCAGATAGGCAATTATTCCATGTATCTTCTCTGCATACCCAAATAAAAGTCATGCTATATTAAAATACAGTAGACTATTAATACCTTTTTCATATTCATTAGCTTCATGAAATCTGAAGTAGGCCCAGAGCAAACCCCAAACAGAAAGGACTGCTGCTTGGTAAACATTCAGCCACCACCTACCAAGACAATTTGCCATGGAGTATCAGACATGTCTAGTATGGCTTATGAATGAAAGACTTAACTAGCTTTTTCTCCCTCATCTTGACCCTCTCCAGTCCTCCAAAATGACACCAAAGTAATCTTTCTGAGACAAAGTAAATCACTCTTTTGTTTAAATCTTTTCATGGCTCCTAGCATCTCACATGATAAACTCATAAGCAAAATGTGAAAGATTCTCTCTCCACTAATCTCTGTCTACCTCCAATACCTTGTGCTCCAGAACCAAAACTGCTCACTCTTCCCAAACATGGGGTTATTGTGTGTGTGCGCATTACTGTTTCCTCTTCCTTAAATGGTCTCTTCCCACTATCCCTGAAATCCAGGAAATTTCAACTCATCTTTCAAAGTAAAATTCAAATGTTTTCATCTCCGAACTTGTTTTCTTTTTCTAACCTGCATTATACTTTAAACATACTTTTATTAGAGCCCACTATTCTGAATCTCATCTTATTCCTTCTCTCTTCTGGTCTATCACAGGGCTAATTAAGCTCCCTAAGTTTCCTTAATGTATTTGAGAACAGAGCAGTTTAAAGAGAAGTATATTTCACCATTTTCTGTGTAGGATCTTAGACAAGGTCAAACATTTCTGACATAACATCCTAGAAGATCCATTAGATAATTATGTTCATTTTTTAAATTATAGATTATGTAATCAGTACATTTGAGAAACAATGGCGGCTTTTTCCAACATGCCCGAGTATTACTCTAGGTTTTCATACATTGGTCTAAAATTCATACTTTTTAAAGTATAATCTTTTTCATTCTGATCTACTCACAGCTCCTTGTATTAAAGAAAAACAAATAGTACATCCTAATAGTACTGAAAACTATTGACTTACTAATGCTTCTTACTGCAATTTATTCTTACTTTGTACTCCTAGTATTTGATTACACTGAACTATGTATAATGCAAATGCCTCCTTAGTTGCAAAAATGCATATTTGTATGATTCTGACCTTCGCTTTCCTTCTTTAAAAAGTATTCCCAGATATTCTTAGAAATAGCCAGAGAATATCAAATATAAGCTCATAAATAAATACACTCTCACTAGTCTGAATTTATGCTTGCTGGAATTATCATTAGGAAATATTTCCTGCCACATCCAAGATACTGTAATACTCAAGATATGGAAGCTAATCAGCTATTCAGCTGCAAAGTAGAAGAATATTGGTCTTTCCTTGGGTTTCTTTCTTCTGGATGAAGTTGTACACAGTGCTACAGATGTTACTTACAGCAACTTCAATATCGACCTCCAATCAATCCCACTGCTTTCATTGGGGTTCATAAAAGTCTTCCCAGGTAGCACAGTGGTAAAGAAGGTTCAAGAGCCTCAGATTCGATCTTCCTGGGTCAGGAAGATCTTCTTGAGAAGGAAATGGCAACCAAATCCAGTATTCTTGCCTAGGAAATTCTACAGACAGAGGAGACTGGTAGGCTACAGTCCATGGGGTCGCAAAGAGTTGGATATGACTGAGCAACTAAGTGCATGTATAATTCAAAGACAGTGGTCTTAGGGAACTGATCTGAATGGGAGGCACTATGCTACCCTTCTTTTCTCCTCCAATTGTACAGGTTTTCACTTTCCTTCCATCTTACCTCCTCTCAGCATGAAACTTTACTAAAGGCTCTGAGGTCTTCACACAATAGTTTTCTACCAGCCTCACCTCAAGTATCTGCCAGGCGTACATAGGCAAGTCTAATTTTTACTTAGACTCAAGCTGCACTACTAGCTAAATATATAAAATTCCATGCCTGGCATACATTAGATATCCAATGGAAAGTGAAAGTCGTTCAGTCATGTCCAACTCTTTATGGCCCCATGGACTATACAGTCCATGGAATTCTCCAGGCCAGAATATTGGAGTAGATAGCTTTTCCCTTCTCCAGGGGATCTTCTCAACAAAGGGATTGAACTCACGTCTCCTGCATTTCTGGTAGATTCTTCACCAGCTGAGCCATGAGGGAAGCCCATTCAATAACTACATAACAAATAAATATATAAGAATAAAGTCAGACTGGTACATAACTCATTAACTCAATCAGCAGTTCCAGCTCTTGATTTCTTCTTTACACTGTCAGTGCTTAGCTATTTCATTCTTTTCTTGATGACCTCCAAAGTCATCCACTCTATCATTGCTGGAAAATATTTTCTCCACAGGCACACAGTGTCTGTATCCGTACTATATTCCTCCTATTCCTATTAAAGGTCAGTTCAAGGTGGACTATGGCTCTTAATTCATAAACTTTAGATGTGGCCAACCACAAGCTCTGAGTCTTCCCTGGTGGCTCAGAGGTTAAAGAATCCATCTGCAATGCAGGAGCAGCAGGAGACACATGTTCGATTCCTAGGTTGGGATGATCCCCTGGAGGAGGAAATGGTAACCAACCCCAGGACCCTTGCCTGGAGAATCACATTGATGAGGAGCCTGGCGGGCTATAGTCCATAGGATAGCAAAGAACCAGACACAATGGAAGTGACTTAGCACACACACACACACAACCATAACCTCTAGCCTTATGGATGTGATCCAAGCTTTCCTAATGTGAACCATAACCACCCAGAGGTGATTCATAGTCTTTTTTTCTGAGTCCGGCCCACTGAGTCTCAGTACTCTGAACTATGACTGAGGCCACTGAGAAAGAGATACTCAATTTCAAAGAGTTGCTAAGCTGAAAAGCTATAAGCCTAGAACTACTGCTGACTTCTTTTTCTAAGACTTGAGGAAAGTCTGCCTGAGAAATAAAAATGGTAAAACATAGCTGAAAGATGATGAGACATGATTCCTGACAGCACCATTTGAGACCTTTATCCGATTATAATAGGCATTATCTCCCCAAATTTTTCAGTTACATAAATCAATAAATTCCCCATTATTGATGAATCCATTCTGAGTTCAGTTTTTGTCATTTGTAATAAAAATGCACCACCATCATGACAAGAAAGTTATTGCTCATGTTTCCTGAATTCTTTGAAAAATATTCTAATTAATGCATTCTTCCTAGAGTCAATATTCTGGGTTCTGTTTAACACTATTAATCATATTCATGACTCAGGCCACAAGTCAAAAAATTCCGTATGAGTATATAACTTTAAAAATCTAACAAGTCTTCTTACACTCCATGGTGGCAGATTACATTTTCCAGAATTGACCACAGCAATATTTCTGGTTCCACATGTGCTTCAAGCACTTTGTCACTCCCTATTAACAGACTGATCCTATTTCCCCACCTGGAGACACTGGGCTGTACTTTATGAATACCAGCATGAATACAGGTAGCAGAAGAGACAGTGCATGACTTCAAAGCTAGGTCATCAACAGCAATATAGCGCTCTCTCTCTCTCTTCTCTGATTCTACTTTGATCTCTTATTTTGTTTTTATCCTTGGAATCCAACTACCTTTTGTGAGGAAAGATCAAGCCACCTGTATGGGTATTACCCTTTGACAAATTACTCTAGCCCCTACTCTCAATTCTTCCAACTGAGGCCCCAGATATTACTAAACAGAGACAAGTTGTCCCATTATGCCCTATCTAAATTCCTGATTCACGAGAGAAAACAATTACTGTTGTTTCAAGCCACTATATTTGGGGGTAATTTTTTGTACAGAGCAATAGATAAGTAATATATTAATTTCTATCATTACTCTCTTAATTCATGCAATTTTTATGAGAACTACTTTTTAAAACTATACTGGCTTCCCCATATTTTAAGGCACTTAACCCAGTTCTCAGTCTTTCAACTTTCATCATAGAGTCCCTTTCACTCTTTCTTTCCATGGACCTCATGCTATGAAAGTTTATCTACTTAATAAGCTACAGTATATACATGTCAATTTGCTTTTATTTTTCTCATTAATCAGATATGAATTAATACTTATTATTTTTTAATTAATTTATCTTTTATTGAAGGATAATTGCTTTACAGAATTTTGCTGTTTTCTGTCGAACCTCAACATGAATCACCCATAGGTAAACATATATTCCCTTCCTTTTGAAACTCCTTCCCAGCTCCCTCCCCATCCCACCCCTCTAGACTGATACGGAGCCCCCTGTTTCAGTTTCCTGAGCCAAACAGCAAATTCCCATTGTCTATCTATTTTACATATGGTAATGTAAGTTTCCCTGTTACTCTTTCCATACATCTCACCCTCTCCTCCCCTCTCCCCATGTCCATAAGTCTATTCTTGATATCTCTTTCTCCATTACTGCCCTGTAAATAAATTCTTCAGTACCATTTTTCTAGATTCCGTATATATGTGTTAGCATACAGTATTTATTTTCTCTTTCTGACTCACTTCACTCTGTATAATAGGTTCTAGGTTCATCCACTTCATTAGAACTGACTCAAATGCATTCCTTTTTATGGCTGAGTAATATTCCATTGTGTATATGTACCATAACTTCTTTATCCATTCATCTGTCAGTGGACGTCTAGGTTGCTTCCATGTTCTAGCTATTGTGAATAGCACTGCAATGAACAATGGGATACATGCATCTCTTTCAATTTTGGTTTCCTCAGGGTATATGCCTAGGAGTGGGATTGCTGGGTCATATGGTGGTTTTATTCCTAGTTTTTTAAGGAATCTCCATACCGTCTTCCATAGTGGCTGTATCAGTTTACCTGCCCACCAGTGCAAAAGCATTTCCTCTTCTCCACATTTATTGTTGGTAGAATCTCCAGCATTTATTGTTTGTAGACTTTTTGATGAGGGCCATTCTGACTAGTGTGAGGTGATGTCTTATTATAGTTTTGATTTGCATTTCTCTACTAATGAGTGATGTTGAGCGTCTTTTCATGTGTTTGTTAGCCATCTGTATGTCTTCTTTGGAGAAATGTCTGTTTAGGTCTTTTTCCCACTTTTTGATTGGTATTGGTATTGGTATTCTGGTATTGAGTTGTACCAGCTGCTTGTATATTTTGGAAATTAATCCTTTGTCAGTTGTTTCATTTGCTATTATTTTCTCCCATTCTGAGGGTTGTCTTTTCACCTTGCTCATAGTTTCTTTTATTATGCAAAAGCTTTTAAGTTTATTCAGGTCCCATTTGTTTACTTTTGTTTTTATTTCCATTACTCTAGGAGGTGGGTCATAGAGGCTCTTGCTTTGATTTATGTCATTGAGTGTTCTGCCTATCTTTTCCTCTAAGAGTTTTATAGTTTCTGGTCTAACATTTAGGTCTTTAATCCATTTTGGATTTTTCTTTGTGTATAGTGTTAGAAACTGTTCTAACTTCACTCTTTTACATGAGGCTGTCCAGTTTTCCCAGCACCATTTATTGAAGAGACTGTCTTTGCCCCATTGTATATTCTTGCCTCCTTTGTCAAAAATAAGGTACCCATAGGTGCATGGGTTTATTTCTAGGTTTTCTATCTTGTTCCATTGGTCTATATTTCTGCTACTGTCTTGATGACTGTAGCTTTGTAGTATAATCTGAGATCAGGAAGGTTGATTCCTCCAGTTCCATCCTTCTTTCTTAAGACTGCTTTGGCTATTCGAGGTCTTTTGTGTTTCCATATGAATTGTGGAATTTTTTGTTCCAGTTCTGCGAAAAATGCCATTGGTAATTTGATAGGGATCACGTTAAATCTGTAGATTGCATTTGGTAGTATAGTCATTTTCACAATGTTCATTCTTCCTACCCAGGAACATGGAATATCTTTCCATCTGTTTATGTCATCTTTGATTTCTTTCATTAGTGTCATAATTTTCTGTGTACAGTACTTTTGTCTCTTCAGGTAAGCATATTCCTAGATATTTAATTTTTTTGTTGCAGTGGTGAATGGGATTGATCCTTTAATTTCTCTTCCTGATTTTTCATTGTTAGTATATAGAAATGCAAGTGATTTCTGTGTATTGACTTTGTATCCTGAAACTTTTTTAAATTCACTGATTAGCTCTAGTAATTTTCTAATTCTATCTTTAGGGGTTTTCTATGTGTAGTATCATGTCATCTGCAAACAGTGAGAGCTTTATTTCTTCTTTTCTGACCTGGATTCCTTTACTTCTTTTTCTTTGCTGACTGCTGTAGCTAGGACTTCCAGAACTGTGTTAAATAACAGTGGTGAAAGTGGACACCCTTGTCTTGTTTCTGATCTTAGGGGGAATGCTTTCAGTTTTTCACCGTTGAGAATAATGTTTGCTGTAGGCTTCTCCTATATGGTCTTTACTATCTTGAGGTAGGTTCCTTCTATGCTCATTTTTTGAAGAGTTTTAATCATAAATGAGTGCTGAATTTTGTCAAAGGCTTTTTCTGCATCTATTGAGATGATCATATGGTTTTTATCTTTCAATTTGTTAATATGGTGTATCACATTGATTTTGTTTTGCATATATTGAAGAATCCTTGCATCCCTGGAATGAACCCAACGTGATCATGCTGTATGAGCTTTTTGATGTGTTGCTGAATTCTGTTTGCTAAAATTTTGCTCAGGATTTTTACATCTATATTCATCAGTGATCAACAGTGATGTAGTTTTCTTTTTTTGTGTTGTTTTTGTCTGGTTTTGGTATCAGGGTGATGGTGGCCTCATACAATGAGTTTGGAAGTGTTCCTTCCTCTGCAGTTTTTTGAAAGAATTTTAGGATAGACATTAGCTTTTCTCTAAATGTTTGATAGAATTCTCCTGTGAAGCCATCTGGTCCTGGGCTTTTGTTTTTTGGGAGATTTTTTATCACACCCTCAATTTCAGTGCTTGTAATTGGGTTGTTCATAATTTCTATTTCTTCCTGGTTCAGTCTTGGAAGATTGAACTTTTCTAAGAATCTGTCCATTTCTTCCAATTTAACTATTCTATAGCCATATGCTAACTCACTTCAGTCGTGTCCGACTCTGTGCAACCCCATAGACGGCAGCCCACCAGGCTCCCCCGTCCCTGGGATTCTCCAGGCAAGAACACTGGAGTAGGTTGCCATTTCCTTCTCCAATGCATGAAAGTGAAAAATGAAAGTGAAGTCGCTCAGTCGTGTCCAACCCTTAGCATGGACTGCAGCCTACCAGGCTCCTCCATCCATGGGATTTTCCAGGAAAGAGTACTGCAGTGGGGTGCCATTGCCTTCTCCGTTATTGCCATTTAGTTGTTCATAAAAATCTCTTATTATCCTTTGCATTTCTGCATTGTCTGTTGCAATCTCACCTTTTTCATTTCTAATTTTGTTGATTTGATTCTTCTTTCTTTTTTTCTTGATGAGTCTGGCTAAAGATTTGTTAATTTTGTTTATCTTCTCAAACAGCCTGCTTTTAGTTTTATTAATCTTTACTATTGTTTCATTTCTTTTTCATTTATTTCTGCTTGTATCTTTATTATTTCTTTCCTTCTACTAATTTTGGGTATTTTTTGTTGTTGTTATTCTTCTTTTTCCAGTTGTTTCAGGTGTAAATTTAGGTTGTCTATTCAATGTTTTTCTTGTTTCTTGAGGTAGGATTGTATTGCTATAAACTTCCCTCTTAGAACTGTTTTTGCTGCATCCCATAGGTTTTGAGTTGTCATATTTTCATTGTCATTTGTTTCTAGAAAATTTTTATTTCCCTTCTGATTTCTTCAGTAACCTGTTGGTTATTTGGAAACGTGTTGTTTCATCTCCATGTGTCTGTGTTTCTTACATTTTTTTTCTTGTAATTGATATCTAGTCTCATAGCATTGTGGTCAGAGAAGATGCTTGAAATGATTTCAATTTTCTTAAATTTACTGAGGCTTGATTTGTGACCCAAGATGTGTTCTATCCTGGAGAATGTTCCATCTGCACTTGAAAAAGAGGTGTATTCTTCTGCATTTGAATGGAATATCCTGAAGATATTAATCTCATCTAATGTATCACATAAGGCTTGTGCTTCCTTATTAATTTTCTGTTTTGATGATCTGTCCATTGGTGTGAGTGGGGTGTTAAAGTTTCCCCCTGTTATTGTGTTACTGTCAATTTCTCTTTTTATGTCTGTTAGTGTTTGTCTCCTGTTTTGAGACATATGTCTATGTTGAGTGCATAGATATTTACAATCCTTATGTCTTCCCCTTGAATTGATCCCTTAACCACTATGTAATGTCCTTCCTTATCTCTTGTAATCTTTATTTTAAGGTCTATTTTGTCTGATATGAGGATTGCTACTCCAGCTTTCTTTTGCTTTCCATTTGCATGAAATATACTTTTCCATCCATTCACTTTCAGTCTATATGTGTCACTTGAGGTCTAAAGTAGGTTTCTTGTAGATAGCATATCTATGGGTCTTGTTTTTGGATCCATTCACCAGTATGTGTCTTTTGGTTGGAGTATTTAATCCATTTACATTTAAAGTAATTACTGATATGCATGTACCTATTGCCATTTTCTTAATTGTTTGGGGTTGATTTTGCAGATTGTTTTCTTCTATTTCTTGACTATATAAGTCCCTTTAACATTTGTTGTAAACCTGGTTTGGAGGTACTGAATTCTCTTAACTTTTGCTTGTCTGAAAAGCTTTCTATTTCTCCATCAATTCTGAATGAGATCCTTGTCGGGTACAATAATCTTGGGTTGTAGACTTTTCCCTTTCAGTACTTTAAATATATCCTGCCATTCCCTTCTGGCCTACAGAGTTTCTGCTGAACTATCAGCTGTTAAGACTATGGGGTTTCCCTTGTATGTTACTTGTTGCTTCCCCTTGCTGCTTTTAATATTCTTTCTTTGTGTTTTAGTCTTTGTTAGTTTGATTAGTGTGTGTCTTGGTGTGTTTCTCCTTGAGTTTATCCTGTATGGGACTCTTTGTGCTTCTTGGACTTGATTGACTATTTCCTTTTCCATGTTGGGGAAATTTTCAACTATAATCTCTTGAAAATTTTTCTCAGACACTTTCTTTTTCTCTTCTTCTTCTGAGACCCTTATAATTCAAATGTTGGTGCATTTCATATGGACCCTGAGACTGTCCTCAGCTCTTTTCATTCTTTTTACTTTATTCTGCTCTTCAGAAGTTATTTCCACCATTTTATCTTCCAGCTCACTGATTCATTCTTCTGCTTCAGATATTCTGCTATTGATTCTTTCTAGAGCACCTTTAATTTCAGTAATTGTGTTGTTTGTCTCTGTATATTTATTATTTAATTCTTCTAGGTCTTTTTTAATTGATTCTTGCATTTTCTCCATTTTGTTTTCAAGATTTTTGATCATCTTTACTATCATTATTCTGAATTCTTTTTCAGGTAGTTTGCCTATTTCCTCTTCATTTATTTGGACTTCTGTGTTTCTAGTGTGTTCCTTCATTTGTGCAGTATGTCTCTGCCTTTTCATTATTTTTTTTAAGCTATTGTGTTTGAGGTCTCCTTTTCCCAGGCTTCAAGGAAAGTTGAATTCTTTTCTTGAAGAAGGTTGAATTCTTTCTTCTTTTTGGTTTCTGCCCTCCTAAGGTTGGTCCAGTGGTTTGTGTAAGCTTTGCATAGGGTGAGATTTGTGCTGGGTTTTGTTTTTGTTTGTTTGTTTTTCCTCTGATGGGCAAGGCTAAGTGAGGTGGTAGTCCTGTCTGCTGATGACTGGGTTTGTATGTTTGTTTTGTTTGTTGTTTAGATGAGGCATCCTGCACAGGGTGCTATTGGTGGTTGGATGATGCTGGGTCTTGTATTCAAGTGGTTTCCTTTGTGTGATTTCTCACTATTTGATACTCCTTAGGGTTAGTTCTCTGGTAGTCTAGTGTCTTGGTGTCAGTGCTCCCACTCCAAAGGCTCAGGGTTAGAGCTATTGTATCCAGTCTAGTATTTTTCACATGTTGTCTTTTGAGCATAGACTAAGGAATCCAGAAAGCTGGGCATATTCCACAGGTCTGCCACTTACTAGTATGATCTTGGGCAAATTACTTAACCTCTCTGTGCCTTGGTTTTTTATCAGATTCCTCCCAAATAAGTGGTTATACAACTTCCAAATGCTTTCAGTCAATCACTGGATAGCTCTGCTGGGTGGAAATTCGTTCTTTAGAACTCAGACACAGCTTCAGGGTTTTGTGGAAGAAAACCTTCACTTCCCCAGCGGCTCCCATCTCCATTGTCCAATACTTGTTAATTTAATAACTATTAATTCACTGATACAATGAAGCTTTTAACCACTTTTGGAACACATTAACAGTAATCTTTGAAAAGTTGTCTGATGTGAACCAACAATATGAAAGTACTGTCAAACTGACATCGACTGGCATACTATGATTTTATTTTGGCTATACATCCACAATCCGTTTCAACTTATTGACCAAACAGCTAGTCAGCACAAACAAAAAATTAATAACCTAGCTTTTAAAAATCAAATGGTTTTATTTGCCTGGATTGAGCAGTTGTTTAAATAACTAATCTAGTCAAAACTGTCAATAGAGCATGAGTCTTTCAATTTCATTCTTTACTTGCCCTTTCCATGATCTCTATTCCCTGAAAGTGTTTTATACTTAATTCAGTTCAATGAATAGTTATGTAACAATGGAAAAAGTGCTAGGGATACATAAAAATATAAGCCTGTCAAGGTCCTTGCCTCAGGAAGCTTATAGCTTAGAGGGTGATACAGATGAGGAAAGGCTATACCAAAGGACAAAGGAAAGCTACTTTGGCAGATTACACAGATGGTCATAATAATTCTCATCCTGTATCACTCCCCTTTACAATATGACTTTGCCAATTCTCCCATTGGAAGTAACATCAATTTCTCAACCACTTGAATCTGGATTTACCCAGACTTCCTTTATCCCTTGGCATATTTGCAAACAATACTACAAGCAGAGAATTGAATGTGCTTCCCTGATAGCTCAGTTGGTAAAGAATCTGCCTGCAATGCAGGGGACCCTGGTTCAACTCTTGAGTTGGGAAGATCTGCTGGAGAAGAGAAAAAGCTACCCACTCCAGTATTCTGGCCTGGAGAAGTCCATGGGGTCACAAAGAGTTGGACAGGACTGAGTGACTTTCACTTCGAGCTTCCCTTGTGACTCAGCTGGTAAAGAATCCTCCTGCAATGCAGGAGACCTGGGTTCAATCCCTAGGTTGGGAAGATCCCCTGGAGAAGGGAAAGGGTACCCACTCCAGTATTCTGGCCTAGAGAATTCCATGGACTGTATAGTCCATGGGGTCGCAGAGTCAGACATAACTGACTGACTTTCACTTTCATACTCATACCTCATACTCATACCTTTCCTAGCTGTTCTTTCAACTTTGAAACCTCTGTGTGAATGGCCCCAAGCTAGTCTACTGGAGAAGCCACATAGGAACAAATCAAGGCTGTGACAACTGGCCAAACACTAGACAGGTAAGGTCCTTAGACCATTCAGCCCTATTTGAGCTGTCAGATGATTTGGATTAGTGACCCCAGGCAAGACAAAAATAAAATCAACAGCAACAACAACAACAAAAAAAACAGCACTACCCAACCTAGCCCAGCCCAAACTGCTGATCCACAAGATAATAAGCAAACAAATGGTTATCATTTTACACATGAACATCTCAGATGCAAACAAAGGCTTTTGACAAAACTCAGCACACATTTGCGATAAAAATTCTCCAGAATGTGGGCATAGGGCGAACATACCTCAACATAATAAAGGCCACATATGACAAACTTACAGCTAACATCATACTCAATGGTGAAAAGCTGAATTCATTTCCTCTAAGATCAGGAACAAGACAAGGATGTCCAGTCTCACCACTTTTATCCAACATAGTTTTGGAGATCTTAGCTACAGCAGTCAGAGAAGAAAAAGAAGTAAAGGGAATCCAAATTGAAAAAGAAGTTAAACTGTCATTATTTGTAAATGACATGATATTATATATAGAAGATCCTAAAGATGCTACTACCAGAAAACTACTAGAACTCATCAGTGAATTTGGTAAAGTTGTAGGTTACAAAATTAATACACAGAAACCTGTTGCATTTCTAAACACTAAAAACAAAAGATCAGAAAGAGAAATTCAAAAAATAATTCTATTTACCATTGCATCAAAAAGAATAAAATACTGAGGAGCTCCAAAATCACTGCAGATGGTGACTGCAGCCATTAAATTAAAGATGCTTACTCCTTGGAAGAAAAGTTATGACCAACCTAGATAGCATATTCAAAAACAAAGACATTACTTTGCCAGCAAAGGTCAGTCTAGTCAAGGCTATGGTTTTTCCAGTGGTCATGAATGTATGTGAGAGTTGGACTGTGAAGAAAGCTGAGCACTGAAGAATTGATGCTTTTGAACTGTGATGTTGGAGAAGACTCTTGAGAGTCCCTTGGACTGCAAGGAGATCCAACCAGTCCCTTCTAAAGGAGAACAGCCCTGGGATTTCTTTGGAAGGAATGATGCTAGAGCTGAAACTCCAATACTTTGGCCACCTCATGTGAAGAGTTGACTCTTTGGAAAAGACTCTGATGCTGGGAGAGATTGGGGGCAGGAGGAGAAGGGGACAACAGAGGATGAGATGGCTGGATGGCATCACGGACTCGATGGACATGAGTTTGAGTGAATCTCTGGGAGTTGGTGATGGACAGGGAGGCCTGGTGTGCTTCAATCCATGGGGTCACAAAGAGTCAGACACGACTAAGTGACTGAACTGAACTGAACTGAAACCCACCTAATGAGAAAAAGACCTATAGTCTGAAAACTATAAGATGCTGATGAAAGAAATAGAAGACACAAATAGATGGAAAGATATATCATGTTCGTGGACTGAAAGAATCAATTTTATAGTCAAAATTACTATATTACCCAAGGTAATTTACAGATTCAACACAATCCCTATCAAATTACCAATGGCATTTAGAACAAACAAAAAAAAACTCAAAATTCTTATTAAAACATAAAAGACCCTGCATAGCCAAGCAGTCTTGAGAAAGCAAAGCAAAGCTGGAGGAATCAGGTTTCCTGACTTCAAACTTTACTACAAAGCTACAGTATTAAAACAGTATGGTACTGGCACAAAAATAAAAATATAATCAATGGAACAGGATAGAAAACCTAGAAATAACCCATGCACTTATGCCCAATTAATTCATGACAAAGGAGGAAAAACTGCACAATGTTGGAAAGACAGTCTCTTCAACAAATAGTGCTGAGAAAACTGGATAGCTACACGTTAAAAAAAAAAGAAAAAACAAAAGGAAATTTGATCCTTCTTTAACACCTTGCACAAAAATAAGCTCAAAATTTATTAAGGACCTAAATGTGAGACTGGACACTATAAAATTCCTAGAGGAAAGCATAGGCAGAACACACTTTGACAAAAATTGCAGCAATATCTTTTTCAAGCAGTCTCCCAGCATAATGGAAATAAAAACAAAAACAAACAAATGAGACCTACTTAAACTCAAAAGATTTTGCACAGCAAAGGAAACAAGAAACAAAACAAAAAGAAAATCCACAGACTGGGAGAAAATATTTGCAAATGATGTGACCAACAACAGATTGTTGTTGTTCAGTAGCTCAGTTGTGTCTGACTATTTGCAACCCATGGACTACACCATGCCAGGCCTCCCTGTCCCTCACCATCTCCTGGGGTTTGCCCAAGTTCATGTCCACTGAATCAGTGATGTCATCAAATCATCTCATTCTCTGTTGCCCCCTTCTCCTCCTGCCCTCAATCTTGCCCAGCATCAGGGTCTTTTCCAATGAGTTGGCTCTTCTCATCATGTGGCCAAAGTATTGGGGCTTCAACTTCATCATCAGTACAGTCAATGAATATTCTAGGTTGATTTCTTTAGGACTGATTGGTTTGATCTTGCTGCCCAAGAGATTCTCGAGAGTCTTCTCTAGCACCACAGTTCAAAATATCAATTCTTCAATGTTCAGCCCTCTTTAGCGTCCAACTCTCACATCCATACATGACTACTGGAAAAACCATAGCCTTGACAATACAGACCTTTGTCAACAATGTGATGTTTCTGCTTAATACACTGTCTAGGTTTGTCATAGCTTTTCTTCCAAGAAGCAAGGGTCTTTGAATTTCATGGCTGCAGTCACCATCCACAGGGATTTTGGATTCCTAGAAAGTAAAGACTGTTACTGTTTCCTATTTTTCCCCATATACTTTCTCTGAAGTGATGAGAACAGATGCCATGATCTTAGTTTACTGAATGTAGAGTTTCAATAGGTGTTGGGTAGGGCCAGGTTTTGGCACTCATGAGTAAAAGGAGAGTTTCAAGATGGCAGCTATCAGCAGGAGTGTTCATGCTGTAGAATGTTCCCAAACATGACTACTAGCAGTCTCCATGATCTTAAAACTCAATATTCAAAAAACTAAGATGATAGAGACTGATAGCAGTCATATTTGGGAACATTCTACAGCATGAACACTCCTGCTGGTGGCTGCCATCTTGGGACCCACTTTCCACTCATGACTGCCAAAACATGGCCCTATCCAACAGCCTATAGGTGTCAGTGATGGGAAGCCTCAAGCCAAATAATTAACTAGGTGGGGACATAGGCCCCCCAGCTGCCATCAACAGATAGGCTGCCTAGAGTCTTCCACTGACAGCTCTAGACATGCTCCTAGACATGGTGCTGCCCATCAGAAGACCAAGACTCAGTTCCACCCACCAATAAGCAGGCACCAACCCTGGCTCTCCAGGCAGCTTGCACTACCCCCTAGACCAGTCTCATCATTCAGAGAGCAGACACTAGACTCAAGAAAACCACAGTCCTGCAGCCTGAATGGGCAGAAGATCTCAACAGACCTTTCTCCAAAGAAAACATAAAGGTCAAGAGGCACATGAAAAGATGTCCAACATTGGTACTTTTTAGAGAAATACAAATCAAAACTACAATGAGATATCACTTCACACCAACCAGAATGATTATCATTAAAAAACCCACAAACAATAAATGCTGGAGAGGCTGTGGAAAGAAGAAAATCCTCCTGTTCTGTTGGTGGCAATATATATTGGTACAGCTATTATGGAGAGCAGTATGAAGTGTAGTGAAGTGAAGTGAAAGACACTCAGTCATGTCTGACTCTTCACGACCTCATGGACTATATAGTCCATGGAATTCTCTGAGGCAGAATACTGGAGTGGGTAGCTGTTCCCTTCTCCAGGGGATCTTCCCAAACTAGGGATCGAACCCAGGTCTCCTGCACTGCAAGAAGGCTCTTTAGCAGCTAAGCCACATCCCTCAGCTGCTACACCTTCAGGGACAACAGTATGGAGGTTCCTTAAAAAACTAAAAATAGAACTACCACATGACCCTACAATCCCACTCCTTGGCATATATCTAGAGAAAAACACGATCCAAAAGGATACATGCACCCCAATGTTCATTGCAGCACTGTTTACAATAGCTAAGACATGCTGCTGCTGCTGCTGCTGCTGCTGCTGCTGCTGCTGCTGCTGCTGCTGCTGCTGCTGCTGCTGCTAAGTCACTTCAGTCGTGTCCAACTCTGTGCAACCCCATGGACGGAAGCCCACCAGGCTCCCCCGTCCCTGGGATTCTCCAGGAAAGAACACTGGAATGGGTTGCCATTTCCTTCTCCAATGCATGAAAGAGAAAAGTGAAAGGTAAGTCTTTCAGTCGCCCGACTCTTGGCAACTCCATGGACTGCAGCCAACCAGGCTCCTCCGTCCATGGGATTTTCCAGGCAAGAGTACTGGAATGAGGTGTCATTGCCTTCTCTGAGCTAAGACATGAAAGCAATCTAAATGCCCATCAACAGAGGAATGGAGAAAGAAGTTGTGATACATATATATGATGGAATAATAACCAGCCATTAAAAAGAATGAAATAATGCCATGTGCAGCAACATAGATGGACCTAGAGATTGTCATACTGAGTAAGTAAGTCAGATGGAGAAGGAGAAATATTCTGATATCCCTTATATGTGGAATCTAAAAAGAAATGATACAAATGAACTTCCTTGCAAAATAGAAAGAAACTCACAGTCTTAGAGAACAAACTTCCAGTTGCCAAGAGTCTGGGGGAAGATTGGGAGGAAAGGATAGTTAGGGAGTTTAGGATGGATGGGTACAACACACTGCTATATTTAAAATGGATAATTAACAAGGACCTACCGTATGGCACATGGAACTCTGCTCAATGTTATATAGCAGCCTGGAGGGGAGAGGGATTTAGGTCAGAATGTATGCATGTATATGTATGACTGAATTCCTTCGCCATTCACCTGAAACTATCACAACATTGTTTGTTAATCAGCTATACCTCAAAACAAAATTAAAAGTTTTTTTTTAATGTTTGTTATTTTAAAGCACTAAGTTTGGTGTGGTTTGTTCTGCAGTAGCAATACAGCCTCCAAATTCAGACTGAGAGTGAAGGGATAGACAAGGGTCAAAAAGAAAAGACTTCTTAAAATCTATGCTGCTGCTAAGTCACTTCAGTCGTGTCCAACTCTGTGTGACCCCATAGACGGCAGCCCACCAGGCTCCCCCGTCCCTGGGATTCTCCAGGCAAGAACACTGGAGTGGGTTGCCATTTCCTTCTCCAATGCATGAAAGTGAAAAGTGAAAGGGAAGTCACTCAGTCGTGTCTGACTTTTAGCAACCCCATGGACTGCAGCCCACCAGGCTCCTCCATCCATGGGATTTTCCAGGCAAGAGTACTGGAGTGGGATGCCACTGCCTTATCCTATACACTAAAAAAAAAAAAAAAAGAAAGAAAAGAAATGGCAGAATATAGGCAGCAAAGGAACTTACATTCTGAAAGAAAGAAAGCCCTCATTACAACAACAGCAGATTTTGATTACTGCCATCATTCTAGGAGGATTTTTTCTAGGAGAACGTGTTAATCAGCCTCTAATATGGCCCCTTATGATCCTTGCCCCTTACAACCTTATGTGACCCAAACAAGAGTACAGACAGGCCAAGGTATTGCAGCTTCTACCTTTTGGTTTCTTGGATCAACATTCTGATAGAAAGCAGCCACGATGCCATGAGGAGACTCAAGAAGTCTCACAGAAAGGCTCATGTACAGAGGAACTGGGGCCTCCAACTCACAACCAGCACCAAATGGCCAATCACGTGAGGGAGTTACCTTGTAAGTGGATCCTCCAAACTGAGTCCACCCCTCAAATGCTTGTAGCCCCAACCAACATCTGACTGGAACCTCACTGAAAATCCCTTAGCTAAAATCTCCCAGGTAAGCCACAGAAACCTTGACCAACAGAAACCACGGGAAATAGTAAATAATTATTATATTACTACCACAAGCCACTAGGTTATGAGGTGATTTTTTATGCAGTCATAGCAAATAATACAAAGAACCTAGCCATTATACTGGCAAATCCTGACGCAAGGGAGTATATACAGCAATGACCCCCCTGTTCATCATAACCCTGCCTCAATTCTCCAGAAAATGTGATCGTAGATTACTCTCTAGTATATCTTCCAGGAAAGCTGATATTCCTACTAATTCAACAAATAGATACTGGTTTAATGAATTATTTTTCAAATGATTTTAATAATCAACTCTAAAACAGTGTCTTTTTTTTTTCCACTTATGAGTAATTCAAAAAGTGTCAAGTAAGTAGTTGGAGAAAGACATTATGAAGTAGGGAAGTTCTAGGACTTACATCTTCAGTAATACTGTCATGTCATTATAAGTTATTTCTATTCTTTCCTACTGCTTAAAAGCTCTATATCGTAGAAGTAGTGTATATTGGTAGAGTCACTAAGGAAAATAAAATTCTTATAACAATGATAATCACTATGTGATACAATGAAACATTTTTCCCTGGAGTTTTTAAAAAATCAAACAGGTTAATATCTATCTGAGAAAAGGGAAGTTCTTTCTGAGAGCAGGGAATATAGTGGGGATCTTTCAAGGTCAGCCTTAGTCCAATAACTTTCCATAGGATTTCCTGGCATATGTTTCATAACCCTCAAATTTATCATCTTGGCAAGACAGTAAAGGGCAAAGCATAGGCCATGGAGAACCATAGAGTTATATCCTATGTCTGCCTTTGCAACTTTGTCTTAGCTCTGCCATTATACCAGATGATAGGATCTAGGTTACTAACCCTGCACCTCAGTTTCTCAGCTGTAAACAGGATAATAATAAAGAAGAAATGCTCTTATTGGGCATTATTATGTAATCATAAAGCTATGAGTATATATTAAATATTTTAATCTGACATGTATAAACATCCACTCAATGGTCAATCTTTTGATTTAGAACAAAGCTTTTTCTTTGAAAGCCTAAAATTTATTTAAAGTGAAAGTGAAAATGTAAGCACAGTTGCAAAGCAACTGTTAGTAAAAATTTTTTCCAATACTTTATTATTTTTCCCCAATTCTTTATAATGGAATCATTCACACTTAATTTAGGTTAAAAAAAATTGTTTTCAACTTGCCTTATTAAGTCTTTCCAGCCACTTTAGTTTTTCATAGAAATAATAATTCTATTTCCACATTCATTTTCATTGGTTTATGTAGTCATTAAAATAACTATATAACAGGGTCAACTGGCATAAACAGGTTTAGAAACTATACAACTGTAAACACACAACTAAACTATCAGGAGCAGAAATACGTAAGTATACTAGAAAGTAGCCCACTAGTTATGAGTACTGAAAATGAAGTTAGTACCAGTCTGCACAGTTTACAGAAGTGATGAAGGATATCAGTTACTGCATTAGGGCGTTTGAAAGTAGATCTAGGAGCAGTTCTAAGATAGCGGAGGAATAGGATGGGGAGACCACTTTCTCCCTCACAAATTCATCAAAAGAACATTTCAATGCTGAGTAAATTCCACAAAACAACTTCTGAATACTGGCAGAGGACATCAGGCATCCAGAAAAGCAGATCATTGTCTTCAAAAACAGGTAGGAAAAAATATAAAAGACGAAAAAAGAGACAAAGGAGGTAGGGAGGGAGCTCCGTCCTGGGAAAGGAGTCCTGTCCCAGGAAGGGAGTCTTAAAAAGAGAGAGGTTTCCAAACACCAAGAAACACTCTCACTGCCGAGTCTGTGGCGAGCCTTGGAAGCACAGAGGGCAACATAACAGGGAAGAAAAATAAATAAATAATTAAAACCAACAGATTACGAGCCCAATGGTAACTCCCCCAGCGGAGAAGCAGCGCAGATGCCTGCATCTGCCACTAGCAAATGGGGGCTGGGCAGGGAGGTGTGCGCTGCAGTGCTCTTTAACAATCGGGCCGGAATGCCCTGAGTGTAACCAGAGTGAACTAACTTGGGCTAGCATACCAGACTGTGGGATAGCTACCACGTGAAAAGCTCTAACATAAGACACCACCAGGACCGTGCACAGAACAAAGGATGGAACAGAAATAGCCAGCTGCAGACCATCCCCCTCCGGTGACAGGCAGCCAGAGCCATAAGGGCTGGAAGGGGGTAACCGCAGCTCCAGAGAGGCATTACCTACTAAACTGCAAGCAGGCTTCTTTGCTAAGACTTCTTGGAGTTTTGGACAGTCACCATCCGCCTGACAAGGGGAGCCAGCGGTACACCCAGAAAACTGAGCAGCAGGGACAGGAAAGGCGATAAGTTGCAGCGACTGCACTCACCAAACACCTGAGCTACTCGGACCTGGGAAGGGCACAAAACGCAGGCCCAACCTAATCTGCGCCTCTGAGGGCTACCTGAGAGCTGAGCCTGAGCAGCTTAGACCGCGGAGGTGCATGCAGCCTAGGGCCAGCCTCAGATGGTTCCCGGCGGAGCAACATAGACCCTGAATGGTGTGCACCATGAGCAGGGGCAGGCCCAGTGTGGCTGAGACACTGCAAGCACATGCCAGTGTTATTTGTTTGCAGCATCCCTCCCTCCCCACAGTGCGACTGAACAAGCGAGCCTAAAAAAAAAAAAAAAGTGTCCACCACCACCCCCCTTGTGTCAGGGCGGAAATCAGACACTGAAGAGACCAGCAAATAGAAGAAGCTAAACAGAGGGAATCGCCTTGGAAGTGACCCCACACTGCCCACAACAGAGAAAGTCCCAGATGTATCTTTACTATTTTTTTGATCATTCTCTTTTTTTCTTTGTTTTGTTTTGTTGATGTTGTTGTTTGATTGTTTTTTCTTCTTTTCTTTCTCTTCTTTTTTTTTAACTTTTTTAAATTTTTAAGTCCTCTATTTCTCCTTTAATTTTTACTTTTATAACCTACTATTACTTTTCAAAAAAAAAAACCCTATTTTTAAAGCAAATGTATTTTTTGTGTGTGGTTGTTGCTGTTTTTCAATAATTCTTGTAACTTTTTTTTTCTCTTCTTCTTCTTCTCTTTAATATTGTATTTTTGAAAATCCGAACTCTAGATTTTTAATCTTTGCTTTTTGGTATTTGTTGTCGATTTTGTACATTTATAAACCCAATCTTCAGTACCCAATTTTACCTGAGAGTGAGATTACTGGCTTGACCACTCTCCCCTCCTTTGGACTCTATTTTTTCTCCACCAGGTTTTCTCTGTCTCCTCCCTCCCCCTTCTCTTCTCTACCCAACTCTGTGAATCTCTGTGTGTTCCAGATGATGGAGAACACTTAGGGAACTGGTTACTGGCTGGATCTGTCTCTCTCCTTTTCATTTCCCTCTCTTATCCTCCTGGCCACCTCTGTCTAATTCCTCCCTCTCCTCTTCCCTGTATAATTCTGTGAACATCTCTGAGCGGTCCAGACTGTGGAGTGCACATAAGGAAGTGATTACTGGCTAGCTTGCTCTCTCCTCTTTTGATCCCACCTCATCTCATTCCAGTCACCTCTAACTACCCCTTCCCTCTTCTCTTCTCCATGTAATTGAGTGAACCTCTCTGGGTGTCCCTCAATGTGGAGAAACTTTTCATCTTTAAACTAGATGTTTTTATCATCAGTGCTATATAGATGGAGAAGTCTTGAGGCTAGGGTAAAAAAAAAAAAACTGTAAACCAGAAACAGGAGGCTTAAGTCCAAATTCTGAGAACATCAGAGAACTCCTGAATCCAGGGAACATTAATAGATAGGAGCTCATCAAACACCTCCATACTTACACTGAAACCAAGCACCACCCAAGGGCCAACAAGTTCCAGAGCAAGACATACCACACAAATTCTCCAGCAACACAGGAACACACCCCTGAGCTTTAATATACAGGCAGCTCAAAGTTACTTCAAAACCACTTACATCACATAACTCATTACTGGAGACTTCATTGCACTCCAGAGAGAAGAAATCCAGCTCCACCCACCAGAACTCCAACACAAGCTTCCCTAACCAAGAAACCTTGACAAGCCACTGATACAACCCCACTCACAGTGAGGAAACTCCATAATAAAGAGAACTCCACAAATTCCCAGATTACAGAAAGGCCACCTGAAATGCAGCAATATAACCAAGATGAAGAGACAGAGGAATACCCAGCAGGTAAAGGAACAGGAGAAATGCCCACCAAACCAAACAAAAGAGGAAGAGATAGGGAATCTACCTGAGAAAGAATTCCAAATAATGATGGTGAAAATGATCCAAAATCTTGAAATCAAAATGGAATCACAGATAAATAGCCTGGAGACAAGGATTGAGAAGATGCAAGAAAGGTTTAACAAGGACCTAGAAGAAATAAAAAACAGTCAATATATAATGAATAATGCAATGAATGAGATCAGAAATACTCTGGAGGCAACAAATAGTAGAATAACGGAGGCAGAAGATAGGATTAGTGAAATAGAAGATAGAATGGTAGAAATAAATGAACCAGAGAGGAAAAAAGAAAAACAAATTAAAAGAAATGAGGACAATCTCAGAGACCTCGAGGACAATATGAAACGCTCCAACATTTGAATTATAGGAATCCCAGAAGAAGAAGACAAAAAGAAAGACCATGAGAAAATCCTTGAGGAGATAATAGTTGAAAACTTCCCTAAAATAGGGAAGGAAATAATCATCCAAGTCCAAGAAACCCAGAGAGTTCCAAACAGGATAAACCCAAGACAAAACACCCAAGACACATATTAATCAAATTAACAAAGATCAAACACAAAGAACAAATATTAAAAGCAGCAAGGGAAAAACAACAAATAACACACAAGGGATTCCCATGAGGATAACTGCAGATCTTTCAATAGAAACTCTTCAGGCCAGAAGGGAATGGCAAGACATACTTAAAGTGATGAAAGAAAATAAACTACAGCCCAGATTACTGTACCTAGCAAGGATCTCATTCAAATATGAAGGAGAAATCAAAAGCTTTACAGACAAGCAAAAGCTGAGAGAATTCAGCACCACCAAACCAGCTCTCCAACAAATGCTAAAGGATATTCTCTAGACAGGAAATACAAAAAGGGCATATAAACCCAAACCCAAAACAATAAAGTAAATGGCAATGGGATCATACTTATCAAAAATTACCTTAAACGTAAATGGGTTGAATGCCCCAACCAAAAGGCAAAGACTGGCTGAATGGTTACAAAAATAAGACCCCTATATATGTTGCCTACAAGAGACCCACCTCAAAACAATGGACACATACAGATTGAAAGTGAAGGGCTGGAAAAAGATATTCCATGCAAATAGAGACCAAAAGAAAGCAGGAGTAGCAATACTCATATCTGATAAAATAGACTTTAAAACAAAGGTTGTGAAACGAGACAAAGAAGGCCACTACATAATGATCAAAGGGTCAATCCAAGAAGATATAACAATTATAAATATATATGCACCCAACATAAGAACACCGCAAAATGTAAGACAAATGCTAAAAATTATGAAAGGGGAAATTAACATATCACAATAATAGTGGGAGACTTTAATACCCCACTCACACCTATGGATAGATCAACTAAACAGAAAATTAACAAAGAAATGCAAACTTTAAATGATACAATAGACCAGTTAGACCCAATTGATATCTATAGGACATTTCACCCCCAAACAATGAATTTCACCTTTTTCTCAAGTGCTCACAGAACCTTCTCGAGCATAGATCACATCCTGGGCCATAAATATAACCTTGATAAATTCAAAATAATTGAAATCATTCCAAGCATCTTTTCTGACCATAATGCATTAAGATTAGATCTCAATTAAAGGAGAAAAACTGTTAAAAATTCCAACATATGGAGGCTGAACAACACACTTCTGAATAACCAACAAATCACAGAAGAAATCAAAAAAGAAACCAAAATATTCATAGAAATGAATGAAAATGAAACCACAACAACCCAAAACCTGTGGGACACTATAAAAGCAGTGCTAAGAGGAAAGTTCATAGCAATACAGGCATACCTCAAGAAATGAGAAAAAAGCCAAATAAATAACCTAACTCTATACCTAAAGCAACTAAAAAGGAAGAAATAGAGAACCCCAGAGTTAGGAGAAGAAAAAAACATCTTAAAAATTAGGGCAGAAATAAATGCAAAAGAAACAAAAGAGACTATAGCAAAAATCAACAAAGCCAAAAGCTGGTTCTTTGAAAGGATAAATGAAATTGACAAACCATTAGCCAGACTCATCAAGAAACAAAGGGAGAAAAATCAAATCAACAAAATTAGAAATGAAAATGGAGAGATCACAACAGACAACACAGAAATACAAAGGATCATAAGAGACTACTCTCAGCAATTATATGCCAATAAAATGGACAAATTCTTAGAAAAGTACAACTTTCCAAAACTGAACCAGGAAGAAATAGAAAATCTTAACAGACCCATCACAAGCACGGAAATTGAAACTGCAGTCAGAAATCTTCCAGCAAAAAAAAGCCCAGGTCCAGACGGCTTCACAGCTGAATTCTACCAAAAATTTAGAGAAGAGCTAATACCTATCCTACTCAAACTCGTCCAGAAAATTGTAGAGGAAGGTAAACTTCCAAACTCATTCTATGAGGCCACCATCACCCTAATATCAAAACCTGACAAAGATGCCACAAAAAAAGAAAACTACAGGCCAATACCTGATGAACATAGATACAAAAATCCTTAACAAAATTCTAGCAGTCAGAACCCAACAACACATTAAAATGATCATACACCATGACCAAGTGGGCTTTATCCCAGGGATGCAAAGATTCTTCAATATCCACAAATCAATCAATGTAATTCACCATATTAACAAATTGAAAAATAAAAGCCATATGATTATTGCAATAGATGCAGAGAAGGTCTTCGACAAAATTCAACATCCATTTATGATAAAAACTCTCCAGAAAGCAGGAATAGAAGGAACATACCTCAACATAATAAAAGGTATATATGACAAACCCACAGCAAACATTGTCCTCTAGGTAAAAAATTGAAAGCATTTCCCCTAAAGTCAGGAACAAGACAAGGGGGCCCACTTTTACCGCTACTATTCAACATAGTTCTGGAAGTTTTGGCCATAGCAATCAGAGCAGAAAAAGAAATAAAAGGAATCCAAAATGGAAAAGAAGAAGTAAAACTCTCACTGTTTGCAGATGACATGATCCTCTACATAGAAAACCCTAAAGTCTCCACCAGAAAATTATTCAAGCTAATCAATGAATATAGTAAAGTTGTAGGATATAAAATCAACACTCAGAAATCCCTTGCATTCCTATACACTAATAATGAGAAAGTAGAAAAAGAAATTAAGAAAACAATTCCATTCACCATTGCAACAAAAAGAATAAAATACTTAGGAATATATCTACCTAAAGAAACTAAAGACCTATATATAGAAAACTAAAAAACACTGATGAAAGAAATCAGAGGACACTAATATGGAGAAATATACCATGTTCATGGATCGGCAGAATCAATATAGTGAAAATGAGGATACTACCCAAAGCAATCTACAGATTCAATGCAATCCCTATCAAGCTACCAGTATTTTTCATAGAGCTAGACTATATGAAAGCCTTTGACTGTGTGGATCACAAGAAACTGTGGGAAATTCAGAAAGAGATGGGAATACCAGACCACCTGACCTGCCTCTTGAGAAATCTGTATGCAGGTCAGGAAGCAACAGTTAGAACTGGACATGGAACAACAGACTGGTTCCAAATAGGAAAAGCAGTACGTCGAGGCTGTATATTGTCACCCTGCTCATTTAACTTCTATGCAGAGTACATCATGAGAAACACTGGACTGGAAGAAACACAAGCTGGAATCAAGATTGCCGGGAGAAATATCAATAAGCTCAGGTATGCAGATAACACCACCCTTATGGCAGAAAGTGAAGAGGAACTAAAAAGCCTCTTGATGAAAGTGAAAGAGGAGAGTGAAAAAGTTGGCTTAAAGCTCAACATTCAGAAAACGAAGATCATGGAATAGATGGGGAAACAGTAGAAACAGTGGCAGACTTTATTTTGGGGGGGCTCCAAAATCACTGCAGATGGTGATTGCAGCCATTAAATTAAAAGATGCTTACTCCTTGGAAGAAAAGTTATGACCAACCTAGAAAGCATATTTAAAAGCAGAGACATTACTTTGCCGACTAAGGTCCGTCTAGTCAACGCTATGGTTTTTCCTGTGGTCATGTATGGATGTGAGAGTTGGACTGTGAAGAAGGCTGAGCACCAAATAATTGATGCCTTTGAACTGTGGTGTTGGAGAAGACTCTTGAGAGTCCCTTGGACTGCAAGGAGATCTAATCAGTCCATTCTGAAGGAGATCAGCCCTGGGATTTCTTTGGAAGGAATGATGCTAAAGCTGAAGCTCCAGTACTTTGGACACCTCATGCGAAGAGCTGGCTCATTGGAAAAGACTCTGATGCTGGGAGAGATTGGGGGCAGGAGGAGAAGGGGACGACCCAGGATGAGATGGCTGGATGGCATCACGGACTGGATGGACATGAGTCTGAGTGTACTCCGGGAGATGGTGATGGACAGGGAGGTCTGGCGTGCTGCAATTCATGAGGTCACAAAGAGTCAGACATGACTGAGTGACTAAACTGAACAGAACAAATAATTTCAAGATTTGTATGGAAATACAAAAAAATCTCGAATAGCCAAAGCAATCTTGAGAAAGAAGAATGCAACTAGGGGAATCAACCTGCCTGACTTCAGGCTCTACTACAAAGCCACAGTCATCAAGACAGTATGGAACTGTCACAAAGACAGACATATAGATCAATGGAACAAAATAGAAAGCCCAGAGATAAATCCACACACCTATGGACACCTTATCTTCGACAAAGGAGGCAAGAATATACAATGGAGTAAAGACAATCTCTTTAACAAGTGGTGCTGGGAAAACTGGTCAACCACTTGTAAAAGAATGAAACTAGATCACTTTCTAACACCATACACAAAAATAAACTCAAAATGGATTAAAGATCTAAACATAAGACCAGAAACTATAAAACTCCTAGAGGAGAACATAGGCAAAACACTCTCTGATATAAATCACAGCAGGATCCTCTATGATCCACCTCCCAGAATACTGGAAATAAAAGCAAAAATAAATAAATGGGATCTAATTAAAATTAAAAGCTTCTGCACAACAAAGGAAAATATAAGCAAGGTGAAAAGACAGCCTTCTGAATGGGAAAAAATAATAGCAAATGAAACAACTGACAAACAACTAATCTCAAAAATATACAAGCAACTTATGCAGCTCAATTCCAGAAAAATAAATGACCCAATCAAAAGATGGGCCAAAGAACCAAATAGACATTTCTCCAAAGAAGACATATGGATGGCTAACAAACACATGAAAAGATGCTCAACATCACTCATTATCAGAGAAGTGCAAATCAAAACCACAATGAGGTACCATTTCACACCAGTCAGAATGGCTGCGATCCAAAAGTCTACAAGCAATAAATGCTGGAGAGCGTGTGGAGAAAAGGGAACCCTCTTACAATGTTGGTGGGAATGCAAACTAGTACAGCCACTATGGACAACAGTGTGGAGATTCCTTAAAATATTGCAAATAGGACTGCTTTATGACCCAGCAATCCCACTGCTGGGCATACACACCAAGGAAACCAGAATTGAAAGAGACACGTGTACCCCAATGTTCATCACAGCACTCTTTATAATAGCCAGGACATGGAATCAACCTAGATGTCCATCAGCAGATGAATGGATAAGAAAGCTGTGGTACATATACACAATGGAGTATTACTCAGCCATTAAAAAGAATACATTTGAATCGGTTCTAATGAGGTGGATGAAACTAGAGTCTATTATACAGGGTGAAGTAAGCCAGAAAGAAAACCACCAATACAGTATACTGACACATATATATGGAATTTAGAAAGATGGTAATGATAACCCTGTATGCGAGACGACAAAAGAGACACAGATGTATAGAACGGACTTTTGGACTCTGTGGGAGAGGGAGAGGGTGGGATGATTTGGGAGAATGGCATTGAACCTATCATGTAAGAAATGAACTGCCAGTCTATGATTAATGCAGGATTCAGGATGCTTGGGGCTGGTGCACGGGGATGATCCAGAGAGATGATATGGGGTGGGGGGTGGGAGGGGGGTTCAGGATTGGGAACTCCCATGGTGGATTCATGTCAATGTATGGCAAAACCAATACAGTATTGTAAAGCAAAATAAAGTAAAAATTAAAAAAAAAAAATTTTAAAGAAAGTAGATCTACTGAGAGAGCTTCCACCGTATCTAGTGTGGTCCTGTAAGTCAGAAAACCCTGAGTTTGCATGTCCCCTCTGCCTCTTGCTTGGACATGAATTTGAGCAAACTCCAGGAGATAGAGAGTGGGCTTCCCTGGTGGCTCAGACGGTAAAGAATCTGCCTGCAATGCAGGAGATCTGGGCTCAATCCCTGGGTTGGGAAGATCCCCTGGAGGAGGGCATGACAACCCATGCCAGTATTCTTTCCTGGAGTACCCCCACAGACAGAGAAGCCTGGTGGGCTAGAGTCCATGGGATCACAAAGAGTTGGACATGACTGAGCGACTAAGTACCAGGAGATAATGGAGGACAGAAGAGCCTGGCAGGCTACTGTCTACTGGGACACAGAGTGGGACATGACTTAGTGACTGAACAACAGTCTGCCTCTTGATAGCAATGTGACTTCGGTCAGATGCAATATCTCTGAATTTCAGTGGTCTTACTAATATAGCTTGGATAATAATAATATCTGGAAACATTATTTAGAACTCATGCCTTGGCGTTAGGGCACCCTGGGTTCCAATCTATGTATTCCACTTACCAGGTGTATGACCTTGCAAGTTATTTAATATCTAAACTTCAATTTTCTTATTTATAAAAATGACATGAAGAACTGTGCCTATGCTGTGGAGTTGCTTTGAGGATTTAATGAGAAAACATACACAAAGCAGTAAACTCAGCAATTGGTAATTTGTAGACAAATATATATTGGTTGCTATTGCTTTTGCTAGAACTGGGAAAATTAAATTAGACTGGATTTAAAGTGCCTCATCAAGTTTCTAGCCCATAGTTGCCACTCAATAACTGGTGGTTATTAATATTAAATTGATATTAATAAGTGTTAATTTGATAATAATTGAAGAGTATTAGTATCATTCTTTTCATGGATGATATATCATAGCTTAGACACAAATTAAGCCTTAGAAATAACCTCTATGTTTGGAATACCAATTAAAATTGCTATTTTATACTTGAACGCTAGCTAGAGAATTCATTTTATCACAAAGGAAAAAGTCACTATGTCTTAGCAATTGAAAGACACACTCCATCCTGAAAGTCATACATGACAATACTTAGCCCAGAAAGAATTTTAAGGCCAGGAGTGTATTTCAATGCTCTTGATAGAAGAAACTCAAGAGATGGTTTGCTTTAAATTACTTTAAAAAATATTTTAGGACTCTATGTATAAATCTAATACATTTCACTCTACGTTATACCATCATCTACAACAGAATTTAGAGTGCCTATCTATTGCTATTAATAGCTTATTTGCAAAGAGTAATTACTACTCTAATGTTCTTTTGAAAATAGCCAGTCCTATCAAATAGCTAATAAGCATTCTGTTAAACTGCTTTTGAAAACATTAATATAAAACAGCTCTCCACATCCCTTGTGCTTAAAGTATTCACAGTAACTCCACAAGTACTCATCCACCTGCACTCACACACCACCACACCAAACAAAGAAAGGAAAAGGAATGTCTCATCCAAATACTTCAAGGGGGTAAATAGAGCCTTTTTAGAGGTTCAGAGTATTTAGACAATGGTATTTCCTTGCCCTCAACTTTCAACAATAACCCCCAAAATGGAAAAGGAATCTAAGCTGTCTGTAATTTTCTGGCCAGAGCTGAGAATGCTCATCCACACACAAACTATTCACCTTGCAGCTCTCTGCTGAGTATAAGATTGATCCATCTATGCCACTTGTCTTATTGCTTACTTTCAAATTAGCCAAATAGACACTGTACCTAAAACCATTAGACACTGAAATTAAAATATGTAACTAAGGTCTACCCTCCCCACCTCTGTTTCCACTAGAAAGCACTCCCAGCACTTGGTGAAATTGTTGCTTTTAAGTTTGCTTTCTGAAGAAGGATTTGGTGACTTCTGACCCTCGAGGGTTGTTCTTTGACCCATCACTTTTCTCCACCATCTGGCATGCTTACTTGATGCAAGTGCCTTGGGTCAGAGGGCAAAGCAGACATGTGGAGGGACAGCTTTGTCATAAAAGCAATAAAGAATGAGTAGGCGCTTCAGAATATAACACTGTGCATTCTGTTCAGCTGCTGAGCAGAATGAGGTAAGGTTAGTCATATGGCTAAAAACAAAATAAATAAAAAGTAGGTTAGCACATAGTCCAGAAGACAGATAAAATGTGCAAGATGCCAGAGTTCAAAATCTGAGTGCTGCTTCTTTTTCCATTTCTGGGAGTTACTTTTTATGCTTTACTGGGCACATTACTAAACAATATGCTACACCAGACACAAGGGGGAAAGTGGTTTATAGGCTAAATTAACCAGATTGATTATTCAGGAAGAATGTTGATAGTCCAATAATCCCCAAGCAACAAAATTAGAGACAGATAGAACAGAGTAAGGAACTAAAGATCAGGTAATCAATTTTTTTTCATATCCAGGGCCCATGTTATAATGAGATAATAATGATGATTTTATTTTTGATAAATTGAAGCTTTTTTGAAAAGAACAACTCAGAAGTGAACATTGACATCAACTGTGTACAACCACCTTAGACTCCAAGACAAAGAGCTCTGTACAGTAATCCCTACCCCCTTATTTAGGCATTTATCCTAAAAATTAGGACGTCAATGAAGCTTGTAAAAATTTTTAGCACAAAAGTCCTTTAGTAAAAACCTTAAGCTTCATTTAGAAATAACTACCTCTGGCTCCCTTTACCCAACTTCCCTGGATTCTGAGGAACTTTCCAAAGCTATTTCTTTTCTCTAGTTCATAAAGATTATAAATGATCTTTGATTGATTCACATTGCTTTCCTGTTGCCAAAGACATTTTATTCTCTGTGATTCTAGAATGCACAGAAAGAAAAGAGATGAAACACTCCTGCTTCTGCTCAAGCATTGGTGCTAGTCTCATTTCGACTTTCTGGTGCTGACCTCTGCACAGTTCAGGAGAAAAACAATGTCCTGACATGAAAACTCAAAAAGATTTGTCTTTATTATTATTGGAAAGGGGGGAAATTGCTATGAGTCAAGAGATAAAAATGATTAAAGGGAAGAGTTGGTCAGCAAAAGAAAATGAAAAAGGAATTTCCCCTCAGAAAAAAAAATAATAAAACAAAGAAAAAAGATTAAAGAAGCCTCCCTCTTCCAGTCTGATGGTCAGGGGATAGTTCTTCACATTGTGAATACACTTTGATCCTAGAAACTCTGCATCTTTAGTCTTTGCCAAGTTGGAAGATTTTCTCATATGGATCTTTTCCCCCCAAAAAATATTCATATCTATCAAGACTTCCATCCCCTGCAACATTTCTCTTGAAAAATTCATGACACACAGCACAGCCATTCTCTTTCTAATTCCAGACTTTCTGTAAAGAGCAGCTATTTGCCCAAGTTTGTCCTTGCCAGTTTCAGAATTGATCACACTATAGAAAATTTATAGATGGACATGGAGATCATCCTAATGTGTCTACTTACAAGCAGAGAAGGGATTCCTAGACTTGCTTTGAGGAAAATGCCTTCTAGTGAAGACTCCCTAATTCATATTTAATAGCTTATACAAGAAAGAGTGAAATGAGCAGGGGCTGTGAAAACAGAGGACACGAGTACAAGCACCTGCAATTACTAGAGGGGTGAGGCTGGGCAAAATACTCGTTCACTTCGAGCCCCAGTTTCCTTTTCGTAAATGCAAAGATATCATTTCCACCTTTCAGAATAATCATGAAGATGAACTGAGACAATGTGGGTCAAAACACCCAGCACAGTGTACTCAGCAAATGTTGCTTTCAGTTTCTATTAACTTTATAAAATAATCTGTACCTGTTTCAAATGATGACTAAAGTCAAGTTTGTCCCTTGAGAAAATGCCCTTTTCCTTAAAAGACAACCATAAGCCAAACACACTTTGTTCTATAAAGTGTCTTTTGGTCTAATTCCCTAATGGGACAGATTTTTGTTTTCTTCCCTTCAAATCCGTTACCTTTTATGCAGCCTCTCTGTAGCTCTTAGAGCAGATGCACTACCAATATTTCCCCTAAGTCATGTGTATTTCTTTCTACATATTACTATTCCTTGGGTGGTAACCATGTTGCTTTCAAGGTTGAGAATGAAAGAGGACAAACATAGAGAGGATTAATGGGGATGGTGGTGCAGAAAGAGATGACCTCTAGTTGGATGAAGTAGGAACTTTAGTGGAAAAAAAAAAAAAACACACACAGTAGTGAAATTCTGAAGGGTAAGAACATGACCACAAGCTGTATGATTCTATATTAAGAAACCAGTATTTTAAAACCTGAACTATAAACAGGGAAAAGTGATAGATAAAAAATCATTTCTCTTTAAGAAACCATAGCATCCTCATGCCAACTTGTAAACCTTTACTCCTGCAATCTGTATGAGGGCTCTATTTTTTGGTTCAAGTCATCCTTCTGTGTCATTCAGTGATCTCCTTCACAATGGCCCATACTCACAGGACATCTGAGGATCTGATTTCTATACGCACCACCTCGGGTCCCACTACAATCATTAGAGCTGTTTCCTGGAAGGAACATGGACTTCAGACTTGGTATGGAATGTGTCTTTCTTCTTGCCAGCTGCGTGATCCTTCATAAGTTGTATAACCTCTCTCAGCCTCAGTGTCCACATCATAAAATGGTGAAAACATTTTCTGTATTACAGTGTTTTGTGAGGATGAGATAAAGTAACATAAGCTATGTTTAGTTCTAAGGACTAAACATAGGGACTGGGTCAGGGGGTGATTGGAATGATAAGTACTCCATGTACCCCGAAACACCCCTCCTTTCTAAATTTTAGCCCACTGAACTAAAATCAAACTTCTGCATCTTGATTTTCCCTCCTTACTTTTCAAAAAACTTTTTTCTCAGTACTTTTACACATTTTAACTGATTTAAGACTAGGAAAAAAAAAATGAGGGAGGAAAAGTTATGTCCTGAATTACAACTGAAGTTTCTGAGGCATGGAGTGGTGAAGTAACTGGCCCATTGTTGTTCTTCAGTAGCTCAGTCGTGCCCAGCTCTTTGTGACCCCATGGACTGCAGCACGCCAGGCTGCCCTGTCCTTCACCATCTCCCAGAGCTTGCTCAAACTCATGTCGGTGATGCCATACAACCATCTCATCCTCTGTCATCCCCTTCTCCTCCTGCCATCAATCTTTCCCAGCATCAAGGCCTTCTCCAATGACTCAGTTTCCTGCATCAGGTGGCCAAAGTATTGGAGCTTCAGCATCAGTAATTCCAGCTGGAAGTGCATCCAGTCCTTCCAGAATATTCAGGGTTGATTTCCTTTAGGATTGACTGATTTGATATCCTTGTTGTTCAAGGGATTCTCAAAAGTCTTCTCCAACACCACAGCTCAAAAGCATCAATTCTTTGGTGCTCAGCCTTCTTTACGGTCCAACTCTCACATCCATACATGACTACTGGAAAAACCATAGCTTTGAGTAGATGGACCTTTGTTGGCAAAGTAATGCTTCTGCTTTTTAATATGCTGTCTAGATTTGTCATAGCTTTTCTTCCACAGAGCAAGCATCTTTTAATTTCATGGTTGCAGTCACCATCTGCAGTGATTCTAGAGCCCAAAATCACCTGCCCAAGGTTTCACATAAACAAAGACATTGACAATTAGAAAAGTATCTGAGTCTAGGAGTTTTGCAAGGTCAATATATAATCCTTGGGAATTTCCTAGAGGTCCAGTGGTTAAGAATCCACCTTAAAATGCAGGGGACATGAGTTCAATTTATGGTCAGGGAACTAAGATCCCACATGTGTACACATGTGCTAAGTTGCTTTAGTCATGTCCAACTCTTTGCAATCCTGTGGACTATAGCCCTCTGTCCAGGGATTCTCCAGGCAAGAATACTGGAGCGGGCTGCCATGCCCCTCTTCAGGGGATCTTCCTGACCCAGGGATCAAACCCACGTCCCTTACAACTCTTGCACTGGAGGCGGATTCTTTACCACTAGTGCCACTTGAGATCCCACATGCTGAGGAACAATTAAGCCCCACCTCTCTCCCCCATGCACCTAAAGGAAATCAACCCAGAATATTCATTGGAAGGACTGATGCTGAAGCTGCAGCTCCAATACTCTGGCCACCTGATGCAAAGAGCCAACTCATTGGAAAAGACCCTGATGCTGGGAAATATTGAAGGCAGGAGGAGAAGGGGATGACAGAGGTAAGATGATTGGATGGCATCACCAACTCAATGGACATGAGTTTGAGCAAGCTCCAGGAGATGGTAAAGGACAGGGAAGCCTGGTGTGCTACAGTCCATGGGGTTGTAAAGAGTCGGACACAACTGAATGACTGAACACACCCCATGGCAACTAGAGAGTCCAGCATTGCAATGAAAGATCCAGCATGTGGCAACTAAGACCCAACATTGTGAAATATAGGAATAAATAAATGTTTTTTTTAATCCTTCCTTCCATGCCTAAGTGCATAACAAATTCAAAGATAAACATCAGTCAAAACAATGGATTCCTGACAAACAGCTAAATAGAAGGTAACTCAGATACAAAGAAACAGGCTGTCTTAATCATTCCTGAATTGAATTTACCTCCCCTGCCTATAAAAAATTATTGGTTGTACTCACTCACAGAGGTAGAACCTGCACTCCCAAGGAACAGCTGAGAAAGCATGTTCTTCCCATTTGGTAGATACCAAACAAAGAATCAAGAAGAAAGGTCTAATGCCATGATGACCAGCTTAAACCTCCTTACAAACAGATGTCAGTCTCTTTATCATGCAGAGAAGAGAATTATGAGATAGAAAGTGATCAGAAGTAAGACTCTCTCCATGTGAGAGGACACATGTGCATGGGGAATAAGTGTACCCCTCCCCAACATATCTGATTCCAAAATCTGGGCTCCTACCACTACACAAAAAAGAATAAAAAGTTAAAAAAAAAAGTGAGTCACTCAGTCGTGTCCAACTCTTGGCAACCCCATGGACTGTAGCCCACCATACTCCTCCATCCATGGGATTTTCCAGGCAAGAGTACTGGAGTGGGTTGCCATTTCCTTCTCCGGGGCATCTTCCCGACTCAGGGATTGAATCTGGGTCTCTTGCATAGTAGGCAGACACTGTACTGTCTGAGCCACCAGGGAATAAAAACTACTAGGTATAGAATAAATAAGCAAACAAAGATGTAATGTTTATTTCAGGGAACATAACCAATATTTTATAATAATTTTCAATAGAATATAATCTATAATGAATTACTATGCTGTAAAACCTGAAACTAATATAACATTGAAAATCAACTACACTTCAGTTTAAAAAACAAAATTATGACATTAAAAAATTCAGTTTCTAGACAAAAAAAGAGAAGCAGAATAATTCAGGGCACCTTATAGAATCTGATCTCATTTTTACCTTAATCCTAACTCTACCACGAGCTCTTGGGCATATTCCTTAATATTGAATGCTGTGATTTCCTCACTTACACATAATAGTGTCACATATCTAGGGCTGTTCTGAGGTTTAAATATATATTACCTGGTACATAACAATAGGTCAGTAAATGTAGGTGATTATTATTAACACTGCCTCACTGAAAAAAGAATATTCAGAGTGTGAGATTAGAATAGAATTTGTGAGATTAGAATCAGTGATTATAAACCCTTTCTTTATATATAGATTCATTACTCAATATAAGTTTTAAGAGAAAAGAAAAATATTAATAAATTAATCTTATTACCAGTGCTTTCTCAATGTGGTGACATAAGACACACAGTTTAAAAATTATGTCTAAGGATTCTGAGATTTTTTTTAATTTCTTCTTTATGTTTTTATGTTTCTAAATTTTCTACAATGAATAAAATTATTTTTAGAGCAAAGAAAGGAAAGAAAATGAAATATGAGTTAGCCAGTGGTCAATAAATACCTATTGATCATCTACTCAATGTCAGGTACTATATTAATGATATTCAGTTCAATAGAACTCTCTTCCTGGAACTATTATAAATAGTTACGGGAAAGCCATCTTTACAACAACATAAAAATGAGAGGCTATTGACATTTTATTCATAATTAGAAAAAATACCTCTTTTCTCTCATTTTTGAGGTTTTCTTACTCATGAATATAGGCACACCTGACATTTTCAATTTTTTGTGGATGGATATGTATCTCAAAATGGGAATTCTCATAAATAATAAAATGCATTATCATTTATTAAATATCTACAAGATTTAAGTCTTTGAACACAGTTTACTGACACTGTCTCTAATATTCACAACAAACCTGCACAACAGAATAACAAAATGGGCATTGTTCTTCCTTATTTGTGGAGAAGGAAACTGAGGCCCAGAGAGGTTGAGACTCGCTTAGGAATCTTTGACTAGCAAGTGCTCCAGGTGTATTGAAAAGCATATTTCAATTTACACAAAGGTGAAGGCACCCCCTATTTCACAAAGCAAGGTACACCTATAAAAACATACATACTGTTTGGTAGACCACAAGGTTTTTTAACAGCATCCCATATTTCTGTTTTGAGTCTCTTGCCGCTTGGGTAAACATTGTACTTTTCATTGGATATACTGTAAGTCATTAAAGTCAGTAAATAGCAAAAATGAATAAAACAGCAACTTAGATATTTTTAACACCTCTAAGTTAAAACCACTTTGCAGTGGGGAAGAAGAACAGATGCCCGCTTCTAAATGTGAGAGCCACCAACTGGGAATTTGCTAGTTGTAACTGCTGCCATCTGTTTTCCACTGTTCTTTTTACCTGCCTCTCTTAGATTTAGTATTTGAATTCTGGGCCATGGATTCTTAGTATAAGGAGGGGAGGACTGGGAGGGACTCCAATTTGAAATTTTCCCAGGTGCTCTCTCCTGCATTAAATCAAAGGTAACTTCTCTGGCAAAAAATATCACGAGGGCGATTATTTAACAACTGCATTTTTATTCTTCTATGCACATTTTGTTCTCCTATTTCCATGTGCATTTTTTCTATTTAATCAACTTCCTGCTTTTCCTAAGGGCATTATGGAAATGCCTCTCTGATGCCAATTAGGGCACTGCTGTGTGAATTAGTTTCTTCCCTGACTGAATAAATAATTTTTGTCAAGCCATACATACATTCAGAACTCACTTAATCAGCACTTAACTAACATTCGGCACCAGCGTGGTGGGCTTTTCCCCTTAAATTCAACATGTTGAGGGAGTTACTATTTGTGCCAAAAGGAAGCAAATGAAATAGGCAGGTTAATTAGACTATAAAGGATAAGAGATTGTTCCAGCTCACTCTTCTGCCTTCAAGTAGAATTGGTTCTAAACCACACCAGAAAGAGAAAATCTGCCCTTTCCTTTTAGGAACATCTGTAGGGGAGTTTTCTTATCATTTGATTTCAATTCTGAATGCCATATATGCATGTGCATATAACTTCTGGCTAATGGCCAACAAAAAATAAGAATAATCATCCAATCTGTACATGAGCTTCCTCTTTAAATTTACATGATAAAGGTATACTTCCCATTTTCATAGATGAGGAACAAATTATGTTCCCATCCCTACTTTCCGAGAAGTTATGGACTTCGGTCGGAGTAACATAGCTAGTTAGTGACATAACATTTAGTGCCAACTCTGCCTAACTCTGTCTTTCACCCAAGCTAAAAAAGGAGCACATCAGAAGGCAGGGCACTAGCTTAGGAGCTGCTTCTTCTTTCTTTTCATATACTGAGTTAGTCTGAAAACATATAAGAAATAGAAGGTAGAAGGATCAATCAACTTACATGCTCAACTGAATTCCCTGATGGCTTCCTTGATAGCTCAGTTGGCAGTGCAGGAGACCCTAGTTAGGTTCCTGGGTCAGGAAGATCTGCTGAAAAAGGGATAGGCTACTCACACCAGTATTCTCGCCTGGAGAATTCCATGGACTGCATAGTCCATGGGGTCAACAAAGAGTCAGACACGACTGAGCGACTTTCACTTTCACTTTCTTCACATTCAATAACACAACTCTGGTTTACTTGGATGCTTCTTCAACGGATGTATAGTAAGTATGTCATGCAGATGGCCAACAGGCCAGTAGGTAATAATCTTCTTTAATCTTTTATCATTTTTATATCCCTTATTTTTCTATAGGCATTTTGACACACTTTTTAAAAACTGAAATATAGTTGATTTACATTGTTGTGTTTATTTCTATTGTATAGCAAAATGATTCTGTCATATATATATGAAGAGAGAAGATTACTACCCACTTGAGATTATTTGAGGTTTATTGGAATGCGCCACCTGATTCCCAATCTAGACTAGCAGAATGTATGTCCAATACAGAGACTCCTTTAAGATACAACTATCACTGCAAACTTAGTTTGAGGCATTTTTGCCTTTAAAAAAAAAATCTATTCTTGTCTTACATTTACTTTTGGTCACTGCATGACTTCAGTGAAAACTGATATAATACTTAAAGGTTAAGCACCACAAACAAATTTGCCTCATGATGGGAGAAATGTCAGGAAAAGGAATTAATTAAAAGAGAAAACGATGTCCCTCAGTAACCAAAGTCCTCGTCTGCAGTTAAATCAAGATTTTACCTTTCTAAAATGTCAAATTTATCTCTTTTGACTCACTCTATTTTTTAAAGGAAGATTATTACCTCAACACAAATTAATAACAAAATTTCTGTGAGAAATGATTTTGGCTTTTTAAGTAAAGAAGAGGGTTTCTATCACAAGCTGACTATTCAAGGAATAGTTGGATTCATCTCTTTGCACATATGTATTTATATATATATATATATATGTGTGTATATATATATATATATATATATAAAATTATACTATGAAAGTTTGTGTCTATGAACAGAAACCAAATAACAAACATTCTTTTTGTTGTTGTTGTTGTTTTAGTTTTGCAACATCTTTCAAAGGGAAAAAAAATGTAAGTCCAAATTCTGTCAGCATTTTTGGTTTTAAAATGACTGGCTATATGTCATTAAGCTCATGGTTTTTTAATACAAAATTATTTTGACTCTAAGGTGGAAAAAATATAGTAAAGCTTTTCAGTCAACAAAGAGAATATATTCCAAGGTTACAGACTCTATTGTCAAAAATAACTCAGCAGAGAAAGAGATAATGAAATCTTAAGAACTGCTAAGGGATTCCCTCCCTATCAAATAGGGTATTCCTCTAATCAAGGCCCCACCTACTTCAGGTGCCTGGTCTCCTTTCTGTCCATCATGAATACTCAGCTTCCTGGGGCATTTCTCCCTATTCTCTACTTCCAAGGTAATTCTGTTAGAGGAAAGCCTTTATCCAGTCTCCTAGACCCTATTTCATTGAGAAAAGGTTGTCAAAGGACAAAACCTAGCCAAAGTCTCCCTTAAGATTCTATAACAATCATTTCAATATACATCAGATACCACATGTAGGGGGGAAAACAATATTAGTTGATAAAAGCAAATCATAGGACATGTTACTCGCTATAGAGTGCATGTTGTTTGAAATTTTGTGACCTGAATCAAAAATGCCTCTACCTCATCCACCAAAATGCCAACTGGAATCCAGAGGCCCAAGACCACTACATCAGAAGCAGTTGAATTTGTATGATGTTTTATATAGTGGTCAGAAAAAAATGTAGAAAGGCTCTTGATAAATTCCTCCTGAACCTACAGAAAAATTAATTTCCAAACCCTGCAACTGAAATAACTGTAGGAAAAGGGATAGCATAGAGCTTTCTTAAATGGTTTTTCTCCATCCGAAGGGGAACTAAAGTGAACTTTATTTGTAATAAAAGATAGTTTAGCAATAAAAACAAAGTCAGTAAATATAGGGTCTCCAGATATATCATTTGGGGCCCAAGAAATGCTATCTTTGGCATAAATATTATAGGTCTGTCATTTCTTACCTTGGCAGCAAGATTTTCTGTAGGTGGCAGGAGGTTGTTCTTGCTCACTGATTTGGAAGGTCTCTGCTTTAATCTTTTCAAGGTAGAAGATTCTTATATAACCCCGAAAGGCTTTAATAAATTGATAAAGATCTTTATATAAAACACAGAAAATCAGTATTTAACAAAATAATTTAAGTCTGAGAAAATACTATATCAGTGTAAAATGACATCCTTTTTTGCAAGGCATCTCTTTGACTTTCCAATTTTGTTGTAGTTGTTGGAGTTAGGGGCTGGGAAAGGTGGTTGTTTCTTTGTTTTACCTTGCATAATTCTTTTTTCAGAAGCAGGCAAGATAAACTCAACAGTCTCACTTCAGCCACATTCCCATTACGAATAAATCTCTAAAATGAGAGTTGGTGGGAAGATACTGAAGAAGCCTTAGTTTCATACCTCATGTAATTCCTTATAGTCTTAAATTTATTTGCCATTCAAGTGACTGCTTCCTTTCCAAGAGCAAGTGTGAAACTTACTCCCTAGTAAGACTCAGTTGAGACAATTTCTTTTCCTCTTTTCACATATTTAATTATTTATTCATTCACCAAATATTGGCCTTTTCCAATTCTATCGTGAGCTGTGGAGCTATAATGGCCCATCAGAGTTAACCCAGTTAAGGCAAGAGAGCAAAGATTTTATACTTCCACTGGAGTAGGTACTGGGTGCAGGTTGCTCACAAAGATGGGATGTGATTGTGGTAAAGATTACAATCTTTAGCAGAAGCATTTCAAAAGAGGGACTCACTTGAGACCTGTCAGTCAGCAACACTTCTAACTGCTCGGGATTGAGTGTCTTGACCCTAAAGGGAGAGCTGGGAAGTTCATTATACCATCCATACTGTAAGTTACCTAAATTTTTTGCTAGTTAATAAGCTCATATAATATAGCACTATACAGATCAAGGGAAAATCACTTTAAATTACAGAGAACATGCTGAAATATTCTCTTATTTTAACATATTCTCATCTAAGGTAGAAATAAGAATTACCAAACTTAAAGACTTTTCACAATTTGATGTCTGTTGGGAGGGGGGGATGTATACACACACTCACATGTGTGTATTGCATATTGCATATCCTACAATCTGAATTATACTTATTTCCCTGATGAACATTTTTTAGACATAACATGTGCAAACTTCAGCCCAATATGAGTAAAATTCTTACAAATTCAGCCTTACTGAAGACTATTTCAATAAAATCAGTTTCCTCATTACAGAAAAAGTACAAGTACTTTGCCTGAAATGAGAGAAAGAAGAATCTTTCCTCCCTAGTTCATAGGACAAAACTTCTTAGAGAAAGTCACATTTTAGTACTGTGAAAAGTGGAACTTCTAGAGGTATAGACGTTCTTAACATAGATGTAAAATGAGTGAATTTTAAAAATTCTGAAGATGGATGATAATCAGGCACATGGGAGAGTGAGTCAGTTTGCCTCAATGGCTATTTTAAGAAAGCCTGATTAAGAGATTTAAACCAACAGTTTTGTTCTTTTATCTAAGGTAATTAGAGTTTCCCACAAAAAATGTTTAAAAAAAATCTTATTATGGTGGAAGTAATGTTCAGACAAAAAAAAATGTGACAGTTGCATTCAATACTAACTATAAGAGAATATGCTGGGGCTTGGAAATCAATGAAGCACTCTATTAGAAAGCAACCAACACATGAGCTATGGATATACTCCAAAGAAAATTTTAAGAGACATAATCAGTTCAGTTCAGTTCAGTTCAGTCGCTCAGCCATGTCCGATTCTTTGCGACCCCATGAATGGCAGCACGCCAGGCCTCCCTGTCCATCACCATCACCCAGAATTTACTTAGACTCATGTCCATCGAATCAGTGATGCCATACAGTGATCTCATCCTCTGTCATCCCCTTCTCCTCCTGCCCCCAATCCCTCCCAGCATCAGAGTCTTTTCCAATCAGTCAACTCTTTGTATGAGGTGCCCAAAGTATTGGAGTTTCAGCTTTAGCATCATTCCTTCCAAAGAACACCCAGGGCTGATCTCCTTTAGAATGGACTGGTTGGATCTCCTTGCAGTCCAAGGGACTCTCCAGAGTCTTCTCCAACACCACAGTTCAAAAGCATCAATTCTTCGGTGCTCAGCCTTCTTCACAGTCCAACTCTCGCATCCATTCATGACCACAGGAAAAACCATAGCCTTGACTAGACAGACTTTTGTTGGCAAAGTAATGTCTCTGCTTTTCAATATGCTATCTAGGTTGGTCATAACTTTTCTTTCAAGGAGTAAGTGTCTTTTAATTTAATGGCTGGAGTCACCATCTGCAGTGATTTTGGAGCCCAAAAAAATAGAGTCTGACACTGTTTCCACTGTTTCCTCATCTATTTCCCATGAAGTGATGGGACCAGATGCCATGATCTTCCTTTTCTGAATGTTGAGCTTTAAGCCAAGATAGGGTGTTATATGTCTAAATTCAGTCTAAGTGTGAAGGATATTAAAGTAAGACACTAAATTTGACATTTGTCTGAAAAAAAAAATGTAGTTGAATGAAACATTCTCAATTTGAAAGAGAAATAGAAGAAATTAGAGGAGGAAACCTCATGTTATTATTTTTTAATAACTGCATTTATTTTTGCATTAAATGAAGAAAAAATAGCAGGAGCCATAATTGTAGTTTAAATACTGGAAAAGTAATTCATAGGTATGCACAGAATCATAAGTTACAAAATTTTGAAACTAGAAATGACTTTAGATGATCCATCTAGGCAGAGGGATTTTAAACTAGTTTTAATTGTGAAACTTTTTTTAAACAAAATCTTCTCTAGTTTTAATACTTATCATATTAAAACGATAGGTCATTGAAAAAGCATGAGAGTTCCAGAAAAACATCTATTTCTGCTTTATTGACTATGCCAAAGCCTTTGACTGTGTGGATCACAATAAACTGTGGAAAATTCTTCAAGAGATGGGAATACCAGACCACCTGACCTGCCCCTTGAGAAACCTATATGCAAGTCCGGAAGCAACAGTTAGAACTGGACATGGAACAACAGACTGGTTCCAAATAGGAAAAGGAGTACGTCGAGGCTGTATATTGTCACCCTGCTTATTTAACTTCTATGCAGAGTACATCATGAGAAACGCTGGACTGGAAGAAGCACAAGCTGGAAACAAGATTGTCAAAAGAAATATCAGTAACCTCAGATATGCAGATGACTCCACCCTTATGGCAGAAAGTGAAGACGAAGTAAAAAGCCTCATGATGAAAGTGAAAGAGGAGAATGAAAAAGTCATCTTAAAGCTCAACATTGAGAAAACTAAGATCATGGCCTCTGGTCCCATCACTTCATGGGAAATAAATGGGGAAACAGTGGAAACAGTGTCAGACTTTACTGTTATGGGCTCCAAAATCACTGAAGATGGTGACTGCAGCCATGAAATTAAAAGACACTTACTCCTTGGAAGAAAAGTTATGACCAACCTAAATAGTATATTGAAAAGCAGAGACATTACTTTGCCAACAAAGGTCCGTCTAGTCAAGGCTATGGTTTTTCCTGTGGTCATGAATGGATGCAAGAGTTGGACTGTGAAGAAAGCTGAGCACCGAAGAATTGATGCTTTTGAACTGTGGTGTTGGAGAAGACTCTGGAGAGTCCCTTGGACTGCAAGGAGATCCAACCAGTCCATTCTAAAGGAGATCAGTCCTGGGTGTTCTTTGGAAGGAATGATGCTAAAGCTGAAACTCCAATACTTTGGGCACCTCATGCGAAGAGTTGACTCATTGGAAAAGACTCTGATGCTGGGAGGGATTGGGGGCAGGAGGAGAAGGGGAGGACAGAGGATGAGATGGCTGGATGGCATCACCGACTTGATGGACGTGAGTTTGAGTGAACTCTGGGAGATGGTGATAGACAGGGAGGCCTGGCATGCTGCGATTCATGGGGTTGCAAAGAGTCGGACACAACTGAGCGACTGAACTGAACTGATATTAAAACAACCAAAAAAGGTAAATGCTTGCCTTTCTTCCCCAAAGCATGTAGGGATTCCAAAGCATGACCCATCGGGGTCATCAGCTCATCTTTGAAATAAAATTCAATAATCCCTGCTCTAGTTTAATAGTCTTCAGTTTATATATAAAGATATAAAGAACTAAGAAACTCAACTAACTTATCCAAGTCAAATTAAATTCATGGCATAGCCAACACTGGGACCCAGTTACTAAACTCGTTTTACACAACTTGCCTTTTTACAAAATGTTCCATATATAGACAAGATTTTACTATTATTGAAGGGGAAATACTGACCATATAAGAAACAATCTATATATTTTTAATAACATTTAAATTTTCTAGAAAATATTTACCAAAAGCCTTCAAAATGACTTTCACCCAGCAATTCCACTTTTAGAAATGTATCCTGTAAGTATATACTGATACAAGTTTACAGAGATTTAAGCACAGTGATGTTCATTGCATACCATGTGAAACAGCTAACAACTCGAAATAGTCTTTATGCCTCTAAGTAGAGAGTATAAATTTAAAATATGTTACACCTTTAAAATATAATACTATGCAAACATTAGAAAGATAGAAGTATATCTATGTAAGCAGATATGAAAAGATTACAAAACACATTGTTGAAGACCTGTGCTCTTTGAGATTTGATAGGCTAAATATTCTGAAAGGTCTCATTTGTTACCAAACAACTAGATGCTGCATAAAACATATTATATTGATAGACTCTGAAGAAGTAAGAAATCTCCCAAGGGAAGAAAAAAATTCTATGACCTGAAACCAGATTAGCAAATGGTAAACACACATAAAAGGCATGCATACATAAATATTACAACTTAGAGACAAATGCCTTAACCCGAAGGTCATAGGTACAATCAAAGACTGGAAGATTAAGCTGGAGATCCTGCATGCCACACGGTGTGGCCAAAATTAAGCAAATAAAGGTTAAAATACAGATTTTTTTTAGATACTCAAAAGCTGAGAGAATTTGTTACCAGCACACTTGTACTACAAGAACATTAAAAGAAGTTCCCTAGTTAAAAGAACTACATCAACAGACAGAATTTGGAGCTACACAAATAAATGAACAGTTATAGAAATAACATTAATGAATGTAAAAAAAATTTTAATTGATCTAAAAAATAGTGAACCATCAAAACAAAAACAGTAGCAACTTATTATTTGTTATTATAGCATATGTGAAATTAAAATTATAACACCAACCCAAAGGATGAGAGGGAAGAATTGGAAGTATAACATTATGTTTCTTACATATATATGGAGAAGCAAAGATTACGTGAACACAGATTATGACTAATAAAAAATATAAACCCGAGAACAACTATGGGAAAAAAATGAAGAGGTAAATAATAAGCCAATTGTATAGACAAAATGGAATCATCATACAAATAAATAATATATAAGAAAGCAAGAGAGGAATCAAAAACAGATGAAACAATAAAAGATAACTAACGAAATGGTAGGTTAATCTAAAACATCAATTGTTACATAGAATGCCAAAATACATAGCAATTTAAATACTAACATTGTTAGATTAGTTTAAAAAGCAACAGCCAACTCTATTGTCTATAAGAAACTCACATTAAACATAAACACAGGACTTCCCTTGTGGTCCAGTGGTTAAGAATCTGTATGCCAATACAGGGGATGCAGGTTGGATCCCTGGTCCAAGAAGATTCCACAAGCTTCAGGGCAACTAAGCCCGTGCACCACAATTACTGAGCCTGCACTATAGAGCCCACAAGCCACAACTACTGAAGCCTGAACACCCTAAATCCCATGTTCTATGACAAGAGAAGCCACCACAGTAAGAAGTTTGTGCACCACAACTAGAGAGCAGTCCTCACTCACTGCAACTAAAGAAAGTGCAAATGCAGCAAGAAAGAGCCAGTGCTGTCAAAAACTAATAAATTAATTTATGTATTAAACACATAAACACATAAGTAAGTTAAAAATAAAAGGGTGGGAGGATATAAACCATGTGAAAACTAAAGTCATACATAAATAGAAAAAAATAGACTTCAGAAAAACAAAATATTATCAGAATAAAGAAGAAAACTTCACTAGGAAAACTTAATCCTAAATGTATATTCATTTAATAATAGAGCATCAAAATATACAAATCAAAAACTTATAGAATTGAAGGGAGGAACAGACAAACTGAAATAATATTGGAGACCTTAGTACTCTATTCTCAATAATCAATGAAAGAAGAGAACAGATACTCAGAAGGAATGTAGAAGACATCAGCAATACAATCAATCAACTTAATTTGACATTTATAAAACACTCCATCCAACAGCTTCCCCGGTGGCTCAGAGGGTAAAGCGCCTGCCTGCAATGCGGGAGACCTGGGTTCTATCCCTAGGTAGGGAAGTTCCTCTGGAGAAGGAAATGGTGACCCATTCCAGTATTCTTGCCTGGAGAATCCCAGGGATGGAGGAGCCTGGTGGGCTACAGTCCATGGTGTTGCAAACAGTCAGACACGACTAAGTGAGCTCACTTCTTCTTCCATCCAACAATGATAGACTACATGTTCCTTTCAAGTGCATATGGAACATACCTTAAGATAGGCTGTATTCAGAACATAAAACAAAATGTTAACAAATTCAAGGCAACTGAAATCACACAAAATATATTCTCTAACTATAATGGAATTAAATCAGAAATTAATAATGGGATGTTCAGTCAGTTCAGTCAGTTCAATCGCTCAGTCATGTCCAACTCTTTGCGACCCCATGAATCACAGCACGCCAGGCCTCCCTGTCCATCACCATCTCCCGGAGTTCACTCAGACCCATGTCCATTGAGTCCGTGATGCCATCCAGCCATCTCATCTTCAGTCGTCCCCTTCTCCTCCTGCCCCCAGTGTCCCCCAGCATCAGAGTCTTTTCCAATGAGTCAACTCTTCACCTGAGGTGGCCAAAGTACTGGAGTTTCAGCTTTAGCATCATTCCTTCCAAAGAAATCCCAGGGTTGATCTCCTTCAGAATGGACTGGTTGGATCTCCTTGCAGTCCAAGGGACTCTCAAGAGTCTTCTCCAACACCACAGTTCAAAAGCATCAATTCTTCGCCACTCAGCCTTCTTCACAGTCCAACTCTCACATCCATACATGACCACAGGAAAAACCATAGCCTTGACTAGACGGACCTTAGTCAGCAAAATAATGTCTCTGCTTTTGAATATACCATCTAGGTTGGTCATAACTTTTCTTCCAAGGAGTAAGCATCTTTTAATTTCATGGCTGCAGTCACCATCTGCAGTGATTTTGGAGCCCCAAAAAATAAAGTCTGACACTGTTTCTACTGTTTCCCCATCTATTTCCCATGGAGTAATGGGACCAGATGCCATGATCTTCGTTTTCTGAATGTTGAGCTTTAAGACAACTTTTTCACTCTCTTCTTTCACTTTCATCAAGAGGCTTTTTAGTTCCTCTTCACTTTCTGCCATAAGGGTGGTGTCATCTGTATATCTGAGGTGATTGATATTTCTCCCCGCAATCTTGATTCCAGCTCGTGTTTCTTCCAGTCCAGCATTTCTCATGATGTACTCTGCATAGAAGTTAAATAAGCAGGGTGACAATATACAGCCTTGACGTACTCCTTTTCCTATTTGGAACCAGTCTGTTGTTCCATGTCCAGTTCTAACTCTTGCTTCCTTGCCTGCATACAGATTTCTCAAAAGGCAGGTCAGGTGGTCTGGTATTCCCATCTCTTGAAGAATTTTCCACAGTTTATTGTGATTCACACAGTCAAAGGCTTTGGCATAGTCAATAAAGCAGAAAGAGATGTTTTTCTGTAACCCTCTTGCTTTTTCCATGATCCAGTGGATGTTGGCAATTTGATCTCTGGTTCCTCTGCCTTTTCTAAAACCAGCTTGAACATCAGGGAGTTCACAGTTCACATATTGCTGAAGCCTGGCTTGGAGAATTTTGAGCATTACTTTACTAGCATGTGAGATGAGTGCAATTGTACAATACTTTGAGCATTCTTTGTCATTACCTTTCTTTGGAATTGGAATGAAAACTGACCTTTTCCAGTCCTGTGGCCACTGCTGAGTTTTCCAAACTTGCTGGCATATTGAGTGCAGCACTTTCACAGCATCATCTTTCAGGATTTGAAATAGCTCAACTAGAATTCCATCACCTCCATTAGCTTTGTTCGTAGTGATGCTTTCTAAGGCCCACTTGACTTCACATTCCAAGATGTCTGGCTCTAGATTAGTGATCACATCATCTTGATTATCTGGGTCGTGAAGATCTTTTTTGTACAGTTCTTCCGTGTATTCTTGCCACCTCTTCTTAATATCTTCTGCTTCTGTTAGGTCCATACCATTTCTGTCCTTTATCGAGCCCATCTTTGCATGCAATGTTCCCTTGGTATCTCTAATTTTCTTGAAGAGATCTCTAGTCTTTCCCATTCTGTTGTTTTCCTCTATTTCTTTCCCTTGATCACTGAAGAAGGCTTACTTATCTCTTCTTGCTCTTCTTTGGAACTCTGCATTCAGCTGCTTATATCTTTCCTTTTCTCCTTTGCTTTTTACCTCTCTTCTTTTCACAGATATTTGTAAGGCCTCCCCAGACAGCCATTTTGCTTTTTTGCATTTCTTTTCCATGGGGATGGTCTTGATCCCTGTCTCCTATACACTGTCACGAACCCCATTCCATAGTTCATCAGGCACTCTATCTATCAGATCTAGACCCTTAAATCTATTTCTCACTTCCACTGTATAATCATAAGGGATTTGATTGAGGTCATTCCTGAATGGTCTAGCAGTTTTCCCTACTTTCTTCAATTTAAGTCTGAATTTGGCAATAAGGAGTTCATGATCTGAGCCATAGTCAGCTCCCAGTCTTGTTTTTGTTGACTGTATAGAGCTTCTCCATCTTTGGCTGCAAAGAATATAATCAATCTGATTTTGGTGTTGACCATCTGGTGATGTCCACGTGTAGAGTCTTCTCTTGTGTTGTTGGAAGAGGGTGTTTGCTATGACCAGTGCATTTTCTTGGCAAAACTCTATTAGTCTTTGCCCTGCTTCATTCCGCATTCCAAGGCCAAATTTGCCTGTGACTCCAGGTGTTTCTTAACTTCCTATCTTTGCATTCCAGTCCCCTATAATGAAAAGGACATCTTTTTTGGGTGTTAGTTCTAAAAGATCTGTAGGTCTTCATAAAACCATTCAGCTTCAGTTTCTTCAGCGTTACTGGTTGGGGCATAGACTTGGATAACTGTGATATTGAATGGTTTGCCTTGTAGACGAACAGAGATCATTCTGTCATTTTTGAGACTGCATCCAAGTACTACATTTTGGACTCTTTTGTTGACCATGATGGCTACTCCATTTCTTCTGAGGGATTCCTGCCCGCAGTAGTAGATGTAATGGTCATAAAATTCAAAACTATTTAGCTAACAAACAATATACTTCTAAATAACTTAAAAGATGAAATCACAAAGGAAATTAGTAAATATTTTTAATTTAATGAAAATGAAAATTTTGTCAAAATTTGTGAGATTCCATTAAAGCCACACTTAAATCAATATTTATAGCATTAAAATTCTTATATTGATAAAGAAGTAAAATTTAAAATAAATAATCTAAGAATACACGTTAAGAAACTAGAAAAGGAAGGTCAAATTATACCCAAAGTATGCAGAAGGAATAAGATAATAAAGGTAAAAATAGAAATCAATTAAACTAAGAACACAAAGAGAAAAATATATGAAACCATAGCTGTTGATTTGAAAAATAAAATACTCTTTTAGCCAAAGTGACCAACACAGTAAGAAAGAATACATGACCTACAAATATTAAGAATTTAAAAGAGAAGACATCACTGCAAATATAACAGATATTTAAAGACACAAACTATGAAAACTCACTCAAGTAATGCCTCACATAATTAATCCTATATCTATTAACTAAAGTGTATTTCTAGTTTAAGTGTTCAACAAAGAACTCTCCAAACCCAGAGGATTACATGGGCAGATTCTCTCAAACATTTCAGAAAGAAATAATAAAATTTGACAATCTCTTCTAGAGTAGAAAGAACAAACAGTTGCAAAGTCATTTTTTGAGGACAGAAATACTCTAACATCAAAACCAGAGAAAGACAATATGGGCATCAGGGGTGAAGGGTGGACTACAGATCAATATTCTTCATAAATACACAGACAAAAATCAAGAAATGTGTGAAAAACTAATGCATCAAGTCCAAATGGTTATTCAAAAAATGCTGGACTTAAACATCTGAAAAGCAAACAATATATTCAGCATATCAGTGGAAATAAGGAGGAAAATTCATCAACATCTCAGCTGACACAGAAAATTTGGCAAAATTCAAAACTGACTCATAATTTTTAAAGACTTTCAGCAAACTAGGAATAAAAGGGCATCTACAAAATATCTATAGCTAACATCCTATTATTAATGAAAAAGTGAATGCTTTCTCCCTAATATCAGAACAAAACAAGGATATTTGTTTTCCTATTCATCATCATACCAAACAGCCAAGATGATACAACAGAGATGTTTCTCTATTAATGGAAAACAAGATTGTGTAGATTTTTTTAACACAAAAAATCTATCTTTCAAAAGCTATAAAAAACTATTAAGTGACTTAATAGAGGTTTCAGATACAAAATCTATATACAAAAATCAATACTATTTGTATGTGGTCAGCAATGACAACTGGAAATTCAAAAGTACCATTTATAACAGGACCAAAAATCTAACACAACGGTATGATGACTACTGTATAACATTGATGAAAGAAATCAAAAATCAAATCAGTCAATAAATGAAAAAATGTTACTTTTAATGGACTAGAAGACTCAATATGGTTAAAGTGTCACTTCTCATATTGTTCTAGATTCAGTTTAATTTCAATCAAAATCCCAGTAGGTTTTTTTATAGAAACAAGTAACTTGATTCTAAACTTTACATGGAAAGATAAAGAAATAAATAGCTGAGATAATTTTTTAAAATTAATCACTCACATTCGCATTGCATGATTTTAAGACTTACATTAAAGCTACACTATTAAGGCAATATAGTATTAGTCAAGGAATAGACGTATAAATCTTTTTTTTTTTTTTTCAAAAATAGAGAGTTTAGAAGTAGATCAAATACATGTATTCATTTAATTTTCAGCAAAGATGCAGGGGCAATTCAATTGAGAAAGAACAGCTTTTTTCAACAAATGATGGTGAATATCCATGTAAAAATATGAATCACAATATATTAAAATTAACTGAAAATGAATCACTTGTTTAAGTTAAAATCTACAACAATAAAACTAGAAAAAAGTAGAAAATAATCTTGTGACTCTGGTTTGTAAAAATTCTTAGATACAACACAAAAGCATGATACATAACAGAAAAAATTGGATAAATTGAGCATTAACAAAATTTAAAACTTCTGCTCTTCAAAAGACTATTAAAAGAATGAAAAAAATAAGTCACAGACTAAAGAAAATACCTTCAAATCATATATTTGTTAAATGACTTGTGTCTGTCTATGAAAATTCTCAGAATTCAATAAGAATATGAGAAACCCACTTTTTAAAAGGGCAAAATTTTGGACACTTCACCAAAGACATATAGATGGCAAATAAGCACATGAAAGATGCTCAAATAATGTATTATTCAGGAAGTGTGAATTAAAACACAGTGAGGTACTACTAACATCAGAATGACCAAATTTGAAACAAAAAATGTAACAACCAATAATATTAAGCGCTGAGGAGGATGCAGAGTACTCTGAAGCTTTGATAAATTGCTTGTGAAAATGCAAAATGACAAAACCTCGTTGGAAATATTTGTTATATCTTGTAAAGTTTCTTATAAAATTAAACATACACTTGCCATACAACCCAGAAATCTCACTTATATTTACTCAGGTGAAATGAAAATTTAAATTCACACAAAGACATGTATACAAATATTTATAGCTGACACATTTGTAATGGCCAAAAACTGGAAATTCAAAACACTCTTCATCTGGTGAATCAATAAACTATAGAAAACATGTCCTTATAATAGGATATTACTCAGTCATAAGAAAAACTTCGATACATACAGAAACATCAATGAATTTCAGATGTATTATGCAGAGTGAAAGAAGACACTCTTAAAAGACCACATGACATATGATTCCACTCACATGACGTTCTAGAAAAGGTGAAGCTCTTGAGACAAAAAAATTGCTCAGTGATTGCCAAGGGCTGAGGTAAGGCAAGGGACTGACTTGATTATAGTAATGTACATGTTTGTCAAAATGATAGAATTGTACACTATAATGGGTGTAACTGACACCTTAGTTTTGAAAAACAAAATAAAAAGAATATATGCTTTTGTGATAAAACCATTTTTGAAAAGGAAATGATAAAATTCAGATTATTGGTTATCTATTGAAAGGATAAAATGAGACAAGATAGGAAAGAGCCATAATCGTATAAGTAATGGCCTAGGTCCTAACTGAATGGTGGATTTACTGTGCTCAGTTATTATCATGCTTCATCACTTATACATCTGTCATATATATATTCTTTCATATTTGTCAAACATTATATAATTTTAATAGAGGATAAAGGGAAGTACCTTTTAACTGAAAAATCAAACAACAAGGAAGATACCTTATTTAAGTAAGACAAGCAGGTGAACATCACCTAATCCTTGATATGAAAATATCAGGTCAAACGATATGCACATTTTAAATGTCTGAGGTACATATTGTGAAGTTGCTCAGTCGTGTCCGACTCTTTGTGACCCCATGGACTGTAGCCCACCAGGCTCTTCTGTCCATGGGATTCTCCAGGCAGGAATACTGGAGTGGGTTGCCATTTCCTTCTCCAGGGGATCTTCCTGACCCAGGGATTGAACCTGGGTCTCCTGCATTGCAGGCAGATGCTTTACCCTCTGAGCCACCAGGGAAGCCCATATTAGCAGGTTTATTTATCCAATGGTTTCCTCTCTATGAAAATTAATATATATAGGCATTTTATTTCTTAATCACATAATACTTTGTTTCAACTCACTAATTTAGAAAGTTTTAATCCTTCAAAACAAAACATTCTTCCTTGCTTTTTTTCTATCACTTTCAATCAGAATTTTAACAAATCTAACCCAATTTCAATATCATGTACTACTGTAGCGTTCCTAAAACTTTACAGTCTTCCTCTGAGATATATGTATGTGAATTGCACGTGCACTGTTCAATATCTTTACATAGACACACCTACCCCAAGAATGATGATTATTCATGATGGTGTGTACATTTTAAAAGCAGAACCCTGCTGGGTCATGCAAGAATTCACACTGGGATGTCTAAACCCTCCAAGTCTTTGACTACATATTTCATATACTCTTTCGTAAGGGTGATAAAAAAGTGAAACATTTTCTCCTTGTCAAAATATTACTGATGAAGATATACCTGCAATCGATATTCTGCTCTACCACTTGCTGCTCAGAGGCTTGGAATAGCAGCTGTCACCCTGATACTAGTGATCAGAAGCAATCAGGCCAGGCATGCAAATTCCATTATCTTCTCAGCCTCAACCCTAATCCTGCCATCCCACTGAGAAGAGAAGGATCCAGAAAGCACCCCAGCTGTAAGTTTGCCGTTAGTTCTCCAATAGCTGCCACCAGTGACACTCCTCCATGGAGTCTCATGAGAAATGCTGGTTCACAGCTTTCATCTGCAGACATTAAATCAAGCAGTTACTTTTTTAGGTCTTCACAAATCTTCTCTCCCTCCTCCTCCCACCCCTTTATCCTTAATGTGACTTATTTATATTTTTAAAAGCTTCTGCAGACAGTCTTTCCAGTTTTTATCACGGACTAAAATCCATCTGAGTTAAAACTGTTTAAGACTTTATGCACGATGGGGGAAAGGGACTCTGCAAATTAATGTATTCATTCCAGATTGTATTTAGCTAACATCTTTCTTCACTTGAGCCTAACAGCTCGAGGGACTGCAAAATTATTGCATCAACTTGACTGTGACGCTTTGTTCATTTTTTAAAAAAAATAAATCTTTAGGCTGTGGTATCAGCCTACCTTAAAATGTTATTACAGTTTCCTAGTGGCTACATAGTCAAAAGGACTGTGTAGTTTCATTTAATCTCTGACTCTTCTGAGATCTGCATACCCTACCCGTCTCCATTACCTCAGGAATTATGATTGGATTTAATCTTCTGCTCATTGAATTAGTGTCAGCTATCATTCTTAGTGTACATTTGTTAAATTCAATCTCTCCTACAGGGGAATGCCAGGAAGCGAACGATAAGTGTATTAAATAGTACGAGAGGGAAGACTGCAGAAATTGGGACTTAGGAGCACTGTGCAGATAAAGAGGACTAAGTTCACATTGCTGCTTCATTTCTTTCAGGGAGGATACAATCACAGCAGGAAGTGTAAGCCTTTATAGTCAGACTTCCAGAGTGTAAGGAATACTAAGTGACTCAGGACTTTCTTTTCCTTGAAGTAGAGGTGCTTTTTCGCAAGTCCATGTTAGTACAATTGGGAAAGCAACCATATGTAAACCCTAAAAATCAAGGTCTTCTGTTAATCCTCAAAAAAAAAATTACAACAGGCAGTTACTGTGAACACTTCCCTCCAGCAAAGCACAGCATCTTCGACTGCTGGGTCAAAAATGAGGCAATTATATCCTGCTTAGCCACATGGCTCCCAATATGGAACCACTCCTGATCTACACAGGTCCACACCACAGCTGAGAGCACATATTCATTATACTTTCATGGGAAATCCCCATGTCTGTTCAAAGGCTGTACCGAAAATAAATCAATAAACAAAATACTAAGAAAATATGGGAAAACAAGCACAAATGAATAATCAAAATTTTAAAAACTGATCAACAGAAAACATCATATTATTATAAGTCAAAAAGGAGAAAGCCAAACAAGATTTAATGGGAAAAAAAAAATCTAAGCCCACACATCTGCAAAAATATATGCCATTTGACCTATCAGTCCTCGGAAGAAGTAAGGGCTGGTTGATTTAAGAAAGCTCCAGAATATAAACTTCCAGAAGGCTCAAAAAGGATGAAAAACAAAGAAGTGACCAAACATACAGAAATGTTATCCCACATGCCTAGGGCAGAAAAGGAATCAAGGGGTCCAGAACATAAATTAAACAATAGGTGTAAATGAAATTTAATGTAGGCTGCCTTTCATTTCATTTTTCTTTTAGTTTAGTTTTCTAAAGAATTGGTTCCTCAGGGTAAAACTGTGTGTGTTTTAGCTTCAGGGAAAGAAAGAGATTTTAGCATCCTAATACGATGTTTCTCTAACATTTTCCTTCCCAGCATTTAATACAGCAAAACAGCCTGAACCTTTTAAAAAAATAAAGGAAAAAAACCCTCAAAAACTCAAAAAGGGCTTCAAACTCAAACTGTTAGAGAAATGTAAAACCACATTGCCGATATGCAAATACAGAAAACACCTGTCTGGGGACCACAGGGAGAATAAGGATGGGAGGACACATAAAGGCATCAAGACAGGGAATGAGCAAAGTCTGAGGCAGGGATAAACCAGTCCTGCTCATACCACTATGACAGGAAATCAGGGTTTTTCCTGACATTTTTATGAAGGGAGAGGTAAAGAAATGAGAACATCAAAAATAATAGAAGCTCTGTAGGAATTTTTCAGTGTGTTCTTCTTCCATCCTCCCACTAGGAGATCATAACTATTAAGAATATGTGGTTTACCAAATGACCTGAAGGATATTGTATTTCATGATGGAAGAATTAGAGACAGAAAATAAAAGTATAGCTATATATGGGCTTCACTGATGGCTCAAATGGTAAATGCCTGCAATGCAGGAGACCTGGGTTTGATCCCTGGGTTGGGAAGACCCCCTGGAGAAGGGAATGGCTAACCACTCCAGTATTCCTGGTTGGAGAATTCCATGGACAGAGGGGCCTGGCGGGCTACAGACCATGGGATCACAGAGTCAGACACAACTGAGCATCAGAGCGCACACACATCAAGAGACAAAATGTGTGAAATGCTTTAATCCAATAATGTTCTTCTGGGACTCCAAACTAAAGTCATAGCTTTGAAAATGGAAAAAGTTTTGTATTAAAAGATTTTCAATATGGTATTTACTATGAATGAAACTGTATCAGAAAACAGAAGATTCATTAAGTAAATCCATGGTGTAGTATAATCTGGAGTCATGAAAATGTTCATGCAGACTGTAATAGAAAAAAAGTTTACAATATAACATTATCTAAAACAGCAGGATATAAAATTTTATATATGCTACTACCCCAACAGTGTTTTTACAGTTGTACATTAAGAAAGACTAAAAAAGAAAAGACAAACTATTTATATCAGGTATCTTCAACGTACATTTTCTTTCGTTAGTATTTTAAATTTTCTCTAATAAACATAAATTTTATAATAAAAAACACTGAGCTAGAAAGTAACATAAGGGTAAAACCACACCAATAATATTTTTATGCCTGATTTTTTAAATTTTAGTTTGCATAACTGATGCAAAAATAATTGATGGAAGATAAAGATGAGGCTGTGATCGAACTCGGGTCTCCTGCATTGCAGGCAGATTCTTTACTGTCTGAGCCATCAGGGAAGCCCAAGTGTAAAGCTGTTTTTTATATTAGCATTTTACTGTGAAGCAGGCAGGCAAGTACTCATCTACCTAAAATCCACTAGCACACTCAAGGTGAAAATCTTTAGAATGAGTAAGAACATAGTAAGTTAAGGAAATAAGATTGAGTCAGTAGTTATGGGAATAATAATTAAACATCTTAAACTCACATAAAGATTGAGAGGCGACTGTGATGCAAATAGGGATTTATTTCCTACATTAACTTACTATCAGAAAAAATTTAGTAGAGCACACGTGATAGGACTACCGTTAGGCACTTTTATTATTTCATTAAATCCTTAAATTATATCTGCAAGATAGGCATTATCCCATTTTAACAAATGAAATAAACTAAGAAAGATTTTAAAATTTGCCCAAGGTCACAATGAATTTATAGGTTAGAGAACCCTTGTCAATTTTCACTGAAGTCAAAGCCAGGGAGATAAGGGTAGAGGAGCAGGGCTTGAATGCCATCTCTAGAATCTGAGGTACAAACAGTTAAAAACAGGATAATGAACCCTCGTAACCTCTCAGGACCCAAATTAGACAAAAACTGAAAATATTTTTTAAGTCTTGCATGCAAGATCTAAGAGCTCAAAATACATGTAGAGGATATCCTCTAACTTAAAAAAAAAAAAAGATTATGTAATTCAGCATGTATTTTATACCTAAACCTGACATCGTTGCATGTTTAAATATTGGAGCTTCAGAAGTAGTCCTTTATTACGGCAATTTCTTTCCCAGCCTAGTCAAGGAAGTTTTTGCTTTGTGGCTTACAGAATAAAACAAACCCAGAATTTTGCAGGAAGATGTGGTCACTATCTGTTGTGGACAAGATCAGAGAAAGGGGACCACGAGTATGAGCATGGCAGGTAGAGAAGGTATATGAAGACCCTACATCAGGCCCAGGTTCATGGGTATGTTACCTGTGCAGCAGCACTGTCCCCAAGCTTGGTTTAATGCTCTTTTGTCAGCATCTGAAAATCTGTCATAATTTTATCTTTAAACTTGTGTAATTGTAAGTGAAGTCCAATGGGAAAATCAACCATGTACCTGAACAGAGAAGACAGGTGCCATATGGTATTCACATTCCTTACCACCTCTTCACGTATGAAGTTCAAATGTCCCACGAGCACAGAAAACCAGTGGATCCGGAATACATGACAGTTCATCAAGATTCACAGTGAGTCAGTGAATTCAGTCCCTCAGTCATGTCCAATTCTTTGCAACCCTGTGGACTGCATAATGCCAGGCTTCCCTGTCTATCACCAACTCCCAGAGCTTGCTCAAACTCATGTCCATTGAGTCAGTGAGGCCATCCAACCGTCTTATCTACTGTCGTCCCCTTCTCCTCCTGCCTTCAATCTTTCCCAGCATCAGGGTCTTTTCCAAGGAGTCAGTTCTTCACATCAGGTGGCCAAAGTATGGGAGCTTCAACTTCAGCATCAGTCCTTCCAATGAATATGCAGAGGACTCATTTCCTTTAGGGTGGACTGGTTGGATCTCCCTGAAGTCCAAGGGACTCTCAAGAGTCTTCTCCAACACCACAGTTCAAAAGCAAAATTCTTTGGTGCTCAGCTTTCTTTATAGTCCAACTCTCATATCCATATATGACTACTGGAAAAACTATAGCTTTGACTAGATGGACCGTTGTCAGCAACGTAATGTCTGCTTTTTAATATGCTGCTTAGGTTTGTCATAGCTTTTCTTCCAAGGAGCAAGCATCTTTTAATTTCATGGCTGCAGTCACCATCTGCAGTGATTTTGGAGCCCAAGAAAATAAAGTCTGTCACGGTTTCCATTGTTTCCCCATCTGTTTGCCATGAAGTGATGGGACCAGATGCCATGATCTTAGTTTTCTGAATGTTGAGTTTTAAGCCAACTACTTTCATCAAAAGGCTCTTCAGTTCCTCTTCACTTTCTGCCATAAGGGTGGTGTCATCTGCATATCTGAGGTTATTGATATTTCTCCTGGCAATCTTGATTCTAGCTTATGCTTCATCCAGCCTGGCATTTTACGTGATGTACTCTGCATGTAAGTTAAATAAACAGGGAAACAATATACAGCCTTGACATACTCCTTTTCCTATTGGAACCAGTCCATGTCCAGTTCTAACTGTTGCTTCTTGACCTGCATACAGATTTCTCAAGATGCAGGTCATGTGGTCTGGTATTCCCATCTCTTGAAGAAATTTCCACAATTTGTTATGATCCACACAATCGAAGGCTTTGGCATAGTCAATAAAGCAGAAGTAGATGTTTTTCTGGAATTCTCTTGCTTTTTCTATGATCCAATGGATGCTGGTAATTTGGTTCCTCTGCCTTTTCACAGTGAGTACTAAGAGTATTCCATCTATGACAGAGTAAGTAGAGGGACTGAAACCCTTGAGAAGCCAAACTTTCCACTCAAATCAGAATTTGATTCAAATACAGAGAGACGGTAAATGTGTTCTAAAACACACAAATGACCAAGAAACCCTATTTATCCTTTCTTACTAGTGTTAGATCCTGTATCAGCCAGTCTCGTATACTGAAAATGATGACACACAAGGAAAGGGAAAAAAGGCAATGCATGATATTTTTCCTTTCAGTCCTTTCTTATTCATCAGTAAGCCAAAAACTGGGAGTATCAGTAGAATGTGTGCATGTGAAGAAGTGAAATAAAAGAAGCTGATTTACTTTTGTACAGTTTCCACTCTTCTGGTAAGAAAGAAATACATATGCATGTATGAGCTATGAAATATAAACTGCATAGTTTTGGTGATTTCATATACAAGATAATTCCATTTAAAATTGCATTTAAAACTGACACTACACAGTATAAAGGTGAACAAAAGTTATGCTGATAATTTAAATTTTCAATTTTTGTTTTCTTAGAATGGCATTAAATAACAAATTAAAAACACCATGAGAAGTCCAGAGAGACCACAGGATAATGGAAAAAGCTTCACATCTTAATACCTTTCATTACATTATTTTTTTTCTTTCTTTATGAATAGGAACTCAACATTGTCTTTTTGCAGTGGGCCTTGCAAATTGTGTAACTGGCCCTCCCTTATACTGACACAGAATTGCTTCAAAATTCCAGGAAAGGGTAACATGAAGGGAAAGAAGAAAATCAGGTAGAGATGCATCTATAAGAAATGGATGATTCCATTTAAATCAAAATTGCTCCAGTCTTGATTACCCATGCTCTAGCAAACAGGATACACAGATTCATAATAGCAAGAGCTCACTTATTTATTTTCTTAGACATAACCTTTGAGATTTTGAGTGTAAAGAATAAGTGCTTGATCACAGCAAATGTTATTTAAATTCATAACCTGCCCTACAATGTGCAAACCACCCCTTGCAGTCTAATGTTTTTCCTAAGGCAAATTAATGGGCCTGCTATTTCTCTTCCATTATTTTGGTCATTGATGAAGATGTTAAATAGATTGGTTCCTGGATTGACCACTTGGAAATGAACACTGATGATGTCAACTCAAGCTAATGCAGCTTAGGAGTCCTTTTTAAACACAACAAACACTCTAATAACCTGAGCAAATACTTAACAGGGTGTCTCTCCATTTGCAGACAACACGTTATGCAAAATGGATGTCTTACTAAGTCAAGACAAATGACAACTGAGGTCTCCTCTCAGTTACCAAGTTATCTCTTCACTCACTCCCACACTGTAGATTAGGCCCACCTGACTTATCTCATACTGTTCATGGGTGAAAAGAAGAGAAGCGAAAAGCAAAGGAGAAAAGGAAGGATATACACATTCGAATCCAGAGTTCCAAAGAATAACAAGGAGAGATAAGAAAGCCTTCCTCAGTGATCCATGCAAAGAAATAGAGGAAAACAATAGAATAGGAAAGACTAGAGATCTCTTCAAGAAAATTAGAGATACCAAGGGAACATTTCATGCAAAGATGGGCACAATAAAGGACAGAAATGGTATAGACCTAACAGAAGCAGAAGATATTAAGAAGAGGTGGCAAGAATACATATAAGAAAAAGATCTTCATGATCCAGAAAATCACAATGGTGTGGTCACTCACCTAGAGCCAGACATCCTGGAATGCAAAGTCAAGGGGCCTTAGGAAGCATCACTATAAACATAGCTAGTAGAGGTGATGGAATTCCAATTGAGCTATTTCAAATCCTGAAAGATGATGCTGTGAAAGTGCCACACTCAACATCCCAGCTAATATGAAAACTCAGCAGTGGCCACAGGACTAGCTTTCATTCCAAACCCAAAGAAAGGTAATGACAAAGAATGCTCAAAGTACTGCACAATTGCACTCATCTCACACGCTAGTAAAGTAATGCTCAAAATTCTCCAAGCCAGGCTTCAGCAATACGTGAACCATGAACTTCCAGATGTTCAAGCTGGATTTAGAAAATGCAGAGGAACCAGAGATCAAATTGCCAACATCCGCTGGATCATGGAAAAAGCAAGAGAGTTCCAGAAAAACATCTACTTCTGCTTTATTGACTATGCCAAAGCCTTTGACTGTGTGGATCACAACAAACTATGGAAAATTCTTCAAGAGATGGGAATACCAGACCACCTGACTTGCCGCTTGAGAAATCTGTATACAGGTCAGGAAGCAAGAGTTAGAACTGGACATGGAATAACAGACTACTTCCAAATCAGGAAAGGAGTATGTCAAGGTTGTATATTGTCACTCTGTTTATTTAACTTACATGCAGAGTACATCATACAAAATGCCAGGCTGGATGAAGCACAAACTGGAATCAAGATTGCCAGGGGAAATATCAATAACCTCAGATATGCAGATGATATCACCCTTATGGCAGAAAACAAAGAAAAACTAAAAGAGTCTCTTGATGAAATGGAAGGGGAGAGTGAAAAAGTTGGCTTAAAACTCAACATTCAGAAAACTAAGATCATGGCATCTGGTCCCATCACTTCATGGCAAACAGATGGGGAAACAATGGAAACTGTGACAGACTTTATTTTGGGGGGCTCCAAAATCACTGCAGATAGTGACTGCAGCCATGAAATTAAAAGACTCTTGCTCCTTGTAAGAAAAGTTATGACCAACCTAGATAGCATATTAAAAAGCAGAGACATTACTTGGTCAACAAAGGTCCATCTAGTCAAGGCTATGGTTTTTCCAGGAGTCATGTATGGATGTGAGAGTTAGACTATAAAGAAAGCTGAGCGCTGAAGAATTGATGCTTTTGAACTGTGGTGTTGGAGAAGACTCTTGAGAGTCCCTTGGACTGCAAGGAGATCCAACCAGTCCATCCTAAAGGAAATGAGTCCTGCATATTCATTGGAAGGACTGATGCTAAAGCTGAAACTCCAATACTTTGGCCATCTGATGAGATAAACTGACTCATTTGAAAAGACCCTGATGCTAGGAAAGTTTGAAAGTGGCAGGAGAAATGGATGACAGAAGATGAGAAGGTTGGATGGCATCACTGACTCAATGGATATGAGTTTGAGCAAGCTCTGGGGGTGATGGACAGGAAGGCCTGGCGTTTTGCAGTCCATGGGATCTCAAAGAGTCGGACACAACTGAGTGATTGAACTGAACTGACTGACTTATCTCCGAAAGAAATTAGATCTATTTACCTTAGCTCAGAAGGAAAACAAATGAGTCTCAATGATCTTATTTCTGTCTTGATTATAATTTGAAAAATAAAGCTGAGGCAAGAAAATATTCACCTTTGCAAAAGGGAGAGTGTTAAGAAAGGGGGGAAAAAGCCACATCATCTATTTCTGCTCTTTTGACCCACTCTCCATTCCTCGGATTCTTTAACGTTTCCCTCGACGGTCCTTCTGCTCTTATTTTTTACTCATGTGTTCTCACTCATTAGAATGTAGAAATTTTATTTTAGCACTTAGGATAAATGGATCTCATTTCTAAGAGAGTTTGGAAAATCAAAATCCTTTATTCATAGAAGAAATTACTCACTTTCTGACATGGTTGGTATCTAAAGTATCAGGCACCTAGAACAAGGGAAATAACATTCTTTCTCTGACTCACTTTAATTTTTTAACGGGAAAATTATATTTTTCAGGCAAACTTGTATTTATTGTAAATAAATTCTTGTGTTTTCTCCTTGTGAGATGGGTAACAGAATTCTCTAGGAGAAAGTAGAAGTAAAAATTATTTATGAACAATCTAGAATAAAGGTAGCAATGTTAAAACAGGATACACAAATAGCCACAGTCCTAATCACTTTTTAAAGTCAACATTAGGTTAACTTGCTAAGACTTAAAAGGATCCACTTTATAAGAACTTCTATCCAGTATACTTCAGCAACCTAACTGCACATTGGAATGGGTTGTTGCTACATGCTCAGTCATGTCCAACTCTGTGTGACCCCATGGACTACAGTCCACCAGGCTCCTCTGTCCATGACATTTCCCAGGCAAGAATACTGGAGTGGGTTTCCAATACCTACTCCAAGGGAATCTTTCCAACCCAGGGACTGAACCCCAGTCTCCTGCATTGGTGGGTAGATTCTTTACCACTGCACCACCTCAGAAGCCCACTGGAGTGGGAAGTTTTACTAATTCATCTTTGACCAATATACTGAAGAATTCCCTTCTTCATACTGCTATAAATATGGTTACTAATATTACAGTAAAAGCATCCTTTATCAGTTTCATAAAATCTAATCTGTTCCCTTAATACCACCCTTACCTCCAAGTTTTCTACTTCAAAAAGATCCAACATTCATTGGAAGAATTATCCAGGAAATAAAACAAGAAACTGTTGTTTAATCATAAAATTGACAGGCAAAATAACATGGACTCACCGTCAGTAGAATTCTTTCAAAATATTTTTATTTTTTCATATCAGTGATAGATGTTCTTGGGTATATGGTAACAATAACTAGTCATTTCTAGACCTGACAGATGAACTCCTGGACAAAAATTTAATAACAGACTTGCTTTCTGCCTTCCTAAGAAAGCATCAAAGATACCATCTTTCCTTTGACTGTTATGAATAAGCTGAGAAAACAGCAGATTACTAAGATAGTATTCACATAGCCTCTGTGATAATAGCTCAAAATGAAATTAAACCTGTCAACAGCTTCAGCATATATAGTGACCCTTTTTCCATCTACCAAAATCCTTAAACTTTTTCTATAGCTAGGTCATCATTAATGGAACAATGTAGGGGACAATATTTCAAACTGACAAATTGCCAAGTACAAGTATCCTCTTTCTCTTCCAGTATTCTGATGTGTTAGTGGATTTCCCCTCTAGGATATTAGAGAAGCATTTGTATATCTTCATCTTCTAAATAGAATAGGATTACGGGCTTTCTGCTTGTGCAGGCTTGCACAGTTGTTAATTACCAAAAAAAAAAAAAGGCTGAAGGATCCCAGAACCCCATAATTGATATTTATGCCTCTTTCTATAAACTAGAATTCAAGGTATATAAAAAACAACACCAAATTATCTCCTTTGCAAAGAAAAACAGCTACCAATCAAAACTTTAATCTTTGATTTTCTTCTTTTTCCTTAGGGTTCACTATTATTTTCCAATTATTTCTTTGGGGTTTTTATTATTGTAGAAAAAATAATACTATATTTTAATATAATTATATTAAGCTTAGAGATTAAAATGTCTAAACCAGTCCTGTCCAACAAAAACTTTGTGTGATAATGGAAATGTTCTTTCTGTATAAGTGCTGCCTAATAAGAACAGGTAGCCCACCATCCACATGAAGATATTAAACAATTGAAATGTGGTAACACAACTAAGGAACTGAATTTGTAATTCCAATTAGTTTTAATTAATTTGAATTTAAATAGCCCCATGTGGCTAATGGTCACCATATGAGATAGCATAGATTTAGACCAATCAACATTCAGATGACTGAGATGACTTTGCAACATCCCTCTAAAGCTTCTGTGTCCAAATGGACACTAATAACCATTCTGAATTACATTTTGAATTGCATTTAATAATTCTTTTTAAAAAAAAGTTCAGATTTGACTACTCTAAAATGTCAGTGGTACATGGGTACATGTGAAGGGAGTGGGGTGCTGAAAGTTTTCTATTTGCTCAATTTGCATTTCACAAATGGGTGTTATAAGAAGAAGCATATGCCTATTCCTTATCAACTAGTTAAGACAACACATACAACTACAACCCTGAATAATACAGAGCAATAAATGATTGGTCTGGATCTCTAAGTGCTAAAAGACTTGGAAGATTGGAAAGACATTTTTCACTAACTGTAATCGATATGGCTTCCTAAAGAGAATAATAAGATACTTAAGTTACACTATGTGCAAAATTACTCATCTACTCTCTGAAGAGGTTCTGGTTTTCATTTAAAAAATAATTGGATGGCCATTTTAAAAGCAATATATCATCAAGAAAAATTCTACCAGTAACCAGGTGGTTAATTAACAGCAAATCATTAACTTCTGAGAACAGCATTTGAAATGTTTTATTGGTTAAATGATGATAAAAATATTATATTTTTAATTAACTTCAAGTAGTATCATAAGGGTAAAAATATCTAAAAGTGCTTTTGAAACTAACTGTGAAAAATAAGTACAGTGCACTGTTCCAGGGATTAAGACTTGGTAAGAAAATGGTACAACAAACCACGAAGTAAAAATACTTGGCTACTGGCTAAATTTTCAGAATTTTAGAGAAAAAAAAAGATATAACTCAAAATAAAAATTTACCCTAGCCATGAAAGTACACAACTCTTTGGATGATTCTTTTTTTTTTTTTTTTTTTTTAAATTTTAAAATCTTTAATTCTTACATGCATTCTATGCCACTTTCTCTAAACAATAAAAAAGCAATGCGGGTATTAATGAAGATCTGGCAGCTTGTCTGTATAGGCTACTCAACAAGGCAGACAACCTTCACACGGAAGATACAAGCTGTCAGGTTCATCCAGCTATAATTGGAGTATATATTGACTTTGGTCAGTTTAGCAAAGAGAATATCAACTTACAAAGTGCTATGATGGAAATGTGATAAATGAAGATCACTGTTAATATGTCTGCCACTTTCAAAAAGATTCTTCTTCAGAAGTTAATAGGAATTTTAAATTGCAGCAACAATTGCATGTCAACATGAGCTATTTCTTGACTACTAAACATAAATTTATAATATATTAATTTGTTTGAGCGTATCTTTTCTGTCATTTAATTCAATTAAAATTGAATAATTGTAAACATGTAAATCATTAGAGCTTAAAGTAATTTTCAAGTAAAAATTAACTAAGAAGATAAAAATTACTCATATTCAATCAAATTTTGCCATCCAGCTTATTTTTCTGATGAAATATTTTCAACAAACAACAACTTAAAATGAGGTGTTGTAATAGAATCACTAATAAATACTTAACTTTGTAAAATGATTAACACTTTAATTATGTATATTATACATTGTTTGGGTTAAATATATCACCGAATTTAGCTAAGAGTTCAACTGGTCCACTTTCTCATCAAGAAAATTGTTTCACAAAGAAATATATATTTCAGAAGTATAAGGACCTATAAATAATGGATAAATCTGGAAGCATGAAATTGACAATGCTTCAGTTTGATAGACCCCAGAAATGAAAATGAAATTACAGTCACTCTGGATAAACTACCTATTGTTTTATATAGTTTTGTTTCAAGCTTAAATATAAAGAGAAATAAAAATAAAACTAATTAAATTGTTTTCACTGAAGCAGCATAACATTACATCATAACTGAAATTCAAAGTTTACAGTGGCCTGAAAAAACCTGATCAGGCTTCTTAGATCAAAGAGCACTCCTAGACCGCCACCAACTTTTGCTAATTTAGTAACAATAAAACTGGGTTTTAAAACTCTGTTCTTCACTCTCATTTAAATTCAAAATATTTTTTAAGGAATTCAGAAATCAGTAAAGAAAACTCAGTTATCCTGACCACATAATAAAAACTATCTTTAGTTTAGCATAAAGAACCATCCCTTTTGCCTCAGTTTAGTTCCTAGTTCATGAAATCACATTTTATATACCAGAATAAATGAAAAAAACCCACTACTGCCCTACTGAATTAGACTATTATCCTCAGTAAGATACCATGAAACAGTTTCAATAACATAATGCAATTAAAATAAAGTACTTTAAATCATGTTAACATGATCACTTTAATCTCACATAGAAAATATTGAGAATGTTTAATTTTTTACCTTTTAAGTATTTTAGCTTAGTAAATCCTATTATATTTGCCATTAAAATACAACTAATGCTAAAAGGTGCACAATACTTTTTCACTGTAGGCTCCATGTGACTACAGACTAGAGACTTGGCACTTGATGGCTCCAAGGGAATCACTAATGAGCTACAAAGCCTTTGCACCTCTGGGTCAGGAGTTTGGATTAGACCTAGGTTGGGAGTGACAGAAAGTCGTTACCATCTCATGATAGTTCAATGGTTTATGTGAAGGGAATTCATTGTTTCAGGCCACTTTCTAATGAACAAGCATCCACCTTACAAAAAGTCACCACTGCTTTTGACAGTAATTGGCAGAGACCTAAAGAATGAAAAATTCAACCAAGAATGTATTCCCTCCATGCTATGACTACCATATCCAAGTTAGGAATTTTTTTAAAAATGGAAAAGATGCAATGCTTTGCACACATGTCTATAAAATGTATACCTAGGAAAGATAAAGAGAAGGAGAAAAAGAGAGCCACCCAAACCAGAGTAAATCAAAATGCATAAGACATCATCGAAAGCTGTACTTAGTACTTATATGACAAAGATAATTAATTCAGAAAAGGCACTTATCTATTAATCTGTTTCTCTCCTAGTAAGAAGGCAGTAAAATTTTAATAATGTTACTTGAGGTCTATAGATTAGAAAGTAAAAAAGATGATAAATGCCTTGCAATAAATAGTGTTTCCTTAGTAGAAAGCTGTTCGGAGAAGGCAATGGCACCCCACTCCAGTACTCTCGCCTGGTAAATCTCATGGACGGAGGAGCCTGGTGGGCTGTAGTCCATGGGTTCGTGGGGTCGCTGGGAGTCAGACATGACTGAGCGACTTCACTTTCACTTTTCACTTTCACGCATTGGAGAAGGAAATGGCAACCCACTCCAGTGTTCTTGCCTGGAGAATCCCAGGGACAGGGGAGCCTGGTGGACTGCCGTCTCTGGAGTCGCACAGAGTCGGACACGACTGAAGCAACTTAGCAGCAGCTGTAGCAGCAGTAGAAAGCTGTCACTACACATGTCATCATTATTCTCTTTAGAAAACCATATTGGTTAGAGTTCGTCAAAGAAGCCTTTCCAGTCTTTCTCTTTCCAAGCCTTTTAGCAACTCAAAGATACACACATTGCTCTGTATTGTTCAGAGTTGTTTTTATGTGTTTGTCTTAAGCTATTGAACAAGGAATTATTGTTGTTTTTAGTCCCTAAGTCATGTCTGACTCTTTGCAATCTCATGAACCATAGTCCACCAGGCTCCTCTGTCTATGGGATTTCCCAGGTAAGAATACTGGCGTGGACTGTCATTTCCTTTTCCAGGGGGTCTTCCTAACCCAGGGACTGATCATGTGTCTCCTGCATTGCAGGAATCTACCGCTGAGCCATCAGGGAAGCCTTAACAAGGAAGAGGCACATGCTTATTCTTCTCACAGCCCCATTACATGAAATGCAAATCTGAGCAAATAAAAGACAGTTAATACACATATAAACACACACACACAACTGATATTTTAGTTTAATAAAGTATGAACTTTGCTTTGTTTCATAATTATATGACAAATTCTAAATAGAATTCAAAACAGTTATTAGTGATCACTTGGAGACAGAAGTTTCAGAGGGATGTTGTAGAGTGCTCTGAACCATAGAAGGTTAATTGGTCTAGATCTGTGTGCTACCTCAAATGGTAGCCACTAGCATGAGGCAACTTAACTTCAAATTAATCAAAACTAAATTAAGTTAAAAACTCAGTCCCTGAGCTGTACTAACCACATTTCAATTGCTCAATAGCTCCATATGGACAGTGGCGACCTCATTGGGCAACACTTATACAGAACATTTGCGTCATGGCACAAAATTCTTTTGGATGGTACTGACCTAGACCACATTTTCAGCCTTAGAAAAAACATTAATATTAAACTGGTATATCACTTAAAAATCTTTTCAGATGCATGCAACACAAAACCTTACTAAGATCAATTTAAACAAAAGGTTCAAACTCTCATCAATGTAAGTCAAGAGATAGGCTAGTCCTCAGGATAACTTTGATCTAGCACTTAAGTTCTATTTCTTCGGGATCCTCTTCACTCTTCTTTCCTCTGACTTGGTTTCATCCTCATATCTTCCTTCATGCCAGAAAAGTGGCTGTGGCAATTCCCAGTTTCTCTTCTGTGTCAGAAAACTTCAGTTCCTTGAAGCTCGAAACACTCTTTTCTTTTTGTATTTAATTGACTCAAATTGGGTTCCATGGTCAGCAGTAAAGAATTTACCTACAATGCACAGCCATGGGATATGTGGGCTCAATCCCTGGGTCAGTAAGATCACCTGGAGGGCATTGCAACTCACTCCAATATTCTTGCCTGGAGAATCCCATGGCCAGAAGAAGCTGGAGGGCTACAGTCCACAGAGTCGCAAAGAGTCAGACACGGGTGAAGTGACTTAGTATGCACACACAGGCCTTCCTGCATAAGACACTGACAGGCCACCAGGCTTAGGCCCATATTCCTGAACTGTAACTGTGAAAAAAGGCTAAGATTGACAAGCCTTAGACTAACCGGGACTTACTCCTTGGAATCAGAGTGGTCACCTTTCCCTGAAGCACTTAGACCACATAGCAGAAAGAAGTACAGCTACATGAGAATTTGGAAGAATCCTTATCAGAAAGAAAGGGTGAAATGAAAGGAAAGGTAGCCAAACAAAGGTGGTTACTATTGGCAGATGAAAACATTTGTTTTATTCCACAATTTTTATACATTTACTAAGACTGTCTTCAGAATTTGATAATTTAGGAGTCAGTATTCCCACCACATGCCCCAAAACACCCAAGTACAAAAATAAGTAGCAGAAACATCTCTATTTTTAAATTAAATAAGGCTCTGACATTTGAGTGGGTAGAAAAAAGTGAGGCAAGTGACAAGGTTTGTGCTACCATGGAAGATAATTAATATATAATACCCAAAGAAAAAACTTCTCATCTGGGCAGGAGGCTAGAGAAAGCAATCCAAATTAACATACCTTGAAGTGGTCAAACAAGAGATGGCAAGGGTAAACGTCGACATTCTAGGAATCAGCGAACTAAAATGGACTGGAATGGGTGAATTTAAATCAGATGACCATTACATCTACTACTGCAGGCAGGAATCCCTCAGAAGAAATGGAGTAGCCATCATGGTCAACAAGAGTCTGAAATTCACTACTGGGATGCAATCTCAAAAACGACAGAATGATCTCTGTTGGTCTCCAAGGCAAACCATTTAATATCACAGTTATCCAAGTCTATGCCCCAACCAGTAATGCTGAAGAAACTGAAGTTGAACGGTTTTATGAAGACCTACAAGATCTTTTAGAACTAACACCCAAAAAAACATGTCCTTTTCATTATAGGGGACTGGAATGAAAAAGTAGGAAGTCAAGAAACACCTGGAGTAACTGGCAAATTTGGCCTTGGAATGTGGAATGAAGCAGGGCAAAGACTAATAGAGTTTTGCCAAGAAAATGCACTGGTCATAGCAAACACCCTCTTCCAACAACGCAAGAGAAGACTCTCCACATGGACATCACCAGATGGTCAACACTGAAATCATACTGATTATATTCTTTGCAGCCAAAGATGGAGAAGCTCTATACAGTCAACAAAAACAAGACCAGGAGCTGACTGTGGCTCAGATCATGAACTCCTTATTCCCAAATTCAGACTTAAATTGAAGAAAGTAGGGAAAACCGCTAGACCATTCAGGTACGACCTCAGTCAAATCCCTTATGATTATACAGGGGAAGTGAGAAATAGATTTAAGGGTCTAGATCTGATAGATAGAGTGCCTGATGAACTATGGAATGAGGTTCGTGACAGTGTACAGGAGACAGGGATCAAGACCATCCCCATGGAAAAGAAATGCAAAAAACAAAAATGGCTGTCTGGGGAAGCCTTACAAATAGCTGTGAAAAGAAGAGAAGCAAAAAGCAAAGGAGAAAAGGAAAGATATAAGCAGCTGAATGCAGAGTTCCAAAGAATAGCAAGAAGAGATAAGAAAGCCTTCTTCAGTGATCAATGCAAAGAAATAGAGGAAAACAACAGAATGGGAAAGACTAGAGATATCTTCAAGAAAATTCGAGATACCAAGGGAACATTGCATGCAAAGATGGGCTTGATAAAGGACAGAAATGCTCTGGACCTAACAGAAGCAGAAGATATTAAGAAGAGGTGGCAAGAATACATGGAAGAACTGTACAAAAAAGATCTTCATGACCCAGATAATCATGATGATGTGATCACTAATCTAGAGCCAGACATCTTGGAATGTGAAGTCAAATGGGCCTTAGAAAGCATCACTAGGAACAAAGCTAGTGGAGGGGATGGAATTCCAGTTGAGCTGTTTCAGTTCCTGAAAGATGATGCTGTGAAAGTGCTGCACTCAATATGCCAGCAAATATGGAAAACTCAGCAGTGGCCACAGGACTGGAAAAGGTCAGTTTCATTCCCATCCCTAAGAAAGGCAATGCCAAAGAATGCTCAAACTACCGCACAATTGCACTCATCTCACATGCTAGTAAAGGAATGCTCAAAATTCTCCAAGCCAGACTTCAGCAATACGTGAACCGTGAACTCCCTGATGTTCAAGCTGGTTTCAGAAAAGGCAGAGGAACCAGAGATCTAATTACCAACATCCGCTGGATCATAGAAAAAGCAAGAGGGTTCCCAAAAAACATCTCTTTCTGCTTTATTGACTATGCCAAAGCCTTTGACTGTGTGGATCACAATAAACTGTGGAAAATTCTTCAAAAGATGGGAATACCAGACCACCTACCTGCCTCTTGAGAAATCTGTATGCAGGTCAGGAAACAACAATTAGAACTGGACATGGAACAACAGACTGGTTCCAAATAGGAAAAGGACTACGTCAAGGCTGTATATTGTCACCCTGCTTATTTAACTTATATGCAGAGTACATCATGAGAAACGCTGGACTGGAAGAAACACAAGCTGGAATCAAGATTGCAGGGAGAAATATCAATAACCTCAGACATGCAGGTGACACCACCCTTATGGCAGAAAGTGAAGAGGAGCTAAAAAGCCTCTTGATGAAAGTGAAAGAGGAGAGTGAAAAAGTTGGCTTCAAGCTCAACATTCAAAAAACGAAGATCATGGCGCTGGTCCCATTACTCCATGGGAAATAGATGGGGAAACAGTGGAAACAGTGGCAGACTTTATTTTGGGGGGGCTCCAAAATCACTGCAGATGGTGACTGCAGCCATGAAATTAAAAGATGCTTACTCCTTGGAAGAAAAGTTATGATCAACCTAGATAGTATGTTCAAAAGCAGAGACATTACTTTGCCGACTAAGGTCCGTCTAGTCAAGGCTATGGTTTTTCCAGTGGTCATGTATGGATGCGAGAGTTGGACTGTGAAGAAAGCTGAGTGGCGAAGAATTGATGCTTTTGAACTGTGGTGTTGGAGAAGGCTCTTGAGAGCCCCTTGGACTGCAAGGAGATCCAACCAGTCCATTCTGAAGGAGATCAACCCTGGGATTTCTTTGGAAGGAATGATGCTAAAGCCAAAACTCCAGTACTTTGGCCACCTCATGCGACGAGTTGACTCATTGGAAAAGACTCTCCTGCTGGGAGAGATTGGGGGCAGGAGGAGAAGGGGACGACCCAGGATGAGATGGCTGAATGGCATCACCGACTCGATGGGCGTAAGTCTGAGTGAACTCCGGGAGATGGTGATGGACAGGGAACCCTGGCGTGCTGCGATTCATGGGGTTGCAAAGAGTCGGACATGACTGAGCAACTGAACTGAACTGAACTGAAACTGAACTGAAAAAAAAAAAAAAAAGGTTTTGCCCCAAGGCAGATCTTTAACAACTTTCCTAACCATAATCTAATTTGAGTCCTCTAAAAAAATAAAAACAAATCTGAGACATTTAGCAAATATCTAGAGAGAGTCAGACAAAGACACCACAAAAAAAGAAAACTACAGGCCAATATCACTGATGAACATAGATTCAAAAATTCTCAACAGAATTCTAGCAAACAGAATCCAACAACAATTAAAAAGATCATACTCCATGACCAAGTGGGCTTTATCCCAGGGATGCAAGAATTCTTCAATATCCGCAAATCAATCAATGTAATTCACCACATTAACAAATTGAAAAATAAAAGCCATATGATTATCTCAATAGATGCAGAGAAGGTCTTCGACAAAATTCAACATCCATTTATGACAATTACTCTCCAGAAAGCAGCAATAGAAGGAACATACCTCTACTTAATAAAAGCTATATATGACAAACACACAGCAAACATTGTCCTCTAGGTGAAAAATTGAAAGCATTTCCCCTAAAGTCAGGAACAAGACAAGGGTGCCCACTTTCACCACTACTATTCAACATAGTTCTGGAAGTTTTTGCCACAGCAATCAGAGCAGAAAAAGAAATAAATGGAATCCAAGTTGGAAAAGAAGAAGTAAAACTCTCACTATTTGCAGATGACATGATCCTCTACATAGAAAATCCTAAACTCCACCAGAAAACTACTAGAGCTAATCAATGAATATAGTAAAGTTGCAGGATATAAAATCAACACACAGAAATCCCTTGCATTCCTATACACTAATAATAAGAAAGTAGAAAAAGAAATTACAGAAACAATTCCATTCACCATTGCAATGAAAAGAATGAAATACTTAGGAATATATCTACCTAAAGAAACTAAAGACCTAAATATAGAAAACTATAAAACACTGATGAAAGAAATCAAAGAGGACACTAATAGACGGAGAAATATACCATATTCACAGATTGGAAGAATCAATATAGTGAAAATGAGTATACTACCCAAAGCAATCTACAGATTCAGTGCAATCCCTATCAAGCTACCAGCGATATTTTTCACAGAACTAGAACAAATAATTTCAAGATTTGTATGGAAATCCAAAAAACCTCGAATAGCCAAAGCAATCTTGAGAAAGAAGAATGCAACTGGAGGAATCAACCTGCCTGACTTCAGGCTCTACTACAAAGCCACAGTCATCAAGACAGTATGGTACTGGCACAAAGACAGAAATATAGATCAATGGAACAAAATAGAAAGCCCAGAGATAAATCCACACATCTATGGACACCTTATCTTCAACAAAGGAGGCAAGAATATACAATGGAGTAAAGACAATCTCTTTAACAAGTGGTGCTGGGAAAACTGGTCAACCACTTGTAAAAGAATGAAACTAGATCACTTTCTAACACCACACACAAAAATAAACTCAAAATGGATTAAAGATCTAAATGTAAGACCAGAAACTATAAAACTCCTAGAGGAGAACATAGGCAAAACACTCTCCAACATAAATCACAGCAGGATCCTCTATGATCCACCTCCCAGAATACTGGAAGTAAAAGCAAAAATAAACAAATGGGACCTAATTAAAATTAAAAGCTTCTGCACAATGAAGGAAACTCTAAGCAAGGTAAAAAGACAGCCTTCTGAATGGGAGAAAACAATAGCAAATAAGCAACTGGCAAACAAGTAATCTCAAAAATATACAAGCAACTTATGCAGCTCAATTCCAAAAAAATAAACGACCCAATCAAAAAATGGGCCAAAGAACTAAATAGGCATTTCTCCAAAGAAGACATATGGATGGCTAACAAACACATGAAAAGATGCTCAACATCACTCATTATCAGAGAAATGCAAATCAAGACCACAATGAGGTACCATTTCACACCAGTCAGAATGTCTGCGATCCAAAAGTCTACAAGCAATAAATGCTGGAGAGGGTGTGGAGAAAAGGGAACCCTCCTACACTGTTGGTGGGAATGCAAACTAGTACAGCCACTATGGACAACAGTGTGGAGATTCCTTAAAATATTGCAAATAGAGCTGCCTTATGACCCAGCAATCCCACTGCTGGGCATACACACTAAGGAAACCAGAATTGAAAGAGACACATGTACCCCAATGTTCATCACAGCACTCTTTATAATAGCCAGGATGTGGAAACAACCCTGATGTCCATCAGCAGATGAATGGATAAGAAAGCTGTGGTACATATACACAATGGAGTATTACTCAGCCATTAAAAAGAATACATTTGAATCAGTTCTAATGAGATGGATGAAACTGGAGCCGATTATACAGAGTGAAGTAAGCCAGAAAGAAAAACACCAATACAGTATACTGACACATATATATGGAATTTAGAAAGATGGTAATGATGACCCTGTATGCGGGACAGCAAAAGAGACACAGATGTATAGAATGGACTTTTGGACTCTGAGGGAGAGGGAGAGGGTGGGATGATTTGGGAGAATGGCATTGAAACCTGTATACTATCATGTAAGAAACGAAGTGCCAGTCTATGTTCATACAGGATACAGGATGCTTGGGGCTGGTGCATGGGGATGATCCAGAGAGATGATATGGGGTGGGAGGTGGGAGGGGGATTCAGGATTGGGAGCTTGTATACACCCGTGGTGGATTCATGTCAATGTATGGCAAAATCAATACAGTATTGTAAAGTTAAATAAAGTAAAAAAAAAAAAAATAGAGATAGTCAGAGCCAGAGCCAAAACTCAAACTGGATCTAACTCTAAAGCTCGTTCCAGATTGCCTTTACCAAACGACAGCTTGTCTGAGCCAAAGCCTATATGATATGTAGTTTCCATTAAGTTCCCAGGTCACATGTACTAAGGAAGCAGGCATGATGGGCAAAGCATTGTGTTAAATACTATTGGGGGAGATGAGATATAAACTTAAAATATATACCTCAGTGCTTAAAAGCTTATCCTAAGTGTGCAATTAGTCATTCAGACAAGAAGCTCCACCTGAGCAGAGATGGAGAGAAAAGAAGAGAAGAAACAAGTAACTACAGTAATAAGCTAAAGGGAAAGATGGATCTATGAGCTGTTAGGGCATTATGAATGTCAAATGCATCTGAGGCAGATTAACATGAAAACTTTTCAGAAAAAGAAAAACCCTAATTCTTCTTTTATAAATTGAAAGTGAAAGTGAAGTCACTCAGTCTTTCCTGACTCTTTGCGACCCCATGGACAGTAGCCTGCACCAAGCTCCTCCATCCAGGGGATTTTCAAGGCAAGAGTACTGAAGTGGGTTGCCATTTCCTTCTCCAGGGAATCTTCCCAACCCAGGGACTGAACCCAGGTCTCTCGCATTGTAGACAGACACTTTACCTTCTCAGCCACCAAGGAAGTCCTCTTCTTTTATAAAGCATTTGTGAATTGTAAAATACTTTCACATCCATAAATTTCAGTAACAGCTACTATATATCAGCTACTCTACAATAGTATATCAATTCTAAATGTAGTTGGTATAGAGAGGTCATATGATTTGATGGGCTTCCCTTGTGGCTCAGCTGGTAAAGAATCCTCCTGCAATACAGAAGACCTGGGTTCAATCCCTGGTTTGAGAAGATCCCCTGGAGAAGGGAAAGGCTACCCACTCCAGTATTCTGGCCTGGAGAATTTCATGGACTGTATAGTCCATGGGGTCGCAAAGAGTCAGACACAACTGAGTGACTTTCATTTCACTGTTTCATGTAATTACAGTCACTTCACGATTGTAATTACACAGTGAAAAGCAGATAGAGAACTCAAACCCAGATCTGTGTGATTCTAAATACTGTACTCTTCTCACTACTTCATGATTTCTCTGTTTTATTTTACCTTCAAGTTGATATTTAGAGGTAGTAGAGTGTGAAATTTTATATTATTTTAACGGAGCTGGGTTGAGAGTAGAGAGATAGATAATTGGAGATAGTATATTCAATAAAATTTCATATGTAGGAAATAGAAAAAAATTGATTTTTTATTTTTGTAACTCACAGGCAGTCAAGGTAGACTACATTCCTGGGTGATGAAAATGCCCAAAAATCAACATTGATCCTCTAGGGGAATTTCAGAATTCCTTTCCTTGTGGAAAGGATGGAAGATATGTGAGTTTATGATTGTTTTTGACTGCTCTTTCTATACCCAGCATTAGATTCATCCACATAAGTGCATACATCACCACAAAGAAAATGTAGATTAACAAAGTACAGAAGGAATTATATTAGGATTCCAGACCATAGGATTGAGTCTTAAAAGACAGGAGAAGAAAGAAAAAGAAAACATTCAGAGAAATAAATGAATTTGTAAGTACTGGGTTACCTAAATTAGACTACCTACTCTTAGGAATGGACAGAAAGCAAGGATTTAAGTGTTTGGAAAACAATTTGCTATGAACATCAGGACTTTCTTCACTGAGATAAGGTAGCCTACATTAGCCCTGGTATTATGGCTTGCATTTCCCAGTATACCTTTCCTGGAACAACCACAGCCCTGCTAATATGAACAAAACTAAGGGAAGGTACTAACAGGAAATCCCTTTTGGAGTCCTATTGTTTTACTATCACAGTTGATAGTTCTAATACTCCAAAACCAAAACTATCAGACAATGGCTATCTTCACTGGGGAGAAGAGAGTCCAACAGAAAATACAAGGAAAAGAGTTTCAGTCTAGAATCACCATTTCAAAGACAAGAATAAACAAAATCAAATGTCCATAAGTAAACATGCTAATATCAAAGACTAGCAGAGTATTATTTTAAGGACTATTTTAAGTGCCTTTATATTTTCTACTATTAACATTATTTTGCTCATTTAAAAAATATAAGACATATAGATACACATATAAGACATACATGGGCTTCCTAGGTGACTCTGGAAAGAATCTACTTACCAAACAAGAGACAAGCGTTCAATCTCTGGGTAGGAAAGGTCTACTGCCAAAGGAAATGGCAACGCACTCCAGTATTCTTGCCTGGGAAATTCCATGGACAGAGGAGCCAGCGTGGCAAGCTACAGTCCATGGGGTTGGAAGAGCTGGACACGACTTAGCAACTAATCAACAATGACAACATAAGACTTATATATCCTATAATACATAAATATATATAAGACATATATACAAAAGGTTATTAATATTTCACTGCACATCCTTCCAAAATATTTGGAATATCTAGGAGATATATACAGATTCTGAGATTTTATATCATAATTTATAATGACTGGAAAAAAAGGTTTATATCTTTAAATAGAAGTTTGGGAATCACTGGAGTAAATTCTCTTAACTAAAATAAAAGTTAGATACAAGCTCCATTAATCATAAATGTTAAAAATACTACATGAATTTTAAGTAAGTCTAAAGGATGAGAGGAAGGATAAAAATCAAAGATCTTTTAGGAAAAAATTGTGGCAAAAATGCTTCTTTAGATTGTATTTACAAACTAAATCTTAAAATTTTTATCATTAACATATTTTTTAATCTAATGACAAATTTAAACTCTTTTAAGATAATGTTTTAATTTTCAAGATTTTTTTTCAAGAACATTAAAACAATCAATTTTCTTTTAAAATAAAAAGCATAATGTTACATTAACTCTGTGAGCTCGTGTAAAGTGATATTTTTTCTCTTCTAGACTCAAGTGTTTATTTTCAATCTGGCTAGTTTTACTGAATCATTGCCTAATAATATATCTTCAAGGGCTGAATTGAAATTTTAATGGGTTAAATAAGCACTTTGGATTTAAATCATAAAATAATATTGCTTTCTCCAAAATCCTTTTCTTTCATATCCTCGATATATTTGCAAAGTTTTTAAAGCCATAGACGTTTGCTATCTGAGATGCCCCAACCTGAGTAAAATGAGCTCAGGAAAGAAAGGTCATCTACAGTAGGTACGCAAAGCCAAGGTATAAATATTGTGCAGACTTTTTTACTCAGACTTTTGAGGGATTCAGTTGTTGCTGTTGTTCAGTCGCTAAGCTGTGTCCAATTCTTTGTGACCCCATGGACTGCAGCACTCCAAGCTTCCCTGTCCTTCACTATCTCCCAGAGTTTGCTCAGATTCATGTCCACTGAGCCAGTGATACTATCTAACCATCTCATCCTTTGCCTCCCCCTTCTCTTTTAGCTAACATCAATCTTTCCCAGCATCAGGGTCTTTTCCAATGAGTTAGTTTTTTACATCAAGTGCCCAGAGTACTGGAGCTTCAGCTTTGGCATGAGTCCTTACAATGAGTATTCAGGGTTGATTTCTTTTAGGATTGACAGGTGTGATCTCCTTGCTGTTCAAGAGACTCTCAAGAGTCTTCTCCAACACCACAGTTCAAAAGCATCAATTCTTTGGCACTCAGCCTTCTTTATGGTCCAACTCTCATATCCATACATGACGACTAGAAAAACCACAGCTTTGACTATACAGACCTTTGTCAGCAAAGTGATGTCTTTGCTTTTTAATACTCTGCCTAGGTTTGTCATAGCTTTCCTTCCAAGGAGCAAGCATCTTTTAATTTCAAGGCTGCAGTCACTGTCCCCAGTGATTCTGGAGCCAAGAAAAAAAACTTGCCACTGTTTCCACTTTTTCCCCTTCTATTAGCCATGAAGTGATGGGACTGGATGCCATGATCTTAGTTTTTTGAAGGTTGAGTTTTAAGCTAGCTTTTTCACTCTCCTCTTTCACTTTCATCAAGAGGCTCTTTAGTTTCTCTTTATTTTTTCCATTAGAGTGGTATCATCTGCATATCTGAGGTTTTTGATATTTCTCCCAGCAATCTTGATTCCAGCTTCTGATTCATCCAGCCTGGCATATCACATGATGTACTCTGCATAGATATTAAATAAGCAGGATGACAGTATACAGCCTTGATGTACTCTTTTCCCAATTTTGAAACACTGAAAATGTTCAGTTCTAACTGTTGCTTCTTGACCTGCATACAGGTTTCTCAGGAGACAGGTAAGGTGGTCTGGTATTTCAATCTCTTTAAGAATTTTCCACAGTTTGCTGTAACCCACACAGTCAACAGTTTTCAAGTAGTCAATGAAGCAGAATTAGATGTTTTTCTGGAATTCCCTTGCTTTCTCTATGATCCAAAGAATGTCAGCAATTTGATCTTTGGTTTCTCTGCCTTCTCTAAACCCAGCTTGTATATCTGAAAGTTCTTGGTTAACAAACTGCTGAAGCCTAGTCTGAAGGATTGGAGAAGGAAATGGCAACCCACTCCAGTAATCTTGCCTGGAGAATCCTGTGGATGGAGGAGCTTGGTGGGCAGCTGTCCATAGGGGCGCACAGAGTCGGACACGACTGAACCAACTTAGCATGCATGCATGCATGCATGCATTGGAGAAGGAAATGGCAACCCACTCCAGTATTCTTGCCTGGAGAATCCCAGAGACAGAGGAGCCTGGTGGGTTGCCGTCTATGGGGTCACACAGAGTCAGACATGACTGAAGTGACTTAGCAGCAGCAGCAGTCTGAAGGATATTGAGCATAACCTTACTAGCATGCAAAATGAGCACAATTGTTTGGTAGCTTGAACATTCTTTGGCATTGCCCTTCTTTGGGATTAGAATGAAAACTGACATTTCCCAGTGGTGTGGCCACTGCTAAGTTTTCCAAATTTGGTGACACATTCAGTGTGGCACTTTAACAGCATCATATTTTAGGATTTGAAATAGCTCAGCTAGAATTTCATCATCTCCACTAGCTTTGTTCATAGTAATGCTTCCTAAGGCCCACTTGATTTCACACTCCAAGATGTCTGGCTATAGGAGAGTGACCACACCATCATGGTTATTCGGATCATTAAGACCTTTTTTGTATAGTTCTTCTGTGTATTCTTGCTCCCTCTTCTTAATCTCTTCTGCCTCTGTTAGGTCCTTAACGTTTCTGTCCTTTATCTTGCCCATCCTTGCATGAATAATGTTCCCTTGATAACTCAATTTTCTTGAAGAGATTGTTCATCTTTCACATTCTATTGTTTCCCTCTACTTCTTTGCATTGTTCATTTAAGAAGGTCTTCTTTTCTCTCCTTGCTATTCTTCAGAACTCTACATTCAGATGGATATTCTTTCGTTTCTCCTTTGCTTTTCACTTCTCTTCATTTCTCAGCTATTTCTAAGGCCTCCTCAGACAACCATTTTGCCTCTTTGCATTTCTTTTTCTTGGGGATGGTTTTGGTCATTGACTCCTGTACAATGTTATGAACCTCTGTCTGTAGTTCTTCAGGCACTTTGTTTACCCTTCAAGGGATCTAATCACTTGAATCTATTCATCACCTCCACTGTATAATCATAAGGGATTTGATTTAGGTCAAACCTGGATTTTCCCTACTTTCTTTAACTTAAGCCTGAATTTTGAAATAAGGAGCATATGATCTGAGCCACCATCAGCTCCAGGTCTTGTTTTTGCTGACTGTATAGAGCTTCTCCACTTTCGGCTGCAAAGAACATAATCAGTCTGATTTCAGTGCTGACAATTTGGCGATGTCCATGGGTAGGGTCATCTCTTATGTTGTTGGAAAAGGGTGTTTGCTATGTCCAGTGTGTTCTCTTGTCAAAACTCTGTTATCTTTTGCCCTGCTTCATTTTGTTCTCCAAGGCCAAACTTGCCTGTTACTCCAGGTATCTCTTGACTTCCTACTTGTGCATTCCAATCCCCTGTGATGAAAAGGATGTCTTTTTTTGGTGTTAGTTCTAGAAGGTGTTGTAGGTCTTCATAGAACCAGTCAACTTCAGCTTCTTTGGCATCAGTGGTTGAGGCATAGACTTGGATTACACATTATACATTGAGTGGTTTGCCTTGGAAATGAATCAAGATCATTCTGCCATTTTTGAGACTATACCCAAGCACTGCATTTCAAAATCTTTTGTTGTCTGTGAGGGTTACTCCATTTCTTCTAAGGGATTCTTGCCCACAATAGTAGATATAATGGTCCTCTGAATTAAATTCACCCATTCCAGTCCATTTTAGTTCACTGATTCCTAAGATGTCAAGGTTCACTCTTGCCATCTCCCACTTGATCATGCCCAATTTACTGTGATTTATGGACCTAACATTCCAGGCTCCTATGCAATACTATTCTTTACAGCATCAGACTTTACTTTCACCACCAGACACATCCCCAACTGAGCGTCATTTCCACTTCGGCCCAGCTGTTTTTCTCTTTCTGGAGATATTAGTCATTGTCCTCTGCTCTTCCCCAGTAGCATATTGGACACCTTCCAACCTGGGGGGCTCATCTTCTGCTGTCATACCTTTCGGCCTTTTGTTACTGTTCATGGGGCTCTCGTGGCAAGAATACTGGAGTGATTTACCATTCCCTCCTCCAGTGGAACACATTTTGACAGAACTCTCCACTAAGACCTGTCAGTCTTGGGTTGCCCTGTATGGCATGGCTCATAGCTTCACTGAGCCATGGCGAAAGTTCCTTCGCCATGACAAAGCTATGAATACTTACCTTTAATACTAATAAGATTAATGAGCGTCTTAAAAAGTGTTTATGTTGTTTAAAGTTCCCTTCCCCCCCCACCAAAAAAAAAAAAGTAGAGCCTATTATAAGTGGAGCCAGAGTGAAGTTAAGTCAGAAAGAAAAAAACAAGTATCGTATATTAATGCATATATAGGCAATCTAGAAAAATGGTACTAATGAACCTATTGGCAGGGCAGGAATGGAGACACAGATATAGAGAAGAGACTTGTGGACTCAGTAGCGGAAAGAGAAGGTGGGAGAAATTGAGAGAGTAGTACTGACATATATACACTACCATGTTTAAAACCGAGAGTTAATGGGAAATTTCTGTATAACAAAGAGAGCCCAGCCCAGTGTCTGTGATGATCTAGAAGTACAGGATGAGGGATCTGGAGTGGAAGGAAGGTTCAAGAGGGAAGGGAGATATATATATATATATATATATATATATATATATACTTATGGCTGATTCACATTGTTGTACTGCAGAAAACAACACAACATTGTAAAGTAATTGTCCTCCAATTAAAAAAAATTTTAATTGTACAAAAAAATAAAAACAAACAAAAAATTCCTTAAAGAAATGTGCTGGTGGTTTGTTTGGTGCTATTTCCCTAGAACCCTCAGAGTAAGAGGTTTTACACTCAGCATTTAGGATTTGGGGTAGAACAGTTTGAGAAGTGCTTCACAACTGGGACAAAGTGCCTTGTATAAAATTGAGGTTCAATAAATAACTGTTGATTTGATTTGAGGTGCCATCAGATACAACTTGGAAATCTTGGAAAGTTTGCTTTTAGACACTTTAGACAGCATATCAGAGGAAAGAGAAAGAAGAATATAGATAAAAAAATAAATTCTGCTAAATGACTTCTTGAGCTTCTCAGGTGGCACTAGTGGTAAAGAACCCGCCTGCTAATGCAGAAGACATAAGAGACGTGGGTTTGATCCCTGGATTGGGAAGATCCCCTGGAGGTGGGCATGGCAACCCACTCCAATGTTCTTACCTGGAGAATCCCTTGGACAGAGGAACCTGGTGGGCTACAGTTCACAGGGCTGCAAAGAGTCAGACACAACTGAAGCAGCTTGGCACTCACATACACACACAAATGACTTAACACTTCTCATAAGACAACAGGAATTCTCTGTAGAACACTGAATTTTCCAATGCCTGAATTAGGACCAACTGATTTCTCAACTGTAAATGGAATAAAATCCAAATTCCTTAACCTGTCATGCATCCAGAATCTCAACACATCCTGTTCCGCTTTATTTCCCCCACTTTATTGTTCTGTTTCAAGCCAAATTGTTCCACTCCCAGTTCTCCATACACATCTAAACTGTTCCTATCTATGTCTTCAGGCAGTCCATGCCCTCCCACTTAAATGACGTTCCCTGTCCTGCCATTATCACCTCTTAGGCACAGTCCAAATGCCACCTCTTCTAGAAAGCCTTCCACAATCTTGACCTTGATAAGTTATGTTTCTTTCTGATCTGAATAAGAAATTTATATATGCCTCTTTCATTGAATTTATTTTCTGCCTTATGCTTTACTTAAATAGGTCCTACTTTCCCTATTAAATTAAAAACTCTTTGATAGAAGATAAAATATATGTCTATGCTACAAATTCACTGCCAAGTTCCTTTTGGATTCTGGCAGCAGACTCTCAGTTATTTTAATTCTAACAAATCATCCAAAAACTTTATAGCACTTAATATACCCACTTCTCAGAGATATGAAATTCAGTTTTTCTTTATCTAATTTAATTGATAGTGCCAGATAATGTATGGGGAAAAAAATTTACTGATTAACAGTTGTTTCTCACTTCATGGAAATCATCAAAACAAAAGTTGGATAAATTACTTTTTACAGAGTTTTTGGTCTAAATACAGAACAAAACTCAGTGAGATAATACTTGCAACCCCTTCTCAGGACTGCTTATAATATCATCAGTTCAGTTCAGTCACTCAGTCATGTCCGGCTCTTGATGACCCCACGAGCCGCAGAATGCCAGGGCTCCCTGTCCATCACTAATGCCCAGGGTTTACTCAAACTCATGTCCATTGAGTTGGTGATGCCATCCAACCATCTCATCCTCTGTCGTCCCCTTCTCCTCCCGCCTTCAATCTTTCCCAGCATCAGGGTCTTTTCAATGAGTCAGCTCTTTGTATCAGGTGGCCATAAGTATTGGAGCTTCAGCTTCAGCATTAGTCCTTCCAATGAATATTCAGGACTCATTTCCTTTAGGATGACTGGTTGGATCTCCTTCCTGTCCAAGAGACTCTCAAGAGTCTTCTCCAACACCACAGTTCAAAAGCATCAATTCTTCAGTGTTCAGCTTTCTTTATAGTCCAACTCTCATATCCATATATGACTACTAGAAAAACCATAGCCTCGACTAGACGGACCTTTGTTGGCAATATGATGTCTCTGCTTTTTAATATGCTATCTAGGTTGGTTATAACTTTTCTTCCAAGGAGCAAGCATCTTTTAATTTCACGGCTGCAGTCACCATCTGCAGTGATTTTGAAGCCCCAAAAAATAAAGTCTATCACTGTTTTCATATAACTATAGATTGTAAAATACACTTTGAACTGGATTAAATAAGGACAGGATTGTAACAAAATATATATTTATAATTCTCCCCAAGAATATACAAACATAAAAACATGTGTGTTGTTGCTTCAGAAAGAGTTGGAGGCATCTGATAAAACAATATAAAAATAAAAGAACCACTTCAAAATCTTCTTGTATAGAAACTGACAACAGGAAAATCTAAAATTCAGCTTAAACTTTGGGAACTAACCAAATGCTGAGAAATCTACAGAACTTATTTTATTAAATCTTGGTTTTCTACTTGTTGAAGTAAGTATAATCTAATATAAAACAAATAGACATTAATGTGTATGATTTCAATAACTTTCTCTTTATTTCCGGCTTTACTGAGAAATAACTAAGGAGTTTCTTTTGGAGTTACTTTGAGAGCTCTACCAGGTAACTCCAAAAAGAACTCCTCAGTCTGATTGGTTAAGATTTATGCAAAACTGATTTTTGTTGGCGGTAGCTCTTTGAATTGCTTATTTTCCTTAACTGGAAATTATCATTTTCAAGGACCCTTGACTCTAGTCTTTCCTCCTCTCTTAGAATTTCTCAGCTACTTCATCCTTACCCATCATTCATAATATGCACAAGTATTTTTGTTGCACAAGAGCAAATAAGTAAGATCTTTTCTCAAAAGAAATAAATTATATTAGCTTACTCTACTTTTCCAGTAACATGCTATTCAGAAGTATAAATAATCTTATATCCTTTAGAGCTAGAAATACCAAATAAGATGAATTACATTGAAATATACCCAATATCAAAGTATACCATCAACAACTTCAAAGAGTAACTGAATATCCATCTATTATGAAGTAGATTTTGCTGAATTCTATTTTTCCTTCAAGTCAGCTTTATTGAAATACAATTATACATAATAAAACTCACTCTCAAATGTAGTCTGATGAGTTTTGACAAATATATACAGTCATGTAAACACTACCTCTATCAAGAATCAGAACATTTCCATATAGCTCCTTTATTCCTCTTTGAAGTCAGTCACACCCCTAACCTCCATCCCTGGTTTTGTTTCCTATCCCAATAGTTTTGCCTTTTCTAGAATGTAATATAAATAGAGTCCTACAGCATTTAGTCTTTTGTTTCTGACCTCATTCATTTAGCATAATGTTTTTGAGATTTATCCATGTTGTCTGATATACTAATATTTGTACCTCACTTCTATTCATTGCTAAATAGCATTCCATTGCATGAGTATAACACAAACTATTTAACCAGTTATCCTTTGATAGACTTAGGCTTGTTTTCAGCTTTTAGTTACTATGAATAAAACTTCTATGAACATTTGACCAGAGTGGGCCTAGACTAGTGTGGACCTGTTTATATTTGTTTTGGTTAAACACCTAGAAGTAAAATTGCTGAATCATATGGTGTGTGTTTATAAAAAACTGCCAACGCTGTTTTCCAAAGTGACCTTATCTTTTTGTACTCCCATCAGCAACATAAGACTTCAAATTATACCAAAAGCCCATCAATGTTTATTATTGTCAATCTTTTTTAATTTTAGTTACTATAATGAGTCTATCGTGGCATCTCAATGTGATTTTAACTTACATTTCCCTATAATATTGATCTCCAATCCCACTGCCTTCTTTGGGGTACATATATATTTCAAGGCTTCCCAGGTAGCACAGTGGTAAAGAATCCGCCTGCCAAGGGAGGAGATGCAAGAGATGCAGTTTCGATCCCTGGATCAGAAAGATCCCCTGGAGTAGGAAATAGCAAAGCCCACTCCAACATTCTTTCCTAGAAAATTCCATGGACAAAGGAAACTGGTGGGCTGTAGTCCATAGGGTCACAAAGAGTTGGACATGAGTGAGTGACTGAACACAAATGCACATAATAACTACTGATGTTGAGCATCTTCACTTTCACTTTTCATTTTTATGCATTGGAGAAGGAAATGGCAACCCACTCCAGTACTCTTGCCTGCAGAATCCCAGGGATGGAGGAGCCTGGTGAGCTGCCGTCTATGGGGTCGCACAGAGTCAGACATGACTGAAGCAACTTAGCAGCAGTAGCAGCAGCCGCATTCTGTCAAATGTCTGTTTAAAACTTATGTCTGTTTTTAAAATTAGATTGTTTTTGACTGCCTTATGCAAAGAACCATCTCATTAGAAAAGACCCTGATGCTGAGAAAGATTGAAAGCTGGAGGAGAAGGGAACGACAGAGGATGAGATGGTTGAATGGCATCACGGACTCAGTGAACATGAGTTTGAGTAAACTCCAGCAGTTGGCGACAGACAGGGAGGCCTGGCGTACTACAGTCCATGAGGTTGCAAAGAGTTGGACATGACGGAGCAACTGAACTGAACTACTATAAGAAAGTTCTTTATAAACTTCAAGTCCTTTATCAGATATGCATGTGGTTTTGCTGAATATTGTAGTACGTATCTTTTTGAATACTCATCCAATGACTTTATAGGTTAAATTAGAAAGGACTATACCACTCAAGATCAAATTCCTTAAGAACTGCACCATCCAAAGGTCAATTTCCATTAAGACTATCAACTAGTGGTCAACTTCCAAAGGACTGTTCACTTAAAAGTCAAATTCTATAAAGGCAACCAAATAGCAAATTCTCTGAGTACTATACTATTCAATGTCTTAGGGAGAGAATAGATCTCATTGATCATATTCTGAAATCAATCACTGTGTGTTAATATCAAAAATGATCCAAATTTGTCATTCTATCAGATCATGTCTTATACCTTGAAAACAAAAAATGCTTAGAATTTATATTGAGGCCAATTTGTAAAAATATTTAGCAGTACTCCACCAAACTTACACTTTTAAAGACTCAATAAACCTTACTAACTCCATTTCTCTTTTCCATGTCCACACTCATATTCAGGCACAGGGTTATATAAATTTGTATTTTTTTATTTCATTGCATATGTTATTTTGATGTTAGTAGTATCTCCTCCTCTAAAAATTACCCTCTGTTCTGTCTTAACTACAGAGGCTAGTATACAGATCAGTATTTAGCTGTGTGTTAGTTGGGCTCCCAGGAGGAAGCAGATTTCACACTCAAAGGGAATAAGAAGGGACTATTCACAAAACGGTAAATAAGCATTAAGGGAAATCAGCAAGCCACAATTGCTATTACTCCTAGGTCTGACAAAAAAAAAAAAAATGGAGAGAAAGAAGTTGCTGAAACCTGAAGAGAATAACTATCGCTACAGGGGCAGTGAGTGGTCTTTTGTAGGTAGATTTAAGCAATCTTCTGAAATCAGGAAGAAAAAATACTTCAGTCTTATTTTCTTTATGCTCCCAATTTGCTAATGGGGCTGTCACAGAGAACCCAATAGAAAGGATGAGAGTAGGAGATCAAATTAATGTACTCCATAAATGTCAGCCTCCTAGGACATACAACAAGAGAGAGAAGAGTGAAGAGTGGATTTGGATTTGGATAGGTCACAGAAATCATTAAAGAGAGGATGATAAATGTGCCCTAATCACTGAATAGTTACTCCAAGTTCAACTCTAAGTGTACAGAAGAAATGGAATATAAAATATTAACAATAAGAATTATCAATGTTCCCACAAAAAAATTAATGACTTATTGAGTCAAATGTTCAATAGACTCTTTATGTTTGGAAACATGGCCATCCCACATAATGGAAATAGGACATATATTTAAGGTTTTTTGTTTTGTTTATAACTAAACATTAAATTCTTAAAAGAGGGTGGGGTATTGGGGAAAGAAGGATGACAGAAAGTAGCATTGATTTTGGTTTCCTTACTTATCAACATCTGGGAAAAATATCACTGCTTCCATTCTTGAACCACCTATTGCTATCAAAAGTTACATTTTTAAAAGTTACATAAATGCACTCTTTAACATTTTTCATTTCATAAAAATATTTAATTTACCTCCTTAATCTAAACATTTATACCACATTCAAGAAAGTATTTTGAAAATGGCATAGAATTAGGTATTTGGTAGACCTAAGTTGGTATTTTGGCTCTATCTTTATTGGTGGTAAGACCTATGCAAAATATTTAACCTTTCTAAGAAAAATTTCCTAATCTGAAAAGAAAAAAAAAAATAGTAATGACTTTAGGACTGGGATAAACTTTAAATAATGTATAAAGGACTTCTGATCACAACATCTGGATCACTGTAGTCTCTCTGTAAATATTAAACTTCCTCCAACTTTTTACTTGGGGGGAAATGTCTTTGAATCCTAAAGAAAGCATTACAGATTCCATTTGTCAAATAATTCTAGATCCATTTTCCTTGTAAAAGAAGGGATAGCCAAATGATGTAGATGACAATGGGAATACTACTACCTATAATGTCTGTATTTAGTACTCTATTCCACTTACCTTTTTTTCTATACATACTCTGGGTTCACTCTCTAATTTTATTCAGGCTTGAAAAAAAATTAGCATTTTGATTTCAGAAAGCTCTTCAAATCATCTATAAAATATGCTGGAAATTAACTATTTCCTTAAATCTCTAACTGAATGAAGGCAGGAAGTAAAGAAAGAATATAAGGAAACTAATTATCTCTGAAAATGATCCATGGACTGGGTGAGCAAGTCACGCTTATAAATAGCATAGACTGTCATCACCAAAACTCAACAAGAGGCACAGGATTAAACTAAGGAAATGCCTTGAAACTTCAGAAGAGAAAACACATGTGGACTGAAAAAATTCACACAATTGTGAGTTCACAAAATTCACACAAAATTCACGAAATAGCAATTGCTATATTCCATGTACTCTGCTTCCAATAAACTTCTAGGTAGCAACTCAAAAGTTAATTAGTAACAAAAATTATAATTTTACCTAAATATTGACTCATTAAATACACAGGTATTCAAATATATCTTAACAAAATACTTGAACATATTTATTCTGACTCTCACAAGATCATGTAAACAAAAAGCTTTACTCTATTTAATTGAGAAAACTATATATAAAGAAATGCTTATATATACACTTTGTGTGTATACGCAGTTGCTCAGTTGTGTCCAACTCTGCCACTCCATGGGCTGTAGCCCGCCAAGCTCCTCTGCCAGTGGAATTTTCTAGGTAAGAATACTGGAGTGGATTACCATTTCCTCCTCTAGAGGATCTTCCTGACCCAGGGATCAAACCCATAGTTCTTGCATCTCTTGCATTGGCAGGCAGTTTCTTTACCAGAAGCACCACCTGGGAAGCTTATATGCTGCTACTGCTGCCAAGTCACTTCAGTTGTGTCCAACTCTGTGCGACCCCATAGACTGGGGCCCACTGTCTCTGGGATTCTCCAGGCAAGAACACTGGAGTGGGTTGCCATTTCCTTCTCCAATGCATGAAAGTGAAAAGCGAAAGTGAAGTCGTTCAGTCTTGCCTGACTTTTAGCAACCCCATGGACTGCAGCCTACCAGGCTCCTCCATCCATGGGATTTTCCAGGCAAGAGTACTGGAGTGGGGTGCCATTGCCTTCTCCGGAAGCTTATATACATTTACCTAATTTAAATTTTTGTTACTCATATGTGTGAACACTACTGGATTTAATTTTTTGTTATTAATTATTTGTGTAAATGCTACTGAAAATTGGGCATCCATGCCATGACTTCATTTTAAATAGATGGGGGAAAAATGAAAACAGTGACAGACTTTATTTTCTTGGGCTCTAAAATCATTGTGGAAAGTGACTGCAGCCATGAAATTAAAAGATGTTTCCTCCTTGGAAGGAAAGCTATGACAAACCCAGACAACATATTATAAAGCAGAGACATCACTTTGCTGACATAGGTCTGTATCATCAAAGCTATGATTTTTCCAGTAGTCATGTATGGATGTGAGAATTGGACCAAAGAGAAGATGGAGCACTGAAGAATTGATGCTTTGGAACTGTGGTGCTGGTGAAGACTTTTGAGAGTCCCTTGGACAGCAAGGAGATCAAATCAGTCAATCTTAAAGAAAATCAACCCTAAGTATTCACTGGAAGGACTGATGCTGAAGCTGAAGCTCCAATACTTTGGCTACCTGATATGAAGAGCCAACTCATTGGAGAAGACCTTGATGCTAGGAAAGATTGAGGGCAGGAGGAGAAGTGGGTGACAGAGAATGAGATGGTTGGATGGCATCAGTGACTCAACGGACATAAGTTTGAGCAAACTGCAAAAGATAGTGAAGGACAGGGAAGCCTGGCATCCTGCAGTCCATGGGATCTCAAAGAGTTCAACACGACTGAATGACTGAATGGCAACAGTGACTGAATGACTGAATGACAACAGTAACTGAAAATTATGAGTGTGGTATCTTTTCATTTTATCTATTGGATTAATTTAGTACCTACTACTGGGTAAGAATCTGCTGCCAATGCAAGAGACACAAGAGACATAGGTTTGATCCCTGGGTCAGGAAAATCCCCTGGAGTAGGAAATGGTACCCAACTCCAGTATTCTTGCCTGGAAAACGTCATGGACAGAGGCACCTGGCAGGCTACAGTCCATGGTGTCCCAAAAGGCCAGACACAACTGAACGACTGAGCACACACACACTGGGAAGGGCATAATCTGATATTTGAAAATATAAGAGGAAGAAATATTTTGACATTTGGATGTTATTGCCTTCTAGGACTGGTTATATTTACTTAACTAATAAGATAGATATGGGGCTTTCCTGGTGCATCAGAGGTAAAGAATTCACATGCAATACAGGAGACACAAAGATGCAGGTTCAATACCTGGGTAAGAAAGATCTCCTCAAGAAGGAAATGCCAACCTACTCCAGTAATCTTGCCTGAAAAATCCCATGGACAGAGAGTCTAGTGGACTACAGTCCATGGGGGTCTCAAAGAGTCAGACACAACTGAGTGACTAAACAACAACAAAAGACAGATAACATTCTGTGAAACATCTGTGTTTATCATTGGCATGCCAAGTTATATACCTAAAATTACTATGTTATATGAAGTGTTAAGCCTACTTTTGCTCAAAACTGACTGCTCAATCTAGATGAACAGTAACCTCTAGCACTTTTCTTGGCCCTTTGGTAAAAGCAGACAAGTGCAATTTATGGGGACACCATAAGAAGGAGGATTCTCTTGTGCTTTGGAATTAAAACACATAAATGAGATCCCTCCAAAAACCACAGCAGAAAAATCAGAATGAAAAATTTCAAACTAACCAAATGAAAGAGGTGGGAGGATATTAAATTTCTGTCAATGAATAAACCATCCCACCTACTAATTTCCTCCACTGAAATTATACCTAAAGTACCAGCTTCAATTTTAAATAATAATAGGTACCATTTATTGAAGAAAGAGCTTTACATACATTGTGTCATTCAATCTTCAGCATAACTCTATGAGGTATATATTATGGTTGCTATTTTATAAGTGAGAAGATTGAAAGTCAGAGACATTAGCAATATGTCTAAAGTCATACACTTATAAGAAAACAAATATTAAACCTATGTTTTTTCAGAAGACAAAGCTTGTGTTCATAGTCATAATCTTTGGTTGTCAATTATATTAAGTGCTTTCTACCTTAAGGTAGAAAACTCTTAGGACAGAAACAGGCAAATAATCAAACCATGATATCTTTGTACTATTGATAGATTCCAAAAGATGACAATAGTTATTTTTTTTAATGTTATGAGAGCTAAGTATATTATCTGTTATGTTTACTTATGACAATCTCTGTATTAGTGTACAAAACAACCAAATTAGAAAATAGATCAGCATTCAATATGACAGAGCACTTCCAAAATGGCTGAGTTATTTAGGACTTGATAACTGAAAATCTGCTTCTCTATAAAAGCAATGAGGAAAATCACTGGCAAAAATCATCAAAATCAACTTTTTCAGAACTCTGAAATTAACTAAAGATGTGCAACAATAAGTAAATGTACACTCAAGGAAAAGAGATGAACAGTGATAAGAACAGCAAATTTAATGACATTTTAACTTGCCCTAATCCTGTCTTCCCAACCTTCCCAAACTTGAAAACTGACAACTTCACAACAACAGTAGCTGTGAAATCCCTGAGTCTGGAGAGAATGGGTTTGGAACTCCTCCAAAACCCCTAAGCCCCTAGAATAGCAGTATATCACCTACCAGTTCCCTAAAAAGTACCATTCAAAAGGTATGTCTTTATTTTGACCTGATACAGAAGATATCCTATGAAAAATGATTTACCTGCTGGGCATTTCTTAAAAACAATCAACAATATTTAATGTGGCAAGAGACAGCTCTACACATGGACATCATCAGATGGTCAAAACCAAAATCAGATTGATTATATTTTTTGCAGCCAAGGATGGAGAAGCTCTATACAGTCAGCAAAAACAAAACCTGGAATGACTGTGGCTCAGATCATCAGGTCCTTATTGAAAACTTCAGGCTTAAATTGAATAAAGTAGGAAAAACCACTAGGCCATTCAGGTATGACCAAAATCAAATCTCTTATGATTATACAGTGGAGGTAACGAATAGATTCAAAGGAATAGATTTGGTACACAGAGTGCCTGAAGAACTGTGGACAAAGGTACATTTTACAGGAGGTAGTGACTGAAACCATCCCCAAGAAAAAGAAATGCAAGAAGGCCAAGTGGTTGTCTGAGGAGGCCTTACAAACACCTGAGAAAAGAAGAGATGCAAAAGGCAAAGGAGAAAGGGAAAGATACACCCAACTGAAAGCAGAGTTCCAGAGAATAACAAGGAGAGATAAGAAAGCCTTCTTAAGGGAACAATGCAAAGAAATACAGGGAAACAATACAATGGAATAGAGATTTCTTCAGGAAAGTTAGAGATACCAAAGGAACATTTCATGCAAAGATTGGCTCAATAAAGGACAGAAACGGCAAGGACCTAAAAGAAGCAGAAGACATTAAGAGGTGGCAAGAATACACAGAACTGTATAAAAAAAGACCTTAATGACTGCGAACCCTGATGGTAAGGCCACTCACCTAGAACCAGACATCTTGAAATGTGAAGTCAAGTGGGCCTCAGAATGCATTACTATGAACAAAAGCAAGAGGAGGTGATAGAATTCCAGCTGAGCTGTTCTAATCCTAAAACATGATGCTCTTAAAGTGCTATGCTCAATATGTCAGCAAATTTGGAAAACTCAGCAGTGGCCACAAGACTGGAAATGGTCAGTTTTCATTCCAATCCCAAAGAAAGACAATGCCAAAGAATGCTCAAACTACTGCACAATTGCACTCAACTCACACGCTAGTAAAGTAATGCTCAAAATTCTTCAAGCTAGGCTTCAACAGTATGTGAACCAAGAACTTCCAGGTATTAAAGTTGGATTTAGAAAAGGCAGAGGAACCAGAGATCTAATTGCCAATATCCATTGGATCATAGAAGAAACATAAGAACTCCAAACAAACATCTACTTCTGCTTCATTGACTATGCTAAAGCCTTTGTCTGGATCACAACAAACTGAGAATACTTAAAGAGATGGGACTACCAGACCACCTGACCTGCCTCCTGAGAAATCTGTATGCAAATCAAGAAGGAACAGCTAGAACTGTATATGGAACAATGGACTGGTTCCAAATTGGGAAAGGAGTACTTCAAGGCTGTATATTGTCACCCTGCTTATTCAACTTCTATGCAGAGTACATCATGTGAAATGCTGGGCTGGTAAATCACAAGCTGGAATCAAGATTTCTGGGAGAAATATCAAAAACCTCAGATATACAGATGATGCCACTCTAATGGCAGAAAGTGAAGAGGAACTAAAGAGCCTCTTGACGAAGGTGAAAGAGGACAGTGAAAAAGCTGGCTTAAAACTCAGCATTCAAAAAATGAAAATCATGGCATTTGGTCCCATCACTTTGTGGCAAATAGATGGGGAAAAAGTGGAAACAATGACAGATTTAATTTTGGGGGGCTCCAAAATCACTGCAAATGAGGACTGCAGCTACAAACTTAAAAGACTTTTGCTTCTTGAAAGAAAAGCTACAATAAACCTAGACAGCATAGTTAAAAGCAGAAACATCACTTTGCCAACAAAGATCCATATAATCAAATCTATGATTTTTCCAGCAGTCTTGTATGGATGTGAAAGTTGGACCACAAAGAGGGCTGAGCACCAAAGAATTGATGATTTTGAATGTTGGTGTTGGAGAAGACTCTTGAGAGTAGCTTAGGCAGCAAGGAGATCAAACCAGTCAATCCTAAAAGTAAATCAACCCTGAGTATTCATTGGAAGGACTGATTCTGAAGCTACAGCTCCAATACTTTAGCCACCTGATGCAAAGAGCCAACTTATTGGAAAAGACTCTGATGCTGGGAAATATTGAGGGCAAGAGGAGAAGGGAGTGACAGAGGATGAGATAAATATAATAGATGGCATCACTGACTCAATGGACATGATTTTGAGCAAGCTCCCGGAGATGGTGAAGGACAAGGAAGCCTGGCGTGCTGCAGTTCATGGGGTTGCAAAAAGTCAGACAGGACTTAGTAACTGAACAACAATGTAGGACTTGTCTAATCAGTAGATGCTTTAAGTGGTATTTCAGCTAGGACTACCAAGAGGACAGCCAGAAAAGTTTAAAAGAAAAGACTGGGTAATGAAGTATCCATAGGGGCTTTGGAAAGCTCTGACATGTTACTGGAATCTAGAAGGCCACATCATGTTGAGGAATGTATGCATGCCCAGTAAGTACCTAAGAACATATTAATCTCTCACTTCTAACTGACCTTGAGGCTCTGCACAAGCAGAAAGTTAAAGCCAAGGCAAAGTCATAAGCAATCCATTAGAGCACTCAAGCATGACCCAATATGCACACAGAGCCCTTTAGCAAAGACTGGAAGATTTACCTATACAAATTATTTAAGGAAATCTCTCTCCAGTTTTGAGCTGACCACTAGACTAACCAAGTGGAGACATCAGTAGTCAGATACAACAAAGAACACAGACTTCATATAATTATTCCAGAAAAGTCACAAATAAACACAAATGTCAACAAATAACAACAACAACAAACCCTGGAGGTGGTAGGAGACTATTACCCAAAAGTATAGCATTGTATTATTTTAAATGTCCACATTTCAACAAAAAAGTATAAGATCCTCAAAGAAATAGGCAACTATGGCCAAAAGACATGGGGGAAAGCAATTAAAAAAAAAAAAAGTTCCTGAGAAACATAGTAAAATTAACTAAATAGAGACTTCAAATCAGCTAATATAATTATGCTAAAAAACTGTTAAAAAACCATATCCAAAGGATCAAAGAAAATTATTAGAAAAATGCCACTACTTCACACCACATACAAAAATTAGCTCAATATATATGAAGACCTAAATTTAAGAACCAAAATTTAAAAATTCTTAGAAGAAAAAATAGAAGAAAATCTTTGTTAGATAACATATGAAAGGCACAAGCAACCAAAAAATATATAAGTAGATAGGTAAATAGATATCATGAATATTAAAAATGCTTATGTTCAAAAGAACACCTCAAAAAATAAAAAGACAACCCACAGAATGGAAGAAAATATTTACAATCATATATACAGTTTTGTATCTGTAATACATAAAGAACACTCACAATAATAATAACTAAAAGAAAAATTCTCAATTTAAAAGTGGGCAAGATTCTAAATAGACATTTCTTCAAAGATATATAAATGGCCAACAAGCACATGAAAAAACATTTAATAAGTTAGGTTCTCAAACACAATGAGGTACTGATTCATGACCACTAAAACAATTATAATCTAAAAAGATGTACAATAACAAGTGTAGCCAAGTTTGTGGAGAAACTGGAAGCCTCATACATAGCTAGTGGGGCTGCAAAATGGTGTAGCCTCTTTGTGAACCAGTTTGGCAGTTCCTCAAAAATTAAACATAGAGTTGCCATATGAACCAACAAGTCCTCTCCTCGGTATATTCCAAGAGAAAAGAAAACATACTCCTACACAAAAACTTACATATGAATATTTATAACAGCACTAATCATAAAAGTCAAAAGGTTAAAATAATCCAAATGTCCATCAACTGCTGAATGGATAAACAAATGTAGTATGACCATGCAACAAAATATCATGCAGCCATAAAAGGGAATGAAATACTGATGTATGTTACAACATAGATGAACCTTGAACACATTATCCTAAATATAAGAAGCCAAACATAAAATAACACATATTGTATGATTCCTTTCATATGAAATCTCCAAAATAGATGAATTCATCAAGGCAGAAAGTAAATCAATTGTTGCCATAGGCTAAGGGAAGGAACAAAGGTAAAGTGACTGCCAATAGAGGGGGTTTCTTTTGGGAGTGATAAAATGGGAACTCTTCTGGGATTCGACAGTGACAATGGTTGCACAACTTTTGAGTATAGTGAAAACCACTGAATTGTACACGTTAAACGGGTGAAATGTATGCTACGTGAATTACAGCTCCAAAAAAGGCTGTTTTTTGTTTGTTTGTTTGTTTTTTAAGATTAGAATGCATTCAAGTTGCTGTTGGAGAAGGCAATGGCACCCCACTCCAGTACTCTTGCCTGGAAAATCCCATGGACCAAGGAGCCTGAAAGGCTGCAGTCCATGGGGTCGCAAAGAGTCTGACACAACTGAGCGACTTGACTTTCACTTTTCACTTTCATGCACTGGAGAAGGAGATGGCAACCCACTCCAGTGTTCTTGCCTGGAGAATACCAGCAGGTTGCTGTGGCCTTGAGCCTTGGCAGAGGATAAAAAGTGGACTCCGGGTTCAGAGAGAGAAGCTGGTGCCACTTCCCCCACCGCAACCCCTCCCCCCCACCCCCACCCCTCCTCCCCACCCCCACCCCTCCTCCTCCCCCACCCCTCCTCCCCCGCACTCCTCCTCCCCCCCCCCCACCCCCGCCCCGCCACTTCAGGCTCTCGAAGGCTCGAGTTTGGGGTCCCACTCAGGTACCATTGGGTCAGAGCACCTTGCCCCTACCTGTTCAGACCTCTGGGTTGAGCCGCCACTGCTCTGTGACTGTGACTAGAGGAGGTCAAGAAGCCCCCAGAGCTTTAGGCATTGAGCGATAGGCGAGGTAAGCCAAACTCCTCACAGACGAGCCTGAAGGGAGGAACCTTCGGCCTTGGGGCACCTGGGCGTCTCTCATCCCAGGCTCTCCTGACGCGCGCCTGTACGTCTACCGAGATCCCGCGAGATCAGAGGCCCTTCTCAGGTGCGTCATGTCTGCTGCACCGCCTCAGAGAATCGTTTTTCCATACTCTGAGCCACCCCTAGACGCTTGGCGCATCCCAGCCCAACCTGCCCCCGTGTTGGGCCCGCGTTTATTTACCCCACACAGCCAAAGTCACGTACCTCACCTTGCAAGCTCCAACTGCACTGTGGTTTGCCTTCCTGGGAAACTCCACACTGCACAACCTCTGGGATTTGGCTGTGTCTCCAGCCCTGGCCTCATCCCTCATTCTTTGAGCATTCTGCTTGGTATTCAAATGAGACTATTTCCCGAGAGACTTGGGTGAAGGAGCCAGCTCCCTCATCACTGGTACTGATAGATGCACTGGGTCAGAAAGAGAGAGCAATGCCCTGAGGCTGCTCTTCAAGGTTAAGTGCTCTAGGAGGGACAGAGACCCCCTGCCATGAATTTTAGATGCTCCGCAGCTGCCACACAAGCAACTAGCTCTGAGGATATTGGTGAGTGTCTGGGACGTTTTTGTTTTTTGTGTGTGAGAGCCTGTGTGTGTGTTTCTCTTTTTATTCCCTACTTGGAAGATCTTGCTTTTTCTACAAAGCAGTATCCAGATGAGGAGCTCAAGGTGCCTAGCGCCATAGTCTATGTACTCCTTAGTTGGATTCAGGGAGTAAGGGCCATTTATTCCCTTGGACTCAACTTCTGCTGGAAAGGCTGTTTCATTCAGTGAGGTTGCTGCCCAGGTCTTGAAGTGAGACTGCTCTGCCATAGTTCAGGGCATCAGGCTGTTGTTTTGGAAGGTTGTCAGTGAAATGGAGACACGCTATAGGCTGTAGGTTTAATGAGCCTTTCTCCAAGATATGAGAGTGGCGAGAGTACCGCCAGTCCTGTATGGGCCCATGGTCTGCATGTGTTCAAGCAATCACAGAGCTTGAGTGACCCTCCTTCAATTATTGGAGGCTCTAGGCAGGTGAGTGTGACATGGTCTGTGGTTTGCATAGACATATAGGCAAGTGGTCTTTGGAAGGCACTGGTCTATTGGAAGAGAAGGAAGTGGCAAAAGCTGACAGCATTAGATATTATCAGGCAGGCTCCTGTTCAGGTCCTCTGACTGCCTGACCTAATTTTCTAATTTCAGAATAAAATGGCACATTGAAGTTGCTATGGTCTTGGATCTTGGTAAATGTCAGATTGGGATCCCAGGGTTTCATGCTAGAAGCCTGGGCCTGGGTGACTGTCCAGGGCCCTTCAGGGTCTTGGAAGACTATATAGATCTGTGACCTGAGCATATACAGTTCACTCCCCAGTTCTGGCAGACCCTCCCATATTTGGGCCAGAGGTAGAGAGAGATTGTGAGGGGGGGTTGGGGGGGGGAGTGTATGAATGTTGGACAAAACCTAGTAGGGATAAGAAATCAAAGCCTCAGAAAGAGGCAAAAATCACAAAAGAGAGTACCCCACCGCACTAATGAGTGTTTCCTCAGAAACACAAAACAGCTTCCTGACTGCAAACAGTGAGTGCTATGAGAAAAAGTGGGCCCTAGAAAGGAGGCCGATTCATTCATTACTTAGTTCTACTCCAGGAAGAAAAAAAATGTGTCCTAAGACAAGTGAAATGAGACACTAGCCCAGGTAACTTATAGTCCTTACAATGGACAAAGAGCCTCCTCATAAAAAAGAAAAATCCACCCAACAAAAATTCCAAGCAGGCATAAAACTCAATTCCTACTTCCACAAAACTGTGAAAGCTCTAATAGAAACCTTCAATCACTGTCCTTAGAATAGAGACCCTCAGTCAGAGACTATCAGCATAGCTACTCATGAGATTACTGCAGGCCCTAATCTGTAATGTATCTTCCCTGGTGGCTCAGAGGTTAAAGCATCTGCCTCCAATGCGGGAGACCCGGGTTCAATCCCTGGGTTGGGAAGATCCCCTGGAGAAGGAAATGGTAACCCACTCCAGTATTCTTGCCTGGAGAATCCCATGGACGGAGTAACCTGGTAGGCTACAGTCCATGGGATCACAAAGAGTCAGACACGACTGAGAGACTTCACTTATTTACTTACTTCAGTTAATCTGTAAGTACAAATGAGCAATCAAAAATTACCAGTAATTACAATAGGCAAGCAATGTAAAAGAAAGAAAAATAAGAGATGAACAGAACTCAGAGGACTAATTGCCAGGGATCAGAATCAATGCAGGAAAAAGCAGAAATTTTTTAATTAAATTTTAAAAATATTCTCAGAAAATTTTGAGAATATTGCCTCTGTATTTTAAAAGAAAAAGAAAATATATAAGCCACAATAAAAGAATAATTGAATCTTTCAAAACATATTTGCTAAAATTAAAATTTAATAAAATAGCTGAGGGACTTCCCAGGTGGCACTAATTTTAAGAACCTGTCTGCCATTCAGGAGACATGAGACGCAGGTTCGATCGCTGAGTCAGGAAGATCCCCTGGAAGAGAGCATGGCAGCCCACTCCAGTATTCTTCCTTGGAGAATGCCATGGATGGAGGAGCCTGGAGGGCTACAGTCCATATGGCCACAAAGAGTTGGACACGACTGAAACGGCTTAGCATGTATGCATAAAATAGCTGAATGACAGAATAGATCTAGGTGAAAATTAGTTATTATACTGAGGGATTCAAATATGGGGTTATCCTATAATGCAAGACAAATGGAAAAAGAAATCATAAGAAGTAATGATTTTCTAAATGTTAGCTAAATCCAGAAATTCCAAAATCTATTAGAACTTTGAACTGAAGAGGAAAAAGATATTATAGTTGAAATTTTTTTTACTGAAAATACCAAACTGAGCAAGCAACATGAAACTATCTAGAGTGATCAGCTCTGCTGTACTGTGCTTAGTTGCTCAGTCACGTCCAGCTATTTGCAATCCCATGGACTGTAGCCCACCAGCCTCCTCTGTCCATGGGGATTCTCCAGGCAGGAACACTCAAGTGGGTTAGCATGCCCTCCTCCGGGGATCTTCCCAACCCAGGGATCAAACCCAGGTCTCCCGCATTGCAGGTGGATTCTTTACTGTCTGAGATACCAGTAAAACCCCAGAGTGACCAACAGATTTTTTTTTAATAAGCAAATAGCATTTTGAAAGTGTAAAGTAAAATTGTTACAATATATATATTAAAGCAGCATTTTAGACACTGATGAATAACAACACAGAAAATAGAGAATAGATGATATGAAAGAGAAATCAAGAGACCTATAGGATAAAATAAGAGGTCCAGTACGCACCAAATCAATTCTTAGGAGAGAACGAAGAATGAGGGAGATGGACAGTACTTGAAGAGACAATGATGGAATTTTCTTGAACTGAGGAGAGATATGAAACCACAAAGACAAGAACCACAATGCATTACAAACAGGATAAGAAGAAATTCATACTTTGTAAGTTGAAGTGCATCTGCAGTACACCAAAGACAAAAAAGAAACCGATTAATGTGTAAACAAACATAACCACAATAGTCTGTATTAAATAATAATAATGTCTAATTTTGAAGGTTAAACAAAGACACAGTTCTGAATTTTCTAGCATGTTATTCAGGAGGTCAAGTGTAGTTTAAATTTACAGTAGAAGTGTTAATATATGAATATTAGATTTTTGCTTAAATGTACATGGTAACAATATCAGGGATAAAGATTAAAAGACTAGAAATAGAAAATATAACTCCAGGTCCCTAGAGGGAAAAAAAATGAAACAGAAAAAAGAATTCTAACCAACCCTGAGAAAAGTATGAAAAGAGAAAAACTATAAGCATTTGTAAAGCTGAATGAATAGAAAATAAATAGTAGAAAATAATAATAAGGAAAGGTATAAACAGCTTGAATAACTATTCGAGTTTGATTTAATCAATCTATGTAGCAATTAAGAATTTTGAACCCAATAGTGAATTTGCATTATTTTCAAATAGAAATGGAATAGTTACATATGCTAGAGTGACAATCAGAATTAAGTCAGGAGACAGAACCCACACAGGCACACAAAGCCTCAAAGGAAATATCAACAAAATTTAAAAATGAGGGCTTACATCACATTTCTTACTCACAATTCAAACAAAAAGCTATGACCTAAAAACAAAATGCAAAATTCAAGCATCAGTGTATTAGTTTTCTATTTCTACTGTAATAAATCATCACAATTTAGTAGCTTAAAGGGCTTCTCTAGTGGCTAAGATGGTAAAGAATCTGCTTGCACTGTGGGAGACCTGGGTTCCATCCCTGGGCTGGGAAGGTCCCCTGGAGGAGGGCATGGCAACCCACTCCAGTATTCTTGCCTGGAGAATCACCATGGACAGAGGAGTCTGGTGGGCTACAGTCCACTGGGTCTCAAACAGTTGGATACAACTGAATGACACAGCACAGTACCTTAAGACAACACAAATTTATTGTCATACAATTCTGGTAGTCAGAAGTCTAACACCGATCTCAGCTGGCTAAAATCAAAGTGATGGCAGGCTGCCTGCCTTTCTGGAGGCTCTAGGGAAGCATGTTTTCTCTTTATTTAGGTTGTTTGTAGAATTCCGTTTCTTGCATTTATTAGACTGAGGTCCTGGTTTCTTGATGACTATAAACTGAGCACAGATCCCCACTTTCTAGAAGCTACCAGATTGCCTCACAGTTACCTACTTCCATCTTTAAAATCAGCAAGAGTTGGTCAAGTCCTCATACTGCATTTCTCTGACCCTTTCTTCTGCCTCCCTGTTCCACTTTTAAGAGCTTGTGCAGTTATACTGGGACTCACATAGATAGGAAAATGAAAATAATATCCCCATCTTAAACTCATAACTTCAATCATATTTTCAAGGTTCAGTTCAGTTCAGTTCAGTCGCTCAGTCGTGTCCGACTCTTTGCAACCCCATGAATCGCAGCACGCCAGGCCTCCCTGTCCATCACCAACTCCCCGAGTTCATGCAGACTCACGTCCATCGAGTCAGTGATGCCATCCAGCCATCTCATCCTCTGTCATCCCCTTCTCCTCCTGCCCCCAATCTCTCCCAGCATCAGAGTCTTTTCCAATGAGTCAACTATTCACATGAGGTGGCCAAAGTACTGGAGTTTCAGCTTCAGCATCATTCCTTCCAAAGAAATCCCAGGGCTGATCTCCTTTAGAATGGACTGGTTGGATCTCCTTGCAGTCCAAGGGACTCTCAAGAGTCTTCTCCAACACCACAGTTCAAGAGCATCAATTCTTCGGCGCTTAGCCTTCACAGTCCAACTCTCACATCCATACATGACCACAGGAAAAACCATAGCCTTGACTAGACGGACCTTAGTCAGCAAAGTAATGTCTCTGCTTTTGAATATACTATCTAGGCTGGTCATAACTTTTCTTCCAAGGAGTAAGCGTCTTCCACTTTCATGGCTGCAATTACCATCTGCAGTGATTTTGGAGCCCCAAAAAATAAAGTCTGCCACTGTTTCCACTGTTTCCCCATCTATTTCCCACGAAGTGATGGGACCGGATGCCATGATCTTCGTTTTCTGAATGTTGAGCTTTAAGCCAACTTTTTCACTCTCCTCTTTCACTTTCATCAAGAGACTTTTTAGTTCCTCTTTACTTTCTGCCATAAGGGTACTGTTTTTTAAATTCTGAGAACTAGGGTGTGGGCATCTTTGGGGGCCATTATTCTGCCTAGCACAATCAGATTGGCACTCACATACATACACAAAGACTGATAACATCTAATGATGGTGATGATGAGGGTAAACAGTATTTGTGTGTGTGTGTGTGTGCGTGTGTGTGTCTAAAGACTTTTAAAACCCAATTGGATCTTATGGACCTAATTCAAAATGTAAGTTTGACCCATGAGTCCCATTCTAGGGTGTTCTCCTGAAGAAATACTTGCACATATGTATAGAGATACTGTATGTTTTTGTAGGACCCTTTGCAAGAGCAAAGTCCTAAAGAATCTAAATTTCCACCTATATGGTAATGATTAAATAAATTATGATACATCCATACAACTTAACACAATGAAATTTTTAGGAAAATGAGACAAAGTTACTGAATGTACTGACTTGGGAAAAAAGTAGAAATATATCATGCATCAAAAAACAAATTGTTCAATATGCGTAATGAAAAACAACTAAAATAAAATCTGTCTCTTTGAAATTTAAAATTACTCTCCTAAATTACTTACATTAAAGAGGATATTAGAGATTATTTTAAAATTAATGCCAAAATTTGTGTGATGAACAAAGAAGCACTTAGCCAAAAAATATTAGGCTTAAATGCATGTATTAGCTGATAAGAAAGAATTAGAAATAAATGAACTAAGTATTAAATACAGGAAGTCAAATTTTAATAACAAAACCAACTTATCATAGGTAGTTGATATTTATAAAGATAGTAGAAAAATTAATGTTAAAAATAGAAAAATAGCAAAAATAATTTTAAAACTGGTTTTTTAGAAACAAAAATTTTAGAAAATCTTTTTTAGAAAAAGGACATCAACAAATAAAATTAGGAACAAGAAAAGAAACACTGTGATATTTTTTGTGAGACAGTTTTTAAAGACAGAAACATAGATATTGGTTTCAATAGTTTGAGGTGAGGGTTATATGAAATGGACAGTTATAGAATATTTCCCAGAAAGGCTTAAGCTACAAAATTTGAATTTAAAAAGAGATAGGAAACCCAAATAAAACAATAATGAAAAGAAAGTATTGAAAATGTAGTCAATATCTACCCTTCACCCAAAATGCACAAGGCCCAGTTTTACTGGTCCATTCTACTAAACTTATAACTTTGTTATTTAATAAACTATTAAACTTTGGGGAAACTAATAAACTATTAAACTATAATAACTTCATTATTTAATAACAAAGTTATTATGTTTATTCAGAACACAAGAATAAAAATGAAAAACTATCAAACATTTTATCAGAATTATTGTTTACAAAGAAACAACATATTTCTATTGAAATAGAATAGCTTCCTCTTACTCATGAATAGAGATTTTAATAATGATAAATAAATATTGAAAAATCAGACCCAGGATTGTATCATGTTAGAGTTTATCACAAAAAAAGAAAAGAAAAGTACTTTATTAAAATATCTATTCATATAATTCAGATCACTGACAGATTGGCTTTAAAAATATGACAATCTTGCTAAATGATTAAATATTTTATGTTATTTCCCCACCTGGTGGGTCTAATCTGAGTTATCATCTGTACCCACAAAGTTCAGGATGAAGTCCACAATGTCACATCATATAGGTTAAGGAATATACTTTTGAGGGGAAAGGGGAAATAGGTATGTCAGTAGTTAGCAAAGGGAGAGATGGCATAGTTAGACTTTCCTAATATTTCTAACACGTCACAGAGAGGCCACCATCCCAGGGCACAGTTATTCCAGCGGCGACACCTTAATGCCTCACCCCTACTACCACCTGCATATCCTCATCTCTCTTCCTTATAATACAGTCATGAAAGTCTAGCATTTGGGTACTGAGAAACTGCCTAACATCAGCTTCTCTAGATTTGGAGTGAAAGCAGTTTACAGAAATTACCTGGAAAGTTTAGTCATCTGTCTTACTGAAGTCTTTGGGACAATAGGACACTGCAGCCGCTCTTGCAAAGGGACAGTGGCAAGGGGTGAAAGCCGAGTTCGCTCCTCCTGAAGTAGGGGAGGCATCCTTATCCCAGATAGCCTGATGTCCAAGCAAGTCCACCTGAACAAGGTCACCTTTGCACAATTCTGCTTGTTGCCTCATAAAAATTAAATTCCAATGCATGATTTTTCAAATCTTCATAAACTTGAATAGAAAAAGAAAAAAATCTGTAATTTTATTAGGAAGAATCTATCAAGAACCTGAAGCAAGTCTCATGTTTAGTACTGAAAGATCAAAGGCATTCCCTATTGAAAGCAGAAATAAGACAAGTAGGTCCTTGCTTTTAACATTTCTGGAGACCTTCTTAATGCAATAGGAGCAAAAGACAGATAGTATTTTTAAAAGATAGAGTTGTCAATTTTTGGAGATCTAATTGTCTACCTAGAAAAGAGAAGTTTTTGAAATTGTGATAATTTTACCTCTTGACATAGCTGATTGTTATAATGTATGTTTGCTTTGTAAAAATCACCAAGCTCTTTTATTTACAATTTGTATACTTTTTAATATACTTTATCTTTCAGTTTTGCTTGAAAGAGAAAGAATAAAACTCAAGAAATAACTATGAATATATATATGGGTATTTAGTATTAGATAAAATTAACATTTCAAATTGATGGTGGAAATTTGACATCTTAGTCAACAATGTTAGTTATCTACCAAGGGAAAATTTTATTTAGATCACTTAGGTACAATTATATGGATGAATGATCCAAACATTAAAAATTTTTAAAACTACCAGAAGGAACCACAGGGAAATATTTTTATAATTTTTGACTGAAGAACTTCTAGGTTGACAAGTAACAAAATCTAAGAGCCACAAAGAAAAAACTAATAGATTTAGCTATAAGATAGCAGAAGCAACGTTGAAAGGTAAGTGACAATGGGAAACATTTACCTAGGAGAAAAATTAATAATGTCAGAATTTTTTAAAGAGCGCATAAAAATCAGTAAGAAAAAGACAATTTTTTTTAAAGAGCAATGATGTGAACTGCCAATTTATGAGAAAAAAAATACAAATGACCAACACATATAAGTAAATATGTTCAGCCTCATATATTGAATGAAAAAATTAAAAGTGGTAATGTAATATCATGTCTTACACATCAGATTAATCCAAATGAAAAATTTGGCAATATTCATTGCTGTTGAGACATGGGGAAACAGGAGCTAGTAAGAGGCATTGAAATTCATAGAACTCTTTAGAAAGCAGTTCAGCAATATGTACCAAATTTAAAATAGGCATACTCTTTGAGACAACATTAACACTGAATACTGTTCTACAGTATTCATTGAATACTGTTCCAGTACTTTGGCCACCTGATACAAAAAACTGACTCCTTGGAAAAGACCCTGATGCTGGGAAGGATTGAAGGCAGGAGGAGAAGGAGACAATACAGGATGAGATGGCCGGATGGCATCACCTACTCAATGGACATGAGTTTGAGTAAACTCTGGGAGTTGGCGCTGGACAAGGAAGCCTGGCATGCTGCAGTCTGTGGAGTCGCAGAGTCGGACACAACTGAGTGACTGAACTAAACTGTTCTACAGAAATACTTGTACAAATGAACAAAATATTTATTGTATCATTGTTCATGTTAAAAATATTAGATATATCCATCCCACTGGTAATAGTTAAATAATATATGAGTTATTTTTAAAAAGGGAGCCAATATGTACAAACAGGGTAAGTTGAAGACAGAAAAATGGTTGAATAAGCTATAGCATGTAGTACCTTCAACAGTGAAAAAAATCTGTACATATTGCTGGGGATTTTGAACAGAGCCTATCAACACCGACTTTTCCTATTTACAACTGTGTGTGTGTGTGTGTGTGTGTGCAGGCATGCACTCCTCAATTGTAAGATAAGATCAAAGAGATGTAAATAGAGGGAAAAAATCGTCTTTATGCTACAACTGTAACTGACAAGATATCAGATGGAATTCCTATTGTATAGAGTGGTCTAGTGGGAAATTAATAATAAATAGACGAAAAACAAACAAGATACCCTCAGATGCTGATGATTTCTTTGAGGAAAAAACAATAGAAAACTTAAGGGGTAAGAAGGAACAGAACAGAAGGGACAGAAGGAACTACTTCAGATTGGGTGGTATGAGAAGGTCACCTGCAGAATTGAAAATGCAAGGACTACATCTTTGCAAGAGCTGGGAAATAGATGCAAAGGACTGAAGGCACAATAGAGCTTGGTGGGTTGAAGGAACAAAACTAAGACAAAAGCAAAGTGAATAAGTTTGCTTTTCACTTTGATGAAAAGGGATTGATAGTCAAATGATAAAATTCTTTTACTTAAGCAGGAAACACACCCTATTGGGCATTTAGGTATTTGGATTTTATTCAAAGTACAATGAAAGGGTTTAAAATTCAGGCTTGATATGATCAGATTTAACATTCCAAAAGGACCACTTGACTGCTAGGTGCAAATTTTAAGGGGGCAAGAAGAAAATCCGGGAGAAGGCAATGGCAACCCACTCTGGTACTCTTGCCTGGCAAATCCCATGGACCGAGGAGCCTGAAAGGCTGCAGTCCATGTGGTTGCAGAGAGTCTGACACAACTGAGCGACTTGACTTTCACTTTTCACTTTCATGCACTGGAGAAGGAAATGGCAACCCACTCCAGTGTTCTCGCCTAGAGAATTCCAGGGAGAGGGGAGCCTGATGGGCTGCCGTCTGTGGGGTCGCACAGAGTCGGACACGACTGAAGTGACTTAGCAGCTTAGCAAGAAGAAAATCCAAAGGACTAGGAGCAGAAAAGCCCCATTTAGTGACTTCTGTGTTGTGGAGGCAAAAGTTGATAGAGGCTCGCTCTGTGATGTGTGGAAATAAATGAAAATAACTAAGTGAGGTAAGCAAAGGCTGTTTATTCAGAGCTTTACATAGCAAGGGAGTTAGCCACCATCACTCATTTTGGTAGAGACTCAAAGGCAGGCAGAAGAATGGGAAAGCTTTGTAATCAGGTGAAGAGAAGGCTTCAGGAATGCCCCAGTTGGCAGCTGCTGGCATGGAGAAGCTGTAGGTAGGCTAACAAGAAGCAAGTTATCCTTTGTGATTAGTGCTTATCTGGTTTTCTCTGTATGCTCAGTCTCTCAGTCATGTCCAACTCTTTGTAACCCCATGGACTGTAGCCTGCCTCCTCTATCCATGGAATTTTCCAGGCAAGAATACTAGAATGAGTTGCCATTTCCTACTCCACGGGATTTCCCAACACAGGCAACAAATCTGCATCTCCTGCAATGGCAGATAGAGTCTTTACCACTGTGGCACCTGGGAAGCCTTGGGCTTTTTCTGGTTAGTCCTAAATGGAAAGCAGGAACAAAAATTAGGGACCATCTCAGTTGTTAATGAAATCCTAACTAACTGGGTTGATTGTCATAGAAGTTATTATTTATCTTATTGGATTGTTTCTAGAGATAGCAATCTGGCTTCCTGCAAGTCTAACTTGCAGTAGGCTGGCTTACAGAGCTGTTTTTGTACCTAAAGGGGTTAGTTTATTGGGCATGTTGCTTCAGGTTATGGGGCAAGGTTCTATTTTTATATTTGATTTCACTACTGGCCAGTTTTATACGGTCTCTCTTGGTGGTGGTTTAATCATGTCCAACTCTTGTGACCCCATGAACTGTAGCCTGCCAGACTCCTCTGTCCATGGAGATTCTCCAGGCAAGAATACTAGAGTGGGTTGCCATTTCCTTCTCCAGGGGATCTTCCTGATGCAGGAATCGAACCCAGGTCTCCTGCATTGCAGGCAGATTCTTTACCAACTAACCTACAAGGGAAGCTCATTGTCTCTCTAATGGTAATAATTGAATAGGGAAATGATTGGATCCATGGACCTGTCAAAACTTGTTAATGAATCAGCTGTCAGAGGGTTAGGAAAAAAGAATCTGGAATCACTCTTCAACAATCAAGTGTGATAGATAGTTACTGTTAGAATCAACAAAATGAAATATAGCTTAGGCCGCAAAACTGAGCACTTACATTCAGAGCAGGGATCAACCAAAGTTTTTCTGTAAAAGCCTAGATACTAAATTTGCAGCTTTGCAGCCCTGGTGTCTGTTATAACTCCTCAACTCTGCTATTGCAAGATGAAATAGTCATAGACAAAATATAAATGAAAATGGCCATGTTCCAATAAAACTTTATATATGAGCAATAAAATTTGATTTTCATATAATGTTCTTTTGGGTTTTTTTCAACCACTTAAAATATGAAAACCATTCTTAGCTCACATGCCTTACAAAAACAGCCAACAGATAGTGTTTAGTCCAAGGGCTTCTCAGGTGGCACTAGTGATAAAGAACCCACCTGCCAATGCAGGAGACATAATAGACATGTGTTTGACCTTGGGTTGGGAAGATCCCCTGGAGAAGGAAACGGCAACCCACTCCAATATTCTTGCATGGAAAATCCATGGACAGAGAGATCTGGTAGTCTACAGTCCATGGGGTTGCAAAAAGTCAGACATGACTAAAGCAACTTAGCATGCACACACAGTTTGAACTATGTGAATCCCTGAACTAGAGTCAAGGGTTGTTAAGCTAAGCATGTGTCATGACTTAATACAAATTATTTTCTAATTCTCACAGCTCTATGAAGTCACAACTCATATTATGCCCATTTTAATAATTAACTAACTGAGTCTTAGAGAAGGTAAGTAACTTTTGTAAGGTAATTTGCCTAATAAGCAGCAATAACATTTGTTACTGAGCTAACAGGATTTGACCTGGATTCTGTGTAACAGCTTTCCTCTCATTCTCCTAGCAGGTAACTTCAACTCATTTGGCCTTATCTCAGTTTTAATTTTCACAAGATTAAGGATGATAACAATATATATTTATCTTTGTATGATTGTTGTGAAATTCAAATAAAATAATACTTTTTGTAATGCATTTTATAAATTGAAAGGTTTTATTTCTCCTTTTCCCCCAATGTGTGTGTACATGGGCAGTTAGTCGTGTCCAGCTCTTTGGGACCCCATGGACTATATCCCACAAGCCTCCTCTGTTTTTCCAGGCAAGAATACTGAAGTGGGTTGCCATTTCTCCCTGCAGGGGAATCTTCCCAACTCAAGGATCAAACCTGCATCTCTTGAGTCTCCTGAATTGGCAAGCGGGTTCTTTACCAACTGAGTCACCAGGGAAGCCCTTCCCCCAATGTAACCATATGGTTTACTCCCCCATTTCTTGGAAGCCTTTGTTTAAATTATACCACATCGAAGAGGTTTTTCCTGACCATCCTGTGTAAGCTGCTGCTGCTGCTAAGTCGCTTCAGTCGTGTCCAACTCTGTGTGACCCCATAGACGGTAGCCCACCAGGCTCCCCCATCCCTGGGATTCTCCAGGCAAGAACACTGGAATTGCCATTTCCTTCTCCAGTGCATGAAAGTGAAAAGTGAAAGTGAAGTCGCTCAGTTGTGTCCGACTCTTGGCGACCCCATGGACTGCAGCCTACCAGGCTCCTCCACCCATGGGATTCTCCAGGCAAGAGTACTAGAGTGGGGTGCCATTGCCTTCTCCGCTATGTAAGCTAGCACCCCCAATATTCTGATGCTTTTTCTTCAAATCACTTTCATACTCTAATACATTATACATTTACCTTTTGATTATTGTTTGTCTTCCCCCACACAAGAACACCATGAAAAACAATAAGAGAAAAACAACTGTTTAATCCCCTTGCTATAATCCCCAGTGCTTGAAACAATACCTGATAGAAATGGATACTTTAAAATAACTATTGGATTAATGAATATAGACATGTAAGATATAATGATATTTAGAAAAAACTCTAGGGGAAAAATCATTCTCACTGCACACATTCTTTTAAAAGAGGAGAATAGAGACACTAAAGCAGCTATGAAAAATAAGCATTTATAAGCACTAGAACTCTCCTGATTCCAAAAAGAGAACACATCTACAGTTTGTTTTATTTTTAAGGAGAAATGCATTGACTTTGCTTTTAAGAGTTAAAAGAACTCTTGAATTTTAGGGAACTGTGTCAGATGAATTCATAATACAATAGTCCTACCTCAGGTGCTATTTCTCTTTCCACAGTTTCAGTTACCCACCATAGTCCAAAAATATTAAATGGAAAATTCCAGAAGGAAACAATTCATGTGAGTTAAATTTTGCACCATTCTGAATAGCATGATGAACTTTCACTCAATCCTGCTCCATTCCACCCAGGATGTGAACCATCCTTTGTCCAGCAAATCACTTAGTAATTCTCCTTGTTATCTGATCTACAGTTGTGACATCAGTGTTTGTGTTCAAATAACCCATCAGTCAGTCAGTTCAGTCACACAGTAGTGTCCAACTCTTTGCAACCCCATGGACTATAGCATGCCAGGCCTCCCTGTCCATCACCAACTCCTGGAGTTTACTCAAATTCATGTCCATTGAGTCAGTGATACCATCCAACTATCTCAGGAGTTCATGGTCTGTGCTACAGTCAGCTCCTGGTCTTGTTTTTTGCTGATTGTATAGAATTTCTCCATCTTTGGCTGCAAAGAATATAATCAATCTGATTTCAGTATTGACCATCGGGTAATGTCCATGTGTAGAGCCTTCTCTTGTGTTGTTGGAAAAGGGTGTTTGCTATGACCAGTGCATTCTCTTGGCAAAACTCTATTAGCCTTTGCCCTGCTTCATTCTGTACTCCAAGGCCAAATTTGCCTGTTACTCTATGTATTTCTTGACTTTCCACTTTTGCATTCCGGTCCCCTATAATGAAAAGGACATCTTTCTTGGGTGTTAGTTCTAGAAGGTCTTCAGAGAACCATTCAACTTCAGCTTCTTCAGGTTGGGACATAGACTTAGATTACCGTGATATTGAATGGTTTGCCTTAGAAATGAACAGAAATCATTCTGTCGTTTTTGAGATTGCATCCAAGTACTACATTTCAGACTGTTTTGTTGACCATGATAGCTACTCCATTTCTTCTAAGGGATTCCTGCCCACAGTAGTAGATATAATGGTCATCTGGGTTAAATTCACCCATTCCAGTCCATTTTAGTTCACTGATTCCTAAAATGTCGATGTTCACTCTTGCTATCTTCTGTTTAACCACTTCCAATTTGCCTTCATTCATGGACCTAATATTCCAGGTTCCTATGCAATATTGCTCTTTATAGCATTGGACTTTACTTCCATCACCAGTCACATCCACAACTGGGTGTTGTTTTTGCCTTAACTCCATTCCTTCATTCTTTCTGGAGTTATTTCTCCACTGATCTCCAGTAGCATATTGGGCACCTACTGACCTGGGGAGTTCCTCTTTAAGTGTCCTATCTTTTTGCCTTTTCATACTGTTCATGGGGTTCTCAAGGCAAGAATACTGAAGTGGTTTGCCATTCCCTTCTCCAGTGAACCACATTTTGTCAGAACTCTCCACCATGACCTGTCCATCTTGGGTGGCCCTACACGGCATGGCTCATAGTTTCATTGTAACCCTTATTTTACTTAATAATGTCCCTAATGTTCAAGAGTAGTAGTAGTGCAAACAATTCGGGTATGCCAAAGAGAAGCCTTAAAGTATTTCTTTTAACTGAAAAGGTAAAAGTTTTCCACTTAAAAAAGAAAAAAAAATTGTATGCTGAGGTTACTAACATCTATGGTAAAAGCAAATCATCTATTCATGAAATTGTGGAGAAAAAAGAAATTAATGCTAGTTTTGCTGTCACATCTCAAAATGCAAAAGTTGTCACAGTGCATAAGTGCTTAGTTAAGATGGAAAAGGCATTAAATTTGTATTGTATTTTGAGAGAGACCACATTCACATAACTGCTATTACAGCATATTGTTATAATTGTTTATTTCTTTTTTACTTATTGTTGTTAATCTCCTACTGAGCTTTGTTTATGAGTTAAACTTTATCATAGGTATGTATGTATGAAAGTGAAAGTGTTAGTTGATCAGTTGTGTCTGACTCTTTGCAACCCCATGGGCTGTCCATGGGATTCTCCAGGCAGGAATACTGGAGTGGATTGTCATTCCCTTCTCCAGGGGATCTTCCTGACCTAGGGATTGCAGGCAGATGCTTTACCATCTGAGAAGCTCAGAGAGAGCCAATTTCTGCTTTATTGACTATGCCAAAGCTTTTGACTGTGTGGATCACAATAAACTGTGGAAAATTCTGAAAGAGATGGGAATACCAGACCACCTAACCCGCCTCTTGAGAAATCTGTATGCAGGTCAGGAAGCAACAGTTAGAACTGGACATGGAACAACAGACTGGTTCCAAATAGGAAAAGGAGTACTTCAAGGCTGTATATTGTCACCCTGCTTATTTAACTTATATGCAGAGTACATCATGAGAAACGCTGGGCTGGAGGAAGCATAAGCTAGAATCAAGATTGCTGGGGGAAATATCAATAACCTCAGATATGCAAATGACACCACCCTTATGGCAGAAAGAGAAGAACTAAAGAGCCTCTTGATGAAAGTGAAAGAGGAGAGTGAAAAAGTTGGCTTAAATCTCAACATTCAGAAATCGAAGATCATGGCATCCGGTCCCATCACTTCATGGCAAATAGATGGGGAAATAATGGAAACAGTGACAGACTTTATTTTCTTAGGCTTCAAAATCACTGCAGATGGGGACTGTGGCCATGAAATTAAAAGATGTTTGCTCCATGGAGGAAAAGCTATGCCAAACCTAGACAGTATATTAAAAAAGCAAAGACATTACTTTTCCAGCAAAGGTCTGTCTAGTCCAAGCTATGGTTTTTCCAGTATTCATGTATGGATCTGAGAGTTGGACCATAAAGAAGGCTGAGTGCCAAAGAATTGATGCTTTTGAACTGTGGTGTTGGAGAAGACTCTTGAGAGTCCCTTGGACTGCAAGGAGATGCAACCAGTCCATCCTAAAGGAAATCAGTCCTGAACATTCATTAGAAGGATTGATTCTAAAGCTGAAGCTCCAATACTTTGGCCACCTGATGTGAAGAGCTGACTCATTAAAAAAGACCCTGGTGCTGGGAAAGATTGAAAGCAAGAGGAGATAGGACAACAGAGGACAATACGGTTGGATGGCATTACTGACTCAATGGACATGAGTTTGAGCAAACCCCAGGAGATGGTAAAGGACAGGGAAGACTGGCATTCTGCAGTCCATGGGGTCGCAAAGAGTCAGACATGACAGAGTGACTGAACAACAGCAAAAGTGCAATGTAGATTTCTCTAGAAATCTGAGAATGTAATTTAATGTGTAAACTGATGTTGTCTATAAGAGAAAATCCATAGCAGAAGATTTATCACTGTCCTTTTTGAAATTTTTGAATGGGTAAAGCCATATTTTGAAACATCAATTGAGAAGCTGCATCTTGTGAAAGTATTAACTAAGTTAGAACATTACTTAAAAACCTAATGCTCAAAGTTTAAAATGCATGAAAAGCTAAATGACTATAATAACTCTGAGAAAAACTCCTCTTATCATGGAATAAGGAGCAACAAAGGTATAAATATAGCTTAGATTAATAATTTTAATTTTCTAATATTCAGTCCCTGAGTATGTACACCATCTCAAGTCATCTTGAGTGCTGAATGTACATTTAGTTTTGTTTTAAAATGATGGCTATAAAATAAACAAATCCCAGTAGCTTCACAATGAAAGAAAGTTAGCAAATGTATTCATCTTAGTCCCACTTATAGTTATACTAGGAAGAATAGTAATTTATTGACTTTAGGTTTCTCTGGTGGTACAGTGGATAGCAATCTGCTTACCAATGCAGAGAACACAAGTTCAATCCCTGGTCCAAAAGATTCCACATGCTGTGGAGCGACTAAGCTCAAGCACCACAACTACTGAGCCTTCGCTCTAGAGCCCATGTGCCACAACTACTGAAGCCCGAATGTAGCTACTGAGCCTGTGCACCTAGAGCTTGTGCTTCGCAACGAGAGAAGCCTGTGCACCACAACAAAGTGTAACCCTGCTCACCACAACTAGAGAAAGCCCACGCACAACGATCCAGACCCAGCTCAACCTAAAATAAACAAATGAATAATTGATTGACTTTATCAATGTCTTGTGCCTATTACACAAGATGAGACAGTAATGGCAAACAATGGATACTTGCCCAAAATTCAAGTTCTGTTATTTTAAACATTCTGTCATTTGCTGTTAGACTGAAACACAAAAAAAGACAAATTTCAACAGCTTGCTGCAGGACATAGGCAGATTAACATTTGTTTCCTGTCCTTTTTGATGCCTCCTGGGCAAAGTGAAAATTCTCCCTTCATTATATTTGCCTCTAGGTTGATCTCATTCACTGATCAATATCACTGTTTAAAAAATGGACAAGTGAACAGAAAAATTAGAGTTTTTTGTTGTTTCAGCAATAGTTTATCTATACTGGTACTTATTTTTTTGTCTTATGAACTAAGATTTTAAATTTTCAATTCAAGTAATTTTACAGCCACTTTTTCTGATCCAGTTAGATTCATTTGTCCATATAGTCATTCAGAAAACATTTGTTGGGGAGGGTACTGTATGGTAGATTCTAAACATATAGAGATGAATTTTCCTGTTTCTGGCCACAAAAAATATACGGTGAGATGTGTGTGTGTGTGTGTGTGTGTGTGTGAGTGTGTGCGCACACACACGCATGTGATTATAGTAATATAATATTGTGTGGTAAATATCAACCGTAGTAACTGTAGAGAGCAAAAGATGTTTTTACTTGCAGTGGAAGAATTGGGAAGGTAACATTTCATATTGCCAGGCAAAAAATATTTTGTATGTTGTGGAGGAGGAAAGAAGTTCAGATAGGAGAAGTAGTATGGTCAGAGGCATAGAAATGTATAGGCAAGAAAAAGAAGTCAATGGGTTTCATAGGTGAAGTTGACAGAAAATGTGACTGCAAAGAGATGAAAGTAACCATTCATCAAAGATGTTCCATAAAGGACTCAAAATTAGGGAGGAAGCTTGAACTCCAAGATCCTGTTCCGTTCTATAATAATATTACCTTAATTATATTATGAGCTTCCCTTGTGGCTCAGCTGGTAAAGAATCTGCCTATAATGCAGGAGACCTGGGTTCAATCCATTACCTGTGTAACAGTAATATATATTGTTCTTACCTCAATGAGTTATTTGTAAAGTGAATTATCAGCTTCTAATTTACGTGTTAGCAAATCACAAGTTCATATAGAGTCTGATAACACTTTAAGTGTCCCTATACTCATAATAATTGAAAATTTGCTACTATCTATTGATGAATCCTGTAAACTGTTGAGAGCTATTTCCTTTAGATGTTCTTGGAAAGGACACACAGTTTGGTTACATCTGCCTTAACAAAATATCTCATGGATAAATGGGTTAAAAGTCCTGTAATGGCAGTACTAAATAAAGAGCTAAAAATGATTGTGTTTTTTTTTGTTATAGTCAAAAAAGTGACTTAGTATAATAATAATAGCAGATTTCTCTAGAAAACTGATGTGATCATGATTATAAGAAGCCCAGATATTTTATTTGGACCCTCAAGTTCAAATTGTTTTATTCACAAAGTTAAATGTTCCTGAGAAACCCAAATATTTATAAACACGCTACTTAACAGTATCACAGAACTCAACATCTCTATTCTTAAGAACTAGGTTTGTAATATTCACCAACCATTTTGTGAAAATACTTTCAGTGTATTCTACTCAGTTCATACAAAAATGAAATTTATAATATTATGTATTTCATTGACAAATTGATAGTTTAGATTTGATCCCAGTATCTTGGGAAATGAAACTCTCTAAGTAACAGTGGTCCTGCCAGAATTTTCACAATCTAGCCAGATCTCCAAGACCTGCCAATTTCTAAGTGTAGGAAAATAAACACAGGCACACCTTCATGGAGAGACTGTGCCAGTTTTAATCATCCCTTTAATCACCTCCAACATCTGCCAGCTTTCCTCTTTCTGAAACTGCTGCCACTTTTAGCATAACCCCCAAGAGGCAGGTGCAATATATAAAAAGCATGGTGTGGTGCTTTCCAACTGAGTCCCTCTTGGCTTTCAGTTGAATGCTGTCCCAGTCTAGTTTGGCTGAGGTCAGATGGGTAACTCCTCTCCCCTACCATTCAAATTGACACCACCACAGGAGAAATGGAGTCCTGAAGGCTTTCTAGCAGTTCCTGAAATAAAATAACACAAAGGAGAAACATCTGAACATGTGATTCAGAATTCAAAATGACAAAAATAGTGTGACATAGGTGGGCACTAATATATACATGAACAAAAATAAACAAAGAGCAAGAACTACGTAAGACCCATCAACCAATCAGATGCCTTCATTTAAAATGGCAGTTCGGAAACAAACAACCCAATCAAAACGTGGGGAAAAGACCTAAACAGACTTTTCTCCAAAGAAGACAGACAGATGGCTAACAAACACATGAAAAGATGCTCAACATCACTCATTATTAGAGAAATGCAAATCAAAACCACAATGAGATATCACCTCACACCAGTCAGAATGGCCATCATCAAAAAGTCCACAAACAATAAATGCTAGAGAGGGTGTGGAGAAAAGGGAATGCTCTTGCACTGTTGGTAGGAAGGTAAATTGATACAGCCACTGTGGAAGACTGTATGGTATGGAGATTCTTTAAAAAACTAGGAATAAAATCACCATATAACCCAGCAAATCCACTCCTAGGCATATACGCTGAAGAAACCAAAGTTGAAAAAGACACATATATCTCATTGTTCATTGCAGCGCTATTTACAATAGTTAGAGCATGGAAGCAACCTAGATGTCCATCGACAGATGAATGGATAAAGAAGTCGTGGTACATGTACATACGGAATATTACTCAGCCATAGAAAGGAACCCATTTGAGTCAGTTCTAATGAGGTGGATGAACCTAGAACCTACTATACAGAGTGTGGGAACTCAGAAAGATTAATATCGTATTCTAACGCATATATATGGAATCTAGAAAAATGGTACTGAAGAATTTATTTACAGAGCAGCAGTGGAGAAACAGACATAGAGGATAAACTTTTAGACATGGGGAGAGGGGAGGAGAGGGTGAGATGTATGGAAAGAGTAACATGGAAACTATATTACCATATATAAAACAGATAGCCAATGGGAATTTGCTGTATGGCTCAGGAAACTCAAACAGGGGCTCTGCATCAACCTAGAGGGGTGGGATGGAGTGGGAGATGGGAGGGAGGTTCAAAAGGGAGAGGATATATGCATACCCTGATATAAATATGGCATATATGGCTAATTCATGTTGAGATTTGACAGAAAACAACAAAATTCTGTAAAGCAACTATCCTTCAATAAAAAAATAAATAATTTTTAAAGCAAAAAATAAAATAAAACGGCAATTCTGGTGGGAAATTCATGGGTAGGAGGAAGTATTTGAGACAGTTTGCAAATTAGATAGATTCAAGGAATGCTCCTACTGGGGCTTGGCTTAGAATAAATCCTGCCTGAGTACCCTGAAATTCTGAGTTTAAATAATCAATTGCTATTGATTTTTCACTTGTGTTCTGCCAAATTTGGTTATTCCCTAGTCACAGCACCTTGTCATTTGAGCCAAATTCAGTAAAGAATTTATTCATTCATTAGAATCAGTAGAGGTAGAATGTAATGCTGAAAAATTACATTTGAGATTTTCTACAGTAAATATCAGTCATCTTGTGTGAATATTAATTTGCTCACATATAAACAATCATGAAGTAATGTCATTATCTTCTTTATAATTCTTGAAAGCATCAGATACAAATAGAGCATTATGGTCTGGCTTCTATTGGCCAAGTCCATTTCAGTGATAAACTGTGGCTAAGGGCATAAAAAGACACAAAAGGCAAGGGAGAAAGGGAAAGATATACTAACTGAATGCATAGTTCCAGAAAATAAGGAGAGATAAGAAGTCCTTCTTAAATGAACAATGCAAAGAAATAGAGGAAAACAGGAACACTTCAAGCAAGGATAGACATAATATAGGACAGAAATGATAAGGACCTATCAGAAGAGGTGGCAAGAATACACAGAACTATACAAAAAAGGTCTTAATGACTCAGAAAACCACAATGGTGTGGTCACTCACCCAGAGCCAGACATCCTGAAGTGCGAAGCCAAGTGGGCCTTAGGAAACATTACCACAAACCAAGCTAGTGGAGTTGATGGAATTCCAGCTGAGCTATTTAAAATCCTAAAATATGATGCTGTTAAAATGCTGCACTCAGTATGTCAGCAAATTTGGAAAAGTCAGCAATGGCCACAGGACTGGAAAAACATTGATTTTCATTCCATTCGAATCTCAAAGAAGGGAAATGCCAAGGAATGTTCCAACTACCATACAGTTGTGCTCATTTCACACGCTAGCAAGGTTATGCTCAAAATCCTTCAAGCAGGTTTCAGCAGTATGTGAACCAAGAACTTTCAGATGTACAAACTGGGTTTGGAAAAGGCAGAGGAATCAGAGATCAAATTCCCAACATTTGTTGGATCAGTGAGAAAGCAAGGAAATTCCAGAAAAACATCTACTTCTGCTTCATTGACTACACTAAGTCATTGGCTGTGTGGATCACAATAAACTGTGGAAAATTCTTAAGAGATGGGAATACCAGATTACTTTTCCTGTTTCCTGAGAACCCTGCAAGCAAGTCAAGAAGCAACAGTGAGAACCATACATCAAACAATGGACTGGTTCAAAATTGGAAAAGGAGTATGACAAGGCTGTATGTTGTCACCCTGCTTATTTAACTTCTATGCAGAGTACGTTATGCAAAATGCCAGGCTGGATAAATCACAAGCTGTAATCAAGATTGCTGGGAGAAATATCAACAACCTCATGTATGCAGTTGATACCATCCTAATGTCAGAAAGTGAAGAGGAACTAAAGAGCCTCTCAATGAAGGTGAGAAAGGAGAGTGAAAAAGCTGGCTTAAAACTCAACATTCAAAAAACGAAGATCATGGCATCTGGTCCCATCACTTCGTGGCAAATAGATGGGGAAAAACATGAAACAATGACAGACTTTATTTTCTTGGGCTCCAAAATCACTCTGGATGGTGACCGAAGCCATGAGATTAAAAGATTGTTGCTCCTTGGGAGGAAAGCTATAGCGAACCTAGACAGCATATTGAAAAGCAGAGACATCACTTTGCCAACAAAGGTCCAAATAGTCAAAGCTATGGTTTTTCCAGTAGTCATGTTCATATGTGAGACTTGGACCATAAAGAAGGCTGAGCACAGAAGAACTGATGTTTTTGAATTGTGGTGCCAGAGAAGACTCTTGAAAGTTCCTTGGACTGCAAGGAGATCAGTCAGTCCTAAAGAAAATCAACCCTGAATAATCATTGGAAGGACTGATGCTGAAGCCGAAGCCCCAGTACTTTTGCCACCTGATATGCTGGGAAAGATTGAAGGCAAAAAGAGAAGGGGGCGACAGAGGATAAAATGGTTAGATAGCATCACTGACTCAATGGAAATGAATTTGAGCAAATTCCAGGAGATAGTGGAGGACAACGGGGCCTGGTGTGCTGCAGTACTTGGAGTTGTGAAGCATTTGACACAACTTAGTGACTGAACAACAATAAGAGTATAGAAGTAAAGATTTCTATAGCAATATCAAAGTGTCATAGTTCCCACTTTGTCTACTGGTTACAGCTAGTGCTTGTGAAAACATTGTGAATAACTAGGAAAAGTCTATCCATTTCTTATTTATTGCATTTGCTCTAAGTATTCTCTTTAGTTTTTATGCAAAATACCAAAAACACCAAAGTGCTTTTTAATAAGCAGAAAGCTATAGCTCTATCAACCACTTCCAATAATAATATAAAATTTGTTCTTTTTAAGTATATGAAGATGGCAAATATTACTAAGAATATTTTGGTAAGTTATTGAGGTTCTGTTTCATCATATCATTTAACAATTGTTTTTTAAGACATTTAAGAGTCATTTGTTGATTTCCACCTAGAAACCTCTTTGAAGGTAACCAATGGTATACACACATTCTTAGTTCTTTCCATGATTTATTACGTAAAAGTGAAAGTCACTTAGTCGTGTCTGACTCTTTATGGCCCCAAGGACTAGACATTCCATGGAATTCGCCAAGCCTTGGATCCTTCTTGGATCTTCTATATCCTTCTTGCTATTAGATAACCTTTCTGTAGTGCTTTTATATTTACAGAATTTTTCTCATCCATTTTCCCTTCTGTCCTCATATCAGGCATTTCCTCACATTTGTAAAAGTATACAAATACAAAAAACAAATACAAAAAAATTAAATGAAACCAAGATGTAAAAATGTTACTTGTAGAATTCAATTAGAATCCATCACTTTTTCCACTAGATCACAGCCTCCATTTGTCCAGCATGAGTTAAACTTTAAGGATGATTAGCCCTATATACTCATTTGTTCCAAACAATGTTCCATAAATTCAGTGAAGCTTTGGGTACAGAATCTCATTCTAGGACAATAAAGATGTGCCATTATGCTCAACTTTTAAAAATTGACTTATGAATATTAATTTATAAAATTAACAAAATGCTCGGTCACATGAACAAGATATTCTTAGTTCAAATAAACTTTAATGTAAAAGGATTTTCCAAAAATGACCATACATCTTACATTTCCATTATAATTTTTTAAAGGATTTTAAGTTATGGAGAAAAGGTTAAGCCCTGAAGAAAATACATAAAACAAATATTTCTGTTAAGTTTCTTTCTATTAGCAACCACTAGAAACCTACATGTATGGATTTTTTAAATCCATATCCCCTCACCCAAAGTGCATATTTTAGGCAATTCTTTAGATTCTTATGGATTTTTGTTCTTTTTCACACCAAGTAATTCATTCCTATATTAAGACTGACATTTTGAATCATAAGATATTTTTATCAAATAAAAAATTAAATGATTATCTCAACATTTTCATTTTACAAATACAGAATGTAGATTTCAAAGGTAGATTCAACAGTGTTTCTTGTGACTCTAAATGATATTTTCTTTTCCGCTTTTTCAAAACAGGAAAAAAAAATTAAGTGAGGGTTTGTGTGGCATACAGGCGAACACAATTAAGGAAACCCTCATTGTTGTCTTCTGAATAGACTTGTCACATTACTATTCACAGCTTTGTCTAGTGACAGTGGAATATCAAAAAGATACTGAATAATATAGCAAAAATCTATTGTGCCACTGAGATCTAATCTTTGTCTGAATGTAATTGCCTTATTAAAAGATTTGCAAGCTTACTCTTTCTATGATTCTAAAATAAGCTAAGAAAAACCATGCTGTAAAACTGCAACTGTAGTCTCTATGATATGACAACAGCATGTAAGTCAAACTGAAAATTAAAACCCCATTCCATGGTTCCCCAGCAATGTCATGGATGCTTCTAGTCCTGCAATTATCCATGGTGATGTGAATGGCATTTGGAAGACTTTCTTCCCATGAACTTAGCCTTCAGTGCCTGAGGAACTCCTTATGTCAATATGAGTATCTCATTTAGATTGTAATTTACGTTATATGGCAGTGTCTACTTCTTCATACCTGTTCATTATAGCTAATAGATTCAGGATAAGCTCTTTTGTCTTTTTCCCCACCTCTTACCCCTGAAACACCTTGCTCTAAGCCTTCCTAGGGGGAGAACAGCTTCACCATGCAGTAGAAGTAAAAATGTAACTGCGCATGCTGAATGCCAATATCCATTACAAACTGTCAGCCTTAGTAAACAGTGTAAGTGGGTAATCCTCTTCTACTTTTTTATTTTTGTCCTTCAGATTATTTCTTTGTATATATTGCAGTGTTTTACTTTTATGATATTGTGAAAGGCATTGCTTCCCACTCCCCTTACTCCCTTCGTTGTTGTTTAATCGCCAAGTCGTGTCTGACTCTTTGCGACCTCATGAACGGGGTAGCCTGCCAGACTCCTTTGTCTGTGGGATTTCCTAGGCAGGAATATTGGAGCGGATTGTCATTTCCTTCTCCAGGGGATCTTCCCCACCCAGGGATAGCATCGTGTGTGTCTCCTGAGTCTCCTGCATTGGCAGGCAGATTCTTTACTGATGAGCCACCTGAGAAGCCTTTACTCCCCTCACTCAGCTATAAGACATAATACATGCTCCAAAGAAATAACCACATTAATTCACTTCAGTTGTGGCCCAAATCCTTATTCATAATAGAGAAATGAACAGCAATTCATTTCAGTTTCCTATAACGCAGCTATCTCATTTAGGAAACAGAAGACATTCAACACAACCCCTTCATTAGAGTGGATTTGGATAGGAAAGAGGGTGAGGATTCCTGTGTATTTTAGCACTGGGCAAGACAGAAGAATTGTTATGCATCCAACCTTAGTGGGTTTTGGTATATATGAGATATGTATAAAATCATATCATATGTAAATTAGACAAAATTTTTCTTTAGTGTTCTCTTTGCACTTCAGTGGCATGGCAGCAATCTTGTCACATAACTGTGAATTTATAACTGTGGTTTTTGGCTGAAATGCAAATATAAAGTTAACTCTGCTCAGAAACTATGACTCATCATGATGATCACCCAGAAACATCAATTTAACACTGAAAATTCCAGTCAAACTGTGTTCAAAACATAAAAATTTGACATATCAACATGGGATTTATTCAATGAAAATATTAGGAAAATTCCAAAAATGGAAACTTGTTTATAATAGTAAGCTTCTCCTTACAAAATCCAGATATTTGGCTAGCTGTTATGGAAAAGAACAAATGTCCTTTAAAGAACACTTGTATTCCTATTATATTATATGAAATAAGACCAAATTTATTTGCATATAATTTGCATGTGCCAATGTATCTGTGACTTCACTTCTAAATAGTAACAATTTAAACATAATTATTGCCTCCTAATAAAAGGCCACCTCTCATTTTTTTTCAGTTTTTTTCCTCAAATCCTCACTAGATCTTCTACATTTATAGCTTATGCAGGAAGTTGGAGGATAGAAGATGACTAAAATATATTAACAGTCTCACAAGTGAATGTCTATTAATGTCCCTGAGCAAAAATGAGGCTAGTACTGCCTTCTAGTAAGATTAACCCAAGTCTGTCAAGTAGATAGCACACAATTGTCCAGTTGAAGGAAAATGAATGTGATAAAATGCTTGACCCCTAACTCAATGCAATCCTGGCAAAGTCATTCATTCAGTCTCTCTCCAAAAATCTTTTGGATTAGCTGGAAGAATGTAAGCAAAAAGGAACTATTCCCTCCACCTTGTCCCATCAGCCTGGTTTAACCAAAATAAACACTCAGTATCCTCAGGGACCCAGACTTAGATGGACATTCTGCATGTAAAAAGGGAACTATTTATAATTAGATGGGGACAACAAGTGTAAACAGATGATTTTATGTCTTGTGAAAACTAGAAAGTATGTGTACTGTATTCATCGCCCCTAATCTCCCCTTTTCCAAGGTGGGATACATTCACACTCTTCTCTTAGGACAGAGGTGGTAGGTAATAAGGGATTCCCTGATGGCTCAGATGGTAAAGAGTCTGCCTGCAATGTGGGAAACCTGAGTTCAATCCCTGGGTCAGAAAGATCCCCTGGAGGTGAAAATGGCAACCCACTCCAGTATTCTTGCCTGGAAAATCCAATGGACAGAGGAGCCTGGTGGGCTACAGTCCATAGGGTTGCAAAAAGTCGGGCAGGACTGAGTGACTTCACTTTCAATTTCAGTGTGTAATACGTGTGATGTTATAATACTAACATATCTCAGATGATGAAGACTCAACTACTGCTGAAGTTTTGAAGGCAAAGGGGAATAAACTGAAAAGTTTTAATCTTTTAGGATCTCAATTTTTCATCTGTAAAATGAAGATATTGGAATGGATCGTTTCAAGATCTCTTTTCTGTTGTGATATTCTTAGATTTCTCAAGTGAACTTGAAGTTCTAAATTGTTAGGAAGAGGAAAACACAGTGAATGTTTTGCTCCTTGTTTTAAAAATGTTAGTTATACATTAAACATAAGATAATACCACTTTTCTTTTTCTCTTAAATGTAAAATCCTTGAGGGCCTTTTTTAAGAGATGGTTCATAAGCTTGGTTCTAAAATCTTCAAGGGATGAACACCATTTTTTTCACTAAAATCTAAGTATAGATTTTAGCAAGATCAAAAAATGTAAGTGCTGAAAATATTATCATAAACTTACAATGTTTTAAATATTTAATAAGGCAAATACTGGTAAATAAATAAGATTCTTCAAATTATGCAAAAATCCCCCCTCTTCTGAGTTTAATCTCCTTATATATAGCCTTCAACACGTTCAGTAGAAATTATTTTTTCTCTCTCATTTCTGAATGAATTACTTTATCTTTGAGAGTTTGAGTACTCATTTGTTTCTCAGCAGACAAGAGTCTTCCTTTTCATAGATTCCTTGCAAGCAAGGTCAGGTATATTAAAGCTTTATTTAAAGACCCTTACTTTAGTCAGATGAGAATGATTTAAAGTTAAATCATTAAAATGCATCCAATACAATCTCATGAACACTCAGTAAATTTTTCATTTATTGGCAGCAGTTGATTATGTATTTTGTCCATCTTCATTTCTAATTTTACCTTCCATAATAAAAGTTAGCCTAAATATCTGTAGAATGTGTGCAGAAAAAAAATAAAATGCCTAATGCCTCTATACAATATTTACATTATTTTAGAACTCATTTTCGGTATCTAGCCATAATCCCTGGCTATAAAAAATTGGAAAATGTATTATATTTGGGGGTATAATTTTAATGTAAATATTTTTAGGAAACAATACTTTCACCTCTATGATATGATATTATAAGACTCTAAGTCTTGATTTTAAATTGGAAGATATTCTACTGAACATTTTCATTATTGTCACAGCCAATATGACAATAGGTATCTCATAAAGAATTTCAGTTCCCATCTCATGTATGTAAAGTAGTCATACCAAATGTATATTTTTTATTAGTATTTCTTTAAAATATTTAAGTATTGCATTTCAGACTCTTTTGGTAACTATAATGGCTACTGCATTTCTTCTAAGGGATTCTTGCCCACAGTAGTAGATATATTGGTCATCTGAGTTAAATTCACCCATTCCAGTCCATTTTAGTTTGCTGATTCCTAAAATGTTGATGTTCATTGCCATCTCATGTTTGACCACTTCCAATTTGCCTTGATTTATGGACAACCTGGACAATATTCCAGGTTCCTATGCAATATTGCTCTTCATAGGATCAGACTTTAATTCCATCACCATTCACATCCACAACTGGGTGTTGTTTTTGCTTTAACTCCATCCCTTCATTCTTTCTGGAGTTATTGACTGTGTGGATCACAATAAACTGTGGAATATTCTTAAAGACATGGGAATACCAGACCACCTAACTGCCTCTTGAGAAATCTGTATGCAGGTCAGGAAGCAACAGTTAGAACTGGACATGGAACAACAGACTGGTTCCAAATAGGAAAAGGAGTACGTCAAAGCTGTATATTGTCACCCTGCTTATTTAACTTCTATGCAGAGTACATTATGAGAAACGCTGGACTGGAAGAAACACAAGCTGGAATCAAGATTGCCGGGAGAAATATCAATAACCTCAGATATGCAGATAACACCACCCTTATGGCAGAAAGTGAAGAGGAGCTAAAAAGCCTCTTGATGAAAGTGAAAGAGGAGAGTGAAAAAGTTGGCTTCAAGCTCAACATTCAGAAAACAAAGATCATGGCATCTGGTCCCATCACTTCATGGGAAATAGATGGGGAAACAGTGGAAATAGTGTCAGACTTTATTTTGAGGGGCTCCAAAATCACTGCAGATGTTGACTGCAGCCATGAAATTAAAAGACACTTGCTCCTTGGAAGAAAAGTTATGACCAACCTGGATAGTATATTCAAAAGCAGAGACATTGCTTTGCCGACTAAGGTCTGTCTAGTCAAGGCTATGGTTTTTCCAGTAGTCATGTATGGATGTGAGAGTTGGACTGTGAAGAAGGCTGAGTGCCAAAGAATTGATGCTTTTGAACTGTGGTGTTGGAGAAGACTCTTGAGAGTCCCTTGGACTGCAAGGAGATCCAACCAGTCCATTCTGAAGGAGATCAACCCTGGGATTTCTTTGGAAGGAATGATGCTAAAGCTGAAACTCCAGTACTTTGGCCACCTCATGTGAAGAGTTGACTCACTGGAAAAGACTCTGATGTGGGAGGATTGGAGGCAGGAGGAGAAGGGGGCAACCGAGGATGAGATGGCTGGATGGCATCACGGACTCGATGGACATAAGTCTGAGTGAACTTCAGGAGTTGTTGGTGGACAGGGAGGCCTGGCGTGCTGCGATTCATGGGGTCGCAAAGAGTCGGACACGACTGAGCGACTGAACTGAACTGAACTGAACTGATCTCCAGTAGCATGTTGGGCACCTACTGACCTGGGGAGTTCATCTTTCAGTGTCCTCCCTTTTTGCCTTTTCATACTGTTCATGGGGTTCTCAAGGCAAGAATACTGAAGTGGTTTGCCATTCCCTTCTCCAGTGGACCGCGTTTTGTCAGAACTCTCCACCATGACCCATCCATCTTGGTTGGCCCTACATGGCATGGCTCATAGTTTCACTGAGTTAGCCAAGGCTGTGGTCCATGTGATCAGATTGGTTAGTTTTCTGTGATTGTTGTTTTCAGTCTGTTTGCCCTCTGACAGAGAAGGATAAGAGGCTTATAAAAGCTTCCTGATGGTAGAGACTGACTAAGGGGGAAACTGGGTCTTATTCTAATGGGCAGGGCCATGCTCAGTAAATCTTTAATCCAGTTTTCTGTTGAAGGGCAGTTCTGTGTTCCCTCCCTGTTATGTGACCTGAGGCCAAACTATGGTGGAGGTAATGAAGATAATGGCAACCTCCTTCAAAAGGTCCCATGCCCTGCTACACTCAGTGCCCCCTGCATCTGGCAAGTGCCAACCCAGGCCTCTGCCAGAGACTCCTAGACACTCATGGGCAAGTCTGGGTCAGTCTTTTGTGGGGTCACTACTCCTTTCTCCTGGTCCACACAACTTTCTGTTTGTGCCCTCCCAGAGTCTGTTTCCCAGTCCTGTGTAAGTTCTGGCATCTCTACAACAAGTTAATGGCGACCTCCTCCAAGAGGGTTTATGCCATACCCAGGTCTACTGCACCCAGGGCCCCTGTCCCTGCAGCAGTCCACTACTAACCCATAGCTCCTCAGTTCAGTTCAGTTCAGTTCACTCACTCAGTCCTATCTGACTCTGCAACCCCATGGTTGCAGCATTCCAGGCCTCCTTGTCCATCATCAACTCCCAGAGTTTACTCAAACTCATGTCCATTGAGTCAGTGATGCCATCCAACCGTTTCATCCTCTGTTGTTTCCTTCTCCTCCTGTCTTCAATCTTTCCCAGCATCGGGGTCTTTTTCAATGAGTCAGCTCCTCGCATCAGGTGGACAAAGTATTGGAGCTTCAGCTTCAGCATGAGTCCTTCCAATGAATATTCAGGACTGGTTTCCTTTAGGGATGGACTGGTTGGCTCTCCTTGCAGTCCAAGGGACTCTCAAGAGTCTTCCCCAACACCATAGTTCAAAAGAATAAGTTCTTTTGTGCTCAGCTTTCATTATACTCCAACTCTCACATCCATACATGACTACTGCAAAAACCATAGCTTTGACTAGACGGACCTTTGTTGGAAAAGAGGAGATATCCAAACACAGCTCTTTCTCAGTCTCTGTCTGTGGGGTCTCAGTCTCAAAAATGACAGAATGATCTCTGCTTATTCCCAAGGCAAACCATTCAATATCACAGTAATCCAAGTCTACACCCTGACCAATAATGTGGAAGAAGCTGGAGTTGAATAGTTCTAAGAAGACCTACAAGACCTTCTAGAACTAATACCCAAAAAAGATGCCCTTTTCAATACAGGGGACTGGAATGCAAAAGTAGGAAGTCAAGAAATCCTGGTGTAATGGACAAATTTGGGATTGGAGAACAGAATGAAGCAGGGCAAAAGCTAACAGAGTTTTTCCAAGAGAATGCATTGGTCATAGCAAACACCCTCTTCCAATAACACAAGAGAAGACTGTACACACGGACATCACCAGATGGTCAATACCAAAATCAGATTGATTATATTCTTTGCAACCAAAGATGGAGAAACAAGACTGGGAGCTGACTGTGGCTCAGATCATGAACTTCTTATTGCCAAATTCAGACTTAAGAAAGTAGTGAAAACCACTAGACCATTTAGGTAAGACCTAAATCAAATCCCTTACGATTATACAGTGGAAGTGACAAAAAGATTCAAGGGATTAGATCTGATAGACAGAGTGCCTAAAGAACTATGGACGGAGGTTCTTGACATTGTACAGGAGGCAGGAATCAAGACCATCCCCAAGAAAAGGAACTGCAAAAAGGCAAAATGGCTGTCTGAGGAGGCCTTACAAATAGCTGTGAAAAGAAGAGAAGCAAAAGGCAAAAGAGAAAAAGAAAGATATACCCATTTGAATGCAGAGTTCCAAAGAATAGCAAGGAGAGAAAAGAACGCCTTCCTCAGTGATCCATGCAAAGAAATAGAGGAAAACAATAGAATGGGACAGTCCAGAGATCGCTTCAAGAAAATTAGAGAATACCAAGGGAACTCTTCTTGGAAAGAAGGGCACAATAAAGGACAGAAATGGTATGGACCTAACAGAAGCAGAAGATATTAAGAAGAGGTGGCAAGAATAAACAGAAGAACTATACAGAAAAGATCTTCACAACCCAGATAATCACAATGGTGTGATCACTCAACTAGAGTCAGACATCCTGGAATGCAGTCAAGTGGGCCTTAGGAAGGATCACTATGAACAAAGCTAGTGGAGGTGATGGAATTCCAGCTGAGCTATTTCAAATCCTAAAATATAATGCTGTGAAAGTGCTGCACACAATATGCCAGCAAATTTGGAAAAGTCAGCAGTGGCCACAGGACTGGAAAAGGTCAGTTTTCATTCCAATCCCAAAGAAAAGCAATGCCAAAGAATGCTCAAACTACCACACAATTGCACTCATCTCACACAGTAGCAAAGTAATGCTCAAAATTCTCCAAGCCAGGCTTCAACAGTACATGAACCGTGAACCTCCAGATGTTCAAGCTGGTTCAGAGGAACCAGAGATCAAATTGCCAACATCCATTGAATCATTGAAAAATCAAGAGAGTTCCAGAATGATATCTACTTCTGTTTTATTGACTATGCCAAAGCCTTTGACTGTGTGGACCAGAACAAACTGAAAATTCTGAAAGAGATGGGAATACCAGACCACCTGACCTGCCTCTTGAGAAATCTGTATGCAGGTCAAGAAGCAACAGTTAGAACTGGACATGGAACAATAGACTGGTTCCAAATAGGAAAAAGAGTATGTCAAGGTTGTATATTGTCACCCTGCCTATTTAACTTATATGCAGAGTACATCGTATGAAATGCCAGGCTGGATGAAGCACAGGCTGGAATCAAGATTGCCAGGAGAGATATCAATAACCTCAGATATGCAGATGACACCACCCTTATGGCAGAGAGCAAAGAAGAACTAAAGAGCCTCTTGATGAAAGTGAAAGGAAAGTGAAAGGTTGGGTTAAAGCTCAACATTCAGGAAACTAAGATCATGGCATCTGGTCCCATCGCTTCATGGCAAATAGATGGGGCAACAATGGAAACAGTGACAGACTTTATTTATTTGGGGGGGCTCCAAAATCACTGCAGATGGTGACTGCAGCCATGAAGTTGAAAGATGCTTCCTCCTCGGAAGAAAAGTTGTGACAAAGCTAGACAGTTTATTAAAGAGCAGAGACATTACTTTACCAACAAAGGTCCATCTAGTCAAAGCTATGATTTTTCCAGTAGTCATGTATAGATGTGAGTATTAAATGTGCATTATTTTTTTTAAATACCATCCTTGTAGAGAAGGGGGACAAAAAGAAGCAAATGTAGAAAAATATAGGAAACCTATTGAAAGCTGAGCAGCAAAGAACTGATGCTTCTGAACTGTGGTGTTAGAAAAGACTCTTAAGAGTCCCTTGGACTGTGAGGAGATACAATCAGTCCATCCTAAAGGAAATGAATCCTAAATATTCATTGGAAGGACTGATGTTGAAGCTGAAACTCTGATACTTTGGCCACCTGATGCGAAGAACTGACTCATTGGGAAAGACCCTGACTCTGGGAAAGACTGAAGATGCAGGAGAAGGGGCCAACAGAGGATAAGACGGTTGGATGGCATCACTGACTCAGTGGACATGAGTTTGAGTAAACTCCGGAGTTGGTGATGGACAGGGAGCCCTGGCGTGCTACATTCTATGGGGTCGCAAAGGTCGGACACAACTGAGCAACTGAACTGACTGACTAAAATATTTAAAATTAGTAAGTTACATTATTACTAACTTATAAATCAAAAAAATAGCCTATTCTTCTTTGAAATTCTTGGAATATTATTTTTATGCTACATTTATATGTGTACATGCTAAATCACTTCAGTTGTGTCTGATTCTTTGCGACTCTATGGACTTTACTGCTGCTGCTGCTGCTGCTAAGTCACTTCAGTCATGTCCGACTCTGTGCGACCCCATAGACGGCAGCCCACCAGGCTCCCCCGTCCCTGGGATTCTCCAGGCAAGGACACTGGAGTGGGTTGCCATTTCCTTCTCCAATGCATGAAAGTGAAAAGTGAAAGTGAAGTCACTCAGTCATGTCCGACTCTTAGCGACCCCATGGACTGCAGCCTACCAGGCTCCTCCGCCCATGGGACTTTCCAGCCAAGAGTACTGGAGTGGGGTGCCATTGCCTTCTCTGCTATGGACTTTAGCACTCCAGGATCCTGTCCATGGAGTTCTCCCAGCAAGAGTACTGGAGTGGATTGCCATGCCCTCCTCCAGGGGATCGTCCCAACCCAGGGAATGAACCTTCATCTCTACATCCCCTCCATTGGCAGGCAGGTTCCTTACCACTAGAGCCACCTGGGAAGCCCATACACTATACCATAACTAAAACTGTAAGGACCTAATAGAAGCAGAAGAGATTAAGAAGACATGGCGAGAATACACAGAGGGACTATACACAAAAGGTCTTAATGACCCAGATAACCTCTTTACTGTGTTTACTCACCTAGAGCCAGACATCCTGGAGTATGAAATCAAAGGGGCCTTAGGAAGCATTACTATGAACAAAGCTAGTGGCACTGATGGAATTCCAATTGAGTTATTTAAAATCGTAAAATATCATGCTGTTAAAGTGCTGCACTCAGTACATCAACAAATTTGGAAAACTCAGCAGTGGCCACAGGACTGAGAAAGGTCAGTTTCATTCCATCCCCAAAGAAGGGCAATGCCAAAGAGTGTCCCAACTACTGAACAAAGTGTACAGTTGTGCTCATTTAAAATGCTAGCAAGATTATGCTCAAAATACTGCAAGCTAGACTTCAGTAGTAAGTGAACTGAGAATTTTCAGAGGTACAAGCTGGGTTTAGAAAAGACAGAGAAACCAGAGATCAAATTGCTGAAATGTGTTGGATCATTGAGAAAGCAACGCAGTTCTAGAAAAACATCTACATCTAGTTCAGTGACTATGCTAAAGCTTTTGACTGTGTGGACCACAACAAACTGCGGAAATTCTTAAAGTGATGGGAGTAACAGAGCACCTTACCTGCATCCTGAGAAACCTGTATGCAGGTCAAGAAGCAACAGTTAGAACCATGCATGAAACAACTGACTGGTTCAAAGTTGGGAAAGGAATACGACAAGGCTGTATATTTTCACCCTGCTTCTTTAGCTTCTATACAGAGTACATTGTGTGAAATGCCAGGCTGGATGAATCCCAAGCTGGAATTAAAATTTCTGGAAGAAATATAAAACACCTCAGATATGCAGATGATACCACCCTAATGACAGAAAGTGAAGAGATACTAAAGAGCCTCTTGATGAGGGTGAAAGAAAAGAGTGAAAAAGCTGGCTTAAAGCTCAACTTTCAAAAACTAAGATCATGACATCTGATACTTCATGGCAAATAAATGGGGAAAAACTGGAAACAGTGATGGACTTTATTTTCTTGGCTCCAAAATCACTGCAGATGGTGACTACAACCATGAAATTAAAAGATGGTTGCTCCTTGGAAGGAAAGCTATGACCAACCTAAACAGCATATTGAAAAGCAGAGAGATCACTTTGCTGACAAAGGTCTATATAGTCAGAGCTATGGTTTTTCCATAGTCATGTATGGATGTGAGAGTGGGACCATAAAGAAGGCTGAACATCGAAGAATTGAGGCTTTCAAACTGTGGTGCTGGAGAAGACTCTTGAAAGTTCCTTGGACTGCAAAGAGTTCAAACCAGTGAATCCTAAAGGAAATCAACCCTGAATATGCATTGGAAGGACTGATGCTGAAGCTGAAGCTCCAATACTTTGGCCACCTGATGTGAAGAGCTGACGTGTTGGAAAAGATCCTGATGCTGGGAAAGATTAAGGGCAGGAGGAGAACGGGGTAACAGTGGATGAGATGTTTGGATGGCATCATTGACTCAATAGACATGAGTTTGAGCAAACTCTGGGAGATAGTGAAGGACAAGGAAACCTGGCACCTGCAGTGAATGGGGTTGCAAAGAGTCAGACATGAAGAAAAGTGAAAGTGAAGTCGCTTAGTTGTGTCCAATTCTTTGCGACCCCATGAACTGTAGCCTACCAGGCTCTTCAGTCCATAGAATTTTCCAGGCAAGAATACTGGAGTGGGTTGCCATTTCCTTTTCCAGGGGATCTTTCCAACCCAGGGATCAAACCCGGGTCTCCCACATTGTAGCCAGACGCTTTACTGTCTGAGCTACCAGGAAAGCCCAGACATGACTTAAAGACTAAGCAACAACAAAACAATAACTATTAAATTTTAACATTTGTCAATGTATAATGATCATTTCCTCTCAGAAAACTTAAGGGACATAGATGGCTGGATTACAGGCAATCTTTTTCCTTAAGATTTCTGGATATGCAGTCAGCCCTCCATATCTGTGGGTTCCACAAATTCAGATTTGGTCAAATGCAGGTAGAAAACACTCAGTGGAAAAAATTTTCAGAAAATTACAAAGAGCAAAACTTGGAATTGGCTGCAAGCTAGCAACTATTTACATAGCATTTACATTGTATTTACAGATATTTACATAACATTTACATTATATTAGATGTTATAAGTAATGTAGAGATGATTTAAAGTATATGGGAGAATGTGCATCAGTTATATGCAAACACTAAACTTTGCATACGGGACTTGAGCATCCTCAGGTTTTATTATCCTGGGGTCAATGGAGTGGTCCTGGAACCAATCCCCATACCAAGGGACAACTGTAATAAGGAAAGAAAAAAAATATTTTCTAATGTGTGTTCTGTTTTCTTCTCTTTCTCCCTATCGCTACTAAAGATAATTTTGTCATTGCCAATTTAGATTCTTTCCCTTTATGCTTAGAACTCCATCTTTGCCAGACATGTTCTTTTGTGATGCAAAGTATAAGAGTGAGAGAGTGGGAGAGGGAAGGAGAGAATCCTTGGCAACAAAGGACGCATCTATTTATATAACAAAGAACTAGGAGAAAGGGGATAGGAAGGGAGGATTGGAAGACTTGGGTATCTGGGAGAATTTGGGGAGGTTCCTAAGTGTGATCCTTCAGAGAATTACAAGAAGAATAAGGAGGAGTATCTGGGGCTTCCCAGGTGGCTCAGATGGTAAAGAATCTGCCTGCAATGCAGGAGACCTGGGTTGGATCCCTGGGAAGATCCCCTAGAGAAGGAGATGGCAACCCACACCAGTATTCTTGCCTAGAGAATTCCATGGGCAGAGGAGCCTGGCCGCAGTCTATGGGGTCACAAAGAGTCAGACACAACTGAAGTACTGACACTTTCAAGGAGTATTTTAGAGAGTATAGTTTGGTAATATAAATTTGATCTCCCTTTTGTTCTACAGGCGCAAGTAAAAATTGAAATGACTTCTCAATGACCATTGAAGTAGTAACTAATATTACAGGACTGGTCTTTGTTTATTTATGAAACACTTAAAAGAGTAAGCATCATAGAGCACTACAGTGAGCATGTTCCATTTTTTCCCCAATATTAAAAGAAGACATTTTTAGGGTATTCCTGTATTTGTGACCTGAGCAAATTTGACTTGATCTGACTTACAAAATGCAAAACTCTACCCAAGATTACAACAAATTACTGAAAGGTTCATGTTCTCAGAGCTTCTGTAGCCATCTTGGTTCGCTGTCTTGTGTATTGTCTCTATGATGCAGAGCTTGAACTTGGACATGAAACTTAACCCTCACTCCAGTGTATACACATACACACACACACACTAATGGCATGAAGTATTTATGAGTTTAATAGCTAATTACTGACTTGGGAGGGGAGGATGGGAAATGGGCTTTGTTGTTGTTTTTTAGTCACTCAGTTGTGACCAACTCTTTGCAACCCCATGGACACCAGGCTTCCCTGTCCTTTACCATCTTCTGGAGCATGCCCAAACTCGTGTCCATTGAGTGAGTGATGCCATCCAATCATCTCATCCTCTGTCACTCTCTTCTCCTCCTGCCTTCAATCTTTCCCAGCATCAAGGCCTTTTCTAATGAGTCGGCTTTTCCCATCAGGTGGCCAAAGTATTGGAGCTTCAGCTTCAGCATCAGTCCTTACAATGAATATTCAGTGTTGATTTCCTTTAGAGTTGACTGGTTTGATCTCCTTGCAGTCCAAGGGACTCTCAAGAGTCTCCTCCAGCACCACAGTTCCAAAGCATCAATTCTTCAGCGCTCAGCCTTCTTTATGGTCCCACTCTCACATCCATACATGACCACTGGAAAACCATAGCTTTTTCTAAATGGACCTTTGTTGGCAAAGTAATATCTCAGCTTTTTAATATGCTGCCTAGGTTTGTCATAGTTTTTCATGGCTGCAGTCACCATAAGCAGTGCTTTTGGAGTCCAAGAAAATAAAGTCTATCACTCTTTCCATTGTTTCCCCATCTGTTTGCCATGAAGTGATGGGACCAGATGCCATGATCTTTGTTTTTTGAATGTTGAGTTTTAAGCCAGTTTTCTCACTCTACTCTTTCACCTTTCTCAAGAGGCTCTCTAGTTCCTCTTCACTTTCTGCCATAAGGTGGTATCCTCTGCATATCTGAGGTTATTGATATTTCTCCTGATAAATTTATAAGCCAGAAATGGGCTTATATCCCAGCAATTCAAACAATTTCTCATGGAATATTAAGTCAGAACTATCTAAAACCCCTTCTGCCATCCTACTATTATAATATAACCCCAGATTTTCCCCAACTTCTGAAACCCCTGCCTTCTTTTCTCTTTCTCTTTCTCAATTCTTCATGCAGAGCAACTTTTTCTCTTCTGATGATGAAAATAATAGCTAACTTTCATTATTTCATATATTTCAGACACTGTGCTAAGTGTTTTATGTGTATTACAACACATTCTTCACAACACTCCTAGGAAGTAACTATTACTATTATAATTTTTATATATGAGGAAACCAAAAGGCCTAGTAACTTTTCCAAGTTTACACAGCTAATCCAGAGTAGAGATGGAGTTTGAAAAAGTGCAGTTTGATTCTAGAGCCTGTCCTTTGAACCATAATACTATGCTGCCTCCAACTATAATATATGACCTTGGCAACTGCCACAACTTGCAACAAAATGCAATTTATTCCATGTGAGCTTTTTACTCAAAACTCTTCTCACCATGAGAAGAATTCTGAATCCAATTGCTCAGATGATAGAGCAGTTTCTCATCTCATTAAACTTATTCTTTTTAACTTGAAACAAAAATTTGGCATGAAATGAATTAACAAAAATTATTTGATCACATTATCAATATTTATATTGACAAATCTATAGTTAAACTCAAGGCATAATGATCTACTTAGGAAATCAGAAGACAAGAGGGAAGGATGGGGAAAGGATTAGGAGCAAAGAGGATCTGAAATGAAACTTGTATTATAAGTGCAGATAGGTCCTAGGGAAACTTACCTAGTTGTAAAAGTAGAGCCATATCAGTAATGCTGTATCCTACATGTGTCGCTTTGGTATTCTTGGTACATTAACTGGAGATCAGAGATAGGAAATATAGGAATCAAATAATAATTAGGCATTAGATGAGCTGGATGGTAGAAGGCAGAAGTTCATCATTAAGTGTAAAGCTCTATCTTAGAGTTAGCTGAGGGGAGGAAACCTGGCAGTGTAAGATCTAAGGCAGAAGGTAACTTTATTGACATTACAAACACAGAGTGAGGGGGCCACAGAGGATTTCCCAAGAGCATTAGCCCCTAAACATGAGAGTTACATGAGCATCTGGAGGTATTTGTACCTGTCAGCATTCTTCAAAGAATTGGAACTAATAAGAAACAGATAGAAATTGACACTGACAGATAGAGATATTACTTATGCATCTTATATATCCATATATATTGAAAGATAGGAATATTATATATGCATATATATATATGCACATATATGAAATTTCCTTATGCAGTTGGGAGTGCTGGCAAGTCTGAATTTTGAAACCCATACGGCTGGAAACTCAGGAAGAATTTCTATAATACAATCTTCAAACAGAGTACCTTCTTCCTGGAAAACATCAGTTTTTGGTCTTAAAGCAACTGACTCACATTATCTAGGGCCATCTCTTTAACTTAAAGTCAACTGATCGTAGATGTTAATTATATCTACAAAATACCATCACAGAAACAGCTAGGTTGTTGTTTAACCAAACAACTGGGCATTGTAGCTTAGCCAAAGTGACATAAAATAACCATATCAGTATTTGAAGACTTTGGATCCTACATCTAGTTACTAGGGGGAAAAATACATGGAACTATATAGTTAAGCAGTTGGGGATCAACGTGTAGACACGGCTATATTTAAAATGAAAAACCAACAGTAACCTACTATACAGCACAAGGACCTCTGCTCAATGTTGTGTGGCAGCCTGGATGGTTGGTAAAGTTGAAGGAGAATAGATACATGTATATGTATGGCTGAGTCACTCTGTTGTGCACCTGAAACTATCACAGTATTGTTAATCAGCTATACTCTCATATAAAATAAAAAGTTTTTTAAAATGTATGGAGCAACAAGGGGGATTTGCTTCAGTCAAGAAAGACTCAGGACTGAGAGGAGGGAACCAGCCTCATGCTGGTTCTTTAAGGAGACATTTCTTTGAGACGTGAGCAAAATGGAAGGCAGTACAAAATAAGAGAATCATGGTTCTAAATGTTAGGTTAAATGGAAATCACCTAGGAAATGTATTAATCCCAGCATTTTTATCCTATAAATGTGTACTGGTATCTACATTTTAACAGTCATCTCAGGTAATGCTAATGCAATTCACACAAAGATGACACTGGGGGAAAAACTGAAGTTAACAATGACATTCATCCCATGACTAAAGAGAAAGTGAATTCCTAAGCATAGTCTCAGTGAGGACAAGCTTCCCCCATCGAAATAATAGAATGACCAGCTAGACCTGAGTCTTATCATCCCACTGAAGAAAGATAAGCTCTATAAAACAAAAGGAAATGATAGCCTAGATATGCCAAGGGAATTTAATTTCAGAATAGCCATTTTTGAATGTACAAATGGAATCAGAACAAGTCACAACTGAAAGCCAATTCAGGATATGGCCTGTACCCTACTCCCTATCCCTATGCCTTTCATTTGTTTGTGGTAATAAAATTAGAGCATATCACAGAGAAACAGAACAAAGTAACTGCAGCGCTAAGTGAACAGTTTGTTCTCTGTACCCAGTTTTCAAAACTGCTGTTTTTGGAAAAAACAACTTCATTCTTCTTGCCAAATGAGATACTCACCAGTCTGAATGACTTACATAGGGTATATTAGTCTGAAAGCACACCAAAGACAAAGCTTCTAATAGAAGATGAGCTTGAAATAAAATCATAATTGAATTACTGTTGGTAATAGAGAATGGAAAGTAGAATCAAACTTTCATCTTATGACAAAGCACTATTATTATATGTTTGAAACTGTTCTTGTAGCCACGCAAGTAGAAAAATAAAAACCTCTCCCACTTTGAACTCAATTTAATTCATAATTGCCATCCACAGACCTCTAACCAGTTTCCTATCACTTAGAATCATGGATTTCTAGAATCTTTCACTTGTTAAGTGGGCTTGATACTGGCATACCATGTATATATTGGAGGTTTGGTTCCAGACCACTGCTATAAAGCAAATATCGAAATAAAGCAAGTCACATGATTTTTTGTTTTATGCCAGGGCATGAAAGTTATGTTTGCATTTTACTGTAGTCTACTACATGTGGTGTAGCAGTATGTCTGAAAAATAATGTGCAAGACTTAATTAAAAAGTAATTCACTGCCGTAAATACTAACCATCATCTGAGCCTTTCAGCAAGTCCCCATTTTTCTGCTGGTGGAGTGTCTTGCTTTGAGTTGAGGTCTGCTGATGATCAGAATGGTGGTTGCTGAAGGTTGGAGTGTCTGTGCCAGTTTCTTAATAGAAGTGAGCTCTGCTTTGTTGCTCAGTTCAGTTCAGTTCAGTCGCTCAGTCGTGTCTGACTCTTTGCGACCCCATGAATCGCAGCACGCCAGGCCTCCCTGTCCATCACCAATTCCTGGAGTTCACGCAGACTCACATCCATCGAGTCAGTGATGCCATCCAGCCATCTCATCCTCGGTCGTCCCCTTCTCCTCCTCCCCTCAATCCCTCCCAGCATCAGAGTCTTTTCCAATGAGTCAGCTATTCACATGAGGTGGCCAAAGTACTGGAGTTTCAGCTTTAGTATCATTCCCTCCAAAGAAATCCCAGGGCTGATCTCCTTCAGAATGGTTGGATCTCCGTGCAGTCCAAGGGACTCTCAAGAGTCTTCTCCAACACCACAGTTCAAAAGCATCAATTCTTCGGCGCTCAGCCTTCTTCACAGTCCAACTCTCACATCCATACACGACCACAGGAAAAACCATAGCCTTGACTAGATGGACCTTAGTCGGCAAAGTAATGTCTCTGCTTTTGAATATGCTATCTAGGTTGGTCATAACTTTTCTTCCAAGAAGTAAGCATCTTTTAATTTCATGGCTGCAGTCACCATCTGCAGTGATTTTGGAGCCCCCAAAAATAAAGCCTGCCACTGTTTCCACTGTTTCCCCATCTATTTCCCATGAAGTGATGGGACCAGATGCCATGATCTTCGTTTTCTGAATGTTGAGCTTTAAGCCAACTTTTTCACTCTCCTCTTTCACTTTCATCAAGAGGCTTTTTAGTTCCTCTTCACTTTCTGCCATAAGGGTGGTGTCATCTGCATATCTGAGGTTATTGATATTTCTCCTGGCAATGTTGCTCAGTCATGTCCAACTCTTTAGGACCCCATGGACTGTAGCCCACCAGGTTCCTGTGTCCATGGGGATTCCCCAGGCAAGAAAGAATACTAGAGTAGGTTATCATGCCTTTCATCAGGGGATGTTCCCAACCAGATCTCCCACATTGCAGGTGGATTCCTTACCATCTGAGCCACCAGGGACCCCCAAGAATACTGGAGTGGGTAGCCTATTCCTTCTCCAGGGAATCTTTCTGACCCAGGAATTGAACCAGGGCCTCCCACATTGCAGGTGGATGCTTCGCCAGCTGAGCTACCAGGAAAGCCCTCTTAAAAGATGAGAACACTGAAATTTGCTCTACCAGTTGAATCTTCCTTTCACAAACAATTTCTCTGTAGCATGCAATGCCATTTGAAGCATTTTACCCACAATAGAATTCCTTTTAAAACTAGAGTCAGTTCTCTCAAATCCTGCTGTTGCTTTATCAATTAATTTTATGTAACATTCTAAATCCTTTGTTGTCATTTCAATAGTCTTCATAGCATCTTCAGTGTCTTCACCACGAGTAGATTCTATCTCAAGAAACCATATTCTTTGCTCATCAATAGGAAGCAATACCTCATGCATTTAAGTTTTATCATGAGCTTTCATGTAGTCAGTCACATCTTCAGGCTTCACGTCTAACTTGAGTTCTCTTGTTATTTTCACAGCTCTAGTTACTTCCTCCACTGAAGTGATGAACCTTCAAAGTGATCTATAGAGGTGAAAACCAACTTCTTCCCAACTCCTGTTCATGTTGTTATTGTGACCTCCTCTCATAAATCATGAATGTTCTTAATGGCATCTGGAATGGTGAATCCTATACAGAAACTTTTAGTCATTTTGCCCAGACATATCAGGAGAATCATGATCCATGGCAACTTTCAGTTCAGTTCAGTCACTCAGTCGTGTCTGACTCTTTGCAACTCCATAGGCTGCAGCAGGCCAGGCCTCCCTGTCCATCACCAGCTCCCAGTGTTTACTCAAACTCATGTCCATTGACTCGGTGATGCCATCCAACCATCTCATCCTCTGCTGTCACCTTCTCCTCCCACCTTCAATCTTTCCCAGCATCAGGGTCTTTTCCAATGAGTCACTTCTTTGCATCAGGTGACCAAAGTATTAGAGTGTCAGCTTCAGCATCAGTCCTTCCAATGAATATGCAGGACTCATTTCTTTTAGGATGGACTGCTTGGACCTCCTTGCAGTCCAAGGGATTCTCAAGAGTCTTCTCCACAGTTCAAAAGCATCAATTCATCAGGGCTCAGCTTTCTTTCTAGTCCAACTCTCATATCCATACATGAGTACTGGAAAAAGCATAGCTTTGACTAGACAGACCTTTGTTGGCAAAGTAATGTCTCTGCTTTTCAATAAGGTGTCTAGGTTGGTAATAACTTTTCTTCCAAGGAGCAAGCATCTTTCAATTTCATGGCTGCGTTCACCATCTGCAATGATATTGGAGCCCCCCAAAATAAATAGTCTTTCACTGTTTCCATTGTTTCCCCATCTATTTGCCATGAAGCTATGGGACCAGATGCCATGATCTTAGTTTTCTGAATGTTGAGTTTTAAGCCAACTTTTTCACTCTCCTCTTTCACTTTCATCGAGAGGCTCTTTAGTTCTTCTTCGCTTTCTGCCATAAGGGTGGTGTCATCTGCATATCTCAGGTTATTGATATTTCTCCCCACAATCTTGATTCCAACTTATGCTTCATCCAGCCCAGCGTTTCTCATGATGTACTCTGCATAGAAGTTAAGTAAGCAGGGTGACAATATACAGCCTTGAAATACTCCTTTTCCTATTTGGAACCAGTCTGTTGTTCCATGTCCAGTTCTAACTGCTTCTTCTTGACCTGATTGCAGATTTCTCAAGAGGCAGGTCAGGTGGTCTGGTATTCCCATCTCTTTCAGAATTTTCCACAATTTGTTCTGGTCCACACAGTCAAAGGCTTAGGCATAGTCAATAAAGCAAAAGTAGATATTTTTCTGGAACTCTCTTGAGTTTTGATGATCCAACTGATGTTGGCAATTTGATCTTTGGTTCCTTTGCCTTTTCTAAATCCAGCTTGAATATCTGGCAGTTCACGGTTCATGTACTGGTGAAGCCTGGCTTGCAGAATTTTGAGCATTACTTTGCTACTGTGTGAGATGAGTGCAATTGTGTGATAGTTTGAGCGTTCTTTGGCATTGCTTTTCTTTGGGATTGGAATGAAAACTGACCTTTTCTAGTCCTGTGGCCACTGCTGACTTTTCCAAATTTGCTGGCATGTTAAGTGCAACACTTTCACAGCATCATCTTCCAGGATTCGAAATAGCTCAACTGGAATTCCATCAACTCCACTACCTTTGTTCATAGTGATCCTTCCTAAGGCCCACTTGACTTCACATTCCAGGATGTCTGGCTCTAGGTGAGTGGTCACACCATTGTGATTATCTCAGTTGTGAAGATCTTTTTGTACAGTTCTTCTGTGTATTCTTGCCACCTCTTAATATCTTCTGCTTCTGTTAAGTCCATACCATTTCTGTCCTTTATTGTGCCCATCTTTCCATGAAAAGTTCCCTTGGTATCTCTAATTTTCTCGAAGCAATCTCTGGACTTTCCCATTCTATTGTTTTCCTCTATTTCTTTGCATGGATCACTAAGGAAGGCTTTCTTTTCTCTCCTTGCTATTCTTTGGAACTCTGCATTCAAATGGGTATATCTTTTCTCTTCTCCTTTGCCTTTTGCTTCTCTTCTATTCACAGCTATTTGTAAGGCCTCCTCAGACAACCATTTTGCCTTTTTGCATTTCTTTTTATTGGAGATGGTCTGGATTCCTGCCTCCTGTACAATGTCACGAACCTCCGTCCATAGTTCTTCAGGCACTCTGTCTATCAGATCTAATCCTTTGAATCTATTTGTCACTTCCACTGTATCATCGTACAGGATTTGATTTAGGGCTTACCTGAATAGTCTAGTGGTTTTCCCTACTTTCTTCAATTTAAGTAGTTGATGGTGCATGCCACAGTCTGCTCCCAGTCTTATTTTTGCTGACTGTATAGAACTTTTCCATCTTTGGCTGCAGAGAATATAATCAATCTGATTTCGGTATTGACTATCTGGTGATGTCCATGTGTAGAGTTTTCTTTTGTGTTGTTGGAGGAGAGCATCTATAACCTTATGAAATATATTTCTGAAATAATGACTTGAAAATCTAATTTACTCCTTATATCATGGGCTACAGAATGGAGGTTGTGTGAGCAGACACAAAAACAACATTAATCTCTTCATACACCTCTATCAGAGCTCTCGGGTGACCAGATGCATTGTCAGTGAGCAGTAATATTTTGAAAAGAATCTTTTTTTCTGAGCATTAGATTGCAACAGTGGGCTGAAAATATATTTTCTTTTTTTTTTTTTTACTTTATTTTACTTTATAATACTGTTGGTTTTGCCATACATTGACATGAATCCACCACAGGTGCACATGCGTTCCCAAACATGAACCCCCCTCCCACCTCCCTCCCCATAACATCTCTCTGGGTCATCACCATGCACCAGCCCCAAGCATGCTGTATCCTGCGTCGGACACAGACTGACGATTCGATTCTTACATGATAGTATATATGTTACAATGCCATTCTCCCAAATCATCCCACCCTCTCCCTCTCCCTCTGAGTCCAAAAGTCCATTATACACATCTGTGTCTTTTTTGCTGTCTTGCATACAGGGTCGTCATTGCCATCTTTCTAAATTCCGTATATGTGTTAGTATACTGTATTGGTGTTTTTCTTTCTGGCTTACTTCACTCTGTATAATCGGCTCCAGTTTCATCCATCTCATCAGAACTGATTCAAATGAATTCTTTTTAACGGCTGAGTAATACTCCATTGTGTATATGTACCACAGCTTTCTTATCCATTCATCTGCTGATGGACATCTAGGTTGTTTCCACGTCCTGGCTATTATAAACAGTGCTGTGATGAACATTGGGGTACATGTGTCTCTTTCAATTCTGGTTTCCTCGGTGTGTATGCCCAGCAGTGGGATTGCTGGGTCATAAGGTAGTTCTATTTGCAATTTTTTAAGGAATCTCCACACTGTTCTCCATAGTGGCTGTACTAGTTTGCATTCCCACCAACAGTGTAGGAGGGTTCTCTTTTCTCCACACCCTCTCCAGCATTTATTGCTTGCAGATTTTTGGATCGCAGACATTCTGACTGGTGTGAAGTGGTACCTCTTTCATAACAAGATGTGCTGTCAGCCTGACTTTATTCCATTTAGAGGGCAAGACTGCTGCTGCTGCTAAGTCGCTTCAGTCGTGTCCGACTCTATGCAACCCCATAGACTGGACTATGCAGCCCACCAGGCTCCCCCATCCCTGGGATTCTCCAGGAAAGAACACTGGGGTGGGTTGCCATTTCCTTCTCCAATACATGAAAGTGAAAAGTGAAAGTGAAGTCGCTCAGTCGTGCCAGACTCTTAGCGACCCCATGGACTGCAGTGTACCAGACTCATCCGTCCATGAGATTTTCCAGGCAGGAGTACTGGAGTGGGGTGCCATAGCAGATTTATCATAATTCTTAAACACTGTAGGATTTTCAGGATGGTAAATGTACACTGGCTTCAACTTAAAATCACCAGCTGCCTTAGCCCCTAACAAGGGACTCAGCTTGTCCTTTGAAGCTTTGGACCTAGGCATTGACTTTTCCTCTCCAGCTATGTAAGTCCTGGGTAGCATCTTCCTCAAATAGAAGGCTGATTTGTCTCCATTGAAAATCTATTGTTTAGTATAGCCACCTTTGTTAATTATCTTAGCCAGATTATCTGGATGATGTACTGTAGCTTCTGCATCAGCACTTGCTGTTTCATCTTGCACTCTCATGTTCTGGAGATGGTTTCTTTCCTTAAGCCTCATGAAACAACCTCTGCTCACTTCCAACTTATTTCTCTGCAGCTTCCTCACCTCTCTCAGCCTTCAGAGAACTGAAGAGAGTTAGGGCCTTGCTCTGGATTAGGTTTTGATATAAAGGAATGTTGTGGCTAGTTTGATCTTCTATCCAGAATCTTTTCCATGTCAGTTATAAGACTGTTTTGCTTTCTTATCATTCATGTGTTAACTGGAGTAGCACATTTAACTTCCTTCAAGAACTTTTCCTTTACATTCACAACTTGGCTGACTGGGGCAAGAGGCCTAGCTTTCAGCCTATCTTGGCTTTTGACATACCTTCCTCACTAAGCTTAATTATTTCTAGCTTTTCTTAAAGTGAGAGCCTTATGCCTTTTCCCTTCACCTAAACACTTAGAGGCCATTGTAGGATTATTGATTGGCCTAATTTTGATCTTGTTCTATCTCAGGGAGTAGGAAGACCTGAGGAGAGGAGAGAGACAAAGGAACAGCTGGTCGGGGTAAGAGTCAGATCACATACAACATTTATCTTTAGTTTTTTATCCTATATATGTGCAGTTCATGGACTGCAAAACAAATACAATAGTAACATCAAAGATTACTGGTGACAGGACAGTATAAGAAATATAATAAAAATGGAAAAGTTAGAAATACTGCAAGAATTACCAAAATATGATAGAGACACAATGTGAGCAAATAGTGTTAGAGAATGGCACCAACAGACGTATTCAAAGCAGGGTTGCCACAAGCCTTCAATTTGTAAAAAACGCAATATCTGTTTTTGCAGAAGCACAGTAACACAAGGTATCCCTGTAATAGATCCAAATATCCAAATACCCAACACAATATACTAGCCAAAGTCCTCCATTCTCTCTTTAAAAACCTCTGATGTAAGTCAAAAGAGAAAAACAAATATTGTATATTAACAAGTGTATGGGGCTTAGAAGAGAGATGTTGTGGGGAGGGAGGTGGGAGGGGTGTTCATGTTTGGGAACACATGTAAGAATTAAAGATTTTAAAATTAAAAAAATAAAAAACTAAAAAAAAAGAGAGAGAAAAAATAAATAAATAAATAAATAAAGTGTATGCACCATTAAAAAAAAAAAAAGAAAGAAAGAAAAATGATACAGATGAACCTAGTTCCAGGGCAGGAATAAAAAGGCAGACTTAGAGAATGGATGTGTGGGCACAGGAGAGAAAAGGGAAGGTGGGATAAACTGGGAGATTAGGTTTGACATAAATACACTATTATGTATAAAATAGATAGCTAGTGGGAAGCAGCTGGATACCACAGGGAGCTCAGCTTGGTGCTCTGTGATGACCTAGGGGGGTGGGATGGAGGGTGGGTGGGAGGGAAGCTCAATAGGAATGGGATATATGTCTACTTACAGCTTATTCACTTTGGTGTACAGCAGAAACTAACACATTATAAAGCAGCCTATACTCCAATTAAACTAACACATTATAAAGAAGCTAACACGTTATAAAACAGCCTATGCTCCAATTAAAAACAAAACCAAAAAACCTCTGATATGATAAAAAACAAAACCTCAGAATTAATACCCCTGTAAAATCAGCAGTTAAAAGATACTTGCTCCTTGGAAGAAAAGCTATGACAAACCTAGACAGCATATTAAAAAGCAGAGACATTACTTTGCCCACAAACATCTCTATAGTCAAAGCTATTGTTTTTCCAGTAGTCATGTACAGATGTGAGAGTTGGACCATAAAGAAGGCTGAGTGCCAAAGAATTGATGCCTTTGAACTGTGGTGTTGGAGAAGACTCTTGAGAGTCCCTTGGACTGCAAGGAGATCCAACCAGTCAATCCGAAAGGCAATCAGTCCTGCATATTCATTGGAAAGACTAATGCTGAAGCTGAAACTCCAATACTTTGGCCACCTGATGCAAAAAAGAGACTCACTGGAAAAGAGCCTGATGCTGAGAAAGACTGAAGGCAAAAGGAAAAGGGGCTGCAGAGGATGAGATGGTTGGATGGCATCACCGATTCAATGGACATGAGTTCGAGCAAGCTCCAGGAAATGGTGGAGGACAGGGAAGCCGGGCGTGCTGCAGTCCATGGGGGTCGCAAAAAGCTGGACATGACTGAACAACAACAACAAATACTTAGCAACACTGACTTGACAGTTTCTTTCTTTGATGTGTTCTGTTTTCCTCTCCCTACTTTTCCATAGCACCCCTCACTCCTACTCCTTACATCCTTGGAAACAGAAATAGTCACATACCTCATATGTTCCCCACATCATATACATTCCAATCTCTTAGAATGGTTGAAAACATTGACCATGACAAGGAAGAAGACAACCAAGGCTAGAAAACATTTCTGATTCTCCCAAGGAATAATATAGATTACATACGGGGATCATTTATACATTGGGGCTTCTCTGGTGAAGAAATGTAATATGTGTGCTCAGTAGTGTCCAGTTCTTTGTGACCCCCATGAACTGTAGCCTGCCAGGCTCCTCTGTCCATGGAATTTTCCAGGCAAATTACTGGAGTGGGTTACCATTTCCTTCTCCAGAAGATCTTTCCAACCCAGAGATTGATACTGCATCTCTTGCACCTCCTGCATTGGCAAGGAGTTTCTTTACCACTTTGCTACCCAGGAATCCCAGACTGTACAGAATCTACCTATAATGTGGGAAACCTCAGTTCGACCCCAGGGTCAGGAAGATCCCCTAGAGACGGGAATGGTTACCCATTAGAATTAATTTGAATTTAATGTTACTATATAATAATTATGTTTTGTGATATATATTTTTGTAATAGACACAATATCATATAATATATATAATTATATTGATTGCTATCATTAACTATTCTAAACATTTGTTGGGACCCAAATTGACACAATATTCACCACACTTAGAAAAAGTCATTTAAATCAATATTCATTAAAGTATGTTCCACAGTCCATTTTATTTATGAGTGAATTATTACTTTATGATACCTAATGTAAACAATTCCACATTACTAATGATTTATCAAAAGGAGTTATTATCTCCCCTTAAATTCCAATCAGTCAGTTTAGTCAGTTTGTGAGTTAGACTACTACCAAATGGGTGAGTTAAGAGATCCACCAAAAACAAGCTCAATAAATGCTTGTTGATTAATTGATCTGTCTATCAAATTTTAAAAAAACTTGCCAACTTAGGTATATTGCAACTTCATTATTTTCAGTGCAATATCTTCAAAAGCTATCCTGAAGAAAGTGAATTCTTCCATTTAAAAATTTAATAAATACAGATTTTAATTAATAAGGGATGAAGCTTTAGATGATAACAAGCAATTGTGATTACATGAGAAAATGTCCATGTTTTTAAGTGCTATATACTAGAGTGTGCTGAAGTAGCTAAAGCCATTATGACAATGTCTGGACTTTGCTTTAAAACACTTCAGCAAATGTATACAACAGCAATGCACACATGTATTCACAAAAGACATGTACAGGAATGTCCATGGTAGCACTGTTTCTAATGCCAAAAACTGGGGTAACCCAAATGTTCAACAGTAGAATGGGGAAATGATGGCCTATTCATACTATTGAATACCATACAAAAACAAAAATTAACAACCTCCAGCAAAGTATGAAAATTCAGATGAATCATATAAACATAATGTTGAATAAATGAAAACAGGGTCCATGATATGATACCATTTATATAAAACCCCCAAAAGAGGCAAAACTAGTATGTGGTGATATAGGTCATAATTATCCTTTAAGTTGGGAGTAGTGACAAGAACGTGGCATGAGGCAATTGTTGGGGTTCTGCTTCTTGATACTGATAACTGTAGGATTATAATCTTATAGTTTGTGTACTTTTCTGTAGTTTGTTACTAATTTTAAAAAATTTTATGTTTTATATATTCCTGTAAAGTAAAATCTATGATGCAATCATAATAATGTCTTGATAACTTGAATTTAAATGACAGGTATACAAGGATTCATTTTACTTTTCTATGTTTGTGTCTGTCTGGAATTTTTTCATATTAAAAAATTTAAATGTAATCTAAAAATACTGTTTCATCACCAAAGAATTTAAAATGTATAAACCCTTCAGAGGTACAGATTGAAGATTTAACATGTTGATTTATAAATTTTTAGTATATATTAGCAGCAGCTTTGCTTTCCTCGAGCAGCCGTGAACAGAAACCCCACGTACAAGGTAAGAGAAACCCACGTAAGATGGTAGGCGCTGAGACAGGGCATCAGAAGGCAGACAGACTGAAAGCACCACACAGAAAACCAGCCAGTCGGATCACACGGACCACAGCCTGGTCTAACTCAATGAAACTACGCCATGCCATAAGGGGCCAAGCAAAACAGACAGGTCGTGGTGGAGAGGTCTGACAGAATGTGGTCCACTGGAGAAGGGAATGGCAAACCACTTCAGTATTCTTGCCTTGACAACCCCATGAACAGTAGGAAAAGGGAAAATGATAGGATACTGAAAGAGGAACTCCCCAGGTCAGTAGGTGCCCAATATGTTACAGGAGATCAGTGGAGAAAAAACTCCAGAAAGAATGCAGGGATGGAGCCAAAGTAAGAACACTACCCAGTTGTGGATATGACTGGTGATAGAAGCAAGGTCTGATGCTGTAAAGAGCAATATTGCATAGGAACCTGGAATGCTAGTTCCATCAGTTCAGTTCAGTTCAGTCGCTCAGTCGTGTCCGACTCTTTGCGACCCCATGAATCGCAGCACGCGAAGCCTCCCTGTCCATCACCAACTCCCGGAGTTCACTCAGACTCGCGTTCATCGAGTCAGTGATGCCATCCAGCCATCTCATCCTCGGTCGTCGCCTTCTCCTGCACCCAATCCCTCCCGGCATCAAAGTCTTTTCCAATGAGTCAACTCATTGCATGAGGTGGCCAAAGTACTGGAGTTTCAGCTTTAGCATCGTTCCTTCCAAAGAACACCTAGGGCTGATCTCCTTCAGAATGCACTGGTTGGATCTCCTTGCAGTCCAACGGACTCTCAAGAGTCTTCTCCAACACCACAGTTCAAAAGCATCAACTCTTCGGCGCTCAGCCTTCTTCACAGTCCAACTCTCACATCCATACATGACCACAGGAAAAACCATAGCCTTAACTAGACGGACCTTAGTCGGCAAAGTAATGTCTCTGCTTTGCAATATGCTATATAGGCTGCTCATAACTTTTCTTCCAAGGAGTAAGCGTCTTTTAGTTTCATGGCTACAATCACCATCTGCAGTGATTTTGGAGCCCAGGAAAATAAAGTCTGACACTGTTTCTGCTGTTTCTCCATCTGTTTCCCATGGAGTGATGGGACTGGATGCCATGATCTTAGTTTTCTGAATGTTGAGTTTTAAGCCAACATTTTCACTCTCCTCTTTTACCTTCATCAAGAGGCTTTTTAGCTCCTGTTCACCTTCTGCCATAAGGGTGGTATCATCTGCATATCTGAGGTTATTGATATTTCTCCCAGCAATCTTGATTCCAGCTTGTGTTTCTTCCAGTCCAGCGTTTCTCATGATGTACTCTGCATAGAAGTTAAATAAGCAAGGTGACAATATACAACCTTGAAATACTCCTTTTCCTATTTGGAACCAGTCTGTTGTTCCATGTCCAGTTCTAACTGTTGCTTCCTGGCCTGTATAGAGCTTTCTCAAGAGGCAGGTCAGGTGGTCTGGTATTCCCATCTCTTGAAGAATTTTCCACAGTTTATTGTGATCCACACAGTCAAAGGCTTTGGCATAGTCAATAAAGCAGAAATAGATGTTTTTCTGGAACTCTCTTGCTTTTTCGATGATCCAGCGGATGTTGGCAATTTGATCTCTGGTTCCTCTGCCTTTTCTAAAACCAGCTTGAACATCAGGAATTCACAGTTCACATATTGCTGAAGCCTGGCTTGGAGAATTTTGAGCATTACTTTACTAGTGTGTGAGATGAGTGCAATTGTGTGGTAGTCTGAGCATTCTTTGGCATTGCCTTTCTTTGGGATTCGAATGAAAACTGACCTTTTCCAGTCCTGTGGCCACTGCTGAGTTTTCCAAACTTGCTGGCATATTGAGTGCAGAACTTTCACAGCATCACCTTTCAGAATTTGAAATAGCTCAACTGGAATTCCATCACCTCCACTAGCTTTGTTCAGTTTGTAGTTTGCTAGGTCCATGAATCAAATTAATTGGAATTGGTCAAACAGGAGATGGCAAGAGTGAACATTGACATTTTAGGAATCAGGGAACTAAAATGGACTGGAATGGGTGAATTTAACTCAGATGACGATTATATCTACTACTGTGGGCAAGAATCCCTTAGAAGAAATGCAGTAGCCATCACAGTCAACAAAAGAGTCTGAAATGCAGTACTTGATGCAATCTCAAAAACGACACAATGATCTCATTTTCAAGGCAAACCATTCAATATCATGGTAATCCAAGTCTATGCCCCAATCAGTAATGCTGAAGAAGCTGAACGGTTCTGTGAAGACCTACAAGACCTTTTAGAACTAACACTCAAAAAAGATATCCTTTTCATTATAGGGGACTAGAATACAAAAGTAGGAAGTCAGGAAACACCTGGAGTAACAGAACTGAACTGAACCGAACTGAACAGGCAAATTTGGCCTTGGAGTACAGAATGAAGCAGGGCATAGGCTTAATAGACTTTTGCCAAGAGAATGCACTGGTCATAGCGAACATCCTCTTCCAATAACACAAGAGAAGACCCTACACATGGACATCACCAGATGGCCAACACCAAAATCAGACTGATTATATTCTTTGCAGCCAAAGATGGAGAAGCTCTATACGGTCAGCAAAAACAAGACCGGGAGCTGACTGTGGCTCAGATCATGAACTCCCTATTGCCAAATTCAGACTTAAAGAAAGTGGGGAAAACCACTAAATCATTCAGGGATGACCTAAATAGAATCCCTTATGATTATACAGGGGAAGTGACAGATAGATTTAAGGGACTAGATCTGATAGACAGAGTGTCTGAAGAACTATGGACAGAGGTTCGTGACATTGTACAGGAGACAGGGATCAAGACCATCCCCAAGAAAAAGAAATGCAAAAAAGCAAAATGGCTGTCTGAGGAGGCCTTACAAATAGCTGTGAAAAGAAGAGAAGTGAAAAGCAAAGGAGAAAAGGAAAGTTATACCCATTTGAATGCAGAGTTCCAAAGAACAGTAAGGAGAGATAAGAAAGCCTTTCTCAGCACTCAATGCAAAGAAATAGAGAAAAACAATAGAATGGGAAAGACTAGAGATCTCTTCAAGAAAATTAGAGATACCAAGGGAACATTTCATGCAAAGATGGGCTCAATAAAGGACAGAAATGGTATGGACCTAACAGAAGCAGAAGATATTAAGAAGAGGTGGCAAGAATACACAGAACAACTGTACAAAAAAGATCTTCATGACCAAGATAATCATGATGGTGTGATCACTCACCTAGAGCCAGATTCCTGGAATGTGAAGTCAAGTGGGCCTTAGCAATCATCACTACGAACAAAGCTAGTGGAGGTGATGGAATTCCAGTTGAGCTATATCAAATCCTAAAAGATGATGCTGTGAAAGTGCTGCACTCAATATGCCAGCAAGTTTGGAAAACTCAGCAGTGGCCACAGGACTAGAAAAGGTCAGTTTTCATTGCAATCCCTAAGAAAGGAAAAGCAAAGAATGCTCAGACTACCGCACAATTGCACTCATCTCACACACTAGTAAAGTAATGCTCAAAATTCTCCAAGCCAGGCTTCAGCAATACGTTAACTGTGAACTTCCAGATGTTCAAGCTGGTTTTAGAAAAGGCAGAGGAACCAGAGATCAAATTGCCAACATCCGCTGGATCATCGAAAAAGCAAGAGAGTTCCAGAAAAACATCTATTTCTGCTTTATTGACTATGCCAAAGCCTTTGACTGTGTGGATCACAATAAACTGTGGAAAATTCTTCAAGAGATGGGAATACCAGACCACCTGACCTGCCTCTTGAGAAAGCTCTATGCAGGTCAGGAAGCAACAGTTAGAACTGGACATGGAACAACAGTCTAGTTCCAAATCGGAAAAGGAGTACGTCAAGGCTGTATATTGTCACCCTACTTATTTAACTTCTATGCAGAGTACATCATGAGAAATGCTGGGCTGGAAGAAGCACAAGCTGGAATCAAGATTGCTGGGAGAAATATCAATAACCTCAGATATGCAGTCAACACCACTGTTATGGCAGAAAGCAAAGAAGAAGAACTAAAGAGTCTCTTGATGAAAGTGAAAGAGGAGAGTGAAAAAGTTGGCTTAAAGCTCAACATTCAGAAAACTAAGATCATGGCGTCCAGTCCCATCACTTTATGGCAGATAGATGGGGAAACAGTGGAAACCGTGGCTGACTTTATTTTCCTGGGCTCCAAAATCACTGCAGATGGTGGCTTCAGCCATGAAATGAAAAGACGCTTACTCCTTGGAAGGAAAGTTATGACCAACCTAGACAGCATATTTTAAAGCAGAGACATTACTTTGCCAACAAAGGTCCGTCTAGTCAAAGCTGTGGTTTTCCCTGTGGTCATGTATGGATGTAAGAGTTGGACTAGAAAGAAAGCTGAGCACCGAAGAATTGATGCTTTTGGACTAAACGGTGTTGGAGAAGACTCTTGAGAGTCCGTTGGACTGCAAGGAGATCCAGCCAGTCCATCCTAAAGGAGATCAGTCCTGGGTGTTCTTTGGAAGGTCTGATGTTGAAGCTGAAACTCCAATATTTTGGCCACCTGATGCGAAGAGCTGACTCATTTGAAAAGACCCTGATGCTGGGAAAGATTGAGAGCAGGAGTATAAGGGGACGACAGAAGATGAGATGATTGGATGGCATCACTGACTCAATTGACATGATTTTGGGTGGGTTCTGGGTGTGGTGTTGGACAGGGAGACCTGGCGTGCTGTGGTTCATGGGGTTGCAAAGAGTCGGACACGACTAAGCGACTGAACTGAACTGAAGTTCATTGAATCTTGTGAAAAACAGTCAAGATTCTGCCCCAATGCCATTCCCCTATACACCTAACAGACTATTGTTAAATTACATTAAGTCACCCTCACTCCCTAGAGAAATTATCTAGCTAAGCCAAGAATAATCACATTGAACTCCAATGTTCCTTTTTTTTAAAGCCCTGAAGAATTTTAAACCAGTTGCCACACTGTGAGAAAGTGGACATCTTCCCTGACTTCTAAAGAAAATACCTATTCCTACTTGATTTCTATTAATGTTTATGATATGTATTCTAGAGTCTAGTTCTGAGCAATTTGGATGGGGTGGGAAGGGAAATAAGAAGGGGAGGTGAGTAACTTGACAGCAGTCTGCCTATATTTTTCAGCAAAGCAGCTTCAAATTTACATGCAGAGTTGGACCAAGTATCATTAAGCTATTGATTTAGGAGGTAAAGAAAATTTAGCCTACAAGGAATAAATAGTACAATAATTCATTATGCTAACATGAAACCTCAGGAGTTTGCTAAATAGAACCTACTGAGTATGCATGGCCAACACTTTGTCTTTCAAATTAGGCCATTTTTATAGCCCACCATGAAGAGTGCTCTTTCTGAGTTTGTTATTACTTAAGCTTTGCAAGCCTAAAAGTGTATTCTCATGGTATATGAAGAAATAATTGATTTCTCCCTCTTCTTTGTTTTACATCTATGAATATGGTTTTTTTCATTATATATAATCAGAAAACTCAATGTCTGAGGTGAGGCTGGAAATTAACAACAGCCAAGTATTGATTGATTTGTTTTTCATTTTGTAACCATTTGCTAGATTATTCCTATTTTTTTAACATAACTTGAAGAAATGCTTTTATAGCAGCCAGCTACAACAGAAGTCAGTTTCTTTTTAAGCAAACTAGCACTGCTTGATGCTTTTTTTTATGTTAAAGCTGAAAAGAAATTCACACCTAGTCACAGGATATATAAATTGTAGTTAATAAACCATTACTCTCTGTGAACATTATATTCTGGATTCCTACTATTATATATTCCTTAAATTAAAAAAATTTTTAAATCTCTTTCCATTCAGTGTAAGTAAAATAGGCTTAACAGTAATTGTTGATTTTTTTTGCCAGATTATTTTTTTTATTACAATTGCATAGTAACTATCAAAATGGGTTTGCATTTTCTTCAGGAACATTAATTTTCAGATTAAATAAAATACATGGTCTTATTTTAAAGTAGACTCACTTTATACAACAGACCAATTTTTTAAATGAGCTACCCTACACTTAATGTCATTAGTAAACAATGCATTTATTCACACAGTAATACCAGGCTCATACATTTAAAACACTTCAGCATCTTGTTATGCCAGCTGAACCCCTACACAGTGATATAACCTAACAATAGATACTTATATAATCAAATGAGCATAGGAGACCAGATTTTCCAGCACAGATGCTGCCTCTTATCTAACCTGTCTAGGCTCAAGTCAAAATAGTGATCATTATCTCCATATGTTGAATCTCTATTGGTATTTTTCTGGAAAGAGTAAAAAAATTGATTGTCATCCACATATTTTCACAGAATTCCATGGAAAGTCTACCAAGTGAAATTTCCCAGAAGAAAATAGCTCTAGGGCTTATATCATAAAAGCTCTGGTATGTTACACTGCTTTTGCATGGAGGTAACAGTCTACAATGTTAACATCATTCTATATTACAGCTAACAATTATTAAGCACTTATAGGGAAATGTGCTAAATCCTTCATATGCTTAATCTCATTAAATACAAAAGCCCTATGGTAGATCCTATTTCCCCACTTTACAGTTAAAGAAACTGAGATTCCAAACAGATAAACAATGCTAGAAGATGGCAAACTCAGGATTCGACTAAGTCTATTTAACTCAAAGCAGAAAATCACCTCAGACAACTTTCTGACTTTCTAAAATAGTGACTTTTTTTTGGTCTTACTTTATACTTTCTGTTTTTCTTTAAAATAAAAGCACTAGCATTTGCTGGTAAACAGAAAGCTTTGACATTAACTTCAACACAGTTCAAATACCCATATAAGTTATTTGCAAGTAAATGACTTTCTTTATTTTAAACAATTGTCATATTGTGATACTTCTATGAGGTAAAATAATAAAAATTAGTAGATGCTCAAAAGTTGCATTAAATTCAAATTCTTACTGGCTATTATCATAAAGATGATAGTTTAGATTTTAAAATAATGATAAAAATATAATCAGTTTATAAATAAGGAAGGAATTTTATAAAATATAATCAAATATAATCTGGGATAAAAATCTATAATAATCATCTGAGCCCTTATTGCCACACCATGGCCAGCTTCAATCCACTCTCTGTCACGTACACACACAAACACACACAGCCATCAGATACGTCAGTACACTCTAGCAGCATTACCACAATGGAGATTTCATCTCTTATTAATTGCCCTCCAATGATGAGCAATTCTCTATCTCATGAGAAAGTTTATTCCATTTTTCAGTTTCCTCCAATTGCTTCAGTTCTTCCAAAAGTAATGGTTGCTCCCTAGTCTCACCAAATTAGGTAACTACAATTCAAAATAACTGGTCAGAATAACAATTACAAAATTTAAAATGTTCTCTCCCTTCCCATTTTATTTGTCCTTGTGAATTTATATCTTTAACTTCTTGACTGTGGTTTTAATGTTGTTTCAGGAGGGAACACAGACAAACACATGTCTTCAATGGTATATTTAAGTGGAAGCTCTTGAAATTTTTTCACTTGTATAACTAGCTCAAGAAAAGTCTCTTGTGATTTATTCATTTTGAGAGTTTTTAACTAGAATGCATAGAGTGGGTAAGTTTTGCACATTAAATATTTTACAGTCAGTTTCCTTATAAAAATACATTTGCATGTAAGCATAGAGTTTTTACAGCCTCTCAGGTGGCGCTGAAGTAAAGAATCCACCTGCCAACACAGGAGATGGAAGAGACTTGGGTTCGATCCCTGGGTCAGGCAGATCCCCTGGAGAAGGAAATGGCAACCCACTCCAGTATTCTTGCCTGAAAAATTCCTTGGACAGAGGAGCCTGGAGGGCAACAGTCCATGGGGTCTCAAAGAGTTGGATATGAATGAGCGACTAAGCACAGCACATATAGAGTTAAACACATAATTACAACACTGCAGTTTAGTGCAGATTGGAGATTTTTGTTCTATGAAAATAAGTACTTAGAGGAAAAAATAACTCATCATTCATAGTTTTTAAGTTAATTTAAATTGCATATACATATTTATATTACACATATGTATATATATATTGTGTATACATGTATATATATATATATTGTGTATATATATATTTAGCATGGATTAATCTAGTTTATCGATTCATATTATGGCTCAGTAAGAAAGAAATTAGAAAAAGTCAGTTACCTGTGTTGTAATCTCAAAATAAATCAACGAGGGCTTCTCTGGTGGCTCAGTGGTGCTGACTCCACCTGCCAATGCTGGAGATGCAGGTTGGACCCCTGTTCTGGAAAGATCCCACACACCGCAGAGCATCTAGGCCCCTGTGCCACAACTACTGAGCCTGCGCTCTAGAGCCCAGGAAGCACACGGCTGAACCTACCGCCTGCACGCCCTGGAGCCCGTGCTCTGCAGCAAGAGGAGCCACCGCAGGAGCTTGCCGCAACTAGAAAAAAGTCCACATGGCAACGAAGAACCAACATAGCCAAAAATAAATTAACTAACCAATGATAGTGACATCTGAAAGAGGAACCTTCCATCCGAGAAAGTAGTCTGTAGTTCTTTTTGTTTCAGAATTTATTATAATAATAAATTATTGCTTCCAATTACTTCTAAATATTCTGCAAGTATTAGGATGATGAATAGCTTTGTTTTTGTTTGTATTTGAAACATACTTCACAAATAGTAAGTTGTGGGTTAATGTTAACCGTATTGCTAAAGTCCACCTGGTATTTAAGAGACATCTATTTTTGTATCTTTGTTCATTTGAGATATTAGAACATCTTCATTCCAGATTGTTAAATTTGAAAACAAGTCCACTTATATATATATATATATATATTTTTTTTTTTCCAAAACGTGGATGCAGACAAACAAGACTAGCAATCTCCCATCCATTTACCACAGAAAATGGTTTCAACAAATTTTTATCAGACAGAGCTCTGGCTGTGTGCATGTGGCTCTTGGTTCCCTGACCAGGGATCTAACCCACAACCACTGTGTTGGAAGCACAGAGTATTAACCACTGAACACCGGGGAAGTCCCAGGACTCTCAGTATTATAGCAAAGGCAAGCAGTGGTATTAGTAGAATCAAAAGGTTAACTAAGATGTCTGTTTTGGATAAATCTTAATGGTTAAATTTAGGTTAACACTTCAAAGCATTCTGCTGTTAAAAGATACCAATACCAAAATTTATCACAAAATATGAGAGAACACTTAACGTCACTCAAATGGCAACACAAATTTTTTGAATTATTTATTTTCAATTTAAGTTTCAATGAAAAGATAATGTAAGACATCCCCCTAAAGGGAGAGTTCATTTTTTGTGAATCATGGCTTTAAGCATCTAATTATATTTAAATAAGTAAAACACATTTTTTTTCTATATTGCTTTTAATTCTTCTACACCATCAAAAATAATTTGTATTAAATAGCTTGATGGACAAACTTCACACTTAAAAAAATTAAGCTAAAAATAACTAACCCATGTCTCAAGTACAAAGTCATAGAAATCATTCCAAATTTGAGATAGCTCTGTGTTCAGTGTATTTTCAACAAGTTTAAAAATTCACAGTTCATTTGTAAAGTTCTTTAACTCATGAATGCTGTATTTTATATTTTCTTTTTTGTCATGATATTTTGCTTTAGATGGTAGAGGAGAAAGCTGGTTCATGAAGAAAAGAAAAAAGAATGGAACAAGGAAAGGTGATTAAGAACAGAAGGGCTAAGGAAAAATAGAGGCCTTGAAAAGTGAAGAGTGAAAGGAAAGTAAGAGACAATTGTTATGTTTGGCAGTGGAAAAGGAGCCAGGAAACTCTCTGTGGGGAAAGGAAAATGGAGCAAATAGCGCACTACAGTTATCTGTTTTGGGTGCAGGGAGAGGGGATTGAGAATTCTGCAAGTAGTATAATCCCACAATAAGATATCATATCACAATAGAAATGGACAAACCACATCTATAAGAAACAACTTGGGTGGATTTTATAATGAACAAAGTAATACATATTGCATGACTTCACTTCTAAAAGCATAAAGCAAGTACAACTAAATGATAATGTCAAAGTCAGGATTGTAGGTAGGAGCAATAGTGATTGGAAGTGGGCACTGTTGACACTTCCAATATTTTGGTGCTGTTCTGTTTTTTGACCTGGAAATGCTTTCATGGGTTTCACTTTGTGTTAAGTCATTGAGCTTTACGTTTGCATTTTGTACACTTCTCTGTTTAGGTGTTTAATTCAAAGTAGAACTAAACAAAGAAGTACTGAGGAAAAAAAGCAACAAGATAATGACAAAGATGCAAAGCTAAATACTCAACTTCAGTCACATGATTATTAAGGCTCAAATACTAATACTATTTCATCTGTATGGACATAACTACCCAGGAAAATATGTGTTTAATTAAAAAAAATTAAACCAGTGAACTAAAAAAAATTCAGATGTCAATCTTTTTAAATCCTTTCATTGAATTAAACAAAACAAGTTTTAAGTAAACAAATGTTAACTACTGTACACGCCATAGGACTTAATGGGGGAATGATGAAAGCATTCTTATTAAATCAGGAACAAGTAAAATACATTCTTTACCATCATTATTGTTGAACACTCATTCATTCATTCAACAAACATTTATTTAGAGTCAGCTGGTGCTAGGCACTATTCTAGGCAGCTGGGACAAATCTCTGTACAGGGCAGCTAAATATCCTGCCTTCATAAAGCTTACAGTATTAGGGGAAAACCAATAAATAGGCAAATAAATCTTAGATAGGGATAACTGCCATGGACAAAAAACAAAGCAGAGAAAGAGAGAAAGAGTGAGAGATGTAAACATTTGAAGAGAAAGAATTATCATTATTAGTAGATAGTAAAGTAATTTACTTAGAAAGCCCAAGAGCATCAGCTAAAAAGCTATTCCAAATATCAGTAAAATGATCAGGAATAATATTAATATTTAATCAATAGCCTACATATATGCAAACAGCAACTTAGAAGATAAAATTTAAAGATCCAATTATAAATTGTAAGAAAAAGGTAAAACATCAGGAATAAAATTGACAAGTAATATATTAGCTCTATATGATGATAACATTAAAATATTATAAATGAACACAAAAGAGGAGATAAAAAGGCATACTATGTTCTTAGACTATAAAATTTAAGTTCATAAATAGTTTAATACTCTAATATTTAGTGTTCTCTTTTATCCCAGTAAAAATAGTTAGACAATATTTTTGGAATTTGACAAGAAGCTTATAAAGATCATATCGAAAAACAATCAAGCAAGAATGGCCAGAGAATTCTGAAAAATAAGAGTCCTACTCATTTAAAGCACTAAAATATTCCAAGTGGAATGGGAATAGCCATTCCAGGTATTAAGACGTTGAAAAACTACATTAGTTAAAAGGGTATAGCTTGGTCCATGAATGTGTGTGTCTGTATCAATGAAAAATTAATAGACCCAACTATATAGGGGAATATAATAAACAATAAAGGAGGCATTACAAATAAGTGAGAAAAAAAAGACTAGTTTATTCAATAAATAGTGTAGAAAAAAAATACCAAGAAAACACAACTTTGTAACCATACTGCATACCTCATACTGAAGTAAATTCTAGGTGGATCAAAAATGTACTGTAGGAAAAAAAAGTCAAAACTTCTCAGGCTGGGAAAAGCCTTTTAAAATATTATACTTAAAAGAAATACATAAAAATATGTAAACCATATAAACTCAAAATTTTCTGCATAATAAAACAAAAGCATAAATCAAGTCAGATATGCAAATTCAGGAAAAATACTTGCTACTTGTATTACAATAATTTGATTTCTTTAATATATTTAATGATAGGAACCTTCAATTTTTTAGAAGTCATTTAATTTTTTAAAAATCTCCCCAAATGGGAAAAAACATAGACATTGCACAGAAAAGAAAAACAAATAGTCCTTAGATTATGAAAGGATTTTACTTTCCCTTATAGGAAAAGAAATGCAAGTTAAAATAGCAGTGTGTATGTGTGTGCTCAGTCCTGTCTGACTCTTTGCAACCCCTTGGACTGAGGCCCACCAGGTTCCTCTATCCATGGGATTCTCCAGGCAAGAATACTGGAGCAAGGTTGCCATTTCCTACACCAGGGAATCTTCCCAACCCAGGGATCAAACCTGAAACTCTTGAGTCTCCTGCATTAGCAGGCAGATTCTTTACCACTGTTCCATCTGGGAAGCCCCCCCATTCTACACTTGATCTTAACCAAAAGTCCTCAATAAGATACAGTTTTTAAAATTTATCAGAGTGAAAAACAGGAAAGTTAAGTACACACTGTATTGTATTGTCCTGTGTGTCAGAAGACAGATACCTTCATAAATTACTAGTAGGGATGTACGTTGATATATGTTCTCAAAATTTTTAAAGTGTAAATCATTTTATTCAGCATTCCACTTCTAGGTGTGTTTGCTACAGACATGCTTGCACAGAGAAAAAATGACGCCTATAAAAATAAGTAAAAAATTGTTGATAATAGCAAGATATTGGAAAGATCTTAAATGTTCATCAGTAAGAAACCAGCAAATAAATATTACAGGATGTTAAAACTGAAGTTTCCTCCAGGACATATGTGAAGTTCCAAAGACAGATTGTTATGTATTGAATTTACAAAGTGCATTAATAAAAAATTTCATCAAATCTAAAAACTTTTGTTCATCAAACAACACAATCAATATGGTGAAAAGGCAACTTACAGAAATGGAAGAAAGTATATGCAAACTATATACCGGAAAAGCAGTTAATATCCAGAATATATGAAGAACTCCTATAACTCAACCATAGAAAATCAAATAACACAACATAAAAATGGGCAAAGGACTTGAATGGACATTTCTCCAAAGACTGCATACAAATTGCCAACAACCGTGTGAAAAGATGCTCAGCATAATAATCATCAAAAAATGCAAATCAAAACCACAAGGAGCTATCTCTTCACACCCATTAGGAAAAGTAAACTAACAAGTGTTCGTCCAAATTTGTAAAAGTTGAAACTCTTGTACACTCTTGATAGGATTGTAAAATGATTGCATCGACTGTGGCAAACAACATGATGGTTCCTCAAAAAGTAAAACTAGAACTGTATGATCCAAGCAATCCCACTCCTGGACTTATAGCCAAAAGAACTGAAAGCAGGGTATCAGAGAGGTATTTGTCCACCCATCTTCACAGCAGTACTATTCACAACAGCCAAGTAATAGAAGCAAACAGCAAGGATAAACAAAATGTAGCTTATACATACAGTAGAATACTATGCATCCTTAAAAAGGAAAGAATTTCTGTCACATGCTACATGGATGAAACTTAAGGTATTATGCTGAGTGGAATAAGCACCAATATGCAAAGTCTGCATGATTTCACTTATATGAGTCATCTAAAGTAGTTGAGTTGATACATATAGAAAATAGAATGGTAGTTACCAGGTTTGGGGTCAGGAAGAAAAGGGGAGTTGTTTAATAGGTATAGACTTTCAGTTCCCCAAGATAAACAAGTTCAGGAGATCTGTTCCATAACAATGTAAATAAACACTACTGAACTCTACACTTGAAAATGACTAAGATGCTAAATTTTATGTGTTTTCTACCACAATAAAAAAAAAGTAATGACTAACACTTAATCCATCATTACTAACAAGCACTTTATATGAGTTTAATCTTTTAAACCTTACAGGAACTCCATGAGGAACATAGTGCGGTTATCTCAGTTTTACAGATGAGAAAACTGAAGTTCAGAGAGTTTAAGTAATTTCACTTATAACTGAAAAAGAAGGATGTGAATCCAACCAATTGATTTCTAGAGTCTATTTCTCAAAGAGCTAACCATGCTACTTCCTTACCAACTACTCAGAGCCAATTTCAAGACTGGTGGATGCCTCAGCCAGATCAAGCTATAAAAATAATTCAGAGAGCCCAGAAGGAAACCCACACACCTGTGATTAACTAATCTACAACAAAGAGAGCAAGAATATACAACGGAGAAAAGATAGTCTCTGTAACAAGTGGTGCTGGTAAAGCTGGACAGCTATGTGTAAAACAATGAAATGGGATAATTCCCTTACACCATATACGAAATAAACTCAAAAATGGTTTCAAGACTTAAATATAAGGCAAGACACCATAAAATTCCCATAAGAGAACATAGGCAGAACACTCTGACATAAATTGTAACAGTACTTCCTTAGATCAGTCTCCCAGGGCAAAAGAAATAAGAGCAAGAATAAACAAATGGGGCCTATTCAAACTTTGCACAGGAAAGGAAACCATCAGTAAAACAAACAAGCAAACAAAAAACAACCTCTGGAACAAGGTGGGGAGTGGGGAGGCCCGCAGGAAATATTTGTAAATGATGCAGTAAACAAGTTGATATTCAAAATATACAAACAGCTCATAAAATTCAATACCAAAAAAACAAGCAATCCAATCAAAAATTAGGCAGAATACCTTAATAGACATTTGCAAAGAAGATGTACAGAGGGCTAACAGGCACATGAAATCATATCCAATATCACTAATTATAAGAGGAACGAAAATCAAAACCATGATGAAGTATTGCTTCACACCCTCAGAGTGGATGTCATCAAAAAGTCTACAAATAATAAATGCTGGGGAGGATGTGGAGAAAAGGAAACACTCCTATACTGTTGGTGGGAATGAAAGTTGCTGCAGCCACTGTGAAGAACAGTATGGAGGTTCCATCAAAACCTAAAAACAGGATTACCATATGATCCCACTATTCCATTCCTGAGCATATAACTGGAAAAAAATAAGCAAAAAGCCTAATATGAAAAGATATATGCACCTCTGTTTGCAACACTACTTATAATAGCCAAGATGTGGAAGGAACCCAAGGAGTCATCAACAGATGATTAACTTTAGAAGACGTGGTATGTATTTTACACATATATATGTATGTATACATACATGGAATATTAGTCATGAAAGAATGAAATAATGCCATTTGCAATGATGTGGATGAAGCTTGTGGAGAATAATGTAATTAGTAAATTAGAAAATACTACATGATATCACTTATATGTGGAACCTAAAAAAATAATACAAATGAATGTTTATACAAAACAGAAACAGATTTATAGGAAACACACTTGGGTTACCAAAGGAGAGAGAAGTTGGGAAGGAACAAGTTAGTAGTATAGGATTAACAGGTATAAACTACTATACATAAAATAGATAAGCAATGAGGATTTACTGCATAGCACAGGGAATTATACCCATTATCTTATAATAACCTATAATGGAATATAATCTGCAAAGAAACAGAATCACTATGCTATATACCTGAAATGAATAATATTATAAACCAACTATACTTGAAAAAAGCACTTCAAAGTATGAAACAACAGAGGAGTTTGTGAAGAGTTTTTGGGTTTTTTTTTTTTTTTTGGAGAGAAGTGTTGCACTGATGTGAAGGTAAAAGAATGAGGGATTTCTTCTCTTTCAGCTCAAGGAAGCAACAGGTCCAAATGCAAAACTTCAGGGAGCTATCTTTTGTCTATTATGAATAATGCTGCAATGAATATTTTTTATGTGGATATATGTTTTCATTTCTCTTGGGCATATCAATAGAGACAGAAAGTAGATTAGTAGTTGCCTAGGGCTGTGGAGAAAAGGGACTGACTGCTAATGTGTTTTGTGGGGTGATTAATGTGTTCTAAAATTGTGATTTAAAAACTCTGAGAATACACGAAAATTCATTCAATTGTATACTTTAAATAAATACTATGATGTGAATTGTACCTTAATAAAGCTATTATTTTAAAAATTTAAAGAGGATGCCAAACAGTAATCAAGATAAATAATAGTTAATGTAAGATTTTTAGAAGTCAAAATTAATGCAGAACCAATCCACGTTGAACAAAATATCAAAATTTTAAAGAAAGAGTTGTTTGTTTGTGTTTAGGACGTTACATTATTGTGCAAGGGAAGAGTCATTTCTAATCAGCCTTCCTTTCAGGCCAGCACAGCCATTGTATTCTTCCCTCTAGGCATGTTGATGTGGGTTGGCAAAAGTATGCAAACACATTGGGCAAAAGCGAGGCTTTATAGGGCTTTCCTGGAGATACAGTGGTTAAGAATCTGCCTGTCAATGAACGGGACGTGGGTTGCAATCCCTGGCCTGGGAAGATTCAACATCCTATGGAGCAAATAAGCCCGTGAATCACAGCTACTGAAGCCCACAGGTTCCAGAGTCCATGCTCTACAGAAAAAGAAGCCACTGCAATGAGAAGCCTGCACACCATAACTAGAGAGTCAGGCCTGCTCGCCACAACTAGAGAAAGCCCATGCACAGCAATGAAGACCCAGCACAGCCATAAATAAATAAAAAATTTTTTAAGAGAAAGTAGAATTAAATTTTTGTTTAAGTGAGGCTTTATATATACTCATAAGGGGAAGCTTTTCACTTTCTTTCACTTGGTTCAAAATATGGGAAGATAATTTGTTAACTGTGTAGAGGGGTACACATCTTCCTTTTGCCTCAGACTCTATTGTAATTGAGTGAAGTACTAGAAAAGAGCTTTTATTGAGAACAGTGGGACAACTTGAGATATGTAGCCTGTAGAGGACCCCATGGGAGCTGAGAAGTCCACAGGATAAGAAATGGGGGTTAACCAACCACTTAATGATAAAGCCAAGAGAGGTCTGTTGTGTTGAGTAGACCACAGTCCCAAAATTGTCAGGGTAAAAGATATGACCCTCTAATGGACAAGTTATGGACATTAAAGAAGAGCCAGGTTGAGAACATCTTTAGTTTGGCCCAAGAGGGCATCTAGAAACTGGCAGAGGGTGAGGGGACCCATCACTGAATAACTATGGAGGGTGAACTACCTGGCAGGGAAATGTAAGCTGAGGCAGGATAGGAAAGACCCTGCTGAAAGAAAAAGCACATGGCCCATGTCAAGAGTGTTGTATTACATGGGACCCTGCAGGGGTCTGAAAAGCCCACCAGAAAGTCTACTTTAGACATATGCTTGGTCTAGCGGGCATGAAAAGATCTTGATAACCCAGATAACCACGATGGTGTAATCACTCACCTAGAGCCAGACATCCTAGAATGCAAAGCCAAGTGGGCATTAGGAAGTATCACTACGAACAAAGCTAGTGGAGGTGATGGAATTCCAGTTGAGCTATTTCAAATCCTAAAAGATAATGCTGTGAAAGTGCTGCATTCAATATGACAGCAAATTTGGAAAACTCAGCAGTGGCCACAGGACTGGAAAAGGTCAGTGTTCATTCCAATCCCAAAGAAAGGCAATGCCAAAGAATGCTCAAACTACCACACAATTGCACTCATCTCACAAGTAGCAAAGTAATGCTCAAAATTCTCCAAGCCAGGCTTCACCAGTACATGAACCAGGAAATGCCAGATGTTCAAGCTGGATTTAGAAAAGGCAAAGGAACCAGAGATCAAATTGCCAACATCCGTTGGATCATCAAAAAAGCAGGAGAGTTCCAGAAAAACATCTGCTTCTGCTTTATTGACTACACCAAAATCTTTGACTGTGTGGATCACAACAAACTCTGGAAAATTCTTAAAAAGATGGGAATACCAGACCACCTGACCTGCCTCCTGAGAAATCTGTACGCAGGTCATGAAGCAACGGTTAGAACTGGACATGGAACAACAGACTGGTTCCAACTCGGGAAAAGAGTATGTCAAGGCTGTATATTGTCACCCTGCTTACTTAACTTCTATGCAGAGTACATCATGAGAAATGCTGGACTGGAGGAAGCACAAGCTGGAATCAAGATTGCTGGGCGAATTATCAATAACCTCAGATATGCAGATGACACCACCCTTATGGCAGAAAGCAAAGAAGAACTAAAGAGCCTCTTGATGAAAGTGAAAGAGGAGAGTGAAAAAACTGGCTTAAAGCTCCAAATTCAGAAAACTAAGATCATGGCATCTGGTCCCATCACTTCATGGCAAATAGATGGGGAAACAGTGGAAACAGTGACAGACTTTATTTTGGGGGCTCCAAAATCACCGCAGATGGTGATTGCAGCCATGAAATTAAAAGATGCTGGCTCCTTGGAAGAAGAGCTATGACCAGCCTAGACAGCATATTAAAAAACAGAGACCTTACTTTGCCAACAAAGATCTGTCTAGTCAAAGCCATGGTTTTTCCAGTAGTCATGTATGAATATGAGAGTTAGACTATAAAGAAAGCTGAGCACCAAAGAATTGATGCTTTTGAACTGTGGTGTTGAAGAAGTCTCTTGAGAGTCTCTTGGACATCCCTTGATCAAACCAGTTCATGCTAAAGGAAATCAGTCCTGAATATTCGTTGGAAGGACTGATGCTAAAGATAAAACTCCAACACTTTGGCTACTTGATGCGAAGAAGTGACTCATTGGAAAAGACCTTGATGCTGGGAAAGATTGAAGTCAGGAGGAGAAGGGGATGATGGAGAATGAGAGGGTTGGATAGCATCGCTGACTCGATGGACATGAGGCTGAGCAGGCTTCGGGGGTTGGTAATGGACAGGGAAGCCTGATGTGTTGCAATCCATGGGGTCACAAAGAGTCAGACATGACTGAGTGACTGAACTGAACTGAGAGGGCATGAGGAAATACCGCTTGAAAGGGATCGGGCCAAATATCTTGCCCTTCCGTGTCCTCCCAGTTCTAACCCTGGAGGGCTCAAAGATTAGCAGATTTCAAGGGTCAGGGGTAGGGGTTTGGAGGAGCTCCATAAGGAAGAAGAGTTTCACATTAAAACAACCCTGTCCCTTAAGCTTGGTGTGTTATGTCAATTTTGAATTGATTATCTCTGAATTTTGACTAATCTCTAAGATGGTGCATTCTGATTTTTGAATTCAGTTTGTGTTTGGACAAAATGACTATAGGATTATACAATCTCTTAAAAGGGAGCAAAAAAGTCGTGGAGAATCTGCCCAAGCTTCCACCTTAGGGGCAGGGGAAGATTATGCCTACCGATTATATCTTGTGAGTCTCAGTGACATAATTATTCATGGATATAAAATAAAATATTATGCACAATTAAAAAGGATGCTGCAGAGGTATATGTTTGTATATGGAACTACATTCAAGATATAATAAGTTTTTAAAAAGCATAAAACTGTGTATGGTGTATGCTATCATTTTTATTTAAAGATAAAATATTTATGCATGCATTTATATGTATATATACATGCATACATGCTAGGTCACTTCAGTTGTGTCCAACTATTGGTAACACTATGGGCTGTGGCCTGTGAGGCTCCGGTGTCCATGGGATCCTCCAGGCAAGTATACTGCCCTCCTCCAGGGGATCTTCTCAACTCGGCCCAAATCCACATCTCTTACATCTCCTGCACTGACAGGCAATTCTTTACCACTAGCACCACCTGCGAAGCCCATATAAACATGTACATATTTATGTATTTTATATGCACAGAAACCATTCATTTTTGGAGATTTATACTAGAATTGGTAACAGTAATTGTCTCTAGGGAAAGGATCCATATTGATGGAAGGCAAGAGTAGGAAGAATACTTAACTTCTCACTATACACACCTTTATATATTTTCCATTTTGTACTGTGTATTGCCTATTCAAAAAATTAACGTTAATTAAAAAGAAAATAAATGATTTCAGGCTTACACATAAGGATGGCCAAATGAAATCATATTACAGAATTGACTACAAAAAAATAGTAAACACTAGACAAAAAATGTCATATATTCAAGGAAGGGGGCATAGCCTAAGGCCATTTTTTTTAAAAAGGAGGCATGGGAGGAAGTGGTTAAGACTCCATGCTTCCAATGCCAGGGGCACTGATTCTATCCTTGGTGAGGGAAACTAAGATCTCACATGCCATTCAGCGCAGCCAAAAAGTAAAAATTATTGGAAAAAAAAAGTAGCTAACAAAATAAGAAAAGGATTTTAGAAGACAGCATGATGTATCTCAGCATCAACCTCCAACCCGCTCTAACCCCACCTAAACTGCACTATTGAGGTCACTGAGGGGTTCTCTCTGGCCTTCCTGTTTTCTGAAAGGGAAAAATGAGAATTAACAGAAGGTATAGGCAGATGAGAGATGTAAATATTTCATCTGTAGCTGAAAGAAGTTAAGTGGATGACACAGTTTAGAGTTAGAGCAAAATGAGCAACCAGCTAAAACCCAGAATTAATTATGTTTATCTACCAAATCACAGGCATCATTATCCGTCAGAGAAGTAACTATCATCTTTGGCACAAAGGGTTAAGAAAGGTCAGAATACAGTGCTAAGGGATCTCATTCAATAGGAAACATACCATTAGAAGTAAGCAACTTTCCCTTTTCTTTATCCTGACTGGAGAGTAGTGGAAATGGTTCCTAAGGAGAAGGAGATGATAAAAAGCAAGTGAACAATGATGTGAAAGAAGTGAGGTCTACACTCAGAATTAAGAAACTACCTTAATTCCAAGTAAATTCTTCTTTAAGAGTGAGATATACCACCACTGCCCAAGCAGGAGCAATGAACCTTGGTAGAAAATCTTTAATATAATTTATGAAGTGATAGCAGAACCCAGATGTTCACATAATCTTGAGTTCTCCTTCTTCACTTTGCCATCTTGGTTCGAGAGAAAAAAAAAACCTAGAACACTAAATTCCTAGCTATCAACTGTTTATGAAGAGAAAGCAAACTGGTTTTAGTTAAAGTAGCAAGTTATCAAAACATTCCTTTAATTACAAGAAAACAAATACAGATCCAGACATATCTCCATGCACACGCATAATGAAAATAAATAGTAGGCAATAACACAAACATATTAGGAAGGGAGGAAAAGCATATAAAAGACCGACATTGAACCAAGACTAGAAAAAAGTATAATGCAAAAAAAGTGAATTAAGTTCTCTGCAAAGCTTTACCATGTAGAATAAACTTAAAGGAAAACAAGAACTCAAAAATGAGTTTTAAAACAGCAGAATGAAGAAAAGAGGGATTGCAAACCTAAGGAAGTAGAGAGATAAAACAATGTCATAACGAATTAATAATGTTTTAAAAGCAAGAAGGAACTGATCTGAGGTAATCATAGGAATGTAAATGAATAATAAGGAAGGTAATAAATTGGAAGGTCATGGCACAGTGGTAAAGAATCTACCTACCAATGCAAAAGATGCAGGAGACATGGATTCCGTCCCTGGGTTGGGAAGATACCCTAGACTAGGAAATGGCAACCTGCTCCAGTATTCTTGCCTGGAGAATTCCATGGAGAGTCTGGTCGGGCCCCCTACAATCCATGGGATCGCAGAGTCTGACCGGATTGAGCATGCACACATGCATAGAAGTGGAAAACGGACAAATTCCATGTAACAGAACAGTGTCTCTTAGGTTAGAAAATTCAGAGAAACATAGCAATGTACTCAAAGACATAATTTCTTTCTTTTTTTTTTTAAATTAAGGAGAATCTTTCTTTGAATTGAAGCAAACATTTAATCTGCAGATTGAAAAGTAACATATATTTTAATTAGGAAGACTCATCTCTGAGATAAATCCACAGTTAAATTACCAGTCTTCAAGAACAAAGAATTCGTCAGGCACCTGAAAAAACAGAGCAAATCTCCAACAAAGGGAAATATCCATTCTGGTCTCATATTATTCCGCAGTAATAATCAGTGACAGATGTCACTGGAAAATATCTAAGTAATTTTGGAGTAAAGGAATATAACAGTAATGTAAATGTCCAACATACACAAAGCGTACATGTATACAAGATAAACAACAGCAGTATGTAGAATAGGCAGATGTTTTCAAACATGAAAGAAGTCTGAAAATACAACACCCATGCACACCTCTTCACCAAAACCACACAAAACATAAACCAAAAAAAACAGAGGAACACATGCTACTTGTTAATGAAATCCAAGAGATGATGGAAAAATAAAGAGAAAACTCATAAAAAGTCTTGGACAAACACTGAACCAATTTAAAATATGTCTAAATTATAGAACAGGATGTAAATGTAAAAAGCCTGGCAATATATAAATAATAATACAAATAACAAGACTGAGAGGTAGGAAGAGGGGCAGAGAAGTTAATATCTTCATCTTTCTTTTTTTTAATATAAATTTATTTATTTTAATTGGAGGTTAATTACTTTACAATATTGTATTGGTTTTGCCATACATCAACATGAATCTGCCACAGGTATACACATGTTCCCCATCCTGAACCTGAACCCCCCTTCTTCCTCCCTCCCCACACCATCCCTCTGGGTCATCTTTCAAAGCAGGGAAACAGTCAATCCATCTACAAATTGAAATGGGTAGGTTTTAAAGCTATGACTCAATATTTGCATGTTTTTAGTCATCTTTTCTTAACTTTAGAGGGATCTCTTAAGAAATAATATAATTCATATTGGATACAACGTTTATTTGAAATTTAGCAGTCCATTCCAATTCATTTCTACTTCATTTGACTTCTTTCTAATTCATTACTTATTTATAAAAATAGTAAGTATCATAAAATAAAAAATAGCAAGTATTGTGTGCTAATAATTGTTAAAAGGGGATTGGGGTGATTTTTATAAAAATGCTCTTTTTACTTTTCTGCATGACTTAAACTCATTAAAATGAGTAAGTGTTACATTTACAAAATCAATGATGAAATTTTCTTTAAAAATAAACAGGAAAGATAAAAACAAGGAAACATTTCAGTTATTTTAATAAACTTATATTGAGCTCAATAGAAACAGTGTTGTAATTTAATTATTTCTCAGACTTAAGATTTTCTGTGCACTCAGATATATCTCATCTTCAAATTCCAGATAAGCACTTCCATTTGAAAATCATTTGATTCTGTAAACAGAATTTAGCATGCAGGATAAGTCCAAACACTTAAATTACTGACTTGGCTGCTAAATCAACAGTATAGATGTGATTCAGGGTTGGAGCCAGAGGAAATGATGAAGGTTTGAGAGCAGAGTTATTACATTATAATAAGAATGTTAAAAACTGCTTCTGGTTTTATGAAGTCATCTTTTGTTCTGTTCCCTCTGCTTATTCCTCCACCCATTTGAATTGGTCCTCGTTTCTTTGCGGGAAGCTCGTTTTTACAAATGCTCTCCTCACATACATAAGTATGACACATTCAGGTTAAAAACAATACTCACAGAGCATGAACTATAGAACTACATAGGCTTTTAAAATATATATATATATATATATATATTCACACAGGCTGCTTATGGTGTGTGTGCTCAGTCACTCAGTCATGTCCAATTCTTTGCAACCCTGTGGACTGTAGCCCACCAGACTCCTCTGTTCATGGGGTTTTTTTCAGGCAAGAATACTGGAGTGGGTTGTCATCTCCTTCTCCAGGAGATCTTCCTGACCGAGGAATCGAACCCATGTTTCTTGCATCTCCTGCATTGGCAGGCAGATTCTTTACCATTGCATCATCTGGGAAGCCCGTGGGCTACTTACTACATAAAAATTTCCTTCTCAGACTCCTTAGGATTTTTAGTTCATTACGTGAGTTCTCTAAAGTCAAAGTGGCTGGCACAACTTTATTTTGTCTTTGTAAATCCTAGAGAACAGATGTTACAGATACTCATTTACGATGAGAAATATTTTTTTTCACTACATGGATGTAGTAAGTAGTATAATGATCCTCCCTTAAAATGTCTATGTCCTAACCCCTCAATTGTGTAAATATATAGCAAAGGGAAATTAAGGTTGCAAATGGAATTAAGGTTGCTAATCTGAGGACCCTGAGATGGGAAGAGTATCCTGGATTATCCAAGTGGGCCCAATGTAATCATAACAGTCCTTATAAATGAAAGAAACGAAAGTCAGTATCAGAGGCATACGATGTGAGGAAGACTCCACCACTATCATTGCCTTTGAAGATGTCAAGGGGCCACCAGTCAAGGAATGTGGGCAGTCTCAAGGAACTAGACGAAACAATGAAACATATTCTTCCCCTCAGCCTCCAGAAAGCAGCCAGCCCTCCTAACAACTTGAGCAAAGCCCCCAAAGACCTGGGCTTATGACATACGAAGTTTTTGTTTTAAGCCATTGCTTGTGGTAAGTTGTTGCAGCAGCAGTAGACATCTAATCCAGTAAATAAAAGGTGAAGACACAGCACAACCTTTCTGCATGGACCATGCTTCTGAATTTCCATGGATACAGGGCAGGCTTTAGGCAAAACAAAAAGTAGCTGTCTAAAGTAACTTGTTCCCTCTCAGCATCTTACTGCTCCTTTTGGGTAACCTTGCCTAATAAAACCATAGGATTTAAAAAAATAAAAAGGGCACTGTCTGCTATATACCTATACTACACTGCCCTTCCAGGACCAGGCCATAACTCATGTTTCACTTTCTGCCCCCTACCATTCATTTCCAAGACCTAGGTGGTGGGTGAAACAGCTGCAATGAGAGAGAGTGGCATGCACAAAAAGGCTGGCTGTCTGAGCATAGAAACAAGGCAAGAGATTCATTATCCAGAAGACAGGCAGTCCAAGGAAAGAGTTCCATCTTTTGTCTTCCTGGGGAGAATATAAGAGGGACAAGGAAGCAGAGCAGAGAGGACACAAGCACAGCTGGCAAGTAAATCCTCTAGCCAAAAAAAAATGAGCAAATGCCTAGGCAGGTAAATATTCCCTGATATTAAACAGGAAGTTGAAAGGCAGGTATTGAACACCAGGACAGGGGATGAATAAGATCTGTGCATGGTCATAACAGGCAGTTAATTATATGAGAATCTAGTAATCCCCACTAGCAAAGAAAAGGGAAAACAAAGTAGGAGCTCTCTAACTAGAAAATTATGGTCAAAGTAACAGCAATAAAGTCTACAAATTGCTGGGCAATTCTTGAAACAATCTTTATAAACTGAATGTTAACACCTCAAATAATGTGATGTCTTAACCTTATTAAAGTGTTATCAATGTAAAGCTTCTTAAGTGAGGTGAAGTGAAGTGGCTCAGTCGTGTCCAACTCTTTGCGACTCCATGGACAGTAGCCTACCAGGCTCTGCTGTCCATGGGATTTTCCAGGCAAGAATACTGGAGTGGGCTGCCATTTCCTTCTCCAGGGGATCTTCCCAACCCAGGGATCGAACCCGGGTCTCCTGCATTGCAGACAGACGCTTTACCGTCTGAGCCACTAGGGAAACCCAAGCTTCTTAAGGAGGGACTGGAATAGAATGTATTCTATACTTTGGGTAGGCTGTGTCAACTAACATACTGCTGCATAATGAACCACATCAAAACTCAGTGGCTTAAAGCAGTAAGCATTTATTATTCCTCATGTGTCTATGGGTCGGCTGGGCAGTTCCTCTCTTGGCTGGCATTATTCATATAGCACCCGTGGAACCTGCAAGCAACTCTCGTGATTTTGTCTGGGAGTTGACTGGCTGTTGGCTGGCTGGGATGTCCTAGTCTGGCATACCTGGATTCTCCTCCATGTGCTCTCATGTCTGAATACACTACTCTGAGATTACTAAAATGGTAGTGTCAGGGTACCAAGGGACAGGAAAAGTGCAAGGATTCCTGAGGCCAGGGTACACAAATGTCACTACTGCCACATTCTGTTGATCAAAGCACTTCACAAAACCAGCCCAGATTCTAAGGGTATTGATAGAGACAACTTCTCTTGATGGGAGAAACTGCAGTGTCACATTATAAAGGACATATTCTTTTGCTCAAGCCTGCAGCAGAGGTTCTCAAATTTTCACAGTCATCAGAATCTTCTGGAAGGCTTCTTAAAACTTAGATTTCTAGGTCTACTTGGGTTTCTGATTCAGTAAGTCTGGAATGAGGCCCAATTATTTTGCATTTCTAATAGTTTCTCAGATGATGATGGTGATGATGTTTGTAGATCATACTTTGAGAACCACTGATCTGTAGTTGACTCCTCTCTATCAAAAAAAATTAAAATTTAACATACATGTACTTTTATTTCTGAATAAACTATTCCCTGCATAGCATGCTATTTATTATTCATGATATATTTATCTTCTAGTAAAATAAGTCAGAGAAGGCAGTGGCACCCCACTCCAGTACTCCTGCCTGGAAAATCCCATGGGCAGAGGAGCCTGGTGGGCTGCAGTCCAGGGGGTCGCTGAGGGTCAGCGACTTCACTTTCACTTTTCACATGCACTGGAGAAGAAAATGACAACCCACTCCAGTGTTCTTGCCTGGAGAATCCCAGGGACAGGGGAGCCTGGTGGGCTGCCGTCTCTTGGGTCGCACAGAGTTGGACACGACTGAAGCGACTTAGCAGCAGCAACAGCAGTAAAATAAGTAAGTGTTGGTCACTCGGTCATGTCTGAGTCTTTGTGACCCCATGGACTGTAGCCTGCCAGGCTTCTCTCGTCCATGGGATTCTCCAGGCAAGAATACTAGAGCGGGTTGCCATGTCCTCTTCCAGGGAATCTTCCTGATCCAGGGCTTGAACCTGGGTCACCTGCATTGCAAGCAGATTCATCACAGTCTGAACCACCAGGGAAGCCCAGTAAAGTAAGAAACGTTTAAAATCTAAGTCCTCTTAGAGGATTTTTTTTTTTAAGAGGATTTTGATTTTCCCTTTTTTCTGAAAAATATAATTTCCTTTTCCAGGTGGCACCCTAAACACACAATAAACTCTAGTCAATCAAAAACTATTGAAAGATATTCTTTTATCTCTCTCTTTTCCCCTCTCTACCCATTTTACTTTCCATCCTGCTTCACACAACTACAATTAGGTCAGTAACGGGAAGGTCTTGATTCAAATTAGAAAATTGTATTTTATATTTAAAATTAATTAGAAGCAAGTAACTGAATACCTTAAAAGTGTATTCATGTTTCATTTTCTTATTTAACAGATGAAGGAATAGGCTCAGAGGAGTTGAGTAACTTACATCCAAACCCTGTTTTTGTTTAGTCGCCTCTGTCTGACTGTCATAAACACACATGATCTAAAGTAAGTGCCATCTTCTCTTTTTATCTTAGATCTCCAAGTTAGGGGGGCGTGGCGGTGGGTAGGGTTGGGGGGTGCTTCCCAGGTGGCTCAGTGGTAAAGAATCTGCCTGACAATGTAGGAGACAAAGTTTCGATCCCTGGTCAGGAAGATCCCCTGGAGGAGATCACCCCAGTATTCTTGCCTAGAGAATCCCATGGACAACGAGTCTGGCCGGCTAAAGTCCATGGAGTCACAAAGAGTTGGACACAACTGAGCGACTGACCCAACAGCTGCAAGTAATTCTGGAGATCTTTTGTAAACTACAAGTCAGTTGTGACTTCCTGGCTATTAGCAAATGCTCCTTGTCTTCTATTCTTTATTTACAAGAGGTAAAGAAGTAATTACTGCATTCTTAACTATTTTTTGAGAAGACAGAGATTAGTTACATTACACTGAAGAAAGGAGACTTAGATTGTTTTATCTAGAATTATACACTGAAATAGGACTGTATCAAACAAAATAATAAAATACCCAGATTAGTCCATATCAACTATCCATGATAAATTATTAACTGATAATAAATTTATTGTGCACTTCTTTAGTCTTTTTTTTCAAAGTGCCAAAGAAAACACCTTTATCCCATTAGTCAGCATATCCACTCCTTCCATTTTTCCTTTCCTAAGAGATGTGGTTCTAGATGGAGAACTGAAAGGGAGATCAGGGAAAAGTGAACTTAGTAAAAAGTATATTTTTCAGAAAGTCTTCAAAGCTGTTGAAAATTAGAAGTATACAACTGCATGCAGTTCTTGGTAGAAATTCCTATAAATAACCTAATATTGTTTACCTTTTAAGTAATTCAAAGACTTCTCTATTTGCCTAACATAGGCTTATCCTAAGTGATGCTTGTTGATCACCAAGTATATCTCAATCATAACACACAAAGTTCATAAGTATTATTTTATTTAATATTCACAATTCTCTAATATATTAATAGATGCTATTTTTAATCTTCATTTTACAAATAAAAAGTAGGCTTTTTTAAATAAAAAATCACCCAAATTACACAGCTAGTGAGTAGTAAGTTTGGAGCTCAAATAAAATTCTGTTTGACTCAAAAACTTACCAGTATTATTATTTTGTTTTGCTATTTGTGCTTTAAAAAAAAGCAACTCTAGTAAAATTTACAGTATAAAAATGGCTTTCAATCAAATGAACACTGAACTTGTTTCAGAAAAAGAAATTTATAACAGAATGGAAGGGGAAAGATGGTTTATCCAAAGAAATTCCACCTGAGCATAACTATTACGTATTCTTGCCAGGGAAATCCCATGGACAGAGGAACCTGGGCAGGCTACAGTCCATGGGGTCACAAGAGTCAGACACGACTTAGAGGCTATACAACAATAACAACACAGTTATGAAACTGATGAGTTTAGCTAACATGTATGACCAAGTGTGTAGAACTCCAAAGCAGTCACCTTCGGAAGACATGTTCTTTTAAATCATGTCATCATTGTTGCAACACATTTTAAACCTGATCATTTGGTGTACATACCAAATTGTTTTTTACAGTAACAAAAAATGTTTATTTTCCAGTTTGTGATTGCTTACTTAATTTACTAGATTTGACTCTGAACAATTTTTTGGATATTTTCCAAAATCAGAATCAATCTTCAGAGTACATATTTGTTGATCTTTCCAGCATGCCCTAAAATTATGATTCAGATTCTGAATATAATTCCTGAAAGAGGGCATTTAAAATTGTTTTGGCTTTGTCAGTAAACTGGAGTCATCAATTAAATAAGTGTAGTCTTCCAAGGTAAGTATTCTGAATGTTGCAATATGAATACACTCCAAGGTGACTATGCCTATACGTTTAATTGAAAACAAAAGCAAAAAGGTATTTCATTATTAAAAGAAGGTGGAAAGATATCTGGATGAAATAAACGTTAAGTTCAATCTATTATAGACAGTTATGGGAATTCCTTAAAAAGAACTGTCAGTTGCAGGACTTCCTCAGATAAACGGTCCTTACAAACCCACTCGTGGTTCAATCATTTGAGCAGATCATCTCACCAGTACTAGTGACCTGGTTTGGGTGAACTCTCAGAGTAACCTTCACCTGGAATTCTTCAAAATGGCAGACATGCAGAGTCATTTGAATAATCAAGCAGATTTTTTCTATAAGCAGGAAACTACAACAACAGTAGTAGATATGTCAGCTAGCAAAGCTTCAGGCTCCAGAATACTCAGCTAAATACAGATTAAATATAGAACAGTATATTTTTTCATATAAAACAAAAGTTCCAAAGTTAGTCAAGAATCCCAATTCTTCCCATCTTTATTTTCCACCATCTTTCAGAGATTGGCCTTCAACTTATTGCCTGATAACTGCAAGGTGGTTGTTCCACCTCCAGACATCACACAATATTCAGGTAGGAAGAAGAAAGTAGGGCAAAGGGGCAAAAAAAATGTGTTGGCAGCTGTGTTGATTCCTCTTGCATCAAGAAAGCAAGTTTTCCCAGAAGCCCCCTCAGCAAATATGTAGTAACATTTAATTTTCCAGAAATACATCAAACGGCCACAACTAACTGCAAGTAAAATTGGAAAAATCAAATATTCAACTTAGCCTCTTAATTAGAATAAGACAAGGAGGAAGGAAATTGAGATTTTGTGTTCAGTTCAGTTCAGTTGCTCAGTTGTGTCCGACTCTTTGTTGACTCCATGGACTGCAGCACACAGGCCTCCCATCACCAACTCCCAGAGTTTATTCAAACTCATGTCTGTTGAGTTGGTGATGCTATCCAACCATCTCATCCTCTGTCATCCCCTTATCCTCCTGCCTTTGATCTTTCCCAGCATCAGGGTCTTTCCCAATGAGTCAGTTCTTCACATTAGGTGGCCAAAGTATTGGAGTTTCAGCTTCAGCATCAGTCCGGAAGGACTGAATGAATATTCAGGACTAATTTCCTTTAGGATGAACTGGTTGGATCTCCTTGCTGTCCAAGGGACTCTCAAGAGTCTTCTTCAACACCACAGTTCAAAAGCATCAACTCTTCAGCACTCAGCTTTCTTTATGGTCCAAATCTCACATCCATACACAACTATTGGAAAAACCATAGCTTTGACTAAACGAACCTTTGTTGGCAAGGTAACGTCTCTGTTTTTTAATATGCTGTCTAAGTTGGTCATAGCTTTTCTTCTAAGGAGCAAGCGTCTTTTAATTTCATGGCTGCAGTCACCATCTGCAGTGATTTTGGAGCCCAAGAAAAAAAAAGTCTGTCACTGTTTCCATTGTTTCCCTATCTATTTGCCATGAAGTGATGGGACCAGATGCCACGATTTTGTGTTGAATGAGCCCAATTGCAATGGGGTTTACACTTTACTAGGTGGTGTGTTTTCCATTCTTTGTATCATTAAATCATCATAATGGTAGTTTGTCCTTGCTCTTAATTTTACTAAAAGGAAAAGTGTAGTCTAGAGTGCTTCAGAGAATTGCCCAAGTCATCCAGTTTATAAGAACTGGAACTATTTCTATGTGACTCCAGAAACCCTACTACCTAACATGGGCAAAGAAATCTCAACAGCACAAAAACAATGCTTTCCTAGAGACTGAGTATTGAACTTGCTCTTAAAAAGGCAGCACGCAGGAGAAGCTTTAGATTTCTTATTGGAGTCTTACACAATCCTCTTGTTCTTTCTGGTAACAAAACTCACTGAGAGGTTCCTAAAAGGGGAGAGTCAAGGTCACTTGGGATGAACCACTGTATTCCATGAGTCACTGAAACCTCGGCATGACTCTCAATATTTACCCACTGGTGGGAGATTTGCAGATGGTAAATTACTTATTTAATACCTAGCTTATATATTTTCCAGACCTGGTTTGTGTTTATTGATGATAATCTCGTTCTTGATGTATGTCAAAGAAACTATTTTGTCCTCTATTTATCCCTGCTACATACAGCAAAGAAAATAAATCAGGCTTCTAATTGCAATAAAATAGATTTAATAAAAATAGAAAATAGAATATATTACCTTTTTCAGGTGTTAAACATGCTATAACATAGGTTATCATGGAATGGGCTAGAGAATTTTGGTAGGAGAAACACTTTTGCAGAATGGTAATTTTTTTGTTTTAACATATCTACAGTTTTTCTTTGGTCTTGATATATCCTTCTCTCCTAGAAAAAATTCAATTTACATTTAGGCATATGATTCTTGCTAATTTAGTACAACTGTGTTCCACACTAGGCTCAAGTTCTCCTCATTAATGCTGAGAGAGTTGATACGTCTTAATAATCTCCAACTGTGTTAACGTCTCCCAGGTGCAATTTCATGTTTTGCACAGTTAATACATTTAATGCATACATTTACTGGGGCTATTTTTATCACATCTTAAAATTTTAACTTGTTAAAAGACCCAGTTTCCAAATTTATTGTTCATTTCTTTAGTCTGTTTTTCAAAATGTCAAGGAAAACACCTTTATTCCATTAGTTAGCATTCCCATTCCTTCCATTTTTTCCTCTCCTAAAAGTTGTAGTTCTAGGTTGGAGGAGCAGTGCAGGAGACCAGAGAAAAATGAACTTATTCAAGTACATATATTCTAGAAGGTCTTCAAAACTGTTGAAAAGGAGTGTAGGGGGAACTTACCCAGTCACTTAATGAGCTATTCTTTGAAAAATGTCCTGGTTACCTTCAACCAGAAAAATATGCTAAAAAAGAAAAGTCCTTAGTGTCTTGCCCAACTAGGTCTTGAAGTAATGGTGAGTTTTAAGAACAAAATAAACTTTTATTCTTTATTATTACACTTATAATAATATACTACAAAAACCATTCAAGCTCTGTCTCCACTCACAACTGTTTTTATGAAGACTTATATACTATGCAAATTATTAGTAAAACAATGTAAGAGGAAATATCTTTTAAAAAAGTTTTCTATGCTCTTTAAAGAGCTGTTTACATAGAAACAGTTATTTTGTTAATTATATATAATTCATATTCTTATTCATTAAGGTTCATCTCTAAAAAGTTCTAAGAGTTGTGAAAAGTATTTGGTTAAAAAAGGGGAAAGTTTTTGTGCCCTTGAAGGTTTATAAGAACTGAAGGAACCGTAAAGTCAACACCATATCCTTTTTTTCCCCCTATGCTGAAGGTCTCTGACAAGATCTCTGCTTGCTGTCACTAAACGTGGTTTCTTATTAAAAGCAATTAAAAGCTACCACCGGTTCCTTTACCTTCCCTTTGGATCAGAAGCTCTTTGAAGAGTGGCATAAAAATCATCTTTAGTGCTCTCCCACGGCCTAGAACAATCTGCAGAACCTATTCATATACGCACAAATTTTAAGTGATAAATAAATAGCTGACATAAAAACGGAGAGATGCTTCATTAGACATAAACGTCCTGTTTTCTCTCTGCTTTCTCTTAACTGCTGTAAGGCATGAAGAAAATATAGAAGTCGATTACAGTGTCAGAGAAATGGAGCTTCATTAACTCTAATAAAAATAGATAAATATCATCCACGCGCTTCTGGAGAAGTCGCTCAGGTTGTTCGAGACATGCTCTGTAGCCACATCGACTGGACAGCATCACAGCAAGCTGGGAAATGGAAAGTTGAGTGTAAAATAACAATCTATTTGTCCATGTAGAGAAATAAAGTAGACCGTAAGGCTTTCCCATACTTGAAAAATCAGTGCTTGTGAACTGGAAAAAGTATCCGCGGATGTTTTCAACCGGGCAGTACGAAGGCGGCCAAGCAACGATTCAAGACTCTTCACAAAAGAGGGGAAAAGAGAGACGGTTTCAGGTGCTTTCTGCCTTCCGGGGGCTGCAGAGCTGGAAGGACGAAGGAGTGACTGGGAGAGGTGGCAAGCTTGATGGGAGGGGAGGGGAAGAGGCGAGGTAGAGTCGTGGAAGCCGAGACTTTCACGCGCACCTGCGAGGGCGGCGCTTCCGGACCAGGGAGCCGCGCAGAACTAGCAAACTGGACGGGGCGTCGGGCCGAGGGGTACCCCGCGGTCGGGGACCGAATCCCTGGCCCGCTCCGCGGGTCTCGGACCCGGAACTCACTCCATTACCCTGGCAGTCCCCTGCCCGGCCGATCTGGCTTTCAGTCCAGCTGCAGGGTTTCTCGGCTGCCTGCCGCGCGCGGTCAGGGCGCCGGACCCCTTCTTGCAGTCTGCTCATGGGCGGGGGCTTTTCGTGTGGGTTTTATCCCCATTTCTCCCTCTGCGCCCGGCCCCCAAGTTGGTTCCGGGAGGAAAGCGGTGCGCTGGAAACTCAGTCTCGCGCCTCCCGAAGCCGAGCGGAGGTGCTGGTGCGACTGACTGACAGTTTTAAACTATCCGCCAATTAAAGTCCCGAGAGCACGACTGCTCCCCTCTCGCCCCACCTAGCTGCCTCCCCACTTCCTCTTATGTCTGTATGTTTCGATTTTAGGATCTTCTCTTTCCTTAAGGACAAATTCGCTATCCATTATCTGTTCAGATGGAAAGGATCCGATGGTTTTCATACTTTTTTGAACGCTGACAGTAGAAAATCCCAGAGGGAGGTGGAGAAAGACGGAAGTGTGTGTGTGTGTGTGTGTGTGTGTGTGTGTGAGAAAAAGAGAGAGAGAGAGAGAGAGAGAGAGAGAGAGAGAGAGAGAGAGACCGTCTGATCTAGGGGGGAGGGCAGGGGGCTTCCTCTCCTGGAGGACCGACAGAATGATACATACTGTCATTAACAGTTTTGACCCACCCAGACCCCACCCTTCGGTTGCATCCATCACACAGTCATTACAAAGGGGCAGCGCTGTCACACTGCCTGCCCTGCTCCCGGGGCTCTCGGGCTAGCTTAATGAGGTGCACCCAGCCGGGGCTATTGTGCAGCGCGAATGAGGCAAGGACGAGACGGCAACGATCCTAGCAGCTGCTCTCTGCAGCCCCGCAGCAGTGGCCAAGCCCAGACCTCAAGTGGATGGATGCCTCTGAAAGTGTCTTCCTGAACGAACCCATCCGGCAGTAGAAGACTGTGGCGGGGCTAGTGAACTAAGACGAGGCGTTCCTGTCCTGCAGTTGAGCCGGCTGGAGGCAAGTGCAGTCACTTGGGTAATCGCGGGGATGCTGGGGGCGGGGGAGAGAGAGAGATAGTGGTGGTGATTTTAAGCCCGTCCTCTGTCTAAAGGCGGCTTGGACCAATTTCCCTTCCAACCACTCTTTACCTTTTGTTTTGTTAGCTTGGCATTTCCCACCCCACCCCCTCCCTGGTGTGGTCTGAACCTTGCATCTTGCTCTGGGGGTTGTGCATTTTAATGTAATTCTGATTGGTGAATGTTCTCTCCTTTTTGTTGTGATTACTAGAGACACTTTAGTCCTGCCTTCCCAGTTCTGCGCCCTGCACAAGCAGTTTTGAAAAATTAAGTGCAAAAAGCATGACAAAGCAATATGAGGTTGCCGTGGTAAGTGAACTTTTAAACAAAAAATTACCATTTCTTTTCGTGTGCTCGGTCTGTGGGTGGTTTGAAGGGGACTCATCACACACAAAGGGCTGGGGGCTGGGTGCTGGGAGCAGGGGGCGGTGAAACAAAAAACAGTAGTTTTAATTGTTTTCGCTTTGCTATGGTCAGTTAGTTAACATGTTCCGTGTTGATCTGTTTGATAATCTTGGGATGACAACATACGTGATGCATTTAAAGTGGGTGAGAGTTGACAGTCAGCAGGGTCGAGGTACAGGGGAGGGAGAAGGGAACTAGGTTATTGTCTGGTTTCAAAAGAGCCGTGCAGTTCTGACTTCCTGAACTCTGCACAGTAGCCGGGTCATTCCTGATCAAGATCCTAAAGAGAAAAGGAATAATGGGGTCACTGCAAGTTACTCCAACTATCTCTGTGCTCTCACCTGCACTGTTAGACCGCCCCCCTCTCTTCCTTGCACTAACTCAGGAAGCAACCTTAGAAGCCATCATTCTTAGACAAATTTTAAATGCTAAATGATGATCAAATGATGCATTTGGAAAGTTGTGTTCTTAAAAAGATTGGGTGCTGGAGCAGAGGATTGCTTGCTACCCTTCTTCCCACTTCTCCCTGCCCTCCTCCTGACTCCATTCTCTCTTTCAACTAAAATGAACAGGTTCATTTAAGGGTTTTTCCTACATCTCCTCTTCTAATACCTTTTATTAGTTTTTTTAATGAGAGGTATATTCCAGAGAAGGGTTTCTGAGTTTTGCCTCTCATTTACTTTCCTGAGGATAACTATCCAACTTAATATTTGTGGTAAACTCGAACAATTTTCAAGTTTGGTAAAGGGCTCAACTTTTCCTCTAAAAGTTCTAAATTGTTTGGCCAGCTCTCAGTAGTCCTAATTTTTTCCGTTTGTGAATCTAGTTGCCTTTTAACTTGTCAAGGGCAGGCCATGGAGATGAATGGGCTCCCCAATATTGGAATGGACTTGCACATTCTCTGATGAGGCAAGGCCATCCAAGTTTTCTCATTTGAAGGATGGGATGGAAGCAAAGGTACTCCCTTGAAAGGAATTGTTCTCATGTTTTGTTGAAACCACTTCTAACTTTGATCTTTATGTGTGTAAATATATAATTGTATGTGCTTACATTTCTCTCAAGATGTATTCTGAAATAAAGTTTTTTAAAGTTGTTATAAATGTCCTCTGATCATGAGAAACACATATAGTAACTTTTAAAACTGATTATTTTGCAATAAAGATTAATGTATTTTATTAGACTTATACTTCAATAACTTATTTTAACAACTGACTTATTTTTTGTCTCTTCTATATGAAACTAACTGTCATTTACCAGTGACTATCACAGGAAAGTGACACCTTATGGTTAACATTCAAAGTAATCACTATTTGCAATAATGATTTGCAATCCTTAAAACAGTTTTCAGTTTGAGAGTTTAAATACCAAATAACTAAAACACTTATCTGTTGGTACAAGAAGAATCAATTCAGTAAAGTTTTGACTCTCAGAAGAGTTTAGGTTAGAATATAGTATTTTATATATTTTTAAAATATATAATTAAATCCTATTGCAATTGGGAAGTTTGCTTTTCTTATGTATTGATATTCTTAGGGCACAGGTAGTCAACTAACAATGTTTTTCAGTTGTATCATTTATTTTGGACCATACTACTCAACTTTCATACCTATTTAATTTAAATATGTGGCCTGAACATATAGAAAATTAGATTGCTTTGACATTTGAACTGAAAAAAACATCTTTAATCAGATTTACTTTATCATACTCATAATCTCAAACAAGTCCTCAACTTTACTATAGTTTTTCATTTATACATTAAAATTACTATTTCAGCTAAAGATAATAATAATTATTATTATTGAAGTAAGTTGGATAGTTGAAAGTTGTCTTCTAATGATAATTATTAATAGTGTATATGATTAGCTTCCTATAAAAGTACTTAGATTGAAGCTTTATATTCTTGGCACTTTCAATTACTAATACCCTAATTCTGTGGCAATTGTAGGTTTGCAAAATATTCTTTATATGCAAATTTTTTTATATCAGAATATAATATTATAATCATTTTTTTCCTCAGTGTTCTAATTATATGTTATTGGCACATTGGAAATACAGTGGCCATATTTTGATATTTTCCCCTAAATCTTGTTCCATTAGAACAAATTTTGCAAATAACAGAAAGCTTATAGTATTCATAAGAACAAAATTTTAAGTGCTTTCAACTAAGCAATATTTCTGTTTTCTCATAGAAATATTCATTTCCCATAACATTGACTCACTTTAAGTGAATAGGTATCATAAATAAAGGAGAAACAATGGATGAGATATAGGAAGTGGGGGTGAGTGATAGCCAGGGTCATCTAATATTATATTGTAGATTTTACCTTTTATACCGTATCTTGGACATAAAATGTTCCTGTAAGCAAAAAGTAAAGGTAAAAAAGAAATGGCTGAAGTGAAACTATGATTTTAAAAATTAAAAAAATGACTTTCATTTATTATGTCTAATTAGCATTAAGCTTAGTGTGTATCTTATATCAAATACACAATGTAAAACAGTTAAGAAGTTAACTTTAATAGTTAATATTTGTTGTTTTCCTACCATGATCCAGTTAGGCATCCCATCATATATGTAAGTGCTTTACCTGTATTATCTTAGTTAATCTTCAGAATGCTCTAGGTGGTAGGTCTAAGAACTGAGTAGTTAAGTCAGACAGCTCATAAACCATGAAGTGAGGATTTGAATCTATCTGACTGTAAACGTGGGTTCAAAATCAAGCAAAATGAAAAGGAAATAATAGAAAATGTGAGCTCATTTACTAAATTTAAAGAGACCTTCCACATAAAACCCATGGTATCTCCCCAGATTCCAAGCATAGGAATGACTACCTGTTACTCTTGACACTTTCCTCAATAAAACATTTTGGAGAAAAAAAAATCTTACTGAAATATTCCTATGTCCCCAAATTGGGTTTGGATACATTTTGCCTGGTTTGGCTGGTTGTTTCTTTTTGAGGATGCTAATGGAGAATTTACTGCCTCTTCTATCCCACCCCAAAAGTTAACAAAAGAAGAGGACGATTAAATTTAATGACAAAAGTATTTTCAAATATGTGCCAATATATTAGAAATGTACACAACATACAGAAATATGTACCGACAACTTCATAAAAGGAAAGACTAAGTGAAAACCAGTTTCCCTTAAAAATAAGGGACTTAAAAATAAGTCCCTTATTTAAACTTAATTTAAATAAGCAGTGATTTTTTTTTCATTTTACCAACATAAATAAGATTAATTTTTCATTTTAAAGTATGGCAAAACCAATACAGTATTGTAAAGTAAAATAAAGTAAAAATAAAAATTTTAAAAAAATGAAAAAAAATAAAGGAATCTCAAAAAAAATAAATATTTTTTTAAAAGAAAAAAATTCAGTTACAAAAGAAATTCAGTTACAGTAACATTTGCTAAAGTAATAAAATGCTATATGACTCTATAGGTAGCAAATCATTTCATGATTTTTTGGCCATATGTTTATTTTCTAAGAGTTTAATCAATTAAGTTTTAGCCTAATTATTCAGTGAATAGGGGCCTCCATTTTTAAAACTACTTTCATTTAATGAACTAAGAGACTTAAAGATAGAAAATGATATAGAAAAATTAAGTCTCAAATGGTGCTTCATTTTATGATTGCTTTTTAAATATTATAAAATGATAGACTCTGAAATACTAGGAAAAAATCTTTTCTCTTTAAAAAGCTCTAATTGTTCATTTTTATTTATAAAATCTTTGAACCTAAGAGATTGGGGCACAGATACTGTATCTGCTCAGGTTTATTTATTTACTACCTTGGGACTGCAAAACTGAAGATGTTAAGAATTTGTCAGGAGAATCCACTCAAGCTCCCCTAAGTACTAATAAAAAATCTTTAAGTACATCATGTCATTCAACAGAAAACTGCTCAGTTTTTTCACTTTCACCTGAGAAGAAATGAAAGCACTGTAGCTGCATTTTTTTGCAGTGGATGGAGTCCTAAGTTGTTTTGTGTAGACCTTTTTCTTTAAAAAAAGAGTTGCTCTTATTAAATGCAGAGAGCAGTCATATTTAAAAGGGCATTTGAATTAGTGCTCCTCCCCTGGTAGCTCAGCTGGTAAAGAATCCATCTGCAATGAGGGAGACCTGGGTTTGATCCCTGGGTTGGGAAGATCCCCTGGAGAAGGGAAAGGCTACCCACTCCAGTATTCTGGCCTAAAGAATTCCATGGACTACTCCATGGTGTTGCAAAGAGTGGGACATGACTGAGCGACTTTCACTTCACTAAGTAAAGAACTTTTAAAATGATTTATCCACTTCGTAAGTTTGATTCTTAGAAAGCGAAATCATCCGGCCCTATCCTGTTTAAACCTATGAAAATTCCAGTTACTTTTTTAAAAGTCTAGTAATTTTGGACTTTTAAGAACAATGTTAACAGTCTAGGAGTCAGTCACATATAATTCAGTTCTGCCTCACTTTGACTTAGGAAACCATGCCTTAAAAGACACTCTTGGACTTTTACCCCTGTTCCCCAAACCTAATTCTAGTTATTGCCTTATTTTAATTAAAATTAAGGCTAGGTTGTTTAACAGCATTAATAAAATATTTGTATAATCTTTTATCTTATTATATATTTTATATGCATAATATATTTATCATAAACAATATATTTGTTATTATACATATATTTTTAAATACATGTATTATTATAAATACATATCTGCACATAATAATATATATTTATTATTGTAATCTATCCTTGATTTGGAAATTCACTTTACATTATTACTGACTAAAATCATGGAGTTTTATATATAATTTTCTTTCCCTTGAAATTCATCAAAGTACTTAAGTCTGTATGTATAAATAATAACTATACAACAAGTTATATTAGTATGAAGCAAAAGTTATTAAAGCAGTTTTTCAGTTTCAGTTTGTGAGATAATGCCACAAAACTGAATTTTGTCTAATAGTAATATTAACATTTATTATTCACTAAAAATCGAAGAGTATTTTAGGATAGGTTTGTGGCGTCTCTTGCACCTCTCCTCCATCGCTGTCCCATAACTTCAACAAAATAATAATTTCACTTGAAAAATTAGGAAAATGTGGACTCTGTTTAAATTAGAAAAAGAAATGAAAAGATCTTAAGATAGTTCCTGCATAGGTCCTGGAATCTTTAATGCTATGCATTTCAATTATTACTTTAAATTCTTTCAAACATGAAATCTTTACATTTTGTGTTCAAAGTAAAATTACATGTTATGGATTTTCAAAGCCCTTCAGAACATGAAAAATTTATAGCAAACGGTTGAATAATACTAGCTAGGTACCGCCAAACCAGACAAAGTTTGACATTTTTTTGGCTGAGAAGGCAGTATTAATGATTCTAACTTATAGAAAGAAAGACACGGAAAGCTAATGAAACCTGAAGTCACTGCCATTAAGAAGAGAGAACTCAGTTTTGTGAGTGTTTCCATTTTAAAAAAAATTACCGCTGGACACATTATATTTAATAAAATCCAAAGAATTACCCTTATCCTTTGTTAAAGATAAGGAGGATAGGACTGCCACAGGAATCTAGACTGGAATTTCTAATTTCTCAGTGCTTTAGATCACCATTAGATCACCATTTAGACTACTATTAGATTTGATGTAATGGTAGAGATTGTATTTAATATATGGTTGATCCTTATTAATCACCATAACAGTTTGATATGTCTTGGAGTATGGGAATGATAAACTTCACTTAACAAACATTATTGTTTGTTTACTAGGTTTAAGGTACAGTGCTGGAGTTCAGGAATACCCTGCTGGAAAAAGATGGCTTTGCTGTCAGGCTATATAGAAGCTGTGTAGGAGAAGGGCATGCCAGTCTCCTTATAATGCAGTGAGATAATTGTTATCAGAGATGTTTATGAAGTGCTTTTAGACAGTAGAGGAAACCATCGCCAATATGTCCACCGTTGGCTTTCCTGTGGGTATTCAGGAAGTGCTTCCCAGTGGAGGTGAAATTTTGCACACTAACTTTTTTTTCCATTAATAGTGGAACTTCAAATAACATAAAGAAAGATGAAAGTATATATATTTGCTACTGTCTACATTATGATATGTACTTATGATGAGGAAGAGCAAGTTTTCTATGTAGGATGCTGAATTTTTCAAGATTCATTAGTGTAATTTCTCAGATATACTGTTTTTGACAAATGTGCACAGCCAGGAAAGCCTTTACTCTATTGATTATGTTAGTGTTTTCTTGGTAGTAGCATAATGGATAACGCAAAGGCCTCATTTTTATTCTTCAGTGCTCTACCAAAAAAAAAGGGTATCTTGTAAAACCTTGAAAGGCACACAAAAGCAAAAGTAATTAAATAACATAAATGGTGAGATTGCCTGTGATCTGGGCTAGCATTAGAAAGGGAGGTATAAGAAAGAGGTTATTTGAGAGGAAATAATAGGGAAATGTTTTAAGATAGGAAAAAGGGTTCTGCTTCATAGCAATTGGGTATCAACTTAAGCGATTTCACTTTCCTTTTGTATTGCTTTCACATTTACAGTGGAGGAGGAAAGTACTATTAATCTCCAATTTTCCTTAATTATGATTGTTTCATTATTGATCAGACTAAAACCACCCCATTTTCTTTTTTAAACTACCAAATGGATGGGAAATCTTCTCTTCAGAGTGATTGGTACTTCCTGTGAATATCGTACTCACCGATGTCGTGACAATACTGTTTAGTCCATTCCTTCTGGGATTCTCTCTTGGCAACAATTTTTAAAAAAAATTTCCTTGTGTTCATTTTTAGGAAAATCCTCTCAACATTGTTATATGTATTATTTTATAGGAAGGAAGCATGTAAAATACTCTTGAACTCATATTACTTGTGAGTTTGAATAGCATTCAGATTAGAATGATTTCCCCAGAATTTTATAGGCTTGCCCAATCCAGCTGTATATTTTATATGCTAATGTAAATTCTATTTTTGTTCCCCTTGGGGGTTTAAGTGATTATAATTGTTGCTCTTCAAAAGCCAAACAGATGATGATTGCTGCTTCAGGAGTATACCAAAAGAAACTGGCTTTCATTAAACCTGCTCATCCACTTCATAATTATCTCCATTTTATCTAGCTAAGAAGCAGGAAAAAATGGCAAGTACAGTTCACTGAAGCCAGTTCAGTTATTTAAACATCGCTTTATTGAACTAGCAGGAGGTGTTAAAGTAGGGGGAATGTTTTCATTCTAACACCGATATGTAGCCAGTGGCCCAAGTCAAGAGTTAGTTGAACATCAAATGCCAGAGGCCACAGGAAATGAGAGGAGAGATATGTTGAGCCATTTTGAGAGGTGTCCTCTGGTGGGTACAGTAAATAGTACTGCAGTGGCAGCTATTCTGAAATAGTCTTTTTGCTTGTTCTTCTTTCTGTATGTTCAAAATGGAGTTATTATTTAGTATCCATTAGGAATACTGGGGCTCCCAGGTGGCTCAGTGGTAAAGAACCCACCAGCCAATGCAAGAGACACAGGTTCAAGCCCTGGGTTGGGAAGATACCCTGGAGAAGGAAATGGCAATCCACTCCAGTACTCTTGCCTGAAAAATCCCATCATTAGAGGAGCCTGATGGGCTACAGTCCATGGGGTCACAGAGATTTGGACCTGACTGAGCGACTAAACAACAACAAACAATTCATTAAGAAGCACCCAGAAATACACCCTAAATAAAAGGGAAATTTCCTATAAAGTGTAAAAAAAAAAAAAGGAAGTGGATATATATAAAGTCTAAAAAGATGCCAAATTCCGAGACTGGTCAATATCAAAAGTCCTTCAAGGAATCTTTATGGTCACATAAGCCTGAGACCTAACCTTGGGTCAGAAAGCAGATTTTTGTGGAGGTTGGTTTTCTTCAACTGAGAGAGTATTTCCCCTAGGTGACCCAGGGCTCTGAGTTATCTGTGCCCTAGTCCTAGGGAGAGGATGGAAGGGTAGCCTTGGAAATGTGTTGGCTTGGGACATATTTCTGACCACATACATTGCTGACTGTCCTCCTAATGGCATAAGGAGGGTCCATGAACTCTCACCCAGAGGAATAGAAAAGTGCCAAGTCAACAGCTGTTCAAGCTTCCAGCTGTGAGAAAGCAATTCTCTCTGGTTAAATGAAATATTCTGAAAGGGATCTCTCCTCTAAAATTTTAGAGAGCCATGTTTTAGAAGCCAATTGTCTAAGTCTAGACTTATGTAAAACATTACGTTCACAAACAACCAAAAGGAAGGTTTCATTTTTTTTTACAGATTTACATTTCCATGTTAATTGTTCAGCAAGTCTAAGGCAGTTTCACTTTTTTAATGCACAGGGTTATCTTCCAAGTTGATTTTGAAACTTTTGGGGAATTATATTGAAAAGAAAAAAAAAAGCTTATATAATGAATAAAAGTAAATATATTCCTGAAAGGCTTTGGATAATTTGCTAGAAAGCTATGTACATTAAAAAATAATTATTTTTCTCTCAATTCTTATGCCATAGCAATAAATATTTTTTCCAGTTTTCATATATGTAATCTTATTTTGACTTCATGACAGCCTTATAAAGTAAGAAAAGAAAATACTATAATTTCATTTTACCTTTATAGAAACATAGAGATTTAAAAATAGTTTTACAATTAGAATTTAGGGAAACCCACTTCTTGGTAAATATCTTAATCAACATTTCTTTGATCTACCAACAGCTTGGCAAAACATGATGTTGAATTATATCTAGACTGTGGAGTCATTAGTGAACCCCGAGGTGGGGTTGCAGGTAGAATGTTTCCAGATGTTTTCCCAGAGAGATCTTAGGTGAATTTTTGCATGTTTAGATCCAAGGAAAGGGTATTGGCCTGCTCTCTAGAAACTCTCTAAATTCAAAATTCTATTTGGTGGTATGGCTGTATTGGATTTTCTTGGATTCCTGTATGGAGATGTATATGTGTGCCAGGTCGCTTCAGTCATGTCCAACTCTTTGTGACTCCATGGACTGTAGCCCACCAGGCTCTTCTGTCTTTGGGATTGCCCAGGCAAGAATACTAGAGTGGGAAGCCCTCCTCCAGGGGATCTTCGCAACCCAGGGATCGAACTCACATCTCTTACATCTCCTGCATTAGTAGGCAGATTCTTTACCACTGGTACCACCTGGGAAGCCCGAATAAAGATATGCTAGAGTATAAAGAACTCTGATTGCCTACCAACAAAGAAGGCCTTAAGTCTGAGACCATATCAACTGCACCTAGAGCAGCTCTAGGCAAAAATGGTGAAAAGATGGTGAATGATTTATCTCACCTCCCTATCACCTACCCTTGATACCCCTAGGAACTGGCTATCCCTTGTTCCCCTAGGTTCTCACTGCCTCTTTACAGACCTTGCTAAAATCCAAGATCTACTAGGACAATTTCTCCTTTCAACAGGGAGGCAGTTTATAATCTAATAAACTAATCTTCACTAATGGGACGATATTAAGGAGAGTCTTGAAAGTGAAAGTAACAGTTGCTCAGTCATGTCCGACTCGACCCCATGGACAATATACAGTCCATATAATTCTCTAGGCCAGAACACTGGAGTGGGTAGCCTTTCCCTTCCCCAGGGTATCTTTCCCAACCCAGAGATCGAACCCACGTCTCGCACATTGCAGGTGGATTCTCTACCAGCTGAGCCACAAGGGAAGCCCAAGGAGAGTCTCGGTTTCAGTTAATATTTAAAAGTTGATCCCAGGGAAAATGCCCTCATTTTTGTTAAGCAATCATGGTGAGTTAACTCATTGGGTGGTCATTTCAGGCCAAAATATATCTTTCTCTGGTAGTTGCTTTTCTTAATTGTGTGCCAGTCCTAATCTGTATCACTAAGGAGATTGCTCACTTGTCTTGGAATAGGAGAGTTAGAAATGAACTCAACAGGAAAATATATCACTGGGAAAAATTTATTTGGTAGTATTGGCTTATCTGCTTAAGTGTATTAAACAGAAGCAAAAGCTACAAGAGGTAGTAAACACTAAAATATATCCATGCCAGTGGAATGACTGTAATTTCCCAGGGTTATCTCACATGTCTATTCTTTTATTATAATAACAGGAAATTATAGAAAATCATGCTTACTCTGTGACCTCACAGACATCTGAATACAAATAAAACATTTAAAATGTCTCCCAGTTAAATCTCTTTCAGCATAATCCAGAATACATATTTGTCAATTACTCCGTTCATCTACTCAACGGAGAAAGCCAATTCAAAACAGTTCAAGCGAGAGTTTAAGTCCATATTTAACTGAGCAACTGAAAAATCTGTATCTTTTTTTGCTTTAAATCAGTAGCTCATGAGAATCATCCATAGAGGTTTTTATAAACATGTATGCTTAGCCCTCACCTTGGAATAACCAAGTAGAATTACTCCTGGGATCGAGACCAGGTATCTGTACTTTGAAAGAAAAGAGCCTCCTTAAGTGGGTTGATGTATGAATGCACTTTCATCTGATCTCTCACAAGTTCTGTCATTCACTGAAGATCCACTCTGTGCCAGGCACTCTCTTAAACACTTAACAAACATTTTTTCACTTAATGCTCACAACATCCCTAAAAGGTAGCTATTATTTTAATTTTTTAATATTTATTTATTTTTCTGTGCCAGACCTTAGTTGCGGCATGTAAACTCTTAGTTGGAGCTTGTGGGATCTAGTTCCCTGACCACGGATCAAACCCAGGCCCCCTGCCACTGGATCACCAGGGAAGTCACCTATTATTTTTATACTCATTTTACTAATGAGAAAGCTGAGGCTTGGAGAGATGAGGCAACACGGCTAGAGTCATATACCACGGAGTGAGGAGAGGCAGGACCTAAATGAAGTTCTGCTTGAGTAGTTTGAACCACCACAACCCTGAAAAGGCCTTTTTAATATACAGATTGCAAATGTATGGCTGCTATTTATAGCTGTAATTTCCAACCTGGAAGCTTCCATTTTGCTGCTTTGATTACCCTAAGATTATCTGGAGCATACAGGGATTGTTTCATTTTATGGCCTTAAAAGAGAGCCACTATATTCACGTGAAAGGAGACATGGTCTAATAGGTAAGAGATACTTTAAAATTACAGGTAAAATGTTTTGCTTTCTTTGTATAAAAGTCACAGATGGCTTTGTACCTTAGTTCTTAATTCAGAAACTCAGGAGCTGCTGTAAACTACCTTTTAATTTTGTGGCTGAAAAATATTCAGAAGTAAGACAGTGTTAGAAGAGCATGATTTTCGTTCCAGATCAATTTCTTATTTTAAAAATATTTTTAAATTGTATAAAATCATTGCTGAGAAATGCAGTTTCCAGTGTGGAATATGCAATTTTAGGATATGTTCTTTCTGATTTGGGACTGACGCCATTATTTAGAATAGTGATGACTCATGTCTAGGACTGAAATCTGTTTTTCATGGGTTTATACATTTTTCCCCTTGAATTGCACCAAAAATGGTTTTTTAATTGGCTTTAACTCATGCCCAATAAATTGGACGAAAATTGATTGCCGCAGTCATGTTTGGTTTAAAATTATTCAAGACTGCACCATGAGTCAAATGAGTGCTTGAGTGAGGGCAGAGGCATTTTATGTCCTCTATTTATGACAAATAACTATTTTCCCAAAATGGTCATAATTTATGTCTAAAAGTTAATATATATTCACATTTTATAAAGCTTAAAAGACAATAACAGGTCCACATTAAAACACACACACATCATGTTAAAAAATAAAATTCTCTTGTTTTGATATTGGTTCTTAGTACTTTCTTTTTCACTTCCGTCAATACAAGTTAATTCATAGTATTCCTTTAAAAATAAATAATGCCTGCACGCAGTTCTTGTTAGGTTCGTGGTCACAATGTTAGATAAATGGGGCTGTTTGGACTGTCCTATCCTATAGAGCTGAGATAGTGAAGAGTGATTTTAGAGACGAAAACGGTATGAAAACTGAATTAACTCAGGTAACTGTCTAGGGCACTGAAATCGCAAGTCACTAAATGGCACCTGTCAGGAAGCCAGTTATTGTGCAATCTCATTATAATTCTTTACTGTATTACAGTTTTAATTTATTTATTTGCCATAGAAATATAAGGGCTTTCCTAGTTGGGAATAAAGGTTCATTTCATGAGATTCCTCAGCAATTGCAAGAAAGGATAGAATAGGGAAAAAGAAATGTTTAATTAAATGAAAGAACATTCCTTGGTCATAGGCAGTGAATGAAGAAAACCGTTGTTCCTGTGTGCAAGTCATACTGGGCGATTCTAATTGGACCAGATAGTTATATCTGATACTGTATTATCCTTAGAAACTGGTAGAGCAATTTCTGAGATTTTTTTTCATTTTGTTCTATTATCTTTATTTTTTATATACATTAAATCTTAAGATTTGTCTTTTATAAATTATTTTGTTTAAACTATAAAGCTCCAGAGCTGTTAATGTATCCTTCTCTAAATCTAAATTGTCTTTTAAGAGGTCACCAGTCCTCACGACCCCGTATCGTACAAGGCTAAAACTTGACTGGCGCTGTAGAGACTTTTTTCCTTCTCAAAACTCAAAACTACCTGTTTTTCTGATATGTGGAAAAAAAAAAAGCTCAGAATTTTTACAAGCTCAATAATGCAGAAAATGTTAAGAAAAACTAGAAGTCCAAAAAAGCAAACCAGAAGTGCAACCCCTATTACCACTAAATAGGCACTGTTTAATATTCTAGTGACCATCCTTTACATGATATTTAATACTTTCAACAATATTTCATGAAAATCTTTGTATATCATCAGTCACCAATATATACTATCCTTGTAAATTATTAACTGTTTCCTCTATGGTTATGGAGTAAACATCTGAACATTAAAATTTACAAAAGCTAAATACTTTTTTTTTTGGCCTTGTCTTGTGGCTTGTGGGATATTAATTCCCCAACCAGGGATCAAACTTGCAACCTTGACAGTGAAAACATGCATCCCTAACCACTGGACTGCCAGGGAATTCCCTGAAAAAGCTAAATAATTAAGATTTCTTCAACCCCCCTGAAATTGCCAGTGATTAGGACCTCCTAGTAAATATTATGTAATATTTCTCAAAATTTTATTGCATTTGATCTGAATTGTAGAAGCAAATCATCCAATTATCACTTTTATCTCTTTTTCATTTGTCAGCAATAGGTAGCACGGCAAGATAGGAGTATAATTATTTTCATAATAAAAAGTAGAGTTTTGTTTGTGTGGTAACTGTAATATCTATTTTCCTTATGCCTTTGTTTTCTTGCAAGTATTAAGTTCTGCTTTGTTTCTTTAGAATTACTGAATTTTATATCTGAAAAGTACCTTACAGGTCATCTACTAAATAGTGGTTTAGGACTTGGACCATTCAAATGGTCTACTGAAGGTCAAATCCCAGCTCTGTCAACTTCTAGTTGTGTGATCTTGAGCAAATTACTTAACTTCCTCAGTTACCTCATCTTTAAAATGATAGGATTATTGTGAGGGTTAAATGATTTAATGCACATAAAGCATCAGAAACTTTCCAGGTGTGTAGTGGTTGCAGAGGACACAAGAGATGGGGGTTTGATCCTTGGGTCAGGAAGATCCCCTGGAGTAGGGTGTGGCAACCTCCTTCCTTCAGAAGGAGAGTGAAGAAGCTTTTTGTCTAAAACTCCAAGGACTTCCTGGAATGAGGTGGCAAGGTCGAGGGACAGAAATGTGGAGAAGACTGATATATATAAAAGAAGGATTTGCACTGATAATAATGAAAATGTTTCAATGGCCAAAATATTTATAGCAGATGTTAGGGAAGTGATAGCGTTCTAAACAAATAATACATTTGAGCCAAAAAAAGCCCAAGAAAGCTATGAGGAAGAGAAATCAGTAATCAGAGCCAATCGTGTGGGAGCCTAATTAGCTGTGAAAGTGAAAGTGAAGTCACTCAGTCGCAAGCAACTCTATATAGAGCTTCCCTGGTGGCTCAGAGGGTAAAGCATCTGCCTCCAATGCGGGAGACCTGGGTTCGATCCCTGGGTCAGGAAGATTCCCCTGGAGAAGGAAATGGCAACCCACTCCAGTATTCTTGCCTGGAGAATCCCATGGACGGAGAAGCCTGATGGGCTACAGTCCAGAGGGTCCCAAAGAGTGGGACACGACTCAGCGACTTAACTTTCTATATATATATATATATACCTTGTATCCAGTAGTTTTATGTCAGTATTCCACTCTGCTGGCTACCTATGGTGTGAGGCCACAAAACCTAACCAACCTGGTAATTCTGTTGCTCTGCAGCCCACTTCCTTCATGACAGTTAGCCTAGTCTCCTCACTTCTCAATCTCATTTGCTCTGAACATACACAAACACACTGAACAAACATACTCACACACACACAAACATGCCCCTGCAATAAAGTAGATTTATATAAAGTTCTTTTAAAACTAAAGAGTAAAACACCATAATGCATTTCATGTTTTCCTCTTTTATAAAAACCTTGTAAAGGGGCTCAAATTTTTCTGCATCCTTTTGATATGACTAATATAGAGATGCACCTCTATTTTAGTAATAATTACATCTAGGAAATACTAGTATTCTGCAAGACAGTGCTCTTTGAGTTAAATAATAAGCCCTGACAAAAAAGAGACTTTTTTATTGTTTGCACAAGAAATCAAGAAATATCAGCAAGAAAAAAAAAGAAATTTCACAGTAAATTATGTCAAAATAATTCAAGGAAATGTCTGTTTGTTACTCAGACAACTTAAGCAGTCTGAAACACCATTCATTTATGTTATATCTTCCAACTCATGTTTACAAAAACTGACATTTCAAACAACCTATTCTCTAATTTGTCATCCTGGAATGACAGTGACCGAAGACATGAAACGTTATTTCTATTACAACAGTACTTTCAGTCTTTAAGATGCATATACCTGTGCTCAATCAGAGAAACAGCTTTTCCATTTAGTCACATCAACATGAAGGGTTAAAAGGGGTTGGTGTGAAATGGCAGTGAAGAGTAGCTCTGGCTATTCTGTGTGTGTGTGTGTGTGTGCTTTTGTTTACTCTTGGTGGTAATGATACTTTCTGGTAGAAGTCTGGCAGTCACATGGTTGGACTTGATTTTGAGGGGGTCAGTCCTATCAAATTATAAGATATATTTAGGCTATAGAGAGATGCCTATTGAAGTTTAAAGAACAGTAAGTTTGTTTTTCCATTGTAACCTATGAACTTAGACATCCAAAAGTCAAAGTGTCATTCTTTTATCAGGCCGCAAAGGTTGGTTTCCTTCTGTTCTGCTTACTCACTGAAAGTCCGCATCTGTAGCTACATCTGTGTTAATCCATGGCAAAGTAAGCCCAGGAGGGAACTGCACAACCATAAACCATACGCAAGGTTTAGTATTCTTTTGACATCCTATATTTTACAATGTCAAGTGGACATTATGGCTCCATTTTGTTTCATTCAAAACAAACTATTGTAAAAAGCATAGTCTCCTCTGCCCTTTATAGAGTCTACCTCTGTGTTCCTTTGGATATTTATTTTAATAGATTTTTCAAGCACAGACAATGTAAGAAATACAAAACTAGAGCAGAAAGTACTGTTCACCTATGTAAATGGAATAAATATAATAGCCTATAAAAATATATGTGGAGAGAGGGAATGATCCTGGGGAGAGGCAAGTGATAAAGAAGTGGAAACTGATTTCTTTCAAGGTCATAAATGACAGGTAACTTCTAAAAATCTTGCTGTAAAGGTAACAAGAATGGTAAATAAGAATGGATAATGTATGTTTATATGTATTGTGTTAGCCACTCAGCCTGACTCTTTGCGACCGCATGGAGTATAGCTCGTCAGGCTCCTCTGTTCATGGGATTCTCCAGGCAAGAACACCAGAGTGAGTTGCCATTCCCTTTGCCAGGGGATCTTCCTGACCCAGGGATCGAACCCAGGTCTCCCACAGTGCAGGCAGATTCTTTACCATCTGAGCCACCAGGGAAGCATATATATAAGATATATATATGTATATTAGACATATGTACACATACATATGTATATTATATATATATTATACACTTACATATGTACATATACATATGTATATGGTACATATATATATAATATACTTGAATAATAAAATTTCTCAGCACAAAGTGAAAATATTTTCATTTGATTAGACTGTGATAGTATATATTTGACTCCTCTTGATTTCTGAGTATTTAACTGAATTATAACCTATACTTAATGCCAAACACTAACACTGATAGCCTAACTAAAGGAACAATGGTTGCAATTAATGCCAGAGTAACGCATTGTGGAAAGAGTGGTATTCAGGAAACCTATTCTATATTCCTATTAATCTTAGAAATGTTACCTAAATTCCTCATGCCTCTGTTATGCCCTTGAAAATGAGAAATAATTTATATCCTTCCTTACCTCCTGAGTTACAATGATAAATATGTAAAAGTACATTGAGCTTTTTGTGATAAAAGTTACTATAAAAATCTAAGGTGTTTTTATTATTATATCAGTCAATGGGATCTCAGACTAAGTTCCTTTTTGAAGACCCACAACCTTTTTACAGATGAATCATGAAATTGTATTGGGAAATATATTGAAGCTACCTCACATGGGAGACAGACGATTTTATGCCTTTTGAAGCCTTTTAAACTTGGTTACAATTAGAAATGTAAGAAGCTATTTATCCTAAGATATAGCAGAAAATTAATGAGAACAAATGAAAATGTTTAAGAGACAGTATATAAACACAGGAATTCTAATTCTGGCTTCATCAAATAAATGTGCTAAGTCACCATTTTGTTCCATAATTGTAGTTAGCTTGTATGGACTACTTCCTCCATGCCAGGAAGTCTGAGTACTTCACACTTAGGGCTTCATTTAACCTTACAGTGATCCTAAATTAAACAATATCATTACCATTTTATAGATCAGAAAATCAAGGCTTAAATGAGATAAAATAACTTATCCAAGACCCCATACTAGTGGAGTCAGGTTCAGATCCAGATGTAGCTTAAGTGAAAACCCAAGCTCTTAAAATTTTCAAAACTGTAGCTCCTAATAAAGCAACATATCAGTTTCTATTTAAAGGACTAATTTTTAGATGAACCATACTATTAAAAAACTTATAAGAGATATTATATAAATATAGGCACTCAAAAGATGCTTAAAGCAAACTGAAATGGATCTTTTGTCGAAGATTCAGGAATAGTTAGAAATAGGAAATGATTATGTACCACTCATCTGACCCTCACCTGGAGATAAATGTTATATCTGGAAAGATACAATTAGTTGTCTGGTTTTTTAAATAATAAAATTAGAATCAGTTTTAAATAAAAATATTTTAACTTTTATATATTTCCAAAGCTTCCAATATTTTGCCTTTATACATCATAGAGAGACTGTTTACCTTAAAAATCTGTGATCTTATTTCCCACAGAGAAGAATTAACATGGGGAATCATTTAAAAAATAAATTTTGCACTTAAAAATTTTAAATTATTTTTTATCATTCATAATGTATTTCTATGCTTTTGTGACCAAAATTAGACAGGAGTGGTCTTTATAATAATTTCATGCTAAAACACTTTTCTGTTCAACAGTGAAATTTTTCTTTTTAAAATTACCTTTTCATTTTGAAATGTTACAATAATTTATATTTATAAAATATATTTGTCTCACATTTCAAACTTATAATGCATCTTTTAAACCTTCTGTAAAGTATCATCTTTAAAAAGCCCTACTTGTAGTGACAAAGAATAGGTTAAACAGTTCTTTGTATGCATATTTTCAATTTACTTAAGGAAAATAAAAATAAAACCCATAGCTTAAGAGACTCATTAAAGCTGGCAATTCAAATTTGTTTGACTATTTGTAACAAGCAGGGAAATGTCTCATTATCAGAAGATAATATAATATTGCCTAAAACTCTGGAATTCATTAAAAATGAATTTCTTAAAATGTGTATATAACTGTCATTATTTAAACTAATACCATAACATTATGGAAAGTGGTGTTATGGAAGGGAGAAATTGCTTAACATAAACTTAGATTTCTCTCTCATGGAACAACCCTTGCAGCACTCATTCATTTGTGTACTTGAATATTTTTAGTACCTCTTGGTGTTACAAGGCATGAAGGATTTTTGCAAAAAATGTTCAACAGAAACATGTTTGAGATTCCATGACTTATATTTATTTGCCTACTTCCCTATGAGTGATCAAATGGCAATTTCAAAGTTTAAAAGAATTGTTTTTTAATATATCTAAGTAGTTCAATAATTGGAGTCATACACTAGCATCTTAAATTTGTTCTCATCATTTTTCTTGACAAATTTATTTTCAATTCTTTCTCACCCCACTGTGATTTATGCAGCCTTTATATTGTCAATTAAATGCACTCTGACATTGATCAAAGTTTTGGGGCTAAACAAAGTAAAAACTGATTGATTTTCTAAAACTGTGTTAACTATGTCTTATCAGCTTAAGGTATCTTTTTAGAAAGGTTGCTAAAACTTAAAATATAAATGCTGCCTGGAAAATGCACTTTGTCGTCTCATACTTGCACACTCTCAAAAAAGCACACCAGTGAATTTGCAAACTATTCAACAAAATAGAGAACAAGATACAGTGCAGAGTCATCGGGGAGTCAAGACAACAAGGTCACTGGCTATATTCTGGTTCTTTTACATTTGAAACTTTTTGGCCAAACATTTATTTAAATAATGCATAGAATTTCATGTCCCATATCCATAAAAGCAGAAGTGTGTAGATGTAAAGTGTGCTGAGAGAATCAGGTGATGTCAAAAATACATATGTGGAATTTCTTGAGTTTCCCGGAAATAACCCATAGTGATTATCTGGGTAAAGGGGGTGGGGTGGATGAAAAAGAACTCTTATTCTTGTAAGCAGCTAAAGCAGATTCGTTTCTGTGGTTGACGACTTCTTTGGCTGTTCTAAAAGCCACCCTGGAATCTCTCCTGTGGCCCCATCAGTTCAACAAAAAGGTCAGGTTTACCTCCGTTTATGGTACGTACACTCCTCTGTATCTGGTTAATCTACTTTTCTTACAACAAAAGGAAAATTTTAGAGCCCATTTGGAATCTGTTTCTAAAACTGGAGTCAGAGAGCTTCCTCTGTCCTATATTCTGAAAAAGAAGAAATTCTGTTTTTTTAATCTGATTGGTTTAAATTGGCCCTTAAATCTCTTTACACAACTAAACTTCACACAACTTTATTTTGTTCTAATTGTTTCTACATCGTAACTATGATTAGGAATCATGACTAAGATGTTGTGTCCCTTTGCAACTTTTTCTTACAGCTTCCTCTCCCCAAATAATTTTTAAAACCGGTGGACTTCTCTCACCGCTCCCCTCCCCCCATTAAAAAAATAGATCCCGTTCCGGGCGCCCCCTCTCTGCCTGCCGAAAGCATTTTAATGACAGTTTACTTTAGCGGTCTATCAGCCGACTGCTGCCTCTGCCACCTGAATTTCAATTTCTTAATTTACAGCCCAGATAAAACAGAATGGAGCAGGATCTGGACTGCTCTCTACATTGGGTTGGCCTTATCAAGCGTGAAGTTTGGCGCATTGCAAACGTATTCAAGTGATTATCTGTTGAGGACCTCTCGAGCCATCTCCATCTCTGCAGCGGGCTGATAAGACAGCTGTTTCTCTCGCCGCTGTCTCCCCGGGCCTCAGTCTTCTTCTGATACAAACTCTGCCTTTGTCACCGGGCTCCGGTGCGGTCACTTGCTCTATGGGGCAAGGGTTTGATCTGAACACACGTGGGGGAAAAGTGGGAGTGTGTGAGACAGCAGAGGAGAGAGGAAATAGGAGGGGGAGAGCAAGGAGAGCGAGTTAGGGCGAGGAGGAAAGAAGGTAAGGGATCGAGGGAGGTGGGGGCAGGGCTGTGTGCCGAGCAGCGTTGATAGCTCTGATTGACTGGTTGCTCAGCCCGGCTTTATTATTTCAAATTAGACGTGCATCGCACACAAGTGGAAACATAAATCTTGAATGTAAGAAAGAGTCTCCGAGCCTCGGAAGCAGAAAAACCGCTTCTTCCCAGGTCCCGGCAAAGGGACCAGCGACAAGACTGATTGTCACCAGCTGAGACAGATGGTTTCCTTTAACTTTGCAAACTGCTATTTTTAATTACTTGTATTAATTTTGCATGAGATGTATCGACTCTAGGAGGAAGCTTAGAGAAGGCTGTTAGCACCTCTGGAAGAAATGGACACGAAGCTCTGATTTGCCCTTTCTCACCTCCCGTTTTTCTTACTTCACCCTCCCTGGTTGCCTAGATCACCCTTTGCATGCTCAGGAAAGACGTGAGTTTATCTTGCTAAAAGTTGGTCTCGAGTAAAATAGAGGAGGGAAAGAAATCTGAGGGCATTTGTAGGAGCGTTTACATAAATGATCGTTGATCCGAAGCTGCAAATAAATTTTCTGAGACACTCTGGGGCACATGAAACAGATTTTAGCCTGAATATCCGCTGGCAAATGATCTAAAGGAGAATGAACCTCATACAAATTTTGCCGAGGGGAAAAAAAAAGCGATGGTGATGGGGAGGAAGAAAAATATAGGCTGATCTTAAAATTTTACCGAGACACTACGTTACGTTTAAGTTAAAAAATTATACAATTCATGTGTCTTTAAATGTAAACAGTAACCTCAGAATTTAGGGTCAATTCTTGCTGAGGTGTTCCCTTTACAGCCTTTTCCATTAAACAGGAGTTTAAAGACAAAATTAAAGAGAAAGTAAAGGATGTCTGTGATCCTGCTCACTGCCATCTCTGGCACAGTCCCTAATGGAAAGTGTTTGCAATGTAAAGCGTTCCTTGCAAAATAGTCTCTGAGGTCACTCACCTTCTGATAGAAGGCTTTGCCCCTTTGCCAGGCGATGGAGGGAGTTGGGGGAAGAATTGGGGGAGGGGAGAGTAGACGTTTTTGTTGCGATTCCTCTGGGAATTTCGAGGATTGAAAACTCTGGAGTAAATTTAGTAGACTTTTTGATGGCTACCTGGATTTGCATTATTTTGTATGAACACAATGATGACTGGCAGGCTCACTAGGGGAAGAAGTGTCTGAAAGGAGGAGAGTGGAGTGTGCACAGCCAGTTCGGGGCACTTAACCTTCCTGGCGGTTTGTCACTATGGCCGAGTCCTAGCAAAAGCAAGCCTATTCAAAATAAACGTGTTTCTATGGATAGCAGAGACTCTTCCTTAAAGTCTGTAGACATGAAATTTCCCCCTAAATTGCAGTTTCCGTGTCTCACTGGGAGGGACAGAAAACTCTATTAAGCTTTGCAAACCTGTAGTCAGGCTGGCTCGGCTTGTCTCTGTCCATGGTGCTAATTCCCGCCTCATTCTTTTGCCCCGCTGCCATGTTCTAAATTCAAGTAGCATCAGTTTTCTCAACAACTCTCCGCCCCCCCACCCCACCCCCCGCCCTGTTTTCTAAACCGTGGAAGTAAAGTTGACATACTTCTTTAGGAAGGATGAATAAAATAGTAATCATCAAGCTATATATTTCTCACGCAGGCAGTAAACTGTCACAGTTTCAACATTATGAACCACAGACATTCGCCTCCCTCATCCCAAACAGCCCAACAAATTAACACAGACAAATATTTTCACTTATCTGACAGGATATGATGTTTGACATCACCTTAAGCCAAACATTGTAAACTCATTTAAATAGCTTAACTGCTTTATTTACTTAAAAAATGTTACAATTGTAATTTACAGTCACCTTTATCATAAAATCTTGAAAGTTTTAGAGGATACTAAAATAGAGGATAGTATTTCTCCCCAGATCTAGTATAAGGGGGTTACTTATCATTAAAAATTGCCATAATAGCTTATGAATATTCCTGTGAATGACTGTCCCTCTATAAAGATATTTTTGTAAAAGAGTCAATTGAATTCATTATTTTTTCCTGCTTTGAGAACCATTCATTTTGCAGCTTTCTCTATGTCAAACTTTTTCTCCAAGCTCTCGTGACTCCCCATACCTTTCCTTCTCTGCTGTAGTTTAAAATAATATCAAGTACTTTGAAGATATATCAGAGCTAACAAGACAGTCATAATTCAAATGCTTTTCTAATGCAAGACCAGATGCTCTGGATAATTCTTTACCCAACTATGAATGAAGAGGGATTGATTATAGGTGCTTAATGTACAATGTGATGTTTACACATGGTCTTTATTAATTGTAAGGTAGAGTATATTAATATTTCAGTCTATAACTATGAATTTCAAAGTGAAATCTATATCCAGATATCATTTGTTTTAAAGTGATTGTATTTCATTTTATTTTTAAAAGTTGGAAAAGTACAAGTTACTTATACTATCCATTTAAAAGTTTTTAAATTTAAAAACATTTGTTTTATTGAGGAAGTAAGCTAGTATTTTAAGATATTTTCAATTTCTTACGTAATTAACTCCATGTTACAGAGAAAGAAACATGTTGAAAATGACATTTTGAAAAATATTTGTTTCTCTGAAAAAAACTGAAAAAAACATATATACTGAATGAGTAGAATTTAGCATTTTGTGTTTGAATGGACAAGTTTACCATTTTTCAGGTAATTTCTTTAATGACATAACACACATGCTGGATTTTCATCACTCCATACCACACCCAGCTTTCCGTATCCACCCTCCCCCAAATCTTGGAAAAATATACTACTGTTATCTACAAAATATTTCTTGTGGATACAAACATCACAAAATAAAACAAAGTATTAGTTTCCATGGTTAGACAAAACTTATGTAATTATAAGTTAATGGTAAAGATTTTCTTCAAATTGCTGAAAATATTACATGATCAAATGCAACTCATTCAATATTAAGAGCATATTAACAAGGAGAAAAGACAATTTACTTCATTGGTAATTCTGACTAAACAGTATTATACTTTTACCCAACTGGCATTTATTATTTTATTTTTTGTACAGATCTAGGGGGGAAGGGAACATTCAAAGGAAGATGACAACAAATGGAATCTTTCAGCTGTTTATTCATACATTGATTATTGTGGAATGAGGTGGAGACTTTCTGTTTTTTTCCCTTGATTTGTTGTTCCCTCCACCCCTTGACTCACTCTCTTTCTTCAAACAGCTTTGCTTTCTTCTTCCCCTGAGTTCCATGCAGGTCTAGAGAAGAGTCTTAAGTGAAATTATGACCCCAGGCCTTGTTGTTATGTAAAATGTGTGGGGGTGGGATTACAGCATGATAATTATAAATGGTAGTTATACAGATTCAGGCCTTGTTTCCCAACTCCCAGTTATTTTTATCCAAGGATCTCAGACATATTATATGGGCTATATGGGAAATAAACAGGTCTTCTGTTTTTTGTCAGTAAGCATTTATCAGCACTCAAGGACACTTTCAAGGAACTATGATTTACTTCAACCCTGACTTTATAGTCATTTTGCCTTGTGACTATCTGTCCCTTTTCCTTCCATCCCACTCCGCCCTCCTGCTGTCTCTAAATTACCTGTGCTTCCTCTTTCCAGCATTCTCAAAGATAGTGGATAGTAATAAACAAGTAACGGAATTTCTTTTGGAAGGGAATGAGCTTCTAGAGAAGATATTACATTGTGTAAAAATTGTAAGTACTGTGTAGGAAGCTGGTGCTATTTTTCAACATTAAAAGAAGAAATTCAAGCTGGAGAAGAACCTAGGTCAAGTGGATATTGTTTCTACTTATACATCAAGTCGATCCTGAGGACTACAGTTTCACTTGGAGGATGAAATAAATACCATGCATAAAACTCAGTTTCAGCTTCCTGAATGTTATTAATATATGGAGTTTAATAAAGTAGTCTTCATCTATAAAGCAGAAGGGTTGACAGCACTTGGTCTTCTGGTTAAACTTTCTAAATCCAGATAAAGGCTCGACTGTCTTTACTGTCAGCAATACATGTGTGGTCCAAGAACTGTACCGCCAGCAAATGCAGAGGAGTGGCTTGTTCTAATTTTATATACAGCTGCTCTTTTTGAGAGTCATCATACACCTCAAAGTGAAGGACCTTAGCTCAACTCAGTACCTCTTTCCCTGGACAGGATGTTTATCCTGCACTTTTCTATTGTAATATGAAGTGATAGGTAATTCAAACCGTGCAGCTTATTTGAAAGCATTTCTGACTTCATTCTTTTCCTAAAAAGCAGCTTTTAAAAACCCAAAACAAACAGCAGCAATATGCATATATTCAACTAGAGAAACACATAAAATTGCCTACTATCTAATATAGCATACTGGAACACAAATAGAAAATGGCATGCGTGCAAGTAATGGATGTACATTCATCTCTTTCACTCAGATCAAAGACAGGGAGCTCTCAATGACTCATACATACCGGACAGAGTTTTAATGTTATAAAGAAATGTGCCACAGATGCGGCAGTGATGGCAAAGGAAATGGGTCTTTCCGAAGCAGAAAGATTTAAGAAGAAAGGAGGTCGTGCCATATCGCAAACTCTGATAGTACAGTTCCAACCCTCCCACGTTGCTCTCTCCCCATCTCTTTTTGCTTCTTGCATTTCCCTTCGCCGCCAGTGTTAAGTGTGTACCTCTCCGCACAACTTACCTTGAAACGGGACTCCATTGAGCTCTCGAGAGTGACACAAGCACCTAGCCAATCATATCGCGCGGCCTCGCTTGGGCGGACTCAATAGAACCGTCTAGGCCAATCAGGATCCTAGGGAGATGAGCAAGTTGCGTTGTGAAGCGACCTAGCGTATACTTCCGCGCGTGCTGCTTGGGATAGGAGCCTGGCAGAGCAGCTGCACACACGGCAGTGCGGAGGCAGAGAAGGGGTTGGTGATACCGTGCTATAAATCTGTGGTCCAGTCCACCTCCCTTTTAAGACGTCCTCCCTCCTTATTTCTGTTCTCAGTTAGAGATGCAGCAGCTTACTCCTGTAGCGACCTACTAAAAAGCAACAAGGAGAAAGACATCGTCTTTTTGAAAAAACGTTCTTTCGTCTCTTTCTTTGTTCCTTCGTTTGTTTTTCTTGCCCCTTTTTGTTTAGTTGAAAGGCAATAGGAGGGTAGTCTCTCCGTCTTTTTAAACTCTCTTTTTTAAGTTTCCCCTCCCCTTTCATATTTTTTTTTCGCCATTTCTTTTAGCGTTGGACTTTGGGGTCGAAAGCATTTCTTTTTATTTGCTTCTTTTAAGCCGAGCACAGTTTAGGTTTCGTGCTGTCTTAAGAGAACTATCCAGCAGCTTCTTGCTCATCCTTATTGGGAGAACTGCACCGTTACTTTAAAAACACACATACACAAAAACCTTAAGGGAGAAAGGTAAGTTTCGGTTTGGTTTCTTTAATCATTAGTTGCAGCGATGCGCTGGCAAACCCAGAAAACCTGTAAGTGAGCGGAATACAGAATAAGAAGTTAATTGCACATGTTTGTCTCATTTCAAAGCTACTGCTCTGCTTTTTAATTCTAGAGAGCTAGACTAAAAGACAGTGGACGCATGCTTGACGTATTGAATATTCGCAAATGTCAGTGGCAAAAACTTAAGTGGTAAATGTGGCCAGTGTAGAACAGGGGTATAGTGGGAGTCTAGATGTTGAGTGAGCTTCGGGATTGAGGTTGGAAGTTCATTTTTTGGGAAGAGAGGGATAACTTGGGTTTGAGGGGGGGATGCATGCCTCTACTTTGGCGAAGCAACCGAAGGACCGTAGAGGCTTTAGAACCATTAAGGGGAATCAGAAGCCTGGACTTGCAGATTAGACCAGCGAAAACCCCATACTTAATTGCATTAACCAGATAACATGTGCTGGAGAGATAGGATTGCCAGATGGAATTTAGATGCTGCACCAGGCAGCGAGTTGTAGTTGACTGAAAAAAAGTACATGCCGCCCGAGGGCTGGGGCTGGGGCTGGGCTCGGGTGGGTAGAAGCTGTCAAAACTCATCATTGCGAGGTATGCGGACTCTAAATCACGGTCGCCAATTATCGTGCTTCTGTTTTAAAAGAAGATAGCCAATTTAGGGCCGAATTCTTAAGCCTGTACCGGATATGAGATTCCCTTTGTTCAGAAAAGCGTAAATAAGATCCTTAGAGCTGTGTCTGTGGAGGGGCGGCTGCATGGAAGCCGAACTGTGCTGGGCGCTGGGAAGTGGATTCCAAGCCCTGTCCTTGGTCCTACGCGGCTGACTTCGCCTTCTGGGCAACGGGGACCCCCTTAGCTGCCGACAAGGCTCCACACAGCCACCTCAGTAGCCAACTCGGTTACAGAGCCCTCACTCACCCCCTTCCTTGCTGCGCCCCCCCCCCGCCCCGTTTTCTCGAATAGCTATTGTTAAACTGACGCCTGAAGAAAGATGGTTGGGAATGAGACGCTGGGCAGACTCTTGCTTCATTTTAACTTTTGTGGTTTGTCAGGCTTTAGGAGAAACCAGCTGGCTTTCTACTGCGAAAAAGAGAACCGAGGGTAGAGGTGGGAAAGGGGGAGGATGTTCGCACTGGAAGGGTGATCTTGGGGCGAGGAGGGTGGAGGGAGTGGTGGTGGCGCTGGCTTTGCCTAAGAGAAGTTTAAATTATTGGCACGAGGGGGTGTGGGTGAGTATGTGTGCGTGAGAGCGCCCGTGTGGTGCTTTAGAGGGAGAGGATGGGGAAAACATACAACGCCGGCTGGGGTTAATTTCTCTTTGCTCTCCTCCCCACCCACCTGGTTCGAAAAGCCAGCGCTCGGCCGGCCTCCTCTGGACTCCACTCTGCCATCTCTGGGGCAGTGGGGGTTGGGGATTGCAAGGTGGCAGTGCCTACCACGGGATCTCAGCGGCGAACAGGACTTCGTGTGGCCATTGTTGCCTAATTTATGCCCAGCACGTTGCCACATACCCACCTATTTCACGTTTGTAAAGAATTAATACGAAAGCTATACAACTGTGTGAAATTGGAGGTTGGATACATTCCCCGTTTTCCATTTTCAAGCATAGGCTAGCGAAACTGATGTCGAGGCTGGGTGTTTTCCCTCGTAATTACCAACTGCAGATCTGGCTTTATTGTGGCCCGAGTGAGAGAATAGTCAACCATTTAGAATTTACTCTTAATACCGCTGGGCTAGGATGGATGTCCCTGTACTTTCTCCACGAACAGGTTCTTTTCCCGCTCCTACTCATGTACAAACACTCCTGTTGGTTAAGATTCTAAACCTTCAGCCTTTCCCTACATTTATTATACCCATCCTCTGGATGTTGAGAGTGCGAGGGAAGTCGAGGCGATTTATTTGTTAGGCCTACAGTGCAATCTATAAAATGTAGTCTTAACATGCAGGGGGGAGGGTAAAGAGTAACCTAAGAATAACCTAAGAAAGAATAACCTAAGAAATTATTTCCCTAACAGGAAATCAGTTCCTAAAAGTCAGGGGAAAAGGTGTGAGTGTTTGGGGAATAGAAGCATAGGAAGTCTGGGGCCCATAAAATTTCCTTGGTAAAATGGCTTCTTAAATGGGACATCTGAAAGATGTATTAGAATCTGAACAAATAAGTCTGAAAAAAGAGAGACAAAATGCCGAGTGTTTAAATATCACTTTTTGGGGGATTAAAAAGTAACTATTTCTCTTAGTTATTGCTTAGTCTGCCCTACACCAGGTACTCCTGGGTTCCCCTTCCTTCTTTTAACCAAGTGATTGGCAAGCTTACTTTATAAAGCTTAACCTATTCTGGAGTTCTCCACGAAAATGCAGTGTTAGCCAAGTAGAAGCGCTTTGGAAGACTTGGGGAACTCTGTTGAGAAAGAGGACTCCCCTAACTTCAAGAAGTCAGTTTCAGGAAGTAGGGTGTCGTAAGGCAGTCTAAGAGTTTTAGGCTTGGATTGGCAAATTTGGTAGGCCCATTTTTGCCTGACGTTTGGAAACAGGCATTCTTAGCAATCCCGCCTGCCTGGGATGGAATATTATAATTGACTGTTTAGAGGGAGGTCAGAGAGACGCAGGCGCTTTGAGCCTTTTTGCCAGGAACCCGTACAAAGTCAATTAAGGTCATTTAATTGCAAATCGTAACTGGAGTGACAACAGAAATGCTGATATAGAATCAGTTAGCTCTTTCTGGTGTCCCTCGTCCGGGTCCTCCAAGTTGACGGATGGACTGTCTCCATTTCGATCATGGCTGAGACCCCCGCTTTACTGTGTCTGATTTAACTTCGCCCAAGAGGGCAATTTTGTCTCCCCTACCCTCGTCCTGGGTTAGATGAGTTTTTCCCCTCTTCTCCCCCAGCCCCGCCCATCGCGTGGGGGCGGGGAGCGCTGGCCGCCCTTAGCGGACCTTGCTGCATCAAACCCGCATCATGCCCTTGAAGCTGTAACCTCGGTCACGTTCTTGCGGCGACTCAGCCGCCCACTGCTCAGTTCCTTTCTCTTACCTCTTGCGATTACAGGTAGGTTTGACAGGTGATATTTTTAAATGTAGTTTTTTAGGGGGAAGGGTTAAAACGGAAGCTTTTGCAAAGGTTAAAAAAAAAAACAAACACGACAGGTGCTCTCGTAATTAAACGGCTGAGCAGGTGTAAAAACGTGCTTCCGCCGCGTGGCTTGGAGTCAGTTTTGACTCCCAGCCTTGGGTTTGAGGACAGGCACAGGTTTTTCCTGAGTAAAGAGATTGAGCTGGGCGTGGGGGCGGGCCAAGGAAATACAGCGATGGGACGCCCCCTCGGTGAAGAGTTAGCCATTTCGGGGCTTCGGTGGGTGGCGTTGGAAGGATGCGGCGAGAGGCAGGCGCTTATATAGTCGAGTGCAGGATTTCCTACTTTTGCGTTTGAAGCAGAGAATAGCACCCCGCACAGGTACTCGGGGCTTATTTGAACATTAGATTCCATCTAGAAAGGCAGAGAAGGGCAGCGCCGGCAAGCCTATAGTTTTTCGCGGAGGGACCGGACCCTTCCGCTGTGAAGTAGGCAAAAAGCGCTTTAGCTTTGCTTGCAAGATATGAGTATATGTATGTATATATACTTGATACACATACTATATCAAAGTACCCCTCGCGCAAATCGCTCTGGTTGCCGGTAGCGTCCGGAGCCTCGGGGTTTGCAAACTTGCACCTGGTATTTGACGCTTCTGGGTGCGCGACGCTTTCCGCGCTTCCCCGGGGAACCTGGTCAGGGAGCCTGCTCGGAATCGGAAGCCGGGAGAGAAGGACGGGAGCGGCTGCAGTCAGACGTCTGCTCCCAGGCACCGACCCTCGGGGCGGCAGGGCAGGGCACGCGCCGGCGGCAGCAGCCGCGGCGCCGCGAACTCGCCGCCGGCCCCGCCTCCTGGCGCTCTTCCAAGCAAGCCCCTCCTCCCCGCCCCGCTACAAACGGCGGGACCGCGGCGCCCGGGCGTCACTGAGGCAGCTGCCGGCCGGTTGAGGAGGCCGGTCGCCAGCGCGCGCGGGTGGGGCGTGGGTTCCGCCGGGTTCCAGTCCGCCTTCCCGCCACCGTCAGAACTGGGGACGCCGCCGCCGCCACCACCGCCTCTCCGCGGAGCCCGCCCGGAGCGAATCCTCCGCGGCTGTGTGACGGCCGGCGGCGCGAGCAGTAGTAGCTGCAGCGCCGAGTCGCAGCAGGCAAGTGCAGGGGGGCGTGGGGTGGGGGCGGGCACGCCTCGCCGGGCCGTGAGTCGGTTTCGGACGCCGAGGCTGAGGGCGGTGCGCGCCGCCGCGGCGCTGGGCTGCGGAGTCCGGCCTCGCCTCGGCGGGAGCCCTCGTCCGGGCTCAGGGCGGGAACGCTGGTGGGGGCGGCGGAGGTGGTGCACGGGAAGTTCCTCGAGCTCGGCCCCTGGCGGCGGGAGTCGAGGGAATTGGGCGCCTCCGGAGGTGGCACCGCCCCTCTTGTGGGCACGGGCTGGTTGGGGGCGGCGGGAGCCGAGCGGGACCAGTCGCGCCCGGCAGCGTGCACGGGCGTGGACGTGCCCGGGTACGGCCGCGAGTAGCGCGAGAAGCACTGCGCCGAGACGCAGGTGAGTGTATTGGAGGGAAAGTGGGGGAGGGGGCTTTTCTAGAAAAAGGGCAGGATTCCTGTGGTGGACTGGCACCTCCGCCTCGTGGGAGGTGGCGTGCACTGGCTACCCCAGCCGGGTGATATCAGGTCGTGTGCCCCGTGGTCCGGCGCCCCAGCGCGCGTGGTCCCCGGCGCTCGCGGGGCGTCTCGAGACTTGCCGCGGTCGCGCAGAGTGCGGAGGTTTGGGACCGTGGGCGCCCGGGGCAGAGCGGAGAGGCTCCTCGGGCCGCTCTCCTCCCTGGCGCCGCGTCAGGTGAGGTCGGGTGCAGTCGCGGGAGGTCGCAGCTCGAGGTCGCACCCGGGTTTGCTCGCGAGCGGTGCGCTGGGCGGGAACCGCGGGTCGGGTCGGGCGGCCGGGTGAGGCAAGCTCCTGGCTTTGGCTCGCGGCGGCAGCTGCCTCTTGCTCTGCCAGCTGCGCCCCGGGGCACGGACGTGTGAGCGTGCCCTGGTGAGACCGGTAGAGTCTCGGGCGGACCTGCCTCGGTTCACCAGCAGGTGCTCCTCCAGTGGTCGTGACAGTGACCAGCAACAGCCTTCCACGGCGTTTCCTTAAAAGCCGACTTGTTATCCTAGAGGGCTGGAGCGCAGAATCCTGCCTCTAGATGTGAGCCACAAGCACGGAGTCGTAGTTGTCCAGTTGGTCATTTAAATAGTGTGCATTTTAAAAGATCGTCTTTACGATAAACATTTTTATCTCTTCTCTATGTTTTCTAAAAATGTACAGAGACGAGGGTTTCTTATCGGCTCTCTACTCTTCCTTTTTTTTCCTTCCCAAAGGATGGCGTTTAACAATGCCAAACGAAATATGTCCGGCAAGGACAAAGAGCTTTTAAAAACTTAATATTTCGGTGGACCTACTCATAATAATTCTTTCTTCGTAAAAATGTAGCTTAGTCCCGAACTTACAGCAAATAAGTCCATTTAGGAACACTCCTAATACCAGTTGGGGTGTAATTTCCCCACCCCCTTAAGTAAAATCGGTTTGTTTGAAATACTGTTCAGTTGCCCTTGAAGACAACATTGTCCAGAATCGTTTCCCCCAGAGTCGTTTGAATTTTTCATTTGTGCTAAGGTCGCTCTTTTTTGCGGAAGCTGATCTGGAGTCTCCATTTTGGTGAGCGGGCGGAAAAGGTTTCCTGGATCTACTTTCTCATCTGGACCTTTGGCTCTAGAAATGCGAGACGGACTTGCTGGAGGAACTGCAAGGTTACTGCGTTTGTTTTTGAGCTGTTCCTTGTAATAGGTTTGTAGGAATATTGATGTAACACTTTTTAGAGGGCGGCGGGGGGGACGTACATACTTGGAGAAAGTTATCTTGGAAATGGAGGTAGAGCAAGAGGGGGGCAAGAGGGTTCTGGAAAATCAGATTTTGAAGGAACACATTACATTTAATTTTCTATGCTTCCTTTACTTTTCCTTCTTGAGAGAACATTTGTGTGTCTCTGTGCTCAAAACTGGCCCCTTAATGCCCTTTTGGGTAACTTTGTGCTGCCACCTTTAGGGGAATAAGGTTTTTTTGTTTTCTCTTCAAAGACGAGTCAGTCGTAGGCGTTTAAGGCGTCCTTTCTCCCTGTTTTTAGGTATTTCCTTCTCTGTATCTTGTTTACTCTTAGAAATTATGTCGGGTCATCTATCTAAGCTTCACACAGTCTTTCTCCATGATTCAAGAGAATTTTAGTTTTAGGATATTCTCCTAGAATTGACCAGGTACCCCAAATTGGTCAATGTCCATCAGGCCTATTATTTCCTACCGAACTTAGTTTTCCTTTTCTAGGTTCAGGGTGTGTTAGTAGTTAGAGTCCCTTTTTTGGTTTTGGTTTTTTGGTTGGTTGGTTCTGGTTAATGCTTCTTTACCAGAGAAGCAAGATACTTCTGTCTGGTTGGGCGCTTTTAGGTAAGACCCAGCTCCCAGCCAGTTACTGGAGAACAATGCTCTTAAGTGGCATTTCTGCTTTCTCATTTCTTAATCCAGCTTTTGGTTCTTTGTGTATAGACATGTTCCTGGCTGGATGCTTTTTGCCCCTTTCAGCCTTTCTAGCTTTCTGTGCTTTTCATGTTAATGTGATTTTTAAAAAAATACTGCTTTACCTCCTCAAACGTCTTTTCTCTTCTAGAAGGAAGGTGCACCATTCTCTCTAAGGACACAACAGAGCCATCCAGAATACCCCAGCTTCTAGGCTAGGGTCAACCTTTTCCTCTTTACTTGATTGGAGAGAAATCTTTCTAAAAAGTGTAATGCCTTTTAGGCCTCAGCATGGTGCAAGAGCACTCCAGTGGCAAAACACTCTTTCATGTTCTTTGTCCCGGAAGGCCTAAATACTCTGAAACAGCATCTTACCAAGACTGACTTTTCCCTCACCTCTTTGATGGTTTGGGCTGTCTTGTAGGGTCAGTTCTTTGTCTCTTACTTGAAATTAAATCTACCACATTATCACATTCTTACTGCCACCTTTCTTGCTGATCATGTTTACTTGGAAGTAAGGAATGTTGGAGATACACAGTATTTAGCCTGGCCAGGTTAATTGTTTTGGTGGTGTGGAGCCTGGATGGTGTGCCACCCTGTGGAAAACCTGCCCTATCGGTTTCTGATTATTTGGAAAATCAGCTGAACAGGCCAATAATCATAGTAAGCTACCACATCAAAACGATGATGATGATGATGGTGTTTTCTTGAGCGTTAGTAGTTGGTTGGAGGCAGGGCCACTGAATGGGCCCAAGACATAGGCTGAAAGGGGCCAGGCCTGCCTCTTGAAATTCTTGATTTTGAACAAGGGGACCAGTACTTCATTTTGTTCTGGGTCCCACAGAGTATGTCCGGCTTAGAGGCTGTCTCAATTGTTAATATTTAGCTGCTAGCTTTGCTGCTTTGTGTTATAGAAGTGTTGGAAATCTAAGGCTTTATGCAGTGGTGATGCCACACCCAACTCTTGAATTAACTCTGTGGAGGACATTAGATGCATAGAATGTTTACTTGCTTTGGCCAGTTTCCTTCTACAGATGTGGAAGTCTTCACTGGTTCTGGTTACTTCCAGAACCCACATGTGCACTCTGATGCCAAATCCATTGTTTTGTTTCTAATTTGGAAAGAACATTTATCATCTATTTATTTGATTCTAGATACTGGTTGGTTTGCAATGCTTGTTGATTTTTCTTTGATTTTAAGTGCTAAGTATCAACAGAAGGCACTTAAGCTTAAAGGCAGTAATTTGTTTTAAGGCTTTTTTGTATTAAAAGATATGCTTTTTTTATGGTTTGAATAGAACCGGTAACTTGAAGTCTGAACTAAAAATAGGAATTAGTGTAGAGTAAAATCTTACAGGGGTTTTATGGTATATTTGAGAAAATTTTCACTAACAAGAAATGAACAGATTTGACTTTTAGCATTCATCATATATATCATGACTTTAATTTTAGTAAGGTCACAGGAAATTTTGTTTCTCCCCTAAGGAAAGATGACTTTCTATATCAGTAGCCTTGTTTGTAATCCACTGTATAAAACAAAACAAAAGGCGACTTCTCTGTAACACTGCGCTAGGTGCATCTCATAGCCCTTTTACCAGCTAATACAAATGCCAAGTTTCCAGAGATTAGTCTATGTAAAAATACCTGTTTTTGGGTAAAGATGTTATTTATTTTCTCAGCGCTTTGCGTTAGATTTTGAATACATCAATTTCATTAATATTCTTAGCTGTATATTTCCCTTTACAGGGTTGCTCAGTAGTTTTGTGTGATGACAGATAAGGATTTTCCTTGTCAGCAGCCTTTACGCAGAAGAAGAAAGGTGCTTTGGCAAGGAGTGGAATAAGTAAAATAACGGAGAAGGTCATAGGAATAGGTGGGCTGGGGTTGAAATCGAACCAATTTGGAGGTTGCCTTATTAATTGCAAGTAATTGTGTGTTTTTTTTTTCTTTTTAATAAACTTGCACTTTCCTACTATTTGTCTTCATTACTGATTTCATTATATCAGTTTCTGACTGAAAATGAGTAGCAAATAAGGTTTGTAGTCAAGACCCTCTTTCCTGCTTTTAGAAATTATTTGAAAAACAATGAATGCTTTTTCTCAATAGATTTATTTATCCTGAGACAGTTGTAGTAAAATGTTAGGTTTTTTTTTTTTTTTAAATCATGAAGGTTTTGTTTTAGCATCAGTTAAGTTTCAGACTATTTGGTTGAGGTATCTGTATGTTTTTTCTTTCTCTAATAGTGGTAGATTTATACCAGCTTTTTTCCTTGACTTAAATAAGGAGTCTGTCTCATAAAAAGGAAATTTATATCTTACATGACTAGTGTTTCTTTTTCCCCAGAATTTTTGTTGTTGTGGGCTGTTGATTACTGGAGATTATTTCAGCAGCTTTAAAGACCATTAATGGAATATCACAAAAATCCTTATTTTCATATATATCAGACTGATTAACTGTTCTTTCAGGATGGATTTTCATTTTATTTTGTTTTGCTTTTAGTTAGCAGTGGTTAGATTCACTTCAATTCAAGCTCAGTACTCCGTTTGACTTGGAGAATGTGGGCAATGGTTGCTTCAGAATTCTCAGCTTTCCTATGTTTCCTTATTATGGAGTCACTGTAAAATTGAAATTTCTTGTCAAGATTGAGGAGTTTTGAAACTCTCTGAGAATCTGAAGAAAGCTGTGGGCCTTCTTTCGCTGGAGAAATTCATATCTACAGAAATTTCCATACAGTTTTTGCCATCTTGCCCTCTGGAATAAAGACTATTAAAGCTCTATTTGGGAAACGGGACTTTGAGAATTGGCGTTGTCTTGTATTGGTGAGAACAGGAAGAAGTCACTCAGCTCTGTTCTTGTGTGCCGTCGTGTTAGCGGTGTGGGCCTTCAGCTTTCATCCAAGACAGACTCTAAGCTCCCTTGTCTCCTCACAGTTTGTTTCAAGATCCATTCTGATTTTGTAAACAAACATTATACTTGCAAGGTGGTCTTGTGAGCACAGTGCTGCCAGTTTGACCACTAAGTTGTCTTGCTTGAGTAGGTTTTGCCACGTCGGTTGAAATTCTTCATTTAGCAGAGCCCGGTGGACAATATGAGGCTGGAATTTGAAGTTTCCGTTGTCTGATTTTGACTCAGTTACCTGTGTCCTTGGTTTCTTAACCTTTGAGTATAAAACCTCAACCCTCCACATCTCTGTGATGGCGAGAAGATGAGCGTATCAAAGTATAAGGTTTCCGGCAGTGGAATGACAATGTTTCCTGAATTGGAAAGGTGGTATAGGTCGACCTCATAGATCTATATTTTATCTATTTGACTTTCAGTGTATTTTATGAACCATTGTTTTTAGAACATACCATCCTTATAGCATACTGTCGTATAATGTATATTTCTGCCATGGAGAAAGAAAATTCCCAGACTGTATGGAGGTTTTGGGAAAATTATGTCTTTGAACATTTCAATATGGAAATAGATATAAATATATCAGTGGAATTTGGAAGGGAAGTTTAAAATGTATTTTTTTCTTGAAAATATAAATAAAGTTAAGAGATTACATGTGAAATTATGAGAATTTAGCCAGCTGACATTCCGGGAATATAAATGTCTCAATTTAAATTTTCCATCTTTTTTTCAATGAGAAATCAAAATCTAAAATTTAAGCATTTACATTAAAATAATCAGTCCATATTTTCTTGATTTGAATTTTAATCTCTTATCAAGGATCTATTCCTATACATCAAAAAAAGAATGAAATTTACACAGAAATAACATTTTTTTCCTGTGTTTGTTTTAATACCCTCTCACACGCCCAGTGAAAAGTCATTGATGAATGCCCTGTCAAGTAAGTTATTGGAAATTGCTCACCTGTTCAGTTTTTAAAGGATGTTTAACACTTTTTTTTATCCTTTAGGCATCATTTGTGTATATCAGAAATAAAAGAAGTATGCCTCAAAGCAAATAAATCACAGTGTATTTGAAAATAGATTCACCAGATTGAGTAAAGTGGGGAAAATATTTCTGGAGCTGATTTTATTTGGTCTTGAATTTTCCTCCGAGCTGCTTTTCAGAAGTGAGCTTTTTCTGTTTCTCCATTGCTGCTGCTCTGCTGGAGGTACCTCTGGTGACGTGAGGATCACCCACCTTTATTGCAGAGCTATCTAGAATGTTTTAAATATACAAAGTTTATTATAGAGTGAGCAAGTTTCTATAATCTCTTCCAAGGTAAGGCCTATTTCTGTATGGGTTTACTCAACACCACTTTGTCTCCCCTAGGTCTACTTACTGGTGCCTGGCTTATTTTGTTTAAACCCTTTGGGTCCTTTCTGGCCTATGAGTGTGAATGACTCATGGACTTTCCCCAAATACCAGGACACCAGTGCTTTAGGCGTTTATCCTTTCCTTGTCTTTGTTTCTGCAGAGAACTTGAACCACCCACAGCCTTCCTCTCCTCTGTGACACCTCTGCGCTGGCCCTTAGTCACCTGTCTGTGCTGCTGAGCCCCGTGCCAGCTCTACTAGCCTGGCAGTCCTGGGTCAGGCGTAACCTACTCACTTGCCCTTTTCTTATTTGGCTTGCACTTTTGCATTGGCCCTTAAACATTTTGTTGCATTTTGCTCACTGAAGACTACCTTCTGTGACCAAGACAGTTGTTATTACAAAACAAAAAGGGAGAAATGGATATCAACAGACAAGTGAATTCAGCCCCTGATTCCAAATGGTGGCCTATGGGTTACATATTCTGAAGTTTTTATTTGGCCTAAATTACGTTATTAGAAAAGTAGTGGGTTGTTGGTTTAGGCTTTGGGAAATATCAAATAGAGATCTAGAGCCCTATTGTGTTGTCTCAGAAATGTGTGAAGATGGAGCAACACTGAGCCCATATTTGTTAACTGCACCCTTTATGTGGAACCTGGTTTATTTCATTTCAAAATAAATTGCTGTCTGGCCTTCATGAGTATTTGAGCCTGTGAGTCTAATGTTACAATTCCTAAAGTCATGGGAATTAAAAAGTTTATTCAAATATCTAGGTAAAGGCAGTAGTTCTAAAGACTTTAGTTCTTTTGATTTTCTTTGTGTTTGCAAGTAATATTTGAATTATGTTAGGTTGTTCCTTACAAATATACATCTTGAAGTCTTTATTTTAGGTAGAGAAGTCTTGTCTTTGATCTCCTTTTCCTTAATGCCTCCTCCTCCCTTTATATGTGCTTCCATCAGTTTATCTTACCTTTTCTCCCCTCCCACTCTGGAATTTTAGACCTGCCCCTTTGGGAGCAAAGATTTCTTTCTGCCTATTGCCTGCTTATATTTGTTCAGATGCTTCCAGGTCAGCAGAAGTTACTTGGTGCTGTGAAAACTAATAGGATGTTCCCAACTGTTTAAAAGAGGCCGGTGGCCCACCTGCTAATCTCAGTGCTGATGCTGTCAGCTTAGAAAAGACATTCTCCCCTCAGAATCCTGTGAAGAAGAGCTGATACGAGAGGTTACCAGGTGTGAGGTTTATATGTGGTGTTTTTCTCTTCTCTTCCCGCCCCCCCCCCCCTTTTTTTTCCGGTCTTCAGCCTTTTCTCCTCTCTAGAAACAGCAGGGCAGCTCTGCAGAGCTTTCTCCCACGTGTGCAGTAGAGCAAATTGATGCGCCAGCAGAAGTAGAAAGAGGCTCCACATGTCATGTTTGGACCAATGCTGTAATTTTTATTTTACAATAAGGAAGGTGGATATTATTAATCTACTCTAGAGCATAATAGCACAATTTAAATAGCAGAGAGCAACTTTGGTGTGTGTTAATGTCTAGTGAGATGAATACAGATGAATGCTAAGTAGGCAGAAAATGTCAGTGTAGAGCTTTCCTTTTGGTGACTTTAAGCACTTACATTTCTAGTTAACTTTTTGTTCAGCCCAGCACATAGATATGAAGATCTATTTTATAAGCCAGCATTAATGTGGCTTCTGAGGACAGAACAATTATAAAGCCCTGCTCTCCCGGCAGCCTCTTGAGCTGGGCCAGTCGTAACGAGGAATTCCGTATTGAACTTCTTTGCAAAACCCTTCAGAATAATAGGAGCTTAATGCTGGCAGTTTTAAAAATTGGTGCAGTCTTTAGCCCAGCCAGATTTTTTTTTTGGTAACTTGGAGTGCGAGTAAAAGTGTGTGCCTAATTTGAGAAAGCAACTAATCTTGAATTAACTCTGTGTATAGTTTAAAAAATACTGTAGGTCTATTCTGAACTTATTTTACAGAGGCACTTAAAAATAACTCTTGATACCAAGAGTATCTTCTTGGTGTCATCTTCCATGATTATATTATTCTTTTAGATGGATATGTTGCTTATTTTGACATGCCCTGGAGTATTTGGTGGAGGGGCTTCCAGGGTGTCTTTCTTGTTGGGGGAATTGAGAATTTTTTTCTTTTTTAAATCGTATTTTACCTTCCTAAAGGTTGAGAATCATTGTCATGGAGCTTCTGCTATGCTGTTAGAAAAGCTTTGGTTTTGGTGGGCCGGTGGGCTAGTCTACCTTGGAGACAACACTTATTCCAATTCATCTGAAGTCTTTTCTTCCAGTTTTATTAAAGGATCTTAAGAAATGTCTTCAATGTCTTTTCGTATTGGAACTATGTTCAAAAGCCATGAAGTTTGTGTAATACTTAATGTTTCATCACACATCAATCCTGAGTGCCTAGGTACTGAGAGAGCTTTAGAGGAATTTGTAAAGTATCCCTATTTTCATTCCTTGGTCTGTCTGCTTAAGGAGATGAGGCAGAAAAAATAACTTAAAAGATGTCACAGGCTTCTCCCTCCAACTTTAATAGTCTTTTGAGGACTTGAGAAAAGGGACGTACCTCTGTAGTCTGGGTATTAAGGACCTGGCCAGGATATTGCATATTGTTTTGGGGAGAGGGTGTGTGGTTTTCTTGCTCTCCATTGTTCTGCATGTATATTATATTTGCTTAGTTTTTGTCTTTCCTCCTCCTCAGTCTGTCCCTCCTCTCCTCCCGTGTCATTGTTGTTCCTTTTGAGTCTGTCTGTTGTGGTATGAATAATTATTTCCTGGTTTGCCAGGAGTCCAGCCACAGGTAAAGAATGTCTATGCAGTGCAGAACCTGCCAAGTGTAAGCTGTGGCTGAAGAGAGACACCACTGCGACTGTCTTAATTCTGCCATTGTCCAACAAAGCTTGGAAACATATGTGTGTGTGTGGAAACACTTGAAGTCCCCCTGGTTTCTCCCCCATGCTTTTATTCTCTTGCTAACATGCTGTGTCAGGAGCTTCCTCCATGTATAATATTTGTTTTTCAAAACAGGAAAAAGTCATGAGGATGATACGGCTTCTTTGACTCCTTCCCTGTTAGTGTAGTTGCAGTAGCAGTGAGTGAGTGACAGGCCGGAACCTGGGATGCTTTTCAGAGCACTAATCTCTGCCTTCTCTATGAGTCTTCCTCATGCTGAAATCACGTCTCCCAAGACCAAGTGTCCTTAAGGCTGCTGAGGTAGCTTTCTGATGCCAGTTCTGGGTATTCTCAGCTCTGCTTGTTGCGTTTCTCCTTCAGTGGCATTTGCATTATTTTTCTTACTTCTGAAAGGTGACTGGACAGCCTGTATGCTGCTTCATCTCCTTGTTTTGCTGGAGAAGCTCATTCCTTCAGGTGGAACTGGCTCTTCGGAAATACGTATTTTTGTTTCTTGGACTTTTTAAAAAAGATTTGGCTAAGCTACCTGTATTGTTTGTGGACAGTAGGGGGCAAAGTTTGATTTCGTGGTGAACAACAGAGTTTGTGATCCAGAGAGGAAAAGTGAAGACATCGGTACAACTCTCATACAACTTCTAACGGTAAGTTCAAAATTACTGCCTTGTAAGAGTGCAGTGAGAGTAAAAAGTTTTGTAGTGGACAGTCAAGTTGGCATTGTACTGGGTGGTGGGGCAGCAAGAAGCTGCCTGTTTTTAGTTGCTCTAAGTCCTGGTTGTTAGGATAGAAAGACAGATGGAATCAGTACTTGAAGGTGGTGTGCTGCGCACAGTGATGGAGCCGGGAGACGAGCATTTCCTCTAGGAACAGTGATGACACCTAGAGTTTCTGTTCTTCGAGGACCTTACCAGAGTTGCCTGGTACAGTGAGTTTATAGGTGAGGGAGATGAAGCTGAGGTCGGTGGTTTGTCAGATTCATCCTGCTGAGTGGGGAGGAAAGTCTGTGACCCTTACCTAGTTCACACCTATTACCCTGGACTCCAGAATGCTGGTCTTTCTACCTCTGATAGTTCTGTTGCTTATAGTCTAAGGTGGCTGAGGACGGAGACAGATCCAGGAGGCACCTCAACAACTGTATATCATCATCTCTAGGCCTTATTGTTTGGCTCCTCAGTGGTGGGGCTGTCGAAACAGGTTTTTGTTCAACAAGCTTCACTCTGGTCTCTAGCACTCCCAGCGGAACGCCCACACCTGTTTCCCCAGGGCCAGGATTCTGACCTTGCATTATTTTAGGTCTGTGATCAGGGATCTTCCAGGAGAGTTTGATCACAGGCTGGTGTCTTGATGCCAGCCAGCAATCTTAACCTGCAGGAGTACTTTTTGGAACCATATGAAGTATGGATCTGTAAGTGAGGAAATGAAGACACAGTCTTTTTCAGACTTTCAGGATTCTGTTAAAATCAAGGAGAAAAAAAAAGATGGTGATACTGTGTGCTGTATTCCTGGTACAGTCTTCATTCCCCATTACCCTAACTTGTTGTAGAAGAGAATCTGTAAGGGATGTTCCTTAAAGTTGTTAGGTTTCTGAGACTAATATGTTCCAAATCTGATGGGGTTTTAGAAATGCAGCTGTCTTTGTTCTTAGAGAAAGTTGCATGTCAGGTACACCATAGGAGGTATGATGTATAAACCTGAATCAACAAAATATCTACCCCAGTAAAGATTGTTACTGATTTATCTTGGTTCTCCAAATTAACTGTTCAGTTCAGTCACTCAGTTGTGTCTTGACTGTTTGCGACCCCATGAATTGCAGCACGCCAGGCCTCCCTGTCCATCACCAACTCCCAGAGTTCACTCAGACTCAGGTCCATCGAGTCAGTGATGCCATCCAGCCATCTCATCCTCTGTCGTCCCCATCTCCTCCTGCCCCCAATCTCTCCCAGTGTCAGAGTCTTTTCCAATGAGTCAATTCTTCGCATGAGGTGCCCAAAGTATTGGAGTTTCAGCTTTAGCATCATTCCTTCCAAAGAAATCCCAGGGCTGATCTCCTTTAGAATGGACTGGTTGGATCTCCTTGCAGACCAAGGGACCCTCAAGAGTCTTCTCCAACACCACACTTCAAAAGCATCAGTTATTCGGTGCTCGGCTTTCTTCACAGTCCAACTCTCACATCCATACATGACCACTGGAAAAACCATAGCCTTGACTAGACGGACCTTTGTTGGCAAAGTAATGTCTCTGCTTTTCAATATGCTATCTAGGTTGGTCATAACTTTTCTTCCAAGGAGTAAGTGTCTTTTAATTTCATGGCTGCAGTCACCATCTGCAGTGATTTTGGAGCCCCCAAAATAAAGTCTGACACTGTTTCCACTGTTTCCCCATCTATTTCCCATAAAGTGATGGGACCAGATGCCATGATCATCGTTTTCTGAATGTTGAGCTTTAAGCCAACTTTTTCACTCCCTTCTTTCACTTTCATCAAGAGGCTTTTTATAGTTCCTCTTCACTTTCTGCCATAAGGGTGGTGTCATCTGCATATCTGAGGTTTTGATATTTCTCCCGGCAATCTTGATTCCAGCTTGTGCTTCTTCCAGTCCACTGTTTCTCATGATGTACTCTGCATATAAGTTAAATAAGCAGGGTGACAATATACAGCCTTGACAGACTCCTTTTCCTATTTGGAACCAGTCTGTTCCATGTCCAGTTCTAACTGTTGCTTCCTGACCTGCATATAGGTTTCTCAAGAGGCAGGTCAGGTGGTCTGGTATTCTCATCTCTTTCAGAATTTTCCACAGTTTATTGTGATCCACACAGTCAAAGGCTTTGGCATAGTCAATAAAGCAGAAATAGACGTTTTCCTGGAACTCTCTTGCTTTTTCCATGATCCAGCGGATGTTGGCAATTTGATCTCTGGTTCCTCTACCTTTTCTAAATCCAGCTTAAACATCTGGAAGTTTGCAGTTCACGTATTGCTGAAGCCTGGCTTGGAGAATTTTGAGCATTACTTTACTAGCGTGTGAGATGAGTGCAATTGTGCAGTAGTTTGAGCATTCTTTGGCATTGCCTTTCCTTGGGATTGCAATGAAAACTGACCTTTTCCAGTCCTGTGGCCTACTGCTGAGTTTTCCAAATTTGCTGGCATATCGAGTGCAACACTTTCACAGCATCGTCTTTCAGGATTTGAAATAACTCAACTGGAATTCCATCACCTCCACTAGCTTTGTTCGTAGTGATGCTTTCTAAGGCCCACTTGACTTCACATTCCAGGATGTCTGGTTCTATGTGAGTGATCACACCATCGTGATTATCTGGGTCGTGAAGACCTTTTTTGTACAGTTCTTCTGTGTATTCTTGCCACCTCTTCTTAATATCTTCTGCTTGTGTTCGGTCCATAGCATTTCTGTCCTTTATTGAGCCCATCTTTGTATGAAATGTTCCCTTGGTATCTCTAATTTTCTTAAAGAGATCTCTAGTCTTTTTTCTTGTAAATCCTTGATGTACAATTTTTACATGTTTTTGAATCTCATAAATATGTCCACTTAATGTAGTGATTTTTATTTCTCTTAGAGCTGGGAAGTTTAGTGATATATCTTTCTATCCACAGTATTGGAGAAGAGAGAAGCTTCTTGGTTTCTTATCTTTATGTATATTTTACTTTTTCAAACTTGTAAATATTATCCTTGTGCTCTGTGAAGCTGTTGGAAATCTGAACATTTAAACTGTCTCTACATATTTCAGGCCAGTGTCTCTGGTGTAAAATTGGCCCAACAGGCTATGTACACAGTGAAAAGTATAGCATAGCAGTCAGGTGGAATCCTGCCAAGGGTACTCTGTACTGTTTAGCCATATTTAGGACATCACAAGATGAAGCAGAAGTTAAGATAGGTATTGAGAATTCAAAGCTGAATAGCTTTTTGTAAAATCATTTAATTGTAGAGGACACCACAATCCTCAGCTTTGACTTGAATACTGTCTATTTAGATGCCCCCTACTTCTTAATTTTCTAAGTTTTTTTTAAAGTTGGCCTTCACTACCAAAGGTTTTGCATGAAAGTGGTCTACAGTTCCCCAGTTCTCTGAGGAACTGAAAAAACATAAAGAGGCCGGGGGACTTGTCATCAGGTCTTGGGCATTTTATATTGGGTTTCCCTAACAATCTTTATGGAACTTTATCCTATGGATTTTTTCATTGTGACTGGCACTTCTTTTTCTTCCCCATTCCCTGTGATTATTTCCTGTTTCTTGTGTAAAGAAATGAAGCAAATTTGCCGACGGTTTATTAAATAGCTCAGAGGTATTTGAAAATGTCCAGTATACTTTTTTGCTAAAAAGTTGCTTCTTAAAACTTGAGGCTTTGCTCTGGACCCGTAGCTTTATAGGGTTTAAATTTTTATGGCTATGTTGTGCCTGTCCTCCTGACCTTAAGGATATTTTGCTGTCTTCTTGATTTCTTATTCATTCCCATTTTTCTTGGTTTGTTGATCAACCTCTTTTGCTCTGCAGTAGTTTAAAAACCATTATTTTTCCAGCTTATATGTGAAAACATCTTAGTTTCCTCAGTTTCATTTACTCGGTAAACATTTGGTTCATACTGTATGCTACACACTACTGTAGATATTGAGACATAGTGGTGAATGTGATCTAGTTGTTGCTGACATGAAACTCAGAGTTTAGGAGGAGACACATGTTACGATTCTGGAAATTATTATTTATAATTGTGATTTGTGCTATACAGGGAAAGAATCTTTGGGGCGCCTAACTCATTGTGGATGGTGAGAGAAGTTCATTTGTTAACCTTATCTTTCATACCCCATCTTCCTGCCGTACTCCCACAAACGCAGACTTTCTTTTTTTTTTTAATTTCATAGGCATTAGAATATTAGATTGGAAAGGGGTCCTGAAGTTGAACTCTCTTCTCCCTGTTAAATTCGTGGTGAACTTTGAATCCTGGATCTGATGTGTTAATAGTTTATATAGCTCACCAAAAGTCTCTTAAACGGTAATTGGACAGCTTTCACACTATAACCTATACAACCACTGCCAAGTCCAGCAGTGTTATCCGCATAGTCTGCCTCCTTTATTCTCTTTACTCACGGTTTTGAAACTATGCTGTCTTACCCAGTTTTGAAGTATATTTTATCAACATTATTTGATAATACTTTTCTGGTATAAAGATTGAGTAAAGAGGAATGTTTGTTAAGCTTTCTGCGTGGTCTGAAGGACTGGACCAACTTGTGCAAAATTATAATTTGTCATGGTTTGAATTATTTGGTTAATTTATAAACAAACTTTGTAGAATCTCTTTTATATAAGTTCCTTTTATAGAATCTTTCATAGAATCCCTGTGCTAGATCAGGGCAACCCACCCCATTACTTCACAGTACTATGTTCCTCCCAGTATGCATTTAAATTTGAGCTAAAATCAAGTGCCATATTATTTTGAAATTGTCTTTGAAACATTTGTTGGGATGGAAGAACTTCGGCAGTTTTTTTTTTTGTAGAAACCTTGGAAGACATTTATTGGGAAATACTTTTTTTCTTAAAATGACCTCAACATCTTTTGGCCAGTCCCTTAATCATAAAGGGCTTTGTATGTTTGTAAGATATTGATAATAGAGTCTGGGAAATTGCTCTAGGTAATTAGAAAAAGACAAGAAAAAGAGATTAAAAGAAATGAGGAAGTGAATTCTTCATGGGGCTTATTTCCTCTCCTGCACACATCATCAGAACAGTACCATAAACTTATGGCATGGTATTTTAAAATAACGTCTTACCTACCTATTAGAGCATTGTGTTTACTAGAGTATATTGTTTTTTTAATTGGACGGTAATTGCTTTACCATGTTGTATTCGTTTCTGCCATACAAGAATGCGAATCAGACATAATTATATATATCTCTCTCCCCGTATATTATACATGTGTATATGTATATAGATCCCCCTCTTAAGCATCCCACCCCTCTAGGCCATCACAGAGCGCCAGCCCGGGCTCCCTGTGTTACGTGGCAGCTTCCCATTAGCTGTCTGTCTCACGCACAGCACTGTACACGGCAGTGCTGCTTTCTCGATTGCTCTTTCTCTCTCCTCCCCCGCTGCCTCCACAAGTCTGGTGTCTACATCTGCATCTCCCTTCCATCCCTGCAATAAGTTCATCAGTATTACTTGCCTAGATTCCATATATATGTGTTAATACACAGTATTTGTGTTTCCCTTTGTGACTTCACTCCATGTAACAAACTCTGGGGTCACTCACCGCACTAGCACTGACCTGTTTGTTCTCTTTATGGCTGAGTCGCATTCCATTGCATCTACTGCATCGTCTCTGTCCATTCATCTGTCGATGGACGTCTAGGTTTGTTCCATATAGAGTGTGTTCTGTACTCATTGGTTTCCTCAGAGGCGTGAACTCTGCCGGCTAAAACAGTTGTTTTTCTCTTGTTTTTAATGCTGTGTGGTCATTTGGAAGGTAATCAAAACTTTTATACCCCTGTAGTTTACATCATCTAGAATTGTTTTTTTTCTAGTTGGATCTTATTTCATCAAAGCTTTCAGATCTTAGTCCTTTTTTCTTTAGGTGGAGATTGATGTCAGTGAAATGATACACTAATAAATTCTCCACTGTTGATTGAGGGAACATAGAAGTAAAACAAGTTTTAGCTCAGAAGAGAATTCTTGTTTTTTCCTCCACTTTTTTTTTCAATTTTTAATTATGATAAAATCTACATAATGAAATTTGCTATCTTAATCGTTTTTAAGTGTAAAGTTGAATGGCATTACATGCACTTGCATTTTTGGCCAACCAGCAGCACCATACATCTCTGGAACTCTTTTCATCTTGAAAAACAGAAACTCTGTACCCATTAAACGTTAACTCTTCATTCCCCGCTCTCCCCAGGCCCTGGTAACCACTGTTCTGTTTTCTGTCTCATAATTTTAACTGCTCTTCTGTACTTTATGTAAGTAAAATCATTAAGTATTTGTCTTTTTGTGCTTGTCTTGCTTTATTTGGCATAATATTCTCAAGTTTCATCTATGTTGTAGCATGTGTAAAAATTTCCATACTGTTTAAAGCAGAAGAATATTCCATTGTCCATGTATACAACATTTTGTTATCCACCTATGGATGAAGACTTGTGTTGCTTCCACATTTTAGTTATTGTGAATAATATTACTACAAACATGAGTGAACGAATATCCCTGAGGCTCGAATTGTAATCCTTTTGAGTGTATACCCAAACGTGGAATTGCTGGATCATATGGTAATTCTATTTTTAATTTTTTGAGAAACTACCGTTCTGATTTCCATAATAACTGTACCATGTCACATTCCCACCAGCAGTGTACAAGGTTTACAATTCTCTGCATTCTCATCAACTATTATTATTTTTTGTTTCGTTTTGTTTGATAGTGGGCATCCTAGCAGGTGAAAGTGAAAGTCGCTCAGTGATGTCTGGCCCTTTGCGACCCTATGGACTGTAGAGTCCATGGAATTCTCTAGGCAAGAATACTGGAGTGGGTGGCCTTTTCCTTCTCCAGGGGATCTTCCTAACCCAGGGATAGAACCCCGGGCTCCCACATTGCAGGCAGATTCTTTACCAGCTGAGCCTTATTGTGGTTTTGATTTGCATTTCGCTAATCACTAGTGGTGATGTGCATGTCTGCTCAGTTGCTCAGTTGTGTCTGATTCTGTGACCCCATGACTGTAGCCCATCAGGCTCCTCTGTTCATGGGATTCTCCAGGCAAGAATACTGGAGTGGGTTGCCATGCCCTCCTCCAGGGGATCTTCTTGACCTAAGGATCGAACCTGCATTTCCGGCATTGCTGGTGGATTTTTTACAGCTGAGCCACCAGGGAAACCCAAGTGATGTTGAGTGTCTCTTCATGTGCTTAACCAGTTGCAGATCTGCTTTGGAGAAATGTGTGTTCAAATCTCTTGGCCATTTTTGAATTTGATTCTTTGTTTTCTTGTTGAGTTTTAAGTGTGTCTATGTATTCCAGATATTAATTTCTTATAGATGATTTACAAATATTTCTTGCATTCTGTAAGTTGCCTTTTTACTCGGTTGATAATGTCTTGATTCACAATAGTTTTTAATTTTCATGAAGTTAAATTTGTCTGAATTCTAATGTTACTTCCTGCATTACAAGAACAGCAAGCATGAAAGTTAAGGGGCTGGTGACAGAATTGGGTTTGGGAGTAACAGTTTCCCATTGCCTTGAGTGTAGATTTGTTCTTAATGGCTCTTTAAATGAGTTTGCATTTTTAGGACACTTGTTTAATGTTTTCAGCTGCATTGGAAGCTCCGTGATGTCAGTGATTGTGTTTTACAGCTTTGTTCCTTGAACATAGTAGATCCTGTATTTAAAAATAAATTTTAAAATTATACAGGCCAGAAGTACTGTGTATAAGTTTAATTTTTTTAAAGGCATACTCAGCCTTCGTACTCAGACTACTGAGAAATTGCTGTGTATAACATATATATTTGACCAGTTGGGGTTAATCAAAATTCCTAATGTTTAAACTGAGCATTTTGAAGTTTTTTAATAGACATTAATCGTTACTACACAAAAGTATTTTAAGTGCTGGATAGTAGATAATAAAAAAAGTCATCTTAAAATATTAAAGTAACAGTGCTGTTTCTCTTCATCCTTTCCTGTGAATAATTAGACTTTCCCGTTTCTATTTGCACTTTGCTAGCTGGCAAGTTTAACAGTTTACTTGGACCACACAGGAAAAGGCCTGGTGTGGTGCTTCTACAACCATTTGCCATGACTGAGGTCATGCCGTTTACATGTATTTATGACCTCTTTTATATAGCTTCAAAGCATGCTGTATTAAAAAAGTGTCACTGCTTCAGGACTGAACTGAGGTGGCTGTGTTTGCCAGAAGTAAGGAGGCAGGCTCCAGGAATGACTGCCAGGCTGGTCTTGCAGTTTGAAACCTTCTTTGGCTGTTGGGAGAATGACTGCTTTCTGCTCAACACTGAGTCTTTGGAAGCAGAGATGCTGAGGTCCAAGGTGGATGCTTTGATCAAGGAAGGCTAATCTTAAAGGTTACTGGACTGGGTACTCCTGAGGTACGCGCTTGGTGTACACAGACACACACACACAATCCAGGGTACAGCAGCAGCTCCATCTGGTATGTTGCAGGCCTGCCGTGATATAGGACTGTTTGTTCTAAAGCAACTCATTTTAAAACTGCAATATGTTAAATGGGCAGCCCTTCATTGGAGGCCCCTGGTATGTTGGCAGTTTATCAGCAGCAGGGTTGTGATCCTGTCGCTTCTTGTTAATGAAGGCTTTTATTTAGCATAGCAAATCATATCTCCTGTTTACATCCACTCTTTCAAATGGTAAACTTGAAAGGGATGTTGGTGACTTTTTATTAATTAGTAGCCATCAGAGTGCTTTGGTTGTCTCTTGTGATCGCCATTTAGCTACATTTCTTCTACTGAGATGCTGCTTGTCTTGACTAGGAAAACCCCCAGATGATTAAAATGATCCTTTTTTTGTTTGTTTGTTATTTTTGAAATGGTTTTTTGTCTCTCCTCTTAGGTGGCCATTTCCTCCAGTCTCAATTTCACTTCCATTTTAAAATTCCTAGCAGGGGTTTTATCAGAGCATTTACTTTCCCAGTGCAGCAATTTGACTTTCCCAGCACTTGTTTGCTTATTTCTGGGCAGCCCAAGAGAGTAAGTGTTTTGTTTTCAGATGTAATATGCATTTGTTACATACAGCAAGTTCAAGAACATAGAGAAAATCAGAGCTGGAGGGGCCCTTATCCACAGTGTTGACCAACACCTTCATTTTATACATGTGGAACTTACGGTAAAGATGTTGTCAGATGTCTTAGGAATAGTGTCAGCAGTTGGTAACCCTCCACCCACTGCTGGTTCCTGACATACTTTTCCTTCTCCCAGTTCCCTCTCCACACTACTGCATTATTTCCGTTTCATTTTTAAAAATGCAGGCAATGTCTTGGTGGGATTCTAAATTGATAGAACTTTAGAGGGCTTTTTGGCAGCGACTAGCATAATTAAAGATATAAATTGACTGTGAACCAACAATTTCTGTCTTTGTATTTTTACTCTATTGTGTAGGGTATTTATTGCAAGCGTTGTTTGAAATAGTAAAGCCTTGGGTGTTTATCAGGGTATTCGTTATATAAATTTGGGTACATCTCCTATAGTCAACCCCTTTGTATCTGTGGATTCAACAAACTGTAGACTGTATAATGTGTTTACAATCTGTAGATACAGAACCGAGACTGTGGATACGGAGGGCTGACCTTGGGAGTTGGGAATTCTCAGGATTTTGGTATCTTTGGGGATCTTAGAACTGTTACCCTGCAGCTACGAAGAGACCACTTTATAGCTGTCCTAAAGAAAGCATTCTCTTATGTCTGATACTTAGATCTAAAAATCAAGTTGCAAAGACAGTTACAGGATGATCTACCTCTGTGAATGTACAAAAGTATTTGCTTTCTTCACCTGTGCTTGTATATGTTTATATCAGCTTTGAAAATGTTTGAGTTGTTAATGAAACTGTTAACCTCTGGTGTGTGTTTTGGAAGAATTCTATTTCTTTTTCATTTTACAGCATATGACAGTTAACAATCTTTTTGCATCATATATATATTTAATTTGCAAACATATTAATGTGTAGTTACTAATTACTGCAAAAAATAATCCCTCATGTACTTTTGAAAGCATTTTAGCAGACTTTCAGTATTCTCTGCATCTCAACTGTTCATTCGTGGTTCGTGCCTCTGTAGAGCCCAGCTTTGTGCCAGGTCTTTGGGAGCTCAGGAACAGTTGTTTGTGGATACTCTGCTTAGGTTAAGTCTAGTGGATAGCCTGTCATCAGGAAATGTGATGAGCTGGTTGTGGGAGAGGCGATTTGGTGAGGGCTGCCCCTTTGTTGGGAAAAGGTTTGTGAAACTACGGAGATGTGAGTAGCACTTTGGGGAGGTTTTATATAGATGAGACTCTTTTCCTCAGACAAAAAAAGGGGGATTAAGCATAACATGCTCCCATACTGAGGAAACGGTTTTGACTATCAGAGGGTGGTTAAGTTTCCAGAGAGCCTTGAAACTCAGGAAGGAACGTTTTTCCCTCTCTGTGTGGCGTAGGGTGTCTTAAGGCCTTTGGACTGTGGGCATAGTGGGATGAAAGCTAGAGAGAAACTAGATTGGGGACAGTTGCAGGATGAGCCAGGATGAGGAAAATGGAAATAAAAGATGTAGGTTGACACAGCAAAAGCAGCCTCAGAGAGGAAGGAGCAGGGCTTCTGGAGGGTAGTAGAATGTCATTTGGTGCCGGACTCTGGTTGAATCTATCTAGCAAATGGAAAATGACCGTCTGGTATATTGTATACACTTAGTATTCTCTACGGAGAAGGCAAAGGCATCCCACTCCAGTACTCTTGCCTGGAAAATCCCATGGACAGAGGAGCCTGGTAGGCTGTGGTCCATGGGGTTGTGAAGAGCGACTTCCCTTTCACTTTTCACTTGCATGCATTGGAGGAGGAAATGGCAGCCCCCTCCAGCGTTCTTGCCTGGAGAATCCCAGGGATGGGGGAGCCTGGTGGGCTGCCATCTGTGGGGTCACACAGAGTCGGACACGACTGAAGTGACTTAGCAGCAGCAGCAGCAGCAGTGTTCTGTAAGCCAGAGTAAGTATGCAGCATGAGGTGTACCTTATTACGATGCTTTATAAAGTGTCTTCTCTGAGGTTGCATTCGTGGTTCCCCTGTCATGGTTTTGTAGAAATTCTGTATCAAAGAAAGTTGAACTGATTAAAGTACATACTGGGATAAGAAGTAGTTTACATAGTCCCAGAGCTAGGGAAACATCTCTGGGAAGATAAGGAGAGCCATAGGATATCATTCTAAGGTTTATCTGTATTTGCTATAAAAATTCACCATGGAACAAAACTTCCTTAGCATGGGATTCTCAAACTTACCAGAGATTCTCAAACTTTTTTCCTTTGGACCTCTTTTTACACTTAAACTGCTGAGGACTGAAAAGACATTTTGTTCATGTAAGTTATGTTTTATTAATATTTTTATTGTGTTAAAAATTAAGATGAGAAAGTTAAACATAGAGATTTAGCTTTAAAAATCCAGTAGTATTAACAAAAATAACATTTTTTAAATGACAGATATGTATATTTTTCTAAAACAAAAATAGTAGTGGTAAGAATGGCATGATTTTACATTTTTTTTCATTTCTTTAATGTAAGCTTAATAGAAGTCAGCTGTTTTCTTACATTGTACCAGCCTGAATGTAGAAGCAGCTATCACATATCGTATAACCTTTAGAAAACTCTGCTGTATGCTTGTGAGAGGATGGGAGAAGAAAAGGTATTGTTTTGACCTCCTGAATCTGTGAAAAGGTCTCAGGGACCTTCGGAGTTTCCCGGAGCACACTTTGAGAACTGCTGGGTTGGGCTAATGTCTTCCTGGGACAAATAGGGCAAGGCTTATGTGAGCCTTAAAGGAAAGTTTAGAATCTGTATCATGGGGATTAATGGACAGTCATGTTTCCAGCGAAAGTACAAATTTAAGAATAAAGGCATGAAATTAGAGTAATCGAAGGTTGAGAGTGTACTGGGGATCGAAGCCTTGAATGGTGTAACCAGGTTCTGTCACTCCCAAGTTTCACCTTGGTCCAAATACTGGTTCTTATATTCCTTACCTAAAACTGGAAGCTGTGACTAGCTCTCAGAAGTCCCTTGCAGCACTGATGTTCCATGATTTATTCATTTTTTTTTACAGTGCTTGCAACACTTCCTGTAAATACACGCATGGCCACACATCTGCGTACACACGTTTGGAGCCCTGTGGGAGGTCACATGAGCTAAAATGCACGTTGGAGTACTTCAACTAAGCGTTTTCTTTTTCTTATGTTGGCTTCAAATTGTCCTAGTTTGTTTCTTAAATAGAAATTGACTAAATGGTACTGTGGGTGTATATAGAATCTTAACCTCTTTTGTCAGCGGTTGAACACACCTGCAGTTTTTTTTGAACCTCCCACTGCATTTATTTACCACCCCCCTCCCCCCCCAGTTTAGTCATAGGACTAGAGGAAGGTGAGATGTCCTCCAAACCACTGTTGTCAGGCAGGGCTCTACTTGCCCATTCCAGGGTGCTGAGGTCCTCACGAGAAGAGAATGGCACCATAGTCCCGTCCTTTGAAAAGCAAAATGGGGTTGTTGGTGGTGAAGTGGTGCCCGTTTACTTTTTTGTAATACCACATTCATTTAATATCCTGATAGAATTAATTTCTTTATAAGTTTCAAATTTGTTCAGTTAGACATTTCCTGGATTTTAATTTGAATAACATTCCTGGACGTTATGTTGTCATTTATTGAGGCCATCATATACCCGGATGTGATCAGGAAATAGCCACTTATATATGTGGAATCTAAAAATTAAAACAAACTAGTGACTGTAATAAAAAAGAAAACAGACTCAAAGATAGAACAAACTAGTGGTTACCAGTGCGGGGAGGGGAGGTGGGAAGAGCAATGTAGGGGTAGGGGATAAAGAGGTACATGCTGCTATGTATAAAATAAACTACAAGGATATATTGTACAGCACAGGGATTATAGCTAATATTTTGTAATAACTATAAATAGAGCATAAATTTATGAGTCACTGTGTTGAACACCTGTGACTTATATTGTGTATCAACTACACGTCAATTTAAAAAAAACTTATTTTTACCTAATAAGAAAAATCCATACCATCGTTGTCTAGCATTCTTAATGGTGTTGATTTCTGATTAAAACCAGAGTCTGCTTGCTAGGATACCTCTGGTGGGTGGTGGTGAGGTTTATTGATATTTTGAGTTTCAGGTTGTAAGAAACTTACTTCTCTGAAAACTCTGAAGTCCTTGAGGGCAAAATGACACTTGTATATTCTGATGGTTCCGTGAACACAGAGCTTAGTATTTATTGAATGAATGACAGTGAAACTTTTATTTCCTTTCAGACACAAAATTCCAAACAAGAAGTATTGGTCACTTTTTTATTTTGGAAATCTCTATAGCTATAAAAATGAAATCATCCTGAGAAAATCTCTGCCTAGGTTAAAAAGAAATAAGGTTGCAGTTAATATTATTTTATATGCAGGCACACACTCATATATATATTAAATCTGGAACTGTTTCCAGTAGTGCTGCTTTTGTATTTCATTTGGGCTTTTATATTTCATCCTTCCGGGAGTCTCAGGCTAATGGTGTCTCTGCAGGTAAATTTTTGAGAATAAAGTCTGGAGGACACCTGTCTCTGTGTTATACAGCTCCAAAAGGAAAGGAAAAGTGAAATTGGAAGGAAGAAAAGGGTGCTATATACAGTTCATGATATTTGAGCTTGAAACTGGGGCCAACTCTTTCCCTGTATGTAGTGTGTAAAAGCCCAAATGAGGTGCTCTTGCTTTGGAAGAACATGTTAATAATGCTAGCTTTCCTGTGGCCTCTGCTTCGTAAATGCGAATGAGATCCTTTGAAGAGATTTAAGAAACATACTCATTGCCCCTGAAGGCACCCACATCCAAGGAATACAGATCTAAGTTAGTATTGGAGTAAGAATTTCAAACGTGGTATGCTTCTCCAGACTAAATTTAAAAATTAGTTTTAAGTTGTTACCGTAACTTTAAGTTGAGTTTTTCTAATTTTGTAGATTCATTTGCTGAAAAGGATTCTAGACTGATTGTACGCTCGCAGACAAGAAGTCACCTGAAGTAGCTTTTCACTCTCACACCACTTAGGTCACAAGAAGTTACCATTAGTAAGGATGGGGACCTAGGTCCTTTGAAAGGTGCTTTAAAATTTCATTCTTAGTTTTTTAAGAAACTGAATGGGGCTTCAGTCCATTTCAAGTTACCTGTGAATGAGAGGAAAAGAGGCTAGGGAGCAGCTGAACTGCAGGTTTCAGAGTCACTTTTGGCATCGAGGCCTGCTCATAGATAAGGGCTTCCCTGGTGGCTCAGTGGTAAAGAAGCGCACGAGACACGGGCTCGATCCCTGGGTCGTGAAGATCCCCTGGAGCAGAAAATGGCAGCCCACTGCAGTATTCTTGGCTGAGAAGCCCCATGGACAGAGGAGCCTGGCGGGCTGGAGTCCACGGGCTCACAGCGTGGGACACGGCTCGAGAAACTGAGGAGGCACGCGTGCTCATAGCACCTGGGCAGAGCTGCTCTTCGGCTGCACCTTCTGGGGTTGGAGGTGACCCAGGTAGGAACTGACAACCTGGTTATTTCTGCCAGTGTTAGAGAAGCTCAGAGTAAGAAATATGAGCTCTCCCATTTCAGAGCTTGATTGTTACACCTAAGGTTAGGAATTCAGGGTCCTTATGTAAGTAACCAACCTCTCTAAGCCTTTAAGTTTGACTTACAAAATGGAAATAGTGGTGATACCTATGACAGAAGGTTAACTGGGATGCTATAGTTACGCTCCCCTCCCCCAAATAGTAGCTGTTTTCTTTTTTCATTCCTGAATTGGAATTCTTTGGAAAACTGGAGATACTGAGATTGTCTTAGGAGACATTTCAGGCTTTGAATCCTGCATAAAGATCACTTGTGTCCTCTGCACTACAGAGTCCTTGGACAAGTAAGTTTAAAGGTACAGGCTTGGTATAGATTTGCTAGGAGACCTCTCGTAGCTTTTTGAGAAAGGAAAAAGAAAGGAAAACTGAAGAGATGAAATTTCTTTTTGGTGATAAATAGAGTCCTCTCGGGGTCTTCTGATTCTTTATAGATTTCTTGGCCAACCGTTTGTCTCTTGTTCCGTGTTCTAAGGCTGTAAAGAGGCTTAGTCTAGCCAGAAGGGACTTGGGTGTGGTAAGGCAATTACAGGCTCTCAATAGATGATGCACTAATTAGTGATCTGCATCCTTTTCAAACTAGGATGTTGGCTGCTGGGAGTAGCAGGAGTTACTATTAAGCATCAGTGACTAAGAATTAATCTTATTTAGCTGGAAATGGGGATAGATATTGTAATTAGATGTAAGAGACACAGCTATCAGGCTTGAAAATGTAGGCCCTCAGAATTTCAGTTTTGCCTATCCACACAGTGGGATAGAATACAAAACACATTTTTTTTTTTTTTAAACTGGAAGAGACCTGGGTTCTAGCCTGAGTTTGATCCTGAATGTCTTAGGAGGGTACCAGTTCTTAGCGTCTCTGTTTCTTATGTCTAAAATGTGGGATGGGAAGCATGCATAGGGTTGTGCTTCTCCTTTGAGGGTCTGATTTGCTGATGTCAGAACCAGGGCAGGGTTGAATGCTGTTACCAGTGACTTTGTTTTCTTGTTCGGAAGGCACTAGGTGAGAGTGAGAATACTACCTTCTATTTTGGGCTTTTTGTGGACTGTTGTTTAGAGATAGAGGTGAAAAATTTAAAAAGCTGTTATGAGATTGCATTGGGTTGTGTTATGCTCTCTATTCTCAGATTATGTCTGTCATAATTGGGTAATAATTAGCATTTTAGAAGGCCATTATGATAAAGGTTTTAATAGTTCTTCGCCCTTCACTTTACGTGACCACCACCTGGGAGAATATTTTGTGCACCTATCAAGGAAGAAAATGATCAAGTTTTGGATTTAAGAACCCAATTGTTAAGGCTTGATTAAATGATGCCTATTAGGTTGTAATTATATCTACCCATAAAAAAAGATGATAGCAGATTTGATTGCTGGGTTTCCTAAAGCAGTCTTTTAAGATAATGAATTTTAATTACATATGTGTGCCTGGGAACCATTTTAAGCCATTGAGAGGGGAAAAATGTGTGAGACATATTGAAACAGGAAATTTTCACCTGGTTATATAGCCTTTGGCTTGTGGTTTTAGGGGAATAGGAACAGAAAAGTCTGTCTCCGCATGCTGTCCCCTGACACAAACTCCACTACAAAGGCTCCTGGATCAACAGGCTTCCATTTTATAGGAACTGTTTTTATAGGTAACTTTGGTCAGATGTCGGAAGGGTGTGGCACAGAAGAAGTGGTCGTCTCACCTTCACTAGGAGGCTGCTTCTTGGTGCTAGGCGTTACTGTGAGCAGTCCTCGTTCTTTCGCTCCAGTGCTCAGCACTCTGAGGTGTGCACACGCAGGATTCACCAGTTTCGCAGATGACAAGTGGCAGCACAGAGAGGTCTGTAAGTTACTGACCCGGAGACACATGCTAAGTGGGAGAGCTAGAATTGGAGCCCGTGCAGGCTGGCTTCGGAGTGCATGATTCTAACCATGCTGGAGTTCTCTGGGCCCAGGTTTTAGACCTAAACTGTGGATCAATTGGGAGTACTGTTCTATTTTTGTAACCTTTTTAGCATTGATTTTTATGAACCATCTCCTGGGATAAAAGTGGCTCTGTAGGATTTAGGCACATGTGAGTTAGAACCTTGGCAAAAGGCAGGTGAAGGGCAGCTCTGGCTGTCACGCCTGCTGGAAACCTTCCTTGGCTGTTGGTGGCCTTAGGAACAGATTTCAAGCACTTTGAGGCATTTCAGGCTATCCGTTCTTTCTCAGATGTAGTATTTGCTTTGTGAACTAGCCAAAAATTCTTTTATTCCTTGAACGTGCTCAATGACTTCTTAGCCCATAGTTTTTATTCACTCACATGTTTTTTGGTAACCCTAAGTCCTATGCATGTTGCCTTCTTTCATCTCCTCTCAGCCCATCTTTTATTAATTCTGTTGTCATCTCCCCCGCTTCTCTGCCCATCCCCCAACCCCTGCCCAATAACGCTGTCCTAAATTCTTAGTGCTGGCATTCAGGTCTCATTTATGTGTGATTTATATGATTTTTATGAAATTAAATCAGTATATACGTTTATATGAAATTTGTGTTATTCAAAGCACTTTTGTTGGTTTGCATTGTGGGAAAATGCTTTTTTTTAAAAAAGATGAAGGCTCATTTTTTGGTTTAAGCAGAAAATAGGATTTAGCCTGGATTTTGGTTCATTTTTGTCTCAAATCTTAAGCCATTTAATTCTTATTGTTAGCAGTTTAGGACTCAGCTGGGCAGATAGTATCCATTGTATAACAGTCAGAACATTGAAGCATAAAGGTCAGGTTAATTCAACCTGTGTTCACTTAGGCTAAATTGGCTACTGTGTCATGCTCGTGGGTTGGACTCTACATCAACCAGCTTTACTTGCCATTATCGTATTCCTCGTCCTTTGTGGGTTGCTGTCAAATGCATCCTTATTTGATTCACTCAGCTAGGGAGAATGGGGTTAAAGTGAGTGGATAAACAAGCCTAAATTCAGTCCCTGTATTGTATTCTATGATTATGAAATTAGTAGGGAAATCTGTGCAAGTGTAGTTACTCACAGAATACCTTTTGCGTATTTGCGACAGTACTGTTTGTTTTGAAGAGACTTAATTATCGAATTGTGAGCAAATGTCTTTCTGTTCAGGGAACCAAATATGTAAATAGAGTTGACAGTGGTAGTCAAGGCTCCCTGTAATACCTTCCTTACGGAAAACCATTGGCCCAGTGAGGGAAATCAGAGGTCTTTGGACCAGAATGACTATGTAGCAGAATTATAATCTGGCAGCTTTGCAGATTTACTGTTAAGAGTGTGAAGCTGTTTTTGCCTTTTGGCAGTATTGTGCTTTTATCAAGATGATCTCAGCTTTCATTAAGTTTTCATCTAATTGAAAAGATTGATTTTTGAGTAGATGAGAGTCCTTTTATGTAATGTCTCAGAGGACAGAGTAAGGGTCAAATCACTCTTGGAATGGATGGTAATTGTGAAGGAAGAGTCTTTTAAAATGGAGATAGCAAGTTATCCAGGGCTTATTGGAACTGAGAGCTTTTATATGTAGTGAGCTTCCACATTTGTAAATAACCCGAACCAAAATAACCCAGTGAAAGGCCTGCGACCAGGGCTTGAACCAGACTTAGGCTTTTCCGTTCCTCCCCCTTAGAACACTCAGGTTTTGTATTAGGCACACCTGTAGTAGGACCTGAAAAGCTTGACATTCTTCCTTGGATTGCTGAAGCATTTCACTCTTTGTAGTTTCATTTCTTGTAAAATTAAGACTCAGTAGAAAAATCCAAGGACCAAAATGAGTACACTTCCTTTGTATGATATTCCACAATGTGGTGGGGAAAAATATTGAGATAAAGTAAGTCAGTTAAGCATCCATTTAAGCATTTCCCCCAGTCTATCAGGAGGTGCTGGCGCCGCAGAGCAGGTTGTGAAGAGGAGTCAGTATTGAAAACTATTGCTTAGCTCTTGGAACTCCTTCCTTGTTGTAAATCAGCTTTCAGAGAGGAGACACATTGGCATTAAATGTCTTATTTTTGTGTAAGCTTTGTAATGAACAAAGGAATGTTTTTTCTTAAATACGTGGAATCTTGGTATTTTAAATGTCTTCCTAATACTGGCAATTGGAAATTTCTGCTCTGTGTAAGATGTTCTTTATTTTATACATGTCCCATTCTCTTTGGGGTAATTTTATATGCTGTTAAAGAGTATGAACTTTTTATTGTTCCCTACTTAAAATTCTGTCTTCTCAGAATAAGTAGTTTTAAGTAGTCACTGGTAGGGTAGGCTCTTGGACTCTTTGGGAATCTTTATATAAAATGTGAACAAATAAATTACGTACTTAATGATGAGCCTGTTACTCTTCTGGTGTGTGAAGGTAGGGGCTTAATTTGATTTTCAAGGTTGTTGGGTTTGAAGATACTGCTTAGAAACATGTTTAATGTCTAAAGACTGATAATGTTGTTTTACTCCTGCAGTTTATTGTGACAGCTATTGATAGGTAGGGCGTGTGTGTGTGGGCATGCATGCACATGCATGTGCTTTCCATGTGTCTAAAAATAAGGGAAAATTTGATTCAAGAGAACTGTTGGTCATTTTAAGTTTCCTTAAGTATTATTTTTCTAGGAGCTATGTGTACCTACCAGTAGACTCTTGACTCTGCTTATCATTGTAACAGTAGAAGGTGGAGATATTAATACTTACGTTGTCACGTTTTATCTGTATTTCATTGGTCAGGGATTGTCCCTGGATTTGAGAGAGCAGTGCCAAGTGGTTGATGTGCTGGCACTGAAAAGATTAGGTAGCTTTAACCACGTGAATTTTGAAATGATTTCCTTAAACACTAGGGATTGATTGTACAAGCTTTGTGTAATTTTAATAGTTAGTCTGGTGTGACAAATGTATTTCTTTGATCTGAAGAGGATGTGTATTTTGGAAGTCTCAAATTGTAGGAGGTTTTAAAACAGAAAGATATCTTATTAAGTCCTGAATTTGAGAAAGGGTGCTGTCAGTCCGGTATGGGTTGATATATATCTTGTCACCTCTTTAAAAAAAAAAAAATTTTTTTTTGTCCTCAGGAGCTTTTAAGCTCTCTGGCAGGACAGCTTGCCTTTTCTCCTTTGCGAGGCCTGCTGTACATGTGTTGAACAGTCAATCTGTCTTAGAAAGTGGGTGGTTCTTTCCCCCTTTCGATGGGAAGCTGATGGCCCAGCCCTCCTGGGCTCTTGGTGTTCCAGGAAAGGAGAAAACCTGAAACAGTCACTGAAGTCTCTGAATGTTACGCTATCAGTTTGCTTCTGATTCTGGAGCCAGATTATAGGTCTGCTTGGTATCATCTCTCTGTCCTTTCACTCCACGGTTAACATGGGAAAGAGGGTCCTCGGGCAGTCTGAGTGCTCCTGGTGTGCTAATGAGGGACCCTGGAGTATCTCTGGGTACTGCTGACTGCAGGGTGCTTTGATTTGGGATGGAGCAGTAGAGCTTAGTTTCTTCTGATTTAAGTTTCTCCTCTGGTTAGGTTTCTACATGAAAACTACCGCTTATAAGTGAAGTTATTGGTGGGCTCTTAAAAGGGTCTGTATGATAGTGCATGCTAAGTTAACAGGGTAATTTTTAAAGAGAAGGATGGATTTGAAGGTGCATGAAGTTTTTATAGTGAGGAGCTTGTGTGTGTGAAAAAGTGGAGAAAATAAGTTATGAGAGATGGAAGAGAAGGTCCAGTGAGTGGGACAGAGGCTGTTTTGGTGTATATAAAATTACAAGCCAGGCATTCACTTTGTGTAAATCTTGGTATATTACTGTTTTTGTTACATGATAAAAATCAATAAGCTATAATAATGTAGGTTATGGAGCTCAGTTATATCCTCAGGAAAACAGGGTTGATGAGGCCTGGGAAGTTTGTTGAAGAGTCGATAGGGGAAGGGATCATTGACAATCAGGAAGATCTGACAGGGACTACTGATTAGAAGTTTCATTGCTGGCATATAGGTGGAAATGAAACTGGGAAATAAAACAGTGGGTTTGAGAGAGGAACCAGTTCAACTTGGAGATCAAGTTCGTGGGTGCCTCATGGTCTCCACAGACCTTATGTCATGCTTACTGGGATGGTAAGATTTAGGGGGAGATAAAAGTCTTTGGAAACTTTCTGAATTTAATTATGTATGATCTCCCCCATTTCCTGTTTATACGGAGCTGAAATTTTTATGTGTTGTGAGAGTTAAGCATCATTGACTTTAAGTAGAGCATGTAGTCTGTTTTTAAGGGCCAGTTAAAACCTCATGGGTTTTCTCCTCCCTACTCCCAAACCAGAAATAGTTGGGATATATTATGAAATGCACGGACATGATGTGGAGTTTGTGATATCACATTTGATTATTTCTCTTCTATTGGAGGGTACTGTCTTTCAGATCTTGTGAAAGACCTTGGCATGATGCCTGGCTGGGGCTAACAGCCTATTTGAGTAAAAATAAATGGAACAGCGTTTTGGAGCAGAGTTTTGCCATAGCCCCTTCTATAATTTTCTTCCGTAACTTCTCTTCCAGCCACCATTAAGAAAGAGGAAGTAGAGCAGAGAGGGCAGTGTAATTTGTAACAATTAAAAAAAAAAGGAAGAAATAGGAAAATTGAAGAGAGATTCACAGGATGGCGCTGGCTCATTTTGGCCTTGTGCAGGGTTTTTGCATGAGAAGTTGGAAGGAAACATTAGGGCAGGTAAGTTGTTACAAAGTTGGAGAGGTCCTTGAATGCAGGCCTGTATGTATGCAATTGATGGTATTTCAGCAGGTGATAGAGGGAGATGTTCTTGGGAAGTTGGGATGAAATGTAGGTGATGAGGGGAGACAAAACAGTAAGCAGTGTGTATGGTGATAAGACTTGCCCTTACGTTTTGGGAATTGGAAGATGGAAGGGTGGATGTCATAGTGAGGGGAAAATTAATAGTTGTAAAAAAGTTAGGAGGTATTGTTTAGTGGAGACATATAGATGTGTATACATACACACCCATGGTTCAGATGCCAAGAGTCCATAAAGGCTGGGCAGCAGCATTAGGAAGAAAAAGATAATGGAGAGAATTAATTAGCTGAGGGCTTGCATCAGTCTACTTGGGCTGCCCTAACAGAATAAATACCGCAAACGGGGTTGCTTGAACTAAAGAAATGTATTTTCTCATAGTTTGGGAGGCTAGAAATCCAAGATGAAGGTGATGGCAGGGTTGGTTTCTGGTAAGGCTTTGCTTCCTGGCTTGTAGAGGGCTGTCTTCTGACTGTCCCCTCACACGGTGTTAACTTGTGTATGTTCCTGGTGAATCTTCCTCCTGTTTGAGGGGCAACGGTGCTGTTGGATTGCAGCCCACCCTTATAACTGCATTACCCTTTGTTACCTGCATAACGGCTCCGTCTCTCCACATGCAGTCACACTGGGGGTTAGGACTTTGACATATTAATTTTTAGGAGAGAGGGGTAAAGGTATTTAATTTCTCCGAGAATGAAGAGAAATTAGCCTCTTTTCCTTGCATTTCTGATCCATACTTTGCTTTTTTTTTTTTTTCATTGTAGAAGAGAAGTACTTTCTGATCTTTACAACTAGTCAGACTTTTTTTCTTGCTCCTACGTGAGGGATTGGGCATTTCCATTGAGAAGTTTCTCTCCCCTTGCATCCTGTACAGCAGTTTCTGACCAGCTTTACCTTTTAAATTTGGTTTTTGACAGTTGATATGCAATTGATTTCTTATCTCTTCGACTTTATAGTCTGACTTCTTACAAACTGTTTTTAAAGGCATGGTGCTTATGCTTTAAAAGCCATTTAAATAGCACACGTATTTAAAAGAAACACGATGCTTTTGCCACAGGTGTCAAGAGAGTCTTGGCAGTGTTTTCCGCGAACGTCTGCTGAAGTGTGGGTGCAGCTCCGAGACCCTGTGGAGGGTGTTTTACTTGTAAAACATCAAGAGGTCAAGCGTTTATTGTGGAACTTGTGATATTTTTGTTGGAAATGTTAAGAGATGTGAGGTTTGTGGTGCCTTCTCTTTCTTTTGTGAACTGAAATAGAGCACACATCTGCAACTCACAACTTCTTAGTGAGACACAGGTTTTCAAACTTACAGAACGAGCACTGGAACCTATTACAGAACAATGAAATCAAAGCTCCGGGATAAATGACTAGCACCTTTTTACACGGATAGCTAGTCAGTTGGTGGTTATTAGCTCCCACCTAACTTAACTGTTGCTTTCCTGTCTCTTCAGGGTAACGAGGGGAGGGCCGTACCTTCAACTTTCTTCTCCTGGGGGAAGGCAACAAGATTTCTAGCTTTCTTTGGGCTGAGGTTTATAAGTGTTAGCGAGATTGAGTTGTGAGAACAGGATGGCGCCTTAGATGGATATTACCCATTTCCATCAGTCAAGTTTTTAATGTGGCCTGATTTTATTTGAAAGTAAACTCTCAGGGCAGCTGATATGCCTGAAATTAGTCCTAAGTAGAAAATGCATTCCAAAACCAAAACTATTTTTGCCTTACCTACGTAGGCACATGTGGGAAAGGTCCTTTTATCCAAGCAGGCCTTTCAGTGTGTCTTTGTGTTTTCCTCTACTCTTTTCCCCACAAAATGTCAATTTCAGGATTCTCTCTCTGATCTCTCCTGGTGTTCATTATAACTGTTGGCTCTGTTTTGTGTCCAGCACAAAACAGGAGAACAGCAGTAGGACACTTCACCTCTCTTAGAGTGGTTCTATGGGGGAAACAGTGGAAACAGTGTCAGACTTTATTTTCTGGGCTCCAAAATTACTGCAGATGGTGATTGCAGCCATGAAATTAAGAGATGCTTACTCCTTGGAAGAAAAGTTATGACCAACCTAGATAGCATATTGAAAAGCGGAGATATTACTTTGCCAACAAAGGTCCATCTAGTCAAGGCTATGGTTTTTCCTGTGGTCATGTATGGATGTGAGAGTTGGACTGTGAAGAAGGCTGAGCGCTGAACAATTGATGCTTTTGAACTGTGGTGTTGGAGAAGACTCTTGAGAGTCCCTTGGACTACAAGGAGATCCAACCAGTCCATCCTAAAGGAGATCAGTCCTGGGTGTTCATTGGAAGGATTGACGCTAAAGCTGAAACTCCAGTACATTGGCCACCTCATGCGAAGAGCTGACTCACTGGAAAAGACTTTGATGCTGGGAGGGATTGAGGGCAGAAGGAGAAGGGGACGACAGAGGATGAGATGGCTGGATGGCATCACGGACTCAATGGACGTGAGTTTGAGTGAACTCCGGGAGCTGGTGATGGACAGGAAGGCCTGGCGTGCTGCAATTCATGGGGTCACAAAGAGTCGGACACGACTGAGAGACTGAACTGAACTAGCCAAAGTATGATTTAGGAGAAAACGTCTCATTTGCTGAAAGGTTTTTGATCCTTCTTCCAGAAACTACCATTTTATTCGTGTCTTAGAGTTACCCAAGGTGTCATAGTGTTTCTCTTTGAGAACTGGTTTCAGAAATGGGGAATTAATGTAGTAATTACTTCACTCTAGAAATGTGCATTCCTCTGAGTTGCCCTGCGTCTCTACACTGGAGAGGGTTAAAAGAACACAGCTCTTTTGAAAACACCTTCAAATATCTTTTTAAAAATAAAATTTAAGCTATACTTAGTAGACTTGAACAGTAGAAGTTAGCCCTTTTTATATCTGTACTGTTTTTTCCTCTTGTTGGGTCCTCTCATTTTTAAAAAAATTATTTTTATTTTTAATTGAAGGATAATTACAGTATTGTGTTGGTTTCTGCCATTCAACAGCATAAATCAGCCATGGATATACATATGTTCTCTCCCTCTTGAACCTTCCTCCTACCCTCCCCTCTCTTATTAAGAATATTTATTTTTTTGGAGAAGGAACCCAAGTTCCTTTCTAGTTACCAGCTTAGGTTTCTATCATAATGACCGTGTATGATAGCTTTTGTAATATAACAGATTATTAAGGAAGCAATTTCTTGCCATTCAGAGTGTGGGTTTAAAGGTCACTTAGCTAAAGGATTACCCACTAAGTGTGTAATCATCTTAAGACATAATAAGTTATATGAAAACAAAAGTTGAATGGGAAATCTTACATACTACCAAGCTTTATCTTGTGTGGGCTATTTTGACAAATAATTGAAAGTTTTAACCAACTCTTATTACTGGATTTGTTTCCTGAATATTTGTCTCTAAGAATTCAGTTGAGGACAGAGTATATTTTAATACATAATTTATGCAAAGTTAGTGTATCACTTAATATGTAAATTCACTAACCATCTGTAAAAAGACAGTCATTTTGCAGGTGGTGGGGTACATTCCACCTTACTATTAAGGAAAAATTTCCATCTTTAAATGGCTGCATCTTAGCTTCCTGGGTACTCGCTTGGACTGATACAGAGAGTAACTGAAAATAGAAACTAAGCAGGCAGGCCAAGCTTCTATTCTACATTTATAAGTCTTTAAAGTTATCAAGGCCATCTAAAGATGTACTGGTAAGAAGGAAAAAAATTGGGGTACTGTTTTCTTATACTCCTGGAATATGGCTGCTCCAGGTCTATTTTATTTGGATTATCTTCTCATTTATTCCTTCCAGTAAGTGGACAAGATGACATGATTATTTTCTCCATGTTCTGAATGAGGAAATCGAGGCTTAGAATGGTGAATGCTAGAAAGGATCACTGCAGAGCTTGTGGTCACAGCCACTGTGTTGCATCTGATTGCTCAGCAAGCCCTGCTCATTATCGGTCCCTTCCTGTACTTTGTATCTCTGCCCATTTACTTTAGATTAGTCAACTCTTACTTCTTGTCTACCTAACATTCATAGCCCTTTTGTCACATTAGCTGTAAAAATTATGTTGTGCCCCTTTCTTAGACTGTAGTCTTCTGAGCCCAGCCTTCCTGGCCTGTACCTTGCTTGTGCTGTCACAGACAGGTTCCAGTTGACTGCCCCTGGCCTTTTAGTCCCTGCCCTGCTGAGACTCCCTGAGTGACCTCTGGCCTGGCTCTGCCTCCACAGCTTCAGTGATGCTCACAGTCCTGTGTTCTCCTAAAAGTTGGACGCCTTTCCCTTCTCTGCTTGTTTGACTCTTATCTGTTCTGCGTGTCCCAGCTGCTGTTCCACTTGTTTTATGAAGGTCTTTGCAGTGACTCTTAACTTTGGCTTCATGTTACAATCAAATGAGGTGCTTTTAAAAATCCCAGTGTCGTGGGTCCTTATGGGAGAGATTCTTATTTAATTGGTCTGGAGTGAAGCCAGGCATTGGATGTTTTAACTGCTTTACTGAAGTGGTGCAAAGAGCATGTGCTTTACAGTCTGATAGACCTGGATTTGCCAGTTTTGTAGTTCAGGGCAAGTTAATCTTTTCTAAACCCATTTCCTCATCTGAAAAATAGGGATAAAATGACCTATTTCCTTAGGTTGTTAGGATTGCATGAGGATAGTGCCCCTGAAAAGGATTTTTAGTGCACTGCCTGATACATCCCAGGTTAAACGAATAATTGCTGGTGTCTTTCTCACCCCATCTAGCAATGCTGTGTTCCTTTTCTAAATGCCTGCACTCTTTGTCACATTTGCCATTTATATATTTGCCTCTCCGCCATGTTTATATTTTTCTTACCCATTAAAATTTGTTTACAGGTCCAAGGTTGTCCTCAGTGATGTTTTATTCCATTGTGTGCTTAAGTAAAAGCATACTTTTAAGCTTTTAAAATATATTGGACATGAAAATCTTCCAAAGAGAAATAGATACATAGCATCAAAATTCTTTGAATAGAAGAGTAAACTGGGTCATGTGGGTGTCATTTTAAAATTTCACTGGCTTAGATTTTTAAAAGGCTTGCTTTTTCTCTTGTCACTGAAGGCTGTTATTGAATCCAGTGCAAGTTTCCTGCTAATACACTTTTTGAACACTTACCTCTTATTTTTTGTCTTAATAAGCTCCCAGTCCTATCCTTACCTGAAGTTAAAATTTTTTTTCTCCCTAAGCTTCCTATAGCTTCAGGGTGACTTTCTGAGTGATGTATTCTATCTCCAGTGATAAAGGGGAGATCAACACGAGTTGAAAAGGATAACTGTCTTTCTATTTTTAAAAGATGGGTTTTTATTGAACTGTACTTTTATTTTTTTTTTGAGAGCAAAAGATTTCTTCAAAACTCCCATTGTTATTTTTCTGATATGTCAGTAGTCAGCCTTTGGGTTGTCACCATTTTAGTCGCTCAGAGTCCATGTCTGTTCCTAAACCATTCATGTTTTATAAAATCTCAGTATGAAATAAGCATCCATCTGAGTTCCTTGCCTAAAATAGACTGAGCTATGTAGTATATAATAAATTATATCTTTATTGCTTGCATTATTTGTATAAAATTAGGCATCAAGGTTTTAATTTTCATAAAGTTCACCTTGACTTTCCTTATATATAATGGAAGAGTGTTTTTAAACTACTGTTCTATGTTACTTTTTTTTATAAGTGCACATGATGTGGGCTTTCAAGGCAATTTTTTTGGAAGGTGACTTTTCTTCAGTAACAGAGATAAATGCTCTGTTACAGACAAAAATGTTTCTGATGTCCTTGAAAGATTTAGAAATCTCTCAAGTTCAGCTAGCTGAGACAGTGCTGAAGCTAGAGCATAGCCTCAGTGAAGACCAGCCCGGCTGTTCTTTGCAGTAGGTCAGTCCACATTCTCTTCAGGGTGACCTTCACTGGTGACCTTCAGGGCAGCGAGGTCTATAATTCTTCCTTAGGTCTCTGCTTTTCCTTTGGGGCTGTGAATTAATGTGAAAAGGCTGAGAGAAACCTCCTTTAACAGGCACCCTGTATCTTGCCAGTACAGAATGCTGTAAACTGATTACTTTTTTCCCATTACCTCTTCACTTTTAACCTCTTCTCAGGCTAAACCAGGTTGCGCGCTTGGGAAATGCCTGTTTGCAAGTTGGCTGGACCTTGAGCAGCAGCCAGTCGGCAGAATAGGTCCAAACTTGTGTTTTAGGTCTGGCTGTGCTTGTGCTGGGAGTTTTCGGTTAACCAGACATGAGACAGTGAGGGGTGAGTTGTAGCAGCAGCTCCAATCCGAAGGGCATTTCTCCGCATGTTATTTTTGTTCCTGTGTGATCTTTAAAGTATAATATAAGAATGGAAAACCAGGTGATTGAAATGTAATGTTTCCTTTTTTGACTATATGTGACTTCTCCGGACAGTTGTAATAACTTAAAAGGTTATAAATCTCTTTGTCAAACAGGACACATAATTAAATTGATCAAAATTCTCAGTTTGTAATACACTTTCGTCTGTGCATGGGCCTTCTTATTTCACTGCTGAATAATACTCAGTTGTGTGAATGTAAATGATCATTTATTTATCTTCATGTCTTCCTGTTTATTTCCTTGAAAAGTACTGGAATTATTTTCATTTTTTTGCTTTAATGAACTTTCCTCTTAGTGGCTCCTCACATCCTCCCTATTCTCTATAACAGTTGTTCCTCATAAAAAAGAAGTGTGTGGACGGAAGGGGATGATAGATTTGCCAACTCTTTTTGCCTGGGAAAAGCTTTGAAAAAAATCTGACAGAATCACTGTTATCATTTCCTGGATGCTTAGATACCCAAAATAGGGTATAGGATGCATATAACTTCAAAAGAGAAAATGAATACGTTTCACTTTACGGAAAGCTGGGTACGTTTTTGATTTTGTTCTGATGAGGAAAAATGATTCCACGATGACCTGTGAAGTGCGTGGGTTGGAGTCTCCTTGTTGTCCCTGCAGATATTAAGCATTCCTTGTACAGTATCAATTCACTGAGTTCTGATCATCCATATGCGTTTTCTGATAAAAAATCTAATGGGCAGTTAAGAGATGAGTGTCCCCACCTCTGCCCCTGCTCAGGGACAGTCCCTGAGCCAATTCTCTGGGCTTCATTTCCTTCATTAAAAAGAAAAAAGAAATGGTTACTCTGAGTGGGTTTCAGGATCTCCCCAGGTCCTTAAGCGTCCATGCTGGTAAAACTCAGTTTACTGGGCTTCTCCATCCAGCATGTGCATGCTTCCCTGGGAAGAGATTGCTCAGGGTGTAGGTTGTATCTTATTCAGCATTCCCTCCATATCCCCAGCACCTAGCATGTGGCCTGGCTCCATCCCCTCCCTCCAAAGAGACAAGTATTAATACATCTAAACATGTCGCTTGTCTTTAAGGTCTCAGTTTAAATGTCACTTCTCTAGAGACATTTCCTGATCACCCTTCCTGTTACATTCACATGGATGCTTTTTCTTTTCCCCATGGCATAGGTTGCCATTTTAAACAATAGTTTATCCCTTTTCTTGTTTAATCTCTCTCCCACCAAGTTCCCCAAGTGCCGGTGGCGTGGACTCTCACAGTGGGCATTTATTAAATGGCTGAATCCATGTGTGTCTCATCCCCTGGTGAACACGTGACAGTGGATGGCTTAGTGCATGTGTCCTTTTTGTTTTCTCAACCTTTCTGATTTTTTTTTTCCCTGTCATCAAGGAATAATCGCTGCTCCCCCACACATACCAGATTGTGTCCTCGGTTGTGGTTCTGCATGTGTTCCCTTCTTCGCTAGACAGAGTGGGAACTGATCTGAGCCGTCTGAGTCATCCTGAGTACCCAGCACAGGACACTGCATGTCACAGGGTTTGCATATTAGAATGAATGTGAGTGTCTTTGTCCTTCACATACATTTATTTGAGGCATATCTATTTTTTCTGTGTCCTTTTGGTTGTGACTCAAGCCTCGTTGGAAAACTCCGACTCAGAGGATCCCTGATGCTATTTCTTATGTAATGACACCTCCTGCTCTGCAGGCTGGTTGCAGCGCATGGGCACTTTGTAGTCCACATCCCATGAGTTTGCCATGCTGTCGGCAGTGAGGTGCGTTTCTCCAGTTTCACTTTGGTTTTGCTTGCCGTCATTCCATTTAAGCGCTCCTGGATCGTAAACTGAGATCTTGCTGTTTTCCATCCTTGGCCCTTGAAGCATTTCCTTTTATGTTCACTTTAGCCATTTTCTTTTGAGCAGTAAAGGTTAACGGATGAGGTAAAGATAGTTCTGCCCAATGGGTCCTCTGGGAATGCGATGACGCCATTCTCCAGGGAGTTTGGCTGTCTTTCACAAGTATTGGAGTACATTTAGAGGTATTTCTTGCTTTTTGAGGTGTGGGTTTTGATGGATGAGGAGAAAATGCATTTACTTCTCTCAAGCCAGATATTTACCAGTTAGTATCTTGTGGGTATTTGGGGACCTAGATGAACCCTCAAATGGGAGAAGGGATAAGGGCTCATTGAGCAGCAGAGATGAAAAGCTGGGAGGGAAGAGAAGAGGGTTGGTAAGGTAAGTGCAAGACTTATCAAAGAGACTTGGCCCCCTTCCTGCTTTTCTTCCTATCCCACCCCTCCCTGCTTCACCCCTTTTTTCAGTGCTCTGGGGTTTCCATCTTCAGTTATGCTTTACCCTTGTGCCTAAATCTGTTAGGCTTGTAAGTAGTTTCTTTATCAGTTATTCAGGTAGGATTGCCTCATCAGCAGATTGTACCAGAAAGTATTTGGCTGTGTAAAGTGGTTTTCTTAACGTGGTACATGCTAAGCATCTTTAGGCTTAATTTTAGTTCATAATTATAGCTCTCTTAAATGGCCTAATCTTTTCCATTTTAAAGAATAGTAAGCATTAAACATTAATTACCAGTAACTGTCAATTTGTTAACCATGCTAAGACCCTATGTCTCTGCTAGGCTCTGAGCAGATGCCTACCATGTACTTCAGTTACTAATTATCAAAGGATATCTGCAGTGCATGGCCCCTAACTTGGCATCTGAACATCACCATCAGCTGTTTAGCAGGAAAGTGTTTTAACTCAGTGTGTTTAAGCATTCTTACGGTAAACTGTATTCAGATTGTCTGTTCTGTCTTCTGTGGTGCTTGAAATATTTGGTGCTTGAAACTTAGTTTACGAGAGTTCTTGGTCTGCCTGCAGGTAAATTTAAGGTAGAAACTGGCCTTTTTTTTTTTTTTTTTAAGCAAACCCAGCCTGGTCCATATGCAGACCTTTGTTAATTTGAATTTCCCGAGTTACAGTGATTGTGACAGCTTGACCTTTGCACAGATTAGAAGCAGCAGAAAATAGTTCTGTAGAAGGTTAGTGTCTAAAGAGCAGTACTCTACATGGTATTTAACAATTTTTATAAGCTTTTCTTTTTAAAAATTTTTATCAAAGAATTTATAGAGCAACCTGTATATAAGTATGTATTAAAAGTATGGTGAAAACACTAGAATAATACATGTTGTGTGCTAAGTCGCTTTAGTTGTGTTTGACTCTGTAACCTGCCGGGCTTCTCTGACCATGAGCTTCTCCAGGCAAGATACTGGAGTGGGTTGCCATTCCCTTCTCAAGCTGTTATCTCTGATTACATCAGGTGAGGTGGGAGGGGTGGTTTTAGAGGAAGATGTGGGGGAGAGATTTAAGTTTGAATGTATAAGCTATTCTTTTATCCATTAACTTATAAAAGCCCTGTTTGCTGGGCATAGTGGGAAAAATCTATACTTTAAAGATGAGGAAAGTTACTAAGGTTAAAAAATTTTTCAAAGATCACAAACTACGAAGAAACACAGTTAGGACTTGGCAGTAGCCAGCTGCTTTACTTCAAACGGGCTTTTACTTTTATTCTTCACTGTTTCCATATCCCAATTAGTTGTCTGTTAGACTTGGACCTAGAAATCAGATGTATGTGCCCCTAATCCATTCCTAGCCCTCACTTTAATGGCGAAAGCTTAAATTCCAGAGTTCTCTCTAATGCTACATAGAACTGAGACTTGTCTTTTCTTGACCTTAGTTTACCTGGTTACCTCTTCTTCTGAAGAACTAAACTGAAACTTTTATTTTAATACAAATGAATGCAATTTTTTCTGATATTTTAGGTCTGGGAAATAGTAGCTATACTTGGAATTACCGTGTGTTATAATGATAATTTGATTTGAGTACAGACTGATCAGTCACTGCACTCATTTCTGTAACATTGGCCCTTAATGAAGAATATAGTAAGAATCATGGTGGGGGCCAGCATAGCTAATGTGAGCTGAAGGAGTGTAACTCTTATCTGCAATTCACGTATTCCAGAGTTCAGCTTTTATAAGGTTATATTAAAGTGAACAAAAATATAATGAGAAAGTGATTAGACAAAGACCCATAAGGAGTCAGTATTTAAAAAACTTTGTCTAATTGGAGGTTATTTAGTACATAGAAAATAATTTTCCCAAGTTTCTTAGGCTGAAAGCATTCTTTAAGAGTTAACGACAATCAGGCGTCAAGGGGAGAACATAGATACTTGTTTAAATGTGAGAATTTCAGATTCTGTTCAGTAAGTTCTCTATTGTTTGACTGCTTTCTTGTTTTGAAATCTCATACTGGACTAGTAAACAAATAAATATTTAATGCCAAATGCTGATCTGTTCCCATTTTATGTTTTATAATACAGTCCTGGAAGAAGAGCAAGTCAACCTAAGTTACACATCCAAGGTTTTGGGGCTTCCCAGGTGGCGCAGTGGTAAAGAATCCGTCTGCCCGTGCAGGAGATTCAAGAGACACGGGTTCAGTCCTTGGGTTGGGAAGATCCCCTGAAAAAGGAAATGTCAACCTGCTCCAGGATTCCTGCCTGGGAAATCTGTTCTGTTAGACAGAGGAGCCTGGCAGACTACAGCCCGTGGGGTTGTAAAGAGTGGGCACACGACTGAGCAACTGAACACACACATATACATCTGAGGTTTATCACAGTGGGCAGTGTACTTTGCACATTTAGGAATTCATACCTCTGACCTTATTATAAAGATTGGACTGGAAGTTCATGAGGTGGTGGTGGTGGTGTTTTTTTTTTTTTTTTTTCAAGGAAAGTTACCATGGATTTTGTGGGGAAACAATAGCATTAAAGTAATACTCTGCAACCCTAAATATAAATATTGGCAGTTGATAAAGCATAATTTAATGTGTCCTATAGAACTGGTTTGTGTTTTTTTTTTTGTTTTTTTTTTTTAGTTCCTTTGGCTTTTTTAGCTGTGGCTTTTAGTTAAGGAGAAGAGATGAAAACTAGTTTTCTCTTAATCTCCCTCTGAAATTACTAAAACTTTACATGCTCAGTTCAGGAGATCCTAGGGGAGACCATTATTAGGTATTGGGTGGTGGTATCTTTTGCTTTGTTCAACCTTCTGTTTCTAGAATATTCTTTATTTCTGGAGAATTGGAAAGAATGGTGAGTCAATGACTTAGGATTTTAACGAAATTGTAATTGTTGTGATATTGCCAAATGGGCCTAGGGACAGTTTTGCAGTTCTTTGAAAATTCACAGTGGAAACAAAATAGCAGTTTCAGGCCCTAGAAGAATGCATTCAGCCTAGCCCCTAGCGGTTCATTCCTTCAGCCACCGCCCAAGTTGGGCATTCACCCCCTGGGAAAGTGGCCAGTCCTAGGCAGGCTTTCTGTAGGCCCTGGATTGCTTTTGTCCCACTGCCTGCCCACTCTGCAGGGTTGAAACAGGTTTTCATGGGAATCTATTTGGGTAAACTGAAGGCAGCAGGGGAAGTGTGAAGTAAGACCTTTTTACACTTCTGTTCTGTCCCTACTTACCCTCTATTCTGCTTCCAAAATATAAATCGTGGTATGCCATGAGACAGTGTTTAGAGAAGATGACCTTGAAATTTGCTTATATTCTTTCAAGGGCTTCTGGTAAAATGCAAGGTAATTTTTATCTTTTTCCGTGTGGATCACCCCCCTGCCTGCCCCACATCCTGGGGATAAAGCACCTAATATGTCCCTTCCATTCTTTATGGTCTCAAAATATTTAATTAGATCTGACTTTTTCCTTAGTCTCTGGAAAGGACAGGATATACTTAGTTCTATATGGACAAGATGGTTTTCAGTTAGTCCTAATCGGGGAATATAACATGCCAAAATAAATCTCCTTTTAAGAGTGTTCTGAATGTAAGTGGCAGTCTTAATTAGGATGTATAAATACACAGAACTGGAGCCTTTTCTTGGGCCATGGCAATGTAGAATCTTAGTTCCCCAACCAGGGATCAAACACACGCCCCATGCACTGGAATGCCAGTAAAGCTTCAGTCCTTTTTATGCTTAGGCCTTGGAATATTTCATAGATAATTAGGTCCAAGATTAAAAATGCTGAGTTTTGAGGAACACGATATGTCAAAAGTAGTTAAGATGAATTCACTCCACTCTAGCCCATCCTTGGTGCATCTCTGTGCAGTACAGTGACATTTTCGCATGTTTTATACTAGGGGTATTCTTGTTATTTCTATTCTCCCACACACTCGCCAATATTCTGGTCTTCTGAACCTCTCTGTCACCATAGTAGAAAAGCTGTACACCCTTCAGTAAGTTTGACCTTTAGGCTGTGATGATCCAGCCCTTGCAGCTCTTGCAGGGACCAGGACATGCAGGCCGAAGAGAAAAGCTGGTACTGGGAGAGAACAGTGGAGAACATGATCCATTTGAAGGGCAACCTGCTGACTCATAGCTCTATGGGAATGTGGCCTCTGTTGCCAGTCTGTTTATTATTATTATTTTTTTTTTAAAGAGAAGCCGGAAATCTATTAAATAAATGTGAAATTGTTAAAATGGTAGAGTTTTATACGTTGAACACTACTAGTTAAAAAAGACATAAACCAAATAACATATTTGCAGGTTAAGTCCACCTGCTGGTGTTCAACTGTGACTCTGACCTCAAGATCTTGAGCCTGACTGCTTGTTTCCATCTATCTCTTGGCTTTCCTCCGAGAGGCATAGGCATGATTGTATGTGGTCATTATGAATATTTTTTTGGGTCCCTTTCCTTACAACATTTAGATGTGATCCTGCTGCTGCTGCTAAGTCGCTTCAGTTGTGTCCGACTCTGTGACCCCATAGACGGCAGCCCACCAGGCTCCCCCGTCCCTGGGATTCTCCAGGCAAGAACACTGAAGTGGGTTGCCATTTCCTTCTCCAATGCATGAAAGTGAAAAGTGAAAAGTGAAGTTGCTCAGTCCTGTCCGACCCTTAGCGACCTCATGGACTGCAGCCCACCAGGCTCCTCCGTCCATGGGATTTTCTAGGCAAGAGTAGTGCAGTGGGGTGCCATTGCCTTCTCCCAGATGTGATCCTATAACCTGTCAATAACTTTGTGTATGAATTAAACAAAGTCCACGGCTGTCTTACATTTGTCATTTTATTTACTATCATCTGACTCAGCCAGGTGAGAATTTGCGTAATACCTTAATTAGGAAAATTTTTGTCTACCTACCCCAAATTTTCTTCCTGCAGCTCACAAGCACTGTTAGTGACTGTTCGCCACGCCGCTAGTGTACGATGAACTGCAGACCACAAAGAACGCTAAAAGTGCCCTCCCCCCGGCTGTTGTCATTTCTGTTAGCCCTGTTGATTAGATCTTAGTTCACGTGTAGCCAGTTTTGACAGATAAACAAGAGGATTCATTTGTTTGCATTTTGGTCAGTTCCTAATGTAGGAGACGAGTCATTTTTAGTCTCAGAAAGTCAAGATATGGGTCATTTTCAGTCCGAACAAAGAGTACTGCTGGTGAAATTGTATTGGTGAAATACTGCTGTGTCTTGGCCAGTGATGCATAGTAATTGTTCTTTTTTGATCTGATGGCAGTGAAACTCACTCTAATGAGTGTTCCAGCTCAGGGAAAGTTTTGTCCAGTCTTAATTTACTACTGCTGCTTCTACTTCAGTGATTCCCTTCCTCTGTCCTTGCTCTTCTTGAAGAACAGAATGAAGAGTATCCTTTTTCCTCAACAGACTTCTAAGGCCTGCAGCCTTTGTCGTGAATCTTGGGCTTTAGCCTGAGACAAGATGGCTTTAAAAAGCATGCTTGAGTATAGAAAATCACATTTTGAAGCCATTCTACTTCCCTTATATTGTTGATTCTCAACCAGAGATTGGCAATCAGAATCAAGTCAAGAAACTCTTTAAAATTTGTGTGAGAGTGTACTTGAGTAGATCTCCACTCTCTTTACAGAACAAGTCAAAATTTGGGTTTGGGATTATAGTCTCAAGGATGGCTTGAGGATTTTGTTTGTTTGTTTTTAATCTATCTGTGAATAAAATAGTAGCTGATGGTAGAAATCTGTTTCCTTTTAGGCTGATCTGAAATAGATTGCAATCATAATTGCTCTGGACTGGTATGTTACTTGTTACATAGTAGGTACTTTCTGAAAGTCTTGTATGAGGTAAAATACTGGGCGTTTGCTGCCAAGTAATTTAAGTGTTCAATCTGCTATAGTGAGAAAATTCTTGTAAAGAAACTTGTTCTTTATATGGGATAAAAGTATGGCAGGAAGTGGGTACCAGGAAACTCTTAGTGGTCCTAAATCAGGAAAACTTTTCAGCTTGTGCTTCTTTGTAACTTCATATTTTCCTAATGAGGCAGAAATCCAGTTTAATGTTTAATTGGGAAAGCTGTGTATAATCTCCTGTTATCCTTTAGCATTTTAAACACCGGGAAGCAAGATGCTTCATTTCTGCTCAAATATATGTCAGGCTCAGATGTTTAAGTTAGCAGTGGTAGTTTCCATGGCAGCAGTGACTCTGCCCTTTTATCTTTTTCTTAGCACAATATTTAGCATAGGTTGTCCAGAGAGATTATTCTTCCTGGCTGTGGGTTCTTAAAGACTTCTTGCGGAGCCTTTGACATCTCTGGGTGAAGGTGTGGTCCAGAGAAGCTCCCCGAGGGGTGGAGCGTGAGCCTGTTTAGTGTACTCTTGCTTTCATAGCATCTTGCACAGTATACCTGTCACATCTGGTGAATAGGGGGTGTTGCTTTTCTGCCCTGGTGGTTTCCTCTGTACTCCCAGCTTCCTGAGACCTAGGCTAGGCTGGTTTTTCACTTTCATGGTGAAGCCTCCTTTTTTTAACTGTGGTGTGATGACAACGGACCACTCCTGTAGTCCCCTCTTTTCCTTTCTGAGGCTTAACAACAAAGGCTTGTAGCTAGGAATTTTTTTTTTTTTTAAAGCTGATTCAACCTGATTCTTGAGCTCATAATAGAAGAATTAGTAGGTGTATATGGAAAGGGACCTGTGTGTTTGTTAGTGGTGGGGCATGACTACCTAGAATATGTCTGCCTTCCTTCCCTTTCATTGACAACCTGAGCTTGCTGCTCCAGATGTATAGAGTTGCAATAGAAGGTTTCTTGCTTGGCAGGGAAGGTAAAAGCGCATGAAAAAAAATCCCATAAATAAGTGGATTTTTTTTTTTTTTTTTTTTACTCATCACCTTGAATTGCACTTCCCTGCACTGATGTGCTTACTTTTATGGGTCCTGTGCACTTTGATTGCAGAAGAGACTGAAGGTGAGTGTGGGCTAATACCTCAGAGGAGGAGTATCCGTCTCGGGTCTCAGCTTAGCTGCTCACAGGCGGCTTCCTGGAGGCATTGTGCCTCCTTTCCTGTGCTGAGGATGTTTCCATTCCCAGGAGAAGAAAGGTAATGAGACTCTTGAGGGTGGAGAGAGGAGCGTGAGTATCAGTGGGAAGCAGCCTGGATGTGGGAGGGACCGCTGGGAGATTGTGAGAGCCTTGTGTGTGACAGGGCATGGTGGGCATGGAGAGGTGGGCATGCCCCTGGAGAGGGAGGTGGGGACCAGCTCAAGTGCCGACAGTGCCCCCTCTGCAGGCTGAGATGGTACTTTGTAGGCACTGTGGGGTCAGTGTGAAGGCCTGAGAAACAGAAATGGTCCTGGGATGCTGACTGTTTTTAGGTAGATCATAGTAGCAGTGGAATGGAGGATGGATTGGAGAAGGGACAAGCTCCGAAGCAGAGATCAGGTAGGAGGCTTCAGACACAGTCTCAGCACTGGTTACAAATCCTAGTTCTTCTATTTAATACCTGATTAGACTTATGGAATTCTGAAATCCATTTGTAAATAGAAGCTAATGTATACAGCTCATAGTGCGTGAGATGTCTAAGTGGGATTTTTGTCTGTAAAATATGTAGCTTCAAGGCTTTCCTAGACTAAGGAATAAATGCTACTTTTCCTTCCTTGCTTTTCCCTATTTCAGTCATAGGATTCACTAAATTCTGCTTCAGGAGGTGGTCTGATCATCTTGTAGAAAAAGATCCCTAAATCCTTTGGAGGGTTTAGGAGGATGCCGTATTTATTTTTCATTTTAATTAAACATAAAGCCTAGTTTAGACTTGTGTGTATGCTCAGTTGTTAAGTCGTGTCTGATTCTTTGAGACCCCGTGGACTGTAGCTCACTAGGCTCCTCTGTCCCTGGGATTCCATTTCCTTCTCCAGGGGAATCTTCCTGACCCAGGGATCAAACCCACACCTTTCTGTCTTCTTGCATTAGCAGGCTTAGGAAATGTTTAAATTCAGGTCATTTTGAAAATCATAATAGGAGAAAGATGGTGGGAGGCCATGGAGTTGTGTGTGGAAGTGAATGGAACACTGATCTGTGAATTGTAGAAACTGACAGCATGCAGTACATCTCAGGGTGCAGATTGTCGATCTAGATTCTAGAGTACTGCTGTGAATGAGACTCTGTTCCCATTCTGCCCTGTGTTGTAAGTAACTCTGAATATGAGGAGAAGATGCTTGTGTCACCCTTGGAATTCTTAGCTAAAGTGAGGTAGCACTTTCTAATCTTAAATAGTAAAATTCCAAGAGGCTGAGCAGCTGATGAGAAGACTAAGTTAAGGAGAGTGGAACCTGTTTACTGCTTTGTGTGTGTGTGTGGGCTGTACTCTTGAAGATGAAATAGACAAGGCTGTAATTCCCATGTGGAACGTTTAGGCTATTGGCACTGTATGTTCTGATATATAGGATTTGGAGGTCGGGGGGTTGAAAATTGCAGCATTTTAAGTGAAAATTCTGATCCTCCTCAGTCACCATTTGTGACCACATGCTAAATGTGGTTTAACGCAGCATGTGCTTCAGGGGTCCTGCACAGGAACTGACACTCATGACTGGGCAGTCTTCACACTGAGCTTTCTGTCCACCCGTGTTCCCTTTTCATGTTAAGAAGCTCCCAGCACAGCTCTGCACTCTGTTGCCCATTTAAACATGAAAACAAAACAACTGTGCCATAATCTAAAAGACAGATAAGCGAGTTCTCTATGCCAGCGCTTGAGAAGATGCGTCTTCCTTTGCCCAGCAATGATGATAATAGCATTTGAAAACTTGTAAAGTGCATGCACATATTATCTGTCTAAATTATATGCATATAATTGAAGCTTTTATAGAAAACAAGCCCCTTTACTTCCTCTACCTCTTACCAGAGTAGAAATAATTCAAAAGCTAGATTAAAACAAATTTTTTTCTTGTTGAACATATAGCATTTGATCGCATATGTGCCCCTCTTCCCCACTTCAAACCTATAGGAGATGCTTGTCTTCAACTTTGGAACTACGTATGTACATATGTAAACAGGTTCTGTAATTTATGCTCACACATTTGCTTCATTGTCCATTTATACAACAGGGGGACTTGCCCCAGTGCACTTTGAGATATCGTCAAGCGTTTATTTCAAATGTGCTTTAACTTAGTGATAAGATAACTTGTGAAGTGGGAAGTCTGACAGCAGTTGAAGTGACAGTCATTGGCAGGGAACCCAAGCACCTTAACTCCTTTTTGTGCTGGAGAGGTATCCAGGATCTGGGATTTTGTGTTTGTGCCCGCTGTGGATATAAGCAGGCAAGGGCTGAGGTTAAGAAAGACCTTACCTGATCTGTAATGTAGTGCATTAACTTTCTTTCTTTCTTTTTTTTAAACATTAGCGCTCGCTCTCTCTTTTTAATGAAAAGTATCACTTGAGTTAGAGCTTCCCTGGTGGCTCAGTGGTAAAGAATCTGCCTGCCAATGCAGGAGACCTGGGTTCCTTCCCTGGGTCAGGAAGAATCCCGTGGAGAAGGAAATGGCAACCCCCGCCAGTATTTGTGTCTGGGAAGTCTCACTGACAGAGGAGCTTGGGCAGGATACCTGGGGTTGCAAAAAGAGCTGGACACTACAAAGTGAATGAACAATGTCAAATGACAATAGTCACTTACGTTAGGTTCGTTTGTGAAGGTAACAGAAGTATGCGCCGAGGCCATGCGAAAAGAGCTTTGAGTCCTTCGTTCTCTGTGTCTGAAAGTGCACACTTGCCAGCATTTTAAATGTTGATCGCTGGAAAGGGCTGAATCCATCTGCTGAGAATATTTTTTTAAATTAATTTTTATTGGAATATAGTTGCTAATGTTGTGTTTCTCCTGTACAGCAAAGTGAATCAATTACACGTATACATATATCCCCTCTTTTAGATTTCCTTCCTATTTAGGTCACCACAGATCATTGAGTAGAATTCCCTGTGCTATAGAGTAGGTTCTCATTAGTTATGTTTTGTACATAGAAGTGTTATATATAAACATTAACTTTTGTGGGCAGCAGATTAACCAGAAATTTGCTTGTGACCCTCTCCTTTAGGCCCCCTCCCCCAATTGGAATGTCTAGAAGTGAAAATAACACTTCATCTGAATGCAGAGTCTTGCCCCTTCCCAAAATGTAGTAAATAACCAGAAGCTTATGTACTTGTTTTTCCTAGCTGGGATGTAGCTTTTTAAGAACGCCATCTTTTGAGGAGGAGGGGAAGAGAAGATGGACCAAAGGAAATAAAGTATCTTTCTTAGTGTGAATCATGTTTTTTAAGATGCTCCAACTTTCTATGCTAAATAATTCATAGTGGTGTTGCTAAAACAAATGTAGCTATCTCTTGAGAGTCTCAGGACTTTAACTGAAAAGAAAAATACATTGCATAGGTGAATACCAGTGAAGTGTTCCACTTGCCAAGAGAGGAAAGAAGCCGGCCCTCTGTGCTGACCAAGGTTTACGCTCCCACAAATCCTAGAGTGCACGGGGGAGAGCCCCTTGGTTGGTGCTCCGCAATGCATTAATGAATTACAAAATTCTATATGTCTAAAGGTAGTATCTCAAATTTTCAGTTTCTTTAAAGTTCAACAGAAATATTTGTAGCCTCCCAGCATTAGGAAGAAAACATTCCTGTTCTGTTGACATTTTATTTTGTTCACTTTAGTTTGGTATAAGCTACTTGGGGTTAAACACTTAACTATAGTTTTTGGTTTTCTGAGTGTACGTTCTGCCAGATGACACTTAAGAGTGAAATAACCTTAGTGGCCAGATGGAGTATTGTGGCCCTTTATAACACTTCTGAGTTAAAAAACAATATTTGTGACTATAAACCTTCCTTGTCTTTTATATTCCCTGTAAGACTAGGCATACTTGCTCTTTTGGAGCTCGAATATGACAGTGTTTTAGTGGCTGTATCCTACAGAGGAGCTATGTTTTTAACCTACCTAATGAAAACAGTCAACTACTGGGATTAATTTGAGGATTTCCAATCAGCCTTTCACAATTTGTAGAACCCTGAGGGGGTTCCCCTTAGCTGTGACTTTTGCAAAAGAATGTGAAGTTAATCCAATTTCTATGTTGATTACTATGTTAACTGTCTTAATTGAGCAATTCAAATTTATCTGCCTATACCAAACAAGAACCCTGCTACAAAACTGTGGGAGTAGTTGATTTTCTTCTTACTACGTTCATGTCCTAGTTTAGGTTCTACAGCCGAGTAATGGCGTAGAAATTAATAATGGGCACTGAGGTTGGAATGATTCATCACTAGATGGTAGTGTATTCTAGTCTGTAACCAAGATTAAACTAACCCTTGGCCTAACCTTCACTACTATGGAGGGTTATATATATATATTTATATATATATATATTTATATATATATGACCCTGTTGAAGAATATAGATTTTAAAGTTTAATTACATATCACAGAAATGTAAGTTATTCTCATTATTTTCATCTATCATCTACTTTGTTTTACCTTTTGGGGTGAAAACTCTGAGCCTTAGGGGCTGTCGTAGGTTACAAATCAATTGCTGACGTACTGAGAGTTGCATCTTTTGAATTATTCTGGTTTTTATAAATTTTGCATTTGCTATTAAATGTTTCACTTGCAGAATTCTTTAGAGACTCCATAGATAAAGGAAATAACTCTTGATTTAATATTTTTAAACTCAGATTTTCAAATATTGGGTTTCTTTAAGGAGATCTCCTACTCCCAAAGTAAGACACTAACTTTATGTAGAAGCGAATCCTTTTCTTAATCATCAGGTATTCTTAGTGGCCAGAAAGAGGAATTGATTTGAATGTGAGTAGGCGATGGCACCCCACTCCAGTACTCTTGCCCGGAAAATCCCATGGATGGAGGAGCCTGGTGGGCTGCAGTCCATGGAGTCGCTAAGAGTCGGACGTGACCAAGCGACTTCACTTTCACTTTTCACTTTCATGCATTAGAGAAGGAAATGGCAACCCACTCCAGTGTTCTTACCTGGAGAATCCCAGGGACGGGGAGCCTGGTGGGCTGCCGTCTATGGGGTCGCACAGAGTCGGACACGACTGAAGCGACTTAGCAGTTAGAATCTAAAGCAGTTTTTTGATAATGGATTTAAATAGTTTGTTGTTGCTGTTCCGCCGCCTAGTCTCGTCCGACTGTTCGCGACTCCATGGACTGCAGCATGCCAGGCTTCCCTGTCCCTCACCGTCTCCTGGAGTTTGCTCAGACTCCTGTCCATTGAATCGGTGATGCCATCCCGCCATCTCATCGTCTTTTCACTGATGTAGTTGATGGCATGTTCCCTGCTGGGTTTGTCCACTTCTCCCCTGGCATCACCCTGATTGGAGTCACTGCCGTCTTCTTCTTGGTCACTGCAGTCTTCTTCTTGGTCACTGCAGTTGTTTCTTGGTTGGGCTTCTTGTTTCCAGAGTTGCTGAGCTCTCCCACACAGACATACCCAGTTTATTTTCACAGTAGCCACCTTTTCTGCTCAAAACCTTTTCTATGGTTCACTTTCTTGTGGCGGCCTTTGATGAAGTTGAGGATATACTGCCCCAAAGTATGTTACTTTGGCATATTAAATATCTTAAGCTGAAGGAGTTTGAGAAAATTAGCAGAAATAGAAAGGTCATTCTAACCTCCTTCCTCTCCTTTCTTCTCTGAAATAGGTAGTAAAATTCCCGTGTGGAAAGAACCCTCCCTGTACTGAGAGAAAGGAAGACATTCTTAACATCAGTACAGTGACTTGGGGCCTGGAAATCTGAACAAGCATACTTTGTTAAACTAACCCTTACCTTGCTACTTTGGGCTTTCCTGGTAGCTTAGCTGGTAAAGAACCTGCCTGCAATGTAGGAGACCCCAGTTCAGTTACTGGGTCAGGAAGTCCCCCTGGAGAAAGGGATAAGCTACCCACTCCAGTATTCTTGGTCTTCTCTGGTGGCTAAGCCAGTAAAGAGTCTGCTTACAGTGCGGAGACCTGGGTTTGATACCTGGATGGGGAAGATCCCCTGGAGGAGGGCATGGTAACCCACTCCAGTGTTCTTGCCTGGAGAATCTCCATGGACAGAGAGGGGCCTGGCGGGTCCCAGTCCGTGGGGTCGCAAAGAGTCAGACGCGACTGAGCGACTAAGCACAGCACGTCTTCCTAGTTTCATCCTTATCACTCACTACCCCCAACCCAAGCCGCCTTGTCTAGTCAATTCTTTACACATCTGTTGTTTCTTTTATCTAAGAGAGGTATATAAACTTCTTGCTCAGATTAATTCTCTCTTGTGAAGGCTCCCATGTACATGTATAAATAAATACAATAAAATTTGTATGCTCTTGTCCTATTAATTTGTCAGTCTAATTTGCAGACCCAGCCAGAACCCTAAAAGTATTGAAGGAAACTTCTTCCTCCTCTACACCTCAAAGGTCCTGTATGTCTGGCTTTCCACCTCTTAGACTCATCTCTCTCTAGCCTCCTTCTAGCTTCACCCTGGCTGATCTCTGCCTGATTTGTCTTCTAGATGTCCCCATGGGGATGCATTTATTTGCTTATAAATCTGTAACAAACTAACCATGAACTTAGTGCTTAAAACAACACGGATTTATTAGCTTGCAGTTCTGAAGGGCAGAATCCCGTGACGTGGGTCTCTTGGGCTATCATCAGGGTGTTGGCAGGGCTGCATTCCATCTGGAGATGCTGGGGAGAATCTTTCCCCTTGCCTTTTTCAGCTTCTGGAGGCTGCCCACATTCCTTGGTTGATGGCTCCCTTCCATCTTCAAAGCCAGTGACCGTGGGTTGAGTCTTTTTCAGGTTGTATCACTCTGACACCAGCTCTCCAGCCTCCGTTTTCCATTAATGTGGACTCTTGTGATTACCCTGGGCCCAACTGATAATCCAGGATAATCTTCCCATCTCAGGGCCATCTGATGAGCAACCTTAATTCCATATGTATCTTAATTCCCTGTCATGTAACATAGTCACATATTTCAGAGTTGAGGATGTGGGCATCTAAGGTGAGCTGATATTCTGCCCACCACAGCGGTGCTTACCTCTCTTCTAAATCTTGCCTGAAGGCTCATCTCACTGAGACCTCCTGTTTAATACTGGAAACTGTCCATCCTTCATCTCCACACTCTCAGCCCTCTTACTCGGCTCTACATTTTCTTTTATTCCAGAGCACACTTATTTCCAGCTGATACACAGTTTTGTACATGTGTACACCTCCTATTGCAGATGTACACTCCAGGATCTTTCTTCAGTGGGAGTTGTGAACTAATGTTTGTTGAATGAATGGGTGAATGAACAGAGGGTGAACCTTAAGCAAATCTTTTTCACAGGATCTTTGCTTTCGTGTTGCCCAGCATGGAAGCCTGATACGGACCTAGAATGAAGGGAAGGACTTGGGACCAACCCCTAAATTCATACTTTTCTCTCTCACCTCAAAGCTTTTAATTCTGCCAGCTCTAGAACTACAAAACCTCAGAAATCAGAAAGACTGGCGTCAGAAGGACTCTGTAGGAGCCATAAAGGGCTAAGAGACAGAGAAATGTTCGCATTCGCTGCCAAAGAGCATTCTCCCTGTGAGGCCTGCAGCTGTCTGGGGCAGTGTCTCTGGCAGCTCTTGGACCCTTGTTGGCCCCAAGGCGAAAAATCTGAGCTCGACCAGGCTAAAGAATCCATGGAGCTGGAGGCAGCTAAAATGGTATGGGGGTGGGGCGGGGAGTTGACAGGGATTCCAGGATTGAAGATATACCATGAAGTTTAAAGCTGCAAACCTTTATTCCTTTAGGAACCACATAGCAAAGTGAAGGGGTTTAAAGAAAACAAAGGAATGGCTTATTCTTGTAGCCAACATGTCAGCACCATGATTTGAGTGCTTGGTTGACCCTTCTATTGTTTTAATTCAGCAAAGCCGAAATGTATCTCAAAAATGCCATTTTAGTGATTTGAATGGGAAAGATAAAACATTCTGTAGGCGTAGTTTTTGCTAGACAGATGACCCACCTTGCTGCTTACCCAGCTCTCATTTGTGAACTCTCATTATTCACTTCGCTGATTATTTCGAGAGCTTTAGCTCCTTGCCTTGAGTTCCTCCAAGGAACATGCCTTTTGGCTATGGCTGCTGCCTTTTTTTGTAGTGGGTTCTGCTCTTAAACTTTTAGAGATACTGCTTCCTTTCTCCTTGTGTCTTGGCCTTTAGAGAGGTTTGATGTCCTCTGAGGAAAAGCTTTGTACTATCCACTCCAGTACTCTTGCCTGGAAAATCCCATGGATGGAGGAGCCTGGTAGGCTGCAGTTCATGGGATTGCTAGAGTCAGACACGACTGAGCAACTTCACTTTCACTTTTTACTTTCATGCATTGGAGAAGGAAATGGCAACCCACTCCAGTATTCTTGCCTGGAGAATCCCAGGGACGGGGGAGCCTGGTGGGCTACCATCTATGGGGTTGCACAGAGTCAGACACGACTAAAGCGACTTAGCAGCAGCAGCACACTGATGCTGCCCTGGTTCTGTGTTAGTCGAGAACCCTCTTCCTGTAAACGAGTATCCAAGGTCACTCCATCCAAGCCGTACCTTTTGAGTATGAGATACTTGTCCTTGCCCTTAGCTATGATTCTTTTTAGAGATCTTACCTTTTATGTTTGCTTGTTATGTGTTCTAGTCTCTATCAGTTAAAAAACCCTTTGAGATCTACTTAATCCTGATGTATTTGTTAAGTACTTTTGAGTTAAAATTTATTTTTTTTCATATCTACCTGTGCTTCTGCTGGTCTTTTTGAAGTTAGACCCAGGGTCCAGATGCCACAGCTTGGTGACGCTGTTGGCCAGGGACTCGGAGCACATTTGTACCATGTTTTTGGATTTGTCCTGGTTTCTGGCTTTTTTGTAGTGGTCAGGTAGCCATAGCAGGCTCTTGAAATGACAGTATACAACTGATCACTCAAAAGATAGTTTCCTTTGTTGTGCCATTTAACAAGAATTTAGATTTTAATGGGTGAGGATGGCTAATGCAGTATGCCAAAAAAATGAAAATATGCTTTATCTGTGGTTTGAAATACCTGAAGTGAGACAGAAAAACAAGCTACCAAGTTGGCATGTTATTTAGAGAGGTGATTGCCCTTTCATGCTTGAGTTCTGCTTCTTTTTCCCTAAAGGAACTGCTCTTGATCTTAAGTATATTTTTGATTGCTTAGTATATACAAATCCTAGAGCTGGATATGGAATAGGTGTGACTTGGGGGCCTTCCTGGCAGATAGAACTGTACAGGCAAAGCCAGAAGAATGTATGGTCTTCAGTGGACCGTGGCTGCATGGAGGACAAGCAGCAGTTTATATTTTTAGATGCTTGACCAAGTAGCCTGGTGAAAGCAGTTGTCAAGGATCTCAGATGTCTGTAGACTCTTAATATTAGCAGTTTGCACTTTATTTGTTAGGCAGCGGAGAACTATTGAGAGTTTAGGAAAGTCTGTTGGAAATAGTGTAACGTGTGAATGAGGACAATGAAGGAAGTTTTGGGAGGCTGTAATTTGGTGGTCCAGGTGAGAGATGAGGGCCCAGATCAGGATGGTACATGTCTCAGTGGACTGGCTGGTACAGATAGATAGTCCTCATGAGAATTATTCAGTAGCCTTTTCTGTGACTTTAAACCACACAGATCTGATCCCTGAATCAAGTGGGTTCTAGGTCTTGGAAACCTTTTTTCCCCTAGCAGACGGTGTACTTAATGAGAATTCTCAGACTGTCTTGATTAGCCGTCTGTCTTGTTTGGTGGCTGTCTGAAGGAGGTTTGAAAATAGGAAAGAAGCTAACTAGTTTTCAGAAATTTTTTATTAGGAAGTTTGGAAAATAGGGACTTTGCTTTTTTTCTTCATATGACCAGGAAACTGTTAGTTCTAGCTGTGAGCAGTCAAACAGTGGGTTTCCCCAAATCCATTATTGTAAGAAACTTAGGATATTAGAGTATACAGAGGGCCATTTAGGTAAAAGCCAGGGTGGGGGGCAGGAATTCGATTTAAAAAGTCTTTTTGGAAATTTGGAAGTAAACTATTATGAATGAAAACATAAAGGCCGCTTCTTCCCCTGCCCTCTACCCCACCACCCTTTAAAATCCATGTTCCCACCAAGTTGACACCTCATCATTATCTCTCAGAACCAGGGAAAGTTTAGAGTAGTCTAGATCGATCTATGCTCATGTCTTTTCATAAATGATTTCATGAAGAATGACAGGAGAAAAAGTAGTCTTAGTTGGCACAATTGATGTCTAAAGTAAGAGGGGAACATACATTGAAACACTTTCTTTAAGCTTTAAAATTAATGGTTCTATGTTGCTGGAATATGGCCTTTTATTTTGCTTCCAAAGAGTTTCAGAGCCAGTAGAATCTATAAATAGTGCACAGCCTGGTTGTCTGTGGTAGACTGAGTAGAGCAGAATTGCCTGTCCTTAAGTGAAGGGGAAGTAGCTTTACATTTTTAGTAACTGAATTGTTGGCCAGCATAAAGGTAAAGGCCATGTGAGCAACTTATTTATAACTTCCCATAAAGGTATGTGTCTGCCTCAAGCAGAGAAACTGTCTGGGGTGCTTGAAATGTAAAAGTGCAGTAGAATCATTTTCCATACACAGCTTTCCTAGCTAGTTGGTGCAATAAAGTGATTGTTCGCCTCCCTGGGGCTTTCAGAAAGAGGGGTGTCAATAGATTAGCTCATTAGCGTCCACTTCCTGTGGAATGGAAGGGATGAGGCCATTACATTTGAATCTGGTTTTCTGTAGTGATGAATGTTTAGATATTAACTCCTCAGGGAGGATGGTACATTTAAGCTTGATTTAACCTGTTGGGTGTGGTCCTACTAAATGGTCTGCCCCTGTAGTCTAACCACAATTAGATTCTTATCAAAATATCGATACTTCACGGCTGTGAAAGCATCTTATTTTTTCGCAGGTTCAGTTCAACTATAAGTAGTGCTTTTTCTTTTTGTAAAATAAAAAACATACAATCAGACCCTTGGAACAGTGGGAGAAGGGAAGAAGAGTAAAATTATGGCATCCCGTAAAGAGTATGCTAAACCTTTTAGGTAGATGCCAGAAAATGGAATCCATCGTCACATGTTATAAATTTCATCACGTATGCGTCAAGGGTAAATCATGTGCAGCCAGGTTTAACTCTTACGGATGAAATTTGTATAATCATAAATATGCAAGTAAGACCTTTTCAGCCCTCCTTTGTTGCTTATTTATTTTCATAGACTGAGTTTTTCTGAATATTATGTTGACCATTAAAGTAGCTGCATATATGGCTAAAATGTAAACTTTGGTTTCTTTGCCAATTTTGCGACTCTGTTTAGTATTGGAGCAAGTTGTAGTAAGTGGTAAATGGCCCATTCACCATATTGGAGTCCTCATAGCAGCACTCATTTCAATTGTGCTGGCTTTATAATTTACATATTAAAAAATGTTCACTTGATTTCCTTCAGGGACAAAGTTGACATCCTATATAAACATTACTCCAAACAATCCTGTTTATTGGTCCAATTATTTCAATTGAAAGATGCTAGTTTACTGCATCTTAGTATATGTGAAGGGAACTTCCCTGGTGGCTCAGATGGTAAAGCGTGAACAATTCTCAGCAAAACTGTTAGAGATCCTTTGACTGTAGTGGCAGAATAACCTCACAGGGTTTCAATTCACTTTTAATTTTAAGCTCCAGGATTAAGGATCATTTATAGTATAATGTAACAATGTGGGCAAATGTAGCTTTTCTTAATGCCCTTCTGATATTTGGGGGAAAGAATGTTTTTATGCAAGTCATTCAGTAATGAATTACATGACTGCTTTTTCTCACTGTAGATATAATTTCATTCACATTTCCTCCCTTCTCCCACATCCTTGAGAGATAGGACAGCATGCAGTGTTTTGCTTCATTTTATTATGAAAAAAAAAAAAAAATTTTTTTTTAAGATGTGGTTTAAGGTAGTTCTTTAGGATAGATGCCAAGGTAACTAGTTAATACTGTTTTAAAATCAGGCTCTTAATTAAAAATGCTTAATTTGTGCAAGAAAACTACATGTTAAAATGAATTTGGAAAGATTAGATTGGAATTGCCTCAAATTCAATTAAGCCACACTGCATGGACGTGCTGGGAATATCAATACAATCACTGTAAATTTTGTACAAACTGATTTGTTGCATTATCTTGCTCATCTAACATACGGTACTTTTTGTGTCCATATTGCAGACGGCAACTCCAAACTAACATGGCAGTCAGACTGTGTGATGTGGCTTCTCTGCTTAGAAGTGGTTCGTGGGCAGCAGAGCCTTGGACCGGGGTCTGTGGGATTTTTCTTAAATTCTGTAGGCTACTTTTTTTTAGCATGTTGCAGGAGTGCTGAGGCCATACCAAACACTTGAACTTTTCATTTGGCATACTAATTATTCTTACATTTAACCTATTGTGGTATGGCCATCATTAGGATGTAAAGCACATTGCAATTTTAGTGGTATATGTAGTATCAGAACCTGCTTTTGTATGTAACTTATTATCTTAATTAGGATTTAGTGCAGCCTCAAAAGAGTGACAAGCTTTTTTTAAAAACAAAAAACAAAAGTTTTGGTATGGTCTGAATACTAAGTTACCATAATTTTTTCATTCTGTTTACTATGTATTTTTTTGGTTACTAAATTTTGAAGTTATTTACAATTCCTGATGCTTAAAAAAATGTCAAAATTGTAAATCTGGCTGAAAATTATTTGCCCAGTAACTGTTGAAAGAGTTTGCATTCTGTGAACAGTTGTGTTGAGCCTATCAATGGAATATGCATTATTTGTAAAATATAGCACATTAGTATCATTTTATTCTGAGCAGATGGTCCTATAGCTGAGAGATGCTGTAATTTTCAGCGCACACAGCCTACTGCAGCTGTTCACTTGAATGTTGGCTTAGGAGCTCATTCTTGCCACCTGAACATGGAAATAAATGTGCAATTAAGTGAGGAGTGTTTGTTGTCCCTGCTAAATCCTGCTAATTTCAGTCAACGAACACTTTATATTTCAAATGCCATCCCAGTGAGCTTTAGTCCGAATCTTGTATTTGGTTAGTCTCCACATATACCCTAAGTTTTTGATTAGTGATTTGTTTTAATTGGCCTTGACCACTCTCATCTTGCAGATCATTGTTTTCCTGAGTGCTGGACAAAGGTTAATCTCACATACATTTTCCTGTGGAAAGAGTGACCCTGGGCTAATATTCTATAAACTGGAACAGTTATGCTTTATTAGCAAATCTGAAACCTCCTTTCACAGTTTCAGATAAATTGGTTAATTATAATAAAATGCATATCTTGAATTGCTTCTTTTTTTTTTTTTTCAGTACAGATTTCCAAAGGTTTCTTTATTTCTCTTAACCTCCCTATTCTCTGAAAATACATACTTGAGAGAGGTAGTTTGTAGCTTGCAGAGTAAAGAACCCATTTCTTTTGAAAAGGAAATGAAGTTTTGGAAGGGGTTATAGTTGGTTTGACATTTCATAGATAGGCTGGATTTTTGTCTCCTGTTTTTTTACCCTGACAGCACGGCTCTTGTCCAGTCTGACCAGTCTCAATCTGTTCAGTTGACCGGTCTCAATCTACCCTGTGCTGCCTTCTTTTATAAACATCTCTTGGCAGTAGAGGTCTTCGTGTTTGCTTATCCATGGTTGTGCCCTTTTATTTTTCTTAGGCAATATGCTTTTTAAAAGACATTTTTCCCCCCTTTTCTTGTAGCAGCCTTTGCCTCTACTTTGTTTTTTTTTTTTTAAATTTTTAAATTTTACCTCAAATTCTTTGCCTTTTATATGTTAAACCTTCCCTAAAACTAGCATCCTATCAATTCAGGATTGTCAGTTTTATAGTTATTTGTGGAACTGAAAGATGGATGGAATATGAAGGATGATCCTTTCAGTGATGCTTGAATTTTGGGTTCTAAAGTAGATTGTTTTTGGAAGATGGTTTTAGAGAATTTGGGGCTGTGGTTTGTAACTCTTGCTCAAAGAGCACAGAATTGGTTTCTAGGAAACTAGATCTAAATTTGCTTAGTAAGTGATTTTTAAAGTAGCCTGAACAGTTTGAGGCCATTTTCCCCAACTCTGCTGTTTATTCTGTGTTTGGAGTTTATAGATACCTTATCACTTGTGTTTCCAACAGGCTTAGGTGCTCAAATGACAATTCCTTGGGCTGGTCTGTTTGCAAAAATTGACGTATTTGCATTGTTGTTTTGGCGAACTGCATAGGTTTTTTTGTTTTTGTTTTTCCTTTAAAGTCAGAGTCAAGGCAAAATATCATTTGGAATTGTTTGGGGGATTTTATTTTGATGCTGTAGATCAGCTGCCTTGTTGGTGATCTTTAGCTGCCAAGGTTGACAAGAATGGCTTGTTAGAGTCACAAGGTACATTAAGTACTCAGTTTATTCCCCAAGTTATCTTTCAAACCCTAGCATAAGACATTTGCTATTTTCTTGTTTCTTACCAATGATAGAGGTATGAGATATTGTCAATTAAAAACGTTTTCAATATGTAACCAAAACAGTACATGTTGACAAATTTATAATTGTTCAAAGTATTCTTGCTCCTTGATTTTAATTAATGGATGTCTGTCAGTTTCAGAATAAACTCCTAGGCTAACTAAATATCTCTGCAAAGTTAGGGTCCTTTTTTATTTTTTTTTAACTTTGTTTCTGGTAGCATGTTAAACACTTCTATTTTCTGGTATTTTTAGTCAGAATTTAATTCTGTGCCCTTTGTTACTAAATTTCCTCAACTCTGTGGACACAGCAGGTGAGTAAGGATTGCGAATAGACCCAGAATGGGGTTCTAGAGAATGTTAAAGGTGTAAATTGTGCTTTCGTGCATGTGTGGAATATGTATGTGAAAAGTACAGCTGTGATCTTAAATTGAATAGCTTAATGTGAAGTAAAAGTTAGCATAGGTGTTGTACTTTTTGAAGCTTTGTTGTAATTTCAGCAGGACGACTTGTGTTTAGTGACAAGTGTTTAAATTTTTGGATGGATTCTCTAATAGTTTGTGAACTATGAATTCTGACATTTCTTGTTTTCTCTGTTTTTAGCAGGTAATTGCTGCCATGGAAACACAACTGTCTAATGGGCCAACTTGCAATAACACAGCCAACGGTCCAACCACCATAAACAACAACTGCTCGTCACCAGTTGACTCTGGGAACACAGAGGACAGCAAGACCAACTTAATAGTCAACTATCTCCCTCAGAACATGACACAGGAGGAACTGAAGAGTCTATTTGGGAGCATCGGTGAGATAGAATCCTGTAAGCTTGTAAGAGACAAAATAACAGGTATGCAGTTTTAGATAAGGTTCCTCACATGTAAATGATTATGTTTCAAGGTGTGAGAAAATAAGTTTACTGCCTGTAAATCATTCACTGCTAGAATTGTACACATCTAGATTTTATCTGTCTGTTCTCTGGCTCCATTAGCAGTATGAAACTTTAAGTTTTAGATAGATTTAAGTTTTCTTTTCAAAGCATAAAATATTTTTTATGAGCAGTATATATTTAACTAGATTTTTATATAACCTGAACTGTACAATAACATTTTTGAAAATGTTTCAAAGTTGTAGCTGTATCTGGAGCAGCAAGCATCATGTTAACCTTTCGTTTTGAGCTTGCATGGTTTAACATTTCAACAATGAAATACGGGGAGAATTGTGTTTAGCAGAGGGAAATGACCTTAAAATGTCCTTTTCTTTAACTCTCTGTAGTTCTGCTTATATATGACCAAGTAAATGGTAATACTGACGTTGTCAGTGTACAAATATTTGTACAGACAATTTGAGTATGGCAAGATCTTAGCTCCTGTCTGTTAGCAAGGAAAGGGAAAAGTGGTATATGAGTGCTCCTCTTAAAAGATAAGAATGAAAGGATGAGTAATTTGGCTTTTAATAACGACACATTTTGAAAATTAGGTAGTGGAAAATCTCTTTAGTATTTCGGAGGGTTTGACTATACTTTTAGAATAAAGCAAAACCCAAGTAAGTGTTCTTGGCCGTAGACAGGTTGATAGAGGAGCTGTTTGCAGACACTGAAAGTGGATGGAGTGTAGACAGACTCTAGCTTTTTCATGTTAAATATTGGTGATGGTGCATATCAAATGGTTTATCACCAGAATATTAAGCTAAATGTTTGAAATAAGTAAGCAGTTTGAGAAGTTGGACCAAGAATTTGAACTTTGATCATGTGACCTTGGACATGTCAGCTGTTGGCCTCAGCTTCAGGTTTCCTTGGTAAAATGAACTAGAAGGCAGAGGAAGGGGGTCCCTAGCTAATTTCTGGAGTCAACTGTGACTTTTTATGGAATGATACCTTTAGCTGTTCTTTTATCAAGAGAGAAGGGCTTATTGTCTCCAAAGTGACTTAGAGCTGTTAACCTAGGCTTGGCCTCCTGGTTGTATTTACTTGAGATGCAGATTGAGGTTCACAAAAATAATTTATTCATTAAAATCAAGTAAAAACCAAGTAAGACTTATTTATCATCGATCCATAAGTATATTTTAACTAACTATGTTACTTAGATGTTCACTGTTATAATCAGGAAGGTTTGTTTTTTGTTTTTGAATATTGATAATCAAATGGATAATATTTTTCCATCTCCCCCCAATCAGTGTGAACAGTATACATAAAATCTGTTTAAGAAAAAAAAGTAATTGAAAAGTTGGGAAAGATAGAGAACAAAGACTTTTTATTAACATGTGTCTGTCCTGATACTGAATTTTATGTTTTTAGCAAAACAACATCTTTTTATGTGTGCATTTTATAGCCTCTTTGACATAAGTGTGATAAATGGCATTAAGGTTTTGATATAAATGATGAGATTTCTGGTTTGATTGCTTAGTTATCTTACTTAAAAAATGATGCTTGAATTAGTTGTAAAGGTCATGTTGTTATGATAGATGAAAGCAGTAAATAAATCATACATCTGGTCATTTAGTCATGCACTGAATTAGGCATTTTCCCACAGGAAACATCTCACAGATTTTCATCTCTTACCTCTGGTCAGTCTTGAATTATCTTACTCTGTTAACCTTTTGCTAGAGCTGTTATGTGGGATAAATGTGATTTCTTTGTCTTCATGCCCCTGGCTCCTCTGGCTCTATGTGGAGGATGGTGGTAATAGAACCACAGTGCATGGGTAGTATGAAGTAGTACATGGTTAGATACTTAGGGGCTGCCAAAGCTTGTTAATATTTGTTGTTCATTTCTTTCACTCCCTCACCCCTTGATCTTTTCATGGAGAGCTGGATAATGAAGGTTTCCATCCTAGTAAAATTTCTGTGTAAAGTCTCTATAAGCAAACCGAGTACCCAAGAATGAGTAGTAAGCACCAAACATTGAAAGTTGTTTTTGTTAAGCTTAGTTCCATGAGATTTAGTCATAAACACTCCTCAAAACAAGCGTTCCACTAACAGACAAGTTTGAGAAAAACTGCACTCCATAGTTGACTACTTAAGAACCATACTGTAGATCATTAACATATTAAAATTATGTTAAAATCCTGCAGTAAAGAAACCAGCTTGATTTACAGTTCCACCCCTCTTATTTAATCATAGAACTCTGGGGAGGGGGTGCTATCTCCACGACCCTAGAATTCCATTAAATGTGTTACTTTGGAAGTCATTTGCTAACTAGTTATCAGACCATCTGTAATTCTGCCATAAAACCTGTTCACATCAATAAAATATGAACATGTTTCATGAAATGAACATCCATGATAATGAACTATAAATTAATAAGTTGAGTAGACACATTAGAATACTAAGGACCTCTTCTATTAACCCTGTTTTGATTTGGACCGCTAACATCTTATTCTTGGTATAGGTTAAATCAGCGTTCAGAAGGTTCTGACTCCTTTAGCTTCAAACATAGTTAGTTACTTTAGATTTTTTTGTTGTTGTATTACTCTGAGTTTCTTAGTTAATACGTGTATTGAACAAAATAGTCTAGTACATAGATTTCTGAAACTGGGTTTAGAATTGTTACACTTGGCAAAGTGGGCATATCTTCTGAAGAAGCTACTATTAACATCTCTCTGAAAAGCTTTTGAAAGAATCTGTAGGGATTTGAACCCCACTCTGGTATTTAGCGTTAGTCATCTTGAGCAGTTTTTCCGTATATGCTTTTACAGTCGGGGCAGAATTTTTCAGTCACTCTGATTATCTGACTTACTCTATTTCCTGGGGGAGCTGGTGGGTCAGCTGCTGCTATCTGATTTTGTAGGAGCATTTAATTGATTGGGTTCTAAGAAAACTAGGATCACTGTGCGAAGAAAATTTAAATCCTCCTCCCTCCACTTTTCACTTTTGTTAAGTCTTTATTTAACTAATGCTAAAATTAGGAGTGAAACTAAGCCATGACCATGGGGCCACCTGGGATGGGCAGGTCATGGTGGAGAGGTCTGACAGAATGTGGTCCACTGGAGAAGGGAATGGCAAACCACTTTGGTATTCTTGCCTTGAGAACACCATGAACAGTATGAAAAGGCAAAATAATAGGATACTGAAAGAGGAACTCCCCAGGTCTGTAGGTGCCCAATATGCTACTGGAGATCAGTGGAGAAATAACTCCAGAAAGAATGAAGGGATGGAGCCAAAGCAAAAACAATACCCAGTTGTGGATGTGACTGGTGATAGAAGCAAGGTCCGATGCTGTAAAGAGCAATATTGCATAGGAACCTGGAATGTCAGGTCCATGAATCAAGGCAAATTGGAAGTGGTCAAACAGGAGATGGCAAGAGTGAATGTCAACATTGTAGGAATCAGTGAACTAAAATGGACTAGAATGGGTGAATTTAACTCAGATGACCATTATATCTACTACTGTGGGCAGGAATCCCTTAGAAGAAATGGAGTAGCCATCATGGTCAACAAAAGAGTCCGAAACACAGTAGTTGGATGCAGTCTCAAAAATGACAGAATGATCTCTGTTCATTTCCAAGGCAAACCATTCAATATCACAGTAATCCAAGTCTATGCCCCAACCAGTAATGCTGAAGAAGCTGAAGTTGAATGGTTCTATGAAGACCTACAAGACATTTTAGAACTAACACCCAAAAAAGATGTCCTTTTCATTATAGGGGACTGGAATGCAAAAGTAAGAAGTCAAGAAACACCTGGAGTAACAGGCAAATTTGGCCTTGGAATGCGGAATGAAGCAGGGCAAAGACTAATAGAGTTTTGCCAAGAAAATGCACTGGTCATAGCAAACACCCTCTTCCAACAACACAAGAGAAGACTGTACACATGGACATCACCAGATGGTCAACACCGAAATCAGATTGTTTATATTTTTTGCAGCCAAAGATGGAGAAGCTCTATACAGTCAACAAAAACAAGACCAGGAGCTGACTGTGGCTCAGATCATGAAGTCCTTATTGCCAAATTCAGACTTAAATTGAAGAAAGTAGGGAAAACCACTAGAGCATTCAGGTATGACCTAAATGAAATCCCTTATGATTATACAGTGGAAGTGAGAAACAGATTTAAGGGCTTAGATCTGATAGAGTGCCTGATGAACTATGGAATGAGGTTCGTGACAGTGTACAGGAGACAGGGATCAAGACCATCCCCATGGAAAAGAAATGCAAAAAAGCAAAATGGCTCTCTGGGGAGGCTGTACAAATAGCTGTGAAAAGAAGAGAAGCGAAAAGCAGAGGAGAAAAGGAAAGATACAAGCATCTGAATGCAGAGTTCCAAAGAAAACCAAGAAGAGATAAGAAATCCTTCTTCAGTGATCAATGCAAAGAAATAGAGGAAAACAATAGAATGGGAAAGACTAGAGCACAAGCTCGAATCAAGATTGCTGGGAGAAATATCAGTAACCTCAGATATGCAGATGACACCACCCTTATGGCAGAAAGTGAAGAGGAACTAAAAAGCCTCTTGATGAAAGTGAAAGAGGAGAGTAAAAAAGTTGGCTTAAACGCAACATTCAGAAAACTAAGATCATGGCATCCAGTCCCATCACTTGATGGGAAATAAATGGGGAACAGTGGAAACAGTGTCAGACTTTATTTTGGGGGGCTCCAAAATCACTGCAGATGGTGATTGCAGCCATGAAATTAAAAGACGCTTGCTCCTTGGAAGAAAAGTTATGACCAACCTAGATAGCATATTGAAGAGCAGAGACATTACTTTGCCAACAAAGGTCCGTCTAGTCAGGGCTATGGTTTTTCCAGTAGTCATGTATGGATGTGAGAGTTGGACTGTGAAGAAAGCAGAGCACTGAAGAACTGATGCTTTTGAACTGTGGCGTTGGAGGACTCTTGAGAGTCCCTTGGACTGCAAGGAGATCCAATCAGTCCATTCTGAAGGAGATCAGCCCTGGGATTTCTTTGGAAGGAATGATGCTAAAGCTGAAACTCCAATACTTTGGGCACCTCATGGGAAGAGTTGACTCATTGGAAAAGACTGATGCTGGGAGGGATTGGGGGCAGAAGGAGAAGGGGACGACAGAGGATGAGATGGCTGGATGGCATCACTGACTCGATGGACGTGAGTCTGAGTGAACTCCGGGAGTTGGTGATGGACAGGGAGGCCTGGCGTGCTGCGATTCATGGGGTCGCAAAGAGTCGGACACGACTGAGAAACTGAACTGAACTCTACTGAAAATTAGGAAACTCTATCTTACGTACAAAATACCTAGTTAGGAAAGTGTGTTCCTCTTTCCTAAGTTCTAAAAGTATATAATTTTTAGGTTGTGCAGTGTTAGCAAATTAATCCACTATTTTGAAAATATGAGGATTAGGGAACTACATTAAAAAACATCTTCAGTTTCGAATACAGTAACCTTCTCACTCGTCGAGGTTCTGTTTATCTTGTCGTTTGTCAGGCTCTTGCTCTGGGGTCATGCCAGCTCTATGCTTCATCCTGTTTCCCATCTATAGGCATTAAATATGAGACGCTTCTGCTGTTTGTACAGCTTAGCTGACGTCGGTTGGTTCCTCTGAGTTCTCAAATGAACTTCAGAGTCCTTGACACCTGCTGATGCTGCATTCTAGAGGAGTGAAATGGATTTTATGATGCAAGGAATGAGTAATAGAGCGTTGGAGTTGGAAACCCTCGAGGTGACCTTAGCCAACTCCCTCACTGACCAGAGATGAGAGGCCTAGGTTTGCTGACATGTCGAGTTCAAGATTACACGTCCATTAAGTGGCAGAGCAGGGACCCTAATTCTGGTTTTCTCATTCTTTCTGACAATGTCTCCTCCTTGCCTTTTTGTTGGAGGGCCAGAACTCTTCAAAAACTAAGCACAGGGCCAGCAGTTGAATTTCTGTTGAAACATATAACTTTTCTAGGATCACACTGGGGCATCATCTGGTGAGTGGTGAGGCTTCCACAAGAGGAGAATGGAAGATTTTTGAGGGTCAAGGACTGAGGGATACATAAAACTAACATGATCATCCATGCTTCTCTAGAAACTTTATAATCCCTGATTGTCAGTTTAGGTAGTCTAGCCCAGTGACTGCATGACCCAAGTCTGGCTGCACATCTTTACCTGAGGGAATTTTTAAAAATCAAGACTTTGGAGGCCTTGAAAATCTGTTGTCAGGAAGGCTCTCTCAGTGGTTTGATGGGGCAGTCAGTTCAGTATTTAAAGTCGGGTCAGTAGAATACCTGCATTGGAATCACTTGGGATGACTGTCAGAAATGCAAGTTCCAGGGCCCTGTCCAGACCTACTTAGGGAATCTGTCTATTCAGGGAGGGCTTCGAATGTGGGAATTACTTGGGAGTTACGGACTTCTTTTTCCTGAACATTTTGCAGGAGATGATAGAGCCAGGGATTTCCAGGTTTATCTTAATTCTGGCTGAAAGTGGGTAGGACAGGTGGGTGTAATTGCAATGCCCAACTGTATGGCAAACTCAAGTTTCAGATGCTGTTCCCTCTCCAACTTTTGATCTCTTGGGTTTCAGGACTAGAAACATTGAGTGTAGAAGTCACTGGGCTGTGTCTTTACTGAATACGCGACCTGTCCCTAGGAGAGAGAGAGAGAAGAGAGTGTGAGTGTGTGTGTGTGTAGGTATGTATGTGTGCATGTGTGTGCCTGTAAGTGTGTAATCAGTTTTTAAAACTCTAGGGTAGTTTGTTCTGTGGCTGTTAACTTCTCCTTCCAAAAGAGGAGATAAGAGAATTGTGTTGCTCTTTCACATCTTAATGTGATAGTTTCACCTAGGAATTGTTGAGGTGGGTCCTCTGCTGGCCCCATAAGCTGCCAATTAGAAGCTTTCAGACAAAAAGAAAAAACAAAAAGCCAAACAGACATAAAGAAATACAAATTACAGGGGCCCAGAAGAGAGGCTTTGCAGATGTAGATGATCTCTGGATAGGCAGTGCCTTGGATAGGAACACAGACCTTTTTTTTTTTTTTCCCCCTTCCTGAGATCCCATGTGGTGAAGTCTCATACAAAACATGAGGAATCTTAGCTAGGTTTAACTTATGTCTCTGTTGCTTCCTGAGAACTTGGAAGTTAGTTTTTAATGTTGGTTTATTTTATGAGGATTATATGATTTTCAAACTTTATTTTGACAGCATGGTATTTTCCCCTTTTTAAAAGCAATCTTAGCTCCTCAGGATTGAAAGAGATAAGTAGTATTTTATTAGTCTAATGCAGACCTTCAAATTTAATAGCTATTTTTTAAAAACTGTAATGAAGTCAGTCACAGTGAGCCCAAGGCTGTGATGAACATTAATTTGAGAAATGTGGTTTTGTGCATCAGTTGCAGTCTTTAGGTCAGCTGATAGTTGTAGGTGTTTGTAGTATCGAGAGGTTAAGAATCCTGATTCTTGCAGACAAGTGGTAGAAAAGAGCAGGGTGGCTGAGTGAGTTGGTGGGCGATGATAGTTTAATGAATACCTCACTTTTGCGGAGTCTGGGTGTATTTAGTTAGAAATTTGGTACAAAGGCTGGGCGTATGCCCAGGTGTTCACAAAACAAGAAAACTTGGCAGCACAGGGTAAATGTGTTGCTGCCGAGTATATTAACTGTGGAATATAGCATGTTTGAATATGTCCATCTTTAGATTTTAGTGGCTAAATTTGTATAAAATGAAATTCATATACAATAAGATGAAATTTATTTTTTCATGGTATTGAAGAAACTATTTATCAGTATATCTTAAAATTACTTTTCTGTGTACCCTTGTTTCTTCCAAAGGTCATGACTAATCAGTCATTTGAAGAATCTGATGTTGCAAATTGAGCTTTTTATAAAGTTCCCGGAAAAACTATAAAATTTATTCTTTTAGTTTTGCTTTTTCCACTCAGACCTTTAACTTGGTGTTTTATAGAATAATTTTCAAAGTGTCAGTATTGATTATAGGATTTAAGAAACGAAATACATTGGTTTTTAAATTTTAATTTTTTATTAATTGTCAGGGAGAAGAAACTTTTCCTATACCCTCTTAATTTGCAAGCCCCCAATTAACAGAACCTAACAAAAGACAGGTTATATAGTGTTATATGTCCACTGTTATCTCAATAAAATCAGGGAGAAAAGGGCTTACCAGAAGTGGCGATACTGTTTTTACTAATATTTCACATGCATTGGAAGTTCACAGAAAAGAAATGAAACAGAGAAGTGGCTAGTCTCTGGGGCTTGTATACCATTTTAATAAAGCAGAGGGGATTTGGGTTCTGAGGGTGGATAAACTGCAAGGAATGACCAAGAAAGTATGTAGGGGGAAACTAATGGAAGCCGAGGACGATTTTAGCAGGGTTTATTTATGCAGCTTCATCTTGGTGCTGGTTCTCCATCTCCATTGGTAAGAGTGGCTCTCCTTTTCCTGGTAGAGGAGAGGGGAACACTTTCACAAGGGAAGTTTATAACCTGCTTTTAGGCAGGAAAAGCTAGGGGAGAGAAGAGTATCTGCTGATTCTTAATTGCCTTTAACTCAAAATAATCCTTGTGCCTATAAGTTTGGGGTGAGGGGACAGGGCATATTCTGACTCTTCACTGTGAAGTAAGTTTAATTCTCAGTTAGCAAACTGGAACAGAAGTTTCTTCTGATTGTCCTTGTGTTCAGTCGCTGCGTCGTGTTGACTCTCTGCGACCCCGTGGCCTGCAGGACGCTAGGCTTCCCTGGCCTTCACTGTCTCCTGGACTTTGTTCAAACTCATGTCCGCTGAGTCGGTGATGCCGTCCAGCCATCTCATCCTCTGTCACCCCCTTCTTCTGCCTTCAGTCTTTCCCAGCATCAGGGTCTTTTCCAGTTTTGGCGTGTGGGGACGGCATATTCTAGCTCTCTTCATTATGAAATGAGACTAACTCTCAGCAAACTGAAACAGAAAAGTTTCTTCTTCTGATAGTCTGTGGTAAGGAAGCCTTTAAATGACCAGTTTCTGAAAGGAAAAACGTCTGTTGTGAGGATATGGACAAGTTTGAAAGAGAACCATTCTCAGTTAATTTGTAAATTATCTGTATTTTTGTTTCTCTCTTTTCTTTTGATGGTGATCTTTGTATTGCTTTGTTTTATTCCATGAGGGAAAAAAAAATATGAAGTGTATTGTACCTCCTAAGAACAGGTTACCTAATTTGAGGAGCTTCCCTGGTGGCTCAGATATAGTAAAGTCTGCCTGCAGGGTCAGAGACCTGGGTTCTATCTTTAGGTCAGGAAGATTCTCTGGAGAAGGAAATGGCACCCACTCCAGTATTCTTTCCTGGAAAATCCCATGGACAGAGGAGCCTGGTGGGCCAACAGTCCATGGGGTCACAAAGAGTCAGACACAATCACGTGATGAACACTTTCACTTCCTTTCCCTTTACTGTGAACATGAGATTGAACCTGTTGGTTAAATAAAGTTGAGTTTTGACTTTATACTTGTTTAGTCCTCGTTGCCCCTGAGACATACCTGTTTTGCCAGTAGATTAGGAACATAGTGTTTTAGTGCCCTTGAGTTTTTCCCTTAATTAGTTTGATACAAAACACAAACTTTGCTAATATATTCAGATTTAAGAATACAGTTGAAATTCTTCTGTGAGCATTTCTCCCGTTAAATTATAGCAAGATGTGAACGCCCTTAGTGTTCTTCAGACTTTTCCATGGTGTTTTCTTCTAGTTTCTGTCTACTTGTACTTTGGAAAAAGTATACATACACACATCTGGTACATCAAGTGATGTAAAATACAAACCATTTTCAGTTTTATTACTTAGTAGCTGTCATCATAATGATGGAAAATACAGATTAGAAAAAAGATGGTGACCTAAATGGGAGAATATACAGAACAAATTCTGACCCAGGAATCCCTCCTCTGTTTTAATCTGTAGAATGTTAAAATCCCGTTTCTCAGGTGTGCAGTTGATTTATCAATCTGTTTTTCCTTCGATGGTTTTTTTCTGTTATACTACCTTATCTATTGCACCTGCCCTTGCTTTTTTAACTTTCTAAATTATGAGTACAGCAAAGTGTTTTTATTTTGCACCTGTTGAAGCATTTTAAGTATTTCTTGAACAGAATAGTTGATCATTGAAACTAAAGCTATGCTTCAAAATACACCTCCTCCTTTTGCGCTTGTTTTAAGTTACTTGACTTTCACTTGAGTCCACCGCTGCTACTGAATTTTGAGAGCTGAGAAAAGCATGAGTGTCTTTTTACAACTAAAAGCACTAACTTCAAAAAATATTTTCTGACATTTTACTTGTGAGTGTCTTTTGATCTGTCAGGCCCGTGCAGTAGCTCAGTTAGCATATTTTACTTAAAAAAAAAAAAAGTAGTAATTTTTTGGCTGTGCTGCAGGGCTTGTAGGATCTTAGTTCCCTGACCAGGGGTTGAACCTGGGCTGTGGAAGTGAAAGCCTCCTAACCACTGGACTGCCAGGGAATTCCTTAGCATGTTTCACTTATTAATGTATCTGGTTTTGCTTCTTAAAGTGTCAGAACGTCAGTATTTTGACGTCATTGGATAGCCCTTTATTGCTGATGGTATCTTCATACATCTTGTGAGGGACTTGAAGCTGCACTGGCAGCTCCTCCCAAGTGTTATGAAGAGATGGAGTCTCATTTAAAACTACCTTTTTTGTGATTCAACTACCCAGTAATCTCTTATATCACCTTAGGTAATTGAAAGGTCATAGCAGAGGCCACGGTCTAGGACCTGCTGTCCTCCCTATTGGAGGACCTCTGCCCATCCCAGAGGGTCTTAGGCGCAGCCTCCCTTGCCCAGTGCAGTCCTGTGACTCAGCCTGGACCAGCCCTGAGCCAGAGCACAGAGTAAGTCTGTTCAACCAGAAGAACCATTAGGGCTTTCCTGTCTTTCAGATCAGCTGTGATCCACTCCTAGCATGCTGTGCCCATGCTGACGAAGATGATTTCTTTGGAATCCAAACAGTAAACGTTGAATATGGTTCCCTGAAGCCCAGAGCCCCTGGGGTAGGCTGAGTGTGAAGAGGGGAGACAGCCATCTCAACATCTTAGGGCTCAGGAGACTTCTTGGCCACTTCAAAAGAAGAGGGGAGAAGCGGGGTTTTAGTTTAAACTCTGTTGTTAAGTGTTCCTTCCTATCTTTCCATGTGAAATGGACTTTGAATGAGGTGGTAATAGGATTTACCAAACCCCTGTGTATACCAGGGTTATTATTAGCTTAACTTGGGATCAAGTTGTTGGGATTAACAAGGAAATGAGACAAAATGCTATCTTCAACTCCCCTGCTAGGGAGATGGGCTAAGGAGCACAGGTTTTTGATGTTTTAGCCTAGAAAGAACATGTTATATTTACTTACATTCAATTACAGGCCTAGCCATTGTCTTGTGTTGTAGCGTTGTTTGAGTTATTTGACTCTGAACTTGTTTCTTCCAGTAAAGTGCCTAGGATGTAAGGGTACTCTATCTCTCTCTCCCCAGTCCCTTATTCATTCAGTTAGAAGACAGTTGCAGATGCTTTTTTTCCTCCGGGAAAACTGATTGAAAAAAAAAAAAATCAAATTAGTTGTCTTAAAATTCTTAGATTTTTCTCATGATGTGGAAAGTTTGCAAAACATTTTCTCTTCTTTGCTTTCTAGATGACTTGACCAACAGAATTGATTTTCTAGGGATGGGACAAAGTGGGACTAGGAAGTACAAGTTGGGACTTGGGAGCCCAGAAAGATGATTAATGATATTACACCAGCGTCTGTGAACTGGAGCACTGGAGTGTAGAGTTATTGCTCTGTGTGGTATTGTGTAACTGTTATTCAGAATGAATTAGCTTGACTTAAAATATGAAGGTACTCTCAGCCAAGCTTCCCCAGTGGACTGTTAACTGGCCTGGAAGGTCAGCAGGTTGTTAAATTGAGCCATGAGGTATCAGATAGATGAAAACTAACTGAGGCTTGTTTTCACAGTTACTGATAGCTTCTTCTTTAAGATTAATACCCCTTTAATGTAAATCATAAATATCAGTACTATATATTCTGATTTCATCAAGTAAGATTTTGAAGAAGAGAAATGAAGAGATCTGTATGTTTGGTTGTTAAGAAGCCCGGTGTTCCTGTAGTGTTAGGAGATCAGAGCACTTAGAAAAAAAATTACTGTCCCTTGATTTTCTTTTGTTGAAATATTCATTGAAAATATTTAAAGCATTGCCTTATTCAGTCATCACAGACTTTACAGATTCCAGTTTGTGTAAACAGGGGGTGGCGATTTCCATGAGGGCATGGTTAACTTAGCAGATGCAATTTTACATCTTGTTTTGCTTTTTTTGTTAAATCCTTATGCATATTGTGAATTAGAGTTTATTTTTAGCTTTTAATGAGTTCTTTCCTCATCATTGTACTTTTTGTTGAAACTCTGTTTTCTACATAACGCTTTGATTTTGAAGGGGGAGTTTATATGGCTCACAAGTCCTGTATCTATCCCCAGTTTCCACTCTAGTTCAACTAGAATTTGTGTTTTTTCATTTGCAGTAATAGATCTGGTTATCTATTACTTTGTAGAGTAAATGTGGTGATGGCTTTGACTCTTCACCACCCGTTTGACCTTTGCGATTTATCCTGAGAGGCATAGCTGCTTGTAAACAGGTAAACCAGAATTATTTCATTGTATTCAAGGTCACTGGAGCCTGAGGGAGGAATTTTATTTCTTTATATTTTGATGCTTTACATTCGATCTTAAGGAGTCATTGGATCATTAACACAGTAGCTTCCAAGATACTGTGTTCTGAATCCTTTTTCCTGATCCTGGTACTTGTCTCTGAGAGCTTTTTTCATACCACTGAAATGAATTACAGTTTGCTTTCAGTCCACTTTAATAAAATGTACCTAAATAGGCTGGTTATGGTGTATCAAATCAGTTGACTTCTCTCCTGTAAAATAAAGGTGCTTTCCTAAATAATCTGAAGTCTTATCTAGCCCTGGGTTTCTGTGACCTTTCTCCTTTGTGAACAGAACTGCGAAGTTAACTCTTCAGCGTAGTGCCAAGGGATTCTGACATGTATGGTGCAGAGTTGTTCTGCTTCTCAGGAAGAATGATTTAGGATCTAACATTTAAGCTCAAGATATTTAACTAGGTTTTTTTTTTTTTTTTTTAACTCTTAGTAGTCCTGGGCATTTATTTCAGAGGTGAATTCCCTGCTTTCATGTTCTAATCAGGTTAAAATACAGAATTGTCAATATTGATTTGTTACTGTGTTTTTTGTTAATGCATTTCTTTTTGTAAGTGCTGGAAATTGGAAGCCTTTGCAGAAAGGCATGATGGAGTATCATTGTTCAATGCATTAATGTCCCCCAGTTTCATATTTGGGGACATTAAAAACAGATCTAATGAGCTCTTAAAAATCGGAATATGAGATCTTCTGAGGTTAGGTTCCCTGGTCTTACTTGAGGTTTTAGTTTTCTGAGTGTTTACTGAAAACAACATACGTGGACATAGCCATCGGGGGAAGGAGGGCATCTCATATTCTTTCCTGGTTTCTAGGGCTGGACAGAGATTTTTTAAGAGTCCCTTTCCCTTTCTGGTGGGGCAGTGGTAAGATACTGCCAATGAACTTAATTTAGTGTATATAGTTCTTAGGTAGTCATCTTAGAGGGAAAGTGAAAGGAAAGTGAAGTTGCTCAGTGTGTCTGACTCTTTGCGACCCCGTGGACTGTAGCCCACCATGCTTCTCTGCCCATGGGATTTTCCACTGGAGTGGGTTGCCATTTCCTTCTCCAGAGGATCTTTCCGACCCAGGGATTGAACCCAGGTCTCCTGCATTGTAAGCAAGACCTTTATTGTCTGAGCCGGCTTATCTGCTGCTTAAGACCAAATTCTGCCATAGGTACAGGCATCAAGCTGCTGCTGCTGCTAAGTCACTTCAGTCATGTTCGACTCTGTGCTACCCCATAGACGGCAGCCCACCAGGCTCTGCCGTCCCTGGGATTCTCCAGGCAAGAACACTGGAGTGGGTTGCCATTTCCTTCTCCAGTGCATAAAAGTGAAAAGTGAAAGTGAAGTCGCTCCGTCGTTTCCGACTCTTCGCCACCCCATGGACTGCAGCCTACCACGCTCCTCCATCCATGGGATTTTCCAGGCAAGAGTACTGGAGTGGGATGCCATTGCCTTCTCCAACAGGCATCAAGCTAGCTGACTCTAATTGACTGATAAATTACTTTGCAAGCTTGATGGAAGTCCTGGTTCTCTGTTCTTTTTTGAGGTGCTTCCAACAGACCTTTTATGAAATGTTCACTTGTGGCTGTCAGCATTCCAGGGGTGGGCATCTGTGCCCTCTCTTTGCATCATGCAAAAAGAAATCCTTTTGAACAAAGGCTGAACCAGGACTATGTCATATTCAGGTTCTGTCCAGATGCGTGCAAGTGAAGGACCCCTTGGATTCTTGTGTCCTGTTGATACAAGACTGGATAGTGTCTCTAAGCTAGTTTAACACATCTTGAATACCTTTAATCTTACCAATGAGACCGCCATTTCTAATGCTCAGTACACTAATTAACAAATAAGTAGCTTAAGGAACAAAAACGATTTTTGACATTCATTATAGTAATTAGCAGAGAATTGGTTGTTGACTTAGATACAGATGGTAGATAGGCGCTTTTGGAGGTTTGTCCTTACTTATGTTAGGACGAACATATATAACATCACATTGATTCATGACAAATTAAAGAAAAATTTAACTCTGGTAAAATCTACATACCATAAAGTTGACCGTGTTGGCCATTTTAAGTGTTTACCTCTGTGGCGTTAAATGCGTTCACAGTGTTGGGCAGCCATCACCACTGTTTCTAGAACTGGTTCATCATTCTGACCTGAAACTCTGTACCCATTACACATAACTCCCCACACTATTTCCCTTAGCCCTTGGCAGCCACCGTTGTACTTTTTATCTCTACGAATTTGTCTTTTCTGGGTAAAACAGTGAAATTGTTTGGTTATTTGTTATACCAAGGCTTCCGAAGTGGTAAAGAAGCTGTCTACCAGTGCAGGAGACACAAGAGAGACGGGTTCGATCTCTGGGTTGGGAAGATCCCCTGGAGTAGGAAATGGCAACCCACTCCAGTATCCTTCCTGGAGAATCCCATGGACAGAGGAGCCTGGTGGGCTACAGTGCGTGGGGGTAACAAAAAGTCAGACACGACTGAGCACACTAGCAGAACATTATACCAAAGTGTTTTGTTTTGTTTTTTTTTTTTTGGTTGTGTCATGCAGCATGTGGGATCTTACTTCCCTGACCAGGGATCAAACCCCTGCCCCTTGCATTGGAAGTGCAGCATGTTGACCACTGAACCTCCAAGAAAGTCCCCCAAAGTGTTTTAAAAGTAAATTATAGCAATTGTTTTAAGAGATAATAAATTTTTGTCTTGGGCCATGGGCTTTTCCACATTATTTTATTTCCTTTTATTTCAGTGTGCCTTCAGGCACCAACCCCTCCTTTTGAAATATTTTTTTGTTTTCAAACTTGGTTCTTGCCACTTTCCCCGTAAAAGGAGTATCCAGGAAGAAAAGAGTGAATTTGTACACTATTTCAGCAGATTGCCTGCTATTTGCAGGGACTTCATCTCGCCCCTTTGCAGTGGTCCAGCCTGGTTCAGGCTTGTTTTCTTCTTTGGAAGTTGCCTCCAAGCTCCATGGCATATCGGCAGGCCACCTGGAGGAAGGGGTGATGGCACACACAGAAGATTCAGGAAAGAGAACCAGAGCAGCTTTGCGCCCCAGCAGTCCCCTCTGCCTTCATACTCGTCTGCTTCCCCTTCCGGAGAGGCATGCCATCCAGGGACAATCGCCTGTGCGAGGTCCTGGGACACAGGGCAGTGGCTTCAGACTTATTTCTCTCGATCTTGCTTCATCCCTCTTCTGCTGAGAACCTGAAGGCAGTCTTGGCAGAAAGCTGTTGCTCAATAGAAAGAGACAAAGAGGAAAAGTAGAATTTCTCTTCTACAGTTCTAGCTTGACCTTCCGTTTTTTCTCCTTCTCTAGCACTCCTTTTGCCTATCCCATCCCACCTCCCCTAAAACAAACAAAAAAACACACAGGCACCACCAAAAAAAAAAAAAAAAAAATCCAGCGAGGGAGATCCCTTTTTAGACCGCTGGAACAATTGTAGTAAAGGAAGCCTTAAGCCTCCTGCTGCACCTTTGGGAGACAGATGCTGATGTAGGTTGAATGTAGAGGCAGGTGGTCTGTGGCCTATTTCTGCCTTTACATTATTTCAGATTGTGTGTTACTGAGTAGAGCAGTCTGCTTTAAAATTTTAGGTCTCATTTCTTGGCCTCTTGCCTTCTCTTTTGGCATCTGCCAAATGCCTGCTTGGCTACAGGAACATCATTCCACACTTGGTGACTGTATTTATTTTCAAATGCTGGCTATTAACAACTTAAGAGCAATTCCACCAGTTGAGACTTAGCAGAAAGCTTCCCCTGTGGTGGAGGTGTTAATAAAATAATTTTTTAAAGATCATCCTTCTTATGGTTTAAGGTGTGAATTCCAGCTTCATACAGGCTTCTCCACACCGGGTCCTTTGTGGGGAGCTTCTGAAGGTCTCTCTTTGCCATAGGGAAGAGCGACTTCTGGAGCTGGAAGGTCTTGTCAGGTGTTGGTGATGAAGGTGACTCAACGTCAGCAGCTTTTGTTAACTGAGAATAATTGGCGCACTGGAGAACACCAGCCAGAGTTGAGTACTTGATTTCAAGGTGGTGGCTGTGTCTCTTAAGAGATCCTGCGTCACAACATATTCTGCTAATCTAACTTCTTACGTTATTGGCACCTTATTTTTCAGGTGAGTTAGAGTTGGAGGGAACTGGTCATAGTTTGCAGAGGGGAATGAAGAATGCTCTGAACAGGGACTTGTTTTTGAGCTTGGATTTAGAAGCAGTACTTCCTGGGTGCTCCACATCAGGAGTGTGATTTGGAGAAGGTCTGGTTCACTAATGAGTTGTTGATTATTCCATTTGATGGTTGAATCTTTGAAGCAGTCTTTTATTTGAACAGAAATGAGAGAGATTTCTTTTCAGTTTGTATGGAGAAATCTCGAACACTTCATGTATCCTAGAGGATTGTCTAACTTCATTATGATCATTCCATATTGAGATATTCTCTGCCTTCTGTCTGTCCCTATCTTAAGTATAGGCAAGGGGCCAGTGTGGGACCATAGCAAGATCAGTTGGGTATTTTCTCCCAGAACCTCAAGGAAGTGATGGAAGAATGAGATGGTGATGGTGGCCCTTCTCATTAGACACCCTGTGTCTGTCTTACCTCTGAGATAGTGGCTCTTTTCACTGCTTAGCCCACTGGAGCCTGGTTCCTAGCTCCTCTTGATTCTAAACATTTCTGTGCCTCTTCCAATAAATTCCCTTTTGCTAGTTAGCTGAAGTCAGTTTATGTTACTTATAGAACTCTAGCGAAACAATTTTTGCTTAACTTTCATTCTGTCTCTGTGTGTCAAAATTTTCTTTTCAATACACCCAAAGGTAAGCTTACCAATTTTTTGGAGGGGCAGAGCTGGTATCACTTTGACTCAGAAGAGTAACTTTTGTAATTGCTTAGAAGTCCTTGTTTTGAACTTGTCATCTTTCCACAGAGGGCTCTCAGAAAAGGTGCAGATTCTAGGCCTCACTTTCTAGGTAAAAACCTTGTTTAGACCAGAATGTTTTCCGTTAGGAAGTCATTTGAATCAGAATGGGAGATTGAGCCCTTTTCTGGCTCAGGTCATAAGACATTTCCAGTTAGTTGGATACCTTTCACACCTGTATCATTGTAACATGAACTTTCAGTTCTTTAACATGGCATGTATGTTGAACTAGATTCTCTAAAGCATTTGTGGTGTGAAAAATTAAACTGCTGTCTAGAGTCCTCAGACTGCTTCGTGGCGACAAAGGTGTTGTGATTTTTTATTTTGTTTTTTTTTTTGAACAGTTTTTACCTTTGAGTCTGAGGTTTGTTTAAGGACAATTTTTCACTTCCAAAAAACCCAGTTACCCCTTTTTGTATAGTACTCTGCATTGGACTTCCCTGGTGGCTCAGACGGTAAAGCGTCTGTCTACAATGCGGGAGACCTGGGTTCCATCCCTGGGTCAGGAAGATCCGCTGGAGAAGAAAATGGCAATCCACTCCAGTACTATTGCCTGGAAAATCCCATGGAGAGGAGCCTGGTAGGCTATAGTCCAAGGGGTCGCAAAGAGTCGGACACAACTGAACGACTTCACTTTGCTTTCCTTTCCTGCATTGCCAGTAATCCTCTAGGCTTTGCATCCTGACTGTTTTTCAGGGCAACAGTTTTCCCTCCTTTGAACCTGTTAAATTTGTCATGTCTGTAGTAAATGAATGCCCAAGAGAACTGCTTACTCGCCCGGAGACTTTACTTTGAGGAAAACAAAGGCTATCGGTAAAGATGTTTGTCACTGTTTTGTGAGGTATGTATGAGTGTGTATTTTATTTTTTTTTTATTTTTTTTTTTTTTGAGTGTGTATTTTATAAAGTCATTTGTCCCTGTCTTTCAAATAGTTGACTCGTATTGATCCACGTTGTCGTTGTTGGAGGGAAACCGAAGTTCAAGTATAATTATGCAAAAATCATAGGTGCAGTGAAGCTAATTAATAATATTCCCTCCTAAGTAACATCTTGTGACTTCTCTCCCATTTCATTATGTTTTGTGGTCAGCCCTTTCCTCCTTGAGTGTCGCCAAGAACTACCTGAAGAATGTCTTGAGATGACCAGTAGTAATGGCATTCCTAGTGATGACCCAGTTGATCTTTCTGGGTGTTTCTTCTCTAGCTTTTAATCTTCAGAGGTCAGTGATGCTTGGTGGCTGCTGTTGTTTATAGCAGCTGATGAGAGTCATAGACCTTGTAGAAAAACAAGCTTTCTTGTGAATGACCTCCATTTATTCCCTCTGCTTACTTAGTCATCATTTAATTAAAACCCCTTGGTGTCTAGTCTTGTGGGAACGTAGGTATGCTTAGAGGTGTTACATCTCTGTCTTCCATGGTGTCAGTGGTATACATCGTCAATATCATTTTTTTTTTTGAACAGCTTTCAGTTCTCTTTGAAAAGATCAAACTCTAGTTTTTAATCTTTATTTTAGTATATTTATTTCTAACTAATCATTGATGCAGAATCATAACTTTTGTTTGAAATAATATCCAATCAATTTTATGTCCTTTGCAGCCTCTTAGGATATTTATGTAAGCTTAAAGGATTAGAATGGGATATCTGTTCAAGTAGCTTTAAGTGAAAACACAGCATGAAGGTGAGAAGAAGGATGGTTTGGCCAGGATATTGCCAGGTTTTAGGAAATGATACAGAAAATCTTTGAATAACACCTTAATTAGGCTGTAGATTCTGCACTCTGAAATCAAAAATCCTGTGGGAATTGTTAAAGTTTAACTTAGCTCCTGGTCCCTTGATTCGAATATCCTTAGAAATTTTGCTTCACTTTTATTTTTTTTAATCCTAGATGAAAATGATAGAAAATTAAAATGAAAGAACACCTTAGCTTTGTAAAGAGTGATGAAATTGAGGGCTGAGGCAGCAGTCAAGATTGGGGAGTAATTATATCTTATGGTAAGATTTAAAATTTGACCAAGGACAATTATTTAATAAATTTGGTAACTAATATAGTTATCACTAGGATTAACTTTTAGTTTTTTATTTCTGTATATTTCTTAACCAGGAGTCTTAAATTGCTAGGGAAGAGAAGATATGGGTTAATTTCCATGTTTTAACAGTGGAAGGGCTATAATTAAGATAGCCAAGTAGCATAGAATAGTTAATTAAATTTTTAAATTATATGTTCAATGTAATCTTTCATATGCTGGAGGCTTATGAAAAATAATTTGCCTTGGTTTCTTGCTTCAAAAGAATGCTGTTTAGAACCAGTCAATCTTTATCTGAATCTTAAGTAAATCTCAGAGGTATCTGAGGTTTTTACACATACGCAAGTCACAACTGTAAGATGATAAAGCTTTTCAAACCATAAAACAAGTTCCACTTCCTTTAGTCTTGGATGTGGCATTTTAGGGAGGAGTAGAGGATCAAGACCCCAAATAAAGTATAGAAGGCTTTTGGGTTAAGGAGATGCGTTGCAATTCAGAGTATATGTGTGTGGTTTCTTGTTTGAAGATTGGTAATTTAGGTATATATGGACTATCTTAATAATGTTAGTATTTATTAAGAGAACTAGAATGAGCATTATGTTATTTTTGGAAATAGGGCTTACTAGTAAGTGATCTAGCAGCATACATAAAGTCTTCCAATTTTTCCCCCAAATAAAGGAGAATGGTTTGCAATATGTAATTATTTAGTGCCCTGCTCCTTTATAAATAGCAAGTAAGAAATTATCAGCAGCAAAACAGGAAAACACCTGGACACTGAGGGCTGTTGAATGCTGGAATAAGGTAAGGACTAGTGTTTGGTGAAATGTTCATTTAAGTGTTGTACTTGTCGTCGAATACCTAGTGTTTTGTGTAAGGTTCTCCAGCATAAGATGTTCCTTTAATGAAAGTGGCTTACTCTACTGCACAGGCCTGAAATTAGTTGTGAAGCTTAACTTGACAGGAGCAAGGTAGGTGGTAGAGTCATAGGGGTGAGCATTAGAGTACGCTTTTAGTCTGGCTTTTGTCACTGTATCATTTGTCAATACTGTCACTGTATACATTTGTCAATGTATCATTTAATGGGTCTAGGTCTTAGATGTAGCAGGAGGACATAAACTCCTTGGCCCCTTTTCTTTAGGGGACAGTTCAGTTCAGTCGCTCAGTCATTTCCGACTCTGTGACCCCATTGACTGCAGCATGCCAGGCCTCCCTGTCCATCACCAACTCCTGGAGTTTACTCAAATTTATGTCCATTGAGTCGGTGATGCCGTCCAACCATCTCATCCTCTGTCGCCCCCCTTCTCCTCCTGCCTTCAGTCTTTTCAGGTGGCCAAAGTATTAGAGTTTCAGCTTCAGCATCAGTCCTTCCAATGAATATTCAGGACTCATTTCCTTTAGGATAGACTGGTTGGATCTCCTTGCTGTCCAAGGGACTCTCAAGAGTATTCTCCAACACCACAGTTCAAAAGTATCAGTTCTTTGGTGCTCAGCTTTCTTTATAGTCCAGTTCTCACATCCATACATGACTACTGGAAAAACCATAACTCTGACTAGATGGCCCTTTGTTGGCAAAGTAATGTCTCTGCTTTTAATATGCTGTCTAGGTTGGTCATAACTTTTCTTCCAGGAAGCAAGTGTCTTAATTTCATGGCTGCAATCACCATCTGCAGTGACTTTGGAGCCCCCAAAAATAAAGTCTGTCACTGGGATCTTAGTTTTCTAAATGTTGAGTTTTAAGCAAACGTTTTCACTCTCCTCTTTCACTTTCATCAAGAGGCTCTTTAGTTCTTCTTTGCTTTCTGCCATAAGGATGGTGTCATCTGCATATCTGAGGTTATTGATATTTCTCCTGGCAATCTTGAGTCCAGCTTGTGATTCATCCAGCCCAGCATTTTGCATGATATACTCTGCATACAAATTAAATAAGCGGGGTGACAATACACAACCTTGATGTAGTCCTTTCCTGATTTGGAACCAGTCTGTTGTTCCATGTTCAGATCTAACTGTTGCTTCTTGACCTGCATACAGATTTCTCAGGATGCAGGTCAGGTGGTCTCGTATTTCCATCTCTTTAAGAATTTTCCTCAGTTTGTCTTGATCGACACAATCAAAGGCTTTGGCTTAGTCAATAAAGACCTACAAAGACCTTTAGGGGACACTTGGTGGGAAAAAGATGGATTCGTATGAATGAGAGCTCTTTTGTTAACTGTCTTTGCCTAGTTCTTGAAATTTGTTTGTAGAGTTGCTGTGAATTTTGTAATATGGCCCCCAATAACCTAGAAGCTCTGTTTATAGATGTTACTTCTGCATCAGATGGTCCTTTGTACTAATCTGTTGCCATGAAAATACAGCACCTTCCCCAGGAGTGAGCCTCATATGTGAGAATAAGCAAGTAGTTAAGCTTCTGTGTGATATGAAGGTGGCAGCTGCAGGAGCTAACCCATTTTGTATCTCTCTTTAGAAACCATCTGTTAATTGGGGGAGAGGTTGCGCTGGGGTCTCTGAGTGGTTTGCTGTAGCGTACCTGTCCCTTAGCACAAAACACAGTGGATATTTATTTCTGTCAGGGCACCTCTTTGATTTAATTATAGCCATGGCTCCCATCGGACCTGCAGCCTTTACAGCTTTTACCATGTCCTGCTCAAGTTCCTCTGTAGATACTGTTCCATTGGGATTCTTTCCTCTTGACTGCTTCAGAGAGGGCCCTTTTAAAGTCCTTGAAGCTGTATCTGCAGTATTTAAATAGGTTTCCTTTATAGTCAGCATTTATACCCTAACCTGCCTAAACACAATTGGTCTGTTTGGGGATTTCTCCTAAGTATAAAAATCAGTGCTTTCGTGTGACTATTTTAAGTTGAGGGGGAGGGGAAAAAAAAAACACCACCACACTCCTCATACTGTCTTGGAAATGTAACTGCCTTTCTTTATTAAATATAGACTAAACAAAATGTCCTGAACAAAAAGAAGGAAAATCATATGTTATTTATACCTAAATCTTTGTGCAGATTGGGGACAATGGATGTCCTTTGGAATTTTACTTCCTTTGTTGTTGCTAAAAATATCACTGATTTCATTCTGGTCTGTCTTTTTAAAATAAAATGAACTAAACTGGAGAACTGTCCCCAGAAGGAAGCCTTGTTACTTGTATGAAAGTGAAAGTGTTAGTTGCTCAGTCGTGTCCGACTCTCCACGACCCCATGGACTGTACCCCCCCCCCCCCAGACTCCTCTGTCTGTGATTGTCCGGAGAGGAATACTGGAGTGCGTTGCCATTCCCTTCTCCAAGGGAGCTTCCTGACCTAAGGATCGAACTTGTTCAGGTCTCTCCCACTGCATACAGATTGTTTACCATCTGAGCCACCAGGGAAGTCCTGGTGTTACTTGTTACTTGTTACTTTTATAGAGGATGCTTTATCAGTGATGCAGATACGAAGGTGAAATGTTACCTGCTTTTACTTCATTTGAAACTTTTCTGTTGTTGTTGTTTGTCGGCCACGCCACGTGGCACATGAAATCTTAGTTCACTGACCAGGGGTTGAACCCATGCTCCCTGAATTGGGAACGCAGCGTCTTAACCACTGTACCACCAGGGAGGTCCCAGACCTTTTTTCTACTTGATGATATGATGCTATGCAGTGTCTCCCCTAAAGGACACAGCCTTCCTTCTCCCTCTGTTTCTTTTTTGACTTGGTATCACCACATTGTATGAAAAAGGACTTAGGTACATGTGTGAATTCAGAAGTCCTGTATCACTTTGTGATTGCTACACGGAGTGTTAAAATAAGGTTTGTTAACACTTTATGCCCACTTAGGGTAGTTATTAACACTTTCACTCATAGCAAGGAGATCCAACCAGTCCATTCTGAAGGAAATCAGCCCTGGGATTTCTTTGGAAGGAATGATGCTGAAGCTGAAACTCCAGTACTTTGGCCATCTCATGTGAAGAGTTGACTCATTGGAAAAGACTCTGATGCTGGGAGGGATTGGGGGCAGGAAGAGAAGGGGACAACCGAGGATGAGATGGCTGGATGACATCACTGACTCGAGGGACGTGAGTCTGAGTGAACTCTGGGAGTTGGTGATGGACAGGGAGGCCTGGCGTGCTGCGATTCATGGGGTCACAGAGTCGGACACGACTGAGCGACTGAACTGAACTGAATGGCTTAACTGGGTGTGGGAGAGGATTCAGATATGTGTTTTTTATAGCTTTGTAAAAGAGATCTGGGAAAATCATACGCCTTCCTTAGGGCAGTCATCTTGAGTTTTGCTCTTTTTTGACTGAGGGTTATCCTGTTAGATACCTGTGTGTGTGTGCTCATTCACTTCAGTTGTGTCTGACTCTTTGTGACCCCGTGGACTATAGCCCGCCAGGCTCCTCTGTCCATGAGATTATCCTGGCAAGAATACTGGAGCAGGTTGCCATTTCCTTCTCCAGGGGATCTTCCTGACCTGGGGGTCAAACCCACATCTCTTGCATTGGAAGGCAGATTCTTTACCCTTGAGCCAGCTGGGATACATAGTGAATGGGTATTTGAGAAGTTGTTGTATGGGTGTTCTGCATTAATGTCAGAGTATTAACCTAAGATTCTAAAGGTTCCTTGCGTCTTATTATTATGATGAAGGTGAGAAGTTATCACCAAGGGGCTTGAGGGGGTTGCCTTTAATACCCGTCCTGGCCCTTGATCTGAAAGGCCCTCTGGAGGGAAAACAGTACTTGTTCTGAAAGTTCAATTTTGGGTAAAAGGCCACTTGGATTGAATTAATTGTGCTCCTTTTCAGGTAAGAGTGTACTTGACAGAGGCTCAGTCAGTGGTAGTGTAAACAAATTCTTGTGGAATAGACAAATTAGGAATAGAAGACTTGGGCTGAAATTTGTCCAGATGAGAAGTGAGCCATTTAGGATTGAGGCGATTTGTAGGGACTTGTGAAAGGTATTATGGGTGTTTAGCCTCTCATTTTTGCCTCTGTAGGGATCTGTGGAACCTTTTTGAAAGGAATTGGGGTCCGATCCCCATTCTGGGCTGTCGCAGCTTCTTGCCCCGTGTTCTCCTTGCTCGTAGGTCTGCGTTTCCTCTTGATTGTCCAGCCGCGGGGTTAGCTCCCTTGGTTTGTCTGGTGAGGTTCGCGGTCGCTCCCTGCTGGGTGCCTCCTGCAGTCTGACCTCTACAGAGCTTCACGTGGGGAGGCCCCTGTTCGCAGTGCCTGCTTCTCAGCTCTGTGCAGACCACTTGTGTCCAGTGTGTCTTTCGTCTAACCAGCTCCTCTGCGCTTCTCTACCGGTTAGCTCTTCTCCTTACGCCTGTTTCCACAGTTGGCTCTGTCAAGAAGCTTCTAAATTTCAGCTCTTCTATTTCAAATGACTGAATAAAGCCTTCTCTTCAGGTTCTTCCTGGTTAAGCATGAAATGCCAGTGATTAAATATAGGTGTTCTGTGTTTATTAAGTGCCATCTCTCTTGTTTCGTTTTTGCATCTCTCTTGTTTATCGTCTTGCTTTAAATTTTTGAGCTAAGATCTTAGAGGGCAGACCATGTGGTATTGATCCCACCTGCTTTTCTACAGCTAGAAAACCATGCTAGGCGTGTGAAAGCATTTTAATGCAATCTGCTGACGAGGGAAGCGTCATGTGTGGGAGACGAATTTGGCAGTAGCAACCATGTTTGGCTTTAGCCATAAGAATTGCTTTCTGAGTTTCTGGGAAAGAAGTATGTAAATTAAGTCCTGTTTTAAATGAATATTTTTATAATGTGGAGATCTCTAATCTATTTTGTGGTGATGGATTTGTTTTGAAGGTTGAAGTGGTTTGTGCACCTGTGGGGTGATGAACCTTTTCTTGTTCTTTTTTTTTCTCTTGTATATCCAGTGTCTTGATGGATTGAGAAAGAATGGTAACATTCCAGTGAGTCAAAACATGCCAGAGAACAAGCAAAACAATGCAGGTGTATTTGGAGACTGTAAATATCCTAGTTGAAAAGTTGTGTACTTTGGATGCACAGGAGTCTGCCTCAAAATAATTCCTAAGCTTGGCCAAAGGCAGTGAAATGTATGCTGAAAAGACTGGGTTTGGATAAGTCAATACTAGTTTCAAGAAGTAGCTTCCATTTACCAGCTACCTCTGTGCCTTTGAGCAAGTTAGTTAATATACTACGACCTCCATGTTTTTATCTGTAAAATGGGTACACATGTATCTATACAGAGCTTTGTTTTGAGAATTAAGTATGACGGCTCTATGTTAATACAAGTCTCGTAAGTTGCTTGTTCAGTTCAGTTCAGTTGCTCAGTCGTGTCCGACTCTTTGCGACCCCATGAATCTCAGCGCACCAGGCCTCCCTGTCCATCACCAACTCCCGGAGTTTACCCAAATTCATGTCCATTGAGTCAGTGATGCCATCTAACCATCTCATCCTCTGTTGTCCCTTTCTCCTCCTGCCTTCAGTCTCTCCCAACATCAGGGTCTTTTCCAATGAGTCAGCTTTTCGCAGGAGGTGGCCAAAATATTGGAGTTTCAGCTTCAACATCAGTTCTTCCAATGAACACCCAGGACTGGTCTCCTTTAGGATGGACTGGTTGGATCTCCTTGCAGTCCAAGGGACTCTGAAGAGTCTTCTCCAACACCACAGTTCAAAAGCATCAGTTCTTCGGCACTCAGCTTTCTTTATAGTTCAACTCTCGCATCCATACATGACTACTGGAAAAACAATAGCCTTGACTAGATGGACCTGTGTTGGCAAAGTGATGTCTCTGCTTTTTAATATGCTGTCTAGGTTGGTCATAACTTTGCTTCCGAGGAGTAAGCAAGCGTCTTTTAATTTCATGGCTTCAGTCACCATCTGCAGTGATTTTGAGCCCAAAAAGTTGCTTGATCGCAGTTGATAATTAGGTACTGTTTGCTTCCAGACACCTAGATAAAAGCATTTATGGGACAGTGGGAACAGACTTTGACACCAGGCTTTCCCAATTGAAAGGTCTTGGCTGATGAACCTTGAACTTTTGGGTGAGTGAGAGATTTATTTATTTTAAATCATGTGGACCTGGTAGGATTTGCATGTTTCCCATTCTTCTGGACGAAACACCACAGAGCTCTCTATAGTGTCTGCAAGACTCTCATACAGTTTCAGACAGGGTACTGGGCTAGTTATAGTGTTTAGGGCCTTAAAGTAGTTTTATTATAATAACCTGAATAAAACAAATGTCTTACAAAGAGAGAAACACATTAAGAAACTGTACTGCTTTTCAACGGACACAGATTACTGACCTCCGTGTGTGTAAATAGATGGGCACCAGCTGGTAGTGCAGGCAACAGCAGATACCCTCTTTATTGCTGCAGTTGTTAACTGGTTTCTCGTTCCCCTCTTTACTGCAGTAATATTTTGAGGAATATAATTCCTTGGCCCTCACCTCAAATCATATTTATTTGAAGAACTCCATTGCTTTTCAAGTAAGCACAAGATAAAGTGGATTACACAGCCCCTTTTTGTGTGTGTGTGGCAGGGGAGAGTTAATTATAATTAAGAAAGAAATGAAAGTATTGGAGCAGACTCAGATCTTAACTTACGAGTTGATTTTGTCTTAGCTCAGGGTATGTTAATATCCTAACTTTTTTTGAACTCTAGGGTCTGACTTTCTGACCAACTAACAGTTTTTTGGCTTTTGTTCTCACCTTGGGGATAGCTCCAGCATTTGAAGGTAGGCTTGCTGATTTTTCTTTAGGAGCTACTATGTAAATAAATCAGTGAGTAATGAGAACTGGGCTTTTTTTTTTTTTTTTTTTGACAATGGTCTTGAGATGCTGTAATATCTTAACTTTTTCTCAAGCTGGAGAACCTGGTCCAAGTTAAAATATTCCCCTAAAATATGTGGACTAGAGGAACTAGTTTATTTTCCCACTTTAAGTAAAGATCATATTTCCTAATCTTCCTGGCCTTGGAAGCAAGACATCTTAGTATCCATGTGCACTACTTGAGAACTTAGAGGATTTAATATGCTGTTCTCAGAAGCCTAAGACTGGATTATGTAGGAGTTCTTAATGTTGCCTAAAATGGTGATATATTAAGAAACCCACAGTTGTGCCGACTTAAGCAAGGTCACACTGCATTGCCAGCAGATTCATCATTATTGGGACTGGAACTATAGGAAAATGGAGCTTTACCAGTTGTATAATCAGAGGACAGATATGGCCATTAAAATTAACTCAGTAGGAAAACACTGCTGCCGAGGCCGTTAACTGCTCCCTCTCGGATTAAGAGTAGTATTTACCAAACGATTACTATTTACAACTCTGATTTCAGCAGAAAAGGTATGATTTAAACTCTTCTGTGTTATGGCAGTATATCTGTGAAGTCCTGAAAACCATTTTAAATTTGGGCACTTAAGTCTCAGGTCAGCTTTATTAGCATTTGAGTGGAAGATGAGTCTTCGAGTGAGCCATCTGTTTTCTGTGTTATGTGAGTGTCTAGGTTGAATTCTCCATCCTGGTGATAATCCCTGTTAATGTCCTTTGGGAAACTGGTAAAAATGCTCCGAGCTTTCAAGGGAGTCTGGCTTGATCTGTAGTAACAGGATCACAGCAGTTCTCTGCCTCATAGGTTGATCTTTCCTGTTAGACGGTGGTAGGAAGGACCTGTTCAATTTGACCTGAGTTAGTTGAATGTTTAAATGGAAGGACTTCCTGCTTCTGGCATGCTGCATCTGAGGAGGCTTGGGCTAAGTCAGGAATTAAAATTTGGAGCGAAACGTGACTAGAGAAGATTGCATTCCTCTGTTCTCCAGGCTTCTCTCAAGGCTTTCCCCGGATGTGTGGTCCCCACATGGCCTCGTTCACAGGAAATCTGAGCTATTAAGACAGCGCCTTTGTCAAGTCTGGTGCCCCTTGTTTTGGTGCCAGAGTTGCGGTGCACAGCCTGTCTGAACAGACACACAAGACCAGTGCCCAAGAACAGAAAGTCCATCTGAAGCAACACAGCACATTTGCAACTTTACTGTGGGGTGGGGGGCAGGGAAGGATGATGTTATGGTGTTAGAATGAGGGAAAGGGGTTTAGTCTGTCTTTAAAAATGAAAATTGTCCCCCTTGAAGTGAAAACTTGTTTTCATAAATATAATTTTTTTTTTGCTGTTTGTTAAGGGATTAAAGGATGCAGCTTTATATAGGGACCATGTTTAGAGACAGTGAATCTTCTCAATCTGCCTTTTTTTTTTTTTTTAAAGTGTTAAATTATTAGACCTTAGCTTGCAAATAGTCTTGCTTGTCAGAGAGGACCATAGTGACCTGTTTCTGCTTCCTGGGGCATTTAGGAAAGAGTCATGCTGCTTTTGTCTTTTTTTATTTCATAAAACATTACTGTTGCTCTAAATAAAATAATAGATACACATCAATCAGCATAGTCACCTTTTATTGTTGATTCAACTACTAGGTTTTTACAGAATTCACTCTGCATTTTATTTGACTTGTACATGAATAGTCTCAGCAGACTTAATTATATTAGTGAAAAAGCACTTTCAACAAAATTATATGCTGACATCCCATAATTCATACTTACAGATTTGTGAAACAGATTTATGTAAATCTATCAAATTACTCTAGGTGACATTATTTTTTTAAAATTGAGATTTCATTTAAATAGTATTTGTAGAAAATTTTCATATGAAAAGTTTTATATGAACTGTTTGAAAAGGAGTGTATCTCACATCACTCCCTTAGAAAGACAGAATTCTGTCACATTTGAGCATCTTGTCTCCTTTTGTTCTGTAACCATCTGGTGCGATGTAGGGACATGGATGGGGAGCATGTTTATAAGGGCATCTCTCCTCTCTACCATAAGTTCCTGGAAGGCAGACGACTGTTTCTTCATTTGTTTGTCCTTTCCACCCCCCTCCCCCCCATTAGCTTGTTCGTTCATTCATTGTTTCAGTGAGCAGTTAATAATCTGTGCTAGGGTCGTCTGTATCAGGGTCTATGCTCAGCTTGCCCTTGCTCAATAGCCTGTGCGATGGGATGTCCAAACTGACTCAGTACCCGTATGTAGTAAGATAAAGGTGGATAATACAAGGGCTGTGGAAGGACTAGGAAAGGGCACTGAACAGTGAGCACTGGGAGTGAAACAAATTACAACGGGAAAAGGTCTCAGAGAAAGCCTTCGAGCAGCGCTCCCCAACCTTTTTGGCACCAGGGACTGGTTTTGTGGAAGGCAGTTCTTCCATGGACCTGGGTGAGGGGGCTAGTTTTAGGATAATTCAAGTACATTACATTTATTTTGCATTTCGGAGAGTTGGACCATAAAGAAAACTGGGGCCCGAAGAACTGATGCTTCTAAACTGTGGTGTTGGGGAAGACTCTTGAGAGTCCCTTGGACTGCAAGGAGATCAAACCAGTCCATCCTAAAAGAGATCAATCCTGAATATTCATTGGAAGGACTGATGCTGAAGCTGAAACTGTAATACTTTGGCCACCTGATGGGAATAACTGACTCATTAGAAAAGACCCTGATGCTGGGAAAGATTGAAGGCTGGAGGAGAAGGGGACAACAGAGGATGAGATGGTTGGATGGCATCACCAACTCGATGGACATGAATTTGAGCAAGCTCCAGGAGTTGGTGATGGACAGGGAAGCCGGGCGTGCTGCAGTCCGTGGGGTCGCAAAGAGTTGGACATGACTTAGCAACCAAACTGAACTTAATTCCTATTATCATTACATGAACTCTGCCTCAGATCATCAGGCATTAGATCCCAGAGATTGGGGACCCCTGTCCTAGAGGAGTAGATGTGTATTCCTGGCACAGGGAACTGAATATGAGTTTCTGGGTATCCATACTTGTAGGAGTCCTGGAAGTAAGCAAGAAGCTGATGATGACCTTGGAAACCAGATTATGATTGGGATTTTCTTCTAGAAAGACTAGTTTTGGAATTAACAGGCATCTAGGGAAGGGATAATGTTTAGGATACTGTAGCAGTAATCCATGTTAGAATAATATGTGAGGACCTGTGTACTAATGCCTGGTGGGGCGGGAGGGTTGGAGGGGTGGGGCAGAGTTAGCTGGTAGAACAAATAAGTTGTGATACCCCAGTGGTAGAAGGTGCACTGAAATGAATCTGCTTACACAGCCTCACTAATAAGACTATGAGCTACTTCCTTCAGGTCTTGGATCAAAAGTTACATTCAGGCTGGGGCCCACTCTCATCATTATATTTAGGTCAGAGGCCCTGATCCCATACCCCCAGCTCTCTATTCTGCTTCTTTTTTCCTCTTTAGCCCTTATTTATTTTCTTGTAGTATATAGAGCTTGTGCTTTTGTTGTTTCCTAACCAGAATATAAATTGTATAAAGAGGCATTTTGTGTCTGCTGTATTCTCCAGCATTAGCAAAAAGTAGCTTTTCTAAAATCATTGAACAAATGAATGCTGAATGTTGGTGAAAAATATGTAAGATGACTTTTAAATACAGAACTTTATTTTTCACAATTCCGTGTTGAGAATGATCTCACTTAATATTGGTTGGATAAAATTAAATTAATGTACCAGGTTTGTAATCAAGAATTATGGTGATCTATTGCCTTTGCCTTTAAACCTGAGGGGGTAATTTGATATTCGGAACATTGGTAGTAATTTGAAATAGAAAAGACTAAATAAAGTGACCTTTGAATTAAATGGGTTCAGAAGATTGTGTATTTTTAATTAAAATATGCAATTAAAATTTTAATTAAAGTGTGCTATTAAAAGCAATGTAGGTGGCAAGGGAACGGCTGCAGCTTTGAGTTATGCACAGTTTGGGATAAATTGGAGTTTACTGTGTTTCCCACTAGCACTTTGTCACTGAACAGATTCTCTTCCTGTTTTCCTCTTCCTGCTCTGACCTCCCTGCAGCTCAGTGCACCTCAGCTGCATTCAGAGACCCTTGGAGTGTTTCAGCTCTCTGCTTTAGATCACTTGACCATGGTTCTAAGCAGCCTGTTTATAACTGTTCTCCTTATGCCAAGGAGCAGTTTGTAAGGGATTTTTCTGTCTTTTGTGAAGAAGCCATCCTTCTCTGTGGCATGTATTTAGATTAAAAAGAAGGGTGCGAAACAAAAGCCATTCACATTCACACACTATACAGAATACCATGTGCTGAAGTGCAGTATTGACCTGGAGTTTAAGGACCTACTTGAAGTCATAGGCCTATGACTGTTCAGAACGCTTCCTCTGTAGTGACGTTCTAGAATCCCTGCCACGGCTGTTAGGACCAAGGCTAAGATGAATGGTTTCAAAGTCTCTGAGGACCATGGGGCCACAGGTAGCTTCACAGGACTAGTAAAGTTGACCTTATTCTTGATGTTCAGCTACCAGAGGTTCTTTTTTACTTCTAAAGATAGGATTTATTGGTTTGAAGGCTTTTTGCGGGGGGGGCGGGGGGGGGGGCGGGGAGGGGTGAGCCTTGGCTTTGTTATTTTGTTCAGAATTTCTTTTGATCATGGTGGTTTCCGTAATTGTTATACTTGGAATTTAAATGTAGAGCTTTATAAGTTTTTTAAAGAAGTGATTTTTGGTTTTGAGATTGTCAATATGCACATTCTAAATTCAGAATGACTTGAAAAATAGATTTGGAGGATATGGATAAATGATGCTTGGTTTTCAAGCCTTCCTTGGTAGTTTATGACTGTTACTAGCTGATGTATACAAAAGTGGGAGAAAGTGGTTCCAGGCTAAATATTTTTTCCTTGATGTTTGACTTCCTTCTGCTTTTATTTTTAAAAAATCTGCATTCATAATAACCTGAAACAGGCACTGTATAAACCAGGTGACTTTACACTGTCACAGGAATAACAGCGTAAAAGTTCATATAGACTGAAATTGATACTTGCACAAGAAGTACTGGAATTTAAGACAGTAGGCAGCTGTCTCAAAACTACTTTTTTTTTGGTAGAGCTCTGTTAGAAAATGCGTGGTTACATTATATTTCAAGCATACTGAAGATGGTCCAGGTTCATATATAAACTAGTCGTGAATTGAGAGAAGAACATAGTGTTTGAGATTCTTGGATTCGAGTTCTGATGACTACTTTCTGCTTGTGTGTGTTTTTTTTTTTTTCTCTCTTTGGTTTGAGGATACTGATCGACCTTACCCAGCTTCAGATACCATTACTTCCTTACAGAAGAAGAATGAGTATCTCACAAGATCAATGTGAGGCTAAAATTAAACACTAAAACACCACACAGCTGAAAAATGAGAATGGGGAGAGGCTTGCCTATCTTTATATCATTTGTGATGCCTTTATATATTTTAAGCATTCAGTACATGTTTGCTGACTTGATTAGCTCACTTGAAAATGAAAATCTGTGAAGTTACTAACTCCCTTATAGTTCCAGTGCCAACATGTTAGTGCGTCTACTGCAGTGGATTTAGGAATGAAGCCGTTTAGCAGCAATTATCTCCTTTCATATTATTTTGCTTAGTGTGGTGATAACATTTTGCTTACCTTAAATACTAATTGATGAGTGTTGCTCTTCCTAATACCAGCACTAAACAACTTAGAAACTTTGTGTCAGAGAGCTTGTTTAGGGATTAATATTGTTTGAGTATACTCAGTTTCCAATAGTTGAAATTTGGTTGACTCATCATTAAAGCTAGCCATGGCTGCTTGAGGCAGTCAGATCAAAGACTCATTCAGTGGCTAGGTCATCTGATGGTGACATGGATGACATCAAAAAGTGTTAGTCGCTCAGTCGTGCCCAACTCTTTGGGATCCCATGGACTGTATGTAGCCTGCCAGGTTCCTCTGTCAATGGAATTTCCCTGGCAAGAATACTGGAGTTGGTTGCCATTCCCTTCTCCAAGGGATCTTCCGAACCCAGGGATGGAACTCTGGTCTGCTGCATTGCAGGCATATTCTTTACTGTCTGAGCCACCAGGGAAGCCCATTGATGACATTGCCTTTGGGTAAATGAGTAACAGCCACTGTGCTTCTCATTTGCACATTTAGCAAACTTTTTGAGTGTCCCCAGCATGCTAGGAGTAAGAGCTTAGAGGAAGGGCAAGAGATGGCTAAGCAGACAGGATTTTGACTTTACCCAGCAACACAACTCCAGCAGGCCCCTGCTGCGCCAGAGAGTGACTTCAGTAGGCAATAAACTGTTCCTCTGAAGTGATGAATAACTTGAAGAATTTAGAAGAAAGACATCTACTAATATTGTAAAAGTGCATCTGCCAAAAGGCAGGCAGTCTTTATTGCAGAGTCACTTCGTACCCAGACCATTAGCACCTGGCCCTTCTTAGGGCTCCCAGAATCCTTATTTGCAGTCTCAGATTCTCTCTCACTATTAAAACTGTGATTTTCAGCCTTGAGTACATGTGTTAGAGTCACTAGGATTTAAGAAACCTGGTTTGTAATAGACCAATTTAAAAAAAAAAATTGGGGGGAGGGGACTCAGACACCAGTTTTTATTTTTTTTAAGTGCTGTGGATGATTCCAGTGTACCAAGATTGAGAAAGGACTTTGATTAGAAACTGGTAAAATGTAAGTGTTAGTGTGGTGCCAACAGATAGGAGAAATGGACTCAGTGCTTGTACAGTTGATAATTTGGTTTATTTTGTTATAGAATAGCAACGTGGAAAACCACCCAGTGTTCACTTTGCGTTTCCTTCCCCTGTTGTTTTGGTTTAATTTTAAATGAATGTGTGTAAACTCCTTAACATGTAGTGGATGTTATTTTTCCTTTATTTTTTCACTGAAGTGGTCTATCTCCATTGATAGTGAAAGTTCTCATCACTGACTCAGCAGTCTCCTTGGGTAGGAATTATCCTTACTCTAGAAATAAGGAGGTTAATGACTCAGAGAGGTTAAGTTGTTTCATCAAAGTCATACAGCTGGTAAACAGTGGAGCCAGGATTAGAACTTATGTGTGTCTATCTTCTAGCCCATATTCTTTCCATCATAAAGTGCTTCCTTGAGCAGCTTTTTTAATGTTCAGCCAGTTTGAATCCTGCTCAGTGATAACAGAACTGCAACACATTTCATGAGAGGCCACTATGCATGCAGTAGACACATGATAAATGTTAAATTAGAAAAAAAGCTGAATGCTTAAAACTTCAGTGATTCACATGCAACTTTAAGAAATCACATCTTTGAGTAAATCGCAATTTCTGTGAGTAGTGTGAGGAAAAAAATTTATGAACCGAGTTTTAGGTCTCCCCTCACCCCCTTTTATAAAAACAGGAAAAAATGTTTGATTAAAGAGTATAAGTTAGTAGTGATTATCCCCTCAAAATGATAGTGGTCCTCAAAATATAATCACAAGTTTTCATGGTTATTAGGTATTATATTTAGTCTTCTCTCTCCCTCTCTCTCTTTGTATACATGTGAGGAACCACGTTAGGAAAACCAGAGTGGCCTTTCTAAATACCTGTGTTCACAAATACTTAGACTTAAGGGTACCACTTAAAAGAAAAAATATTCTCTCACTTTGCTATGAAATTGATCCAAAAATGGTAGTTTATAGAAAGCATTTGGACCTTTGCTGGGAATCTTCCAGGAAACCCTCGGTTGGTTTGGTTTGACTTTTAGTAGACTAAACCTTTTAATGACCATTTTTGTCACCACCTTTTTAGTATTTTTCATCTTGTCAAACTGAGAAACTTTGCTTTAGTTGAAAAATGGAGACCTTTAGGGTTGACTTTACTTGTCTGTGCATTCCATTGATTCCAATCTCTTGTTACTTCCTGTTCCCTGAGAATCGGGACACATCAGTGAGCCAAGGACGAGAGGTCTCAGATGATGGATAAAAGCAACAACAGACTCATTTAGAAGCAACTCTTTATTCCAAAATTTTTCTGTTATTTTTATGTTTTTTTCTTTTCTTTTCCATATATTCTTACGGGTTTGTATGTCTTCAGCCATGAATCTTTGTATTCATATTTCCCTTTATTCCTTAGCTAGGCTTTCAGACCCCTTTAGTAAATTGGGTTTAGTTTATTTGAATAAGCTCTCCTCTAAAATTAATGTACTTATGTGCACACACACATAGATTACATGTGTACACACACACACTCATGATTCTCCACTATTTTAGACTCTGAAATAATTGTACTTGGTAAAGGCTGTAAATTTATCAGGGTAATGTGTACAGAACACTGACAGATTCTTGGTTGATGCTTTTTACTTTCCAGTTTTATGTGTAAGGAAACTGAAGCTGAACAAGTCGTGCCCGTGAAGCCCACGCAGCAGCTCCGTGGCGACTTGCACCCACAGTTGCCTTGCTGCTGGGCGCTGGGGCTTAGGCAGGGCGTGTGCGATGGAACACTGGGGATGTGTGTTTTTTAAACAGCACAGCTTGCTGTGTTGTAACTGATGTTTAAACTTGAAGCTGTAATAGACAGGAGATGAAAAAGGCCGCATGTGTATTTCTAGAATTAATGTAGACTTCTTTTTACTCTTGAGAAAATATGCTGGCGTTAATGACAAGACTTTATGCCAGAACGAACACGGATGTCTGTCATCAGCGGTGGAGAACTAATGTATGCCTTTCTCCCCTTCCCTTTCATTAGGGCAGAGCTTGGGATATGGCTTTGTGAACTACATTGACCCTAAGGATGCAGAGAAAGCTATCAACACCCTGAATGGATTGAGACTTCAAACCAAAACAATAAAAGTATGTTTACATTTTTTTTTATATCTACTCACAGAACAGAGGTTGAAAAAAATTAAGGTCTCTTTGTAGCTCTTTCCTTTATTCATTTTGTGCCCATATAGACACGTCTCTGGGAGGCATAGCAGAATTTTTTGGTTTGTTGCCTGATGGGGGAGACTTTATTCATGAGTACTACATGTATGTGCTTGTGCTTAGTCCCTCAGTCGTGTCGGACCGTTTGTGACCCCATGAACAGTAGCGCACCCGACTCCTCTGTCCATGGGATTCTCCAGGCAAGAATACTGGAGTGGGTTCCAACTACATGTATTGCATTGGGCAAAAAGTTCGTTCGAGTTTTTCCATTACAATTTACAGAAAATCCCCAGTGAACTTTTTGGCCAACCCAATAATTACTTGTGTATTAACAAAGGGACAGAGCAGCAACTTTCTTAGCTAAGTATGTTATGAAACTTACTGAATTAAACTTCCATCCTTTATAGTGAATTACTTGCCTATAACTTGAAAAAACCGAATCCGTTTCTTCTAGCAGAGGGATCAGAGCAGGCAGTGGCACCCCGCTCCAGTACTCTTGCCTGGAAAATCCCATGGATGGGGAGCCTGGTGGGCTGCAGTCCATGGAATGGCTAAGAGTCAGACACGACTGAGCGACTTCACTTTCACTTTTCACTTTCATGCATTGGAGAAGGAGATGGCAACCCGCTCCAGTGTTCTTGCCTGGAGAATCCCAGGAACGGGGGAGCCTGGTGGGCTGCCGTCTATGGGGTCGCACAGAGTCGGACACGACGGAAGCGACTTAGCAGCAGCAGCACAGGGATTGACAGTCTTGTTCTGTAAAGGGCCAGGCAATAAATACGTTAGCTTTGCAGGCCATTATCAAATGTAAAAATCATTTTTAGTTCTCAGGTCATAGAAAAGCAGGTCCTTGAGCTACTGTTGGACTCTAGTCTAGCAGATACAGCTTACTTTGAGGAGACCGACTAGGAGAGTGTATATGCCACACGGGTTTTTTTTTTTTTTTTCTGTTGTAGTTTTCTTTTCGTGACAAATGGTAAATAACTTGATGGATGTTTTCCCTGCCTTTTTGAATTTTTGAAATTCTGATGTAAATTCTCTCTGGATACGAAGTTAATACAGTTGGCTGTGTAGATTTCTTTCCCTTCAGAAGATAAAAGGGACGTTGCCTCTAGCAAACGCTTAGTACACGTGCCATCAATTTTCCCTCTTCTGCCCGGTGCAGACATTCCCGATCAATCATGGCAGCCTTTCTCACTGAGTCTGGATGTGGCTTCCAAATATTTGTCAAAATAGTGTTCCAGACAACCTCTATCAATTGACTGAAGTTGGAACCTATTTTCCACCCTTGATTTAAGAAGTCAGCTCAGACCATAGCCTAGAGTGGTGAGGGGAAGTTAGTCAAGGCTGACTGTGGTATCCATCTTGCTTAGAGGCCTGTCTAGGAGATTTCTGCTCACTTTTTCAGGTATCTGGAAATGCGGTGTCATCTTTGTGTTTAAAAGTTGCTTCTCTCAGAGTTGTCAGTTAAGGTAATTCATTAGCCTGGGGTAGTTTTGACATCTCATTCTTTATATTTATTGGCTCGGAGGAAAGATGCCTCCCACCTCTGTCTCATCTAAAGGAAACTGTATGCAATGACCCCCAAATATACGTGAAGGTAAGATGTCTGCGATTCTACATGCTTCTTGGTCAAGAAAACGTCCCAAGTACGAAATGGCTAATTACTAGATCTCTAGTTTATTCTAAGATCACAGCGGACTTGTTTGTTTTGACCTTGGTTTTTCAATCTGGAGTGTCTTTTCTAATTGTCTACTCTTCTTTGCCTACTCTCTGTTACAGAGATGAACATTTTAATAGTATTTCTAAGTGTAATGCTCAAGTACCTTTAAAAAAGAAGACATCCAGCATCCAGTTACCTTTTCTTATTGTTTTGCGAACACTGTCCTACTGCAGATTTTTGTGAGGCTTCTCAGTGTCAGTTGACTTCAGGATTGTTGCTCATGAATCGTTGTTAAGAAAATGGAATACTGATGGTTGGATTGACACGCCCTTTTCTCCATTCCAGAAATAAGCACCCTTGTTTCACTCCTAGTGGGTCGGTTCTTTTGCTCTACATCAGTTCTTTTTGCAGTAAGGTCCACACAAAGGTAGAAATGCAGGAGAAATGGGTCTCCATAGAAGAAATGTCCATGGCCTGCAGAGAGACCTTTGGTGACAGCTGCCGCCTCTGTCTGTCACCGGGCCTTCTCTTCCGGGCCCAGCTGCTCAGGCAGAATACATGCAAGAAAGGACAGTCATGCCTTGTGGCTTTTATACCGTGACATCTGCCACTTCTCTTCAGATTTTCTGGGAAGGGGGTGGGCGTGGTAGGTAAGCAGCAGGCTTCTTCTTTCCCACCCCTCTCATTTGGTTCCGACAGGAATATCAAATTACAGCTGGTGGCCTCAATTTGGCCCCGATTTATCTGAGGCAAAGCAGATCATTTCCCAAAACTACATAGTACCATTTTTGTCTGTCTGTTCTTTCTGATTTTTTTTTCAATTAGATGTATCGTGTGTTCTCATGCAACATCTGAGCAAGGTTTTTCCTAGTGTTCCCTGCTTTCATAGTTTTGGGAAGCTGTATTTAAGCCTTTCTGTTTTCCTATTCTGTGAATCAGTTTCTCTTTTTGCTTCCTGCAGTCCATCCTGGTGGAGGCTCTGAAGCTAATCTTAAAAAAGCACCACTTTCCTCATACTGCTTCTCACTCAAAATTCTCTTCTATTCCCCTACTGTTTTACCATATCATTTGGCTTAACTTTGGAGTGACCCAGCATTATCACTGAGTACTGTTCTCCACAGTAGTCAGGCTGGCTCTTCCATGGCAGGCTCATCTTATGCACAGCCTCTGCACAAATGCTTTTATGGCTCCCCTGGCATATTCTTTCTCACTCAGTTTAATAGCAGCAATCCCATCTTTTGGAGTCCATCTGAAGTTCTTGCTGCTGCCTTTCTGGGTTTTGCTAACTCAGGTTGGGTCTCTCCCTTCTTTTGAAATAGTCCATGAGGGATCATAGAAGTTTGGGGATGGAAGGGGACCCGTATTTAGTTCAGACTTAAGCATTAACCTCTACCCGCAGTAAAAAAGTTGAGACCTAAGTGGTAGTCACAGGGTTTAGCTTAGATCAGGCAGTTGAAGTCAGAGCTGTGACTCAAATCTTTGTCTTTTGATATCTACACTAAGACTGTTACCATGACACCATATTTTCCTTTAGAAAGCTGTTGTAGATTAATTAATACATGTGTCATTTATAAGTATGCAAGTATTTGTGCACTTCTTGAGCTCAGGTTTCTCTCATGGCTTCTGAGCCACCTGTGCATTTGTGTAGAATTCCTATTTATTGGACTATTGAATCAGTGCATCAAGTGCTGTGAAAGGTGGTTTATTTAGCAGTTTTTCCTGGGGCTTCCTGGTAGCATTAGCCCAGTAGGGTTTTGTGTAATAGATGGATGGTATGTTGAATAGATGACAAATACTCACTGTTTCTGCAATGAGTGAGGCAAGAGTCCCACAGTCACTGAGAGGAGGACGAGTTAGAAATACAGATTCCAGGACCCACTCCAGATCTACTCAATCAGTGTCCAGAGGGACGATGTGGGAATCTGTGTTTTTTTGTTTTGCAGGTAATTTGTGACAGTGAGTCTAAGACCTAACACTTAGGAACTGCCAAAATGTATATGGGTTCTCTAAATGCTTGGTACTTTTGCATGCAGAGTTCCATTTGTGTTCATCTTTTACCTTGATAATCTTGTGGATAATGCTCTTAACTGGAATGTTAATCGTGATTTTACTTTAATGCCAATTCAACATTTGAAGTAAAAAGAAGTTCATACTATCTTCACTTTTTAAAAGGTGTGGCTTAGAAATGAGAAAAACTTAATAAGTTCACCTTATGTTAGAGATTTGTTATGTACAGTAGCATTTATAGGTTAAACGTTCAAGGTGGCAATTCTCTTAAGGTTCAGTTTTTTTTCCTGGTTGAGTTAATGTCCCAGCAGCTTACATTGCTGGTGATAAGAGGCAATCATGATGAGTAAAGCCTGCCTGTGTTATCCCTAATAATGAGCTGGTAAGTAAAGTGTGGATATTACAAGATGTTTTTAGCTTTGGCTACTAGGGAGGGTAGTAAAAAGGGAGTAAACGCACACTTTTTTCCACTCCTAAGGGAAAATGAATTCTTTAGGTTAGTGGTATCAGACCTAGATTCATGCTGAGCAGAGTAAAACACTCATTTCTGAAAATACAGACTTCCCCCCCAACATCAAGTGCTGTGAATAAGAGAATATCACATATACAGTAAAATCTATATCTTGATCCGTAGCTTCTCCCCTTTCTACAGTGGGCCTAGGCAGTTTTATTCCGCCAAGTGGCTTTGCTTTATTTGAAAGTAGTAGGAGCTGTTGGGCTTCCCAGGTGGCTCAGTGGTAAAGAATCTGCCTGCCAGTGCAGGAGTCGCAGGTTCCATCCTTGGGTTGGGGAGATCCCTTGGAGGAGGACATAACCCACTCTAGTATTCTTGCCTGGGAAATCCCATGGACAGAGGAGCCTGGTCGGCTACGGTCCGTAGGGTCACAAAAGAGTCGACACAACTTAGTGACTAAACAGCAACAGCAAGGAGCTGTTATCTTAAGGAATAGAGAACTTCTCATCTTTATTGATAGGTTCCCTTGTGGCTCACCTGGTAAAGAATCTGCAGTGTGGGAGACCTGGGTTTGATCCCTGGGTTGGGAAGATCCCCTGGAGAAGGGAATGGCTACCCACTCCAGTATTCTGGCCTGGATGGGGTTGCAAAGAGTGCCTTTCACTCTCATCCCTAGAAATCCATGTCTCCTCTCTCAGAGCAGGAAAAAAACCTGTCTGGAAATGCTACTGCCTAAATTTGATTTTGATTGACTCGATTTTTCTTAATCATCAGACATAAGTCAGATTAAACCTTACCTTTGCTTAAAAATTATTAATTGACATACATTAATGTGGAATTTCTCATTAAAATAATTAAACTGCCATTTCTGTCTATACGAAAAAACTCAACAATAGGAATATTAATTAGAAATAGTAATGTCTATTCTGTAAAGTGTTCAGTTTAATAGAGAGCAATTAAGTAAAGCTTAATACACTTTTTTTCTGAGCTACTGTATTGCTTTTAATTTTTGTTAAATTTATACCTTTTCTACCTGTAGCTTATCCTTTTCTCAATTAGTAAATGTCATGTTTGTTGACTGTTTTTCTGTTTGGCATGAACTGCATCCTTAATATAGGAGGAATCTATACATTTCTAGTTTTACCCTCCGTGATATACTGTTTAAGTGATTTAACTGGTTGTATAAGCTTGGATGGACTCCGATCTTTTAACCATTTTAAGTTTCTATTTATATCCATAAGATCTTTAAAAATAATCAACTTATCACTGAGTCTATTTATTACCCGAGTCTCTTAACTTTCCATAGTGTTCCAAATTCTTTTCTAAGAAAAGGTGTAACTGTTTTTAATGAACTTATGGCTGTCACATAGGATGGTTTGGTTGAGAATGCATTTAGAGTGAAGTGCAGCACCCTGTCCTGAGGCGGTAACAGTTAACTCTTTACACGGTTGAATGTTTAGCAGACACAGTAACATTTGCACTGGAAAACTTGTCTGTCTCAACTCTGGGTTCACGATTATCTGGGATGGGGGTTGGTTTTTGTCTGTCATTTTTAGTTGTCATTTTATAAAATTTAATTCTGAACCTGAGGAAATAACCCTGTGGCTGCTGCATAAACCATCTCCCCACTCAGTAGTGGAGGAAAGGGCATGGAAACAGGAATGGGAGTGAAGGTGGACTCTAGGCTTGCCTCTTGTTGGGGGCTCTGTTTAAAGTGTCTGCAGCACTATTCTGGGGTATGGGTTTTCCAGCAGCAGGAAAGCTGAGAGTTCATACTTCTGCTGGGAAGTTTGGAAGCGGGTGTTAGGGAAATCACATAGAATTAGCTAGAGGAGAAAGCAGGGTGAGGAGTGGTGTGGAAGTGAGCCTGAGCGCAGGGTCTGAAAAGGGACGTGTGTAGGGCTGAGTGAGGAGCCTTGGCTTTATACTGTAGGTAAAGGAGGCCCAGAGTTTTCAGCAAATCAGTGACAGGGTCAGACTTGGGTGTTTCTTAGGAGGGGTACATCTGCCTTGGACTTAAACTCCGCATCCCTCTGAGCACCTCGAGCCACCTCCGGCTCTTGGGGCTTATTTACGCAGTTGATATTTCTCATGAAGGTACGAAGTGTAAATGCTCATAGAAGAAGTGTGGGCTTCACAAATTTATAAGGCCTCTTCTGTAAAGTACCCATCAGTTCAACAAGAGTATAGATCATCATTGACCTTTTATCTTGACCAGACTGGGAAATTTTGAAAGTAATAGTCTGAAGGACAGACCTCACAGTAACTAACAACTTTTGAGATGTTATCCTAAGTTTATTATTTATCTGATCAGGTCTCTGTGGAGAGACAAATGGAAACTTTGAGTAAATGATTTCTGTGCCTTTTTTAAGAAAATGAGATTGGGTGTATGTTTTTCTAATTTCATTTTTAACCCATGATCTGGAACTTTCTAGAGCCAAATTCTAAGTGTATTATTACTACATGTGATCATCAGAAACTCTTCACTGCATTTGAACAAACCTCACATCTATATTGAATCCAGTTTACAGTTTATATGAAATGAGGAATAATAGATTTTTATTTATTTTTTTTTTGAGTAGTATGTTTTTTGTGGAATGCTCTACTGTCAACTTTGATTTTTTTCTTTCTTTAAAAATCTCCAGAGGTTGTTATTATCTAGGGGATCTGGCAGGGTCCAGAACCTGGTCCTGACTTCAGGCCTGTTGTGTTATTTCTGCTCCTTATAAGCTTTGTCCATATTGGAAGATTCCCAGGGGGCAATACCTTGGCATTCTCTGAACAGCTTTTCTGTAGAAGATACTTCTCCATGGTTGCTGGAGCAAAGGCTGAGACTGCACAGAAGGAAGGTTGAAGAGTAGGGTTCCTGGGGTCAGTGTCCTAGCCCACTTCCTGTCCATCCCTGCTTGTGAGCCACGGAGGGTGGCAGTGGGAGAGAGTCTTAGCAGCTGACCTAACCCATCTTCCTTGGGAGGGATTTTGTAGATCATTTTATTACGCAAGTGTGGCCCTGCATTTCCTGCCTATTTCATACATGTACACCAGCAAAGGTATTTCTGATGCAAGGCACTGTTAGCACTTCTTTGCTTAACTTTTCTAGTGCTCTTTAAGGGTAGGGTAGGGCTTGTTGTTGTTCATGTATAACCCAGGAGAAGTAGTACTTGCTCAATTTGGTGGCTTCACCCTGTTGTTCCAGACCAACTAGAGAAGGTAAGTAGGTGTGCCGCCTTGTAACGGAGCCTCAGTTCCTTGCTGTATCTGCTTTTGTGTAGTGTGTTCATAGGACTTTTATTTGTCAGTTTGTCTGGATTCATGCCAAAACAGCAATAGTTTCTTGTAGCCCTTTGGCCAGTGAAATGAAGTGCAGGTTAAGGGGCTTGTTCAGAAGTAATATAGCTAATAATAATACAGCTAGGAACAGGAATGGGCCATGGTGGCTGATGCTGGCACTGTTTATGGTTTTCTTTCCGTTTCACGTTACTGATACTAAGATATTTATACTACTATAAACAAATCGAATAGTGTCCTGAAGACCTCGATTTGGGGCTCTTAGTACCCTGAGATTTTCTGAACCAGTTTTATTAGGTGCAGGGGGGTGGAACAGTGCCTGGTGATGGAAAAACTCTGTTGTCTTTCAGGCTGAGCACTGGAGATAGCCAGACCTCCACTTTGAGAAGAAAACTGCTCTCTGGAGATCCTGTTTAGCAGATAGGTGAATTAACATTTCAATGGTAATTGGGCAGTAAAAGAATTATTATAGTAACTTTCTCAACCTCTGTTTTGTAGGAGACCATTCATACTTCCAGAACGTTTTTCTGGCAGGATCCTTTGAGTCCTAGATGCTAGTTTAAAAATCACAGCAAAGCGGCATTTCTCTCTAAATTTGTGTGCACTCTTTAGAGAAGCATGTGTGGTCCATTTTCTTCTACTCCCATCTCTGCCAGGTTTTCCTTTAGCATCAGTTCTCAGCCACAAGTACTGCGTCAGAATTCCTGGTGGAATTTTTGCTTCAGAAAGTTTCTTGGCATGCTATTTATGAACAAGCAAGAGAGGCGGCTATGTTTTGAAAACAACACAGGAAATCTGTTCCTTACTGTGCCCCGCCCCCCTTCTTTGAGAAGCGCTCCTTTGAATGCTGCATTAGGACATACGGCCGCAAGTCCCAGATGCGTGTTCTGCTCTTGTCTGTTGGTCTAGTTTCCTCAGCTATAAAATGGTAGAGATGGTACCAGGTTACTCAGCTCCTGTGAAACATTTGGCCTGAGATCTAGAGGTAGAAAATACTTGTGTTGGCCTGTTATTTTCAGAAACAGAAGATCAAGAATATTTCATTTTTTTTTTTAGTTTGCATTTTCTATATTAAAGTGATATTTTTAGAAGTCTAGTTGGGAGGAATTAAGAAGCTAGTTTTATTCTGAAGAAAGTAGTCAACAGTGTTTAATTCTTTAATTTTGTTGGATATTTAAATAATGGCTCTAGTTACTTGAGTTATAGAGAAGTGGATTGTGAACAAAAATAAATCATGCTAATAGGCTTTCTTCTGGGTCATTAGTACCAGGTTACCTCCTCCCAGGGGAGAGAGAACCTTAATCCTTCCTGCACAGGTTCTGGGCTTGCTACTGAGTCTTGAAATGACCCTCAGGTGAGCCGCAGGAAGGAAACGCAGAGCATCTTCCTGGCCCCGGAAACTGATCATTCAGAAAATGCTTTAGTTTCCCCACAGTGCTTCTTTAGAAGTCTGGCCATTTCTGCTTGCTTCGCCCAAACAACCCTGTTCACATTCCTAGAAAGATTCTGGAGTCACATGGACTCAAGCACGGCAGCCTTTTCCAGAGACTGGCCATTGAGCCATATATAGTGGGTCTACTTCTTGGAAATAACCTTTGGGTGGGTTTTATGGACTTTGTTTTACTTCTGCATTTTTGTATTTGCTGGTGATTTATAGTCACATACACTTTCAAGATACCTGGGAATTTGTGTTATTCAGAAATTAATGCTGGTAGATGGCAAAGAGGAGGGCTTGACATCTATAATTTTTATGAGCTCCTCAGGAAATCCAGAAATACACCCCAGAGTTTGAGGATTACCTCTTTAAAATCCCTCGACATAAGGGACTGCTAAAACTTTAATGTTCGTCAGAATCACTGTGGTGCGTTGGTTAATAAAATGCAGATTTCTGGACCCTAGTCAAGACTTATTGAATATGATGACCTACAGAGTGAAGCCAAGAAAGTTGTAGTTAAACAGCCACCACAGGTGATTCTTAACAGGTGGTGGTCTAACCTGAGGACCACTGTTTAGTGGTTTACACTTGGACAGCTTTCTGGTGCTTGTTTTAAAACATGTAAGTAAGATTTTCGTTTTGTGGTCTTGTGATTAATGGGCGTAATTTTAATGAATATAATGCCCTATCTACCCTCCCCTTTCTCTTTCTCACACACATGTGCTCATGCACTCATTTCCAGAGCATTTGAATGTCATTAAATACTTCTAGCATTACAAGTACGTAAACATCATGTAGTGCCTGATTCTCAGAGCAGGGAATTTGCAGCATGGCTGTTCTGGGGCCTGTTCGTTTAAAATGGCTATTTCATAGTGTAGAGATTGGGAGTTGAATTTTGTGATCCCAGATGGTTGTGAATCCTTAGATTATGGAAGTTGCTTTTGTAGTACAATAAAAGTTGGTCTCGTTTTTATAAGTGCCTAGCCACACTCCTGACCCACCCTCCCTGATATCTGGATATTTGAACTTTCCAGGCAGGGTCCGAATAAATGGAAATTTGTGCTCTTATAAAGGACTCTTCCACATAGTGTGTTAAAAATATTTAAAGAAAAAACTTTACAGTATGCTACTTTAACTTATAAACGTTTTGACCTATGAACTGTATTTTGTCTCAAAGCTGTGGGAAAGCAGTGTGTACATACTGTTGCCTAAAGGGTTAGTATGTGTCTCTTCTGCTCAAATTTGCAAAAAGGGTTAATAAGTACTTGTCACCAACTTGCAGAATTTTCCTTCCTGTTCTTCTTCATTAACCAGTGTTCTTGGGGGAATTGTGAAATATGCATTGTCTGCAAACTACTCTGAAGCACAAAGTCAAATGAACTGTGAAGGTGAGGGCTAAAAACACCCCTCTCACCTTTGTACTTTGTTCTTTGAGTATTAAAGAACATTGATCTGCCAAGTGGCAAAGGGGATACTATTTGGCGGTTTAATTACAGCCAGTGAATGTTATTGATGCTATCAATCAGTGAGACCCAGGGAAAGGGCATGGTGCCAGACCATTCTGTGCTCCCAACAGTGTAATTAAATACCGAAGGACTAGATTCTCAAGGTAAAGGGAGGTGCTTCCGCACATCTGAAGGAGGAGTACGCTTTGTCTTGCAGCAGGGGTAAAGGTGGCTAGCCCCTGCTTACGGCCGCCTTTACATTTCTGGAGGAGTTCTGTGAATGGCAGTGGTACGGTCTCTTTTTTGTGTACAGTTAAGGTTGTTGGTGTTTTCCTTAAAAATCCTCTCTCTTTTCAGATCTTCACAACTGTCATTTAAAAGGCTCTAGAAATACAATAATTGCTTTCTGTTAAAAGCTGTTTTGGGGGGAATATTTAGCCCAGGTGTCTAATAGATATTTGGAGAATGAGAGATGGTCTTTGAATGAGACTATTAGTCCTGCAAATCAGCTCATTTAAAAAAGCTTTCCCCATGATTATTCTCTAATGTCTAATCATGTTGAGAGAAAAATATCTTGGTTGGTTTGAACTTAGAAAGCATTCAGTAATATTTCAGGAGTTATTCCTTTTAAATCATCTATTGAACACAGTTTTCATAGTTGTATGACTTAGGTCAGGTCTACAACATCTGTGTAGGTGAAACTTTATTTGGCTGTAGGGAAGGCTTGCAATAGCGTTTCTGTTATCCTTTTATCATATATTTCATACACACGCTCACACACTGTGTCTGGCACACAAATCTCCATCTAGGCCTATTTGAGAGAGAGGAAATGCCATAGCTAATCCAAAATGTTTTCTGTTACTGCCTCTTTTCTTTTTAATTGATGTATAGCTTGTAATGACGGAGGGTTACCAAAGACAATCTACCCTTGAAAGAGATTGGATTTCTGATTTTTTTCCAAAGGATATATGCATACACGTACACACTAGATCCATGACAAATGAGTCAAATCAGGCCCCAGAACAAGTCTTGGCTATTGTAATGTACTTGTAATACAGGATTGGGTTGTAGGTTGTTTATATTTCTCACAGGTGTTTGAAGGGGGATTGTTGAACTATCTTCTCCTTTGTTTAGATCAAGAAGATTGTTAGAATTTTTTTTCAGAAGTTTGAGGAATAATGTTTTTAATATACATTAAAGGTTTACTGAAACTGCCTCGTTGCATTATATAGAGCCATAACAAGACCAGTGGTCAGCCTCCCAAGTTGGGAAGGTCATATGCTTCAAAAGTCTATGTTCATCATACATGTGTTTTTCCCCTCTTCTCCCTTGCCACCAAGAGCAAAGGTATTATCATAATGTTAAAATAATTGCAAATTACTTTAAGACTGTATAATCATGGTTTTACAGTCTTGGATAGGGGATATCTGTGAGTAATTAAATAATTCTGGGGGCATTTTGAGTGGCCAGTATGTCCGGGTCAGCTTTGCTAAGTGTTGAAGCAGTGCTAAAATGTGACACGATACAGTCTTGTCCTTGACATCCCCGTGTAGTAGCGCAGACAGCACTTACTTTATGTGACCGTCATGTGGATGTGCGGTAAGTGAATGCAGACTGCAGTGGCAAAGGACATGTCACTGGCTGCTAAGAAGCCTCTGAAATGGTTTCAGAGGTGATAGGGTTTTACAAAATAGGATTATCAGGCAGAGAAAGAAGAATGGTATTACACATGAAGGGATGTCTGATCCAGAGGCACAGAGGCCATTGTGTGACATGGACCTTTCTGGAGGAAACTACATCTGAAAATGATAAAAGTGTGCTTATTCTATCAGAATGATTCTACAAAAATGATTGGTAAAAAAGATTTAATCCAACCTAGCCCTGTATTTTACATTTATCCTTTTTTTTTTTTAAGTGAAGACTTAATTTATAAGAGGAACTATAGGAATGAATTTGGGCAGATTAATTATTCGTTTGTAAACACGTTATCTTCCTTGTTTTGAAAAGATCCACTGTGACCCTTGAGACAAATGGTACTGAGAAGAAATTTCTCTTTGGAGTATTTAGTATCCACGCAGAGATAGGATCATTATATTTTCATTACAGTATGTATACACAGGCCAAAGAAGACTTAGATATCTGAGCTATAATCGTAGTGAAGTAGTTTTTTCTTCTAGTTTACAGAACAAAAGAAAACTTACTGTAGATGGTTTTCTTTTTTTTATTGCCACACTAATTTTTGACTGTTCTCCTCACCCAGCTCATTATCTCAATATTATATATGTGTGTGACATACATGTGTATTTCTGTAGCCCATTACTCCCTTTTTATAAAAGCTGGACTGTGACATTTAAGGCTGTAGAATTACTATTCATTGTCCTGTAGAAATTTTTATCCTTTCACATCTGGCTGCTTCATCCTCCCAAGATTCCAGTCTGATTCTCATTTCCTACCTTGGGTCATCCCTGCTATACTACTATATACCATTGTCATTACTTCCTAAGTTTTATTTGGCTAATAAAGCATTTATTTTTCACTGCATTTTATCTTTCTCTCCTATTTGGTGGTCTGCCCTCTGAGAGCAGGCAATCTTTGTCTTCAGAGCACCTCATGGAATACTTATGCTTTTGTTTATAATTTCTGAATGAGGAAGTTTCTATCTGTTGACTCATAAGAAAGAGTGGAGACCTGCTCAGTATACTCAAAGATGGGAAAATTGATAATATAAGTGAAATTAAAAGTGAACCTATTTCTTCCTGTTAGGTGTTCTGATTCAGTGAGGATGTGGTAAAATGATTAAGGGACTTACCAACTCTCTCCTTTTCTACAGTAAAGGAAGATGTAACTGCTATTTTTCATGTAAGATTTTCTACATAATGTCCATGACTCTCTGTCTTTGTCTATCATCTGTGTCTCTTTTGTAGATTCTTTTTTCCTCTCTCAAATCTTAGATGGAGTATGTGAAAGCCCTAGAATATTTAACCTACTGAAATTGATGTGCTGAGAACCTTTTTCTTTTCCCACACTTTACCAACCAGTAAATAACAGCTTAGTTTTTATTCTTAAACAGCTCCACTTTACTTAGATCAGCTGTGGTGTGTAGTCCCTTCTTAGGTTTCACTTTCTAACTCAGCTTTTTAATCCATCAACAATGCCTTAGACATACTAGATGCTCAGATACTACATAAATCATATTTAAAGTTTATTTTTGAAGGTAAAGTTGTGACAGGTATCCTGATAGTATGGTTTTTGTTGGAGATTGCATCTGATCACGTATCAGAATCTTGAAAGAACCCTTTAAGAAGCTTTTACTGCAGAATAACTTTCTAAGAATTGGAAGAGTACAGCTATTTTTCTATAAGCCAGTTTAACATTTCCAATGAAGTCCAAAGTGCCAGATTGTTTGGACAAGCATCGTACCTTCTAGTCATCTTGCCTGAGAGGTACTTCAGAAATAATCCCTGCAGGAGGCCGTGGAATGGATTCACCCAGCAGATACTGGCATGCTCACTTGGTGGGTGGGATATCCATATATACACACATACAGTCAGCCCTGGGGTTCACATCTGCAGATATGGAGGGCTGACTGTGTTTGTTGTACTACACTGTTTTGTATGAGGACCATGCGCATCTGTGGATCTTGGTATCCATAGAGGCCCCATGGATACTGAGATGACAGTAAATATAAGTTTCAACCCTCTAGGAGCTTAACGCCTAATACTAGAAAAGTTTTGTAAGTGCATTACAGTACTCCCGGTCACTTGGGGGCAGCAAGTGGGGAGGCTGTGAGACAGTCTTCTGCTTTGGCCCTGATGAAGAAGCCCATGTACATCTGAGTGCTGAGTCTTAATTACTGAGATTTTCCCTTCTCTAAATCTCCCCAGTGTCCTCATAGTATATTTAGTGAAAATGTCTAAAGTGAAAACCTGACATTATTACCTGCTTGTGTAGCGTTCTTGGTGTTCTTTCATGCTGTGGATTCACATGGTGTAATTGGGCATGTCATTGGGATGGCATTTGTAACCATCCCATATTCAGAAACAAACATGGAACCTATTCTAACCTGATGTTAGGCTGATTTCATGAAGTTCATTTATTGTGTTTGCTGTTGACTCCCCCAAAAGAACCCCTTTTCTCCTTTGGCATTTCACATTAAGCTCTCAGAGACCTCTGAGAAGGGAGTGAGAAAGTGGGAGGATTTGATATGTGGCGCTTTCTTTGGAGAAATTAAATTGGCCTTTCTTACCAGCCCATTTAAAGGTGCTGGATGGGAATTCCCTGGTGGTGCAGAGGTTACAACTCACTCTTTCACTGCTGAGACCCCAGGTTTTATCTCCTCCCCACTGGTCTGGGAACTAAGGTCCCACAAGCCTAGAGGTCTGTTCAGGGAAAAAAAAAGGATGCTCTATGTTGAGCCTCGAGGTACAATAGTAGGATGGCCTTTCCATCCGGGTTGGTTTCAGCCAGCCTTCAGGCTTTCCAAACCTACTCATCTGTTGCTCTCTTGTAAAATACTTGTACCATTTTGTGATGCTGTAACTACGAATTTTATTGTAATGATATGAATTTTGATAATAACTGCAATAGATTTGGAATAAGGCTTACTTGATCATTGAACAGTTTTTCTGTTAACTTAATCTTTGAACTGTTTTTCTGTTAAAGTACATCTGCTCTGTGCCAAAACTCTTTCTGTCATCTTCTCTGATCTCAGAGATAATGGTATTATTTGGGTTTCTTTCTTCCATAAATTGGGGCCTCTGATAATAATAGCCAATTAATACTCTTGTTATGAGAATCAACCAAATTAATAAGTGTAACATACCCAGAACAACGCTTGGCACATGGTAAGCACTTAATAAACACTAGGAACTATCATCATCTATATTGTTACATGATTTTACACATATGAAATCATTATATTATGATTAAAGCATTATTATTGTTCTCTAGCTCGGTACTCTTAGTTTTATTACTTCATGTGATCCATGTAAGGTCACTGTGAGGTAAGAACTATCATTAACCTCAAATTACAAATAAAGACATAGAGGCTTCAAAGAACCTAAGGAAATATTCCCAAGTTATATAAATGGTAAGTGACAGAGCCAGGACCTGAACTTGGCTTGCGAGCACCCCATGCCCTGTGTTTTTACTGCTTCGTGGCTCTGGACAGTTAGTTCTAGCACATGCACCAGTTTCAGGGCACTGGCAGTTCAAAGTATGCTCTCTTGTGGCCTGAATTTCACCAGTGATAGTGTATTCTCTTTTGCCTTTGTAAGTTTTTTGACCAGGTACTAAATTAACTCATGTTTGTCTCAGTTACACCTTGTTCGTGTTACCTGACATTTCTAAAGATTTTGTGGCCAAATGAACACAGGCTCATTTCTCATTTTTAATGCTTAAAGGAATCTACTTTCTTAACAACTGTTGAAGGTAGGAGTGGATTCTTTGGTGGTTACAGCTGAAACTTTCATCTATTTTTTTTTTCCCTGGTGGGCTTCTGGTGGCTCAGAGGTTAAAACGTCTGCCTGCGTCTGCCTGCAATGCGGGAGACCTGGGTTCGATTCCTGGGTCAGGAAAATCCCCAGGAGAAGGAAATGGCAACCCACTCCAGTATTCTTGCCTGGAGAATCCCATGGACAGAGGAGCCTGGTGGGCTACAGTCCACTGGGTCACAAAGAGTCGGACACGACTGAGTGACTTCACTTCACTTCACTTAGTAAAATCACTTGCAAAAATTGTAATGGGCTCAGTGAAGGTATGGGGTTAGAAGTAGAATATAGAACATTCGGATTGACAGATTCCTGCTTAGCCCTTGGAATGGCCAAGTCACCGCCGCTGCAGTAGCGGATATGGTCTAACCACACACTCCCATTCACACGCCGTATCTGCTGCTGTTGCTCTGCTTGTGCTTTGCTTTTTGTTAAATGCTTCGCATGCAAAGATCTTGAGGAATTTGAAAGACATCTGTGGCCTCTCCAAGTTGCATTTCAAGAACATCTTTGCCACAGACTTCTTTTCTGTTGGTCTTGACCAGGCTGAGAGTCCTTGCTGAACCAACTGTGTACTACAAGCCAAAACAGAAGAAATAAAAGAACAGATGCCTGCCAACTATGATAGTTTAATAAAAAAAATATAAAGGTGTCTATGATGACCTCATTATGGACCTTCATTTAATCAGTACACATGGATGAACTGTTTGGGTAACATTTAATAAACTCTGCTCAAAGTTTCAGAAGGTGTTTTAAGATGTGTGAAAGGGGAACTCTAATCTGTCAAGTCCTCTCTCTGTGATTAGTTACTTAATAACAAATTTTATAACTAGTATACTTTTGTTTTTCTGAGTCTCTTCAGTAGTTGTAGTGTTGTTTTTTAATAACACCATACATAATCACTTATTTTTCCTTGTTGTTCAGTTGTGTCTGGCTCTTTGTCACCCCATAGACTGGAGCATGCCAGGCCTCCCTGGCCTTCACCATCTCCCGGAGTTTGCTCAAACTCCTGTTCATTGAGGCAATTTTACCATCCAGCCATCTCATCCTCTGTTGTCCTATTCTCCTCTTGCCCTCAATGATTCTTAGCTGATTCTTGAATGATTCTTTAGTTCAATTCAGTTCAGTCGCGCCCAACTCTTTGCGACCCCATAAATCGCAGCATGCCAGGCCTCCCTGTCCATCACCAACTCCCGGAGTTCACTCAGACTCAGGCCCATTGAGTAGGTGATGCCATCCAGCCATCTCATCCTCGGTCGTCCCCTTCTCTTGCTTCCAATCCTTCCCAGCATCAGAGTCTTTTCCAACGCGTCAACTCTTCGCATGAGGTGGCCAAAGTACTGGAGTTTCAGCTTTAGCATCATTCCTTCCAAAGAAATCCCAGGGCTGATCTCCTTCAGAATGTGATTCTTAGCTACATCTTTTAAGTTAGATACAGGAATTAGCTGGTTTGAATTTTATTTAGTGATGCTGCACTAAAACTTGGAAATAATGTGAAGCCGAGACAGTCTCTCTAGTACAAAATAGCCAGTTGCTATGTTTACTTTATGTTAAATGGGTGTGTGTGTGTGTTTAAAGGAGACCAAAGCATTAGTCTCAGATATTATAATTTAATTTTTTCCTCTCTTCAACTCCCCTCACCCATGTTAGATTTTTCTCAAATATCTCCTAAATAATTTTTAGGCACTGCTAATAGAAGAGATATAGTAGTAACTGTCCTAAGAGAAAGACTCATTTGATATATTTCAGGTTTTCCTTATACATGTATAAGAAAAAATTTAGCAAAGTTAAGGTTCTTCTTGGATGTTTTGACCAGTATCTCCATATTAAATGTCTGATCGTTTCTGTAGAAATTTGCATGATTTCAGACTGCGTTACAGCCCGTGGCTTAATAGAAAACCCCTAGAAGAAGACTCAAAACTCCAGATTCTACATTCAGCTCTTTTGTTCTGTCTTTGGACGTGTCACTTCACTTTTATGAAATTTTTTTTGCTAAATACAAAGATATTGGACCAAATAATGTCTATATTTTTGCTCTAAAGTTAAGATATCCTCATCTCTGCTACATAGTACTGTGTTTAAGAATTTACTGCTTCTAGGGATTTGAATCCTCAATATAAAAAAATGAAACTTTTTTTTTTTAATGTTTAATGGAGTCTATAGTCTAGTATGATGCTGTGAAAGTGCTGCACTCAATATGCCAGCAAATTTGGAAGAACCAGCAGTGGCCACAGGACTGGAAAAGGTCAGTTTTCATTCCAGTCCCAAAGAAAAGTAATGCCAAAGAATGCTTAAACTACCACACAGTTGCACTCATCTCACACGTTAGTAAAGTAATGCTCAAAATTCTCCAAACCAGGATGCAACAGTATGTGAACCATGAACTTCCAGGTGTTCAAGCTGGATTTAGAAAAGGCAGAGGAACCAGAGATCAGTTTGCCAACATCCGTTGGCTCATCGAAAAAGCAAGAGAGTTCCAAAAAAATACTCACTTCTGCTTTATTGACTATGCCAAAGCCTTTGACTGTGTGGGCCAGAACAAACTGGAAAATTCTGAAAGAGATGGGAATACCAGACTACCTTACCTGCCTCCTGAGAAATCTGTATGCAGGTCAGGAAGCAACAGTTAGAACACGATATGAAACAACAGACTGGTTCCAGATAGGAAAAAGGAGTACATCAAGGCTGTATATTGTCACCCTGCTTATTTAACTTCTATGCAGAGTACATCATGAGAAATGCTGGACTGGATGAAACACAAGCTGGAATCAAGATTGCCGAGAGAAATATCAATAAGCTCAGATATGCAGATGACACTACCCTTATGGCAGAAAGTGAAGAAGAAGTAAAGAGCCTCTTGATGAAAGTGAAAGAGGAGAGTGAAAAAGTTGGCTTAAAACTCAGCATTCAGAAAACTAAGATCATGGCATCCGGTCCCATCACTTCATGGCAAATAGATGGGGAAACAGTGAGAGACTATTTTTTTGGCCTCTAAAATCACTGCAGATGGTGATTGCAGCCATGAAATTAAAAGATGCTTGCTCCTTGGATGAAAAGTATGACCAATCTAGACAGCATATTAAAAAGCAGAGACATCACTTTGCCGACAAGGGTCCGTGTAGTGAAAGCTATGGTTTTTCCAGTGGTTGTGTATGGATGTGAAAGGTGGACTATAAAGAAAGCTGAGCGCCGAAGAATTGATGCTTTTGAACTGTGGTGTTGGAGAAGACTCTTGAGAGTCCATTGCACTGCAATGAGATTGCACCAGAACATCATAAAGGAAATTTGTTCTGAATATTCATCAGAAGTGTTAGGTAGTTAGAATAGGAAACAAGAGTCCAGAATGGCTGTGGCTAAAAGACAAGGAAGGGAAAAGCCCACAATAATAGAACAAAGGAAGGTGCGAGGACTGGAGTGAGGAAGAACACGCAGCACTCCTGGCTAGCGTAATTTACATAGGGCAGGCCCGGGGGAAGGAAAAACATATAAAAAGAGGAGCCAGGGAGCCGGGGGTCTGTCTCTCCTGCACACACGCAGGCTCCGTGTCTTTCTTTCTCTCTCTCTTCTCTTCATGCCTTTTGGGTCGGCATGCCCTCACGCCTTGAGGATGTATTTTCCTTTATTTTCCAAATAAAACTGATCTGTCCGAGAACGATAACATGGCCTGTCTGAGAGCTGTGACACGCTGAGGGCTTTAATAGCCGTCACTTCAAATCTTTGTTGTGACGAGAACTGAGGAGACTACACTCCCCTAACAGAAGGACTGATGATGAAGCTGAAACTTCAGTATTTTAGCCACCTCATGCAAAGAATTGACTCATTGGAAAAGACCCTGATGCTGGGAAAGATTGAAGGCAGGAGGAGAAGGGGGCGACAGAGGATGAGATGGCTGGATGGCATCACTGACTCAATGGACATGAGTTTGAGTGAACTCCGGGAGTTGGCGATGGACAGGGAGGCCTGGCGTGCTGCAGTCCAGGGGCTCACCAAGAGTCAGACACGACTGAGCAACTGAACTAGCATAGTATATGCACGAAGTACCATAACATAGAATTTTTGTTATATTAGCAGATTATGGCCTTTTCTAACTTTCTAGACAAGATTTCAAAAATTAAGCATCCGCAGTAAATTTGTGAAGATCATTCGTCCTCATTACAGTGAATGTGTGGTAGGTACTGGAGTGTACAGGGAAGGTAAAGACGAGGTGTCATATTTCAAGGAACTGAGCCAGTCACAAGACTTGGTAACAGATGAGTATGTCTTGGTTTCCTCAGTATTTAGGAGAGTGAGGCATATAATACAGCGTGGGCACAGGTGAGGCGTAACCAGCTCATACTAGAGTGGAGGGGATGGCTGGAGGTGATTTTCAGGCCTAGGTGACGCCCATGCAGTGTCTGAAGTGATGAAAAGTTAGATGAGTGGAAAGAGCAGTTTAACACGGGGACGTGAGAGCAGGAAGCTTTGGGAAACTGTTGAAGGTTGTGTGTGTTCATACAGAATAGGTAGTCAGTACCCTGAGCGTGAAAGGTTCTTGTTGAGCCACAAAAGACGCCAGGATTCTTGTCCTCAGGAGGAGAAGAGTTCAATCCAGGGCCAGTGGTCAGAGCTTTTGTGTAATAAAGAAAGTGAAGTCTCTCAGCCGTGTCCGACTCTATACAACGCCATAGACTGCAGTCTACCAGGCTCCTCTGTCCGTGGGATTGTCCAGGCTAGAATACTGGAGTGGGTTGCCCTTTCCTTCTCCAAGAGATTTTCCCAACCCAGGGATTGAACCCTGGTCTCCCACATTATAGGCAGATGCTAAAGTTTTATTAAAGTATAAAAAGAGATAGAGACAGCTTCTGACATAGACATCAGAAGGGGCAGAGAGAGTGCCCCCCTGCTAGTCTTTAGCCAGATGTTATATAGCTGCCGGCAGTCTGCTAACTAGAAAAAGGAAATGTCTCAAAACTCAGACTGGCATCAGGCCCCTTGCCCACAACATGCATTTTGAGATAACATGGACACAAGGCGGGTTGTCCTGGGCCATAAAATGATTGACATGAATCCTGAAGAAAGACAGATTTCCAAGTAAATACAGAGTTTCATTAACATAGATTAGGAGACCAATCAATGTTACCAGTAAAACATACTGGTTTGTGAAGTGGGTTCTGATTCTTAAAGTGGAACAGACTTGAAGACAGTCTAGGGTAAATACATAGTTCATTAACATAGCTTAAGACAAAGATTTCCATAAGAAAAACGCATTGGTTAGCTCAAGGTTTGAGAAAAGTTAAGTTCAGGTAGAACCAGGTGTAGTCATGGCAACACAGAATTTTAAAAGAAACCCCCTTTTAAATTTGTATAGAGAAGGAGAAAAAATAATAACACTAGTAGTTTGTTTCCTCCTGCCGCTTAAGAGAGAGATTAAAAATGTCTGACACTTGCAGCCTATTTCCTCCATTTGGAGACCCCTGGCCTTCCTGCCTGTTAGCCACTCAAGCATAAGTAACTAAGAAACTTGAAATTATTCTTAAAGCATTAGGGAATCTCTGAGAGGAATAACCTGATCAGATATATTTTGCGGTATTTCTGAACGTCTCTTTTGAATGAAAACAATCTTACATAGACTAAAGCATTCAACCAACCCAGTGTTCAATAAAATCTGAGGTTCTGTGTGTTGTCCACTGTTGCAATATTCCACATTCTCTGTCTTGGAATACCTTTTAGAGGCAACTTCTCTAATCCATAATACCTTTGCTAAGCCTTCCTGTTAGGTGTGATTATTCCTTTTAGCTCCAACTCCTTCGCTAGAGCTAATCTTTAATTTCTTATGAACTTATTTCTGTATGCTTTGTTCTCTCTCAAGTTTACTCATTTGCAACCCTCTGTGAAACATGCTTGCTCTTACACCAAACCTAATCTTGGACTGATATGTGTATGTCCTGGTGTGTGTTTGAGACCTGTTCCTGGTAGGGTTTTGCATTTAGAAGTAGATCAAAGGACACTGCCTCCTTTTTGGTGGATTTTGAGGTCTATGCCTGACTTGTGGTTAAAACTTAATGTCTTTTCTGTGTGCTTCTGAGTTCTCTTGGTGGGTCCAATGTAGCCCCGTGCCTATAATGCCTTGATGCTTTCACAAGAACTTTGCTACTGTCTGCCAGAGCTGGAGCTAATTTTTATTTAGCGGTAGTATCATTTTTCTTAGTCCCATCAAGGCTCCATTTTTTTTGATATGAACAGCAATTAACTCTCAGTTTAAATAGGCATAACTGTGACCTTGTCCACTCTTTTCAGCTGCAGAATGGAGCGTTCCAAAAAAAAAAAAAAAAACGGAGTCTGAGTGGCATGTACCTCATTTTTTTCAGGGTTAGTGTTTGTAGTCCTGGGTCAGTAATTGACAAGTGATAGAAGTTGTTTACTGGTGATCTTGCCAGTGGGAGATTTTTCAGATGTCTGGAGTTTAATAAAGAAGAGATTGCTTTGTTCATTTATAGTCCTTATCACTTTAATCTGTTGGTATTAATGTCCACTGTCACTGATCTTTCTGTTGGTGAAGTGGAGAGAATTGAGAGCAGTTGTACTTTTGGACGGAAGCATTTAGACATACTTCTGTTAAAGTGACGTACAGGGGGTCTTAAACTTTATTATGTACCTGTAATAAAGTCCCAGCTCTTGTCCATGTTTTCATTTCTTTCAGTTCTGTGTATTTTTATTAACCTGTATTTTGACAGCCCATTCATAGTATATGTGTTACTTGTCCTTGAATGTTTAATGTATAATTAGTTTTATTTGCTGATGAAGATGGCTCAGATGATAAAGAATCTGCTTGCAATGTAGGAGACCTGGGTTCAATTCCTGGATTGGCAAGATCCCCTGGAGAAGGGAATGGCTACCCACTCCAGTATTCTGGCCTGGAAAATCCCATTGACAGAGGAGCCTGGCAGGCTGCAGTCCATGGGGTCGCAAAGAGTCTGACATGATTGAGTGACTGCATGCTGATGAAGAAATGAGTTTTTAATTACAAGGAATATGCTGTGTCTCAAACTATTCCATTTTCAGGACCTGATTACTTTGATAAATCTATTTTTATCTCTATTTTGTCCAGTCAGGTCTCTCTTGTGAAGAACAGCATGAGAAGCCATTGACTAGAACATTTATTGCCTGGTACTTCTGTCTCCCTTCTTTCCCTTCAAGTAATTTCAGCATTGCTTGTCTTTGTTTATAATATCACTCGTACACTTGTGAGGAATTCCAGAATAAACCTGAGATATAAAATGCTATCTTTGGAGTAGATTGGTGTTCAGTGTTGTACTTTCTGTATCATCTTTAAATATTTAAATTGCAGACTCTCTGGCTGCCTCTTAAATTAGATCCTTCACTTAGTAGTTTTGACATTTCATAACCTTGCTCCTCAGGCATTAAATATTCACCTGTTTAAATGGCAGTGAAATGTAAAACCCCAAACCTATCTCTTAATCCAGTGATTGCAGATTGGAGAACACCTTGCATTTGTTGAAGGAGGAAGCTGTTTTGACCCTCCTGGAACATATGCTGGAGGTTCATCCTATTGAAGTATTTCTAATATAGAAATAGCCATAAAACAAAACCATCTCATGGGTCTTCTCCATGGAGTGTTATTTTAGTCTTGAAGAACCACAGAGACAGACTTAACAATTTGAAGTTTCAGATAGCCCCAGAGTCGTTCTCCAGGTGAAAATTAAAGCAGCGCACCAGTTTGAGCTCCAAATCTGTAGAAAAATCAGAATCAAGAATTGCTGATTAAAAAAGAATTGCTGATAATTGTTGGATAGAAATTTGGTCTGGAAACTGATTTGAATCTGCAAAGTACAAGTCCTTATCTCATTCATTGCAAGTCTTCCTCAGTTCAGTCGCTTAGTCGTGTCTGACTCTTTATGACCCCATAGACTGCAGCACACCAGGCCTCCCTGTCCATCACTAACTCCCGGAGTTCACTCAAACTCATGTCCATTGAGTCGGTGATGCCATCCAGCCATCTCATCCTCTGTTGTCGCCTTCTCCTCCTGCCTTCAATCTTTCCCAGGATCAGGGTCTTTTCCAATGAGTCAGTTCTCTACATCAGGTGGCCAAAGTTTTGGAGTTTCAGCTTCAGCATCAGTCCTTCCAATGAGTGTTCAGGACTCATTTCCTTTAGAATTGACTCCTTGCTGTCCAAGGGACTCTCAAGAGTCTTCTTCAACACCACAGTTCAAAAGCATCAATTCTTTGGTGCTCAGCTTTCTTTATAGTTCAACTCTCACATCCATACATGACTACTGGAAAAACTATAGCTTTGATTAGACAGACTTTTGTTGGCAAAGTAATGTCTGCTTTTTAATATGCTGTCTAGGTTGGTCATAACTTTTCTTCCAAGGAGTAAGCATCTTTTAATTTCATGGCTGCAGTCACCATGCAGTATGAAAAGGTGAAAAGATAGGACAGTGAAAGATGAACTCCCAAGACAAGGGTTTAGAAGATCAGAATTTTAATCCAGAGTTCAACACTTGTGTATAGCATTAGCAGTGCTTACCTACCTTTTCTGTATCTGTTTCCCCAGCTATAAGATACTGATATGTGCCCTCCCTACCTTACAGGGTTGTTGTGAGGCACAAAATAGTGTATCTGAAAATGCTTTCCAAATGGTGAAGTCCCTTAAGCCCCTGGAGTGTAAGTTAAATGGAAATACTGTTGCCACCATGAGTTTCTGTACGATTGAGTCACCCATGTCCTGCCTGTGGTGATAGGAACCAATTCTTTGGCAAAGTCAGTGCAAAACAGTGTTGAGATGGTTCTTTATTGAGAGTTGGAACCTTATTAGTGTAGCCGTGTCTGAAAATGCACCTGGGTAATCAGATAAGACATACGTAAATGATTGTTATGAAGGAGGAAACTTATGCTTTAAGATCTTCGGAAAGAGGAGGCAGAGCATGCCATGCGGGGTCACGTGGGCAGGCCCCAGAGATGCCAGGAGGCAGAGGGGAGAGGGCAGAGCGTGGCCTGGGGCCTTTCTGGGGGTCCTGGCGGGAAGCTGAGGACAAGGCAGGACAGGTAGACTGGGGGAGTTTAGCTTTGGAGAGTTTGAATGGTTCTCGACCGCTCTGGGCTCTAGGGATGGTAGGGCTTCCCTAGTGGCTCAGACGGCAGAGAATCCGGCTGCAGTGCAGGAAACCAGGGTTCAACCCCTGCATCGGGAAGATCCTCTGGAGAAGGGTACGGCCACCCACTCCAGTATTCTGGGACACCCCATGGACAGGGTGGCCTGGCAGGCTGCCATCCACAGGGTTACAAAGAGTGGGACAGGACGGAGAGACTAACACCTTCACTCTCTACTTGATTGTCTGGTACCTGGCCCTAGGCCGATTCAGAGTGGGAGGAATATTGGCTTGGTCTGAGGATTTGATAAAGGAGATGGGGTGTGGCCTCTGGTTTGTATGTCAAAGATACCTCCCAGGGGAGTTGTTTGCTGCTCTCTAGAATTAACTATTCCTGGGAAGCTCAGAGGTCTCTCCTGGACCAAGGCTATAAATGCTAGAGCATTGAGAATTCAGAGGATAAGAAAATATAGTCAGTACAGGTTGGAATTAAAGAAGCAGTGTGAACTGAAGACCAGACACTGAAAGAAAAAAAAATGTAGATAACATGACTGACCCAAGTATGTTTTCAAAGCTTTTACATAAGCACTAAATATAAACCCGTTTTCCTAAATATATTTTAGGATAACTTTTAAAACACTCCACCCACACTCCTCTGAAATGCTCAAAGCAGTGAATGTCACTGCATGAGTAAATTATTATGGAGCACAGTAAGGGACTCAGGTTACTCTCGACTTTAATGGTCTAGGTCTTTACCTGCATTCTTAGATGTATTTAGAGGTGAATATTTATAGTATAGTCACCTGGGTTTTTAGGCTCTGTGCTAACAGAATTTTATGTGGATTAGAGATTATTTCATTATTCATAGCATATCCCATATGCCAGACCATTGACAGAAATGGTTGAATCCCTGAGTGACTAACACTGATTCTTCCAAGGAATAATATTGATTACCTATGGTGATCATTTACATATTGGGGCTTCCCTGGTGGCCAAGATGGAAAAGAAGTGTAATATATATGCTCAGTGGTGTCTGACTCTATGCGACCCCATGGACCATAGCCTCCCAGACTCCTCTGTCCATGGAGTTTTCAAGGCAAGAATACTGAAGTAGGTAGCCATTCCCTCGTTCCCTTCTCCAGGGGATCTTCCCGACCCAGGGATTGAACCCAAGTTTCCTGCATTGCAGGCGAATTTTTTTTTCCATCCAAGTCACTATGAAAGCCCAAAGATTGATACTAATGGTTATGATCAATCGGCAGAAGTTGACCTGTCATGGTACTCCACCAAATGAAACCCAGAGCTTGGCCGTTTTTGCCAGTGATCTGGCAAACGGGGTATGCTGTGAAGTTTCTGTCCTTGGCAGTCAGTCTAGAAGAGCTCACTATTAAAACTAAAGGAAATGGGGTCAAAATAGCACATGAGACTCAGTGCTGACTTAAAATTGGCAAAGAGGTATCACTCACAGTTTGGGCAAGATCTAAGTGGCTTGAGCTCTCCCTTGACTGCTATGTGCTTGGCGAGCTGTTGCGGATCCACGACGGCTTGTGGGGCCGCTGGGATACTAGATTGGCTGTACTCAGCAGACACTCTTAGCACATGCGATGGGCCAGGGTGAGGAGGATGCAGTGATGAGAGGGGCGGCTCTAATGCCTTCCCTCCCGGAGTGTGTGTAAGGTGTGCTGATGATAAATACACACGGGCCTGTTCTGTCTTCGTCTTGGTAGAAGTTTAGACACTCTATCTCAAAGGTGGGAAGCCTTTTGAAAGGGCATGTAAAGTCAATAAATCAATAGATGGACTTAAGACCTTTTAAATCAAGATTGAAGAGATTTGTGGACAGACATAGACAAAGAATGACAGGAGATACAGTCCATTCATACATCTGAGAATTTAAGGATGATAGCTATTTTTTTAATCATGATAATCTGCTTCAAGATGTTTATTTACAGTGTGTCTATTAAATAGTACAGGGTTTAATTGAAATTGCTAAATAATTTCCGAAAAGGGCATATTTAAATTCTTTAGGAAGTTTGTACCATCCCCCACCCCTGCTGAAGTGGGAGGCACCAAAACAGGTCACACAGGTGTGTCAGATGAATTTAGAATCCTTAAGCCTGACCATTCAATTGAGCCTAAATCCCTAGTTTAGGAGATTGGCCCCTTGGAGGACAGCTTATTACCAGGAGTCCTACTCTGCTCTGTGTACCACTGGTCAGTTTTGAACACCTACACACCTGGGGTAGATACGCACTTCTTTCCACCCAGGGGAATGGTGTTTCTCTTGTCAAGAGTCTCTCCAGAAAGCAGTGGAACAGTTCATGCTGGACGTGCTTGAATGCTTTCTTGCATGCTGCTTATGGAAAAGCTCACTCGAGGCAGTTTTCGAATTTGGGAAGGAAGGTCACTGAGTGTGCATGCACGCTTCTCTACTCTTTTCCAGGTTTCCTATGCGCGCCCGAGTTCAGCTTCCATCAGAGATGCTAATTTATACGTCAGTGGACTTCCAAAAACAATGACCCAGAAGGAGTTGGAGCAACTTTTTTCACAATATGGACGCATTATTACTTCTCGTATTCTTGTTGACCAGGTCACTGGTAAGTAGGCAGTCTCTGCTCGCTGACTGACAGATGGTGAAATAGTCTGCCTTCTCATACAGAAGTCTTGCCTCTAGAATATATCAAAGGTATATCTGTGGGCCAGAAAATGCAATTTTTTGCTAAGATTGTTCATAGATATGCATGGGTAAGCATAGATACTGTAGTGAGCAAGCTTGAGTCATTTCCTTCCCAAAGGTGAAGGTTTGGAGCCTGTTTTGTGGCTTATAATAAATTTATAATTATTGAATATAAATTATTATAAATAATTATTACAAATTAATAATCTTCATTTCTAAGCTCCTGCATGAAAAAAGCTCCCAAACTCCTTATGAAGCATTAAGTAACAGTCTTACTCTTTGTGAAAAACATAGTTTAATGCTGCTAATTCTCCAAGGCAGAATTACACTACATCTACACTAGTAATTGCTGTTAAGACTTTTTCAGGTCCATGCTGTGTTGTATAGGCATGCATGAGTTTGAAATTTTAAGTGTTAAAAATTAATTTTAATCTCATGTTACTTTTAACCAAACCAAAATAAGACCAATATGTTTATTAAAATCTTTGTGTGGAAGGGAGCTCTTCTGCTAAAGCTTTCAGTTAAAGAAAAACTGGCAATACAGATTTGAATAGGGATCTTAAAAGTAAAGTAAAGGCATATTTTTCTATTATAAAAGCAATATTCTTTTAAAAACATATTAAAATTAAGGAAGCATGCAAAGGAGGGGGGAGAAAATCACCTGTAGTGCCATATACTAAAGCAGTCACTTTAAGATTTTGTGAGTAGTCTTTTTTTTTTTTTTTTTTTAAAGAAAATGGGTTTTTCTCTTTTCTGTGTGATTCTTCTGTCTTCTCTCGTTCACTATCCCTGTTGTCTTTCTCTCTCCTCTTCTGTCTCTCATAGTTAGAGTACCAGTGGAAATAGTTGTGCATTATAACGTGTGATTATATTTTTTAAGAAACGATGGACCACAGAATACGATTAGGCCAGTTTTTTTCATTCTTCAACTGATGATCAATTGAGTTGATCTGAACTCAATCAGAAGCATCCTTTGTTATGTTCCTCTGTGCTGTTCATTAGCTTCTTACAGAGTCTGAACACCATACTTCTGAGTTCCGAGTATAGTGGTATCTACCATCATCCATATGCTTAGGAGAGGGGCCTGTAGATTTTATTGTATGGAGAGTTAGTCCAGTGAGGATATATAAAAATGTGGTCGTCTTAGCTACATTTCATGATTTTCATACATTCTATCACAGTGTATTGTACACACAGATGGCAAATGAGGTTGAATAGAAGTCCAGGCCTAACAATCCAAATACATTTGTTTAGAGCAAAATAAAAAAGGCCTTTTGTTTTATTTGTATTCATGCTTTTTAATTCATTCACTCTCAGTGAGGACCTGAATCAAAAGTCAGTTTCACCTGTGATACAGAAAGCCATTTCTCGGCTGCAGGGCCATCCTGAGGGTGCAGGTAGACTACCTGGCCACCTCCTGATTGAGTCAGTGTTTCTCAAGTGTGGTTCTGCACCTGCAGCAAAAGCACCCTCCTGGAACTTTGTTAGAAATGCAGGCTTGGGCCCCAAAACCTAGTGAATAAAACTCTTAGAGTGGGCATTTTACCAAGTCCTTTAGGCTGTTTTGATGCGTGCTCAGGTTTGAGGACCATAGGTTTAGGTGACTCATCCTAAACTGAGGCCGTTTCGCTGCCCATCTAAGGCTTTCCTGATGGAATAATAAAGTTTTAGGGGTTATTCATGCTGAATAGATAATGGAAAGGATAGATTTGGTGTCATTTCACCATTTCATCATTACACTTAAGACCTTTAGTGTGAAATTGTCCACTTTACCTAAAATGAAAAAATGCTGCAGTTTTGTTATTCGGCCATCAGGTGCATGCAGCGTGTATGTGCGTGTGCAGTAATGTGCGTGCAGCAGGCATAGCTTAGAAATAGGGAAGGTGAGTGATAGGGGCTGAGATACGTGCGTACGGGGAAAAATGCCTTACCTACCTTAGAATAGAATTCTGAGCCATTCGACCTACACAGGATTGATTATAAAGCAAGCAGACCTTTATTCTTTTTTAAAGTTCCTGTAAATCATAATGGTCTAATGCTTTTTCTTAACTTATCTTTCTTAATTGCTTCTCACTCTTCCTCAGTGACATACTCTGAATCATCTAGGCTTTTCCTGCTGCAAGTCCCAAGTTAGTCCTGCTACTACTGATCTGTTTTGCCAAGAAAGTCTTTCCCTACAACTGCTGATCCCATGGTGGCCAGCTCTGGCCACCCCAAATAGTCTGTTAGGCTAATTAAATGGAATGAGTTGGATTTCTTGCTGCTATTTCTCAAAAGCTGGGCAGGTACTTGGCCATCCTTCTGCTTCCCACCTTCTGGTCTCTCAAGGTGGGGTGAGCGTGAGCAGGAAATAGCATTCTGTAGCCAGAAGTAATGCTGCCAAAGAAAGCAAGCTTTGAGGCTTTACTTCTGTCTTGTTTAATTTTACTCTTACCTCCTCTTTTCCCTCTTTTTCTCCATATAATGTCATTTCTCTAATAAAGAAGAGTCAGTTAAAAGCAGTGGGGGAGCTTCAGGGAACCAGAAAAACCTCTTCAGGCATTTCTCTCAAAGGGTCGGTAGCCTGTATAATTAAGTAGAATTTTACTATTTAAAAGTGTAGCTGAAATATGTTTTTCTACCCCTGTGCATATATTTTTAGCATAGCTTTTTAGCGTTTTTAGCAAATGCTTGGTTCTCTTCTCCTCGTTCCAAGAGAAAGAGCTCCTGTGCCCTTTCTTTCTGAACTGTTTGTCCAGTAGCATAATTTGAAAAGTACAAGTCAGTCATACAGTTGACATCATTAAAGAATGCATGAGAGGGAGAGAAGAAGGTGGGGAAAAGAAACATGGACGTACTTGTGTGCTTTCTTCTTCTTCCTGGCTTATTGGTAGCATGTAGTAATGGGCTTTAAAGTGCATTAATTTAATTAATGCGTTTCATCTATTTAAACAATACAAAATTGTAATGCTAGACTGAATTGCTACTAAGCAAAGGTGAAGCTTTTCTCCTGGTGTGATTTTTGTGGCAGATGTTACATGTGGGTGAAAACATGTTCTTGAGAAGGGAAAATTAATGTATCCTTTCTTCTCTCCCTCCTGTCTCCTTCTACTCCCTTTCCCAAATCCTTACCCACATCTACCTTAGGCATATCAAGGGGTGTAGGGTTTATTCGATTTGACAAGCGGATTGAGGCAGAAGAAGCTATCAAAGGCCTAAATGGCCAGAAACCTCCCGGTGCCACAGAGCCAATCACTGTAAAGTTTGCTAATAACCCAAGCCAAAAGACCAATCAGGCCATCCTTTCCCAGCTGTACCAGTCTCCAAACAGAAGGTATCCAGGACCACTAGCTCAGCAGGCACAGCGCTTTAGGTAAGTCCGGTCTACTTCTTACGCCCAGCTGCTCAAACCAGAAGTCTCAGGTTCGCTGTCCGGCACTTTTATTATAAGACAAGATCTCTGGTTTGCTATTATCATTGTTTTCTTTCTTTTTCTTATGGGCACAGGGAAAGCCTACTTGGGGTATAGTGTCTTTTGCAGAGTATCCAAAGTGGGGGCGAAAGTTCAGTAACCTGTGGCAGGCAGTGGTTCTCAATCAGGAATGGTTTTGCTCTTCTGGGAGCGTTGGCAGTGTCTGGAGACATTGATGTCGGTATCAGTTGGATGGGGATGACTGGCATCTCATGGGTGGAGGCCACTGGTGCTGCCCATCATCCTGCAGTGTACAGTAAAGCCCCCCAACACCAGGGGACTATCTGGTCCCAAACTTAGTGGTGCTGAGGCTGAGAAACCCTGACCTGCAGAATACTGGGGGTCTTCCTAATTGTTCCCATTGCTTCTGATTTCCCTCTTCTAGTTTTTTACTTGAGAAGGTCTTTTCTTAGGTCAAGCTCTTTCAGTTACTTGGTTTTATAATTTGTGCACAACTAAGGATATATAACTTATATGGTTGCATTATGTTTTTATAAATAGATTCATCTTCCCGTTTTAAGTTTTTAATCTTTGCAGTATAGAGGTTGGCAAACCCCTGTAAAGACCCAGATAGTAAATATTTTAGGCTTTGTGGTCACAGTATCTGATGCATGTCTTTAAAAAACAAACAAACAAAAAAAAAAAAACAAAAAAACCCTTTAAAAATGTAAAAACCATTCTTAGCTCTTGGGCTATAGAGAAACAGATGGCAGTCTGGATTTGGCCTGTGGGTGGTAGTTTTCTAACCTCTATAGTCCATGGAATGACCATGCATTTTTAGTACGAAGAAGACATTCTCTCTCATTAGACAGGTTAAATATTCTAATTTTTCAAAATTTATTCTAATACTGGGGCACCAACCAAATCTAGGTTTTTTTGTTTTTTTAAATCCTTGATCTGCATGTGAGGAGAATGGTGACTTTTAGATGTTAAACAGAGCACAGATACATAAGTAGTTTTTATTTTCTGGAACATTTTTAAGATCCTTTTTTGGCCATATGGTATCCTGCAGTCATAATGCCATCTCACACTTGTGATAGTATTTTTTTGTTTCTGTTCTTTATCACAAGTGCATTATTTGCATGCTGGGGCGTAATAGTTAATCACCAAAAATATAATCACAAATTTAACTTAATAAACAAAGATTTATATGTTTTCTAGCTTATATCACATGCATTTTTTTTTTTTTGGCTCGTGTATTTAGAATGCTGAAGAGAGTAAAGATAAAAATCAATCAATGTCTTCTTTAAATCACTGAGATTTAAATCACTGAGATACCTCACCTGAGGTGTGAAAGAGAAGTTTTCTGTAAACATCATGTTCAGGTGGCTTAAGGTGGCTTTTGCCTTGGGAGAAAAAGTTATGCTGTCATGAGGCTTCATCTGGAACTGGATGACTTGGTACCCGGTTGACTGAGCCTGGCGATCACTTCACTCTGCTTCAGCTTTGCACAAAAAAAGATAAATTAATTAAAAAAATATATATATATATGCAGGAAAAAAATAAATAAATAAATAATTTTTTAAAAAAAGAAAAAAAAAAAGGCATTGGTAGAAAGGAAACACTGCCAATTTTGTCTGTGGTGGTTGGAAGTAGTGATTGAGCTGGAGGAAGAGATGGATGGAGCTGCCTTTGTGGAAAAAGAAATTTCACAGAGTCATTTCTTAGCTCTGCTTGTAGGTTTCTTCTGTGGCATCTTAAGTGAGTAAACTTTTTTTTTTAAATTTAGCACAGACGTGAATGAAGGAATTTTAGAGATTTTTCTTGGGCAGCCAGTTAACCCCAGAGCTTTTTGAGGCCCAGTAAAGAATTCTGATCTTAGGTACAGCAGAGTTCTTTGAAACTTACTGGTTGATTTTAACACTGAAAGTACCACGTTTGATGTTAGAAGAAAGCTCTTTGAGTTTAAATTGTTATTTTTGGTGTTTCCTAATTTAAGCTCTGGTTTTTGTTTTATGGTAGTTATTGAGTAAAACTATGCTCTTTAAATCAAGAATTCTGAGAAAGGCTGGGCAAGAGGACTGAAATGATAGTATCTTTAGGAGAATGCCCGATTATTGAAATGGCAAGACTTGTAGGTGACTCAGATGTTAAGTTGTCTAACTATTTTATCTGTTCTCAATTTGATCTAACCCCCTTCATACATGGTATGTATGTTTTTTTTTTTAATTAAAAAATGTTTTTTATTAGGTAAAGTTTTACAGGTTGTTCTGATAGATTTAATATTTTTAAAAAATATTGCCCATTCTGTGCTTTTATCATTTAGTTCCATCTGTAATTAATGTAGAGATTCTTCCTTTCCTTGTCTTCTATTAAAAACTAATTTTGAGGAAAAGGAATAAGAGTTGTCTGTAAATGTTAAGGGAAACTTGGTTTCAGAAAATGAGAAAGATGTTTATTGCCCTTTCAGATTCTTAATTCTGGTCTCTGTCACCTCACTTCCCATTCTTCTCATAATTCAACTTCAGATAATAAATTATGAACTAGTCTTTGAGCTCAGTGAAGGCGTTTGGTCTAGATTCAGTGTTAGAGGAAATTGAGAGCTTCTATTCCTAGGGTTCAAGTTTAGCCTGATATGTTTTTCTTTAATATCTCTGAACCTGGTCTGTTATTACCTTGATTTTTTTTCCCCCTTTCTCTATTGAATTAAGGTTGAATCTTCTTCTTTCATCTCACAAACACTCTTGAATGAAGGAGTGGCTTGCTTTGTTGTTATTTTGCTTTTCTGTAGTTCGGGCCTAGTTCATTACTTAGAGCTTTTGTTCCTCATATCTGTGTTCTAATGCTCTTAGCCTTGAGTTTGTCACCTTCTTGCTGACACTTAGAAAATTTGCACTGTGTTTTTATATTATTATAGTATCTCGGTAGTTGAGAGAGACTGGAGAATACAAGTTATAAATATTAATAGTCAGGGATGGTTTTTAATATTTATGAAATGGACCATATCTTTTAAGGTAAAAAAACTAAAATCGATGTAGTGAGGGTTAAGTTTAAAAGTTGACTTACGGTGTTTATGGCTCAGTCAACCTGTATGAATAATTAGAAAATTATTGTAACGTGAGCATTGCTGATCTAATATGCTTACCTGATTGACCGCAGTTTTCAGAATAAGACCAGCCTTATTTATTTGGATGGTTACTGTGACTCCCTTAAGTATATTCCTGGGATATGGTATCTGAATTAAACTTTCAGCCAAAGTTTTTTTCATCTCTCTTCTTGTGGAGCAGCCTTAATTCTATTAAATGTGATCTAGTCTAATGGCATGTGTGCCTGCTTCTGGAAGGCTTTATGCATTTTTAAAGGAGCTTCTGTGTCAGCACTTGAGATTCATTTAAGGCACGTGCTGCCTGCACTGTCACAGCTTCTTTGGGAAAAACTGGTATCAGTCCTCCTAAATAAGTTTTTTTTCTCTTTTGGAGGAATTAGATAAGGACATGGATTGATGATCTTGTTGTGGATTAACTTCAAAGCAGTCTTGGTTGGTGATCTTTAGAGAGGTTTTGAGAACCATTATTTGTAGAGTTCAGAGTTTTATTTTCTTAACCCGTTTACAATCTGTTTTATATTTTTTTGTTTCTGACTTGGACCGACATTTCCCTTTACCTGCATGTAGACCCTAGCATAGTCTGTCAGCTGAATTTCTTGGAAACTAGGCACATATCTTCTTTTTATTCTCTACTTCTAAATATCTAGCTTCGAAATGGGAATATGTTTCTATTCAAAATATTGCCCATATATAGTCTGAAACGAGGCATGTAGTCATAAACTGTATGCACGTGGGGGCTTGTGCTAGTGCATTCATTAATTCATAAACCTGAATCACACATGGACAGTAAAGATAAGGATGAAACAAGCAATATATCAGTGTTTTGCTAATTATCATGCTGACTCATTTTTCACATATGTAATCAGTAAATATTGAGTAATACACCTTTGAAGCAAGAGTCATAGAATTATGATCTTGATCATTTGACATTTCTTGACTGACTTCATGTGAGACCTGTTAGATTATTTTGTCTAACCTCAGTGTAGCTTATCCTAGGAGCAGCAGGAATAATCAGCTCTCCATTTTCTTATTTATTCCAACTTTCCTTACAGGTGCCACCCTCACTCAGATTATAACAGTGATGGTGATATTGATGTTTATTTGCAGGACTCTCTTTTAATCTACCTCTCCTTTGAGGGTGGTTGTAGTTACAGCAAGGTTTCTCAGTCTTATCCTTCAAATCCACTTAGCGTGTTATTTGTGAGTGGATTGTGTGCACGCTGAAGGACAGGTGGCTGTGTCCCTGTCCCTTTGAGGACCGCCAAGTTGTCCCTTGGGAAAGTATGTGATGCCTGGGACTGACGAGGCTGTTGGGTGCACTGTGTTGATTCGGTAGGAATAAAGATTATTTTAAGATGAAGAGTATATTTTTAATGGACACTTCAATGTGAATTGGCTATGCTGCTGTACATCATCAGGCACGTCCCCCTGGGTCATTCTGGAGGCCACTAACTTAGTCTCCCTTAAAATTGGTTCTGTCATTAAAAGAGCATATATACAAAAGGTGTCTGTCTCTGAACTCTGGACAGACCCAGGAGAAATGTATGATTCTGGAGATTGATAGTGGTCCTTGGGTCTCAGCTAACCACCTGGTTGACAGTTTTCTAGCTGCTGCAAGACTTGGGGTACATGTGGGCCCAGTGGAGCTCACACGGCCTTCTGCCAGCCCCCGTGGGGGTGCTGAGAGCAGGGAAGGCGACCAGGTCCAGCTGCATGCAGACAGGCTTTTCAGCGTTGCTGGGGTTCTGATTCTTAGGTGGTGTATTCCTCCCAGCTCTCCTTATTGATGGGAGAGGAGGGAGGGGCAAGAAGAGCAAGGAGGGGAGACAGAGAGCTAAGTAACTTGGCTTGAATTCCATAGGACTGATTTTTTCCTAAAATGGATATTGAGCAAAGATATCGGTGGTCAGGATCTTGGTGTCATATAGGGTTTCACAAGTAGGGTAAATGTGAGGCCCATTGAGAGAGTTCTCAGAGATCCTAGTATAGAAGTCTTCTGAGGTGGAGAGTGACAAATGCGATCTCTCCCTTTAACGCAAGTAATTCACTGCTCGGGCGGTTCTGGTTTCTGCCCTGTCTTGAAAGTGCTGAAAACTCACTTGGGAGTTTCCTGTCTCTGGACTTTGGGCTGGTGACCTAGCTGGTGGTGGCAGAGCGTTCCCGTTAATGTGCAGAGATGACGCGACTCTGCTTTGATGTGCCTGCTTTGGGATCATTGCGTGCTTTGGAAGGAGACTGCAGTGAGCCGCTCCATTCCACACTCACATGCCAAAGGCACTCTGTGTTGGTCATTCCAGCATTTTCATGAAGTTATCTGTATCATTACTTTATGGTTGGTGATTTTGTTTGCATCCCTATTTCTGGTATTTGTGGCCTTTATTTTGGAGTACAAAGGTATAGCATCTTTGACCAAACAAAACCCTCCCACCCTCCAACTTCTTTTCCCACACAGGTGCCCGCTCCCTTGCATGTGCAGACAGGCCCCCCAGCCTGCCTTCCTAATAGTTCTTACTCTGGATTAAATAATTAAGGTTGCTGTTAGCAGCTTCATTGTTTTTATTCAATCAGCAGATACTGATGGTAAACCTGTCGTGACCCAGGCTCTGCTCCATGCTTAGTAATGAACTTGCCCCTGCTCCTGAGAGGGTAGGAGGGACAAGGCACACACACCACAAGGTGTCCTCTGTCACTGGGGTTTGTTCCTCTCTTTTATTAAAAAGATAGTTTGTATTACGTCAGCTCCGATTCTCTTCAGTTTTACCAAACACTCAAATGTGCAGGAATAATAGGGAATAGGAACATACCTACCTGGTCTCTTACACCTTGAGTAGTAGCACTGTACTTCTTGTAGAACAGTCAAAATAAACATCAGACTGGGATCTGATCCTGGCTTTATTGCTCAGTGAGTCTGTAGTCTTACGTTCTGTGGACTTAGTTGAGCATATTGAGAAGTGGGAGGTTTGGCTGAGGTTGTGTATAAGGTTCCTTTTATCTGTACTAGTTACACTTTGATTTTTAAAAGTGAAAGTCCTTTGTGTTTGGGAGGTTTAAGGGAGATTATGAAGTTCTGTGTAAACTGCAGAATTTGAGTGTCAGTGCCACTGTTCTCTAAAACCTTTGGCCTTGGGCGACTCCCTTAATCTGATGATGCTCAGGAACCAACTGTGAAAACAGTAACAAAGACTGTGTAGACGTGTGTGGAGTGCTTAGAACTTGCCTGCAAAGGTGAGAACCCAAATGCTATTTCACAGCCCCCACATTTCCTCTCAAAAGGGTTTTCTGAGATGACCACCAGTGATTTCCCTGCATTGCACTGACCTAGGGATTGGAAGAGCTACTGTCATATGGCAGTGGTACCCATTTGCTCAGAAATGTAAGAAGACCCACTTTTTTGAGACTTCTCATACAGTTAACATAGAAACACCCCCCTTGGAAGATGGCAGTATCGAGCCCAGCTTTCTTGGACATCAAGGGGAAAAGTTAAAAACTGAAGTTTGCTGAATGTGTGTTTTGCAGGTTGGACAATCTGCTCAATATGGCTTATGGAGTAAAGAGGTAATGATAGAGGTTCATGATACTCATAATCCCTTCCCATAATTGATTAGTTTCTTTGATTTGGGGAGTGACAGCCATCATAAGTTTGTGTTGAATTTTCTTTTGCATGTACAACCTAATGAAAAGCTGTTTCTTGAAGCACGGTTGACTCAAAGAGTGTTTTTATACCACTTGATGCCACCTGGTGTTTGAAAACCTCATTATTTGTTTTCTGTTGTGTTGCAGCGTTACAGCATGTTTATGTCTGTGTTGGTCCTTCCTGCTCCCAATCCGCTTAAGTTGGTGAAACCAGCTCCAAATATATATATATTTTCTCTTGTGGATAGTATTATTCAATACAGCATATAATGGCCATTTCATGACTTAAACGAATATCATGATAGTATAGCATGCTGCTGCAAGCCACACGTGGACTTTGGTTGAAACATCCAATAGTTATGTGTGTCTGTTGAGGGGAGGGGAGTTGGGGAAAGAAATAAATCATCGCTGTAACCAACCTCTGTTTCTGTTTTGTGTGTGTGTGTGTGTGTGCGTGCGTGTGTGCATGTGCATGTGTGTGTGTGTATGTGTTTCCTGTTTTGTTCAGTAGGTTTTCTCCAATGACCATTGATGGAATGACCAGTTTGGCTGGAATTAATATCCCTGGGCACCCAGGAACAGGGTGGTGTATTTTTGTGTACAACCTGGCTCCTGATGCAGATGAGAGTATCCTGTGGCAAATGTTTGGGCCTTTTGGAGCTGTCACCAACGTGAAGGTCATCCGTGACTTTAACACCAATAAATGCAAAGGTTTTGGATTTGTGACTATGACAAACTATGATGAGGCTGCCATGGCGATAGCTAGCCTCAATGGATACCGTCTGGGAGACAGAGTATTGCAGGTCTCCTTTAAGACAAACAAAACGCACAAAGCCTAATGAGCTCTTGTCCTCAGTCCATTTATATATGAAAACTATACAACAAAGGCAAGTTAAGAGAAACTTTATACATTAGTAAATGTCTTTGTAAGTCAGTGTTGAGATGGGGATAAAACGACTACTTAGCATCCTAAGAAATATGTGAGATTTTTTATTGCTAGTATTTGAATTAAAACTTCTTAAAATATCTTTTATGTTTGAATATGGACAAGAGGTACAGGGTTTTTACCTGTCACATTGCATTTTATTGCCTTCTTTGAAGAAGGTGGACCTTTTAAAGTGTTTCAGCTAAGGGAAGACATTTCTTTTCTTTTTACATAACTGCCTTGAACCTGTGAGTAAATATTGAGGCTTTGTGTTGTAATTCTTCAGTTGGTTGTGTCCTCCCCCCCCACTGTTTTTCTTTTTCTGATTAGCTTTGTGTTTGGTTTACATTTAAAGCATTGCTGTTATGTCTAAGAAAAGTATTTTGAAGTTTACATTTTTATTTATGAAGTTAAAAACGTATTTATTTTGTAATTATGATTTGGGTTGGGGAAGGGGGGGCTACATTATAAACGCTTATTGTAAGAATACTGGAGAACTTTTCGTAAAGCAGTACCTTGCCAAAGAGATAAGAGCCTCTTTGATGTGGGTTTAAAAAAAGCATCTATTTTTATAAAAAAGAAAATTTGGAGAAACTTTTTACTGGTCCTGGAACAAATATTTTGACTTGAATACTTTGAGAAATCTCTTCATATGACACCTAGTGAGCTTTTAAAATTTACCAGGAAATTTGCAGTGGTTGGAAAATTTAGAAAGATTTATGATGTAGAAAATACTTTTGAGATCTTTGTATGAAAGGAGTAGAATCAATGGGGAAACACTGCTGGTTTCGTTTTTGTAATCACCAGTGTAGCGTCTGATCATCCTGGTTATTACCTGATAGGTGGCTCACATTGATTTGTGATTTTGAAACAAATAAAAAAAATTTACAAAAGAATATATAAGAGCAGGCAAGAAATTTAAATTACCAAGAGATGGGGGAAAAAAAAATCTGTTCTTCCTAAAGAAATCCCTTCAGATAGAGCTCATGGTGTTTAGTGATGTACTTGCAGTATTGTTTGAAGAATTGTTTTGTCTTAAGGAAAAAAAGATGTTGCACATGATTTGTACTGCAGCAAATCGGCAAAAGTGATCTGAGTTGGATATATTTGAAGGTATTTTGAAAGTTACGTTCAAGGCTAACACCTGAGCTTTGTGTAATGTAAATAAGACCTTGTGTTTATGAACCTTTCAGCTAATTTGATTTTTTTTTTCCCTTACATGCCAAGTGATGTTCAGGTTTTAAATGTTTTTGTATCGGTTTTTTCCTTTGTAAATGGCATTAACATTGTCACTTGAGGTCTTGCTTCGTCACTTTCGTTGTCCTGAGGACTTGACCTTACAGTGCATCAGATTTGTTGCTGATTTTGTCTGTAGATAGTCTAACTTCTGCTGTTTATGGTGATGCTACATTTTCGTTTATAAATATGTTTGTGGTAAAAAAAGAAATGAGTATAACCATAGGTTTTGAACAAATTTCCTTACATTTTTCATACAAAAATCATAAATATCTGTATGCTATTGAAATTTAACTTTGTATGATGCTTAAACCACTATTTGGGGAAATAATAAAATAAGTCTTTACCATGTATGAAAGAAATTTTAAAAAATACAAAATATTTTCTGATTAGCATCTAGCTTATAATAAATTTTCAAAAAAGCTGAAGGTAAAAATGCCTTCATCAGGATGCACTGAGAACTATATAGTTACGTCCTGCTTTTTGTATAAACTGAGATGCTCACATGCTTCCCCTTAGAACAGGCAATGTGCTATGCATAACATAGTTGTACATTATCTTTGCAGTTGCGTTGTTTTATTTTTTATTATTTAAAATTGTAGTTATAAAATTTTTCAGTATAGTACAGTACATATACTGTGAGGCGCGTGCTAAAGTGAATAAGCGAGTTTTCATGCTGACCCACTCAATGCTATTCAGAAATCAATTGGCTTAGCACTTTCTCATATCCTTAGGTGCATTTAGATTGTCAGAGTTAACCTGCGTTTAAAAAAAAAAAACTAAAAAACAAAATACATGTATATACTTAAAAAAAAAATAAGGTTTCCCCTCACGGGAAAACAGCAGCTACATGCTTCTTTCCTATACTACTGTAGCAAACCAAGGCATTGATGAGAGGGCATGCAAATTGTGCTTCACTTCACAGTGTTTATCAGAGCACTTAATAAAATGTAAGGCTGGTATTTATTTGAAGTTGTACAGTATGACTTAATTCACATCTGTTGGAATAGAAAATATATTCTGTTGAGTATTTAAGAGGCTGTACATGTTTTCTTTTGTGTTTGGATTCTTTGTACTTTTTCATGTTCAGTACATCAATAAACAAAGTTGAAGGGAAAGAACAGTGTGGTGAGTAGGTCTTTATACATTTTTGGGGGCTCCTGTGCTCAGTCTAATAAACTTGCTCTCTTGAGCTAAAAGAGGTTACCTCAGAGCTCTCATTGAAAGCAGTGTTATTGAACAGATTCCAAAAAGCATGTTACGTGAAGTAGAACATGCAAAAATTTTTCTTTCAATGACAGCTGCTTATTATTTTTCAAATGTCACTTCATGAGTCATTCGTATAAGGATATGTGCTTTCATTGGCTAGTTGTAAAGTAATTGGATGCTGACATCATTCTATACCTCCGACTTAATAACTTTCTTTTTTTTTAAACAAATGGAAATTGTCCTCACACATTTACTTGAGCTAAAGAAAACCAAATAGAAGGAAGGTAACTTACTCTGGTGCCACTGACAAGATTTAATTCACCCATAGCATCAGCTGTTGTTGAGTGAAACTTACTTTTGTTGCTGGTGCCAGACTGTGAGACTCATCTGTAAAATCAGAGAAACTCCATTTCCATTAGGTTAGGTTGATGTATATAGTACATGTGTACATATCATGAACTCTGCCAGTGGTTTCACGTGTATATTCAATAGTGGTAACACATCCTCAAGAGATCTCTGGAGGAAGAAAAAAGGTGTCTTGCTCATCTTTTATATAAAGACTCTACTTCTGTAGAACTTAAGAAATATGATAATGAAGTACTTTTTTTTTCTTTTTTTTTTCTTTTTACACCAAAGTGTACTAAATGGCTTCTTTTAATTTGATTGTATCTGTCAGCTTTCTTGGTAAAAAGCCAGTCTAAAAGTAATTGTCCTGAATTCACAACTTGGTAGTCAAGAGCTTAGCTGAGTGACAAGACAATTCCTTTTCTTCCAACATGCAATTAATCTCAAATCTCCATACTCCCTTTTTTATTATATGAATTTAATACTCTAATTTTGTGATGTTGGAACAGCCTTCCCTCACCTCTCTCCTCTTGCATGGTTATCAGTATTTTGACTGGTTTGCATGTCAGCAGTTCTTTTCTATTTGAACAGATAGGGGGAAAATTCTTAGTATAAGTTTTGTGACTCTACTTGGTGTGCTTGAGGAAAAATATTTTTTTCTCAGAACCCCCTCTCACCTTCTGCTTTCAAATCATCAAGGGTGTCATAATCCAGTGTTAGAGTAGCTGACATAAATTTTTAATCTTAACATCATTTTACATTATTATAATCTGATTTGAGGAAATGTATTAGCAATTTAACCTTACTGTTTTTAAAAAAATAGATTGCAAGTGTCCTAGCCTACTTTTTAAGCTGTTCAAAATGTAGTACACAACTTGTAACTTCTATTGAAAGGATTACCTAGAAATAAAATGCATACACATGAATAATATGTTGAAATTTTAATATAGTTCCAGAACAATATGTGATTCCCTTGTAGGTAGAAGATACAAAAAAAGAGAAAAAATTTTGATCCTATTTGCGTCTGTTACCATATAGGATCCTCAAACGGTAGAAGAAGAGAAAAATATTGCTAAAATCATAACAATTTATTATTGTTGTGAAGAGCATTTTTAGCCTCAGTTATTTCAGCAAGTGGTTCATTTTTTTTCTTTGCTGTTTTTTATATTCTTTCTCTGAAGACTTCCAAAACTGGTCTCTACTCCTTTCAAGTTGAAAGGATTAAAACATCTACACTATTAATATAGACAGCCTGTTGATGTGGGGTTGCTGAATGAACCCTTCCAGTGTTCTGGTTCATAGAAGTAAACAGAAGTATTTTTCGGTTGCTCAGCACAGGTTCATTGATTACCTGCATACTTATACTGCGTACTGGGTCTATAAAAAGGAGCAATACATGGCTCTTAACCTTCTTGGGAACTGTCACTGAGAAATGAGAACAGGCAAGCCACCCTGCGAGGCTGCGGCATTGCCATGGTGGCCAAGAGGCAGGCAGCCAGCTAAGCGGCTAGAGTTGTTGAGACCCCTTTCCAGCTCAGAGGAGGGCATCTGTGCTGTCCTTCTCAGAGGCCCTGCTCTTCTTTCTTTGGGTTGATTAACTCACTTGTGTAATTTTCAGCCCAACATCAGTATCATTTAGGTTATTAAATGAGATGTTCTCCTATCCATGAAATCGTCCATTTCTTTTCTGAAGCAAAATGAAAGTTATAATATACAATAAAGACACTGTCTATATGAATAGTTGGGTTGATAGAGGAATTGACTGGACTGCCTTGCTCTCTCTAAACATATGTATGGAGTGACAGTTTGCACAGCATTCATATAGTAAAATACCCTGAATATTAAAAGTGTGCTGACTAGCATTATTCTACTTTGAATGAAGACATGCCACAATCTTAGGGTCTCAAGCTCATTATTACTACTACTACTTTTCATTTAAAAAACTAAAGCTTTAGATTAAGAGGAAGTAGTTGATACTAACCCCCAGAAATACTCATGAATGCTAAATTTTCAAATGCCATATAGGCATCAAGCGTGAACCCATTTGGAAGACTGGCCTCTCCTTACACAGCCTGTCTTGTTCTCCTGAAGATTTGTCCACATCCACAAGTAACTACGCAGTACAAAGACATTCAAGAATGCTGTGCACAGAGTACATTAAAAAGAAAAGGAGGACGGGTGTGACGTGTGTGTGTGCGCGCGCGCGTGTGTGTGTTGGGGGAGGATAGTTAGTGGGGTGGGAGTGGGCTGCCACACAGAAATGTGGTGCATCATTAAGTGGGATTTAGAAGAGAGTGGGGAAGGGGATTCACCGAGAGAACACTGACCAAAGACATGTAGGTGAGCTTCTGTCCATGTGTGACATTTCTTCCCCGATAGCTCAGTTGGTAAAGAATCCGCCTGCAATGCAGGAGACCCTGGTTCGACTCCTGGTCGGGGAGATCCATTGGAGAAGGGATAGGCTACCAACTCCAATATTCCTGGGCTTCCCTTGTGGCTCAGCTGGTAAAGAATCTGCCTGCAATGTAGGAGACCTGGGTTTGATCCCTGGGTTGGGAAGATCTGCTGGAGAAGGGAAAGGCTACCCACTCCAGTATTCTGGCCTGGAGAATTCCATGGACTATACAGTCCATGGGGTCCCAAAGAAAGGATACTGCTGAGTGACTTTCACTTCACAAGTTATATTTAATACAGACCTATGAGCTTATTAAACATTTTTGTGTCCACGACTAGTTAAATCTCAGATTAATCAGAAATTACAATCCATAGATGAAATACAAAGTATGTGAACATCGAAATTTTGTTCTCATTACTTTGCTTATATTTACTGTAACATTGAAAGTATTTTCTGTGATTATATGTAATTTTTGGAGTTGCATAGAACTAGCTAGTTAAGGATATTGACTTCGTTTAAAAGAAGGCATTTATATTTGGAGCATTTTGCTCAATGTATGCAAAAAAGACCAAGAGAAGCTAAACATCCCCAGTATTAGAACTGGACCAATCTCTTTTTCTTAGTGTATTCTTACCAAACTAATTTAAGATGATACAGTGATCTTTCTTTAGTATTTACACTGTTTCTAATACCATAGTACCTGGTTCACTCTAAAACTTTGGATTTGTAGTGATTATTTAATCTATCATATCACCTTTGTGGGAGGTGCTGCTGCTGCTGAGTCGCTTCAGTCGTGAGGGGAAAATTATAAAATCCAAATGTTTCTCAGATGTTTCCAAGATGAGGTTTTAGTTTGACAACCTTTTACCTATTTGTTGTTGTTTTGATAGCTCAGTTAACACTCACACCTTGCATTTCAATGAAGAACTGAAGGAAAGGAGGGCAGCCCATTTAAATAGCCCTTCCGGAGAAGGGCTTTATTTATCTGTTTGTCCTGAAGGGCCCTTGGATGCACCGATTGTCTATAGCTCGGTGCTGTGTCTAACTCTGATTTTTATTGTGCACCCCTTCTGAGAATCCTTCTTGTCCAGATTTGAAAGCAACCAGCTCTACTGTGGACCTTCTTGAAGAAGGGAAGAAACTGGCAGCGGTCTTGCGGGTGGCCCACCTGTGGCATGAAGCACAGCAGGTGAGGTAGCTCGGTTCTCTGGATTGGGCTGGATTGCGACAGTGGTGCAGCAGCTGTGCTGAGAATGGGGGAGGGCGGCCTCCACCCGTGAAGGCAAGTGGTCAGACATCCAGGAGGTGCACAGCTTTCATTTCAGACCCAGAGGTACCATGTTGAGCACCTTGTTGAAGGTGAGCTCCTTACGTTTACAGGCATGTACTAAGTCTTTTCCTTCCTCAGAATGTACCTTTTGTCAAGTTGCATGAAGTAATAATTATAAGAAATAATGCAGATTTCCACACCAAAAAACCACAGAAACCTTATCAAAAAGAATAAGTAGCTATTGCTATAAATGTTGAAGCAGCAGTTGCAGTTGTTATTGTATTAAATATCTTCAGCAGAATTTCCTGTCTTGAGAATGGCTGCTGCTGTATTCTCCATATGAACCCAAGTATATGGTGAGAGAACTTTCTGCTTTTCAGGAGTTACTCTTTGAGAAGTCCCTGTTTTACACCCATACATCATGTAAGGAGAGCCTCTTTGCTTCTTCACGTCCATTGCTCCTTATGTTTTTTGTCCAAAGAGTAATGGCCTGAGTACCAGATGAATAGGCAGACTTTCTGTCTTTGCTAAATGCAGGGTGGTGAGAACTTCTTAGAAGTTTATCTGAAAGTTACCCTAATACTGGTGAGTTGGTTTTTTATGTGATGGTGGTGTTAAGTTGTGCTTCTCAAACTTTTTTCCATGTTCTGGGCTGTAGTCCTAAGAAGATCAGTCTCTCTACATGCCCTTGATCCTTCTATGTTGCACACTGTTGACAGGTTGGGGAATTGTCTTTTTAAATACAAAGTGTTTTTTTAAACTTCCTTTCTTTCATTAAACGTACATTGAGCTTGTGCTCTGTACCAGTCGCCTTGCTGTTTCAGGACTGAAGATTTAATTTATGTCTATCTTCAGTCTGGTTTTGAGCTGGAGAACACCTCAGGCATCCTTAATTCTCACCTTACCTTAATTCTTCAGATGTCAGTCAGACCCAAAGAAGGTAAGGTTCTCTAAAGTTCTTCTGCTGACATGAGATGTGGCACTTGAACCCAGTCCTCCTCACTCTTGAAACCTGCCCTTTGCAGGTACTAAACTCACACTGCATTAACTTTCTTAACCTGTGTCCTTTTGTGCGATCAGATTTCGTGATTCTTGCAGGATTTGGGTATTTAGAAGTTGAATACGGGTAAGAGCATTTTTTATTTTATTATGGTGCACTCAATATAATTTATATTCTTGTGGATAATTTTAACCACTAAAATATGGTCACTGTAGAAAATTTATAAAGTACAAAAAGTAACAAGTCAGAAATTACTCGGCTCTTTCCTGAAAAAGATCACCTTTTTTCCCCTCTGATACTTTTCTTCTTGAAGTTATGATTATATATCTCATCTTCATAAAGATTTTAAACATTCAGATTTTAAAAGTTGGGTTTTTTTCTTGATAAAGCTGTTTTACTTTCTGGTTTTGTTCATGAGCATTGGAAAAAATTTTTCAACAGGCATAAAATAATCCATTTTTATTTTAGTTTAAGGCACATGAAAGCTGTTATTTGGTTTTGATTGTATTGATTGTTACTGACATGTCAGGGAGGTTTATAAAAATCAAGGATTCTGTACGGTTTCCCATTACAACTCCCATTACAACCTCGTACGTCCAGATTTTCACAGAGACTGAAGACCAACTGAAGGATAGAAACTGGGGCAGTATCTCCAAGTCTCGGTGTGGGGAGGTGCCCAAATGCCTCCTTGCCACTATTTAAGGTGCGCAGTTTGGTTGCAAACTTCAGCTAAGCAACAGGGGCCTGGATGGGGAGTGGGGAGACGTGTGAAGCTACTTTTTCTCCCTCTATACGGGAACACACAGATTCCCTAGCATACTGATAAGTCAGCTGCTTCTGTCCTTTCTTTCTTTAGAAGAAGGCAGTGCTCCCTTCGTGAATAGGGGCTTGGAAGAGAGGAGGAGGATGAACTCGGTTGTGGGTGAGTAATTTTTCTTCCTTCCATGGGTCTCTGATTGCAGGGATCTTCTTTTCTGCAAGGGTCTGGGTATATACCGACTCCTTATTGCATGTGCTGGGAGAAATAGCTGATAGAAGAAGAGCACTTGTTGAAGGATGGAGGCGGCTGAAAAATGCTTGTTAGAGTGCACCTGGATGCTGCTGTGACGTCAGAGGCGGACCCTAAATGGCTCTCCAGCAAGTACGACAGCCTTTTTTCACCCCTTTCTTAACAATGAGATGTAGATTGGGCTTGTTCTCTATTCAAGCATCCTTATGAGTAAATGTCTATTTTTATGGTAGAGCTGCACTTTAAAAATAGCTCCAATCAGTGCGACTCTTTTCCCCCATATGTTAAAAAGTTATATATGAGTTAAAATATCTCAGATTGCTTAAATTCTTCCAGACACAAGGCACTTTTCCTTTTTTCTTTTCTTGTGGGGAGAAGTAGAGGGTGACAGGGGAGAATGAAATACAAAGTAAGGACTTTCTTTCTGGGCCTCCTCAACCCTGTGTGTGTTCTTTGAGACTTTTTCAACTAGTCGCAAGGCTTTTAAACCAAGATTTGAGATTTCTGACTGTTAAAAAAATTCGTTAATATTTGGCGGGTTATAGTCTTCTTCCTGGAGCGATTGTTTATTTTTGTTGCTGAGAGCAATTAACTAGAACAGTCACAGTTGCAGCTGTTAGATACTCCAGGCTCCAGCAGAGATCACAAAAAGCTTTCTGCACATTTAGAGTCTGTATTTGAATTGTTTTCAATGGATGATTCTTCTGGAGTATACTCTGCTAGCAAATTCGATTGGGTGATCCTAAGCCAAGTCAAATTACAATGGGATCCTGAACCTGCTGTGTTAATTAGAGTCACCTAGGCCCCTTGCTTTGTAGAAGCCTGAGTAACTGTGGCTGCTGTGTGTGACAGGAACCTGTCCCATTTCTGTCTCTCTGTATCTTTATCGTGCAAACCTTGGTATGGCTTTTCCCCAGATGCTGTGCCCAAAACACAGTGTTTTCTCAGAAATTTGTCCTGGGGTGTTTATTCCTTGTTTGTTGCTCTTAACTTGTTGAGGCTTTTGTGAGATAATCTGCCTGTGTGAATGTGAGAAGAAGAGTCATGGGTATAATCTGGTGCCCATTGGCATAACATCTTTAGGAAAGACTAGCTTCTTAGAAAATCTTGGATCCAGTTAAATGCCTTACATTTCAGAAACAGCAATCCAAATGAAGGGATTGTTTCTCTATTTTTATGTCTGTACTTTTGCCTTTGCATATACTTTTGATGGAAAAGTCTTTATGTGTGTCCATATTTAATAGTCATACAGCTTTAAGGTTCACAATATGTTTTTTTAATATGAATGTCAATAATGTGTGAGGCAGGGAATGCTGTGTTTCGTTACTTTATGGAAGAGTAGATAGTCTCACACGTTGGTGGATAGCCAACAACCTGCTTGGTTTTCTGTACTGTGGCCATTTACTTTGTGTAAATAAAAAATACGTATTTTGCATATTTCACTGCTCATATACTGAGCTAAAGCAGGTTGATGCACTTAGCTTTATTTTAAAGGCTGCTGGAGAATTGCTCTGATAAGTTCAGGGCTGGAGTGAGAACTCAGTAAAGTAGGGTAGAATCAGGGTTATGTTACTTCATCTTTATTTCGGGGAAATTATTTGGGAATCTTGGAGAGGCTTGATAATCGCATTACAAGTAGGAATCCAAAATGTGCAGTGAAAGTTTATTTCCTGCTAGCTAGCATAAATTAAATTAGCAGTCATTACATTTTGATGAGATTTAGTTACTTATATGAAGATATTTTTAAAACAGCCTTTCAAATGGCAGTTGATTGACCAGATGGCAGTTTGCTTGATTAGCCAGCTTGGATTTATTACGAAGTCAGGTAGGTTGTTTTTCTTTAATCATGCCCCCTTCCAATAAAAATTTTTATATACTTAGAGAGATATGAACACTCCTGAGATCTCTGTATGCAGGTTAAGAAGCAACAGTTAGAACTGGACATGGAACAACAGACTGGTTCCAAATCGGGAAAGAAGTATGTCAAGGCTGTATATTTTCACCCTGCTTTTTTAACTTATATGCAGAGTGCATCATGAGAAAAGCTGGGCTGGATGAAGCACAAGCTGGAATCAACATTTCTGGGAAAAATAGCAATAACGTCAGATATACAGATGACACCACCCTTATGGCAGAAAGTGAAGAACTAAGAGCCTCTTGATGAAAGTGAAAGAGGAGAGTGAAAAAGTTGACTTAAAGCTCAACATTCAGAAATTAAGATCTTGGCGTCTGTCTCATCACTTCCTGGCAAATAGATGGGGAAACAATGGAATCAGTGACAGACTTTATTTTTGGAGGATCCAAAATCACTGCAAATGGTGACTGCAGCCATGAAATTAAAAGACGCTTGATCTTTGGAATAAAAGTTATGACCAACCCAGACAGCATATTAAAAAGCAGAGACATTAATTTGCTAACAAAGATCTGTCTAGTCCTAGCTACGGTTTTTCCAGTAGTCATGTATGGATGTGAGAGTTGGACTGTAAAGAAAGCTGAGTACCAAAGAATTGATGCTTTTGAACTGAGGTGTTGGAGAAGACTCTTGAGAGTCCCTTGGACAGCAAGGAGATCCAACCAGTCCATCCTAAAGGAAATCAGTCCTAAATAGTCATTGGAAGGACTGATGCTGAAGCTGAAACTCCAATACTTTCGTCACCTCATGCAAAGAACTGACTCATTGGAAAAGACCTGATGCTGGGGAAGATTGAAGACAGGAGGAGAAGGGGACGACAGAGGATGAGATGGTTGGATGGCATCACTGACTTGATGGACATGAGTTTGAGTAAGCTCCGGGAGTCGGTAATTGAAACAGAAGCCTGGCGTGCTACAGTCCATGGGGTCGCAAAGAGTCAGACACGACTGAGCGACTGAACTGAACACTGGTGAACAAAAGTTCAGTAATTTTAATGAAATTTTTCTGTAAATATTTTATCTCTCTCACAGCTTAAATGATACCATGGTCTCCTGAAATATCATGATTTGAATTGAACACAAAAAAATTTCAAGCAGAATGCAAGACTCTCTTCTCTCTTCCCTTCCAGAGATTACATAATTGTAGTAATATGAATTACTGATGGTTTTCTTGTTTCTTCAAACTTTTAAGAATAACTCATGTTTTTAATGGGATTTCCAGGTGGCTGAGTGGTTAAGAGTCTTACCTGCTAATGCAGGAAATGCAGGTTCGATGAGGAAATGATAGCCCACTCCAGTATTCTTGCCTAGGAAATCCTATAGACAAAGGAACCTGGAGGGCTGCAGTCCCTGTGGTCACAGAATCAGACAAGACTTAGCATGCATGCACGTGCGCAATGTTTTTAAATGCCGGACACCTAGGCAGTATCTCCTAGGACACCACAAACATCAGTGTTAACTCTTACGTCTGTTTGAAAGCAATGTGGCAACATCATCTTGGATAAATTAATTAAGGACTCAAGGGGGATGCAGATCGATGAGAAGGATGTGGAAATGCAAGGATAAATGATTTGGCCAGAACCTGTGAACGGAGCAGTGAGGGCATCTCTGTGATGCTCTCGTTTCCATCACAGTGAATGGAAGCCTGGGGTGAGGTCTCGGATAAATCATTGAGAACCCCATTAGGAAGATTTCTGGATAGAACTTTGGACAGTGATCCTGAGATTTTGAAGACTGGAGGCTCTATTAGCCTCAAAGTTTTATAAAGCATCAGAAACACAAAAATAGTTTGTGTTTCAGTTTCTTCTCAAGCTGAGGTATGCATGAAACTACCCTTTGAAGCTTATTAATCCTGATGCTTGAGGCTCACCTCAGATACTGATTCAGGGGATCTAGAGCCAGTCCCAGATAAGCTTCAAAATAGAGGAGGGGCTTCAGCCAAGGTAAAGACGTTCTGGCCTAGTGTGTACCGGAATGAGCTATCGAGAGTATAGGAATTCCGAGTGTTCTACTCTGCCTATTCTTCCTTCTGTGACGCAGTCTCTTTGCTTTTCACCAGAAAACTGAATGAGATTTTGGGTCAAGCAACATGCTATGTGTAGAATGTCAGTAACATCACAGGAGAGGTGCGCTAATGATCCCTACTTTACAGAAGGATACAGTGGAACTTAAAGAGGTTGAGCACCTTGTCCAAGAGCCTCAGCTGGACAGTTGTTGAGCTGGAGCTGCAGCTCACTGTCTGCCTTCAGAGCTGTGGTCTTAATGACATAGTCGCCTGCAGTGATTGTCAGTGGGCAGCCGTGGTGGAAATACTTGACTTTACTTGAATGTGAGCTAGTTTAGTTTTACTGCGACAAGTACATCCCCTCTTGGAAAAGAGTCTAGCTGTTTGTTGTTGTTGTGTGTGGAGTTTATAATGTAAAGATACGTTTGTTTTGTGTTTCAGCTCACTTTTTAGACTGGGAAATTCCTTAGGGTAGGATCTTTCTGTGATTCAGCTTGGTGTTTCATTTCCCATATGTCCATCGTGGTGCCTTGTACTTGCATCGAGAGTGCTCAAAGGGTTGTGGAATACATAAAATGGAAAAATGAAGTTTGAGGAGCTGTTACCGACTCAGAATTCAGGCTGGTGTGAGACTTGGTGTATTCTTACATTCACTTTCTCCTCTGGAAAATTAGTGCTGATACTGTTCCATGTTTCTTGAACATTTCAGGTGTGTTTTCTTGTTTTGCAGGTGAATCAAGGTTGAAAATATACCAAATTGTAAAATGATGACCCCAGGAAAAGTATGGAAAAGGAATTACTGTGCTCTGGGAGAAAGTGCAAGTCTATACACCAGGAACTTTTGCTGTACATTCTGGTTTCTATCCTCCTTGGGTAAAAAAGTCTTCTAGGTGAATGTGAGGAATATGATCAATTAATTTCTTTTGTCTTGGCCAGTGCTTAAGCTGGTCCCATGTCTGAATAGTGTATAAGACAGAAATATAAAGGAAAGTTGAAATGTCTTTGTTTCTGTTGCTCAGAAGTCTAAGGTGACCCAGTATTTTGTGTACATTTTAAGATAAAAGATGTCACAGCTCTTCATTTATTTATGTATTTATTTTTGGCCATGCCACATGGCATATAGGATCTTACTTCCCTCACCCCCTGCATTGGAAGCTTGGAGTCTTAACCACTGGACCGCCAAGAAAGCTCCTCTTTTATATTTTAAAGAGAGATATTATGGTGTTAATAGGAAGAAAGTAACTATACTTTTTGGATTTACTCTGAGCGGTACAATGTCCTCTGCTTAAAGTTTATAGCTTGACTAATGCCATCTCTTGACCAAATCCAAAACTTTCTTAGTGAAAGTCATATAAGAGTATCAGGATGTTAAGTATAGTGTATTAGTTCAGGCTGCTGTATCTGAATGCCATAGGCTGGAGGCATATAAACAACAGAAATTTCCCATTGTTGTAGAGGCTAGATGTCTGAGATCAGGGGGGTCAGTATGGCAAGGCTCTGGTGAGGGTCCTCCTCCAGGTTACAAACTGCCAGCTTGCCACTCTGACCTCACAGGGCGGAACTAGCATGTCAGTTCTCTGGCCACTCCAGTACTCTTGGCTGGAGAATCCCATGGGCGGAGGAGCCTGGTAAGCTACAGTCCACAGGTTCACACAGAGTCGGACACGACTGAGGTGACTTAGCACGCATAAAGTAATTTGCTTCTGCTAATCTCAAGCGATCAGATTTTAATATAGGAATTTTGGTGGGGAGACATTCAGTACACAACTTTTAGTGTGGAGTTCTAAGGCATAGTTGGGCAGACATCTCTCTGATTCACCCTGAGACTCTCATCATATAAAACTGTTCTTGTTATGATGCCTGTCTTCTATTGACCCAGTCATAAGGCTGGGCATGTCACATGAGTTAATTGTTAATTTCCCGATGCTGCTGAAAAGGTACATAATATTATTCCCATTTTACAGAGAGGAAAATCTGAGACTTAGAGAGATCTCTGATGGAATAAAAATGTTTCAGCTTCTTTCATCATTGCTAAGTAAAATGGAAAAGAGAGTTCTCCATTTCCAGGTAGGTTGATGATAAATGATCTATTTGGTAACTAAAGCATGGTCAGGGGAAAGATTTGGGGACTAGAACTCAGGTTACTCTCTTTGTGTCTTGTACATGCACCTCTGAGAGATCAGAAGTTTTGCAGGCTTTAGTGGAACCTAGTTCCTATTAAATCTTTATTTTTCTGATTTAAGAGACGAGAGAGCATTTGTTCTTTTGGAGGTAAGCTACTCATTTATTATACTTTCTTATGTCAGTAACAGTTGCGGCCATTTCTGTTGTTACTGTTTCCTATTGGTCGTGCATGTTACTGTCCCTGTAAGAAGTATGTAAGTCTGTGGATTAGTTGTTATAAGTGCCTTCATTTGGCAGGTGAGAAAGTTGGGTAAAGGAGAAGCAATTGACTTGATTAATGTACATTCTCTGTGTAATTAGAACTGCAAACCCTCAGGTACCAGGCTGGGGTTTAGAAACGGAGCAGTGTCATGTGAAGTGGTACCTGGAAACACATTTGGTGGTAGCACTCACTGTCTAGACTGACGTGCATACGAGTGGAAGGTATGGGCTGTTCTAAAATAAAATGCACAATATTTCAGGGAGTGGTCCTCTTACCTCCCATTATTGCCTCTTCTTGTTCAACATCAGGCCGTCCTGGTTCCCTGACGAGGTGGCCAATACGTTATCACAATACACAGAATAAGAATATTGGACTCTGTTCTCTAAGAGCTTGCTCTCCTAGTGTTAATATATATGGTCATTGACAGCTCCTGGGAACTGGTTAGAATGAAGACTTGGTGTATCTTCAACACCCAACCTGCTCAACTGTCATCTGTATTTTAGCAGAATTCCTGGGTTGATGCAAGTGCATTTTAAAGTTTTAAGATGCAGGGCTCTAAGTCAATTTCTCAAACCTGAACATGCTGAAGATTGACCTAAGAGCTTGTTAAAACACAGGTTCCTGAGCCCACAGATTAACTTGGTAGGTTTGGGGTGCACACACTGAAAATCGTTCTGTCTTTGGACACGTGCAGCATTGCTTGGATGATTCCTGGTGCTAGCATGTTCCAGGTATTATTATCATTTGGGTGGTTGAACTCAGTGACTGTAAGATACTGCACAACCAATTTGAGGAACTTTTACCAAGGGCTGAAGATGAAGTTCACACCAGTGCCACATTTATTTATTGAAAAGTTACCCTGCAGAGGACTAAGGTTGATGGAAAACTGTTCTGTGGCCACTAGGAGAAGAGAAAATCTATTTCTCTATATAAAGATAAATAGAACAAGAATATAACGTCCAAACAGTTTCCAGTAAACCATTTATTGGGTTGACCAGAAGCACTGCCCTCTTTGTCCGTCAAAGAGGAAATCTTGCATTTCTCAGCTTTTCTAAGAATCCACTTCCTTCTAAGAATTCTGATTGATTCCCTTGCCAAATATAGCAAACACAGACCAGATAGGAGTAGCTGACATGGCCATCCTGCCTCCCCTTTTATATTGATCTAGGGAAGTTCTTGTGAAGCTACGGGCTGGCCACCTACTACTTTGCTTTAAGGCATTTTTTATGTGTTTTTCCATTGAGAGAAAGGTACCTTTGAGGACTAAACAATTCTTGATCCAAGGAGTCAGAAAATACTGAAGCCTACCCACCTTTGTATGTCACCTAATCTTTGGGGAAGCAAGGTACCGGTTCCATTTTTCTCTTTTTTACTGAAGTATGATTGATTTACAGTGTTGTGTTTCTGGTGTACAACAAGATGATTCAGTTATACACATGTATTTTGATATTTTTTTCAGATTCTTTTCCATTATTTTTATTGCAAGATAATGAAGTATTCTTAGAGCTTTAGTATACTCTTGTTTGTGTCATGAAATTTTAAAACAGCAGATGTGCTGGAAAATTCACACACATCCCCAAAGTATATTTTTCTTGAGAACTTTTTTCTCTGCAGCATTTAAACTATTGTTTGTCTTCTGTAGTTGACATTAAGTATTTGATGTGTCTTCAAGAAAAAAAAGTTGCTCCACTGCCTGTGGCAGGTGTGATATTCAGCAAAGTGCATAAGTTTGAAAGTAAAGCTTTGGGTATGTGAGGTTTTATTCATTTGCCCTTAGTTTGTGACTGCTTCCTTTAATTATACTAAGTTACTTATTCATAGATACATAAAGAAACTATTAAAGGGCGAAATTCCTATATGACAGATGTCAGGATTTTAAAACCCTGTAAGTTTCTTTTGGTTCAACTTTCTTTGATTTTGAAATAGTAAGAGTTGAAAACATTGGATGGGTATTTTTTAGAAAATTCATACTAGGAATAAATGAGTTTAGCATTCATTTTGGACATGGCATGTGTATTTACTTACTATATTACATCGTATATGTCATATATATATATGAGATATCTCATATATAAGATATATTTCTCATAAACATATTATGTATATATATATGAAGTCTGTTAAGTCACTTCAGTCATGTCTGACTCTTTGTGACCCTATGGACTGTAGCCCACCAGGCTCCTCTGTCCATGGGATTCTCCAAGCAACAGTACTGAAGTGGGTTGCCATTTCCTTCTTCAGGGGATATATATATAATATATATACTACATGTATATATTATATATATATATATAAAATTATATATATAATATATATACTATATGTATGAGATACATCTCATATATACTGTTATGTTACACAAAGCTGATAAATAAGCATAGAAGTTTTATTTGAGATCTCAGGATTAGACGGAGAAAACCAGTGTTTAATGGAGTAGCCACTGTCAGCCTAGCACTGTGTAATGCACCTCACAATTTTGCCAAGTGAGTTGTGTGTTCTTACAGCTGAGGAACCAGAGGCTTAAATCAGTTACCAGATTCATTTGCAGAGCTGAGATTTACATTTGATCTTGAATGTGAACTCTGAAGCCCATTCTCAACATGTGCCTTACTTTATTGAAAGCTGGGTAAAAGAGATTTGATTCCATGCAGTCATTATAAACAAATCTAATGTCTAAACTTAATGATTTCAAGGTTTTAAGTATGTGTTTTAATTTGATTCTCAGTGTGTTGTGATGTAGACGGGGCAGGTGCTAATTGCTCATTTACAGGTAGGAGGGGCAGGTGGATGGATAAGGATCTGAAATCCAGAGGTTGAAGGACTTGCTGAATTGAGCAAAGCTAGTGAATGGCAGAGCCTTTAATCAGACCCTCCTGTTGACTCACGACCTTTCTTGAGTCACCTCATGTGCTTTCTCACTCCTGTCCTCCCTGTTTGCTGTAAGTGTATTTCAAAGAGGCTGGAGGAGTTGTTAAAAGCAGAGTGTCTCTGCTTGTAACATCTCATAAAAAGGCTTGTGAAACACCCCTTTCCTTCCATGCCCTCCCCATCCCAGCATCCTTTGTAAATGGATTCTATCAGGAAGCTGTGTGCTGCCAGGAACCAGCTGAATGAAATGCATTAGTAGTTGGGATCTGCTATAATTGTATTTAATACTCATGTCGTAAGAGCCTAATTTTCTTAGGAAAAAGTTTTTCAGTGTCCTAAAAAATCATCTGTCCAGTGATTGATGACACATACCTTAAAAGTTTCTTGATCTTTTGGCTTCTGCTCACATCATTAGTTTTTATTTGCAAGACAAGGAGGTTTTACTCACTGTAGGAACATTTTTAGCCTCTTTGCTTCTTGGGAGACATTTGGAGTTTGAAGGCAGTGCCCAACACGAACATTTGGGACTTTGGTTGGGAATGTTGCAGGGGTGGGTTTTAATTCCTGTGGGGTGACTTCCCTTTCCCTCTGACCTGTCAGGTCTGTGTGTCTGGCTCTATCTAGTCACGTGTGGGGCTCTGGTCTTTCTGTCTGGTGAGCCCCAGCTTAGGAAGTGACTTGTCGACCCTGCCCCAGGAGCCTGCCTGAGAGGTTTGGCAGACCCTCCTGCTCTACTGTGAATCCCTCAGGCTTGTGCAGGACGACAGATGGTAGAGGGAAACTCAGAGCCATCCCTCTACGTAATGATAAGGGACCAGCCTCCTGGTAAGTGGAAATCAGAACCCCTGCACCTTTTAATTCTGGTAAACGGGACATTGAAACGACACAAAGGGAAGAGGAGAGGAAGACCTTTCCTAAGTTACCAGTTTGTCTCTGTCAGTACTTCTTGCACTTACTGGTGGAAAATTCTTCATCTATATATTGTTTTACCTGTGTAATCAGTATACTGTAGTGACCATCTAGTGTACACTGTGTAGTACATACATAGTATACTCTATCTATATAGTAGTACACTATAGACTACTGAGACTGAGGAGCTATCTTTTTGTTCCCTTTTTGTATATAGATAATCACTGTAAATGCCAAAAATATGAGGCAGGATCCAAATGAGGGTCCTGTCGGAGCAGCCATGGGGCTCGCTGTGCTCTTAGCCCCTCTCCTGTAACTCGTGCTGAGGCCTCCGTAGCCCTCTGTAGCTGCTTCTGTACCTGGCCTCCCTAATCAGACCTCTGGCATGTGACTAAGGACACGGGCTGTGGGCTAGCCAGGGAGTAACTTGGGTTTCCCTACAGAGTGGATACGTGTTAGTTGAAGGCAGGGAAGCAGGCTGGGCTGGTGGGGTGGCTGAGTCCCCAGTCATCGTGGACTCAAGAGGGAAGACTCTTGAGCTTTTGCTGCCTAGTTGCTTTGGCTACAAAGCATGTCGTTGGACTCTTGCAGCATTTCTGTCTTCCTCATTACCAGCATATCCTTATGATGAGACTTCTTGATTTAAGTCAGCCTCTCCATGAGGCCTGTCCGCAGGTTGGCTTCAGTACCATCTCTGCCCATTCCTAGCTGATAATTTCTTGGCTGCCTACCATCTGTAAGCATTGGTTTTCTTCCCTGTACAGTGAGATAACAATACCTGCCTCAGAATATTGGAAGGATAAATGTGTAACGGATGTGCCCTGTAAGCTTCTGCCATCACGGTTATTGCTGTTTGTTCTCATAGTTATTGCTCAGAGGAGACCATATGCACATATTTCCGTTTCCTAAGAGGATACAAAATCCCAAGGTTATCGTTGTCCGGTTCTGACCACTGGCGTGATTGATTGTGTTGGGGTCTCTTGCGACAGTGAAGGTAAATTATACAAGGCTTTCCGTTCCTTGCTGTAAGCCCCTTAGAACTCTGTCGGCCTTTGTCCACAAACCTGAGGCTTTTTTTCTGTTGTTCCTATTTGAGAGAGAGATATCTAGCATAAAAAGGGGGCCCCAAATGCCATGAGTCTCAGGCTCACTGAAGGGTTATCATGCGAGGATAAAATCATATGGTATCTGTCTTGAGTATACATACACTTTAAATGTGTCTCTCCTGACCAGTTATAAAAAAAGAGAATTTTAATAACATCCCTATATATATCCCCAGACAGCTGTTGTTCACTGAAATACACAAACATGCCACAATCTTTTGACTAGGTCTCTCCTCCTTTGATGACCAAGGCTCTCTAGGTTCTGATATGCTGGTGGCTGGACCAGGAGAAGGTAAGCAGAGATAGTCTTTTATCTCTGAACTGTTCCCCTCTGGCTCAGTGCCCTACTGCTTGTGTACAGGAAGGAGAAATAAAAAGTAATTATTAAAGAGAGCTCCCCCACTGTCAGTGCTGTGACCTCCTTCTCTGGCAGTCAGCTTTTAAAACAAGCATCTTAATATTTCAGCAGATGGTGCTAAGGTTTGTTAAAGCAGCCTACAGTATTCCCAGTTCCTTGCCACATTTCTGGATTCTTTGTAATTAGCTCACGACATGGGTGAAAGTGAGCTCAGATGTTAACCCAAACCCGTGGAGCTTGGAGAAAGAGAAGCATTTGATGAGAGGAGCTGGATTCTTCCTTTGCTTTCAGGGAGTTGCCCAGAGGTGAGCTCTGTGAGATTAATGGCAGCTGGAAGTCACTGCAGCTGCTGAGTCTGTCCTGGCTTACCTTTTTCCTTCCAGACATGATTCAGGTATTGATTTTCATGTATAGAAGCCCTTTGTCATTTTCATCTCCAGCCTGGTTTCTTGAAATGGACCCTTGCTTCGCTGTTCATTATTTATTCCTTGTCTCTGTTCCTGCGTTTTGTCCACGTGTCTAGAGATCTCATGTAGAAGATGTTAACAGTTTTAGAAAAACACTGAGTTAGGTTTTGTAAACAAAAAGTGTGTTGTTAAAATCTTGTTGGACTGAATTTAAGCACTTTACTGCATGAGGATGGGTGATCATATTTCACTAATGTTACAGCAGTCTTTAAATATTCATTAGAAGGACTGATGCTGAAGCTGAAATTCCAATACTTTGGCCACCTGATGTGAAGAGCTGACTCATTTGAAGAGACCCTGATGCTGAGAAAGATAAAGGGCAGGAGGAGAAGGGGACGACAGAGGATGAGATGGTTGGATGGCATCACTCCGGGAGTTGGTGATGGACAGGGAGGCCTGGCATGCTGCGGTTCATGGGGTCACAAAGAATAGGACACGATTGAGTGACTGAACTGAAACTGAACAGCTCCTTACACTCTCTTTGTCAAAGGAGCTCTTTCTTTCACAACCCACTCTGCCTAGATAATGCTGGGCAGGTAACTGTTTCTTGATGAGTGTATGTGACATGGCATCATTTGCAGGAGCTGCCAGTTACTGGAGGCGGCATCTTTCTCCCCCTTGATGTCACACTCTCGTGAGGTAATGTTGGAGCGCTGTGTCGGACTCACAAGTAGCCTCACAGAGGGTTTTTGAACCAAAGCACATGAAAGGTGGGAGTGCTTCAGTATTGCTCGTGATAAGAATAGCGAAAGTAGAATGCCATCTTTTCTACTGAGAATTTGCCTTTGTCTCCCAAGTGTTTGGCTTAGAAGAAATTCAAGAAAGAAATCTTCCCCTCCTGACTTCTCCCCTAGCCCACTTGTGCTTCTGTTTGTAACAATCACTGTGCTCCTAGCAGGAACTTTGCCCAGTAATGATTCTTAAATAGATATTAAGGGCTTAAGTACATATGAAGAACTTACTATGAAGCAGACACTGTTACTATTTGTATGCATTTCATTCAGTTCTTCTAGAGATAACGCCACAGGTAAATTGGTTACTATTTTGTTTCATAGACGAGGACCCTAAGATTATGCAAATAATAAATGGTAGAGTTGGGACTTGAACTTAAGTCCATCGGACTTCAAAAGCCTGTCAACTGAGACTGGCTGGAAAGAATTCATTTTGACTCACTGTCCTTAATGCTCTTGTTTCTTCTTTGTCAGCTCTAAATTTTATCTTTCCCTCACTTGGAGACAAAACAGACGTAACGTATACACTACACTGTGGAGTAGAATTAGGAACAAAATGGGGGAGAACTTCAGTTTTCTTGGGGTGATTAACGTAGCAAATGTGTGGTTTGTTACTCTTTAGAACAACAAGGTTAGTAGCAAAAATGAGCATTGACTGAAAGGATGGCATTGCTCTGTCCAGGGGAAAGCAGCTCGTAGCAGATCTGACAGTAAATATTGCTGCTCCTGCTCTCTGCGCATGGTACAAATATCTGGGTGTTATTTTCTTCCCTGGGGGATTATTTATTGTAAGAGGAGTAAACAAATTCTTTGAAATGGGACCTTTAGGTGAGTATTAGCTGTTCTTGTTGTCTCCATCCTTATCATCATCTTCTGCCCTTAAAATATTTTGAGATATCTTGTCTCAAGGGCAGCGTTGGAATGCATTACTAACATTTTGACAGAGAGCAAATACCTGAGATTCTAGCCTTGGTACCTAGGGTTTCCCTCCTGAATGCTAAACCGATTCAAATAGCAAAGGTACTCCTGAGGAATCCTCTTTGGCCAGATGGATCAGGGATATATTTCCAAAATTAGTGCTGCATGGAGAATTCTCTCTCCTGGACTAATTCTTCTCCCCTCTCTAAGGGCCATCTGTCTCATGGGCAGAAGAAAAACAGGCATGTGTTCAGCTCTGCAGGTTGCCACCTGGACCTGTTCCTATAGTGCTTCCAAGTGGAGGGTTGGGCTGTCTTTGGGCCAACCCAAAGCCTCAAGTTCTGGTTCTTCAGTGAGGAATTATAGAATGAGGACAAAATAATTTTGATCCAGAACCTGTTTTTGTAGAGCAAGGATCAGTGGGTGACCCATCGCTCTAGACCACAGGTGAGCAGATTTTTTCCATAAAGAGCCAGGTAATGTGGCTTTGGAGACCAACTCACTGGATATGAGTTTGAACAAACTCTGGGAGACACTGAAGGACAGGAAAGCCTGGCATGCTGCAGTTGATGGGGTTGCAAAGAGGCAGACATGACTTAGCACCTAAACAACAACAACAATCTCTTGTCACAGCTATTTAACTTTGCCTTTATAGTGCAGAAGCAGCCACAGGTAATTCATAAGAGTAATCCTGGCCACGTCCCAGTAAAACTTTATTTACAAAAAGAAACGACCAGCCAGATTTGGCATGCAGGCTGTAGTTTGTTGACCCTGTTGTAGTCTACAAGAATTCAGTATATAAGGGGAAATTTTCCCATTAAAGGATTTGGATTCATGTAGTGTAGTTGTGAAGGCTGATGTTGAGAAATGTAGACTTCTGGATTTGTAGTTTTTTTAAAGGCAGTTTTGCCTTCCACTTCCGCGGTGTTCAGTGTTTAGTCACAGTTCTGATTATTTGAAAGTAATTTCATCAGCAGCACAAAATGACACCAGGAGGATTCAGTGCTGATGTTGGACTCCCAGAAGAACACCAGATGCTTTGGAATGTCAGTCTGAACACATCCACTTAGACATGCTGCTTTTAAACTGAGTGTGACCAGCTTGGTCCTGGATGTCGTGAGCTATACTGAATAAAGTCAATCATGTTGAATAGACTGTTCCTTTCCTTCTCGATTTTGCTTCCATATGGGTTGGAGTTCTTTATCACGAAGCTGTAACTTCCTTCTAAAGATGCTGTGGGTGTGCAGCTCATCACAATTACGGTGATGGATTTGGGCCCAGTAACTATGTTCCCTTCCTCATTTTGGCTCTGAAAGGATACATTGAAGACACAGAGCTGCAGATGTGAGCCACCAAAATAAACGCGCCTGTGACAAAGCCGATGCTTCCTGTTTCTTGGTTGGGCTTAAATTCTTTACATCCAGACTGGTGGTTAGCTATCTAGGCAAGTGAATTAGAAATTGTTTACGAGCTAGAATGTGAATGCCAGTCAAATATTCCCACGTTATTTGGTATCATTTCCTTTCTCTTCATTCTCCAAGGGGAGGGATGGTAATTGTGCCCATCTGAACGTTCTACTTTTACTGCCCAATTTAAAGAGAGAAAGCCTTGTTCCGCGTGCACCATGTTTGCTTTTTTTTATTTGTGATCAGGATTATGTAGTAGGGAGAGATACTAACCTCTTTACTAGATGATTGAAAGGCAGTGTATTTAAGCATTTGTTTTAAGACTTAATTTTCTTTGATTAGGTGAGTCAAACAACTGGGTAATGACATATCTCACATAAATTAAATATATCGTTCTTGGAAACACATGGAAACCTCAAGTGCACATAGTAGACCTTATGTACCTGAGCTTGTTTTTACAAGGAAAATTCACTATCAAAACAACAGAGAAGAATGAATGAGAAATGAAGAAAGTCAGGAATTGTAGTGAGACAGAGGGACAGAGACTGGTGTGTATGTTCTCCCATCTTAGTCCAGTGGACTGTAAGCTTCTAGGCACCATTAACTCATGTTAATGGAGTTTATACAGTAGAGTCATGTGAATATATAGTTTTTTTTTTCTTTAATATTTTCCTCAGACTTGGAGGAAGAGTTGTGAAAAATGAGTGAAGTAAATAATACACACATGTCAGCAAATACAGTAGTATTAGCTTTACATAGAAAATGGTTCACTTTTTCATGCGTGAGATTGCAGGGATTTAATGAGGATCTCCCAGCTGCTTAAGATAATGAGTGAGAAGGACAGAAGGAAACACGCAGGGCAGAATGTGAGGGTACTGGAGAGGAGAGGAGAAGCTCCTCGCCGAGGCTTGCAGAGACAGATCGGTCTTCCTGGTAGAAGTACCGTACAAGCTGAGCCACTGAAAGGTGAGGGGAGCTAGCTGGGTGCCAGGAGGAAGCAGGGAGATGCCTGCCTGGTCTGTTCAAAGGTAAGAAAGTCTGTATGTGAGTTTAGGGACTTTCCAGTAGTTCATTTTAGCTAGAGTTTAAGGACAAGGGAGAGGAGAGTAGGTGAGAGGCAAGTCTTACAGGTAAAAACGGAGGCCTGCTCTTTTTTGGGGGGTATTTTATTTTGGCCCGCATCAGGTCTTAGCTGTGGTCTGTGGGTTCTTCGCTGTTTCACTCCGCCTTCTCTCTCATGGACAGGCTCAGTATAGTTGCAGAATGCCACATGTGGGCCCTTCATTCCCTGACCACAGGTTGAACCCACCCTCTGTGTTGGAAGGCAGATTCTTAACCACTGGGCCATCAAGGAAGTTCCAGGGGCCAGATCTTGATAAATTTTATAAGCCATGTTAAAAAGATGAGGGTTTTTTGTTTGTTTGTTTGTTTGTTTTTAACCCCTGCAGGGCAAGTGGGATATCTTGAAGAGTTTTAAGCAGGGAAGTGATTCAGTTATATTTGATCACTATGGAAAATATGGATGAAGCATTGGGAGGAAGATAAGATTGGAAGCAAGGTGATTGATTGAACCGTTGCTATGAAGCAAATGAGAGATGGTGGTATACATTTCTGAAATCTCCAGGAATTAGTGGCTGTAGAATGCTTTGAAAAATAATATTCAAAATCCGAGTAAGGGAAAGGTAAGCGTTGTGATTGATAGTGAGATAGCTAACAATTTTGCTATATTTTCAGTTGCTCATTTATTGAGATGGAAAGCAGGGGGATTCAAACAGATTTGGGAAGGGAGCAGATGAGTTAATGATGTATTATCGAAGCCATTAACAGCTGCTTGGGAAGAGCCCTGAACTGAACAGATGCAAAGGAGCATCAAGAAATGGAGCAAGAAATGAGGCTTGGGACCAGGTTGGGCGCTGCAGTGGTCTGTGAATCCTCTGTGTGAAACCAGATTTCCAGGTAAGGAATTTGTTGTTGTTGAATAACTAAGTTGTGTCCAACTCTTTGCAGCCCCATGGATTGCAGCACACCAGGCTTCTCTATCCCTCAGTGTCTCCTGGAGTTTTCTGAAACTCATGTTCATGGAGTCGGTGATGCCATCCAACCGTCTCATCCTCTGTCATCCCCTTCTCATCCTGCCTTCAGTCTTTCCAAGCTGCTGCTGCTGCTAAGTCGCGTCAGTCGTGTCCGACTCTGTGCGACCCCATAGACGGCAGCCCACCAGGTTCCTCCGTCCCTGGGATTCTCCAGGCCAGAACACTGGAGTGGGTTGCCATTTCCTTCTCCAGTGCGTAAAAGTGAAGTCGCTCAATCGTGTCCAACTCTTAGCAACCCCTTGGACTGCAGCCTACCAGGCTCCTCTGTCCATGGGATTTCCCATGGAGTGGGGTGCCATGCCTTCTCCATCTTTCCCAGCATCAGGGTCTTTTCCAGTGAGTTGGCTCTTCGCATCAGGTGACCAAAGTATTGTAGCTTCAGCTTCAACAGCAGTCCGTCCAATGAATATTCAGGGTTGATTTCCTTTAGGATTAACTGATTTGATCTCCTTGCTGTCCAGGGGACCCTCAAGAGTCTTCTCTAGCAACACAGTTCAAAAGTATCAGTTCTTCAACACTCAGCCAACTCTCACATCCATACGTGACTACTGGAAAAATTACAGCTTTGACTAGACAGACCTTTGTCTGCAAAGTAATGTCTCTGCTATTTAATATGCTGTTTACGTTTGTCATAACTTTCCTTCCAAGGAGCAAACATATTTTAATTTCATGGCTGCAGATAAGGAATAGTGACAAAATTTGACCTGTAATTGAACGAGAACTCAAGGGAGGTAGAAAAGAACTATGAGACTAAGTGGCCTTTGCTTTAGGCCAGGTAAGAGGAAGAGACAGTATCTGTGGAAATGGAAGAAGAGGCTTGCAAGAAAGCACCAGGGTGGATGATGGAAACATGGCCACGATACAGGGGATTTCAGTACAACTCTGAAGCAGGTCTCCTTTGTGCAACGGCCTAGTACTTTCCCAGTCTCACCTTATACCTCCTTTCTTATCCTTATGTTCTTTTGCCAACTTGGATAGTTTGCAATTTCATGAATATTTGAGCTTCATTTTTTGTATTTTCTCCCTATATTTTTCCTTTACCTTAAATGCCCTTGTCCCAGTTAATCAAATACCAGTGAGCCTGGAAGAAAGTAAGAAAAGAGAACTCTTCTCTTTGTAAGCTTCACTTCAGAAGCCACCTTCCCACATCTGCCCTTAGCCTGAAATCTGTTACAGGGTATCTTTGTAGCTGACTCTCACTTCTGGCTCCACTAAGCTTTAACCTCACTGACAACATGTGTCTTGATTTTCTCAGGTCTGTTTTCCTTCTGTACCTGGTACTTTCTCAGTAAAGATTTACTCATGCTTACTAGAGTCCAACAGACTGGAATCAGATCTATACTGTAGCACTTACTGGTTCTGTTACCTGGAGTAACTATTTCATCCTTTGAGTCTCAGTGACTTCCTGTGTAAAACAGATGTGTTAATGAAGGGTAAGTTAGGTCACGTGTATCCTGTACTTAGTGTGACGTTTGGTACTTGACAGCTGCCATTACTGAGTGCTACTGCTAATGGCCATGTGGATATTGGTTTATAGGGGAAACGTCACGTAATGATTTCTTGTAACTAAAAGAGGACACCTGTACCGATGGATGTCCCAAGGTGTACGAATCAGGGTATGTATGTCCAAATGATGGATTCTTATCATTTTCCTGTATTTTTAGAACTAGCAGATACCTGAAATGTAACCAATGGAAGTCTTGTGGAAAATAAATCTGCAACATGAATATGCATAAACCCATTTTGTTTTATTTTGGTTTAAAGCATATCCAAAATAGGCCCCCCAGACCCCCCCCCCCCACCTTTAATCTACTAAATTGTATCAATTTGGTTCCCTATGACAAAGGGCCTGATGCCTCCCTCCCAATTTGGAATGTCAGGAATACTCGGGGAACTTTATGGCAGTGCTCTAGATAAGTAATATGCCTAAAAATTTGGTCAGTCTGATAATGAAAGGGCTCATCTGAATTTAAGTAACGTTTAACAGCTATCTTTCACATTTATATGCAGCAATGCCGATTCTTAAAAGTTTTTTTTTTTCTAAGATTTTATTTTACTTTATGTTTTCTTCATTGCATGAATTCTCTTTTGCTGTACTTGAGTAACTAATAAATAGGCTGTTTTATGCTCTAAGTTACAAAATCCTGTTTTCCTCAGTTCAGGCAATAGACAACGCAGATTCCTATGGGCTGTCTCTTGCCCATCCTCCCCATGGATTTTTCTGTTTGGCTCAGTGTCTGTAGATACTGTCCATATCCTGAAAGTTTTGTTTCCAACATAATTATCTTGAAGTGAAATCTGTTTGTGTTTTTCATCCATCTAGGCAGTTTCCCATTATAATGCAGCTTTCACAGTTGAGTACTACTGATCTCTTGTGTTGTTGAAAATGGTTGGTGAGTAAAATCACCCTTTTTGTAAGCAGCTACCCACGGCTGCTCTCCACAGAGAATAATAAACTAATACACAGAAATATTAAGATACCACTTAAGAATACTAGAATTTTAACCACTTCATGTGGCTGAGGCACCAAAGCCTTTTCAACCTCAAAATTGGTAACGGGCCTAGCTTAACTAGGTGCTCCCCCGGGGCCCAGGCCACCTCCTGCAGTGCAGTGTGAAACTTCACTGTAATTTGTTGTGGCTGATCCCTAATGCAAGTGTTAACAGTGGCTACTTGCCATGAGTAGGGAAGTGAGAGTACGTGTTGTTTATCCAGACAAGAAGTGATACCAAAATGCGACTGGAGGTGTGATTCTAATTTGCACCTCCATTTCGTTTGCCTGGAGAAACGACATTTCTTTGTCATTAGTTCTGAATATATATAGTGACAGGAGAAGGCTTACCAAATGCACTGCTGACAGATGTGGCAGTCACACGGTGCAGCCCTCCATTTTGCTCATTCATACATTGTTCAAACCGTCGTGTGTTTTGAAGAAGGGGCCTGTACCAGCATTGCCCCAGATCTCAGCCAAGTGGGAAATGTGAGCAGTGATGCCAGGGAGCATTTTGGAGCACTTTCATCATCCTGTACTTTTCTGTATTGTGACACTATGTTTTAGATTGTGCAAAATATCCTCCTAGAAAATGGGAAATAGTGAAGAGTGTATATGTGTGATAGAAAAGATAGTAGAATATACCTGACACTTTTAAGTGACCAGTTTCAGAGATTGCAAAATTTTGTGCCATGGAACGCTAGCCCTGTAGAACATGACGCTGTATGAAGAAGGCTCAGTGGTAAAACATCAAAGATTTAGAACACCCGTCTAAATATTAAAGACTTTGGGAAATTCGGCAGAGGAGCATCCCAGTTAACTTCTGTTTCGCTCTGAACGTCTTGTACTTATTCTTGTACTTATTTGCTCAGAGAAAACTTGTTATGCCCCATTTAATAAATTATACTTTTGAAAATACCAGTCTGTTCTGATTGTCAGGATAGATAGACATTTTTGTCACATGAACCAGCTTCTGTGACCCTGCGTTCTTTGACAGACGAGTAGTGAGTTGAGTTGATGCAAATACAGCAGTTTTTCAATAATATTCATGACATTGCCATTGTTATTATTATTTTTACTGCTGCAGTTGACTTTAAAGAGCTCTATCCTAAAGAAAACCAAAGTGTAAGTTCAGGGAATAAAGTATAGTTGGAATCACGCTGTGAGACCGTTGTATTTCTCCCTCATGCAGTTGAGGAGAGAGGGACAAGTCCTTCAGGAAAGCTAATCTTAGCAGCTGTGGGAGGCTTCCTGAGTCGAATGCCGAGAAATGCTTTTACCCTGTAGCCGTACTTATTAGAAAGTCATGTTGGAGGTTTTCAGGCAAATGGAGACATTCCTTCATTTCTAGCTCTTACCCGTGTTTTGTGGAAATAAAGCTTTAGGAGATGTAAGATCGATTAATGCCCTCCTTCCCTTTGTGACTTTCAGCAATAGCTCACAAATACATACTTTGAGTCAAATAAAGAAGTATTGTATAAAAAGAACTTCAATACAAACTGAACCATATTGCCTTGTAAAAATGCAGGGCTGGAAAATGCCATTCTGTTGAATCTAAAGCAGCTCCAGCTTCACTGGCCAGCCCTTAATCATGTTAGAGTGTGACCCACATAATTGCTTTACTTACTGTCATATGACAGACATAGCACCCCAACATTATATCAGAGAGCTGAAAAATACACAGCCTGCATGACAGTGTCTGGAGCTAGGAAAATAATGCTTGCAGTTTTGCCCTCGTTGCTGTTTTGAAGTTGCACCTCAAGGTGCTGCTTTGTGAAGAAAATTAAAGTCAAAGGGAAAGTGCCCAGGTCTAAGTTAGCCATTAGATCCAGGATCTTTTTCAGGAGATCTCAGGGAAGCATTGCCAATGATGCCTCCGTTTGCCTATGTGAATAGAAAGTTTGGGCAAGTGTAAAAATAAATGCCTGGTTTTTTTTCCCAAACTTAGACTCTTCGTAGCATGAAATTCACACTGGAAAAGTGAAAGGATTAAGCCTCTTTCAGTACAGCAGGTAGAGGGATCTTCCTACTTAGAAGGAAAATTGTTATACAGGAAATGGACACATTTCACAGTCCAATCCCATCCATGTTCTCCATTAAAGAATGAGGTGAGCAGGATTCTATCCCAGGAACACACAGGCCTGAAGCTCTTTTAGGGTCTGAATTTCCCTCAATAGAAGCAGTTCTAGCAAAGGAAGATTTCCCAGGGCCCAGATCCCAGAGTACACAGTTTCAGATAACTGTGTCAGGCCTTATTGGGGAACTCTCGGGTGGAGGGAGAGAAACTCACATAACTAGGGCTGACAGGTTATTTTATCTTCAATTAAGTTGTAGCATGCCCTGAGATCAGATTGTTCTACTTAAATTAAAGATGTTCTTTCTCTTGCAGTTTGTGAAGCAGGAGAGAGGCTCAGGGGATGGGTGGGACCACAGCAGTTAGAAGCTTGTCAGCTTCATCACTAACCAACCACAAACAAATCAGAATATACACAACCTGCTTTCACTCTTCTGCTCACTATTTCAGTTTGAGCTCTCCTCACAGGCCGAGGTGAGGACTAGGAAGCAAGCACTGACTGTGTGGAACCTGCCAAAAGTAGCTGTAAGTCATAGGGTGAAATGATTTTTGCTAATAGAAGATGATGTAAAGCCAGTGGGTACTCAGATTCTCCTTTTCGAGGCGAAGACTCTCTCCTCCTGGGCTGTGTGCACTGCTGAAGGTCTGGGTAGCTTGTTTCTTGTTCTTAGCTCCTGGCAGGTATGTAAGAGATTTGCTGAATCAATCAACTCACCTACTTGATTTCCTCATTCTCTTGGTGGCTTCTGATCAGATTGGCAGGGGAGAGAATGAAAGGGTATCAGGCTGGGACATGATTGTTGTCCTGCCCTTGGACTGGACTTTATATCTTCAAATTCCCCAGCCTTCACAATCCTGCCAGCCAATGTAGATTCTGTTTCTCTGGAGACCCCTGCCTAACACAGAGGGCACTCTGCTGTCCTCAGTCTGGTGATTTGAATGCTCATCTCATTCCCCAAACACCCTCACTGACATACCCAGGATGTTACTTGACCAGTTGTCCGGGTAGGGTACCCTGTGGCCCAGTTAAATTGACACACAAAACTTGAACATCACACTGGGTCATAGACTAGGAGAGGAGTACACATAAGTTTGGAGAGAGAGAAAGGCACGGGCTCATGCAGGGTTTATTCTGAAAGTACTGGGGGGAGTTGTTGAAGGTGCCTGTTACACAGGGAGTATATATAATACACGCATCTCCTTTCCAAGCCCATCACTCACACTTCAAGCTTGGGTAGAGGTCGCTTTGAAGGTATGAGGCAGGATGACGGGAGGTGGAGACGCGTGGACTCAGTGGAGGAAGATGTGCAAGGGTTGAATTTGGGGAGGGGGCGACCAAGCCTCCAGAGCAAGGCTCTGTGCTTTGCATTCTCCAGGGTAGGATGCTGACCAGGACAGATGTCTCATTCCCGGACAGGTTTCTGCAAACTACACCCCATACCTTTTGGCATGACCTACAAGTAAACAATGTCCTTTACATTTTTATGTGGTCGAGAAAAAGACCAGAGAACACAGTTGAGCCTTGAACAAACCAGAGGTGAGGAGTGCTGGCCCTCTGTCGTCAGAAATCCCCATATAGGCGTGTATTTTGTGACCTGTTACAAATTACATGAAATTCAAATTTCAGTGCCCCCAGATAGTCTTATGGGAACATTTGCATAGTGTCTGTAGATGCCTTTGCCCTAGAATGGCAGAGTTGAGTAGCCCCAGCCGAGGCCATGGCCTGCAAAACCTGAATTATATATGGTCGGGCCTCTTACAGAGTTTGCTGATCCCGTGTTAGCAGTCTCTGGAAAAACATGTTTGCGTTCATCCATCCATCTTACCTGACCCTGAGACACCTCTTGGCAGGAGCATTGTCAGAGGTGTCAATTTTTCTGTCTTTGCTGTCTGTGGACTGAAGAAAGCCAGCCTTAAAGGGAAGGGGCACTTTGTTCGCCAGCATTAGTGCGTTGACCTACTCCAGCAGCCAATTAAGGCAGCTTCTGAAATTGAAGAGATCATAGAGGTGGTGTCCAAGGATCATAAGCACTGCTGCCTCTGTCCTGGAAGAGACTGGCTGGCCAGGGTTCCAGGAGAAACAAACCAAAGGGCACTGGCTGCCCTGGTGGTGGAGGGGCTAGGTGTCAGATGGTAGCTCAACCATAACCCTTTTCATTTTGAAATTCTGCAGAGATTATCTTCCGGTTCATTCAGCTGTTGGCCGCCTGAGAAATGAAGTTGTGTGTTAGGCGTCCAGCTTTTGCCTCCATACAGGACTGGGTCCTCAGCAGGGATTTTGCAGAGCCCCTTGTCAAGACAAGAGCAGAACCTGCCCCACCTGCTTTTCAGATACAAAGGGCAGTATTCCTGAGTCCCTTGGGGGTAGGCACTGCACCTGTGTGGTACATATCCTTTCACAGGAATGAGTTTGATACGAAGCTTTTTTCATTTGGGGGGAAATAACTGAACTTTTATGGTTGGGACAGTTTCCTAAAACTAGCATGGCTCAGAATTGACCTCATCAGAATATGTTTCTATAAATCTGAGTGTGACTTCATGAATTGCCACCCAGAAGCACAGAATGGCTCTTTGGTTTGGGGGGAGGAGACCTTGCCCTAATTTTTTCTAAGGCTCCAGGGGTTTGAGGGGATTTGGCAAGGCTGTTTCCTTGCCTATGAAGAGGCCCAGCTCAGGGCCACAGGCCACTTCCTGAGGCCAGTGGCGGACCATCCACACTGCCTTTGTGCTCTGCACAGTCATCTGAGAAGCACTTTTCTGAGCTCCACGTGTGCAGGCTCTGCTGGTGAACTTTAGTGACTTGAGAGGGAGAGCCCTGCCCTCAGAGAAATGGAGTTACAGCTTTAAAAGGCTGAGACTGTCTAAACAGGACCCAGGCTTAACTTTGAAGCCAGAGAAGGGAGGCTTCCCTATACAGGTCTTGAGGCTGGTCGGGGCAGCCGAAAATTCTGACTTGGTGAAATTGACAACACGGTGCCACGTAAATGCTCCTCAGTAAAGAGTATTTAGTCTTCCTTTCTCATCTTCGTTTAACTTCCTGTTTCTATCTTCTTGACCTCATGTTCCATCTCGCCTTTGCTTATACTTCCTGGAGAAATCTGAAAAGAATACTGAACAGGAAGCATTCTTTAAAAAAAAAAATTATTCTGCTGTTGCAGCATTATTTTTTCATATTATGCTAATCATTTCTGAATACGTTGTACAGATGGTAGGTTGTATTTTTGCGGAGGGTTTTTTTTCCAAGCCAAGTTCATAGACATGATCTTGAATTTGTAATGCTGTATTCCTAAGTGTCTTTTTTGGCTGTCAAAATAGTGCTGTCTTTAAAAAGTACAATGTAGATACTCTGGGTAACGCCGATTATATCTGCTTGCTTTATTAAAGAAAAAAAAAGTCTTTTTCCCTTATTGTAAAAGAAACATTTATTATAGAAAATTGGGAAAAGGGGAGAAGTAAACAGAGGGATGATAAATTGGTTTAAGTATCACCCACCAAAAGAAGCACCACCTTTTTCTTATCCTCCCACCCCCTTTTCTTTTCTTTTTTCTTTTTTGTTATACGATGAGCAACATAATATAGATTCATTCAGCTCCATCTTAACTATATGTGTCAGATATGCCTGGAACAAAATACCTGGCTTGGAAAACGGATTAATTGAACAAAACAGCTGGGTTGGAGAACAGATTAATTGTATGCAGTTTGGATGATAGAAATTAATATGGGTTTTGGGGACATAGAGATCTGGATTTGAATTCAAGAATTGGAGCTAATGTGTTCTTGGGAAATGCTTGCATTTTAACTGTAAATTAGGCAAATGCTATTTTGAAGAGGTGCTGCATGAAGAGCCTCAGCTATTGCCAGCCTCAGAACTAGGGGGTCCACCTAGTCTGTGTGATGGCCCTTACCTCCTGACTGCCTACTGCGTGCAGACCAGGATCAGGGGCGAATTTGCATTCTAAAGGGTACCTGAAAAATATTTTAGGCTTGGAGGACAAAGGGCAAAATCAAGGATATAATGCAGACACTTATGTAATCATTTAAAATGTAGCCGTTAAAGAATATAAAAAGACAACATTCCTAGGTCACAGTCCCATCCAGACAGGCAGTGGGCCTGTAAAGCCATCTTCACATATTGTGAAGTAGTCATACTTCTGGTAAATCCAGAACCGGGGGTAGAGGGTGGGCACCAGTCTGCATGCCTCTTGTGCCCGAAGGTCGGTCACTGTAATCAGTGTAACCACCAGGACCACCTTGCCCTTAATCTGTCGGCTCTGCTCTGTGTCTCTCTCGGTTGCACACACCCGCTTCCTGTTCCTCTACCTTGCCCTCATTCTTGAACCTGCCAAGCGCTTGTCGTCCTCTCGACCTTTTCATCGCTGGTCTCATGAGGGAATGCCCTGCCCCCGAGTGCGTGGCAGACTCCTAATCCCTCAGGTTTCAGTTCAGATGGTAACCTTATGTGGAGAATCCTGCTTCAGATACTTACCCTGCTGCCCCAGGCATTCTGCCCCACCATCCTTAACCTTCACACTCTTTCCTTCCTGTTCACTTCCTAGCGCTCATCACATTCTATAATCCTGTTGTCTGTGCTTCCTGGATTGTCTGCTTCTGCCCAGTAGGACACGATCCCTTCCTCAAGGGGAAAATCAGGACCAGTTTCTTTTCACTGATAAATTCTCAGGGTCAGAACAGTGTTGAACAGTATAGGTGCTTAGTAAGTATTTGACAGATGCCTTTATTTGTCTCAATATCTCCTTATTTTTTAGAAATCAGCTTACATTTTCAGTGTGGGCTTTCCTGAGTCTAAGTGCAGGTAGTTGGTCTCATACGGTACCCACAGTTCTTTCCCTTTATGGCTACAAAAATCACCTATCATTTGATAAGCCCAGCATCAAAAAAGGATCCATTTCCTCTCCTGTGGAAGGAGGTGTGAGGTGTGAGTCTCATGAATCCACAGTGGCCAGGATTCCTGCATGAGATAGAACCTTAGCAAGAAAAGGGAAATCACATAGGAAGAAACTTCATTTTGCTTTTTTTTTTTAAATAATTGTATTGACCTATTTTGGCTGTGCTGGGTCTTTACTGCTTAGTGCAGGCTTATCTGTTGTGATGAGCAGAGGCTACTCTAGTTGGAATTCATGGGCTGCTTATTGCAGTGGCTTCTCTTCTTGTGGCGCATGGCCTCTAGGGCTTACAGGCTCCAGTAGTAATTCCAGGACTCAGTAGTTGTGGTACGTGGGCCTAGTTCCGCAGCATGTGGAATCCTCCCAGACTGGGGATCAGGCCCATGACGCCTGTGTTGGCAGATGGATCCTTTACCACTGAGCCACCAGGGAAGCCCTGGGAGAGGCTTGTTTGATAGGCATCACTGGATTGCAGTTGTAACTGGAGCAGTAGATGGTGCTTCTCAAACTTCAGTGTGCTTAAGACACTTGGGACCTTAGGCAGGTTCTGATTTAAGTCGTTTTGAGCTAGGACCATAGTTCTGAATTTCTGACTTGCTATTAGCTGCTGCTCAGAGCTGCTGGTCAACAGACCACTTATAGTAATATATAGTAATAAATACTTAGATCAGTAGAATAGCAAGGAGAAATAAGAAAGCCTTCCTTAGCAATCAATGCAGAGAAATAGAGGAAAACAATAGAATGGGAAAGACTAGAGATCTCTCCAAAAAAGTTAAGAGATACCAAGGGAACATTTCATACAAAGATAGGCTCAATAAAGGACAGAAATGGTATGGATCTAACAGAAGCAGAAGATATTAAGAAGAGGTGGCAAAAACACAGAAGAACTGTACAAAAAAGATCTTCATGACTTGGATAATCACTATGGTGTGATCATTCACCTAGAGCCAGACATCATGGAATGTGAAGTCAAGTGGGGCGTAGGAAGCATCACTATGAACAAAGCTAGTGGAGGTGATGGGATTCCAGTTGAGCTATTTCAAATCCTGAAAGATGATGCTGTGAAAGTGCTGCACACAATAATGTCAAAAAATTTGGAAAACTTAGCAGTGGCCACAGGACTGGAAAAGGTCAGTTTTCATTCCAATCCCAAAGAAAGGCAATGCCAAAGAATGCTCAAACTACTGCACAGTTACACTCATCTCACATGCTAGCAAAGTAATGCTCAGAATTCTCCAAGCCAGGCTTCAGCAATACATGAACTATGAACTTCCAGATGTTCAAGCTGGTTTTAGAAAAGGCAGAGGAACCAGAGATCAAATTGCCAACATCCGCTGGATCATTGAAAAAGCAAGAGAGTTCCAGAAAAACATCTACTTCTGCTTTATTGACTATGCCAAAGCCTTTGACTGTGTGGATCACAATAAACTGTGGAAAATTCTGGAAGAGATGGGCATACCAGATCACCTAACCTGCCTCTTGAGAAACTTGTATGCAGGTCAGGAAGCAACAGTTAGAACTGAACATGGAACAACAGACTGGTTCCCAATAGGAAAAGAAGTACGTCAAGGCTGTATATTGTCACCCTGCTTATTTAACTTCTATGCAGAGTACATCATGAGAAATGCTGGACTGGATGAAACAAGCTGGAATCAAGATTGCCGGGAGAAATATCAATAACCTCAGATATGCAAATGACACCACCCTTATGGCAGAAAGTGAAGAACTAAAGAGCCTCTTGATGAAAGTGAAAGAAGAGAGTGAAAAAGTTGGCTTAAAACTCAGCATTCAGAAAACTTAATATCATGACATATGGTCCCATCACTTCATGGCAAATAGATGGGGAAACAGTGGAAACAGTGGCAGACTTTATTTTTGGGGTCTCCCAAATCACTGTAGATGGTGACTGCAGCCATGAAATTAAAAGATGCTTACTCCTTGGAAGGAAAGTTATGACCAACCTAGATAGCATATTCAAAAGCAGAGACATTACTTTGTCAACAAAAGTCTGTCTAGTCAAGGCCATGGTTTTTCCAGTAGTCATGTATGGATGTGAGAGTTGGACTGTGAAGAAAGCTGAGCACCAAAGAATTGATGCTTTTGAAGTGTGGTGTTGGAGAAGGCTCTTGAGAGTCCCTTGTACAGCAAGGAAATCCAACCAGTCCATCCTAAAAGAGATCAGTCCTGGGTGTTCATTGGAAGGACTGATGTTGAAGCTGAAACTCCAATACTTTGGCCACCTGATGTGAAGAACTGACACATTTGAAAAGACCCTGATGCTGGGAAAGATTGAGAGCAGGAGGAGAAGGGGGCGACAGAGGATGAGATGCCTGGATGACATCACTGACTCAATGGACATGGGTTTGGGTGGACTCCGGGAGTTGCTGATGGACAGGGAGGCCTGGCGTGCTGCAGTTCATGGGGTCGCAAAGGGTTGGACACAACTGAGCGACTGAACTGAACTGAATTACGTCAGGGTTTCTCATCCTTAGTGGTATTGATGTTTTGGACCACATTTGTGGTAGGAGGCTTTCATGTGCATCATAGAATGTCCAGCCCTTTCCCTGGCCTCTCCTGACTGGATGCTGCAGAAGTCTTGGAAATGTCTTCAGACATTGCTAAATGCCTCAGGGGTAAGGGGTGGTACAAAATCCTTTCCTGGAGAACCGCTGGCCTAGATGGGTCTCTACTCTTAGTTTGCTTTTCAGTGCCACTGTAGATTCTCTGAGACAGTGAAGTTCCCTTTTGCTGAAGCTAGTTTAGTTATTTTTGAACCTGTAATTGAATCCTGCTACTTAGCTACACATAAGTATGTAGTTCTCTGCAAGATTTTATATGTAGTGCATGTGTATTCCCCTGGCTCTGTAAATGTACATTTGGCGTCACTTTTAAGACCCAGTGTGGAGTCCAGTCTTTGAGAAGTAAGTTGATAAATGCCAACTGAACAAATTAAGTTCTCTAACGGATGATGTGTTTGTACTCTTTTTCTTCCTTTCAAGTGCAGTGATAATTTTTAAAAAGTTTTTTGAAGTATTATACATATATATATATATACATATACACACACACACCTAGAAATATGCATAAGTGTGTTGTTTTTTAGTCCCCAGATTGTGTGTGACCCATGGACTGTAGCCTACCAGTCTCCTTTCTGCATGGGATTTCCCAGGCAGGAATACTGGAGTGGGTTGCCATTTCCTCCTCAAGGGAATCTTCCCGACCCAGGGATTGAACCCAAGTCTTCTGCATTGCAGGTCCTGATTCTTTACTGCTGAGCCATCACGGAAGCCCACATGTAAGTATATGTAGCTTGATAAGTTTTCCCATATTGCACATTTGTGTGTTAACAGCCTCCCAGGTCAGGAGCAGAGCATGCCCAGTATCTCAGAAGCTTCACCTGCTACTTCCTTCTACTCGCTCTAGCATCTTTAAAATATTTTTTACTTTTCAATAATGAAAGGGATTTCATGTTCACTGCTCAAAGTTTTAAAAGTGCAGATAATTAAAAGGAGAGAAACATGATACTATTTTAATACATAAATTTTAACTCTTTGATGTATATCCTTCCAATTTTATGAATTCCATGAATGCATGTAGATGTGTGTTTAAACCAAAATGGATTCGCTCTATTTATCTTGTCCTCTGACTAGTTTTTCTCACTTAATACCACATTGTGTCCATATGAGGAAATGCACATCTAATCACTGTCATAATGATAGTGTGGAATTCCACTATATTGATACACCACAGTTTATGTAACTCATCTTTTCCTTTCTTGGAAAATTGGGTATTTAAGTGGCTTCCACCTTTCACTCTTACAAACACTATTTCAACACTCTGATTTTCTTCTTTACCGTTACAGTTGCAGCATTAAATAAAATGGACTCCTCTCATAAAACCTCTAAGCATATATGTTTGGTTGCTAGAACTGTTTTTTTAATAAACTAATTAGAAAGTGTTTGTGCAGTGGAACTTTGTTCAGTGTTATGTGGCAGCCTGGATGGGAGGGGAGTTTGGGGGAGAATGGATACATGTATATCTGCAGCTGAGTCCCTTTGCTCTTCACCTGAAACTATCACAATATCATTAATTGGCTATACCCCAATGCAAAATAAAAAGTTTAAAAAAAAATATGTGTGCATGCATACAAGTATACATAGAAATTTAGCACATGCTTTTGCTAAAGTAGTCAAAATGAACAGGAAGAAAGCAGAAGAGAGTAGCTGTTCCTTCCCAACCCTCCAGTCTTTCTGTGAGCAAGTGCTGTTACTCGTTTCTTCAGGGTACAGGGATGTTGACATGAGTGGTCAGGTAAGGCCTTTGATGTTGGAACTTTGGAATTGTGGTGCTGGAGAATACTCTTGAGAGGCCCTTGGACTGCAAGAAAGTGAAACTAGTCAACCCTAAAGGAAATCAGTCCTCAATATTCATTGGAAGGACTGAGGCTGAAGCGCCAATAGTTTGGCCACCTGATGTGAAGAACGGCCTCATTGGAAAAGACCCTGATGCTGGGAAAAATTGAAGGCAGGAGGAGAAGGGGACGGCAGGATGAGATGGTTAGATGGCATCACTGACTCGATGGACTTGAGTTTGAGCAAGCTCCGGGAGTTGGTGATGCACAGGGAAGCCTGGCGTGCTGCAGTCCATGGGGTCACAGAGAGTCAGATATGACTGAGCAGCTATACTGAACTGAGAGCCTTTTAAAATAAAGTCAGTGAAAAATAAAAATAAAGTCAGTGGAACTGTTGTCTCAAGCTTGAAATTTCCCAAAGACATCAAAAGGACTTACCTGATGACTAAGTCTACTCATCAGAGGTCGGCAAACCTTTTCTTTGTAAAGGGCCAGATGGATAGAACTTTGTAGACTTTACAAGCCATATGATCTCTCTCATGGCTACTGCCCAGGCTTTCAGCCTCCTTGCAGTGTGGGAGGATTCACATGCTGCTCTGTTGGCTGGTAAGGTTTCTGCCTAAATGAGATTCAACTAAAAACTATTTCTTCATGGGGTACAGATACCCTGAAATCTCTGAATTATTGCTGTTGAGTTGTGTGCATGCTCAGTCAGGTCTGACTGAAGCCTGCCAGGCTTCTCTGTCCATGGGATTTCCCAGGCAGGAATACTGGAGTGGGTTGCTATTTCCTCGTCTAGGGGATCGTTCTGACTAGGGGATCAAACCTGCGTCTTCTGCATTGTCAGGTGGATTCTTTACCACTTGAGCCACTTGGGAAGCCCCCTCTCTTTATCTGCCAAAACCAAGGGTGTCCCTTCTTCCTTCTTGAAAGGTCCATGTTTAATGTGTGACTTCATCTACAGGAGCATTTTTGGTGCTCATTTGATGAAGGATTCAGAGATCAAAGGTGCTTTCCTTCTCTCTCTTATTTTAGCTGTGCTGTATGGCATGAGGCATCTTAATTCCTCATCCAGGGATCAAGTCTGTGCCCTCTATGGTAGAAACATGGAGTCTTAACCCGCGGACCACCAGAGAATTCCCCAAGGGTGATTTCCTTCATTAAAGTTGTGCAGAATTCTCCCAGTTAGGGGTTCTGTGCCTCAGCTGAAGGCTGTGCCCAATAGTCCTCACTCTGGGGTCCAGGCTCAGTGAACTTCTTGGACTTCTTCTCTGTCTTCTATTCTCTCCAGGTTGTAAGTGTGTAAAGAGTTGCCCATGCACCTTTGGATGAGTGTTGTTTCTCCTTTTTTTTTTTCTGAACAGTTAAAAAATCACTAAAACTACCTGACTTTAAGACGTGCTGTAAAGCTACAGGAATTAAGGCCATGAGGTAGTGGTGCAAGTACAGACAAATAGATCACTGGCTGAGAACAGAGAGCTTGGAAATTGATCCAGGCAATTATAATCAACTGATCTTTGACTGTCGGAACAAAGGCCACCCAATGGAGAAAGGAGGTCTTTTCCACAAATGGAAACAGCTGGACATCCGCATGTTAAAAAAATGAACCTAGACACAGACCTTGCAGTTTTCACAAAAATTCACTCAAAATGGATCACAGACCTAGATGTAAACTGTAAAGTCCTAGAAGATAATCTCGTAGAAAATCTAGGTGATCTGGGACTTGGTGTTGAGTTTTTAGAAACAACCCCAAAAGCATGAGCCATGAAAGAAAATAATTGACAGGTTGGATTCCATTAAAATGTAAAACTTTTGCTCTATAAAGGCTGTTAGAGAATGAAAAAAGGAAGCCCCAGACTGGCAGAAAATCTTTGCAAAACCACGTTTATTATAATGGTGGTGTGTCTAAAATATACCAAAAAAGCTCTCAAAATTCAATAAGAGAACAACTGAATTTAAAAAATAGGTAAAATACCTGAAGAGATATTTTGGCAAAGAAGATACACAGAAGGAAAATAAGGAAAAGATGTTCCAGGTCCTATGTCATTGCTCAGTCACTCAGTTGTGTCCGACTCTTTCTGGCCCCATGGACTGTAATTTGACAGGCTCCTCTGTCCATGGGCTGCTAAGTCACTTCAGTCATGTCTGACTCTGTGCGACCCCATGGGACTGTCCAGGCAAGAATACTGAAGTGGGTTGCCATTTCCCCCTCCAGGGGATCTTCCCCAAACCCGTGGCTCCTGCATTGGCAGGAGAATTCTTTACCACTGAGCCACCCGGGAAGCCCCCTTATGTGTCAGTAGGGATTACAAATTAAAACGAGATATACTACTACACATCAGTTAGAATGGCGAAAATCCTAAATACAGCACCAAATATAGGAGAGAATATGGAGCCACAGAAACTGCCATTAACTGCCATTAGGAATGCAAAATTGTACAGCCACTTTGGAAGACGCTATGGCCAGTTTGTTAGAAAGCTGAATATAGGCATACTGTCTAGTCCAGCAATCATGCTCCTAGTTATTTAACCAAGTGAGATGAAAATTTATATCCACAGAAAAACATGAATGTTTATAGCAGCTTTGTTCATAATTGCCCAGATTTGGAAGCAACTAACATATCCTTTAGCAGGTGAGAGGATAAGCAAGCTGGTGTATCTATACAGTAGAAATCTGTACAGTGACTGGAAGAGAAAGAGTTAACAAGCCACAAAAAGACATGGAAGAACCTTCAATGCACAGTAGTAAGTGAGAGAAACCAATCTGAGAAGACCACAGTGATTTCAACTATATGACATTCTGGGAACAGCAAAACTATGGAGACAGTGAAAAGATCAGTGGTTGCCAGGGTTTCAGGAAGAGAGGAAAGGAGGAAAGAGCTGGCAGAGCCTGGGGGATTTTTAGGGCAGTGAAACTGTTCTATTTGATGCTCTACCGGTGGATCCATGATCCATTTGTCAAAAACCACAGAACAGTACGACACAGAGAGAACCCTGATCTAAGCTGTGGACCTCAGTTAATGATGATGCATCTATGATGGTTCATTAGTTTAGTAAATGTATCACATTAATGCAGGATGTTAATAGTAGGGGAACTGATATGCATGGGTATGATACAGTGGGAGAAAAGGCGTATGGAACTCTCTTCACTTTCTGTACGATTTTTTGGCAAACTTTAAAGTGCTTTTAAAAAGCCTGTTAATTTAAAAAGAGATGCTTGCCTTTTCCACACAATTATTTCTATGTTTGTGTGTGAAAGTTGCTTAGTCATGTCCAACTCTTTGGGACCCCATGGGGTATATATACAGTCCATGGAATTCTCCAGGCCAGTAATACTGGAGTGGGTAACCTTTTATTTCCATAGTTGTAACAAAATAAGACTCTAAAAGACATTCATAAGCAACTGAGCAACTAATACTAGGGTTTGACGGCATTGAAAAAAACACCAAGCCTGTGATTATCACTCCCCTGCCTGTTATGTGAAACCTCATCTTTTACTACTTTATTCCTTTCCATTCTCTACAGGACCCGCAACCTAGCCCTTTACCGCTTCTTCACGTATTTTTTCCTGTGATCGGAAAAGCTCCTGCCAGACTGGTGCTTCAGGAATCGGGTTGCAGGGGTGGACTACTTCGCTGGTGGTCCAGTGGTTAAAACCTTGCCTTCCAATGCCGGGGGTGCCAGTTTGATCCCTGGTCGAGGAGCTGAGATTTCAAGTGGCTTGTGACCAAACCAAAAGAAAACAGAAGCAATATTATAATAAATTCAATAAAGACTTAAATGGTTCACATTAAAAAAAAGAATAAAAAGAAAAACATCACCTTGGGAATCACGGCCCATGTTTCCCTAGCACCACTCTCCAGGTGCCACAAAAGCTTTCCAGAGCTCTGCACGTGTTTTCATCAAATTTAGGACCGTGCATCCTTGGATCTTTGTCTTCTTGAACTGTTTTCCCATGATGAGTGAGTTTTCTGGGTTGAGTGATTTGTTTCCTGATTTTATGACATGTGTGTAATAGCCAGGATATTATTGTTTTAACTGAATCAACATAGATGTTAAATCAAGCAAAACAATTGTGTTAAGCTAATGTCGGCCACTTCAAGAAATGATGGCAGTAGTTTACTCCTCCAGGCTCCTTTCATTGTGTGGCTCTGCCAGACTTCTTTCACAGATGTCCCCGAAGGCTGGTGCAGAAGGGTAAGGAGTGTGGACAGTTGTCTCGGGTTTATGGGCCAGGCCTGGAACCCATGCATGTCACTGAACCTGAACTCAGTCCCATATTCAACCCTGTCTGCCACAGAGCCTCGGAAACCTGTCTAGCTAGACGTCCGTGAGAAAGATGGGTATGGTTTGTGAATAGCTAGCAAGCTTTCTGCTGTATGTTTATTTGGAATTAATCTGTGTTGAGATCTGAAGTCCCATTACTTTCCATTTAAGATAGCCACTTTTTTTAGGTTTTTATTTCATATTGGAGTATAACTGATTAACAGTGTTGTGATAGTGTCAGATGGACAGCAAAGGGACTCAGTTGTACATGTGCCTGTATCCATTCTCCCCCAAACTCCCCTCCCATCTAGGCTGTCACATTCAGCAGAGTTCCATGTACTATACAGTAGGTCCTTGTTGATTCTCCATTTTAAATATAGCAATGTGTACATGTCCATTTCAGTGTAATATGGAGTGGATAGCAGGAAGGGGAGTTAAGTCCCTCTTAAAAGTAAGTAGATAGTTCTCTCTGCGTTCTAGTGGTTTTATATATATATATATTTTTTCTACCTTATTTAGGATATATTAAGGTATCAATGTTTTATCATTTTGCCAAGTCAGATTTTCTAGAAGAACATATGACACCATGCCTAATCACACTTCTTGTGCGTAGCACCACTACTTTCATCACCATGTGGCAGTGGCTCTGTCTCTTTCAATTAAATGTCATATAAATTACATTAGTTTTTGGAGGATGAAGGAGTTCCTGTAAGTGTGGTATGTATTTGAAGGAAATGGCTTTCCGGAATTCAGCCTAGTAAGTGAATTAGAATTCAATCAGTGTGATAAATCATTGAACTCGCTGTTGAAGGGCCTAAATTTAAATTAAACCTTTAAAAGCAATAACCTCTTTTCAATTTTGGTACTACTAGGAGATAATGGAGCTCTTAAGTGGAATGAATTTGATTTACAAGAACAGCAATTTTGTCTTCAATTGCTGATGTTTCCCACAGTATATGTTTTATTCTTTCAAAGTTTAATCAATAACTAAGGTAAGTGAAATGTCTCTTTCTTACCTGTTTCCTATCTAAAACATTCTCTGGTTTCTAGATGTGTGAAGCTTTTGTTTGACATCAAGATTATAGGTTATAAATATCCTGGCCAGAGACATGATTTTAAACAGATACTAAAAATGTCAGGGAAAGATGTGTTTAATGATAAATACACATTATCCCAGGTAGTTCTCACATGACTGGGGTCCTAGATTTAACTCACTTTAACAATGTGCCACTCAAAGGTGCTGTTGTCATTCTTGAACCAAGGCCAAGATGGGGATTGCTTCAGGCACTGGTCAGCCAGAGTGAACCTTCTGTAGCCTGATGTAAATCGAGACCACTTTCCTAATTTTTTAATTATGTATGTCTATATTTGTTTTGTTTATTTATTTTTGGCTACACTGCATCTTTGTTGCAGGCTTTCTCTAGTTGCAGTGAGCAGGTTTACTCTCTAGTTGCCATGTGTGAGCTTCTCATTGTGGTGGTTTTTCTTGTTGCCAAACGTGGACTCTAGAGTGTGTGGGCTTCAGCAGTTCCTGCACGCAGCCTCAGTAGTTGTGGTGTGCAGGCTTAGTTGTCCTGAGACATGTGGAATCTTCCCAGATCAGGGATCGAACCCATGTCCCCTGCATTGGCAGGTGAATTCTTAACTACTAGGCCACCAGGAAAGTCCCATTTGCCTTCTTTGGACTGTGGCATTGCCAAAATTTGATTGCTAGGGCTGCTGTAACAAATCACCACAAAGTTGGTGTCTTAAAAAAAACTGAAATTTATTCTCATGATGTTGGAGGCCAGAAGCCTTAAACCAGTTCCTTTGGGCTGAAATCAAGGCATTGGCAGAGCTGTGCTTCTCTATGGAAGCTCTGAGGCATTCCATACCTCTTTGAGCTGCTGGTGGCTCCTGGCATTCCTTGGCTTGTGGCCACATCACTCTCATGTCTGCCTCTGTGGCCACAGACCTTCTCCTCACCTGTCTTTGCCATATCTGTCTCCCTCTCATGACAACACATGGGACTGAGTGTTTGTCATGAGAGGGCCCATGCAGATGATCCAGGATAATCTTCCATCTCAAGATTCTTAAATTGGTGACATTGAAAAATTCTTTTTTGCCATCTAAGGAAAATTCACAGACTATAGAAATGAGGATGCTGATATCTTCTGGGGGGAAAAGTGCATTATTCAGCCTACCATAGGCCTGTAAGCTATTCTGGAAGTGACTGTTTTGGAAGTGACTTCCCAACTGTAATGCTGAACTTAAAAAAAAATCAAAAATATGAATTATTGGTAGACCAGAGTGTCTCATCACGGTGTTACACTGTGTCTTTTGCAAAAGCTAAGGCTTTCCTTTCTAATGAAAGGTGGCCCCTGTACCTTGACAGAAAAAAGCAAAGGCAGCTTTAGCACTTTCGGCTCATTTTTCATGCTTTCGTTTTAATTTCTGAGCTAGGTTTTTTATATTCTACTGGGTATGAAGATGAAAATGATGACATTGTAAATAGTTCTGTTGTAAAAGCTCCCCTGAGAAGCAAATACATTAGACTACCTTTTAAAATGATATCTAACATTTATTTTCTGATTAGAAAAGGATAGCTCATTTTTGGAAATTTATAAAACCTAGAACAGCATGAAGAAGAGAAAGACCTGTGTAATTTAACAACTTAGAAATGATGACTATTGATATCCTGGCTTCTTTTATCATATTAGTTCTCTCCCTAGACTGTTCAGCAGTTGTTATGCCATTTGTCCACACTGGGTTGAAACATCATCATCATTATTGTCAGGAAGTGTGATCTTCTGAAATGCTGGAAAACTGAAAAAGCAGTACCGTTAAGGTAGATTCTGCTTTCTTCCTACAGCTGAAGAGTTGGCATTACTGACACTGAGTTTGAGTCAGGTTTGGAGAGGTCTGGATATTTGCAAGCTTATCCTTAAATGGAAGGCCATCGATTATTAGGGTAAGTTCTTCCTGAATGCATCTTTAAACTATTTATTCTAGCATGTTTTAGTAGAACCCCAATCCTGAGAGATGCTCTCAGGGAGAAACAAAAGGAGCAAGTAAGTTTGGGAAACCATACACGCACATGCATGTTTTATTAGTCACAGTGCATATGAACATTTTAAAAATCAGAGACCTGGTAGAATAAAGAAAACTGTTCAACCTAGAGTTTCCCTCCAGCTGATTGATAGATTTTTTTCTAATGCCTGTTTTAAGAACTATGTGGAGCATAATTTATGAAGCACAGTATTAATGAATTTAGATAAGGGATATCCAAATGTTTTTGGTATGACATGATTTTGGTTGGTCAAAAAATATGTGTATGTGTGTGTGTATAGCTCTATACAAATAATATTGTTGTCATCCTTGTCAAAATCAAAGTTTTTAACAAGTGCCTTATTTGATTCTAGCATTAAAATCCTTTTTTAAAAAGAAAAAAAAACTAAAGATATCTTACATTATAATACATTAGATGGCTTTTCTCTACCCTTTGGGGAATTAGGAATTAAAACCTAGGAATAGTATCAAGCAGAGTGAAAGTTCAAGGGAAGAGTGAAAGAAATGTGTATGTTTTAAAAAAAATGTAGTGTGAAAGCTTCCCAACCTCTCCCACCAAGTGTCATTTTGGCCTGAAGCTGAATTAGTTCTCATCTGATTAAATCAGAACCAAATTCTGCTACTTCCTAACTGCTGTGAAGTGCAGATTTTTAAAATGTGTCAAAAAAGCAAGAATTTAATCCTGGTAGGAAACAGCTCTCTTAAAAGAGAATAATTAGCATTTCATTTATATCATCATTTTACAACTTTTCAACATACAAAATTATTCATCGTATTTGTGTAACATGTAATTATTAAGTGCCTGGTCAGAACACCAGCATTAATTTTGATATTCAGCTTTCTAAATTTAGATCTTTGAAGGCTTGAGAAATCTTAGGAGGGGGAATGGAAAGCCAAACCAAATTGTTTTAGTTTCCATGTCTGTCAAATGAAAACGGTGATCTCAGAACCATAAATAATCTTTTGATTTTTATGCTTATGGAATTAAGAAGGAAGTCAGGTAATGTAAACAAGTGGATAATCTGAAAATTGCTTATTTGAAATTAGGAAGCAATCATAGATGTATACTTTTACACGTATCCTTTCTACACAAACACATATCTAGACTGGTGGTTGGCCAAACAACTGGCATCACAGTCTAGCCAGTCTAGATGTTGCGTGAAGGTATTTAAATCAGTAGATTTTGAATAAAAGTGGATTACCCACCATAACGGGTGGGTCTCATCCAGTCAATTGAAGACTTAAAGAGAAAAGATTGACATCCCTGGAAGAGAGAGGGGTTCTGTTTCAGACTGCCTTGATACTCAAGACTACAATATGGACTCCCATTGGAATTTCTAGCTTGCTGACCTGCTCTGCAGACTTTACACTTGCTGGGCCCACAGTCATGTGATCCAATTCCTTAAAATAAATCTGTATCTGGTATGAGTGTGTATGTTTTTATGTATGTGTGTGTGCACACACTCAGTCTGGAGTGGGTTGCCATTTCTTCCTTCAGGGGATCTTCCCAATCCCAGGATTGAACCTGCATCTCTTATGTCTCCTGACTAGCAGGTGGATTCTTCACCAACTGCACCACCTGGGAAGCCCGTGTGTTTTTATATACATACACAGATCCAGCACACACCATATTAGTTCTGTTTCTCTGGAGAACCCTAATATACTTGAGTGTTGGTTAGAAATGCAAATTCTCAGGTCCCACCCCAGACCTGCTGAATCAGAAACAGGAGGGTTAGGACTCAGCAGTCTTTGTCTACAAACCATCCAGCTGATGCTGATGACACCCTACCCCCAAAACTTGAGCACCCCTACAGAAAAATGGAAGCAGCCTCCTTTAACAGTTGAAAAAATTGAGATTCAGAAAGGTTAAGTAATGTACCCAAAGCTATCTAGGCCTAGGGTAGCCAAGATTTATTCTTGATCTTTCAAAAGTGTAAAATAATATTCATGGATAGCTTAGCAGTCTCTGAATCGGCTTTTAAAGTGCCTTTTGGGGATGTTTATTTTCTTGAAAAAGCATGCAGGGAACCAACTGTGTGTATATAGTATGCGCCAGCAGTGGTTCCAAGTCTTTGTACCCTCACATATCACTTTTATTACTTCATGTGATGAAAGATTTTGTTATTTAAAGAAACTGTATCTTAAAGTAATAGTTATTTTGCCATAACGGCTGTGCAGAGCCCCTGATTTGGCATGAGATCACCAGTACTGCTGCCCTGAGGTGATGTATCCCAGGCAAAAGCAGGGATGTTTCATGTTTTAATCAGCTTGTAAACCTAAATGTAGATTTTCCATTTCCATTAAGCATTTTCATATTGGAAGCAGCCAAGGGCTCTCATTACTATATTACAGTTTTCCAAAGCATCTGGAGACTCCTAGTTGGATGTATTTGCAGTAGATTCAGTTCCTGAGTGTTGGCTTGCAGCAACGAGGATGTCTTAGCAGGGTATAAAAGATAAACACCCAAATCTTAGAGTACATCACTTTTGCTTTCACCAAAATCAATGTACTTGTCTGGGTATAGCTTTCCTCTAATCAATAGTTCAGAGACCCATAGTCTTGTTTTTTTTTTTTTTTTTTGAGGCTTAACCTCAAAAGTGATTCCCAAGGTTGCCGTGTAAAGGAGAGAGCATGGAGGTTTCCAGTGCACAGGGTGGGAAATGAGGTCATTTCCAGCCCCTTTCTGTTGTCTGGAACTCAGTCACATGACTGCACCTTAACTGCAAGGGAAGCTGAGGAGTAGGGTCTGACTGTGCCCAGAAACAAGCAGAAATGAGTTTGATGATCTGCCGTCAGTCTGCTATCTGGGTTCTGGTTGCTCTGATTATTTGTAGGTTTGTGCTTCTGCTCATGTTGGACTTAGGTTCTTTCCTAATAACCAGGGCAAAGTGGGTATGAGCAGTAGGAGTAGACATAGTCATTACTGATACGTCTTGACTCTTCCCAGGTCCCTTACTGACCTGTGGGGACAGAGTGTACCAAGAAAGTGTAACTCAGCTTGCCCTGGCTCTTGTCCTTAGCTTCGGCAGGGATCTTCCACCACCTCTAGGTTTTCATCTGGTTGTGTCTTATAGATCAGTCTTCTAGCAGTGTGTGTAATATGCTGTGCTCCATCTCTTTTGCCTTCCATTTCATGTGCACCGCTTACCCATGGTGGAAACTCACTGCCTTAGTCAACTGAGGGAACCCTCAAGCTGCCGCTGTGCCAAGAACACTGACTTGGCCTCCATAGACCATTGTCCCCCAGGAGGCTGGAATGGTATTGTGCTCAGGGCAGAAGTAAGGAGAATTCCTGTTGCCTTGGCCATCTACTGCTGTGAAGGAAACAACTTCAGATTATCTGTTTTCAGAAGTCTTTGGGTTGATTGGACTCAACTGGACACTCTGCTCCATGCCTATTGGCCAGGGCTGCTCAGGTGGTTGCTTTCATCCGGGAACTCGGCTAGAGCTGGTGAATTTGAGATGGGCACGCACTCTCCAGGACCTTATCCACGTGGCTCTCATCCTTCAGCAATTTCTCCCAGACTTCCTTACAGCTTAGCAGCCAGGCCTGGAGAAGGGGGAGACTGCCAGGCCTCTCATGGTCCCAGAAGAGCTGGTGAATTTGAGATGGGCACGCACTCTCCAGGACCTTATCCACGTGGCTCTCATCCTTCAGCAATTTCTCCCAGACTTCCTTACAGCTTAGCAGCCAGGCCTGGAGAAGGGGGAGACTGCCAGGCCTCTCATGGTCCCAGAAGTCAAAGAACTTTACTTTTGCTACATTTTATTGGTGAAAGCAAGTCACAAAACTAGCCCAGATTGTAAGAGAGAGGAAATAGGTCTTATGTGTCCAGAGATGGGAGAAATTGGCCGTGTTCATATTTGGAGATTATTACCATGTCATATCACACTGTCCATTTTTTTATCTGTTTTCTCAAGGTTGTGCTACTTGTATTTTGGTATATCAAAATCACCCATGAAAATTATTCCTTCATCCCACCACCAGGATAATCTTTCTCCTGTGAGTTCAGGCTACTGACATCATTGCTATAACCTTGGTCAGGGAGTCCCTGATTCTGGGAATATGTGTGGTGGGCACAGGCAATAATGAATGAGCTAGTTTGGATGGTGATGAGGGTTTGTGTTAGGAGGGTAGTGAGCTTGAAGAATTAAACAGTGGCCTGAATTCGAGACTAAAGGCTCAGGAAGCCTTGAACTAGTGATGGTAGGTCACAAGACAGTATTTAAGGAAGACATCTCACAACAGTGTATGAAGAGGATTGAGGGACCTTGGCATTGACCATGGGGCTTCCCAGGTATCTCAGCGGTAAAGAATCTGCCTGCCAATGCAGGAGACATGGCTTTGATCCCTGGGTTGGGAAGATCCCCTAGAGGGGCAACCCACTCCAGTATTCTTGCCAAGAGTTGGACATGACTCAGCGATGGAACATGCAGAGCACGGTATTGACCACGGCCCCCACGTGTAGGTGTGACATGAGCAAGACCAGACGTGACCAGAGGCAGCACAGTGGGACCTAAAAGAAACAGTCGTGAAAGACAGAAAACCGTCAGCTTGGCTCAAGAGACTGAGGAGGCAGAAAGGAAGAAAGGAAGCCTGGATGCAATCGACTCTGCCACAGATAACAGCTTTAAAATGCTGCTAACAGGAAGGTTTGTACTAAACATGACACTTTAGAACTAATCAGAGATAGGTAGCTAAGGGGCTCTTTTATTTAAATCTTAGTTTGGACTTGTTTGCAAATGGTAGTAAAAATTTGTACGTCAGTCTGCTTAGAATTTATTATGCTGTTGCAGCAAACAGCTCCAAAATCTCAGTGGCTTGTGATAACCCAAGACTTACTCTCACTCATCTTACGACTGTTAAGTCAGCTCAGATCTGCTTCATAGCTTCTGTATTTTGTGGTCAGGCAGAAGCAGCAGCTCTGTCTGGAACAGTCTTGTCTCCGGGTGGAGGAAAGATAAAGCACATGATAGCTCTTGAAGTTTCTGCTTGGAGTTGCGCATGTCCTTTCGCTGTTTTATTTTATCTTTATTGTGTTAGTCAAGCAGATCACATAGTTAAGCCTCATGTCTGTGGGGATGAGAATTATATTCCTCTCACAAGAAGAGACACCAGGAAAGAGCTCCTTTGGGGCAGCACATATTTTTAAATCAATAATACAGTCAACTGTGGTCACTTTTTCCCCTATTTTTAATTACACAAATAATGAAAATCATCAGAGATAATACAGAAGAGCCCATGGCAAACATCTCCATTCACCCCAAGTTTCTCTCACTAGAAATAACTGCTGCTGTTAGAATTTTGATGTAAATATCTTCAGATATTTTTCCGTGTATATTACATAGTCAAATGATAGATGGTATCCTGTCACTTAGGTACTGACTTCCAGGTACACAATGTAAGTAAATACATGTCTGTATCCTACACACCCATGTAAGTCAATACGCACCTACATCCTAACTCAGAATTACTCTTTAATATTCCTCTGTACCAATGTACGTAGTTTACTTAATTGCTGGACACTTAGATATTTTTTCCAATTTTACTGTTTAATAAGGTGCTATCGTAAGTCTCTTATATGTACATATTTGCACATATATCAGACTATTTCTCTTGGATAATTTCCTAGCAGTCATATGATAAAAGATATTGAAGTCTTTTTTGATACATCATTGACAAGTTTTAAGCTCAGATTTTATGGTCCACTCTTTTCCCTCTCCTAAAACGGAGAATTGTTACCATAGCAATAGAAAAAAAAAATCAGTACTTGTGGAAGGGGCTAATTTGTCTTTGTCTTCATTTTAGCTCAGAAAGTCAGGTTTTGTGCCAAGATTGGCACATAAAGTACCTGCTCAGAATCCCTCCTGGATTGGGAGGTCAGTTCCCCCTGGAGATGACCTCCGCACCCCTGGCTATCCTGTTTCACAAATTGGCTCCCCCGTCGTCTGCTGCAAAGGTCTTGTCCATCACTGCTGGTCATGTAAGTTATCCTGTCTAGGGAGACGCAGTGACCGCTGAGTGTCCCGTTAGCCTGTAATTTAGAAGCAGTCAATCGTAAACAAGGTGGTTTATGTAAAGATCATTAATCTAAAAAAGCCCAATTCATTATGGTAGATTTATTTGGGGATCTGATTAATTTCTCAAGACCAGCTGGAGAAACTACCTGTCGTCCAGGTAGTTTGTGCAAGCTACCTGTCATCTGATCTTCTTGAAGACAGGAAGAAAATGAGTGCATGATGAGATGGTTAATTTGTCGCCTCCCACTCTAATTTACCCCACCTTGTAGGGAGGGTGTGCTGGTTTGGAAACAAAGCTTGAAATTGGATTCTCAAACTGATTGTTGAATTGAAAGATGATTGACGATGGTCCCTGTGTAACTTCGGAGGCGTCCATGTGAGGCAAGTGAAGTGCTCGTGGGGTGAAGGGCGGAACACAGTTCTTGGGGCATGGGGAGAGCAGGAAGGAGCAGCAGGGAAATGTCTGTTCATTACACAGCTGCCGAGATTGGGCCGGGAACCCTGAAGCTAGACTTAACTCTTCAGTGATGCCAACTGCAATACCAGGTTGCTTATTCTGTTGTAGCAGAAAATACATTTACATTTATGTTGTAAAAGGCAGAGTCCCATGTAGTAACTGAGGCAACGGCCATTATACGACATTCTTCTCTTGTTTGTTTCTTCTTTAAAGAAGGCAGGTAGCAGATAAAACGAGCTTTGGAGAGAGACAGCTAGGACTTGAGTTTTGGCTGTGTCGCTTTCTAGCTGTGTGACCTGGGCTTGTACCTGTTACCTTCCCTGGGCCTAAGCTTTGTAATTTATGAAATGAGCCAGGGTAGCGTTGAAAGTGAAAGTCGCTCAGTCGTGTCCAACTCTTTGCGACCCCATGGACTATTTAATCCATGAAATTCTCCAGGCCAGAAAACTGGCGTGGGTAGTCGTTCCCTTTTCCAGGGGCTCTTCCCAACCCAGGGATCAAACCCAGGTCTTCTGCATTGCAGGTGGATTCTTTACCAGCTGAGCCACCTGTACCTGAACCTTCCCTGGGCCCAAGCTTTCTAATTTATGAAATGAGCTAGGGTAGCATTATCTACCTGATAGGATATTTGTAAGAGTGAAATATGTAAAACACATGGTAGGATCTCTGCCTAGCACACAGACCGAGGTCAGTAAATGGTGGCTGTTTTTTTATATGCTATATATGATAATTACCATTATTTTCTTAAAGCAGTAGCATTCTTGATGGGTTTCAGCCACATAATCAAGGGCAGTACCACAGCCCTCCTAATCATGCATATGAAAATGATTTGAACTTTAAATGGTTCTAGTCTTCTTGGTTTTTTTGCTTTAATAAAGTCAACTGCAGTATTTCAGTGACTCGGTACAGTAAAGTGAATTTCTTAATGTATCTGTTAAATGGAATGTTATTGGACAGAGGATCACTTTCACATAGTGATTGAGATTCTAAATTTTTTGCATTCTGTATCTCCATCATCCTTAAGACCTCAAATTGGATTGGTGCCAGCAGAGAAGGGAGACGCTTCCCTGGTAGCTCAGCGGCTAAAGCGTCTGCCTGCAATACCGGAGACCCGGGTTCTATCCCTGGGTTGGGAAGATCCCCTGGAGAAGGAAATGGCAACCCACTCCAGTATTCTTGCCTGGAGAATCCCATGGATGGAGTAGCCTGGTGGGCTACAGTCCATGGGGTCACACAGAGTCAGACACGACTGAGTGACTTCACTTTCAAAGGGACATCAAGAGGTTTTTCATGGTTCTGCCCTAGAAGTGGTTCACATCACTTTTGCTCACATTCCATGGCCTAGAACTAATTCATAGCTTCACAGCTTACTGCAAGTAGTGGGACTGAGAAGAGGAACCTCCGAGTGGGCAGCACTTCTTAGCAACACTCTACCCCACAGAGAGGGGACAGGGATTTTAAAGACCAGCTAGCCAGCTCTGTGATGAATGCTCTGGTTCCAAAGCATGGTCAACTGATGTTTTGTCTGGTTTACCTTCCCCTGATACTTTAATGATGCTGGGAAAGATTAAATACAAAAGGAGAAGGGAGCAGCAGAGTACGAGATGGTTAGATAGCATCACCAACACAATGGACATGAATATGAGCAAACTCCAGGAGATAGTGAAGAAGAGGGGAGCCTGGTGGGTTGTAATCCACAGGGTTGGCAAGGAGTCAGACACGACTTAGTGACTGGACAATATTTTGAAGGAAAAAGTGATGAGATTTTTGTGGCAGGGAAGATAAAAGGAGACAGGAAAAAGGATTTGAGAGTTTGAGGAATTGACTCTAACTAGGCTGGTGATCATTACATTATAGGAAGTAGGGATGGGGACCAGATCAACATCTTTGTGGGAAAAAGATCAGTGAAGGATGTGTGAGCCAACTGTGAAGTGTGCCATGGAAATCTTCCTTAGGCACTTGGAAACAGGCTTAGAGCATCAGTGTGGCCATCTTTCACAAATGAGGGTACATTTGCCTGTATCCATCTTAGATATTAAGCTGTCAGAATGATACTCAGGACTTACCTTTTCTTCGTGCACAACCCAAATGGAGGGAGAAAAACTAGACTTTTAGGGGGGATATTTTTTTAAGATTGTGCATTCTCCAGAAGACCATGCGTAATGTACCTTGTTGTACATTTCATTCTGTCATCCCCTTCTCCTCCTGCCTTTAATCTTTCCCAGTGTCAGGGTCTTTTCCAATGAGTCGGTTTTTTGCATCAGATGGCCAAAGTACTGGAGCTTCAACTTCATCATCAGTCCTTCCAATGAATATTCAGAACTTATTTCCTTTAGGATTGGTTGATTTGATCTCCTTGCTGTCCAGGGGACTCTCAAGAGTCTTCTCCAACACCACGATTGAAGAGCATCAATTCGTCAGCACTCAGCCTTCGTTATTGTGCAGCTCTCAAACATCCGTATGTGACTACTGGAAAAATCATTGCTTTGACTATATGGACCTTTGTTGGCAAAGTGGTGTCTCTTGCTTTATAATATGCTGTCTAGGGGACTGGTTATTCCATCACATGGTTTATGATTTGTTCCTCTGCTGCCCAGGGAGAGTGAGCCACCTTTGAGTGTAAAAGATCTCTTGAGGAGTGTGGATCCAGCAGAACTCCCAGCAAGCTATCCAGTGAGCCATCTGCATTATAAAATCATAGTTGGTGTCTGCAAACCTTTGATGGTATTTTGATTTCAGTTGGCCTCAGTGCAGGACTGGGTGACTGGCTGCATGCGTGCTCCGACGTGTCCTACTCTCTGCACCCCGTGGGCTGTAGCCCACCAGCCTCCTCTGTCCGTGGGATTTTCCAGGTAAGAATACTAAAGCGGGTTGCCATTCCCTCCTCCAGGGGATGACTGGCTGATGTACTTAAAAAGAGTTTGTTAATGTCACACCAGAAGAGAGGAGTTTCCTGACAGTCCTCAGATTCTGTAAAGAAGTGTTTATTGTCTGCAGAGTTTTTTATGCAAATAATTCATTTAATAATTCAACCTGGGTGAGCATAGTTTAATTTTCACTTCATCAGTACTATCTGTATTTCATTGACTATGCCTTTCAAGCTAAGCATCTGAGTTTCCTGTCCTCAAAACTCTTACACCTTAATACAAGATGATATACCCAGGCTACCGTCATCTTGGCAAAGTCATGTGACACAGCTAGCAATCACTCTGTTAGTCTGCTTGGACTGCTGTAACAAGATATCAGACTAGGTGGGTTCAATAGCAGACTTTCGTTTCTCTCAGTTCTGGAGATGAGAGGTCAAGATGGAGGTGATGACTGATTGGGTTCCTGGTAAGGACCCAGTCCCTGGTTTGTAGATGGCCACCTCAGTGCGAGCCCACATGGCCTTTCCTTGGCACATGTGCATGAACAAGGAGAGTTTTCTGTCTTCCTTTTACAAGAGCACTCACCCCATCGTGAGGCCCCACCCTCATGACCTCATCGTAACCTTGTCACCTCCCAGCAGTCTTACCTCTAGATACCATCTCACTGGGGGTCAGGAGACATACAAATATTCAACCTATAACACCTACCTTTATCAATTCAGTAGGTTTTACACAGAAACTTATTTAGAGGAGCTGAGAGTCTTTTCCAGATTTCAGATGGAAGAAAGCAAAGGGCGCAGCTGAATCACCCTGATGTCACTCTTGTGATAGCCTTTGATTTATTCATTCAGTCCTTAAACATCAATGACACATTTAGATACTAGGTGGTGAGCTAGGTGTTTAGGATGCAGAGATTTTTCAGATATGGTCAGTACCTTCAGATAAAATAAAGTCAGTTAAAATAAAGTCAACCTTCACGCAAATATTCCTGACAGAGTGCTGTGATAGGAGCTAGTGTAGGGCATGGTGGGGAAGCCGCAAAAGAAGTGGCTCCTTTTGCCTGAAGATGTGGGGGAACGGATCCTATCAGAGGAGCGTGTGAGCAGTGGTGGATTGGTGTTCAGAAGTCAGGTGCAAAGGACTCGGGCACTGAACTGAGGAATTAGTGTGGCCAACGTATGTAGCTTTGAAATGACCTGGTATGTGTGGAAAAGCAAATAGGTCAGCGTGGGTTTCAGGTGAGGACTTAGCTGATATGGAAGCAGGTGCCCTATGCAGGAGGACCCCACCGCATATAAGGATTTTGGACCTTATCTTTTGGGTGTTGGAGAACCACTGAAGAGCATTAAGCCTGGAAATGATATTGCCCTGCAGTTTTGGAAAGATCACTGTAGCGGAGTATGCGTGCTTACTAAGTTGCTTCAGTCTTGTCCAACTCTTTGCAACCCAGTGGGCTGTCACCTGCCAAGCTCCTCTGTCCATGGGATTCTCTAGGCAAGAATACTCGAGTGGGTTGCCATGCCCTCTTCCTGGGGATCTCCCTGAGCCAGGCATCAAATCCATGTCTCTTATGTCTCCTGCCTTGGCAGATGGGTTCTTCACCAGTAGCACCACCTGGGAAGCCTGTGTGTGTTAGTTGCTCAGTTCTCCAGGCAGGAAGACTGGAGTGGGTTGTGATTTCCTTCTCCAGGGGATCTTCCCGACCCAGGGCATTATTGCAGGCAGATTCTTTACTGTCTGAGCCACCAGGGACACCAGTAGCAGAGTATAAATCATGTTAAAATCATTAGAAGTCATTAGAAAATCATGTTGAAGAAGGCAATGGCACCCCACTCCAGTACTCTTACCTGGAAAATCCCATGGACGGAGGAGCCTGGTAGGCTGCAGTCCAGGGGTTGCAAAGAGTCGAATACAACTGAATGACTTCACTTTGACTTTTCACTTTCATGCATTGGAGAAAGAAATGGCAACCCACTCCAGTGTTCTTGCCTAGAGAATCCCAGGGACGGGGGAACCTGGTGGGCTGCCATCTATGGGGTCACACAGAGTCGGACACAACTGAAGTGACTTAGCAGCAGCAGCAGAAAATCATGTTACATTTTATTTTGTCAATAAGGTGGACCTTGAAAGTCTCTCCCATGGGTGGCAACTGTTATCATCTTTTGTGGATCACTGTGACTCAGATCTAAAAGGACATTTATGAGAAAGTGTGCAAGAGACATGAATTCCTTTGCTCTCCCTTGAACTTAGACCTACAGGAGATGGAGGTCTTTCCATCCTGGGATACTTGCACCACCTGGAAAAGGTCACTGCCCTCAGGTTCTGTCGCTTCCACCTACTGTCAAGTAATGTACCTGAGATGAGAAAATACAGTGATGGTCATGGCTTTTTTTTTTTTTCTTTAAGAGAAATTTTAGTAAAATGTTTAATCTTTTCTGAGTCAGTTTCCTCATCCATAAAATTGGAGTTCATACTACCTGGCCTGCAAAATATAATCAGTTCTGCTGTAATTATGTTGAAACCATTTATTTGTTTTGAACCTATTAATTTGTTCTAGTATACTCAGTCAGGGAGAAATTTGATCATAACATAGATTCTGTATTCGCTTATGCGAGGTTTTGTCTGCAAGGGGCATTTGGTGAACACTGAAGACCGTAGCCAGCTGACCAGGCCTCACAGGAATATGCAGCTCATAAACTCACGTGTCAGAAATCTGCCAGCTGCTTCAGTTCTCTGCTAGGGTTGTAAGCCCCAGCCACCCTCATCTGCAGTTACAACTGTCCCTCTGGTTTCAGATAACCCTCCCTCCATCAGTTCAGTCGCTCAGTCATGTCCGACTCTTTGTGATCTCATGGACTGCAACACACCAGGCTTCCCTATCCGTCACCAGCTCCTCGAGCTTGCTCATACTCACGTCCATTGAGTCAATGATGCCATCCAACCATCTCTCCCTTCATCACCTCCTGGTAAAACCTGAGCTGTGCCCATCTCATACCCACCCATTTCTACAAGGAAACTTTAGGCCTTTTTCCAGGTAAAGTTGCGTGAAGTTTGATACATATGTATTATAGTATATCTTGATCATTTAGCATGTATAAAATGGTGCTGCTCTTTTCATTAGGTTTCTCTGTGTCATTGACAAAATTTTGTGAGAGTTAGACCCTCACAATTTTCCCATGAGCCCTGTGGTTTTTGTTGTGGGATTTTTGCATTGCACAGTGATTTTCTTTTCTTTCTGTTCTTTTTGTTTCTTTTCTTTCTGTTCTTAGGTCACAACATGCAGAGTCTTAGTTCCCTGACCAGGGATCGAACCTGTGTGCTTTGGGAGCATGGAGGCTTAACCACTGGATTGCCAGGGGTATCCCATGACACAGTGATTTTTAAGAATGCCTATGTTGAGTTATAGCAGAGCTGACTGTTCTGTGAAGATTAAATGTTAAGATGTATATGATACAGTTCCTAGTACAGTATTTACATGTTGTGGGCATCCACACAGGCTGATGTTCTTCCATTCATGAAGCTGTTCAGTGGGAGCCAGATGTAATGGGAGCTATCTTTTCAGTTGGCGTTAGTGCGGGTCACACTTCATCATCAAGTGAGGGGACGGGGTCATGGGTGGTGGGTACCTGGGGGTTGCTCTGTTGCTCCATCCACCGGTGCCCGCCTCCCCCCGAGGGGATGTGTGCTGCTCATCACTACACTCTGTCTCCAGCTCCAGACTCACGCTGTGTGCTCCGCTTGGTGTTTGGACTTGGACTCAGTCCTTGAAGGTGGCTCCCGTGGCACTGCGGGGAGATGGGATGCTGCAAATGGGAAGGAGGGGTGGCTCCTTCCTGTGTGCTTGCTGTGGTCCTGGCAGTGGTCCTCGAGTCGGTTTGTTGTTTTGACATGCCCAGCACCAGCTGGCCAACACCCACTCCTCAGTTGTGTGCACCCAGCTCATAGAGCCCTTTCTCCAAGCTTCTAGAGCACTTCCATGTCTTTCCTACAGATGGTGGTTCCTTCCTCGGGTTTTCACTTCTGCATTAACTCACTGCCCCCTGCTTACTTTTTTGATTCCACAGCACCCATTTAATTAGTTCCTTATATCCAGGTCTCTGGTAAGATGCTTGGTATGGTTTCTGTTTTCCTCCCAGGATCCAGGATGAAAGATGCAGTAATTACAGTCAGTAGACGTGGTAGAAGAGCAGAAGGTAGGGTGGCTGGTTGGTGACCAGTCCTTAAGAAGCTCAAGAGAGAGGTGGGTAGCCCAGACATCCTCTGGCTAGGATGCCAGGCTAGTGAGTGCCGCTAGGGTGAAGAACCTGGGCCTTGGAGCCTCAGCTCTACCATTCAACATTTCCTCAACGATGTATTAATCCCTTTAACTATGCATATCTCTATCTTAAAAAAGGGGGATAATCGTATCAGTATGTTGTGGTCAGGACTAGATGGATGATACTTAATGATGTGTTTAGGACAATGGCTGACACATTGTGAGCTCTGGATTAAGGAGATTTTCCATTTCCATCCTGCTGCGGCTTGTGCAGTCACTTGAGGAGTGCCTTTTGATGTCTGTGGCTGTAGTTACTGATGTCCTTTTGTTTTTGAGTGGCATCAGAGGAGGCATTTCATAGCCCAAATCTTCAGTATTAAAGTTATCTTTCTGATGGTGATACAGAGTGACTCACCTTTTTGAAGCTCATTTTAAGCAGAAACCTTTCCTTGATGAGTTGAATTTAGAATGGTTAGTGACTTTGCAGGGGAGTGAATTGGGGAAGCTGGTAACCCTGTCCCAGCGCCACACAAGTTGGATGTTGGAACGTGCTATAGGCTTGAAGGTGTGATGCAAGAAAATGCCGAGATGTCACTGTAGTGAAACAGTGCCTCCACTGCCTTACACTCAAAGAAAATCTCCACACAGAGTTAGTGTGGGTCCTGCATTTAAGTGCTAGGTATGAATTTGTTCTATTATAATTGGGTGTATGAATCTTACATTTCCTCTTTGTTCAAAATTCAGATTAAATCTGAGACTAGGCCCTTCCTGCCAAAGTGGAGAGATGCCCAACCCAAGTTACTGGGATGGAGATGATATCTTCCTAAGGTTTCCCATGAATTCCTGAGACCTCACTCAGTTCTTTCATTTATTTGGCTGAGCTGAATCTTTATTGCTTTTCTTTAGCTGTGGCAAGCAGCGGCTACCCTCTAGGTCTGGTGTGCGGGCCTCTCACTGCACTGGCTTCTCCTGTGGAGCCTGGGTTCTGGGCTGTGTGGCTTCTCACTGCAGAGGCTTCTCTTGGGGAGCCTGGGTTCTGGGCGTGTGGCTTCTCACTGCAGAGGCTTCTCTTGGGGAGCCTGGGTTCTGGGCTGTGTGGCTTCTCACTGCAGAGGCTTCTCTTGGGGAGCCTGGGTTCTGAGCGTGTGGCTTCTCACTGCAGAGGCTTCTCTTGAGGAGCCTGGGTTCTGGGCGTGTGGCTTCTCACTGCAGAGGCTTCTCTTGGGGAGCCTGGGATCTGGACTGTGTGGCTTCTCACTGCAGAGGCTTCTCCTGGGGAGCACGGGTTCTGGGCTGTGTGGCTTCAGTTGTGGTGTGCAGCTCCCAGGCTCTAGAGCACAGGCTCTGGAGTTGTGGCACACGGGCTTAGTTGCTACGCAGTGTGTGGGGTCCTCCTAGATCAGGGATTGAACCTGTGTCTCCTGCCTTGGCAGGCGGATTCTTTACCACTGAGCCACCAGGGAAGCCCAGCTTACACAGTTTTGACATTCTCTGTCAGTGTCCTGGTTATTACCTGTATTGGTTGCCACTGACTCATTATTTAAGTCAGTGTGATCCATTTTAAAGGCAAGCTGGACACAGCAGACATTCATCCAGGTTCTGAGCTGAGGATTTGGTTTGCCCTTTCAGGTACCAAGCAGAAAATGCACTTGGGCACCCTATTTACCTCCTCATTTGAAGGAAGCTTAACCCACTTTCCTTCCCTTGCCACCTGTTGTCCCTTTTAACCTCCAGATAAAGCCCCAGAACTCTGATCACAAGGTTGCAGCTGTGTTCTTACAACAGGGAAAGTACTGCTAGGATTTTGCTTGTTAGAGGTGAGTCAAAACTCAGGTGATCGTCTGAGTAGATACTGTGGCACGTTCCTACTTGCCAGAAATCATGCTTTGCTTTCACTAGCCCTAAACCTTGTTCATTTTCCATGGTATTGACCCTGTTTAACAAATCGAGAAACTGAGGCTCCAAGAATGTAAATGACATGTCTGAGGACTTAAGCTGTTAAACGATAGAGCTCAGGTTAGAGTTGAATTTTTAATATTTGAGACTTGGGTACATATTTATTTCTAGATGATTTGATGATTGGCTCAGAATGAGAGAGAAGTGGCACTCGGCTAGCCACTTGAAAGAGAGTGTTATACCTTAGAATTATATTTGTACCTTATTCACCTTAAGTGTTTTGCATTTTGCCTTTAAAAAGTAAAGTGAACATAGTATGGATGAAATTGTGATTGTTACTGAGTGAGTGCTCTGGCACTTCTCCTGAGGGAAGCCTGCTTGTTACATGAGTGTCTCAAGGCATATGCTTTTGATTTCTGAGCCCCAGGCCATGTTGGCTTGGTGGCAAGTATTTTGGTATGTTGCTATTTTACCTTGTTGGCTTAGAGCTGTTAAATACGAGTGTCACTGGTTATGGGCTTCCCTTGTAGCTCGGCTGGTAAAGAATCCGCCTGCAATGTGGGAGACCTGGGTTCGATCCCTGGGTTGGAAAGATCCCCTGGAGAAAGGAAAGGCTACCCACTCCAGTATTCTGGCCTGGAGAATTCCAGGGACTGTGTATAGTCCATGGGTTGCAAAGAGTCGGACACAGCTGAGCGACTTTGACTTTCACTGGTTACGAGGATGTGAGCGTCATTACCCTGACCCCTTTTCTCTTGTTCCTGCATGGTGGCTTTGTGACATCTTCTTTTTTTCCTCTTGATACATAAACTGCAGTTAATCCTATTTTAAGAGCACCTGAGCACAAATATGGGCTCATGGCTAAGAAATGAATATACATTTTTTAAATGGAAAAATTTATCTTATCAAAAAAATTTGCATTGTATGGTTTAAATTCTTGGGTCTTTCAACAAAGAGGATCATGCAGTCTTTTGAGGGGAAATAGGGCATTAATACTATGCATAATATGTATGTATATACACAGGGACATAGACGAAATAAGACGTGTTGTAAATTAAAAAAGAAAATAAGGGACATCAGGAGACAGGCTGTGGAGTGTTGAGTCATTAAATACAGCAGTCCAAAGGATTAGATATACATGAGCATATAGTGCCTGTTGCTCTAAGTTTGAATTCAACTCAGCAAGGGTTTGCACAGTGTACTTAGTGCTAGATCTAGTTATTTGACATGTCATTTCTGTGTGGATAGTGCAAGCTTTTATAAAAATCTGGCAGTCACTATTCAACTAGTGTTTGACTTTATTCCTCAAATATATATTGGGAACATTTATCCATTTCACAGAAGTTACGATTTTTTTTTTTTTCTGAAAATACTAGGTTTTATTCACCTCCCTAAGATAATCAATAACCGTACTATTAGTTAACCAGCTTCTCTTATAGTAAATAATGTCACCTGACATACAAAAACCTGTTAATCTAAATTATCAGGTGTAGTCTTACTGGAAATTCTTAACCATATACTTGTCTTAACAAGTTTTGCTTTTCGAACGATGAATTGTCTTAATGCAAGTCATTGTATTACTGTAACAAAGTAATGAAAGGCACAGCTCTTGCAAGCAAACTGAAACCCATTCAACCAGCTGAAAAAATACTTTGGTTCTTCAGGAAAAAACTTAGCAAGACCAAAAAATCGGGTTCATTTCACAGTTCTATTCACTTTCATAGCTTTAATCTAACAGTTACATGATAAAAATATTCCAAGAAGAACCAAACTATATAGCAACGGACGAACATGCGTGAGAGATTCTGCGCACTCGATGCAGCTGGCAGAAAAACTAGTTAAAATGCTAAGTAGAACAAATCTGGTCTTTAAAATATCAGTTCCTTTCCTTTAAAAAAAACTTCCGAGTCTACCAAGAAAATACGAAAACATAAGGCTGTAAGTAAATAATAGCTGTGTTTAGGCTATTACAGTGCAGGTTATCCTCAGGGCCTCATACATCCTGCTTCACTGCTGCTTGCACTCTGCTGGGTTCTGATCCTTCTTTGGGTCATAGTCTGGATCATTTTCCTCATCTCCTTCTTCTTCCCCTTCCTCATCCGCTTCTTCACCTTCTTCATCATAATCATCATCATCATCTTCAATAGCTTCTCCAGTAAAGTATAACACTGATCTTGGGATTATACGCTCACGTAAAAAGTGTCCAATTTCAAAGTCTGCAGCGAGGATAGCTTCAGAATCATCATCCAGATCTCCACTCTCAGGAACTTCAGGAGGGGCAAAAAAATTAAAGAAAGAGTCATTAGAAACTGTTTTGGTCACAGTACGAACTGTCCCACGTCCCTTGTGTTTTTGCTTCTTCTTAATCGTTTTCAAAGTGACATTCTTCCCTTTTTTCCAATCTATCTGGCACCCTGTACAACCCATAATTTCTGGTCCATCAAAAGAAAAGGGATCAGAATCATCTGGTTCTGATCTCATCCTATATGTCTTTGTCAACACTTCATTTGTGAAATATTCATTGGGTTCAAAGTGAAATTCTAAGACAAAACTCATAGGTTGACCAGCATCTGAGAACTTCACTTTAATATCTTTCAAGTGCTTCAGAATAGGCTCATCATGTTCCTGAACCATATCACTGAGCAAGTCAACATTCTTAAAAACGGTCAGCCAAAACTCAGGAATTCCCTTGGGATCTTCTTTTTCTTCATCCTTTTTCTCATCTTCAATCTTGGCCTTTTCTTTTAGCTCCTCCGAAATTTCATCTTCCTCATCTGGTTTCCATTCACATTCTTCTTCTGTAGGTTCATAAATGGCATTAATGATCTCAAATCGCTTATCAAACAGAGGCTGATAAAGAACAGCATACTTTCTTTCAAGATCATGAACTTCCTCATAGAATTTGGCTTCTATCTGTGCACATTTAACTTGAAGGTTTTTGAGAGCATTCACTCGTCTTTTAACTACCCTAGGCAAGCTTTCAATGTATCCTGTTGGTGTTTCTACCAGACCATCAAGTCTTTCTTGAAGGGCTGCAAGAATCTGAGGATTTTGCATCATCTGAACAGTCAGCTGACGCGCTTTGATTTTTGTTTCTTCACCAGTTTCTTCTTCTTCTACTTCTTCAACATCATCCAAATCTTGATCAAGTTCAGACTGTTCTTTGTTGTCGATGTCTGCCATGTTGTACAAATGCCAAGTATTTTCAAAAATGGCAAATTTCGTTTTCCAGCTCAGCTCTCCGGTGGCGAGCACGGGGAGCCGAGCGGCCCGAGCTGCGCAGGCAGTGACTCAGGGCGGCGGCGGGAGGAGCAGGAGGCGGCGCCGCGAGCAGATGGCGCTAAAAAAAAGCAGAAGTTACGATTTTTGTATTGGAAAGTTTTACCATTCAATGTTTTGGCAATCATCAACCCATATAACCCAAAGTCAAGTCTCATTATAGCAATACCATTTCAAAAGATTCTATTTAACACAACTGTTAATTTTTTCTTAGTTTTTTTCTGTAACAGAAACACAGAGTTTTTTGTTTTGACCCCAAAGAAATCCTCTTTAGAAATAGTGCAGTCCAACAAATGCCTTTGAAAGGTCCTTTCTAATTCTTTGTTAGTGTGTAAATTTTAACTATATATGTAGAAAGGAGGAAAGAAGCTAAACTGGAATTCTGCTCCTTACTTTGGTTCAAAAAGAACTCTTTAACACCAAGGAGGGAAAGGGGGTGGGATGAATTGGGAGATTGGGATTGACATATATACACTATTGATACTATGTCTGTCTGTTAAGTCACTTCAGTCGTTTCTGACTCTTTGGGACCCTATGGACTGTAGCCCGCCAGGCTCCTCTGTCCATGGGGAATTCTCCAGGCAAGAATATTGGAGTGGGTTGCCATGCCTTTCTCCAGGGGATCTTCCCAACCCAGGGATCGAACCCATGTCTACTGTAGCTCATGCACTGCAGGCGGATTCTTTACTGCTGAGCCACCAGGGAAATGCTATGTGTAACATAGTACAGTGCAGGGAACTCTCCTCAGTGCTCTGTGGTGACCTAAATGGGAAGCAGATCCAGAAAAGAGCAGATATATGTACACAGGAGAAGGCAATGGCAACCCACTCCAGTACTCTTGCCTGGAAAATCCCATGGACGGAGGAGCCTGGTAGGCTGCAGTCCACGGGGTCGCTAAGAGTCGGACACGACTGAGCAACTTCACTTTGACTTTTCACTTTCATGCCTTGGAGAAGGAACTGGCAACCCACTCCAGTTTTCTTGCCTGGAGAATCCCAGGGACAGGGGAGCCTGGTGGGCTGCCGTCTTTGGGGTCACACAGAGTCGGACACGACTGTAGCAACTTAGCAGCAGCAGCATAGCTGATTCACTTTGCTGTACAGTAGAAACTAATACAACATTGTAAAGCAACTTTACTCCAATAAAAATTAATTAAAAAAGAAAGAACTGTTTAGCTTCCTCAACCCCAGTATGTCTCCAGTATCACACCCTCCTGCAAAAGAACTGGCTATAGACGTGCGTGTTCCCAGCGCCTGCTCAGTGCCGCCAATCTAAGGGAGAGGAAAGGGGAAGGGAGCTGACTGCAACCAAGGGATTCCTTGGAGGTGGTGACGCTGTGCTGGGGACAGTGATGACAGTGACCTCGGCTGATGCGGTGACTCTGTCCCAAGCTCGCTTTACATAGCACAGGGCATCATTGTCACATCCGTGTTTAAACTTGGTGGTGGGTGGCTGATATTATCCCTGATGTACAGGTGAGGAAACTGAACCCTAACTAAGTCTGCCTACATGAGTTTTAGCTAGTTTGGCTGGGTTTCCAACTGCCCTTCCCTCCAGGGTGAAGGGGGATGAGAAGGCAGGGTTGTGACAGTGCTTCTTGCTCCTTCCTGTGTCCAGGAGATGCTCTCTGTGACCTTAGAGAACACTTCCTGAAGCAGCCTTATGCTATCTTGACTCATGTATTCTTCTGTCCTTTCTCTCACGTGGCACTTGGCATGGTCTGACGTTACAATACACATTTATTTGCTGAGAATCGTATTTTTCAGTGGTGGCAGAAACTGTGTGTAACTTGCAACTGTTCCCTAGCACCTAGACCAATACCTGACTTTGAAGTAGGCATTAAGGAAATTTAACTTGACTCCAGTACTTCAGTGTGCTCCAGCCTGTGCCCTGCGTTGCTGATGATTCTCAGAATGAAGGGCGCAACCCCTGCCTGTCCAGAGTAAAGCATTTTCCCTCTCTCATCCACTGGACCGCCCACTTCGCAGAACCAGACCTAGGGGCTGTGAAATCCTCCCTTATGACCCTTTGATTTCTCAATTCAGTCACTCAGTCGTGTCTGACCCTTTGCGACCCCATGGACTGCAGCATGCCAGGCCTCCCTGTCTATCACCAACTCCTGGTATTTACTCAAACTCATGTCCATTGAGTCAGTGATGCCATCCAACCATCTTATCCTCTGTCGTCCCCTTCTCCTCCCGCCTTCAATCTTTCCCAGTATCAGGGTCTTTTCAAATGAATCAGCTCTTCAAGTTTCAGCTTCAGCATCAGTCCTTCCAATGAATATTCAGGACTGATCTTCCTTAGGATGGACTGGTTGGATGTCCTTGCAGTCCAAGGGAGTCTTCTCCAACACCACGGTTCAAAAGCATCAATTCTTCAGTGCTCAGCTTTTTTATAGTCCAACTCTCACATCCATACATGACTACTGGAAAAACCATAGCCTTGACTAGACAGACCTTTGTTGGCAAAGTAATGTCTCTGCTTTTTAACATGCTTTCTAGGTTGGTCATAACTTTCATTCCAAGGAGTAAGTGTCTTTTAATTTCATGGCTGCAATCACCATCTGCAGTGATTTTGGAGCCCAAGAAAATAAAGTCTGCCACCATTTCCACTGTTTCTCCATCTGTTTGCCATGAGTGATGGGACCAAATGCCATGATCTTCGTTTTCTGAATGTTGAGCTTTAAGCCAACTTTTTCACTCTCCTCTTTCACTTTCATCAAGAGGCTCTTTAGTTCTTCACTTTCTGCCATAAGGGTGGTGTCATCTGCATATCTGAGGTTATTATTATTTCTCTCATCTGTCTTGATTCCAGGTTGTGCTGCTTCCAGCCCAGCATTTCTCATGATGTACTCTGCATATAAGTTAAATAAGCAGGGTGTCAATATACAGCCTTGACGTACTCCTTTTTCTATTTGGGAACCAGTCTGTTGTTCCATGTCCAGTTCTAACTGTTGCTTCCTGACCGGCATATAGATTTTTGATTTCTAGCCCCAAACAAACTCTTTTTTTTTTTTTTAAGATTTATCTACTTATTTTTTTGGCTGTGGTAGGTCTTTATTGCTGCACGGGGGCTTTCTCTAGTTGTACCAAGTGGAGGCCACCCTTGGTTGCAATGGACGGCCATCTCATTGCGGTGGCCTCTCCCTGTTGTGCACAGACTCTAGGCACACGGACTTTAGCAGTTGTGGCTCATGGTCTCCAGAGTGTGCTGGCTCAGTAGTTGTGGCACACGGGTTTAGTTCCTCTGCAGCATGTGGGATCCTCCCAGACCAGGCGTCAAACCAGTGTCTCTTGCATTGCAAGATGGATTCTTAACCACTCAACCACCAGGGAAGCCCACCTTCAAGAAACTTTTGACCATCATGACATTCACTTGGCATGTCCTTGTGTGTGGAAATCCTTCTTTCAGTCCGTGAAATGCTAAAGAAAGCCAAGGTTTAAAACCCCTCGTTTTGTCAATAAAGCTAATCAGGAGACTCAGATCATTTGGCCCTAACATCTCTGAGAGCAACTCATCTTGAGAAGCAGAGAGAACCAATTAACTTCTTCCAATAAATAGGACTGAGTGTAGATATTCAGTGCCACATGCCCCCAGAATCCTCACAAAACATTCAGACTAGTTCCCTTTTTATTTCTCTTCCTTGGGAAGAACCTAATATTAAGAATTGAACCTAATATTAAGTTTCCTTCGAGAAAAGAAGAGAAAACATAAAAGGTATTTATATCCAAGGCTAGCTGGAAAGCTTCTGCAGGTCCTTCTGGGTTAGAGTAGCAGTTCAGGTACCTAAATTTTAGCTGGGCCTCTACTTTGCCATATTTTCTGCTGCTTAGATGATCTGCAAACACTTGCCTTAAAACTTTGGTCAGGGGACTTCCCTGACAACCCAGTGATTAAGACTTTGCTTTTCAATGCAGAGGGTGTGGACAGGTTCAATCCCTGCTTTGGGGGAGCTAAGATCCCATATGCCTCACAGCCAAAAAACAAAAACAAAAAGTAGAAGCACTATTGTAACAAATTCAGTAAAAACTTGGAAAATGGTGCACACCAAAAAAATGGCTTGATCAGGTTATGCAAACCATTGATCTCTCAGCTGCACAGGACACCAGGTCTATTTTTGTTTGACCCAGATTTTTTTATATTGTTGCCAGCATTATAAACGTTGGAGAAGTTCATGTTAAAATTTATATTTCCACTTCTCTTGAAATATCAGAAGATGTGTCCATACTGGACCTCCATGCTGTGGCGACATAATATTGGGCTGATGTTGAATGACGACTGGCATTTCTATAGAGCTGGAGCGCTTCAGCTTGCCACACTTCTCTCCACTCTCTAGTAGTGTCCATACTTGCTTCCCTGAATTACTTGTCTGATTCCTACAGAATTCAGGCAGTAGCTGACTCAACATGGGCTTGGAAAAACTAAACTCTTGGTCATCACTTCGTGTCTTTATGCTCTCCTATCAAAAGTCTGGGAGTCTGTGCTTCCTGTGTGTGTGGGTCACTCAGTCATGTCCAGCTCTTGGCGAGCCCATGGACTGTAGCCTGCCAGGTTCCTCTGTTTATGGAGTTCTCCAGGCAAGAGTATTGGAGTAGCTAGCCATTTCCTTCTCCAGAGGTTGTTCCCAACTCAGGGATTGAACATTGCAGGCAGTCTCCCTCATTGCAGGCAGATTCTTTACCATCTGAGCCCCAGGGAAAGCCCTGTAGAAATGCTTCCTGTCTAAGTTTCACTGGTGTAGCCAAACCGTCTTTGAGAAAGGCTCCAGAATTGATTTTTGGAGACTAGCTTGTTTCTCTCTATCCACTGAGATGGGAATGTTCGATTCAGTGCCTGGGAGATTCGAGAAGCTAGATAGACTGTAGCCTTCTCCTCCTTCTTAAGCTTTTTCTCATCAGTCAGGAGGAGACTCAGTGGAAACTCTCAGTAGACCTTGAACAAGCTGTGCTGATAACTGGAGCCAAGTGCATTGACAGTGCTGTTTCTGCCCTCCCACTCTTTTTGATTTTCCACACTCTTCTGTTTTTGCAGCCCATTTTAGCTGACTTTTATGTGACCCAGTAGATAGAAACTTTAATGTCAAGGCCATTATTAAATCGGTACCTACAGAAATAATCTGGTAATGCTAAGCCCTGGCAGGAAGGATGTTCCAATTAGTACGGATAAAGGTCCAGTGAGCTGAAAACAAAAGTGAATGCAGCGAGTAGGAAAGACAAAGTACAGCTCCTCTGGCTCAGTTGCAACATGCAGAGAGTCTCAAGAATTATCTTTCTTGTTAAGTATTTCATTTATTTCCAAAAGATAGTTTCCCTTGCTCTTTAATTTACTTCACTGGTTGGTGGGGATGTGAATCTTTTGCAAGGATAGGGTTTTAGAATTGTTCAGTTCAGTTCAGTCACTCAGTCGTGTCCGACTCTTTCCAACCCCATGGACTGCAGCATGCCAGGCCTTCCTGTCCATCACCAGCTCTCGGAGTTTATGCAAACTCATGTCTAAGAGTCGGTGATGCCATCCCACCATCTCATCCTCTGTCGTCCCCTTCTCCCTCATTCAGTGTTTCCCAGCATCAGGGTCTTTTCAAACGAGTCAGTTCTTCGCCTCAGGTGGCCAAAGTATTGGAGTTTCAGCTTCAGCATCAGTCCTTCCAATAGATATACAGGATTGACTTCCTTTAGGATGGACTGGTTGGATCTCCTTGCTGTCCAAGGGACTCTGAAGAGGCTCCTCCAACACCACAGTTCAAAGCATCAATTCTTCGGCCCTCAGCTTTCTTTATAGTCCAACTCTCACATTCATACGTGACTACTGGAAAAATGATAGCTTTGACTAGAGGGACCTTTGTAGGCAAAGTAATGTCTTTGCTTTTTAATATGCTGTCTAGGTTGGTCATAACTTTTCTTCCAAGGAGCAAGTGTCTTATAATTTCATGGCTGCACTCACCGTTGGCAGTGATTTTGCAGCCCCCCAAAATAAAGTCTGTCACTGTTTCCATTATTTCCCCATCTATTTGCCATGAAGTGATGGGACCAGAAGCCATGATCTTAATTTTCTGAATTGAGTTTTAAACAAACTATCACTCTCCTCTTTCACTTTCATTAAGAGGCTCTTTAGTTCTTCTTCACTTTTTGCCACAAGGGTGGTGTCATCTGCATATCTGAGGTTATTGATATTTCTCCCATCAATCTTGATTCCAACTTGTGCTTCATCCAGTCCAGCATTTCACTAGACGTCCTCTGCATATAAGTTAAATAATCAGGGTGACAATATACAGCTTTGACGTACTTCTTTACTGATTTGCAGTCAGTCTGTATTTCCATGTCCAGTTCTAACTGTTGCTTCTTGACCTGCATATAGATTTCTCAGGAAGCAGGTCAGGTGGTCTGGTATTCCCATCTCTTTAAGAATTTTGTACAGTTTGTTGTGATCCACACAGTCAAAGGCTTTGGCATAGTCAATAAAGCAGAAGTAGATGTTTTTCTGGAACTCTCGTGCTTTTTCAGTGATCCAATGGATGTTGGCAATTTGATCTCTGGTTCCTCTACCTTTTCTATATCTAGCTTGAACATCTGGAATTTCACGGTTCATATACTACTGAAACCTGGCTTGAAGAATTTTGAGCATTACTTTGCTAGTGTGAGATAAGTGCAATTGTGCAGTAGTTTGAGCATTCTTTGGCATTGCCTTTCTTTGGGATTGGAATGAAAACTGACCTTTTCTAATCCTGTGGCCACTGCTGAGTTTTCCCAATTTGCAGACATACTGAGTGCAGCACTTTCACAGCATCATCTTTTAGGAATTGAAATAGCTCAACTGGAATTCCATCACCTCCACTAGCTTTGTTCATAATGATGCTTCCTAAGGCCCTCCTGACTTCACACACCAGGATGTCTGGCTCTAAGTGAGTGATCACACCATCATGATTATCTGGGTCATGATGATCTTGTTTGTATAGTTCTGTGTATTCTTGCCACCTCTTCTTAATATCTTCTGCTTCTGTTAGGTCCATACCATTTCTGTCCTTTATTGTGCCCATCTTTGCATGAAATGTTCCCTTGGTATCTCTAATTTTCTTGAAGAGATCTCTAGTCTTTCCCATTCTGTTGTTTTCCTCTGTTTCTTTGCATTGATTGCTGAGGAAGGCTTTCTTATGTCTCCTTGCTATTCTTTGGAACTCTGCATTCAAATGGGTATATCTTTCCTTTTCTCCTTTGCCTTTCACTTCTCTTCTTTTCTCAGCTATTTGTAAGGCCTCCTCAGACAACCATTTTGCCTTTTCGCATTTCTTTTTCTTTGGGATGGTCTTGATTTCTGCCTGTTGTACTATGTCACGAACCTCTGTCCAGAGTTCTTCGGGCACTCTATCAGATCTGGTCCCTTAAATCTATTGCCCACTTCCACTGTATAATATAAGGGATTTGATTTGGGTCATACCTGAATGGGCTAGTGATTTTTCTCTACTTTCTTCAATTTCAGCCTGAATTTGGCACTAAGGAGTTCATGCTCTGGGCCACAGTCAGCTCCTGGTCTTGTTTTTGCTGACTGTATAGAGCTTCTCTATCTTTGGCTGCAAAGAATATAATAAATCTGATTTCAGTATTGACCTTCTGGTGATGTCCATGTGTGCAGTCTTCTCTTGTGGTGTTGGAAGAGGGTGTTTGCTATGAGCAATGAGTTCTTTTGGCAAAACTCTGTTAGCCTTTGCCCTGCTTCATTCCGTAATCCAAGGCCAAATTTGTTTTTTTACTCCAGGTATTTCTTGACTTCCTACTTTTGCATTCCAGTCGCCTGTAATGAAAAGGACTTTTGGGGGTTGTTAGTACTAGGTCTTGTAAGTCTTCATAGAACCGTTTACTTCAGCTTCGTCAGCATTACTGGTCAGGGCATAGACTTGGATTACTGTAATATTGAATGGTTTGCCTCAAAAATGAACAGAGATCATTCTGTCAGTTTTGAGATTGCATCCCAGTACTACATTTCAGACTGTTTTGTTGACTGTGATGGCTACTCCATTTCTTCTAAGGGATTCTTTTCCCAGTAGTAGATGTTGTCGTCATCTGAGTTAAATTCACCCATTCCAATCCATTTTAGTTCGCTGATTCCTAAAATGTCGATGGTCACTCTTGCCGTCTCCTTTTTGACCAGTTTCAGTTTGCCTTGATTCATGGGCCTAACATTCCAGGTTCCTGTGCAGTACCGCTCTTCATGGCATCTGACTTTACTTCCGATGTTTAGGATTGTTGGGCTCAGTGTCTGAGTGATTGTGTGCATGCATGCTTGCTCCTGCACAGGAGAGATGCGATTTTAATTGTTGTCTTTTCCCAACTGAATTTCTTTGAGTTTCTCAAGAGTTTGCCGCATATGTCCACTGGGCTATCAGAGGAACCACTGCGGCCTGTGTTAGGAAAAGTGAAGCCAACTTACCGTGATCTTCAGAGAGATAATTTGATTGGCTATGCTCAGCTCAAATCTAAATCTCACATGGTTATATGAGACTTGGAAAACTTTTACATACTTGAAATGTGTTTTGTTGTTATCTGTGAGAAAACTGTTGACTACTTTAAAGTGGTATTCTTCTTTTTGCCCAAATAATTCCTGCTTATCCTTTAAATCCCTTTATTCCAGAAGTCCTTAGTGCTCCCACCCTGTCTCTGTCTAAGCTAGAGGTGCCTTCTCTTTGCTCATAGAGCATCATCTGTAATCTCTAGTGTACTGTCTTATGATCAGCGATTTGTCTCTGCCAGATTCCAAGCAATGTCTTCTTAAAAGAGTGTCTGTTCCTTTCATCTTTTTACCCTCATTACCTGTCGCATAACAGGAGCTTAGTATATGATGAGTGAATAAATGAAATAAGTGAATAATTGGATGAGTAGATAGATATGTAAGAGCATTTTTAATGATTGTTGAGTTAGCACCATTTCTGAATTTTATATATGATTAGACTAAAATACATCTTCCAGTGTATCTTCACTTGTCATTTTGCTTGCATTTTATAGGTTTGCAGATTCTGATTTTAGGTCCTACTCTATGATATGTTTTTAACATAAACATGAAGCATTTCTTTTTTCAAATTGTGAATCGGAGTTCTATGAAAAATATGCAGTGTTGAGAGAAGGACTTGACCCTAATGGAAGTAAGGGTAAAAAAGCAGATGTTTACTGAAATATTGGCAAGTTTGGCTTCATCAGTGCAGAGGAACCTGACAGAAGTTGTTTTTACCTCTAGGCCACTTTTCCTGCAGGGAGAGGATGCAAGGAGATTTGCCAGCTTCTTTCCTTATCAGTAATGTCCCTGTAGGAGGGGACAAAAGGCACTTCATACTCTGAATCCTTGGGTTTAACCCACCTTAGGGACATCTCTTCTGCTACATTTTAAAAAAAGAAAAAGTTAAACTCAAGCGCTTTTGGAGTAGATCTGAACCCTCCCTCCAGAGCTTGTCTTAAGGTAGCTGTCCAAATGCTGAATACATTTACTCCGTGCATTCTGGTTCTCTTTCTGTCCTAGGTTTTGCTCTTTCTGTTTCTGCCACAGAGGTTAAGGACTTGTCCAGGGCTGCAGGGTTCAAGTCTCCTGCCTTTCAAGTTGACTGCAGCCCCACCGTTTCGTAGGCACCTTGGTGATTCCCATCTCTACCAACAACAATAAAGATATTCTTTAAAAAAAAAAAACGTGATTTAAAATGAGAGCTTTTGAGTGAAAAAAGTCTCAGAAAGCAAAGATTTTCAGTAAAGCAAACATTTATTGAACTGAAACTTTAAAGAAAGCATGTTGCTTTTGTTGATGGCCTCATGCATCAGAGCTTTGTGTTCTGTGCTACTCTAAAAGCCAGCTTAAACCTAAGCCTTGAATGTGTTCAATGCAGGAGTCCTAGCTCTGGGGGCTCTAAAGATAAAATAGTTTCAAAAACACACCATACCTCTAAAAATACTCCAGAAGGTAAAACCAGGTTAGGAGTTTGCCCTGAGCTTTTAGCACAGAGGAGACACAAAATCTAAGATAGCTGTAACTTGCTCTATCAATGTGGAATTTTAACACAACAAAATTGACATTACTAGACAAAACGTACTTGCTAAAAATATAATACGAAGTAGAATTATTTAGTAGATACTATGGTATAGTGTGTATAGATGAAACAACTGCTGAAGCTCATGGAAAGCTACAAGGTATATTTCAAATTATGGGTTTGGAGGAAATATTAAGATGTCATTCATTCATTCATTCACAAAACATGTATTTCTTCCTTATGCTATCCAGTAATCCTTCATTATCCCAGACAGATGAGGAATACTGGAGGTCATGACTTCCAGAGAAGTTGTTTCTGTTTTTTCTTCAGTATCTCACTCCAAGAAACCAACCAAAAACTTCCTATATCTTAAAGTTATATGGAAGATGGAGAATAAACTTCCTACTTTGCATTGTATAAAAGCTATGCTCCTACTTGGAAGACCCATCATAAAAAGTTTCCTCATGGTTGCATCTGAGCACTGAATAAAATAATTTTTTTAACTTTGTGGATTAATATTTCCACCACATCCTACCTCTGACATGCGTGTTTAATGAAAATTAGAACAGACTGTAAGCTTTTATAAGAAAATTACTCTATGTGGTCTCCATTGAACTTTATGCTGTTGTGATTTGGTAAGCTCTCTAGATTAATCATTTTGAAAAGCAATCCTCTGAATCAAATTTCTGACATCTCCTCTGTAATATGTCACTTTTCATGACCAGGTTGGGAAGTACTTTAAAGAGCCATCTAGTCCAAGGGTTTTTGTTTGTTTTTCACTTAGTATCCATTTATGAATACCAGGGGAAATGTGAAAATGTGGACATTATTAACTGAAAGGCTTCTGTCTTTGTCTGTCTATGCAGAGAGTTTGAAACTTTTATCAAATGCTCTAAAGGGTGGTAGTTGTTGAGTCACTAAGTCGTGTCTCTTTCGTGAGCCAATAGGCTAGAGCCTGCCAGTCTCCTCTGTCTGTGGGATTTCCAAGGCAAGAATACTGAAGTGGGTTACCATTTCCTTCTCCAGGGGATCTTCCTGACCCAGGGATCGAGCCCATGTAGGCCTTGCATTGCAGGCAGATTCTTTACTGCTGAGCCACATGGGAAGCCCTCTCTAAAGGGTTGGTGATCCCTTACAAATAAAGAATAATTAAACTAGACATCCCTCTTTTCCCCACCATTTTAACCTGAGCACTTCTGCAGCTTGTCTGAGATCCATTGTGAACAGTCTTTAGATTTTTATTCTTGTAGCTATAACTCATAGTTGGCCAAAGTGAATTCCTACCAGTAACAGATGAAGAGGGGCCCTGGTGTAATCTTCCCACAGAGCACATTGTCAGTACAGCTGTCTTAGACCTGGAATTTCCAGAATCCATTTGGGTATCATTTTAATGTTCATAAGAGTGTTGGGGCAGAGGTAGGAAGTACAGGGAAAGAATGTGTATTCTGCTGTTAGGACATAGGTCTTTAGACTCAAAAGAGCAGATGCCAAGATCTGAAGAAATATATAATTCAATCAAAGTGATGGAACCATCAGAGTGGTGGTTATAGGCTCTGTCAGTTCAGTTCAGTCGCTCAGTCGTATCCGACTCTTTGCGACCCCATGAATCGCAGCACGCCACCGATTTAAAATTTAGAAATAATGTGACTAAAGTCTTAGGAACCTGGTTATGTGAGTACCAGCTTCAATTTGAAGTCACTTATGTAGAGTTTAACAGGAGGATTCAGGATGTCCCTTAAGTTTTGCCAAGAATCCAGTGAGTGTCCTGTTAAGATCAATAGTGGTGTTTGTTAGCGTTTTTATAATCTTTTTAACCAGACAAAGTTTTAAATTAAATATGGAAAATATTTAAGAGAATCAAAACTAACACAAAGTGCTTTTGTGTGTGTTTGGTATTTAAAGTTTTATAATCCTTAGAATTTGGTACGCTAACAGATCAGTTTCATAATTCCAATTTAAAATGTGTAATTGAGTAATTGATCTAGATATGTGATTTTAGGTTGAAATATTACTAAATTAATCTACAGTGTTGGACTATTTAAAAGAATTTGATTCACTGTATTTATAAATTTAATTTGTTTGATATAAGAGATTTGTTTAATTATTCTGGAAAGTTTTAAGTCAGACAATGGAAGTACTTAAAGGAAATCAAATACATTAAATTTATAAATGAATTTTAAAATGCTTGAAGAGCATTAATTAACTGTTTATAAATGGAGCTAAATGTTCCTGTACGTCCTCTTAAAAGCAGTTGCTAAATTTTAGATTATAAATAGAATTAAATTTGTAAGTTGAACTGAGAAGCTAAAGAAAAACTAGGCTTTTAAGTTTGTAACATGAATAAGTCCAACATTAATATTTAAAACCAAAGAACCATCAGATTAATCTTTTCCAACACAAAGGTCATCCTCAAGGACTCTAGAAACCGCTAGGATTTTTCTTCACATCTCCATGCAGAAGTATACATTCCTTTTTTCCCTGGAATCATGCAGTACTTTAGGTACTTTTCCTTTTTCCATTTTTGATAGACACATTTTTACTGGGAAAGGAAAAATCAGTGCAAATGTGATCTTTGGGAAACAATTAAGAATGGTAGGGACTGTGACAGTCTAAATAATGCCTACTGGTTGGCTAATTATTTTTTGGTGATTATCTGTGTATGCTAACATCTTGTGTTTTATATTCCAGAAGAAGTTGGAAATCTAATGTGAAATCTCTCATATGAAAACCTTTGGTATCAGTTTTTAAACATAGCTGGATGTTGGGAATATGGGAAGCAAAAATCTACATCTAAGAGTAAATTAGCCTGCAGGTCACTTGTTTCAGGACTTTGTTATAAAAGTGCTCTGAGCAGTGATGTAACTTGATGTTAACTTCCCTTTGTCATTCCGTGCCCCAGAGAAATTAGAACTCCATGACTTTCTGAGTGTCCCTAGAATCAACTCAGACCAAAGCATTGGTAAAAAATGTAGTTTCTACTGAAGATTTTGCAGAATAGAAGGAGAGGGAGTTTAATGTATGTTCATACACTCATGCCATATTAAAACATAAGAAAACCTATAGATTACAGATCCCCCATTATACACATTCCTCCAGTCTTTTATACTGCTGCCCTGCTTGGGCTGGGGAGCAGAATGGTTTTTCCTCTTCCTCTCTTCGGCTTCTTTCTGTCCCCTTCCCTGATTATCTTTGTTGTTGTTTAGTCACTTAAGTTGCGTCTGACTCTTTGTGACCCCATGGACTGTAGGCAACCAGGCTCCTCTCTCCATGGGTTTTCCAGGCAAGAATACTGGAGTGGGTTGCCATTTCCTTCTCCAGGGGATCTTTGTGACCCAAGGATTGAACCTGAGGCTCCTGTATTGGCATATGGATTCTTCACTGCTGAGCCACCAGGAAAGCACCTGATTCTCTTCAGTTCAGTTCAGTCGCTCAGTCGTGTCCGACTCTTTGTGACCCCGTGAATCGTAGCACGCCAGGCCTCCCTGTCCATCACCATCTCCCAGAGTTCACTCAGACTCACATCCATCGAGTTGGTGATGCCATTCAGCCATCTCATCCTCTGTCGTCCCCTTCTCCTCCTGCCCTCAATCCCTCCCAGCATCAGAGTCTGTTCCAATGAGTCAACTCTTCGCATGAGGTGGCCAAAGTACTGGAGTTTCAGCTTTAGCATCATTCCTTCCAAAGAACACCCAGGGCTGATCTCTTTTAGGATGGACTGGTTGGATCTCCTTGCAGTCCAAGGGACTCTCAAGAGTCTTCTCCAACACCACAGTTCAAAAGCATCAATTCTTCGGTGCTCAGCCTTCTTCACAGTCCAACTCTCACATCCATACATGACCACAGGAAAAACCATAGCCTTGACTAGACGGACCTTAGCCGGCAAAGTAATGTCTCTGCTTTTGAATATGCTATCTAGGTTGGTCATAACTTTTCTTCTCTTAGAGTTCTTAAAATTCCACTCCCCTTTATTAAGCAGAGCAGTCCAGTTTCACCCCATACATAGGCGTCTGGGGCACTCAGCAGTAGTAGTGGTGGTGCTGCTGAGACGGACAGAAGTCCAACAAATACCATTATCTGGATATTGAGCACTCACAGCCCGTGCTTTCTGGTTTCTTGTAGTCCACCTCGTGGTGCTTGTCATCGCCTCCTTTCTGGCTTTTGTTCTTGCAGCTGCAGCTATAATTGCTGCTCTTCCTACATCCCCTGGCCTGTGCCATGTCGGTGCACACTGAGCTTGACTTCCCATGGCAGCACCAGCTTCTCTTCTCATCGCTGTCTCCTCCTGCGTTAGATGGGCAGGCTGGGGGTGCCTGGCGAGTAAGCCCCCTCCCTCCACCCCAGGCAGGGCACATGATGAGAGCTCATATTTGGAAACAGCAGCCGCTCCTTACTCAGGTGGAAGAAGTATGAAGCTGTTCTCAAAATTCCTCAGTGGGGTTGAATTCCAGTTGCCTATCCTGGTAACCAGTTAATGATGACACCTTGAATCTCTCTCTTCCTTTTCCTTGTCTCATGTTTTTATTGATGTTTCCCTGAATCACTTCTTGTTATGTTCTGATACCTACCTCTAGGGAGGTTCCCAGATGGCTCAAGTGGTCAAGAATCCACCTGCCCAAACAGGAGCCTCAGGAGATGCAGGTTCAATTCCTGGGTCAGGATGATCCCCTGGAAGAGGGCATGGCAGCCCACTCCGGTGTTCTTACCTGGAGAATTCCGTGGACAGAAGAGCCTGGTGAGCCACAGTGCATGGTCGGACATGACTGAGCACACACTCAGGACCCACCTCTGGACCTGCTTCCGGTGGGACCTCAGCTGCAGTGCAGGAGACCCTGGTGCAGTTCCTGGGTCGGGGAGAGCTGCTGGAGAAGGGATAGGCTACCCACTCCAGTATTCTTGGGCTTTCCTGGTGGCTCAGCAGGCGATAAAGAATCCGCCTGCAATGTGGGAGGCATGGGTTCGATCCCTGGGTTGGAAAGATCCCTTGGAGAAGGGAACGGCTACCCCCTCCAGTATTCTAGCCTGGAGAATTCCATGGACTGTATATCCATGGGTCGTAAAGAATTGGACATGATTGAGTGACTTTCACACTGTAAAATGACCTCAAACCAAATGCCACTTTAATGAGATAAATTAGGCTTGGAATTTAGTCCTTAGCAGTCTCCAGAGAAGACATATGCATTGCCAGCAGGATGCTACTGTGTTTGGTGCTTAGACCCAGCTCTTCTCTGACTCACTGGAAAGAAAAACGTACTCTGATAATAGCCTGCCCTTGATCACGGGCCTGGATGTTAGGAAAGGATGTTTTTCTCTCTGGAAGTTTAGATTCAGCAATTGGAATTTTAATAAATGGTGCCAACCCCTGTTTTTCTGACAAAATCAATTCCCAGGAATCCCACCCCAACTTAAGGTAGAAGATAATGATGTTCTGGGCAAGGGGAGGGTTTCCTCTTTAAACTCTATCACAGCCATCTTCTCGCAGCTTCAGGATGGGGCTGCACTAATGGTTTTCTGCTCAACTCTATTCAGAGGCCAAGTATACTCCTGAGCCTAGTGGATGCTTATGAAGTAGTTCATTATTCCTTGCTTAAGGTTTTCTGTCTGCCTCTAAATCACCTTATTGGTGATTCAACCACCCTCAGGAAATTTGCTTCAGGGAAGATATTTAAAATTTCTAACCGCTGACCAGGGAGTGGCTTACTCACGCAAAGGATACAATCTATTCATGCTGACTAGGCTCTAATGCAAACATTATAAAGTATTCATAAGCTTCCCCTTTGCCTCAAAATAGAACCCATTTCTCCATTCGGATAAGGTATGAGAGCTTTAAATGCCTCCACCGTGAATCTGCTCATTTCTGGGTTCTAACTGTTTCTCTCTCCTCCTTGGAGGGTGACTCTGGTGCGCTCTGCTTTTCTTAGCCATCTGTCCTTTCGCATTTACTCTTGCCTCGTCTCCCTGTCTCACTTTTCCCTTCAGCCTTGTTTACATCGCTTTTTCTGGAGGGGTACTTGCGGAGTTAACTTCCCAGGGAAAAAAAATTAAATATTCATGAGAAAGATAGTGCAGGCTTATGGGATCTGGAAGAAGGCAAACCGAATATATAGTAAATGAAAAAATTTAAACATGTTAATTTTAATACTTGAACAAGCACTGGCATGTCTGTAGCCCCTCACAAGATGTAGTCTTCTGGATAGCCTGTGCTATACTTATTTTAGTCATGCATGATTTTCAACCCCCTCTGTCATTAAATTAGAATATGATTACCTCCCACAGCCAAAATAGCTCCCTTTGGTACTAAGTAATATAATTTATTTCATAAATAGGATCAAAACACCTTTATTAGATGGTAGTGACTGGGGAAAAACAGCATTTTATTAACATTTTAGTATTGACTCTATTTTATTACGTTTAATCAGAGTGGGATTTTGACAGCTACCGGGAGATGTATTCTAAACTTTCATCTGTGCTTCAGCTACCTTACTTGAAAGATGCTTGTTTTCTCTTTTAACGTAGAAACCAGACTGTTGGTGACAGATTCTTTTCAAAACCACAAGGGCTGCATGTTGAGTTTGTCTGGGATCTGGGTCCCTATGGCTTTCTTTCTCTTGGTAGGTTCACGTGAGCAGGGTCACAGAGAGCATGGTGCAGAGCTCTGGGGAGAGGACCCCTGAAGATACGTCTCCCCACTTCCCTTCTTCCCATTCTTTTCTGTTTTCCACAAATACTTATTTAACACTTGAGTCTCCAGCAGTCAACAAAACAGATATCTTCCCGTGTGGGTCTGGAATATAGAAAGAGACAGACAATAAGACACGTGGGCTGTGACGTGGGGCGAGTCCCTCATTCAGCCCAGGTGTTCTGGGTCTGTTTTCTGGGTGAGTGCTTTGTTAGGTACCACCTACAGCTTTCACCGCGTGGTGGCCGGCAGTCATGTTTAGTTGTTCTGTCACGTTTTTCCCTAGGGATGACAAAAATAGGATGTCAGCTCATTTCTAGTTGATGGCATAAAAAGAATTACCGTGAGACCTAGAGGAGACATTAAAGGTCATTTTAAAAAACCCAGAGGAACCACTGCCACTTACCAGCAAGATGATCTTGGTCATGTTATTGGGCTTCTGCATCTCAGTTTTTTCTACTATAAAATGATGATAGTACCTGCCTCCACGGGTTGTCATAAGGGTTAAATAAGTTGTTATTTTTGATAGACCTCCAGTAATGCTGCTGGCATGCAATAGGTGACATCCACATGGTAGTGTTTTGGTCTTTTCTCCTGTACGAAGCTTGAGCCTTTTGTCTCTGTTGGGTTGGGTTGGCCAGTTTCTGCTAAACAGCTCTGCTGATGAAAGTCAGGGCCTTCTGAAGGGCCCTGTGATCCTTACCTGTCTGTGCCCTTTCTCATGTAGAGCTGACACTTCTCTTTCACTCATGTGGCTTCTACCCCATGGCCTTTCCCCTTGGGGATCAGTTCAGAGGAATTTCAGGTTTTCTTCCACATGATGCCTTCCTAGTATTTGGAAAGTGTACAGCATTGGAGAGTATTGTTCACTAGGCTAAATATCCCAGGTCCTTCAATTTTCTCTCCAAACACCTAGTTTGTGAGTTAATTCCAGTGTCCTCCCAGGCTCCTGGAAGGACACACACCAGAGTCTCCTTCATATTGTGTGGCTTGGGGTGTCCTAGTTATCCCAGGTGCTCGCTTTGGATCTGTTTTCTCCGTATCTATTACCTAGCATGGGATGGGATGTCTAGACGTGAATGAATAGCCCACAGAGTGCTAGTCTACAGTACGCAAGTAACAAGATGCAAGAGCCCCTGCACTCATAGAGCTGCATTCTCGTGATGAAGACAGAGAATTCTGTTTCATGTTTGATGACAGGGAGGGCCTCTTTGAGGAGGAGATCACAAGTGGAGAAGAACCAAGCGTGTGACTATCTAGGAAGGAGTGTTTCAGGCAAAGGGAAGAACATGTGCAGCTACCCTGTGGTGGAAACCAGCTTAGCCATCAGATCAAGCAGCAGAAAGCAGGTGCCTGTTGCTGGAGTGGATGCCAAGGAGGAGGAGAGTCCAGTAGACAGCCGTCTAGGTCTCTGCTCATCAAATGGGATCCCAGTAACAACTCTTCTCTTGCATCCAGAAAGTTTAAAGATTCTCAGGGTGGGAAGGGACATTTCCCAAATGCCCCCAGTCTCTCTTTTCCATATATTCATGTTCAGCCTTCACTCAAGCTGTACTTAGGTTCTTCGAGATGCCCTCTGTAGCAGTGTTATAAACACTAAAAGCGTTTTAAAAACATGCAGATACCCATATGTAACTATTGCAAAACAATTTTTTCCCAAATTGCTCTCCTGGAATTTTAGCACCATGTTCCCTCACACTTCTCTTCCTTTACTCAGTGTTTTCTCTACTTGAAACTCCTTCTTCCAACTTATTCTTTTTGCTTTTTTATACTCTTTATGGGGTTCTTGTGGCAAGAATACTGGAGTGGTTTGCCATTCCCTTCTCATTGAAAAAGACCTTGATGCTAGGAAAGATTGAAGGCAAAAGGAGAACCAGCAGAGGATGAGATGATTGGATAGCATCGCCAACTCAATGGACATGGACTTGGACAAACTCCAGGAGATGGTGAAGGACAAGAAATCCTGTCGTGCTGCAGTCCGTGGGGTCACAGAGTCGGATGTGACTAAGAGACTGAACAGCAACAAGTGCATATTCTGTAAAACCCAAGGGGAGGGCACTACCACCTCTGAGAGGGCTTTCCCACTCGTTGTATAGCCATACTGATGCTTGGATAGTTAGAGGAGTCTGCTATTCTTTCAGTACCTGTTCAGATTTCTGGATTAGCCATATATCACTCTCTTGAAATTGCTTGCTTATTTCCTTATCTCCCTCCACTAGTCTTAAGCCTTTTGCCAGAAAAAGGTTCATCTTGTGCTGATAACTATAGCATTTAGCAAGGTGCTTGAAACTTAGTTCCTCAACTACATCCTTGCTGCATGATGGCTTATTGAGCATGAACTAAAACAATTTAGTTCCCACTGTTTCTCAGTGGGAGAATGATTTGCATGTTGGGTAGTAGAGTTATTTGTGGGGTAGGGTCATCCCTTGCCTTGCATCCCACCCCCTTCACTGAGTGCCTCTGTGACTTTCCCAGCACTTCCTAGGGGGCAGTGGTGGCCTCAGTTGAGAACTTTGCTTGCCCCTTAACTTACTTACTCATCCAAGCCCTGTGACCAGTCTCCGTGTTTGAGTCACACTAAGGCACTGCTGCTTGTTCGGCCTATCCTCAGTCATCTCTGTAGGACACTTCTTCCTGTTCATATCAAAGTGTGCCTCTCTTTGTTACAGAACCAGACTTGAGTCTGCTCTCCTAATGCGCTGACACTGGGTTGTGGCGCGGGAAAGTGCAGCGTTTATGGTAAGGTGCTGTACAAGGAGTCTGGGACAGGTAGTACTCAGAACCCCCAAACTCCTCAATAGGCTTTAGCAAAGTTTGTCAAGGCAGGGTGAGGGAGGGGTGGCCCAGGGCATGTGATCTGTTAGCACTCAGTTCTCTGATTGGTTCATGGTGAGGTAACAGGGCGGAGTCACAGGGGTGAACATTATCAATCTCTACACACCAGTAGAGGGGCGGGGGGCGGTTCATGGCCATCAAGTAGTCAATTCCATTTGGTTGCTGGTTTTCTCATCTGTGAAACAACAGTGAATGCGCGTCAGCTGCTATTAGTGAGCTAGAGCAGAGGGTATGGGCAAGGGCTCTGTCTGGGGAAGGCCCCATAGGGTCTGACTCAGTTAGATCCTAACTTCTAAACACTGATTCTTGTATTACCGTCTAGTGTGCTACAGAACATACCCAGTGTTTTTCTTTTGTGATAGCCTTTCAACCATTTGGAGACATTTTTACTGGCCTCCATGCATTTACAATTTTTCCTTTGTCTAAGTGAAACGGTACAGATTTTTCTGGACTGTTCCCTCTGACGGGCATTTGAGTGATCTCAGCTCTCTGTGTCAGTATGCATTCACTTTGACTGTCAGGCTATAATATTTTTACTCTGCTTTCATGTTTAGTGTTTTCTCCATTGTTTACAACTCAAGCAGTGATAGACCTGCAGGGTTTTGTGTGGGTAGTATTTTTAAATGCCTCAGGTCACATGGATGTAGCTGTAGCAAACGCTTCTTTGTAAAATGATTGTCTCTTTCTAGGCTTCTGGCAGGTGGCAAAATATTAGCACCTACTGTGTATGCAGTGCTGTGTTGAACAACACAGAGGACAAAGAGAAATGTAAAACACCACTGTTGTCAAGAAGATAATGAACTCGTTAGAGCAGTTTACAAACATGGAAAAGTTAAAACCAGTGGTATATCAGTAAATGGTTAGCAACTGACTGTGCATGTTGGCAGTGGAGGGAAAGCCCTGATCTGCATTTGCTGATTTCTGTGATGAAAACTCTACTGTCATGATTGATTGCAAGCTGCCAGTATGATGTCATAGCTTGTGGAGTTGGGAAGAGAGGCAAGTAACCCTCATTTTATACTATTTCTTCATATGCATATAACAGACATACATAATGCATAATGTGCAGGGGATTGGTCATAGGAAAATACAATGCAAATAGCTAAACTCACTGCAGATGGTGACCGCAGCCATGAAATTAAAAGACGCTCCTCCTCGGAAGAAAAGCTATGACAAACCTAGGCAGCATATTAAAAAGCAGAGATATCACTTTGTCGGCAAAGGTCCGTATAGTCCAAGTTATGGTTTTACCAGTAATCAGGTACAGTTGTGAGAGTCAAACCATAAAGAAGGCTGAGCACCAAAGAATTGATGCTTTCAAACTGTGGTGCTTGAGAAGACTCTCGAAAATCCTTTAGACAGCAAGGAGGTCAAACCAGTCAATCCTGAAGGAAGTCAACCCTGATTATTCATTGGAAGAACTGATGCTGAACCTGAAGCTCCAATACTTTGGCCACCTGATATGAAGATCCAACTCGTTGGGAAAAACCCCTGATACAGGAAAAGACTGAAGGCAGACAGAGAAGAGACTGCAGAAGATGAGATGGTTAGATAGCAACACCTACTCAGTGGACATGAGTTTGAGCCAACTCTGGGAGATAGTGGAGGACAGGGGAGCCTGGTGGGCTACAGTCCATATGGTCACAAAAGAGTCAGACACCAGTCAGTGACTTAAACGACAAGTAGAGGGAACCGTACCTGTGAGCATCCTCTGGCAAATCATCTGTTTACACACCTGTGTTCATAATTATAGTCATAACTAGTTGTTTCAGATACTCCTAGCACTTAAACATTGCCGTGCACTTTTCAGCGATGGACCAAGCACCAGAGTATGCTTTCCCATGGCTGTCACTGGGTCTTTTGGAAGATGGCATGCTTGTCGCTTAAGTCATGTCCGATTCTTTGTGACGCTATGGACTGTAGCCTGCAAGGCTCCTCTGTCCGTGGGATTCCTCAGGCAAGAATACTGGAGTGTGTTGCCGTTTCCTTCTCCAGGGGATCTTCCCGACCCAGGGATCAAACCTGCATCTGCTGCGTGTCCTGCATTACAGGTAGATTCTTTACCGCTGAGCCACCTGGAGAGCCCCTTTGGGGAGACGGCAAGTGACAAAAAACCGAGATGAAATTAAGTTAATGAGAAGTGACATTTATTGGTCACAAAACTGAAAGTACAGAGATAGGTTGAAGGTCAGGCACGTCTGGACTCAGGGATTCACACTATTCTTCCATCTCCTCTCCAGGTTGGTACCGTTATAGGCAGGCTTTCCCTTGGTAGGGCAAATGTATGGGCTCAGTTCATGCTTATGTTCTCACCGTGCTAAACCAGACAGAAAAGAAAAAGCAGCTGCCTTTCTCCACAGTCTAAGAAACTGGGGTCCTTAGGCCATATTCTTGTTGGCCCTGGCTGGGCTGTACCTTCATCAGTGGGCTACCCATTCTGACCTAGAAGATGTTCTCTTCCAGCCAAGAGTGAGTCATGTTCCCCTCTCCCTGAAAGATACATGGTGAGAGTCAGGGAAAGATATTCCTCAGAGGGGTTCAAAGAATACTGTTAGCTGAAGCCCGTCATACAAATGTAAGGAAGAGAAATGCGGGACAGAGGAAGTCAGAGGAGATGATGACACAGTGAACACAGAAATCGGAAAGAAATTGTACCATGGAGACTAGGGTAGAGCACGTATCCTCTGAACCCTTCTGGATTAGACATACAGAATGCAACCATATAAATGTGTAGAAGACATGTAACTCTTACAGAACAGCAGCCCCAGTATGGGGAGGGAGACTGTGCTCATAAGAGGTCATTTCCTCAACATTTTTAGAGCACCTACTCTCTGCTAGACACTGCCAGTTCACATTCATATTCTCATTTTTTTTGTCTTTACACTTAGGAGAATTACATAAGCTGTACATATTGGTACTTAAAATGCACACTTAAATGCAACATACGCATACACCCAAGAAACCATCACCACATTTAGAAAACAAGCATTTCCGTCTCCCCCGAAAGGTTCCCTAGTGCTCGTTTGTCATGGTGCCTGGTGCCCTTCCCTCCTTCTGCAGGCAACTTCTTGAATGTGCTTTCTCCCACTGCAGATCAGTGACGTGTATTTTCTAGAATCTTATGTAAATAGGGGAATATAGTATATATTCTTTATATAAGATTTTCCACGTGGTGTAATGGTTTAGAGATTTCGACTATGTTGGATATATCAAAACTGTGTTCTTTTTTGTGGCTGAGTAGCAGTCCAGTTGTATGGATATACTCTGGTTTTTCTTTTCACTTCCTAGTAGCTGTGTGGGTTGTTTCTAGTTGTTATGCTGTTAACAGATAAAGCTGCAGTGAACATTCGTGCGCATCTCTGTGTGTGAACATATATTCTGACTTACCTTTGTAAATATCTAGGAGCAGAATACCTCGGTCATATGGCAAGTGTTGTTTAACTTTATAAAATGTGGATAGATGGTTTTCCTAAGTGGTTGTACCATTTTACATTCCTACTATCAGTGCATGAGAGTTCCAGTTCCTCCGCTTCTTGGCCCATTGTATGAAAATGTATGTACAGTCATTTTTTTAACTTTATTTATTCTAATATGTGCGTGTGCTTTTTAAATCTACATTTTCCTCATAACTAGTGACACAGTCTCATTTTGGCATCATGTCTTACCTAGAGATGATGGAGACGCAAGAGACTCAGTTTTGCTTCCTGGAATGAGAAGATCCCCTGGAGCAGGAAATGGCAACGTGCTCTGACACTCTTGCTTGGAAAATTCCATGGACAGAGGAGCCTATGGGGTCACAGTCTGTGGGGCTGCAAAGAGTCGGACACGACTGAGGGCACACACACAGATGCTGAGGCTTTCCTGTTAGGTAGAATGTCCCTGTATATAGACTAAACTCCCTTGAACTCCCTGGGCACAAAAGATGTTATTTCTGTGTAGAATAATGACAGTCCAGTCATGCAGCATGTCTCTTGACTTATATTTGTGCAACTTTTATAAAGAAACTAGTTAGAGAGAAACTCTCTCAACATTTTTTGACTCTTAAAACTGTTGCTTGAAATCAGAGTAGTTTGAAATAATGTTAATTTTAGCAGACTAGAGCTGACCTTCCTTTCTTTATGTGATTCAAATTTTACAAACTAGAAATTTATTAGGAAGTCTGTCTTCAGAAATAGTCAAGGCAAAATCTCAAGTATCTTCTCTCTGGAAAATTCTAGACTCACAGCTGGAGATAAAGTGACGTAGTGAGGGAGAGGAAATTTGCATTACTGTCAAATGGTGCAGTTATATTTCTGGATCTGCTCATATTCACACGTGCAATATCCAGCATTGTCCTGAGGTTGGACTTTTTAGAAATAACCCCTTGATTACTGTGCTTTCCTCAGTTCTGATGCTCTGTCTCCCTTTTTCTAATCTTAATTGAATGCCTCTAATTAAGTCAGTATTTTCTGGTGCACATACATGCACACAAAGCTCTAATTTGAAGGAGAAAATCCGATTATTTATCTTTGTTTTCCGGTTTCCAGCTTCCTGGCATTCACGTCAGAGGCCTGCCTTTGAATGGGGTTTCTGAGGCAATCATTAATCATTATTTTCTGTCCAGCAGTCTGTCTACTCACCTCCAGAATCAGTGGTGTTTCTCTGGTGGCTGCTCTGATGGCAGAAGGAAGGAGGAAGAGAAAGGATGAGTGGAGTCAGGAGTGTTTTTTAAAGGCAGACTTCAGGGCTATGCTGGCAGTGCGTTTTAAAGACTCCACCTAAGTTTTAGTAAAGTTATGGTGATCACTTCTAACGCGAAGTGTTTGGTGTGTGGCAGCTGTAGGGCTAGGTTATTTACTGGCATCCTCTGTTTTAGTGAGGGTAGTTCTAGCCTCTTGTTTGTGGATGTGGAAGCTGAGGTTCAAAGACTTTAATTTGTCGAAGGTCATTGTGTATGTCTTGGTGGAGCCTGGGTTTGAATCTGGGCCTGTGTGTTCTAGAATACGTTTGAATCCCTACATGGCACTGACTTGACTGGGATCAACACTTATGCTTTATCAGAAAATATGGAAGCAGATCCATTTTTATAGCCTTGGAAATGCTTGCCATTCATGTCTCTAAAAACCTTGTTTTATGCTGGATGGGTGAGGAGAATTTACGAAAAATGTGCTAATCACTTTTTGCATCCATACATGTTCCACTGAGGGTCAACATAGGCTGGCTTCCACTGAAATAGTCCTAGAAAGAAACATCAACTAATACTAAGATGAGGCGGATGTGTGCCTTAACAAATTCCCCCACTTCCTTTTCTTCTTTTTCTAGTTCTGGACACCTTTATGCCCTCCTGATGAAACTAGAATCCTAGTTTTGGAATTGCCCTTTTATTGAGACCTTTGTGTTAATTTTAGATGTCATCCTGCCTTGGTGACAGGGGCTAGTGCCCAGATGGTTGTCAAACATTATTCCAGGTGTGTCTGTGAGGATGCTTCTGGGTGACATCAACATTTGTTAATAGATGGAGTGCTGGCCTTTGCAAAACTGTGCCGACTCTGCAAATACTAGCATTTGTCCGCCTCCATATTAGTGTGAGCCCGTTCCTGATAAAAGTCTCTACAGTACACACATGTACACTGTGTTGATTCTGTTTCTCTGGAGAACCCTGGCTCATACAGACCGTTAATGTGTTCCTGTACATCAGCAGTCCCCTACTTTTGTGGCGCCAGGGACCGGATTCATGGAAGACAGTTTTTCTGCCAGGCGAGGAGTGTGGGGTTGGTGGACAACACATGAAGGCTCCTGGCTGGCCCGTAGTTCGCCTCTGGATATGCAGCCCTGTTCCTGACTGGCCGTGGACTGGTACCAGTCGATGGCCTGGGGGTCGGGGTGCCCTGCTCTGCATAACTCCGTGCCAAGTGATCATTCCGTCTACAGGTCATCAGAAAGCATTTCCCACTCTCCCGGCTCAGGGAGCAGTGGGGTTGGTCCATTCAGCTCTGTCAAAATCTGATAGTTACGTTGCAGAAGGAAGGACCCCCTTCCAGGGGCCGAGGTGGGGGGCTCTTGTCGTAGCGCTGAGCAATGAGCCATGCGAGAAGACACGCCTGTTGACAAGAGCTGGGCAATGAGCCATGCGAGAAGACACGCCTGTTGACAAGAGGCTTTATTGGGAAAGGGCGCCCAGGTGGAAACCAGGAGAGCTGCTCTATCACCTGGCACGAAGCCCCATGTTTCAAGGTGATGGAGTGAGTTTCTCGTTGTCTCTGCCCAATCGTTCTGACTCAGATCCTGCGGGCGCGCACATCACTCAGCCAAGATGGAGTCCAGCGAGGAGGATTCTCCTAGGTTGGTAGGACATGTGAACTGGTGTCTCCTTTTGACTTTTCCAAATTCTTCTGGTTGATAATGGCTTGTTAGTTCTGCGTTGCTTACCAGGGCCTCCCATTGTAAAATAACTCATGCAGATGGTTACTGCGGCACCTGGCCAGGGTGGGCGGTTTCAGTCAGCATGCCCCCTAATAGACCTTCCCTTTCCAGCTTCTGCCCTTTCATCCCTGGAGCTGAAAGTATCTAGACATTTTAAGGCTGTTGTGGGAATGAGTTTTCTCAGGGACTGCATCCGCGGGGCTGAGCAGAGACTCTGGGTCTGAGTGCGTCTCTGCGTGCAGTGCTGGTGGGGTCCCCGAAATGGGCAGCGGGCAGCACCCGGAGGTCCAGGCAGTGTCCGCGGCTTGTTTCAGGGGAGCTCGTGCCGTCTGTAAAGGTGGCCGTGGTTCTCACCTGCAGGGTCTCTCCGGGTGAGGGAGTCACCCTGGGCTGCACATAGAGCACACAGTGCTTTCCCTATCGTCAGTCTCCAGCTTCTGCCCAGAGCACGGTTTTGTTTTCTAATCCTAGGTTGGTTTGTTTGACGCCCCCTCCTCAGGCCCTGAAGAGTTTCGCTGTTCAGTCAGTTGTGTCCGACTCTTCGTGACCTCATGGACTGCAGCATGCTAGGCTACCCTGTCCTTCACCTTCTCCCAGAGCTTGTTCAAATTCAGGGTTGTTGAGTTTAGGCTTTTGGAATGCAGATGCAGGAAATGGCTCCATTTTTCTCTGCTCCCTCCCTCCCCTGAGGCAATGAGCACAGGCCACCAGGCTCAGTAGGAAGGGTTAAGAAGGAAAGCTTTTGAGGTGGGTGGAGTCAATTAACATTTCAAAAATACCACCTCTACATCTGATTTAGGCCAAAAAAGTGACCAGCTCCTTTTCCTCCTCCCCGCCCAGGGAAGATCCTTTCTTCATTCTTTATTCAGCTATTTGTTCTCATGTGACATCTGTTTAAGTCTCTTTCTTGTCCTGCCTGATAACTTTCTTTGAATGAGCTTCATGTTGCTGTTTTAAGATTTTTGACTGGGCCTGGGCACCACCTGTGGCCTGAGCAGGCTGCGTGCATAATTTCAAGTGATTTCTGTTTTAGTGATAAAACCAGACTCCTACCCCCAGTACCAGGGTCCTTACATGTGTGTATTTACACACACACACAAACCACCCAACCCCCCGACCAGTGTCCTTGTGTGTACACACACACACAAACCACCAACCCCTCACCCCCAGTACCAATTTCCTTGCGTGCGTACACAAACATACAGGCACACACACCCCCTCACACCCTCCTGCGGTAAGTTAGAGCAAAAGCAGATTCTGTGTATTTTCCTGCAGTTTTACTTGGTCCTCAGAGTCTCTGATGGGTGGGGAGGGAACTTGCAGCCCCTGGGAATACTGTCCACATAAAATCAGGTCCTGCAGAATCTAAGAATCTTAATTTTACCCTGGGCCTGAGTCACTTTTATGTTGTGTCTTTCATCACCATTTAAAAAGAATTTACATACTCACTAAAGATCTCTGTGTGTAATTCTTCCATTTAAGGGGATATTTGCAAACATTAAGCTCTGCTGGTTGCTGAACCAAACTTCTGTTGGAGGGTTCCATCTTCAGCTGGGGAAAAGCAGCCAGGGAGCAGGCTTTCTGAGCTGTGTGTCTTCCCTCTGCTCTCGCCCATCCCGGAAAGCGCATGTGTTCACAGTACAGTGGAGCACTTTATTCTGGTGATAGTGGCGAGGTTGGCTTCATGCATTATGGTGCACTGTAGACCTGGCTTTGCCAAACAGCCCGGAATTTAAAGCTTTATTTTTCCTATTTTCCCCACCCTGCGTCCCTTCATACCCAGGGTTTAAGAACTTTACAATTCTGATGATAGTTTTTCCAGAGGAAGGTATACCGGGGCATCTCTGCAGTGTGCGTAGACCCACCACCCACTTGGAACATGCAAGATGGAACACTCAGAGGGCTGATGGCCAGGTGATGTATGAGAACCCTGACCCACACCCTCCACAGCAGTTAGCCCATTAAGGTCAGGACTTGGTCAGTGACTACCAGCTCCTCTATTTTTGCCCATTTCCAATTCAGGATCAATCAGAGAAGGTCAAATATGCTTTTCGAACCAATCAGTTAAGAGGCTCTGATTCTACTTAGCCTACCATCAGATTTCCCATGCCAACAGCCTCCTATCAAAGCATTTCTGAAGCCTTCCCTTTTTTTTATTACAAGGCTGTCCATGGCCTGCCTGCCTGAGTCTCTGCTTGTATGCTGGTGATGGTGTGTGACTCTTTGCTATACCCAGCCTGTGTTGGTTCTCACTGGGCTTGTCTTTTTTGTACACATTTTATCATTTAATCCTTTGTCTCCATTGTTCTGGTGATGCATAGAGGGGATAAGTAATCTGCACAAGATCCAGCCATTGCTAAATGATGGGTCAAGATTTGAATCTAAGCGCCCATGTGGCTCAGCTGGTAAAGAATCCACCTGAAATGAGGGAGGCTTGGGTTTGATCCCTGGGTCAGGAAGATCTCCTGGAGAAGGGAAAGGCTACCCACTCCAGTATTCTGGCCTGGAGAATTCCATGGACTGTATAGTTCATGGGGTTGCAAAGAGTTGGATACGACAACAACTTTCACTTCACTTCAAGCTCTTATTTTGTGTTTAAACGGGTACCTCTTGCTGCCTCTCTGAGCACTTAGAAGCCAAGTATTGGTATCTGCTGTCAGTTGGAGAGGAGTTGAGATTTGTTTTTTGTTTTTTTTTAATATATGTCTATTTTAGGTCTTCAGGCCACATATGGGTAGCTGATCACCAGCCTGGTGCTCCTCTATGATGTAGGCTTGTGAAGTGCTGTTCAGCTGGCAGTGCATTTTCCAAGGTTCTCGTGTCTAGCTGAGGTTATGTGGCAACTTCTAGCTAATGAAATGTCAGCCTAAGTGACGTGTGTTCATTTAGAAGAGGAGGTTAAGTTGGTAATATGCTGTGTCTACACTCTGTTCCACGTCCTTCCATGGAAGTCATGTGCGGGTCATGTCACAGATGGGAGCAACAAATTTTGTACTTAAAGCAGATCCACCCAGGAGGGCTGCCAGACCAGGGATATTCCCACTGGAGTTGGCATAAATGTGAAATAAATGCTTTTTCTCTGAAGTCATTGAAGTTTGGGGGTTCTTTTAGCAGTCAGCCTATCGTGACTAATACATTTCTCTTAAAAAATACTTTAGAGGGAGAGTTAAGCACTCAGATCACTTTCTAGAAGCAATTAGATTCCATCTGGATTAGTAAAATGTCCCACGCTGATGTTTCTGAAAAAGCATGTGGAGACCTTTTAGCTTGTAGAGCTTGAAGTGCACAGTAGACTGTTGTATGAGGAGCTGACATTGAATACAATTGATTGCAGCCACACCGGGAGCAAGACAGATGAGGTAAATAAATTATGAATTCCGGGGGAAAGGAGCTGGCAGTGGCTGCTGTTTATTTCCCTCCTAACCCCCTGTGAGTATAAACACGCTTATAGGTATATTTTATTAATCATTGTTTTGATGTATTTGGATTTTGCAAGTGGCTATTGTAGCTAAGGGATTTCTGGACACCCCTCTAGCTAATCAGATTAAGGACATGAAGGCTGTGGTGACAAACTAGTGGATGTATGAGAAGACAAATGGAGACGCTCTCCCGTACCGGCACTTGTAATCCAGCTGTTTGTTTAAAATAACAGCTTTAGACCTCTTTCCAACTGTGCTTTCCTCACTTCTGGCTACAAATGATGGACTTTAAACTGAAAATTGCATGAGAAACATTTAACAAATATCGTTCAAGGAACATCAGAATAAAACACTTCAAAATTCACTTTATGCCGGTTGGAAGAAAGATAGCACTGATAGGATATATTGAAAGAGCCATCACTGCCAGAACCTTAAAAGGCTTGTTCATTTTATAAAGATGGGGAAGCAAAGCATCTATATCATTAATAGCAGAGTAGGCTCTGCATGTACGGAGGACAAGATAGGCTTTGCATGAGCTCAGACATACCCCCACAAGTAAGTGTGTGTGTGTGTGTGTGTGTGTGTGTGTGTGTGTGTGTGTGAGCTCCTGGTTTATTTCTATTCTTGTTCTTCATAGGATGTAGATAGTGATCACTGCTAGTCTCAAACTTTGCTTCTATTCAAAAACCACACAATGGAGTCTGACCCAAGATCCCAGGAAACTCGAGGAGATTGCTTTTCGTTCTGATAGTCCTTCCTAGACAGTCATCTTGTGGTGGTACCTTTTGCTACGGAAATTTGTTTTATTTTTCTGTTCTTCTGGCTCTGCCTTCTTTACCACTTGCCTGTTTTGATCATTGCTGCATCTCCAGCACCCAACACCCTGCCAGGCACAGAGAATACATTCAGTATTTGTGGAATATAGTCAAGCATGAGCAAGGTGACAGGAGATGACAGAGGCTGGGAAAGTCTTAACATTTACACAGAAAATGGGACTTGGGATAAGGTGTGAAGGTTGGATAGTTGTGACTAGGTAAAGAGGAGCAGAAGTGTTGCAGGTGGTGGGTGGAACACACCCTGGGCTTAAATCTGGGAATCAGGAATGGTTTCAGTATGGTTTTCAGAACAGTAAGGAGAAGTTGGGGAGATAGGGTTGGCAACATGGAAGATGTGCTTCATGGCTGAGTCCTGCTTTCAGATGCCAATGCTGAATATAGGTATGGAAAATTCATCCCAAGTTTTAGGATAGTCTTGTTTTCACTCAAAAGTTGTTGTAAAATGTCCTTTGTGAGGTAGTTTTACTAGTTATGACCACACACTTTGAATCCCGTTTGCGTATTTGGTTCATCTGCATGGAATTCTCATTAATACTGTACATGTAAAACCAGACTATATGAGCATTTATTGGTTTCGTGTTCCCAGAGACAAGAATGGAAATTCATTTGTCACTCAGCTTTTGTACTTTCCCATTCCTAGCCCCAGGATGGAAGATTCTTGAATCTAGAAGTATTTCCTGGAATGGATGAGATTCGGTCAGACATGCTTCATGGACCAGCCTTCAGTCACTTGGGTTCTGGAGTGTCCAGGCCTGGGGAGAGCTGGAGGAGCAGGGCTGGGTCTAACATCACTCTGATTTTTTTTTTCCTTTAATTTTGTCACCATATTTCCCCAGCTCATTAAAAAAAAATAATTTGTGATTAGCTTAATTAACAGTATGGCATTTTCATGTATTCTTTATACTAGTTCTAATATTTACACTGTTTAAGTTCAGATCAACAGATAGTCAAGCCTACACGAGAAAAGAATGAAATTAGATTACCTTTTCATATAATCAGCTAAATTATTTGTAAGAGTAAAAAGATAGTGTTGTTATTTAGGTGCTCAGGTATGTCTCTTTTCGACCCCATGACTATAGCCCACTAGGCTCTATAATCCATGGGATTTCCCAGGCAAGAATACTGGAGTAGGTTGCCACTTCCTTCTCCGAAGGATCTTCCCAACCCAGGGATTGAACCTGTATTTCCTGCATTGGCAGGCAGATTCTTTACTGTTGAGCAACCAGGGAATACTAGGATATAAAAGCCTAAATTTCCACTGTTACTGTTAGTTTAGTCCCATGACCAGTTGCAGCAGTTTCTCCAGCTCCTTATGGTCAGAGAAAAAGAAGCTTTTCACTGGTCACTCTCCCATAAAGTGCTTACTTGTGAAGTTGGGAGTCTTACCTCTGACATTTCCTTCTTACACAGGAGCAGAGGAGTAGGTAGTCTGGCTGCCTCAGCTCAGCTGTTTTGCTCGCTTAGGAAGACTAATTTAATAAATCAGAATATTCTTCCACCTCAGTCAATAATAATTACTAGCGGTTAATAACAGTAATTACTAATGTGTATTTCAGTCATCAATCAGTGACTCCTCTCAGTCATGTCCAACTCTTCAGGACACCAAGGACCATCGTCCACCAGGTTCTACAGTCATGCCGCAGAGAATGCCATGGGGTTCTCCAGGCAAGAATACTGGATCAGGTTGCCGTTCCATCCTTCAAGGGATCTTTCTGACCCAGGGATTGACCCTGCATTGCAGGTGGATTCTTTACCCGCTGAGCCACTAAATGCTTAGAAGCACACTAAATTGTTCAACTATATTACTTAATTTATTCTCCAAGAACCAGAAGTTTTATGATCCTTAGATCTAGAGAGATTGCCCTGAGAGTTTAGGGAATGTGCCCAGTGTTATTGAGCCAATGAGGGATTGGGTTGTCTGTGAATTCCTGGTATGTTTTGATCCAAACTGTAATCACTATCTAATGCTAGCTTTTGCCTCCATTTTAAAAAAAGTATTTATTTATTTATTTGGCTGCACAGGAGTCTTAGTTGTGGCATGCAGGATCTTTAGTTGAGGTATGTGGGGAGCTAGTTCCTTGACCAAGGATTGAGCCTGGGCTCCCCACACTGGGAGCAGAGTCTTAGCCACTGGACCATCAGGGAAGTCCCTTTGCCTCCATTTTTAAAGGCAATGATTTTCACTCATATTTAGGCTAAAGTCTTCTTCACAGGTTTCTGTTAGACCTCCAAGTTTAGATAATCACAGACCTAACTTTAAGAGATACCGTCTGCAGAGATTATTCGGGTAGAACTAGGAACCCTACAAGAATGTGGTGATCTCAATACTCACTTACCTGATGGCCTGGGCTCAAATCCCAGAGTACTGATTACTCGCTCTGAGACTTAAGCCTGTTTTCTCACCTGTAAAAATTGGGATAGTGCTTACTCCTCAAGGGATGTGAGGCTTGATTAAGATACTGTGTGTAAAGTGCATAGCAGTGCACCTGATAGATATAAGAACTCTGTAGATTCTGTTAACAATTTCCTGCAAACTGCACACAGTTTGAAGTGATAAAAGTGGATTTCCTTAGTTCAAGAACCTCACCTGTTGTTTCTTTCTCTGAAAGCATGTGTTGGAGTGCTTGGTGGTCTAGATAATGAAGGAATATGAAGCAGAGTGGACAGGTGCTTCTAACCTGTAGAAAAGACTGCAGGACTGACTAGTATCATATATTTGTGGGAGGAAATTTTTAAAGTATATTTGGAAACTGAAGTTAAAAAAGGGATCATAAAGTGCTAAAGGGATTTCTTTGTGAACTTTGAGCTTTTCTATCAATGCTGTTAAACTTTGAAAATCACAGAGCTGTTGTGGAACAGCCTGGGAAATCTACCCTCCTAGTGCACATGCGCACACACACACACACACACACACACAGAGTTATGCATACAGTTTTGGGGTTCACAGAAACACCCTCTAAAGCCCATCCGTGTATTTGCTCCCAGGCCCTTATAAAGGCCTCTAGGATACTGGTGAGTCTTTTCCATCAGGACCTCTCCTTAGTGGTGATGAGGCAATTGGAGGTTGAAGATTGAGGAGTTTTGTGAATTAAAACACAGGTGTTGGTATAAATTTCCAGGCCCAAGGTGGGGCTGCTCTTGCCTGAGTGCTACTTTAGCAAACTGAAACTTAGATAACTTTCACATGCCTGTGTATATCCAGTATATCCAGTCAGCCAACCTCCAAATCCCAAGCTCACTCTGGGCTCTTGACTTACTTCCTGTTCCTTATTCTTGATCCTATTGAAAGCTTCCTGCCTTCTGCCCCATTTTGCAGTTGTCTTGGAGGACTTGCAGTTCCTTGGAGATGGAGACTGGTTACTTCATGAAAGGTCAGAGTTCATTCCTATCACCTAAATTATCATCTTTAATAATTTTTAACAGAAAGGAGGACATAGCAGTAAAAGGGATTTTGTGGATGAACTTGAGAAAGAGTGAAAGTGAATGGTGGGGGTCTCAGGGAATAGAAAACAGGCTGAGACTGAAAGAAAAAGTGTGAGTTGCTCAGTCGTGTCCGACTCTGCGACCCCATGGACTGTAGCCCCCCAGGCTCCTCTGTCTATGGAATTTCCCAGGCAAGAAAACTGGAGTGGGCTGCCATTTCCTTCTCCAGGGGATCTTCCCATCCCAGGGATCGAACCCCTGTCTGCCACACTGCAGGCAGATTTTTTACCGTTTGAGCCAAAGACTATAGATAACTGTTTTTGCTTTCATGCGGAGGAGTTTTTGTCTCATCCACAGAGACTGACCATTTTCAGAGCATTACAGGCCTGGGATGTGGCGAATCGGGTGGGGAGGTCATCTCAGTGTCCCTATCACAGTTGTAACTGGAATAGGTGCACATTATGGCTTAAATATATTGTTTTAGTCTGGATTAAGGATTTTATAGATTTAAAGCATTGGAACAAAGTCTGTTATAGGCCAAAAAATCCCAAGAAAACTTTAAGGCAAGGAAGTGATGTGAGGCAGTACTTGAAGGGATAATGCTGTCAGCAAGGCTTAATGAGGACACCCATCAGGAGGCCAGGATGAGTCTTGGCTCTGGATGCACACTGTCCTGTTGAATTTTCAGCTGTGACGAAAATGTCTCATAACTGTGCTGTCCAGGAGAGAAGCCACTGGCCATGTGTGGCTGTTGAACACTGGAAATGTGGCTAGAGTTGTAAAGGAGCTGGGTTTGCAATATTACTTTCATTAGTGTAAATTTAAATAGCTATGTATGGTGGGTGGCTAGCATATAGGACAGTCCCAACTCTAGATGGATGATATATCGCCCGAAAGAATGTAGCCCTCCCTGCACCTTGATTTTAGCCCAGTGAGACCTGTGTCACACTCTGCACCTACGGAACTGTAGGATAATAAATTTCTATTGTTTTAAACCACTGAGTTTGTGCTACTTTGTTATGGCAGCAACAGAAAAGTCCTAGTTATAAACCTCGAATGGCATCATTGAAAGGGCTTTGGGACGATCATTATTTCGGACTACAAGTCCCCAACTGAGATGGTTTTTTTCCTTTTGAAAGTGTGTTTGGTGATCTAAGTAGTCTGTGGTCATTACAGGAAATTTGAAGAAAGCACAGGACATTATAAAGAGGAAGAAAGCAGGTAGCTACATGTTCCTTTCTGGAGGCAGATACTAATAATAATGGGTGATAGTGCCTCTTGGTTTCATATTCATATTTTTATGATGATGGTGATGATTATGATCTTAGAGCTGTTGAACAACTACCGTGTGTCAGGTCCTATTCTGAACATTTTTGTAACACTAAGTCATTTACTCCTCATGACAGTCTGTGAGATAGGCAGTTTTCACACTGCACAGACAGAGAAACTGAGGCAGGGAGATACATATGCATGTATGATACACCGCATATCTACATGTGCTTCTGTCTCAGGTTCTGAGTATCAGGGCACAGCTTAGTCCTGTGCTTTACTGTCTATATTTTGAATATGCCATTTTTAATCTTGATTTTTTTCACTTACCCTTCAAAAGTTTCTCATGTTATTAACAACGGCTAAGGACAAACATGGTTAGCACAAGTGTTACCCTTTTGGAGCCACGTGCATGTGTGTGTGTTAAGGCACTTTAGTTGTGTCGGACTCTTTATGACCCTATGGACAGTAGCCGGCCAGGCTCCTCTGTCCATGGTACTCTTCACCAAGAATACTGGAGTGGGTCCTCCAGGGGATCTTCCCGGCCTACAAACTCCTGCATTGGTAAGTGGGTTCTTTACCACTAGCGCCACCTGATGCCAAAATATTTACAGTGACCTTCTTTATTATCAAAGAAAAAGAGTATTACTAATAGAAATCCTGCTGCTGAAAGGTGAAATTAGCAGGCTACTCCCTTATGAATGGAGGCAAGGAGTGGGGGCAAGAGTCTAGTAAGTTTGTAAATTCATTTACTTGGAGTGTGAAGTTAGTTTTCCGTTAATTTGACCCATTGTTGGATTTTCACCAACATCCCCTTCCCGCATGCCTGTTTTTCATGTAATGGGACTATATTAAATGTTGCCAGTCCACCGAGATTTATCTTAACAACTTGTATGTGAGGGGGAAAAAATGTTCCCCAGGGAGGTATAAAATTGATCAGAACAGAGATATACAAAGTAATCTTTAAACAATAATGTAGAATCTGGGCCTCTAAGATGTGACCAAGAAAAGGAAGAGTTAAGTCAGAAGCTTCTTCATCAGCCCTGGGAGAACTGAGAGGAGTGTCTGGGACACCCACTGGCAGGCCCAGGGCAGTGCCTCACAGGTTGGAGGGAGCTTTATTTAACCAACAACCTCTGAAGGGACAGACAGATGCATCAGGTTATTTTAGGCGATGGAATTGACATCAGCTCACTCTCTTATTTGCATATCCACCCAACAATTTCTGGTTAAAATTTGGCTTCTTAAATGGGTCTACCTATAGGAAGAGATTTCTCTGGTCTTGTTGTCACAAGTATTATCAGCCTGTTACAATTGTGTTTACCATTATAAAGTGAAAGATAAGGGTAGTAGTTCTAGAAATGATTCCTGAGTTTGATTAAAGCAAATATACCTCTCAGATATGGGTCCGTTCTTGGCAGGCTGACGAATCAGACCTCGGAAAGTGCTCGTGAGGCCCTGTCTGGCCCTGAGCCAGCAACTCAACAGGTCTTCCCCTCTGTTCACCTCCTTTGACTTTTCATTGACTGAGCTTCTGCTCCAGTGTTGTTTAAGCAGTTGTAGTGTACATTTGTAGTAAGACAACAGGAGAAATACAGTTGGGATCTTAGTAATTACTGCAAAAAGATGCTAAGGTCCAAATAAGAACAGTTTAATTAGAGAAGGATATAGATGCTGCTGCTCGTAATGATGAATAGCATTAACTGGGGACTAAAAATGGGTCAGGCATTGTGTTACATACTTTAAATGAATTATTTCATTTACTTCTAACAACCCCCTGAGGAAGGTACGTTATTATATACAATTTACCACTGGGGAAATTCAGGGTCTAGAAGTCTAATGACTTAGCCAAGGCTAGACATTTGGTATAAGTGGAGCCAAATTTGCAAGTCTAGGCAGGTCAAGTCTTTGCTCCAACTCTTAGACATAATGCTCCATGAAGGAGCTGAAAGGAGGCTGTGGAAGAGAAGCTAAGGGGAACTTGCATTTCAGCTTCAGGAGCTGATGTTCCTAGTTTCTTTGTGATCCAGGTACAGGCAAACCTTGGAGATAGGGTAGGTTGAGTTCCAGACCCCACTAGTAAAGGGAATATCCACAATAAAGTGAGTCACAAAAGTTTTTTGGTCTCCCATTGCATCCAAAAGATATGTTTACACTGTACTGTAGTCTATTTAGTTTACCATTATGTCCTAAGAAAACAATGTACATACCTTAACTAAAATTAAAACACTTTATCGCTGAAAAATGCTAATCATCATCTGAGCCTTCAGTGGGCTGTAGTCTTTTTGCAGTTACAACATTAAAGGCCACTGATCACAGATCACCATAGCAAACATAATAATAAAAAGAAGTTTGAAATATTTTGAGAATTAACCAGAATGTGACACAGAGATAGGACGTGAGCAAATGCCAATGAAAAAAAGACGCCATAGACTTGCTTGAGGCAAGGTTGTCACAGACCTTCAGTTTGTAAAAAAAAAACACAGTATCTGTGAAGTGTAACAAATGCCTGTATTTGTTGTTATTGTTGTGACCCCATGGACTGTAGCCCACCAGGCTCCTCTGTCCATGAGATTTTCCCTGCAAGAATATGAAGTGGGTTGCTATTCCCTTCTCCAGATGATCTTCCCCACCCAGGGATCGAACCTGCCTCTTCTGCATTGGCAGGAGGATTCTCTATTGCTGAGCCCCCAGGAAAACCCAAATTCCTGTATATTATTAACTTTTCCTTCCAACCAGTCAGTGTTTGATTCCATTCATGGCTTACCACTTAGGAGAGAATTTTCTAAGAGAACTAGATGAGAATTGAAAGGGACAGGGACATACTGATGAGGAAGGGGTCAAAGAAAATACTTGTGCGCAGAAAAGATAAAAAATTTAAGAAGTGGTGAACATAGAAGAAAAAAGGGGGAAAGTAAGTTTGACCACTCCTAACCTTATTAAGGGAGGAAAAAAAGAGTAGATCAGACGTTAGTTATTAGAAAAATCTTGTTTCTGTTTGGCCAGGAGGTGAGGGGTAGGAGAAGTGTGCTCAGCTGCCTGTCAGTCTGTATGTTCCCTGGTTTGTAACTGCAAGTCCTTGCTCTTGCTTTTGAGCTCTGGAAGGGTTTTATTGCTTTTATAAACTACTAGCTCTCTTCTTTTAGGGGGAAATAACAGATGGTCATGTTGGAACTGAGCTTTTCATCTGAATCTTCAAAACCTTTTTGTACACAATTTATGAGGTTCACTTCTTTGCAAATTCAGGGCTTTCTTGTTGCTTTTCCTTTTGAGATGAGCCACGAGAGCCTCATTTTTGTTGGGCATTGCCTATTAGCAGCAAAACTCCTTTCTTATTTAATCAGCTTCTCCAAAGGAATAAGGCTGAGTCCAGATAACGTTCTATTTATGAGGGTGAAAAGATTTTGGCGGTCTGACTAAAAATAACACGTGGAATCTGCCACCTGGGTCTCCCTTCCATATTCATCCTGTGTTTTAATGCTTTTTTGCTCATGGAGTTCAAGCTGACAGGTCAGCCCCTGGGCGTGTGGAAGATATTTGACTGGGTCAAGTGTTTGCGGCTGAGGTATGGAGACCACAGCAGTGCTGCCGAGAGGCTGACCCCGACCTGGCTGCATGTTTGGGAGGGCAGGCTGCCATAGCCCCAAATCTTGGTCTTTTGGAGTTCAGAATGTACTGAGGATAGTTGCACCTGCTCTCTGTTGAGTGAAAAAATAGATAGGAATGAAATAGTATTGCCTATGAAAAAAACCCTAGGAAATGTATGTTTTTTCATAATTACTAAAAATCTGAAAAATAGTTGGATACACACTAGGCTCAGAAAACAACCAACCAAACCAAACCAAAATCAGCTTTGCAGAGTTAAGCACATTCAGAGCTCATTTTGTTCTCCAAGCTAGTTTCCAAAATCACTTGGAATTAATACCATTCTGATATATTATTCAGATCCCTGAGTGGACCAGAAATACTTGTAGCCAGCTTTTGTGCAATCTCTGAATACTGCTTAGGCTTAAGGATGGCAGGATGGTTTAGTGGCTAAGAACCCAGGCTCTGGAGTCCAACTCTGGGTATCATATAGGGTCTGACACTTAAGAGCTATGTGACTTTGGGTTAATGATTCAGGTCCTTTAAGCCCTTCAGATCTTTGCTGCTGCAAAATAGACATAACAGGTGTTGCTAGGGTGGTTACAAGAGTGAAGTCATATACATAAACATATGCATCTGTACACCCACATACACTTGACCCTTGAAGAACGTGGAGGGCTGAGGATGGTAACGCCCATGCGATCAAGTCTTCTGTAACTTCACAGTCTGCCCTCTTGATGTGCGCTTCTGTGCTCACAGATTCAACCAACCTCAGTTAGTACTGTTTGTTCATATTTAGTGAAAAAAGAATCTTTGTAAGTGGATCCATGCAGTTCAGACTTGTGTGGTTCAGGTGTCAACTGTATATGTGTATATATATTGCATAACATATATATGTGTGTTATTAACATATATGAAGTGTTGGCATATAGAGAATAGGCACAATAAACTACAGCTGTGTTGTTGTTCAGTTGCAGTCTTTGCTCCTGTGTCATCTTTGTGAAGGAAGAAATACTGTTTGTAGGGTTGGGGACTGCTTGCTTTAATTATTTTGGCTGAAGGGAGAAGACTAAGTTTATGGTAAAAATCTAAAAGTCTCTTCTGGAAATTCTGTAAACTGCCCTTCCGTTTTGAAGAATCATGAAGGGATCTGAAAAATTCTGCATTAAAGAAACCTATTTAAATTCTTATATGGTGATTTGATCACTAAAACCGTTCCCCACTGCCCCCCTCAGTTATATCTATTAATATCCTGTGGATTCACTGCTTTGCAAACACTTCAGGAAATTCTGATCAGTTGATATAGCCATGGTCTTGAACAGAGAAATATGTATTTGAATCCTTGTTCTACACTTTTCTGCCTCTATGTCTCTGGTAAGGCACCGAACTTGGCTGTGTCCTATTAATTGACTCAGCTTGGATGTTCTCAGCCCCAGGACCTTCAGCTCCCAGAACACTAGGTAAGAAACACTTCCTATCTGTGCTCCTAATAGGTGCCATATTAGAAGCCAAAGTAAAAATCAATTAACCTGATGCTGTCTTCCTTTAATATGAAGTTCCTCACTTGTCTCACCCTCTTCCTGGCCCTGCTTATAATGCCATGAACATGCATCTCTCATATGATAATAATTTATTTATATATGTCTCCACAAATAGAAAGCTCCTGGTGAGTCAAGACCATACCGTATTAATCTTTATATCTATGACACTTAGCACTGGCATGAAGTCAGTCTTTAATAAATGTGTCTCAGACTAGAATGCTCTTCCCCTAGAGATGCACTTCTTCACTTCCTTCATGTTTCTGCTTTCATATCATCAGAGAAGGCTTTCCTGTAAATCGCATCACCCGCATTACCGCCTCAGCTTGTGTGCCGTACGTCATTTGATTTTTCTTCATAGCACTTCTCATGATCTGACATCTTTTTGTTTATTTTTTTATTTTGTATCTCTCTGGACTTAAACCTTGGTCTGTTTTTTTCATGTCTGCATTCCTGATGCCTAGGTTAGTGCCAGGTATATAGCATAAACACTGGCTGAGTAAATGCATTGCTGAAGCAGTGAAGGAATGGGTGAGTAAGTTTCTTTTTCCTTCATTGCCTCTTTTGGCAAATGGGAGTGATGTAACTGTCCTCGTCTGCTGAGAAGACTAAATAAGAATGTGCATGGGTGGCACTTAATATAGTGCTGTGAGCATTGGTGATATTTGATCAATGTTTCTTTGATAAACCTGAATCTAACTGAATGTGAAAAGAAAATGGAAATTCATATCAGGGTATTGGGGAGCTAAGGATAACTTTTGTGCCAGAGTTTTCTAATACCACAAAGAGAATGCTAGATATCATGATGTCGTTTATTGAGTAGTAATTTTATTAAACTGAATACTAAGGAAACAAGAGTCACATGCCTTCTCAGAAATAGAGTGTATGTTTAATCAGAGACTGGAATAATGGTTTTTTATCTTACGGTTCATCCCCTTATAGGACAGTCTCATGAGACGACCTTAGGTATTTAGACACTGGCATCCGAGCTTGAATTCTAGCTCTGCCATTTAGTGAAAGTAGGTGATTTCAGAGAAGTCACTTACCCTCTTTTTGAGCCTTAGCTTCTTCATTGGTAGGAGAGCATCATTAAAAAAGCTGTGTCTCGGATTTGATGTAAGAATTGCATGTGCTCATTTTATACAAGAGTGAGTGTAGCTGCTGCTCTTATTACTGCTATTACCGTGATTGCCACCACCACTGCTACCAACACTACCACGACGACTACTGAGCAGCATCCACCGGGGATTTCCAAGCCGAGCTGTAAGGGAAAAATGTTACCCACTATTTATATCTCTCATAAACTTTTATCAGGTCTCAAAGTCCAAAGGGAAGCTGGAACCAAGACCAACTGCAGTCACTGATCATATATACTGACAGAATCTGGAAGCTGCTATTGCCACCAGTAAGCCACCCTTCAGGGCCTGTAATTCTGATCTCCGTGCCCGCTGAGGACTCTGCTGCTTTCTCAGGGAGGCCCCAGGACAGTCTGACTATCTTTTGGACCATGCGCCCTTAGCGAGCAAGAAGGTTGTTGGCTTGCACATGTAAATGTACAGATGTTGCACATTGCTGGCTTATTAATGCTCCATTTCTGTTTCCCATGTATGTGTGTGTGTTTCAGAAGGTAAGCAAGCAACTTTGCATAAATCAGTCTTTCCTACTGAGCCAAGACCATTTCAAGAAAAACTCTGGAGGCGTGACCTCTGCACCACTTGGAAGGGGTTAGTAAGATGATGGGACCCTGAACAGAAAGCAGAGTCCAAAGAACTATTCTTGAAAGTGGGTCATGGATTTTTAAGTGTATGTAAAGATTCCACAGCTAAGAAGGTGTGTTTGTTTAATGTTCTGTGTTCCTGAGGACTTGAAAAGAGCTAACAGCTTCTCTTGGGAGCTCTCTCTTCCCCACTTCTGCTCCCTTTCTTTCACTCTTCCTTCATTTCTTTTTGGAGAGATCACAGCAAACGTGTGTGTGTGTGTTCTCCGTAAGCAATGGAAAGAAAAGATAGCCCCCTTAAAATAGAATTACTGGGAACATACCTCCTTAAAAGAAGCTGAGATAACAGATTTCATTAAAACTTCACTTTAATGAAATTAAAGGGAACTCTATCATTAAGATATGTTTGCAGAAGGTAAGTAGAAAGTGATTTTAATTATTGGATGTTTCTAAATATATCCACCCACTCCTCCCCAGCCAAGTCATACAGATCTGGGATTCTAGGAAAAATGATACAATATAGCTGAAGGGTGACTAGAGACATTCAAACTGACCATGGTTTGGTAAGGTCTCTGGTTCATTCACCAAAACAGAAGCAAAACTAGAATTTTCAACCTGCAGAGTAAAGTAATGTTTTGAAATATTATAACTGTGCTTTATTTTCTGCTGAATTGATCATGTTCCTTTTCAGGCACTAGTGAAGTTTCCATGTATCCTCTCCTAGGATAGATTTGTTATAGCCTATATGCAGAAGTATAGGTTAGGCAGTGTTCATATTTCAGGATTCATAAATGAATGCTGAAGTTGCAAGGCACAGATACACCTCCTTACAGTTTTGGAGATTTTGTTTTTTTGAGTATCCTGTTTTGCAGGAATTCAAGCCCTAGGGGGTGAGGAAATCTCATGGTGAAACTGCGGTGGCCAGAGTGATGGGGTAGTTGGTTAGAATGGCTGCAGGAGGTGCCCAGGCAGATGTGGGCAGGTTCAGAGAGTTCCCATGCCTTTGTGGTCTGGAGTGCAGAGCAGCACGTCGTTTGCAGTGATGTGTGGCCTGCGGTGGTGCAATGCGATCCGAGAGCTTGGAGCTGCAACAGGAAGATGGTGGTGAGCACCAGATGGGAGCATGTGTGTCTTAGCAGATGGGTGACCTGAGAGCATGATCTTGGCTTAGGAAACCTCCCTTCAGAAAAGAGGTCCTCATCTCATGAGTGTGTGACAGTTCTAAGCGCTGTTTGGGAAATGATGGGTAATGATTCAGTAAGTTGATTTAGGTAAGTTGAATACAGTAGAACCTGGAATGCTTGGCATGAGATTTTGACTTGGTACATTTGGCAGCTAGGAATGATTTCAGTTTTCCTGGAGGAGGATTGGCACAGAAAAAAAAAAAAAAAAGCTTATGTTGGAAGAATGCAAAAAATATAGTGCTCAGTTGTATCCGACTCTTTGTGACCCCATGGACTATATAGCCCACCAGGCTCCTCTGTCTGTGGGATTCTTCAGGCAAGAATACTGGAGTGGGTTGCCATTCCCTCCTTCAGGGGATCTTCCTGACCCAGGGATCAAACTTAGGTCTCCTGCATTGCAAGCAGAGTCTCCAGGGAAGCCAACAAACATTTAGATTTTTAAGGAAAGGACTAGATCTTACTCATTTTGAAACCCCTGGTGCCTAAAGTCTGGCACACAATTGCTGCTCAATAGTAGATGCTTGTTGATGAGAAAAAGAACAATGCTATCTCAAGTATATCCAAATGGATTCCTGAAGTTTAGGGTGATATGAGAAAGTTTTTTTTTTTTAACCACCCCCCGCCACCCCTGGTGAGAAATTATTACCCCATAAAATAAAAACTAAGGGGAAATGTGCAACATGTCTATGGCTTAGACTTGTTTTAGCCTGAATGTCAGAGGTAATTTTGCTGAGTTTTCAACTCTAAGATGTATATGACTTACTTAACTCTATTATTCAGATGAGGAGTGTTAAAAAATCCCTATAACTAGCCATGAACAGACACAGAGGAACATTAAATGCCTATTGCTAAGTGAGAGGAGCCAGTCTAATTCTACTGTATAGTTCCAACTATCTGACATTATGGGAAAGGCAAATCTATAGCAACAGTGGAAAAGAAAAATCAAAGGTTGGGCAGGGAGAGCAGGAAGGTAATCTGTGTGGAGCATGGAGAATTTTTAGGAGAACATTCTGTATGATACTGCAGCGGTGGATTCGTGGTGGAGTCATGGTAGTGTACATTTGTCAAAACCCAGACAACTGTATAAATGCAAAGAGTGAACTAATAATAAGCTATGGACTCATTTAATAATAATACATTCATTCATCAGTTGTAAATAATATGTTGCACTAATGCAAGGTAATAATAGGGGAAGATAATGGAGGAGAATACCTGTATTTCCTGATCATTTTTTCCATAAACCTAAAACTGCTCAAAAAATTCTTACAGGTATTTTTTTAAAACTGTAAATCATCAAGACATAGAGGAATGAGGTATCTCTTAACTTGAGGGCCCTGTTTTTTTCTAAAATGTTAGAACTGGTGCACCTTTTTAACTAATTAGAAAGGAACTATGAGGAATTGAGAAGAGAACCATTATTCTCCTCTGTCAGACAGAAATAAAAGTGAATTGTAACCATCAGTTCCTTTCTGCACACTCCAGGCTGGGAGATACAAGAGAAAAAAGATCCTTCTTTGACTTTTCTCCCGAGTAATTGATGGCTTATGTTCTTGGCAGTTAAAGCAACAGACATGTGAGTGGGCATATGGAAATCAAAGGGCAGAATGTAGTTGAGTCCAGGCCTCATTCAACATTTTACAAAAGCAGGAAGTCCAGCATTCAGAAGGAAATGGCAAATCCTGTTCCTGTGTTTGATCGTACCCCCTTCTCCCATGTTTCCCTGGGTTTGTCCCTGGGGTGTGTGCCCTCTCATGGGGGGCACATATTGGCTCTTTTGGTGCCTCCCCGGCCTGCTTTTTAATGCCAAGTGGTATTTCTAGTTTGTATTTCATTCTTATCCAGCTATTAGAGCGGACCTAGCCTTCTGTTGAATTTTTTTTTGTAACTTTGTCGGAAATTGAGCAGATGGATTTGAATTCCTAATTTTCCTCAAAGATGTGCCAAATACTTGTTCCTTTGTTCCTCATTTTCCCCTTGACCAATTCCTTGTGGCTTTGCATTTTTCCTCTTTCAAAGCATCTCACTGATGAGTCTTGTCTCTCTGTGTTCTTAGGAATCTCGTCGGTAGCTAAGTTCTCTAGAATCCATTCCCCTTTTGTTTTTATACATGATCCTGGTTTCACACACCTAGGAGATGTAGGTGTACACACAGATATTACCGCTGAAATAATTAAAAATCACATTAAAATGCTAAAATATTTGTACTTCTTGAGATTGCTTATGAGAAAGACAGACATATTTGTCTAGTGTTTTATTGAATACTATAACCAGTTAATTTGCAGAGTGTTTAAAATAAATTATCTCAATTTAACCTCATTGAATCTGCTAATGGGAGAATCTAATAGTTCCATTTTACGGAATAAGGTAGTGAGACTACAGAACAAGCTTGCCCAAGGTCAGTTACCGAGTAAGCAATAGAGCTGGAAGCAAATTCAAATTTATTTTATGCTATGGTCTCCTTTTCTTATAATTGAAAGAGCATTGGCTTCATATGAAGGCTTTAGGTTTCAGTTTTTCCTTTGGGGGAACAGGGGTGTTCTTTAAGTTGCTTACCTAAACCACTGTGTTTTTGTCTTATAAAATCGGTATGATGTTAATTTACTTTCAGTAATGCTCTGAGAATTAGATAATGAAGGCGAGTTCCTTGCAAGGGGCCTGGTATGCAGTAATTTTTGGACTGTCAAATTTTTTTATATTCAAGTTACTTTTAATGATGATACTGTAATTTATCTTGGGGCAGAAAAGCAAACTGTACTGAGTTAAGGCATATAAATTACCATATGTTACTAGATCTGTGTCCTTAAAGTTTTGCCCGTGTAGGTCTCTCCTGACATCTACCATCCCATTGTCCAGCCCTGTGGCAGAAAGTTTATATGGAGACCTGATGGTTTTGTTCCCTTTTCTTGGAGGCCATGTTTTTCTGGTCAGCAGCTTCCTATACAATTTAGTGCCAGCCTTTCTCCTTCCATTGGCACAACTGTCTGAAACCTTCCTGCCAGACTGATCTATTTTCCATCCTTAGTGAGACTCTCTTTTTGGATTAAAGGTCAGCCATCCATACCTGCACCCGCCTGTGCAAATAGCACTGTACACTGCCTTGTCCTGCCGTCTTCCTTTTGCTTCTCCTATTACCAGTCAGATATTAAAGCCTTTCCTGGGTGGGCTGCTTCCCTGCCTCTGCCACCAGTTTTAGGAGTTGAAGTGCAGACCCAAAATTATCAAAATAAAGAAAAGCAATAACGAACAACACAAGCAAGCAACCCGTGACCTTTCACTCTATAACATACGGCATATATGATATTTTTAATTCAACACATGTTAAAATTCCTTTTTTTCCGGTTTTTGTTGTGGTGTAGAGTTGCTTTTCTTTTTTATTTTCTTTAAAGAAAATCCGTTTTCAACCTTGGAAAGTCTTTCTTGTTTCCAGGAAACAGAATCCAGATCAATCAGTAACAACTTAATGATGTGTGTATGGAGGCGCTTGTTGCTGGTAGGTAGTTTCCTATATTTTGGTCAATTTATTTGTATCAATTCAATATACATGGAACAAGTATCTGAATGTCTGTGATGTGCCGAGTGAAACTTGCGTGGCACTGGGCATGAATTAGCCACATGGAAAAGCAACAGGGAGCTGCGGGTGGGTGGGCATGAGAAAGGAAACATAAGGACGCTACACTTCAGCCCAATGGGAGGCCAGTTTCTAGTCCTAATACAATCAGGACGTTCTAGTTCCCACTAAAGAGCCAGCAAGTGAAGATCACCCCATTCCCAGCAACCTCTGTGCCCCAAAGAACAAGGGTAGCCTGGTAGAGAGTGCTTAGAGAGGGAGATGGGACAGAAAGGCATCGAGCAAATAGTATTGCTGGAGAGCAGTCTCCTTAGAGGTATTTATGGGCTTGGGTTGCTGATTTAAAACCTGAACTTTAATCACTTGCAGAGACAGTTTTGCAATGAGAACTCTGACAATGAGGCACTTGTCCTCCTGCCCTCTGATAGGATGAGACCAGAGAAGGAGTGCAAAAGTCCATCAAGCATCCAAATTGGACCAGCTACATATCTTTCTCAGGTTTGCTTGGCTCAGGGTTCACCAACGGCGTTAGATGTATGGCAACTGAATTTTGTTAGATATTAACTATGTTTAAGCTAAACATCATGAACAAGTGAAAGCACACCTCTGGGTTTTGTCATCGATGGCCGTTTAGACAAAGATGTGGCCCAGCCTGCGCATTGCAGTCAAGGGCCCACAAAGAGCGAAACCAGATTCCTGCAGCTGTCTATGGATTGTGGTTTACCCGAGCAGGCTTCTGTTTCCTGCATATCTGACACAACAGCCCAGGAAAGAATATGAAAGACCAAATCCCTGCCATGGAAGAGTTTACGGTCTAGGGGAAAGCCAGGGTATGTTAAAATGAAACAAATGCACAGAATTATTTATATTTCATTATCAAAGTAATGCATGTTCATGGTAAAAGCAAGGAAAATATTAAAATAGCAGAGCAGACTCTGATTTCAAGTTACAGTCCACTCTCCTGCCACTTGCCACTCTCCACTTCAGCCTCACTACCAGAGACAGCCTCTTCTAACTGCTTCAGTTTTTAGATCTTCTGGTAGTTAGGATCACAGCACCAAAACCCATATATAAACTATTGATACAAACATCCTATATTATCTGTTCCTCCCCATGGCAATAGGATTTAGCACACCTCCTCCCTTCCTCTTTTCCTAATTCATAATTGTATTACTGTGTGTGTATTTTATACGGATTATTTTTATAACTAATTATAGCTCTTATTTTTCTATTCCATCATTTTTTGATGGGATCATCTTTTTTTTTTTTTTCATTCTTTCAAGCCTCCTTCATCTATTGCCTAACTCCATTGTCAGAGCCTGAACTTTCACAGTGTAAAGGCTGGTAAATTTTACTTTGTGTTCCATAAGGAGACTTGAGTCCCCGGAGCTTTGTATGTAAGTTATTTAAATAACAAGGTAAAATTCTTCATAGCGAAGTGCAATTGCATAGTCTCTTATTATTCTAGTTACTTGACCAGTTCTGAGACCTGAGAAATCAGTCAAGGTAAAATAGCGGAGAACAATTTGTGGAGGCGTTCGGACAAATTCTGAGTCTTGAAAAAAATGGAAGATAGGCAGAGGGAGGTGGAAGGTGTGGAGAGGAAAGAGAACAGGGCCTGCACAGTGAGTCGCTCTACTCAGGTGATAGGCAAATGACACGGCTATAGAGAGAAGATGATTTCTTTTGGTGGATAAAGTTGGAAAGGTAATTTAGAACCAGATGGTTGGCGATGAGCCTCAGGCTGTCTGCTTCCCTAAAGTTGTAGCCTACACTTTTCCCTGCCTCCACTTCCTGCTCTCTCTCTCTCTCTGCAACCTCTTTCAATCTGGTGCAAGCCCACACAGCTCTGTTAAAATTGCTCTCAAAGACCACCAGAAACTCATCTAATCGTTCGGTCTCAACCCACATCCTCCTTTATGTCTTTGTGGGATTTGATGCAATTGGCTGGTCCTTCTCAGCCTCTCTGTCCTGTGACGCTGCCTTCTTCGTGTTTTCCTCTGCGCCTCTTCCTGTTCTTCTGTGCTCTCTCTCTCTGTGTTTTCTTTGAGGGTCTGCTGGGTTTCTGCACTTGACCCTGTCTCTCTTCATCAGCTGCTCTGTTCACTTTTCTCTTCCGTGTGCTTTGATTCCCTGGTCTCCAGCTTTGGTTTGCTTCCCATGTTCCAGATTACTTCAGGTCACCACTAGTCTACTGAGCTTCTCAATCTGAATGATCATTCAGAGCTTCCACTCAGCATGTGCAGGACTTACACTGTTCCCTTCCATACCAGTGCCTCTTCCCGTTTGTTTGTTTTTTTTCCCCCTTTTATCTTCCTTATTTCTGTCATTATCCTTTAAGTTAGCTGATTCAAACCATCATGAGAGCTCTAGATTTCAGCCCCTGACCAAGTGGTCAGTGACTGGGTTCTGTCAGTGTTCGACCTCCGTTTTCCTAGCATTCACCCTATCTTTATATTCCTAGTGATATGACCCTAGCAGGGCCCCTGCTCGGTCATATCTGTGTTGAGGCAAATGTCTCCTCAGTAGTTTCTGGTCTGTCACCATTTGAGTCACCCCTTCACAAGAAACCCGGCTAGGATTGGTTGGATCATTTTATCCCTTGCTCAGAACTTTCAGTGTTTCCACTAATCGGCAGAATAAAGGTCTCATGTTTTCTTTTATCTAGATTGGCCATTAAGATCATCCATGTCAACCTTTCCATCACTGTCTTCCACTCTTTGCTGTCATGAAACCAACCTATGCTCGAGCAATGTTAGATTCCTCAGTTTTCCCGCAGCCTACCTTTCTTCAGTCCACTGCCTGAATTCCTGATCTGAGCACTTGACATCTTTCACACAAAACTCAATTCAGTTGCTGCCTATGTAACAAGCCTTTCCTGTGTATCACCACTCTCCCTGCCATCCCACCTCCCTTCCATTGGGATGAAATTATTGTTTGTTTCTTTCATAGGAGATACAGCATTTTTCTTTTTTACTACTCAGGTCTTATTCAGAATAAGACAGTAACTTTATATGGACTGTAGCCCTCCAGGCTGCTCTGTCCATGGGATTCTCCAGGCAAGAATACTGGAGTGGGTTTCCATTTCCTTCTCCAGGGGATCTTCCCGATCCAGGGATCAAACCCATGTCTCTTGTGTTTCCTGCAGTGGCAGGCAGGTTCTTTACAACTAGTGCCACCTGGGAAGCCCAATTTTATATAACCCCACCCTTTTCTTGTTTCTGATAGGAGTTTGTTATCTGAGATAATTAGAAAGTGAGTATTTTAATGAGAAAGACATGCTTTTTGAGGATCAAATATCTAGTCAGAGCATGGTTCATATTAACCATTTTATCTTAAGTAAGTCACTAAACTTCTTACAGTTCTGTAAAATGGAGGTAGTATTTGTGTCTTCAATTCCTCTGGGAACCAATGAGTTAACATCTATGGAAACTCTACGGTTCTATGTTTCTTTTCCCTTTAAAAGAGTTAATAGTTACAATTTTTCCTAAAATACTTTCCACCAGCCTGTAAGATGGTGGTCCATTTTACTATAAGATGGATCAGTTCAGTTCAGTCGCTCAGTCGTGTCCGACTCTCTGCAATCCCATGAATCGCAATACGCCAGGCCTCCCTGTCCATCACCTACTCCCAGAGTTCACCTAGACTCACGTCCTTCTAGTCAGTGATGCCATCCAGCCATCTCATCCTCTGTCGTCCCCTTCTCCTCCTGCCCCCAATCCCTCCCAGCATCAGAGTCTTTTCCAATGAGTCAACTCTTCGCATGAGGTGGCCAAAGTATTGGAGTTTCAGCTTTAGCATCATTCCTTCCAAAGAAATTTCAGGGCTGATCTTCAGAATGGACTGGTTGGAACTCCTTGCAATCCAAGGGACTCTCAAGAGTCTTCTCCAACACCACAGTTCAAAAGCATCAATTCTTCGGTGCTCAGCATTCTTCACAGTCCAACTCTCACATCCATACATGACCACTGGAAAAACCATAGCCACCAATTCTGTTCTACAGAGAGGACTATGAGAAAAGGACACAACAGACAACTGTCTATTATCTAAATAGATATTCTGTCTCTTAAAAGGATTAATATCCCCAAAGAAGGATTTGTCCTGAAATTTCTGTCAAGAACACTGTAGTACTTAGAATAATTGAGCCAGGCCCAGAAATTCCCCAACTGCCTCAGAGTCTCTTTCAAACCAGGTAGATTCCTGACAACCAGGAAGCTGAGACAGAGCTTTTTAGGCCTCTCCCAGTGGACAGAGGAGCCTGGAGGTCTACAGTCCATGTACTCAGTCATGTCCAACTCTTTGCAACGCCAAGGACTGTGGCCCACCAGGCTCCTCTGTCCATGAGGATTCTCCAGACAAGAATACACCCTGCTCCAGAGGATCTTCCCAACCCAAGGATCGAACCCAGGTCTCCCGCATTGCAGGCAGATTGATTTTTTTTTTACCATCTGAGCCACCATACGGTCACACAGAGTCAGACATCACTGTGTCTGGCTAGGTGTGCCCCTGACCACTAGAGGGCGCTCTACAGAGGCAGTAGCCATAGCAATGGAAAGACACAAAGGAGACATTGGAGCCCCGGGTTTGAATCTCTATATAATTTTTTACTTTAACCAAGTTATCCATCATTTTAGAACATGAAACATGGATAATACCCGCTTTGCATAACTGTTAGGCTGAAATGAGGTCAGTGAAGGAGAGACCAAGCTCCAGGACCGACATAATGTTGTCTCTCCGTGAGGTCCCTCTTTCTGCTGCTCCTACCCTTCCCTCTCAACACTGAGTCTGCTCTCTCGATCTGGGTCATGAGAGGCTTCCTGCAAGGGGACTGTTGATCATTGCAGGACGGTATCCCTTGACCTGTTTCAGGGTCCCCCAGATCTCTAGGGGTTGTCACTCTAAATATAGCTTTTGGATGAACAGGGAAATGCAGCCAGTCAGCAGCAGCTCCTGGTGGCTTCACAAAAGCAGTTGTTGGCAGGGAGCCCACAGTAGGAGAGCATGGAGACAGGAATAGTACTCAAGGCTAGTTCAGGGCTCTTTCCGCCAGTTTCTGCTGCCGCTGCACATGTGGGCACAATTGGGGATTAACTCTCCCCTTCTTTTCTGCAGCATAGTCACAGTGTCTAAGCAGGAGCTGAATTTCGGGTCCTCCTAGAAAAATCGTTTTCCTTTGCTCAATAAAGTGGCACATTAAACCCATCTTATGTACAATTCTTTTGTTTACCATTCCCGAATTAGAAATATCGATTGCAGGCTTTTCAACTTGATTACCAGGTTGACCTCCTGTATCCAGTCAAGTGGATTTTGTATAAATCACCACCACTAAACTGAGACTTTAGACCTCTTGAAAAAGCACAGATTCTGTTTTAGCAGACACTTGCTCAGTTATTCTGGTTACTTTTAGGCATGGTTGCTGCCTTGCCATGCTTTCCCTAGCCACTTAGCTCTATTGTAACTGATTGCATAGATGTAAGGTATCATGTTAGGTATCATCTCAGACCTAAAGTATCCCTGGAGAAGAGAATGGGAGCTCACTGCAGTATTCTTGCCTGGAGAATCCCATGGACAGAGGATCCTGGTGGGCTACAATCCATAGGGTCTCAAAAGATCGAACATGACTGACCAACTAACACCAAGATACCATATTCCATTGCATCTGTTTCAGCGCCTAATTCATTAATCTCCCCTAAACAGAAAAGGGGAAACATCTGTTCCCTCACCGACTGGCTGGTGGCAGTTGATGTAGGTCATTGACTTTCTGTGTCCAGGTTATCCTCCAAATAGCCTTGTGAGGCAGGCATTATAACTGTTTCACAGAAGAGGAAACTGAAGTTTAAAGAGATTGTTTTACTTGATCAAGGTCACCCAGCAATAAATTGAAGGCCTTTTTATGGCACAGTATCAATCATTTTACCAATTAAAAATGTAAGAAAGTATATTTTACTTGATTGTCAAAGCACTTCCCTTGTGGCTCAGCTGGTAAAGAATCTGCCTGCAATGCAGGAGACCTGGGTTTGATCCCTGGGTTGGGAAGATTCTCTGGAGAAGGGAAAGGCTACCCATTCCGGTGGCCTGGAAGATTCCACAGACTGTATAGTCCATGGGGTCGCAAAGAGTTGGACACAACTGAGCGGCCTTCACTTTCATATTGTCCTTAATTGTCACTTCTTAGTAGGATCAGTCAATCACATTGATTCAGCGCCTACTACTCCAAAGGGTGCTGTAGTCCCTGACCTGGCTCAGTTCTGAATTTACCTCAAGAAAGGCTTTTATTACCCCATTCAGGCTAATGCACTGACACTTCCCTCCACCCCCCCAGAATCTCCCCCATTATCACCTGTACTTTAGCGTCTCCACACTACACTGTAATTGCCTGTTGGTCAGACCAGCCTCTTTAGATTGTGAGCAACCTAATGGTGGAGTGGGAATGAGTCCAGTTCATGTGTCTGTCCTAACAGAGGGCATAAGACCTATGATACAGGAGCTGCTCAGCAAAAGTTTATTGGATGAAAACAAAGTGCTCAGAGAGTCAGTCAGGTTTTAGGGTGAAGAAATTTCAGATTATTTAAGTACAGTTGGGCCAACAGGAATTTGGCCCAAAGTATGAGGAAAGAGAAATGTCTCCTTGAATTTTTTGAAATTATAATGAAACCACAGATGCCCATATGGAAAAGATTGTTGATTTTTTTTTAAGTAGAGTTTTATGGAAATACGTGAATGCAAAGTTCACATTGCATCATTCTCTATCTGACACCTTCTCTAAGGGAGTGTTGGTATGTTCCACCAATCAGTAAGCATTGAATGCTAGACAATTCCTGGGAGATACTGGGAAGTATGGGGATTGCCCATCCTCCTCAAGATGTGTGCTAGGAGGTTGTCTTAGCCTGTTTAGGCTGCTGTAACAAAATACTGTAGACCAGTTGGTTTACACACAACAGGAAGTTATTGCTCACAGATGCGGAGGCTGAAAGTCCAAGATCAGGATGCCAGCATGATCACTTTCTGGTGCAGAGCCACTTCTGGGTTGCAGATCCCACCTTCTCTGTATACCCTCATGTGGTGGAAGGGGCTCAGGATTTCTCTGGGCCTCTTTTATATGGGCACTAATCCCATTAATGGGGGCCTCACCCCTTATGACCTAATCATCTCCCAAAGGACCTACTTCCTGGTTCTATCAACTTGGGGGTTAGAATTTCAGTATGTGAATTTGAGAAGGAAACATTCAGACCACAGCTGATGTATTTTTCAAAGCACTATCTCAAAATGACTGGAACTGTTCCCATCGGTCAGAAAGGGACCTCAACAAAAGATGGCAGCTGCTCTGGGATTGGGTTTGAAGGACCAACATAAATCTGGCCAGATTCTGAAAAGGAGCTCATACCAAGGTTTAGCTCAACCATTTGTCATTTGAGTGTCTGCATCCTGACTGTCACCTTGGATTAAGAAATACACATGGAAGCCTCAGGAAATTGAATATCAAGAAGGCATTTTTGGTGCTGTGATTTCATGCTCCTTATAATTTTTGCCAGGTGCCTACTGTAGTAGTGTGGAAACGGAAATAAACATATCCACTTTTTGGCATAGGATCTTGATATATATCTATTTGCACAGGCTTGGGCTTAGAATGCTTTGTTATCACTGAGGGCTTCAGGGTTTGCAGTGTGTGTCCTGTTAGGGTTTCAGCATTTGCAGTGTGTGTCCTGTTAGGGTTTCAGGGTTTGTGATGTCTGTCCTATTAGGGTAAAGTGTGTAGGATCAAGATCAGCTGCTTGCCAGTAGGTCACAGGAAGAGCCTCTCATTTTTAATAAAGGCCTTAAAGTAGAGTCTACCATAGTTCGTGCTTAGAAAACATGCTCCTTGGACCTTCAGTATTTATTGTCAGTAGAGTCATGTTCTGTCTCTTTGTTCTCCGTACAGATACAGATTGGTTAGAGAGGAAGACTGATTTAGGAAGGAGTCTGACCACCTTATGTACTTCTACTTTCTGGCTTCACAGCTGGGGCGAGAGTGAAGACCCACACAGTGTCAATCTGACCTTTATTCTATAGTGAAGAACAGACAGAAATTGAGGTGTTGTTTCTCCAGATGTGCTGGTTTATAGTAGTTGTCTTGCCCTGCCTTCTTTTCTCTTTCCTCTCTATTCTTTCCCTTACTCTTCTTTTCCCTGTCCTTCCTTGGTTTCCCTTCTTCCTACTCTCCCCTTTCCTTTTCAAGAGAATATATTTAAATTGATCCAGAAAGCTTCCTTAAGGAAATGAGCATTGAACATTTAGAATAACAAGATGCAGGAAAAAGACACAGGTTCTGTGTTGTTTGCCTCTCAACTTTTGAGTTTCAATTTTTATTACTTGTAAAATGGGTGAACTCAGTTACAAAAGTTAGAGATCTGGAAAGTGCCTGCCATTATTAATAATTATCATCAAGGAGCTCAAATAAATTGTTGATGAAAAACTTGGAGTGGAAATTTACAAGTTTGTTTTGTTTTGTTTTTGTTTACTAAACAATACTAAAATATTGCTAGTCATTTTACCAAACTCTTAAGGCAGTTGAGTACCACACAAGGCCTCCAATTCCCATCTCAAGAATGTCTTCCATGTACTTTTGTAGCTGACAGGAACAGACCCTGCAAAGAGCATACTGCGTTTTGTGGTATGCAGGTAACGCAGACTATAATCATCTATTTTCTCATATTATTCATTAAGTGTTTTAGATTTCTTGAATGTGATAAACCAGTCTTTTTTCTTTTAATTGAGCGTTTGGAAAGCACAATGTTTAAATCCCCAATATTTGTGCATATGTGGGTGAATCTCTGGGTGAATGACAAATACGAAAGTTACTGTGAAATATTAGCTGAATCTTAACCTGCAGTTAGTAACAAGCAATTGGTGGAGAACAAAGCCTTACCTATTTGACAGGCTTTAGCCTTTGAAGGGTAAACATGTCAATGAAAGCGCTGAGCATGATTATTCAGAATAAGAAAAACAAATTTCTCAAGCCTCATTTTCTTGATTACCAGCTTTCAGATGATGTGACTTTGACACAGGATATTTCTACTCGGTGCACATCTCAAAATATCTTGTACTAATATAGCCTTTCATTCAAACTTTTGAAAGATTTGATTCATCAGAAGGAAGTTTATTAGAAGAATATGGAGTTCAGAGATAGACAGACCTGAGTTTGAAATACAGCTACACCATCACTAACAGTGTGATTTTATGATGTAATAAAAAAATAAATATGTGGTCTTTGTCCACTTTTCCTAAAACAACTACAGAACCCTTGGCATTTACTGTTTTGTATGCTACTGAGATGACCTGTAGGAGAAGGGAGGCCCTAGATGGTCATCAGTGGTTTAAAACTTTTATCCTCAACCCCTCAACCTCCTGGGAATGGAAAGGAGCTAGAGATTGGGTTCAGTTACCGATAGCCAGTCATTTAATTGATCAGTTTGACAAAGGTAATGAAACAGCCATGTGTGTATGCTAAGTCGCTTCAGTTGTGTCTGACTCTTTGTGACCCAGTGGACTGTAGCACGCCAGGCTCCTCTGTCTGTGAGAGTCTCCATGCAGGAATACTTGAGTGGGTTTCCATCTCCTCCTTCAGGGGATCTTCTCCACCCAGGGATCGAACCCACATCTCTTGCATCTCCTGCATTGACAAGTGGGTTCTTTACCAATTGCACCACCTGGGAAGCCCAAGGAAACCTCCATAAAAACCCCTAAGCAGTAGGGTTTGGAGAGCTTCTAGGTTGGGGAGCACATTGATGTCCTAGGAAGGCGGCAAGCCTGCAGATGGCATGGAAGTTCTTCCCCACCCTCCACCGCCTCGTACCTTGTCCAAGCATCTCTTCCATTTGTCTATTCCTGAGTGGTATCCTTTAAGTATAGCATTTCCCTGAATTCTGTGAGTCCTTCTAGGGAATAATCAGACTTGACAGTGAGGTAATGGGAACCCTGAACTTGTCACTGACCAGGCAGAAGTGTGGGTAGCCTCAGGGCCCCATTTGTAGGTGGCATCTGAACTGGAGGCAGTCTTGTAGAACTGAGCACTTAACCTGTGGGGTCTGCACTAACTCTGGGCATTTTTTATCAGAATTGAATTGATTGTTGGGTACCTAGCTGGTATTGGAGAATTGATGTGGGAAAATGCCTTGTGTTTGGTATCAGAAAAAGAAACACAGATCTTAAGGATTTTTTTTTTCAACTACAGTGAACTTTGTTTTGTAATCTCTGAAAAGGAGAAAAGGCATTATAAAACCTCAAAGTGTGGCTAGGAGAAATGAAGAGGGTGATGTATATAAATCTCATAGCACTATGTTATTTAGTAATTGTACATAAATGTTAACTCCCTTCCCTCATTTTTCCACCTCCTGGTTGTAGAGGGAGTGTTGGACATGTTGAGAGAGTGTTTAGAATGTGGTAGAGAACATGGCAAATAAATGGCTTATGACGGCTCTAAATTATTGAGTGGAGAGATTGTGAGAACTTTACATGAAATGGAGAAAGAGTTCAACAGCAGATTGGCCCAAATATTAATGGCTTGATAACCTAAAGGGAAAGTTCTCATTGCATATTATCCCCAATCTTTTGAGCTTTTTTTTTTCTTGTGACTTGGATGCAATTATGAAGGGCTTGCTTGGCAAGTGTGTCAGAAGAGAGAACGTGTGTGTGTGTGATAAGTGAGGATAGCAAATAATTCTTCTTAGGCCCAGACCTGTGGACCAAAATCAAAAGGGCAGAGTTTTGCTGCTACTAAGGTTGGTTGTAGATTCCTACTTGATGTGGTCAGATCCCACCCACAGTATTGTCTCATTGCAGGAGCTGGACTCAGGACAGAGTGCACAGAAAAGGGCAGTGAGGTTGAAGAAGGGGTGGAGATGGGGGGCTGTGGAAGCTATGCCAGCTAAAGAAGAATCCTAGAGCCTGAATTGTTTGACTAAGAGAACAGGTATCTTGTTGATTTATCTAAAAGGCTGTCATGTGCTGGGAAAGATTAAAGGCAGGAGGAGAAGGGGATGACAGAGGATGAGATGGTTGGATGGCATCACCAACGCAATGGACATGGGTTTGAGCAAGCTCTGGGAGATGGTGAGGGACAGGGAAGCCTGGCATGCTGCAGTCCATGGGGTCACAAAGAGTCAGACACGACTGAGTGACTAAACAACAACAAATGTGCAAGGAGTGTGTGTTAATTGCTCAGTCGTGTCCAACTCTTGGAGATCCAATGGAATGTAGCCCGCCAGGCTCCTCTGTCCATGGGATTCTCCAGGCATGAATACTGAAGTGGGTAGCCAATCCCTTCTCCAGGGGATCGTCCCTACCCAGGAATTGAACCTAGGTCTCTCACTTTGCAGGCAGATTCTTTATCATCTGAACCACCAGGGAAGCCCTTGTACAAGGACAAACAAGCTAATTCTGACCACTCTAGAAAACAGTGTTAAAACAGTGTTAAATGAGTTTATAATATTCAGAGGTAAAACCCAGTTTTAATTAGGAAAGACTTTTCTGATAATTCAAGGAATTCAAAAGTTGAATGGGCCACCTCACAGACTAGAAAGCTCCTCATTGCTGAAAATTTCCAGCAGAAGCTGCATGATGCAATGAAAAGGAGGCTGGAAAGGGTCTCCTCCAATTCCCACCCTGAATCCTCTGGAGTTTTTAAAATATTGAACTACGTTAAGAACAAACAAGACAAGACATTCATAATTCAGCTAACTTTGGCAAATCCAACTTGTTTGAGTTCTGTCCTGTATTAGACCCCCTCCCAAAGAGAGAATTCCATGGACAGAGGAGCCTGGTGGGCTATAGTCCATGGAGTCGCAAAGAGTTGGATACAACTGAGCGCAAGTACAGACAATATACATAAATATATGGAGATACGTATATGCTGCTGCTGCTGCTGCTAAGTCGCTCCAGTCGTGTCTGACTCTGTGCGACCCCATAGACAGCAGCCCACCAGGCTCCTCCATCCATGGGGTTTTCCAGGCAAGAGTACTGGAGTGGGTTGCCATTGCCTTCTCCAAGATACATATATACATAATCTTTTTTTGGATTCTTTTCCTTTATAGGTTATTACAAAATATTGAGTATAGTTTCCTGTGCTGTACAATAGGTTCTTGTTGGCTGTCTAGTTCATATGTTAGTGTATATGCTAGTTGGTTATCTAGTTCATATATACTAGTGTATACTGAGCGACTAACACCAAGAGAGGATGTCCTGACACTTGATTGGTTAAGTTCATCACTCAAAGCACGTACATTCTCCTTTGAACTATTCATACCAGTAATTCACCAAATCACTGTCATTGAAAGCACTTATCAATGCATGATCACCCCCTCCACAAAGAACTTTGCAGTGAAATGAATATGCTTTTATTATCTGATACTGTTTTCAGTGGGTGTTTATTTAGGCTTTAAAAATTTGGGAAGAACATTTGTTGAGGCAGACACTGCTAGTTGTCTATCCAGTGTTCATTTCTTCCTTCTTCCTTGTTAACAGAATCCATAGTGTTTTGGTTTTTTTTCCCCAGCTCCAGGAAAGAGAATCACTTTCCCAGGCCTTCTTGCAGCTAGGGGCATCAGGTGATAACTGATAATGAGACTTAACTGGAAGTCAGCTTAGGGACTTTTCAAGGTTCATTCTTGCTTTCAACATGGCTTCATGATTGGAACTAATACAGCTATCTTGAAGGCTAAGAGAATTTTAGAGACATCAAACTTGACATTGCTTGGCTGTTGAACAAACTCCAACAACTGCATTGTTCTGGACTTCTTGCTATATAAAAATAAAAAACCCCTATTTGTTTAAGTCATCACTTTTGTGTTTTCTGCTATTTGCAGTGAAAGTTGTCTTAATTGATCATTTGACCATGGCCTTTATGCAAATAAGAGAGCTTTGACCAAGTGCTGTGTGAAGTGCTGGTCACTGGAGACAAACGTGTATGACACATGGGCCCTCGGGAGATCTCAGCCTCAGTCTTTAGGTCTTCAAAACCCTTGGACAGCAGTCTAAGGGGGAAAGTTCAATGCCCTGTGTCTTATTCCATTTTCCTGTGGGCTAGAACTGAGAGATGGATCCATTCATCCGTGGGTTTGGGTTTAGAGGGCAGATGGGTTTGGAGGGCAGTTGGGTCAGGAAGAGTAGCCCGGGAGAGCTTACCATATGAACTCTGCCCTTCCTGTGCTGCCCTGAGGTTGTGGGGCTGAGATTTTAGTGGCATCTGTACTTGGTGATTTAGCTGTTGAGAGAGAAGAGGTGTTGGTAGTGTTTACATCAATTTAATGAGATAAACAGCATTAATTTTCTGAGTACTTTATTTAACTTGATTTATTTAAAAGGTACATTACCATTGTAAGCTGTGAATAAGATATTTAAAGATTTCTATTTGAAAACCACGTGAATACATTTTGTAAAATATGTTTTTGAAGTGGCAATTTAATCCCAAATACCTTTCTGATTGTATATTAAGATTTTCAGGGAAGATGATAGATTCTAAGCATATAAACTGTATGCTTAGATAACCTCTGTAAAAAATAACAATTTTAAGAGAAGTCCTAAAAAAGAAATACACCAAGGAATCATCTAATACCCCTGAATTTTGAAATTTTGTGTGATCAAGAGCTACTTTCTACTTTTCTGACTTTATTCTAATTTTATTGTAATTAGTGTTATTTTTATACTCTAAGAATAATGAGTGTAAGGAATTACGTACCGAGTCATGACAAATGAATTGACATAGAAACAGCAGAAGCATTTTAATGTGTTTATATAAATAGTTCTGTATAATTATCATTAAGCCTCATAAGCAGATACTGCTAAAAAGAACAGTTCTGTTTACTCAAATCAAAGTTGAATTTTATTACAATATATACTGCAATAAATTAAATCACATTCCAGAGAATGAGATAATGGTGATAGGAAAGCCATTACTTTAGTCCATCTATGTATTAGGTATCTGTGCATTAGTACCTATCTATTTATTAAGTAAGTAGTGTTACATGTCCATAGCATTGCTATCAGTAACCTAAAAATGCTGACGCTTTGTTTCTGGGACCTTGAAAAGGGAGAGGAGACTATATTCTCACTTATCCTTTTTATGTAAGCGATTTCAGAATCTTCTGTTACTGAATGAGTCTTTTCCCTAAATTTGATTCCCAAATTGAATTCTTGACTCCTTAAAGCCACTGTAAGATCATCATGCAATTAATTAAGTGTTTTAGAGTTTGAAGTCCAAACTTTTAATTGGAAGAGATTTAAAAAAAAAATAGGGACTTAGTGATTTTAAAAAGTATTTCATTTTTTTGAACACTATCTACACGCTTACCTGAGGTACTCAGATGACTGAGGGATGGGTCCCATGTTAGCAGAATTTAGTGCTGGGGAGTGGCTCTAGTGGAGGAGAAACAAGCAAATTTGGTTCATGGGCAACCAAGAGAGGAAAAGGGTCCCATGTTAAGACTAAAAATACCCACAGATGGCAACTGTGGCAGGAAGGAGTCATTGGTGACCTTCACTTGAGTGAGTAAGTAGATTTGATTGAGTAGATTTGTCAGAAGGGCAGAAGCAAAAATCGGCTTTGGAGAAGCAGAGAGGTGAGAAAGGACCAGCATTAAATTTGGGAATCTTCTCCTTCAAGGGTGAATGAGGTGCTGGGACCAGAAATCAAGTCTCCTGACTCCCAGCTTATTACTTATTCTCCTAAAGCATGTTGAAAGTTTACTGAAGGTTAGAATTTAGTAGTATGATTTTGTATTCCTTAGAAAGAGTAGTATGTTCAGTCTTTATAACCCCTTGAGAGAGTTCATGGGCCCATTCCCTAATGGTGCAGAGCTCCACTGCAGCAGGGTGGGGGTTCAGCAGAAACAGGGACTCGAGTTTTATGTACTTTAGGAGTTATGTGCGTGGTCTTCTCCTTCCAACTCCAAGCACTGTTTCATTTTCTCTGAAAATAAGCCACAGACCTCTTCTCTGCCCCTGCCCACGCATACACTTGTCATTGCTTGGCACTTGCCTCTCTCTCTCTCTTGAACTTTGAAAAGTTTAGCTTATTGGTCAGAGTTAGGCCAGGGAAGCTAGTCACTTCCAACAAGCCGTGCCTTTCTATTTCTGTCAAATTGTCCATCCTCTCTTAAGCCCAAATTCCCTGATTACCATTCCTTACCTCTGGTTCTTCCAAATACTAAGACTCCTATGGATTTTTTTCCATTTTGCATTCAAAACCGTTCCTTGCTTTGTTAATAATTACTTATACCTTCAACCTTTTTTTTTTAAAGATTGTTTTAGAATGTGGACCAGTTTTTTTTAATTAAAAAAGTCTTTTTAATTAATTAATTTATGATGGCTGTGCGGGCTTTCTGCAGGAGCTGCTCTTCCTTGAGGTGCACAGGCTTCTCACTGCAGTGACTTCTCTTGTGGAGCTCGGGCTCAGGGGTGTGCAGGCTTCAGTAGCTGTGGCACACGGGCTTAGCTGCTGCTTCACCTGTGGGATCTTCCCAGACCAGGGATCGAACCTGTGTCTCCTGCATTGGCAGGCAGATTCTTTTTTTTTTTAATATTTATGTATTTGGCTGCCTCAGGTCTTATTTGCTACACATGGGATCTTCGCTGGGGTGCAAAGGCTCAGTAATTGTGGCTCTGGGGGGACTTAGTTGCCCCACGGCATGTGAGATCTTAGTTCACCTGGCAGGGATCAAACCCGCTTCTGCTGTACTGGAAGGCAGATTCTTAACCACTGGATGATCAGGGAAGGCCCAGCAGGCAGATTCTTTACTGTTGAGCCATCAGGGAAGCCCCTATCCTCAACCTTTCATCAAAATGCTACTCAGCCAGAATTTAAAATCTTTATCTTCCTCAGGATAGTTTCTGCCAAGTTGTTCTGCCATGAAGGTGGATTTTCCCATCCACCGCCAATTTCATGCACCAGGAAGGAGGGTGGCCACTCTCCCGGATTTCCAAAAACTTTCTCAGCAACCCCCCCCCCCCTGCCAATTTCCCTCATTTAAAACATCTCCTTTGAGGATCCAGTGTCCGAGTTCTATCCCCTTGACCCTTTTCCTTCACTGTTGTCCACCAGCATGCCTCTCTCTTCCATTGAAACTTTGAGATTGAATCATAGAGATTATGCCCTCCATTTGAACTCCAGCATCCTTGCCTGGAAAATTCCAGGGACATAGGAGCCTGATGGGCTACAGTCCATGGGGTCATGAAGAGTTGGACACGACTGAGCGTGCACACTACTACTACCTTTAGTTCGAGCTTCCCGGATGGCGCTAGTGGTTAAGAACCTGCCAGGCAATGCAGTAGATATAAGAGACGCCGGTTCGATCCCTGGGTCAGAAGCAGGCCCTGAAGGAGGAAATGGCAACCCACTCCAGTATTCTTGCTTGGGAAACCCCATGGACAGAGGAGCCTGGCGGGTTACAGTCCGAGGGATGGCAAAGAGTCAGATATGACTGAAGCAACTTAGCGCTGAGCTGTCAGAGCATCGTTCTACCCCCAAGTGCTGGAGAAGCCTGCGCTGTGGCAGCCCACGCTTCCGCTGCCCAGACAGGCATTTCCACTCCCAATTTGAGCGGGACTGTGAGGAGGAAGCCAGATCTGGGCGAGCCCCTTGTGCTTTCCATGGTGTGTGTTCTGCCAGATGGCAGATCCCAGGTCACCTTCTCTCTGAAGCAGCCCTGGGACTCCAGGGAGGCAGGAGACTTTTCAGATAACTCCAGCGCTATTGAGGTGGGCGCTTCAACTCCCGGACCACAATGAGAAAAAGAAACTCTTTGTTTCAGGCTTTCCCTGGGGCTCTGGTGGACCGCTGTATAGTACGACAGCAGGTTTTGAAAAGAGCAAGAATATTGCAGCTAATCAGGGAATAGTTGTTTAGCAAGTTGAAAACAACCCTTTTCAGTAATAAATGAAATGATTAATAAAGAAAAGCCGACGAGTTCCAGGCGGCTCTGATAAAAAACACGAATATGTTACAGTTTTTGGTAAAAGGAACTTGAAATAGTTTTCACCTATAATTTCAGCTGCTTACGAGTCGGCCTTTTCTCTCTCAGCTCAGCATTATCTGTGTTGTGTCGGTTAGATGTGACCTGTGAAGGAGGATCTTTGCTTTTCATTTCTGCCAGCTGCAGGAGTTTCTTGCTGGGCATGGCTTTTGCTTCATCCCTTTTAACGGTTGACCAGAAAGATAAGTGCTGGAGGTGAAAGAGGGAAGCATCTTATTTAGAAACCAGAATAATTGTGCGAGTCCAGTGAATGGAGAGGCCGGAATAAAGGTCTGCCTTGAATGGTCACTACCTGGCTTTTGTTATCCAGTGACTGGATGCAGTGAAGGGGGAGCGAAGAAAGAGACACTTTTTCTCCCCTGAATATTGAATTTTTCTCTCAGGCACAAACAGCAGTTCCAAAGAGAAAACAGCTCTTTAAAATGTCCTAGGCAGATAACTAAAAATCTAGAACTCCCAAGTTCTAATTTTAGCTTCATTAATTTGTAAATGTTATAGCCAGAAAGGGACCTCTGCATGCATGCTCAGTCACTTCAGTCCTGTCTGATTCTCTGCTGCCCCATGGACTGTAGCCTGCCCGGCTCCTCTGTCCATGGGATTTTCCTGGCAAGAGTACTGGAGTGGGTTGCCATGTCTTCCTCCATGGGATCTTCCCAACCCAGGAACTGAACCTGCATCTCCTGCATCGCAGGTGAATTCTTTACCGCTGAGCCACCAGGGAAACCCAGAAAGATACCTAGGGGTACTCACATAGCTGAACACCTCCATTTTACAGATGAGCAAACTGAGGCCCTGGGAGAATATAGTGACTTGCTCAAGGCAGTGCAGCTATGCTCTTTTTTCATCCATTTCATCTTTGGATGATTCTCCTTCCAAAAGCAAACTCAAATTCTCCAAGATTCATCCACTTAAATGGTAAAATTCTTTCATCTCTATTAAAACACCTAAAGCTTTTATAGACTAATTTTTCCAAGAGATCAGGGCACTTTATAGTCCTTTTGTCTCATTTTACAACATACTAAGTCAGGGACACAGGCTCCAAGGGACATTTAATACTCAGAAGGCGCAGAAGGTGTGGTATGACTTGTTCAAAATAAAAAGGAATTGAGAACATGAGCTGGAGATGACTTAGAAACTCTATATTTAATAGAAGAGGTGACTTTCTGGAGGAGACCCAGCTAAGAGGAGGCCTTAAATGTGGGAAATCAATATTATTAATCGGACTGTGTGTAGGTTATCAGAGATATGACTAATTTGAGTCCATGAAACATAGAACCAGTGTATTTTCTTACTCTAATACTTCTTCCAGGTCTAATCAAGGCTAAGCCACACCACATGCATTTTTGCTTTTAAATGATTTCCTCACTGTTTGTACTTAATTCTTCAGTTTGCCATCTTGTGTTCCATAAAGCAACCCAGTCAACTTACAGATAAATAAAGGCTGATCTCTGATTCTCACCTCTGTCGCTCTAATGTCCCTACTTCCTTCTGTCTTCAGCTGAACAAGAAACAGGGTCTCCATAAGTCATCTGGTCTTTCCCTGGGCTCGGCCAGACGGACAGAATGTGAGGCCTCCTCTCAGAGACAGACCATTTGTTGCGTTGCACTTATCTTCACTATTCCTTGATGAACTGCATTTGTTAACTCTTTCGGTTTTGCTCTGTATCTTAGTATTTGACCCTAAAAGCCAATATTCTGCTGCTTTTGTTTCCTCTTGACCATTTTCCTTTGGTCTGAATGGAAAATGTCACAGAATTAAAAACAATGGGGATTGGAGCAAAACATCAGTTGTAGGAACTGGAAGATTTATAATCTTAGCTAGAAATTCATAGGAAAACCTTGCTGCAGAAAAAAACAAACCAACTCCAGAATAATCCCAGAAAATCATGCAGTTATTTGAGATCTGTGAGACTGTAGCAGTGTGTGTGGGCAAGACACTTGAAGAGAAGGCTGTTGACCAGATCTGAGTGATGGCTAATCCTTCGTTTTTGACTTCAATTTTATATCCTCTGGCATACATGACACAGTGGTAAAATGCTGGTAGTGGTTTTTGTTGAGGGAGCAGTTTTGGCTTCTCCTTGCTTCATTCTTACATGAAAAGGTTCTTTTTCTACCACTAGAGGAGAGAATACATAGATGGTATTCTCTGTTTTATTTTCAGTAGTATATCTGTGATCTTTCCAAATGAGTCATGAAAAATATTAACATTATGGGGTGGGGGAATTTTCTTCTTTCCATTTTTAAAGAGTTTTTAAGTAGCAATGGCTCCCAGGTCTATAGTGTGACTTTGGGTAGATAATTACTATAAAATACTGCAGACCTTTTTTTTTTCCCCCTGTAGGGTGATTGATTTTAACCTTTCTCGCCTGCCAAACCTCTGTTCCGTGCATGACATTTCAACCCCCACCACTTCCTATGTTCTCTTTTGCCGAAGAAAATTGCATTTTCTATTTCTGGATAAAGCATGGTTGTTTGTGTCAGTCAATTTAACACAATACACCACTTCTTATTTGTGCAGAGGAAGCAGTAATAAGATTCCAGCAGGAGATGGGTCCTGAGCCCATGGCCAAGCCTCCCATTGGGCCCGGAAGACAGAAGCCACAGTAATCCATTGCCGACAAGGCTACTTAGTGATGATGTAGCGCCTTCTTGTCTCGGAGACCTCCAGGTAGTATGAAGTTCCATTTCCTGCCTGTACCCTCATCCTGCTAATGATACCCGAGCAGGAAAGAAAGTGGTTGTGTGGCTGAGTGGAAAGGACAGATCTGAAGCGTCTGACCTTGTTCTTGATCCTTGCTCCATTTACCAGCGCTGAACAATTAATCATATTACATACCCTTTCTAAGCCTCTGATTCCTTGTGGAAGATGGGCTAAAGATACAGTTTCTGAGTTGCAGGATTCGTAGGAGAATGAAATAAGATACTCAACATGAGACTTAGCACAGGGCACACTCCACGGCAGGCACGCAAGAAGTAGCTGTTGTCATGAAAGCACTCCTCTTAATAAGAATAGATTACATTTTGATGAAGTAAGCAGTTCTTACTCTGAGATGTCTGTTAGTTAAAATGGAGGTATAGCCCTCCCACCTTTGTGTTCCATAGAGTATATCAGCTGTGGGAAAAGTTTATAAATTATCTGATTTCACTGCTGTGCTAAGTCGATTCAGTCATGTCCAACTCTGTGACCCTATGGACTGTAGCCTGCCAGGCTTCCCTGTCCCTGAGTTTCACTGCTGCTTATACTTTAACTCATTAAACTATTTAATGAAGGCCCGTTGGATGCAATGAACTGTTCTGGATGTGTGAATCTAGAAGAAAAAACAAAGAGGAAAGAGGCAAAGTGATGGTGAGAAAAGAATACAGGTTCTGATGTGGGTGAGCATAGCGCCCCATTCTTACTCTGCTATCTAGGAGTACTCTGTGACTGGGGAGTGTTATTTAGCTTCTCTGAGCCTAGTTTGTGAATCTCCAAAATTTAGATAATAATGCATGCCTCACAAGGCTGTGATAATAGATAGAAGGCAGTTGTAATATAGGATTATGTTCAGAATATTCACTAACCAGAATGGGAAGGGCATTGACTAATCAGAAAGAACCAGCTGTAGAAAACCAGTCAGCTAGAACATAGCAGTGTATCCATGGAATCCGAGCCCTTCTAGAAGCTGTGCTGAAAGCCCAGTGCCTAGCATATTCCTAGTAAGAAAGAGCCCAGGTTTTAATTTGGGGTTTGGGAGTTATACTGTTTGTATTTTTAGTTTTCTGTATATTATGGTATTTTAACATCTTAGAATGCTTTCTGGCTGGAGGGAGACTGGCCCTTCAGCAACTAGCCAGTTCTTAGAGATTGCAAAGGGCTCAGGCGAGAGCTTGCCTTTGATAAGGTAGTCTTACCAAGGCAGACCATACCTCCTCCATCCAACCTGGACACCCCAGGATGCAATGTCCCTCTACCCTCATCATCCCAGAGTCCCCTATCAGACCTGGGGACCACGTTATGGCTTAAAGCTGAAGATACTGCTCAAAGTAGCCAATCCTAAAATGTTTACCGTGCCTCACCTTTTCTGAAAGTGATAGTATTAGTCACTCAGTCATGTCTGACTCTTTGTGAGCCCATGGACTGTAGCCCACCAGGCTCCTCTGTCCACGGAATTCTCCAGGCAAGCATACTGGAGTGCGTTGCCATTTCTTACTTCAGAGGATCTTCCTGACCCAGGGATTGAACCCAGGTCTTTCACATTGCAGGCAAATTCTTTTACCGACTGCCTTTTCTGAGGAAACCTCCAATAAGACTCCACCCTAGACTTTCCTTCTCTCTGTCCTCTGCCTCCTAACAGAAACCCAGCACTGCCACCCGAGACCCTGCGTGGTACACAGGGCTTCCTGTTTCGGGGACTCGTAAGTATATTCAGCTCAGTTTTCGTGAGCCTCTCCTGACTGACCGTCACATAAAAAGCAAAGAACAGAAACGGACTTGACAAGCGATTGTCATATGGGCTGAATATGCTGTAACGAAAGTATAGAAATGAACCAAAAAAGCGCAGGTAGGGAACCCCTGCACCTAACGGGGGGGATCCAGAAATGATAAAGCAAAGGAAAGCTGAGCATTGAAGGTTGAGGAGGAGGGTGTGTCAGGCCTGAGATAACCGCACAGAGAGAAGAGCATACCCCACAGCATGGATGTACACACCCGGACAACATGTTTCAGGAGGAATGGGATAAGGTGGGCTGGGAGAGGGGCGGTTCGGGGCTGGGCAATGGATGAAACTGGAAACCTAGGTAGGGGCTAGATCTCAGAGGATCTCTGAAGCCACTCTGCTGCAGTGTGAGAAGCCATCGCAGGGAGGAGATGTGAACTGGAGGATGTCATGGAGGTGGGCTGTGTCGGCCAGTGGGGAGGTACGAGGGCCTGAACTGCGGAGGGCACCCTCCAGGCAAGGAGGGCTCTGACCGCCCAGATGGGTGGCGCATGGACTAGATGGAACCAAGTCAGTGATTGGGTGTGGGGGAGGGAAGAAAGCAGCTGAAAACATCTGAGCTTTAGCCTACGTGATAGATGCACGTAGCAGCTGTTACCAACCTTTTCAAAGCCAGGGACTGGTTTCTCAGAAGAAAATTTTTCCATGGCCCAGGGTGGGGGGAGATGATTCAAGCGTGTTACATTTATTGTGTACTTTATTTCTATTATTATTACATCAGCTCCACCTCAGATCATTAGGCATTAGATTCCCGAGGTTGGGGACCCCTGCAGATAGGGGGTCCCAGAAAAGAGAACAATTTTGGGATGAAGCGCTTCCCTCCTGTTTGTGTAACAGCATCATTCCCCTGCCTGTCGGGTCAAGTGAGGCTTTTTTTTTTTTTTGGTCTCACAGCTGTAAATATTTCATGCCAGTGGCCGTGTTTCTGTTTTATTTTGGGAATAGCACTTTAGCTGGTGTTTCAGTTTAAACGACTCAGGAACTGACGGGCCATTTTTGTCTTCCGGGGAATGTTTGGTGCCGAAGATGGTAGACAGTTGGGTGTGGGTGAGGACAGATAGCGCCTGAGGTCTTGCAGCTTAGAAGTAACATCTTGTCGTTTGAGGATAACACTGCCAAAGGTGTGTGGGTGTATCTTTGAAGAAACAAAACAAAAAAAGCATGACCGGCAATCTGATCTATGCTAGGTGTCTATAAAAATCATTCTTTTATTTATTGCCTTGCGTCTTATGGAGCTGCCTTACTGGCCTCCCAGATGGGCCCTCTATTCAAATAAACCACCTCGCCGCTCTCATGTGCTGGGGGGTCAACTTGTCAGTCAGTGGGGTTGTAGGGAGGGGTTTGGAGCCACTCTCCTGGTGGTGGTGGTGGTTCAATCGCCTAGTTGTATCCGGCTCTTGTGATCCTGTGGGCTGTAGCCTGCCAGGCTCCTCTGTCCGTGGAATTCTCGGGGCAAAAATACTGGAGCGGATTGCCATTTCCTTTTCTGGGGGATCTTCCTGACTCAGGGATCAAAACCATGTCTCCTGTATTACATGTGAATTCTTTACTACTGAGCCACCTGGGAAGCCCCTTACTGTCCTGCGATACCGATTCATTTAAAATGGGCTTTTTTTGGTTCCCTCTCTTCTCCATCCTTGGCAGCACCTAGTAACCAGCCCCTCCCAGGGCTGAGGAATGTGCAGAAATCCCCTGGTTCGTGTTTCCCAGCAGAATCATTTCAGAATAGAGGGGCTGCACACAGGCCAGGCTATGCTCTCCCCTGACTGCTCTGAATGTTGAAACAATGTCACTGAGAAGATGGATTTAGAAGAGGGTTCCTTTCTAATTATAGTGGGAACCTATCCAACTCTTTGAGGAGGTTTGCTGTGGTGTCTGGGGAATCTTCTTGACAACACACCTTTCCATCGTTTAAAGTTTCCACTTTTTAAAGCACCTAGGATCCAGGCCATTGTATCATTTCCTCCGACTACAGTGACTTGTGTTGGGTGCATTTACTGAGCCCCACCACATGCCAGGCCCCATGCTGAGCACTTCACATAGATCATCTGAACTCAGCTTCCCAGCATCTCTGCAAAGCACCACTGTGATCCCCTCCAGCCCTCACATGAGGACCCGAGGGCTCAAAGAGGTAAATACACTTTGTTCAGGGTCACTCAGCTTGAAGAGGTCAGCTCAGGAGGCCAACCCAGATACTCCTAACTGTAGAGTTGGCACTCTCAGCTGTCATGTTCTGCAGCCTTGCCAGGTAAATAACACACATGTTATCAATTTTAAAGAAGATGAACCCGAGGCTTAGAAAGCCTTAGATTCCAGAATCCAGGTCTCTCTGACTTTAAAGTCATGTTGCTGGTCATCAGTTAGCCCTGCTTATACCCTGTGAACAAAGCAAAACTTTATATGAACTGTTGTATCACACATTGGCCCTGAGTCCTGGAATCTTCAGCATGAGCTGATGAAAGTGCTATTGGTTTGTGATATGGTGATACTTCTGGTCTTACATCTGATTGCACCATTCTTTCTCATCCTCAGTGGTAGAAAGAACATTTGTTGTTGTTCAGTCACTAAGTCTCATCCAATACTTTGTGACCCCATGGATTGCAGCATGCTAAGCTTCCCTGCCCTTCACTATCTCCTCTTGCTCAAACTCATATCCATTGAGTTGGTGATGCCATCCAACCTTCACATCCTCTGTCGTTCCCTTCTCCTCCTGCCCTCAATCTTTCCCAGCATCAGGGTTTTTTTTTTTCCAGTGAGTCAGCTCATAAAATGAGAATGTTCAAATCACATCTTATTAACTGTTAAATCCCAAAGTCAGTTTGGGCCACATTACTGATTGCTCTGTATCAAGTGAGGTGCTATTAAGGCCAATATTTGGAAAGATTGCTACCTTTTTCTGTGGAGTTTACAACCTTCAGAGAATCACAGGATAGCTATTTATTTTTGTATTTATGCAAATTATATATATACATCAGAGTGTTAAAACATAAAAACAACATATGGTTTAGAAGAATTTCCCTAAGTGCTTGGGGCATCTCTGGATACAGAAATGGCATGGCTGCTAATAACACAGATTCCTCGGTGAACAGAGAGCACACCCTCAGCCACTCTCAGAATCTGTGAGATGAGGGGCTCTTTAGGAAAGGGTACCATTCTACATTCACACTCTGACTTTCCATGATGATAGATCATGACTCATGATGATAATTTGCCATTTTTAAAGAAGATTGGGGCTTCCCAGGAGGCTCAATGGTGAAGAATCCACCTGCCAATGCAGGAGACGCAGGAGATGCAGTCTGATCCCTGAGTCAGGAAGATCCCCTGGAGGAGGAAATGGCAGCCCACTCCAGTATTCTTGCCTGGACCCACGGACCGAGGAGCCTGGCAGGCTGCAGTCCAGGGGTTCACAAGGACTCAGACATGACTGAGCAACTGAGCACGCACAAAGAAAATTGATCTGGTGGATAAGCAGAGAAACTGAAAGTGAAGAACAGGAGAAAACAAAACTTGCTTAACGGATCCAGCCTGTCCTTGTGAGTTGAAACTAGCCTAAAATACTGACCTGTATCATACAGACAATTTGACAAATTTAGCAGAACTTGAGGCTTCAGCTTCCAAATCAGAAATGTTTAGAGAACTGCATAGACCAGCTCCTAATGAGTCTAATCACCTCTCTTGCTAATCAAGCAGAAGCAGATAAAAAATAAAAAGTTAAAGAAAAAGTTAAAGATAAAAAGTTAAAGAAAACCAAAGAGGGAGGAAAATAAGAGGTAGAATGAACTGAGAGCTACCAGATTCTGTCTACCTGCCAGGGTTGTGATTTAATACCATCTTGGTAACAGCCAAGGGAAAGAGACTTTTTTTTTTTAACTTTTTATTCTGTATTGGGTTATAGCTGATTAACAATGTTGTGATAGTTTCAAGTGAACAGTCATACATGTACATGTATCCATTGTCCCCCAAACTCCCCTCCCATCCAGGCTGCCACATGACACTGAGCAGAGTTCCACATGTTAGGTCCTTGTTGATCATCCACTTTAAATATAGCAGCATCACTCAGTCGTGTCCAACTCTTTGTGACCCCTTGGACTGTAGCCTGCCAGGCTCCTCTGTCCATGGAATTCTCCAGGCAAGAATGCTAGAATGGGTTGCCATGCCCTTTTCCAGGGGATCTTCCTGACCCAGGGATTGAGCCTGGGTCTCCCACATTGCAGACAGGTTCTTTACCATTTGAGCCACCTGGGAAGCTAACCCACATGTCCATCCCAAATTCCCTCCATATTCCTTCCTCCTATCCTTCCCCCAGGCAACCATAGGGTTGTTCTCCAAGTCTATGAAGAGAGACTACTCTTAATTTCATGTCATAGATGGGGAAACTGAGGTTTTAGGGTTGAAGGGATTTGCCCAGGATCGTGCAGCTAGGACGTGGTACTAAGAGTCTGTACCCGACTCTTTCTGACACAAGGAAAAGCTTGTTCTTTTCCAACCCTAAGTGGAAAGCTTTCTTGAGAGGCTCCACAGCACTGCCAAATGGCCTTTGCAGTCTCTGGGTACATCTTACATTGATGCTTAGCAGAAACCGTGGAAACCAAAGGTGAGCAGTGTGGCCAGAGCCCGGCTGGTGGCTTGGCTTCTCCCTCCTCACTGCTGCTGGGCAAGAAGCACAGTCACCGCTTCACACATTAGGCTTTGTTGGTTCTTTGCACCACAGTGCAGCCCCAGTGCCTTTTGTGCACGAGGCAATTGATTTTCCCAATATTCTCTCATTTTGGACATGGACTGAATGCTACCAGAGAGACTAAGCCAGGATTGTATCAAGGACTTCTGCCTGGGTCTGTGCAGAGCGATGTGCGGTTGCCATAGCAGCAATCAATCTGCTAAATAACTGGTAACATAAACTGATTCAAAGGCAAAGACTGATTTGGGTCAGGGAATCGCACTCTATAAAAAAAACTTCCCTGTGACTTCTGAGGATTTTTTAGCCTTCATGGTTGGCCCTAGAAATGCAGGTGAGTGAATGCTCAGAGGCAGGAGGAGTGTGTGTGCCTCAGGAGATGAGACATGTGCGGTTTCCAGGCAGTTAAGAGCTGGTAATCCCATGGCCCATACTGTACACTTGCTCTTCTGCTGCATAGTAATTGCCAGGGACTTAGGACCAGGAACCAGTCAGAAATCATGGTGTCCAGTTACTGAGTTCTCCCTGTGCCCTGGGATGCCTCTCACTGCACTACAGGGTTTTGGTTAAGAATCTTGCAAAATGGGATTTATCAGCACGTGTCTACAGTTGTGGACACAGACGCCCAGACTCGAGGCACCAGCCAGCAGTGGGTTCAGGATTCAATCTGAGATGTGCTTAATGTAGCTACTAGGCCCTCCCCATCCTGCCCCACAGCTTCTCTTCCTTGAACTTCCTAAAAAAGGAAAGGACATTTCTTCTTGGCCACTCCCATAGCAAAATTGCCCTGTTCTGATTATACATGGTATATTGTGAAACGTTTGCTAATTATTTTTTATTTCACAGGAAAACTAAGTATTGGAGCAAAAGGACTTGACATTCCCAGAGCTAGTGCTGCTCAGTTTGGGCGATTCAAGTTGTCATTGCTAAAAAGGAAAAAAAAAGCTATTTGTTTCTTTATGATGGATTTTAGAACAATACAGGGGCTTCCCTCATAGCTCAGTTGGTAAAGAATCTGCCTGCAGTGCATATTGCAGGGTTCCTGGGTTGGGAAGATCCCTTGGAGAAGGGATTGGCTCCCCGCTCCAGTATTTGTGGGCTTCACTTGTGGCTCAGCTGGTAAAGAATCTGCTTGCAATGCAGGAGACCTGGGTTCAATCCCTGGGTTTGGAAGATCCCCTGGAGAAGGGAAAGGCTACCCACTCCAGTCTTCTGTTCTGTAGAATTCCCTGGATTCTATTGTCCATGGCGTAGCAAAGAGTCAGACATGACTGAGTGACTTTCATTGTTGTTTGTTGTTAGAACAATACCAAGTATTCTGCTCTCTCCATTGTAATCTAGCCAAGCTCTTAGGTAAACCTGGACTATGAGAAAGCATTTCTGAACCATAGTAAGAGGTTCAGTTCAGTTGCTCAGTTGTGTCCAACTCTGCGACCCCATGAACTGCAACACACCAGGCCTCCCTGTCCATCACCAACCCCCTGAGCCTGCTCAAACTCATGTCCATTGCGTTGGTGATGCCATCCCACCATCTCATCCTCTGTCGTCCCCTTCTCCTCTCGCCTTCAGTCTTTTACAGCATGGCATGTTATAAGGCAGGAAACACTGACTTAATGTCTATGTTGCATTATGGGCTTTTTCACTTTCTAGCAGTGTGATCTTGGGCATTGTACTTCTATTATTTAGGCCTAGTCTCCACTCTGTACAAAGGGGATGATGGTGGCCGTGGTAGTTATTATGACGACGGTGATACCACACCTGACTCTCAGTTGCCTGGAATGCGCTCCAGAGTGAGATGAAAGTAAAAATCGTCACACAGCTTGAGAAGTAAAGATATCTGCAGATTCCTTTGTATCAGGGCATATATTCCCTCATCCCTGAATTGTAATTTTCATTCTTTTGCTTAGTGGCTCTGAATGAAGTGTTTGTAGGATGAATGAAGTCTAGGAAGGCACTTCACAGAGTGCCCATCACATGGTTATGGTTTGATATATATTCGTTTCTTATTTAAACAGAGCTTAACAATTATTGGGGGCTTCCCTGGTGGCACAGATGGTAAAAGCATCTGTCTGTAGTATGAGAGACTCAGGTTCGATCCCTGGGTTGGGAAGATCCCCTGGAGAAGGAAATGGTAACCACTCCAGTACTCTTGCCTGAAAAATCCCATGGACAGAGGAGCCTAGTAGGCTACTGTCCATGGGGTTGCAAAGAGTCGGACACGACTGAGCAACTTCACTTTCACTTTAACAATTATTAGATCATTCTTCATCTTTATATCTAGTTTGTAGGCACTGTTTAGGTTTGGTAGTCCAGAGGAATATGAGCCCTGGGAGCCCAGAGGAAGGAGATTAAGACCTGCCTTTGTGTTTTCTGTTCCCTTATTTCTGACTCTGTGACTGAATGTCAGGAGTCAAGGGGAGCGCCGTGATCTGAAATCCCATCTGGAAGTCTCACCTTTCCCAGGTCCACAGCCACAAAGCTGGGTCAAGTACCCTGGAAGTGAACTTTATGCAGCGTGCAGTTTGACTCTGCTGTGCCAGCTGGAATACACCTTTAGGAGCTGCATAGGTGAGTTCATTTGGGGGATTTGACTATTTGGCAGCCTTTCAGCTGAATGACAATTTCTGATGGAAAGGCAGTCTTCACGCCAGCTCTTTCCACATGGACTGTCAGTGGGTTATGAGCATCATACAGGCAGGGCTGGGCTGCATTTTCAGCTTGTGACCTGGAGGTGAAAGTTCTTCCCCCTCCTTCTCATCATTCTTCCCCATGAGGTGGTGGTTTTACATTGACCTCTAGCCCCTCGACTGGTTTTCTGTGCAGGGCACTGCTGTAATTTGCAGCTTCAAAATAAGTGCTCCATTTTTTTTTTTTTTTCCCTGTGTGTGGACATTGCCTTTTTTTTTTTTTCTTTGTAAACCTGGAATATAAGCGGAACCTGTGCCTGCTATCTGAATATCTCTAATTAGACTGACTTGCACAGATCTTCCAACTGACTGTCATAGATTGAATCCAAGTCTGCCACTGTGTCGGAGGGGAAATGAAATGTCCCGGGCTCCCAAGTTATCTTCAGTGCTTTTGTCTGAAAAGCAGACAGATTTCCCAAATTCAAGATCCAGCGGTAGGTAGGCAAGAGTTGCTGAGAGCCTGGAGGCAGGATGTAATCATCACACAGGTAAATTATCTCTGCCGGGAGAAAATGGAGCCGTCAATGAAGCGTGAGTCTCCTTCCCGGGGAGGTCATGTATGTTACGGTGCCCCACCAGCCTGCCTCTCTGATGATGGTTAGAGTCGAGGCTGCCACTCAGGCCTTCCTATCTTTTTTCCATTTTGGTTCCTTTTTCTCTTATAGTCTACTGAGCTTTGTTTTACTTCAGCTTCTCTGTATTCTACCAATTAAGACCCAAACTGGCAGCTAAGACAAAATAGAAATGAAAGGAAGGGGGTGGTGAGAAAATGGACAAAGGCAAATGAGAATAAAGATGAAAATTACTCCTGTCTACCTTCCCACGCCGTTTCTCTCCTGGCGGCCGCGTTGAGCAAAGGAGAGATTGAGCTTCGTGTGGCAAGGAACCAGTAACTTACCAGGTTTGAGTCCCAGGCAGTCTAGATTAAAACTGCAGCAGGCAACATCTATGATTTGAGCATATCTTCCCACCTTCCCTTTGCTGCTCCCAAACACACCTGGGCTCCTTCGCCTGAAACAGTATTGAACAACACTATAACACTGATCAAGGCTTATTCTCTCCCTGTGTGTGTTTCCTAAGGAGGCCAGGTTTCAGACTTAGCTTGAAAGGATGATTGTGAATTTTGGAGGCAGATAAGGGGGGAAGGGCACGCCTTAAGAGGGGAGATTGTGCATAAAGCCATAGGGGTGGGGTTTGTGAGGGATGGCCATACAGTGCGGGATGGTTCAGAGGATGGATCGTGGTTGAAGATGAAATTGAGGTAGGTGAGAATGACACCAGGGAGAGCGAGGTGCCAGTTTCAGAGGTTTGGGGCTTTGTTCTGTAGACTCATCAGTGTCTGTTGAAACCATTTAGGTCATCTGCTGCTGACTCATTCATGGCCTGTAGAATTGTAGTCTACTCTGGAGTACCGTGTTTCCTCGCTCACTCTAGGAGGAAGCCCTTAAGGTTGGCCCACTGCTGGAAAAACAGCCCCCACGCTCAGTCACTTTGTGCATTTGCTCCCTCCCATTGAGTCTAATGCAAGTCCGGGCAGATGTGTGTGGAGGGTTGCGATGACTGTGCTCCTTGCAGTCTTTCCTGGCCCCAGACTCCCCTAGGAATTCCACTCACATTGCAATGGCCAGAATTCAGTTTCAAGTTCTGCACTTGATCCAGGGGGAGCTGGAAATGTGAGGAGGGAAGGTGTGTGCCAGGATAAAAGCAGATGGAGTTTGGGGAACACCTGGCTGGAGCGTGCATGCATGCTGCTGCTGAGTCGCTTCAGTCGTGTCCGACTCTGTGCGACCCCATAGACGGCAGCCCACCAGGCTCCCCTGTCCCTGGGATTCTCCAGGCAAGAACACTGGAGTGGGTTGCCATTTCCTTCTCCAGTGCATGAAAGTGAAAAGTGAAAGGGAAGTAATCCAAGACATTCACCTTGAAGAGAGGCCTCACCCAACCACAAGTTGGGCTTTCTGGTTCTGGGACATCGTGTGTGATCACAACTATTTATTCCTTTATGAAATTTAACTAATTCAGTCTGGGCTTATAGTTGGGCTTATTTGCCTAGATTTTCTATATCTGCTCCTGATGCAGAATTTGTTTTCTCGTCTTTGTCCCTTCCCTATTTAGCAAAGCTCGTGTAGAGTGAAAGTGTTTCTCCCTTCTTCTTTCGCTCTGTTGTAAAAGTGAGGATTGTGAAGCAACCTTCAAATTACAAATGCGACATGCAATAGTCTGTCAAAATAGTTTCCTCTATTACTTTAGTGGAATCTTAAATAGAAGATAAATCGGAAGCCCGTGAAAGGCTGAAAAGCAGGAAGATACTGTGTTCAGATTGCATTTATAGTAGAAGGAACTGGAGAAATTATTTCAATTTGATTGTGTTTATAAACGTGACTTTGTTGTGCCTTTTATACTAATCTTCGTCTATAACATTTGCTGTTTTTTCCTGTGTCCAGCGAGCAGATAAGTCTGTCAAATAAGTCATATATTTTGTTTCTGTCACCCCCACACCTCTTTATTTAATCTATGCAGTCAGGAATGTGTTATGGAGAACATAATTAGCACTGCCAATGGACCAGCAATGAGATTGCATCTCTGTGTGTGTGTGGAAAAACAAAGAATCACTTCTGGGTAAGGAAATAGATTTTAGTTTCAAATTACACGGGGACTGTGTGAAACCCAAAGGACAGGAATTGTTAAAATATGAAACGTATTTGGTAATATCATTTGATAATAGGGCTTTCGGTTTCTCTTTTCATCTCTGCCATCTTCCCTGTCTCCTGCTCATCAGTTTAGGAGAATCACAGTGAGACACAACGTGCTGGGCAGCTCCTTTGGCCACCAGAATTGTTGTTTAGTCGGTAAGTTGTGCCTGCCTCTTTTGCGACCCCATGCACTGTAGTGCTCCAGGCACCTCTGTCCATGGGATTTCTCAGGCTAGAATGCTGGAGTGGGTTGCCATTTCTTTCTCCAGAGGATATTCCTGACCCAAGGATAGAACCCATGTCTCCTACATTGGTAGGTGGGTTCTTTACCACTGAGCCACCAGGGAAGCCCTTGCCACCAGGATAACTTTCCTTAAATGCAGGGCATTTAATTCCTGTTCATCCTTCAGATATCAACTCAGATGACACTGCCTTGGGGAGGGCTTCCCTGACCAATGAGGCTGGGCTTGGAACTCCTGTACCCCACTTCCTTAGCCCCCACGTTCTCCATACAATATGGAACATACTTCATTGTCTCATGGCACTCTTTTCTTTTTATTTTATATCAAAGTGTAGATGATCGATAATGCTGTGTTAGTTTCCAGTGTGCAGCCGAGTGATTCAGTTATACATTTGCATATATATATGCTTCTTCCAATTCTTTTCTCTTTGAGGTCATTACGGAGTATTGAGCTGAGTGCCCCACTGTATAGCAGAGGGAACTCTGCTCATATACTCTTAAATTGTTTTCCAGTGAATGATCTGTTGTCATTGATCCACCCTGGTACCTAGTGCGGTGCCCAGTGCGTGGTTGACGCTCACGTTTGAAGGGATGAGTGAATGAACGTTTAGTGTAAATAGGAGAGGTTCTAGAAACAGGTACAGCTGCAGTTCTGCTTTGACTCTGCTGGTTCCTAGATTCAGGTTGGTGGGTAATTTATCCAGTCTTTATATGACCCAGTCACCAGAGCTGCAGAATAAAAATGGTTAAGTCCTAAGTGCATGGTGGTTCTGAGGATTAACTGAGACAATGGACATGCAGCCCCTGTGAGAATTTCTATCACAGGCATGCAACTGAAATGTCAGTTCTGTCGTCTGTGGACAACAGTGGAGAATTTGGAGCAGGAACGTGACAGGCTGAAAGTGGTGCTTTGTGAAAGTTGGATCTGGTAGCCTGATGCAAGTAGAGCTGAGGAAGAGGGGAAAGAAACTTCTGAAGGGTTCTTAATGTGAGGGGAAGAGGCCTGATCTTGTTTATAGTTACAGTCTGAGACGCTACCTCTGGATGGGCTGGGTCACTTTGTCCAACGATGTAAGTGGCATATGAATGTGACGTCCACTCAGTGAGCCCCGCCCCCCTTACTGAGCTATTGGCTGATTTGCCAGCAGATGCTGGCTTGGGTTAGTCGGGCTCATAACCAAATGGGGAACAGGGACTCATTTAGACCTTCTTGAAAAATGCGTTTATTTTGAGGATATTTTGCAAATTAAACAGGAAGATTGTAAGGCTCCAAGACAGTTACTCTGTGCCTCTGGACTCTGCCCACTTCACTATCATGGTGGGCTGGCTTCTCTCTATTTACTATTTTATTTCTTGTCTATTTACTTTATTTCTCATCTATTTACTCTTTTATTTCTTGCTAGTGACTTGTCAAACTTCTCTAGTCCAAATCGCACAAGGTGGTTGTTTGTCTTAGTTCCCATCAACCACATTTACAATGTGTTTTGTGCTAGACCAGCTCATCAGTCTTCAGCTAGGCTGGAAATGAACATCCTTTGGGATTTTTCTTTTCCTTCACAAAGAAAGCCACTGGGATAAACTAGAAAGGGACACCAAGGGTAGAAGATAGCATGACTACTGTGCCCAGGACAGAGGTTGAGAAGGCCTTGAGACATCCCTGATGTGCTTGGAAAAACTGGTCCTAACTGTTGACATAAACATGGCCTGGTGTGACGGCAGGGGCCCAGCGGCATAAGCAAGGAAAGGAACAGGGCTTCAGGAACATCTCACAGGAGATAAGAGATCATCAGAGTATTCTGTGAAAAACACATCTAGTAATTCAAAAAATAATTACTGGTGCCTTCTCTGTGCTAAACACGGTACTAGGTACTGAAGACACAGTGGTGGACAAGACGGAGTGCCCGCCCTGTTGCCGCTTATGCTGTAATGCTGGAAGGCAGTGAAAAGATGAGCAAATAAATATGTGATGTCATATCAGGTGGAGATAAGCCTAGGAAGACAAATACAGTAGCTTAAGGGGTAACTGAATGAGGGTGATCCCCAGTCCCATTTACTCTTCCACAGGGACACAGACTGTATTTCCCAACTTTCTCTTGAAGTTCAGCTGTGACCATATTTGACTGAGGTCTGGCCATTGAAATGTGGGCGAAAGTGATGTATGCCACTCCCAGGCCTGGCCTCTGAAGACGTCCTACTTGCAGGCCTATGGGTTCTTCTCCACTTTGGCTGGCCTGAATGGAGACAACTCCCAGGACAACCATGGGCATGGACTGTGGAGCCACAAGTCCATCACTGCGTAGAGGAAAGCGATCCTTGTAGGAGTGCCCGCATCTTACGGTTAGGCCGATGAGACACCAGCTGTCATGTTGTTAAACCCAGTGATTCTCAGAGTAGGGTCCTTTGACCAACAGCATCAGCATCCCTTGGGATGGTGTTATAAATGAAAATTCTTGGGCCCTACCCTAGACATACTGGATCAGAAGCTTGGAGGGGTGAGCCCTGCTATCTGGGTTTTATCTATTACATCAGTTGGTATTATTTTTAATTAATACAGAGAGTAATTTGAGTGGTGGGGGTGGGGTTAGCAACTTGAAATGGCGTGGTTATGGAAAGCTGATCTGGGGTGTGCCATTTTAATTGAAGGAAGGAGGGAGCCACCTGAAGATAGAGGCAGATCATTGTAAGGGATGGAAAGCAAAACTGCAATGAACTTAAGGGAACAAGTCTGGTTGCAGAAAAAAGGAGATCAGGGTGGTCAGAGCAGAACGATGGTAAAGAAGGAGCAGGAGAGGTCAGAGTGGAAAGCCAAGGCTGATCACATAGGGCCCAAGATGGCAGGGCTGGGGCTTCTTCAGTGACCCTTTCTAAGTGCAATGTGACTTACATGTTGAACAGATTTTTTTTGTTAATGATGTTTTTACTGTGGTAAAGTATTGTTGTAGTCTCTAAGATGTGTCCGACTCTTTGCGACCCCAGGGCACACCAGGCCTCTCTGCCCCTCACTATCTCCTGGAGTTTGTCCAAGTTCATGTCCATTGAGTCAGTGATGCTATCCAACCATCTCATCCTCTGCAGCCTCTGGTTAAGTATATAACATGAAACTCTTCATTCTAACCGTTTTTAAGTGTGCAATTTAATGATATGAAGTACATTCAATGTATTGTACATCCATCACAAAAGAGAAACTCTGTATCTATTAGACAGTAAGTCCCCATTCCCCTTTCCTTCCTGGCCCCTGGTAACTTCTATTATATTTTCTCTCACTCTGAATTTGAGTATTCTCGGTACTTCATATAAGTAGAATCATAATATTTGCTCTTTTTTGACTGGCTTATTTCACTTAGCATTAATGTTTTCAAGGTTCATCCATGACTTACCTGGTGGTTCAGATGGTAAACAATCTGCCTGCAATGCAGGAGACCTGGGTTCAGTCCCTGGGTTGGGAAGATCCCCTGAAGGAGGGCATGGCAATCCACTCCAGTATTCTTGCCTAGAGAATCCTATGGACAGAGGAGCCTGGTGGGCTACAGTCCATGGGGTGGCAAAGAGTCGGACATGACTGAGTGACTAAGCACAGCAGGTTATACGTGGGTCAGTATTTTCTCCCTCTTTAATGCTGAATAATGTCTCATTGCATTTTATCTTTATTCACTCATCCGGTGATGGAAATTGGGTCATTTCCCCGTTTTGGCTATTGTGAATAATGCTGTTATGAACATGGTACACAGGTAGGTCGGTGAGTCTGGACTTGTGATTTTTCTGGGCCAGCAGACTCTGTAAGTGTTCTGGTGCTGTGTGCATCCTGAGGATGAGGCCGAGTGTAGGATCTGAGCCAGCTGTGGCACTCACCTGGGTGAGGGAGGAGACAAGTGAAGATCAGTCGTGATCTCTTGGAGTGACAGGGCATGCTCACGTAAAGTACCTAGAATGATCAGCAGGTGGGGTCAGGGAAGGCCTCCTTCCTGGAGGAGGTGGTGCTGAAGTCAGTCTGAAAGAAAAAAATAGAAATTATGTGAAGAGGAGAGAGAAGGGCATTCTAGGGAGATAGTGGGGCACCAAAGAAAAATAAGGGTGTGTGTGTGTGTGTGGGTGTGTGTGTGTGTGTGTGTGGGTGTGTGGGTGTGTGTGTGTGTGTGTGTGTGTGTGTGTGTGTGTGTGTGTGTGTGTGTGTGTGTTCCTCTGCAGAGGCTCCTGTCAGCCTAGAAGGATGAAGCACTGAGGGTGAGATGGGAGAGAGGGTAAGAGATGAGGCTGAAGAGATAAGCGAGGGCCTGGCTGCATAGAACCTGGCCAGAGATGTTAAGGAGCTTGACACAAATCCATTAGGACATCAGTGCTTCTTGACTGCTTTGAGAATCACTCAACAGCTTTCAAAAAAAACCAAACAAACAAAAAAAAACACCAAGGCCGAGCCTGAATTCCAGCCCCCATAGATTCTGGCTTAATTGGTCTGGGTTGGAGCCAGGACACTGGCATTCCTGAAATTTCCCCAGGTATTTCTAGTGTGTAGCCAGCGTTGAGAAATACAGCCTCTGGCCATGGGGAAGCTCTTAGAAGGCTTTAAGCAAGAGAGGAGCAAGATAAGATTCTTCCTTCTCCATGTATTCCAATGGAAAGTGAAGTTTATGGCTTATGAGCCTTTGGGGGAAAGAGGTCCTTTCCTGTTCTCTGAGGCTCAGTTTGTTCCACTCTGAAATAAAGACAGGACTTCCATCCCTCAAAGGCTGCTGTAAGGAATAGATAGGGAGTAGACTGACCGGAAGAAACCCCAGGCAGGAGCCCCTTTATACAAACAGCTTTCCATTGACATGGCAGAATCCCCTAGAATCAATGACCGAACCTGGGGCTGAATACCCAGGGCCCAGCGCTAGCTGAGGGTCCAGAGCTTCTCTGGCCCTGGTGCTCTGCCAACATCCAAAAGCTCTGCCTCCTTCCCTTCGCGGGAGACCTCCTGGTGTGCGCGATTCAGTTAGAGTTGAGAACTGGTTTGAGGGCAATGAGAAGCACAGGCTGATGCAGGTGTGTGTGCCTGCTGACTTCATCTCAGGCTGCGTGCTGTGGTATTTGCTTCTTTTCGTCTCAATCTGGAGGAAAGCTCCCACCACGGAGCCCTTCACCTGCTCCCTTCCCATCCCATCCCAGGAGGGAGGCTGGTGACTGGATTCAAGCCGCAGAGGGAGCAGCCAGATTCTGCTTTGGACCCTAGGGTGTGGCACGGCAGTCCTTGGTTTTCTGGGGTAGGGGAGGTGATCTTTTTTCTCTACCTTTTCTGCTCCTAGAGAGCCTGAACCACGCCTGAGGTCATTTGGTGCTTTGAACATCTTGAAAGTAGAAAGTGTTAATTGCTCAGTAGAGTCCAACTCTTTGTGACCCCAGAGTTGCCCTCCAGGCTTCTCTGTCCATGGGATTTCCCAGGCAAGAATACTGGAGTGGGTTGCCATTTCCTCCTCCAGGGGATCTTTCCAACCCAGGGATCGAACCCACGTCTCCTGTGTCTCCGACATTGCAGGCTTCTTTACCGCTGAGCCATGAGGGAAGCCCAGATAATTGAGCAGTTGAGGGTAATTTGGGGGAATCCTAGATCCAAAGGCCTAAATGTTAGAGGACAGTCCTTCTGTTCTTTCCAGTTGGGAAACTTCATCTCGTTAGCTGGATTTATTTTGAGATTTTGTACTATCCTTTCCCAGTGTAACTGATTCACCCTTATTTTAAAATAGCATCATGGGGTTAATAGTGCATTCCGGGCAAGTGTTGCAGCCTGGGGCTGTCTGTGGGGTTGTCCTGGAGCCGTGGCCCGGCAGGGGGCCCTGTGATTCCTCACCTCTGTAACAGGGCCTGGCCATGCATGCACGCTCAGATGATGGGCCATCTGTGCCCTGCCTGGCACTGTCTCACAGAGCACCTCACTTGACAAATGAAAGGTGAGGAAGCCTTAGGCTCTCTTGCTTCTTAAGAAGAGTGTGGGAATCAGTCTCTTTAGAGTCAGGCCAGCATGAGGAACTGAGAGAAAGAACTCTACTGCAAATATACTACATGTGTTTTTTTCTATGTTACTTCACTGAACCCTCACTAACCTTGTGAGGTGGGTATTTTTATCCTTGTTTTATAGATGGAGATATCAAAATCCCAAATGACTGATAAACCTACCCCAGCTTGCACAGCTGGACTGGCAGCACCCCGGATTCAAAGCCAGGCCTGATGTGCTGGGCTCCATACCTGGGTTTTTCAAAATGTCAACTGCTGACATTGATGGATGATAGTTCTTGATTGGGGCTGCCCTGTGCTGGTAGAAGTTCTAGCCATGTCCTTGGTTTTTATTCTAGATGATAATAGTACCCCTCTCCCCTCCAAAAAAAACCCGCTTGAAATAACCAAAAATGCCCACTGATAGACAAAACCCTTCTAATCCCAGCTGAGGACCACTGTCTTACAATAATACATGTATTCATGCATGCTAAGTCACTTCAGTTGTGTCCAACTCTTTGCAACACTATGGACTGTAGCCTGCTGGGCTCCTCTGTCCGTGGGATTCTCCAGGCAAAAATACTGGAGTGGGTTCGCCTTGCCCTCCTGACCCTGGGATCAAACCCAAGTCTCTTATATCTCTGCCATTGGCAGTCGGGTTCTTTACCACTAGTGCCACCTGGGAAGCCCACAATAAAACTTGAGTTTTCTCAATTCTCAGAACAACCCCGTACACCAGGTCTATATCATCATTTCCCTTTTGAAGAAAAATGTACAGAACCTAGAAAAACTGTGAGTTGATCCATGTCCTACAGCTTGTAAATCAATTGGGAATACATAGCATCTCTGTCTTGTTCTTTCTTTCCAGGTGTCTAAGGTGGTGGATCCTATATTAAGACTCAGTGTAATGCTAAAGTCCTTTTTGCCTTGCCACTTTACCAGGAATCTGAAAAATGTAGTGTTTGTGAGAATAACCTGGGGGAGCTTGTTAAAATTCATATTCCTGATCGATAGATTTGAATCCAGTAGACCTGTGGGGGTGCAAGGTTGTGTATTATAAAACACTCTCACAGGGCTTGGTGGGTGCTGTGGTTCAGGGAACCTTCTTTAAGAAGCACTGAATTACTTGGCTGTGTCTGAAGTGACCCCAAGATAAAAATTGAGGAGAAAGAATGGAGATGGCAAGTGGAAGTGGAAGCAGTTTAAGATGAGACCTGATGAGCAGCTCCTTGTAGAGTTCTGTTTAATTACCTAAAAGGGTGCTAAAAGGGTAGTTACCGAGGGCCGCCTTGGGATGATATGTCCTATCCATTCAAATCTCTATCCATCCCCAGCTAAGGTTGCCTGGGCTGCCTCATTTGGAAGCTTAGTGCATCCTGAAATTCTAAAAATGGTTACATTTAAACAAAAACAGCTGTGTCAATTCCCAATTTCCGCTCCATTCAATTCGCAGCCTTCCCTCTTCTCTTAGAGGTGCTGGGAGGGACACAAATGCGTGTGCGCACACACACACTGCCGCCTCTCTCTCACTCTCACTGGAGTTCATTTCCCCACGGAGAGGGAATGTTTCTAGTTTTCCAAAAAGGAATCACAAACACGAGAAGCTACAAGAGTGCAGACTACAATAAAATGCTGCAATATGCTTTCAAGCTAGAGCAACTCAAAAGCTGGGAAGAGAAAGCGGCAGTATGATGCCTATTTTTATCTTCAACTATAATCTACCCACTTGTAGTTTCATAGCTGTCAGGAGGCAGAAAAGGACACGTAATCAGCCTAACGTTCTCTGCTAGCATCCTCCACTCGTGTGACACGGATGTGGGTGTGTGTGCACACTTATTTTAAAACAGCTGTCAGAGGATTTGACTGAACTCACACCTAAAGCCAGACTCTTTTTTAATTTTTTTTCTTTTAGAACCCATCCTTTTATCCATTATTTCTTGGCAACCGGTCAGGAGGTGAAACATGATGAAAACCCAATTTCTGAACATCTAGGAATAATGGTTACTGTGGGATGGTTGGAAGCAACAGCTGCTAACCTCCTGGACACTAGTCACTGATCCAGTGACTGCCTGTCCTCTTTAGAGTGGGAGCAGAAATGGGCTGGTGTGAATTGTGCAGCCCTGGAATCAGGAGGCCTGAGCATCTGGCCCCATTCTGTTGTGTACAGCTCTGTGTCCTCTCTAGTTTCAGTACACGTGAATGCCAAGCGTTGCCACATGGCAGAGGCTAAGGAGATGCCACCTATTAGTACTAGTATTTCTGTTATTGCCGCTTTACTTGTATTAATATTTTAGAGATCATAGTAGCAGCAGCAATACTAGCAATGGAAGTTGTTTGGGGTTTGATTTAGAAATCCATTTTGCATTCTCTGTAGTCTTCCGTGATTACTCTCGGGTATTGGTAGCAGAGTGTCACATGAGTATTCCTCGCAGTGTTCCTGCAGTGTCCACAAAGGCAAGTCAGAAGAGTCATTTCCTTTATGGTGTGATGGTGAGAATTTGAAAAACTCTATGATGCTCTCGTGTTTCCCCTTAACTTGCTGGCAGATAAGGAACTTAACATCTTCACAGAGAAGCTGAGTCCCTTGGAAGCTCCTGCTCTCAGAGGCTTCCTTTTAGCTGTTGCAGTGACATCTCAATAGATAGAGGAGCTGAGAGTAAGTTTGGTGCTGATTCTTCAGAATGGCTTGAATTAGAGTCACACAGATCTCACTTGGTGCACTGCCCTGCCTTTTATTAGCCACATGAACTTGTGCATGTTGCTGAACCTTTCAAGGACTCAGTTTCCTCATCTGTAAAACAATACCCTTCAGAGGGTTATAGTGAGGTTCAAAGCATAAAGATGCTCTGTAAACTCCATGCCGGATAACTGTTAGCTGGCTTTCCTGATGGTTTAAGACAGCGGAGGGATGGTTCAGCCCTTTTTAAATCTGAAGTCTTAGGGAACCTATTCGCTCACTGGGTTCCAAACCATTTTCTGTACATGAGGTAATTGGGTTTTAGAGTGTAACTTTCCCTCTCTGCTCTGCTGTAGCCTGCATGTGGACCTCGAGCCACCTAATGCATAGTCAGTTCTTTGTGTGCAAGCTCATTAATGCAGCCACAGTTCCCACAGAAGAGCAGCTGTCTGAGAGGGGGGGCTCTGGCTGGCCGAGGGGGACACACAGGTAGTGCTGCTGCTCTGGAGAGTGTGCAGGGCGCCATATGCCTGCATGGAGTGTCCATGTGCTTCTCCTTATGATGCCTCAGGTCGGGAAAAAAAGCCTGGACACAGCAAAAAGCTTTCACAGATTGGAAAGTGCACAGTTTGGGGGTGTTTAGCACTTCAGCACATGCTCTGTGACTGTGCGTTCAAGGCAGCATGTCCGGAGGAATTAGTCTGCAGTGGCTACATATGTCAGCCAGCCGGTGGGAGCATTTGCCTGACACCCAGGCTAGGGACGTGGAAGCAAAGGCTGCTTACCTGTAAGTCCCCTCAAGGTTAGCGCATCGGCAAGGTAGTCCAGCCTCTCGCGCTCCACGCAGATATTGGCGAGGAGCAGCATGAGTGTGGTTGAGGAGGAAGTAGCCAGGCAGTGTGAAGAGAAAGCGGAATCTCATGTCATTTGCTCTGAGTCAGGCAAACAGAGATGTCCCCTGCACATTCTATCACACTCCTGATGATAGCCCTGCCAGGTGGGCAGTATTAGTATCTGAATTTGCAGATGGGATGATCAAAGCTCAAAGAGGCCTTGTGGCTTGAAAAATCAAAATCAGAGGCTCGTCCCAAGATCTCTTAGAATCTAAAGTGTATCAACGCTCCTTCCTTTCCATAGGGCATGTGCTTAAGAAAAAATGTTATGGTTGACATTATGATGTCATTTAAGAAAAAGAATAAGAATGATAGGGAAGTTCCCAGAGCATATTTTTCAGTTAATTTTCACTTTCAGAAGAGGTTCTTAGCATTTACCTCTTACTGAATTGAACACAAGATTGACAAATTACCAAAAGCAGAAGTGACGGAGTTCCAACTAAGCTATTTCAAATCCTAAGAGATGATGCTGTTAAAGGGCTGCACTCAATATGCCAGCAAATTTGGAAAACACAGCAGTGGTCACAAGACTGGAAAAGGTCAGTTTTCATTCTAATCCTCAAGAAAGGCAATGCCAAAGATGTTTAAACTACCATACAGTTGCCCTCATTTCACATGCTAGCCCGATAATGCTCAGAATCCTTCAAGCTAGGTTTCAGCAATATTTGAACCGAGAACTTCCAGATATATAAACTGGATTTAGAAAAGGCAGTGGAACCAGAGGTCAAATTGCCAGCATCCATTGGATCATAGAAAAAACTGAAGGAGATTGTGTTAAATTCTCAAGCTTCACTCATTTTTAAAATGATAGAAAGTATAGCATAATAAAGATATACTCACTACAAGGATGAGCATTTTTAAAGCAAGCAGTAACTAGAAATGTAGCCCCTATTAAAACAACAGTGGTTTAAAAACAGTGGCTTTTCTTTCCTCAACAGGCATATCAGCACTTACATATGTGATTGTCATCTTCAAAGAGGAAACCCTGGCAGGCCCTGTCCACAAGCAGCGTCCCTGTTTTTGGGACTTTCCTTCATTCTCGTGAAGAGAGTCGCTAACAGTGAGTTACTGCCACTTGCCAGGTGGGTTTGACGAGTGGTCGAGGACATGGTTAGGATTCTGTTGTCAAAGTCTAGGCAGGAGATGAGCTGAGGTCAAGAGCAGCCGTGGCAGAGGCGAGAGCAGACGTGAGAGAGAATTGAGAGCACACAGTGATCTGACGCGAGAGCTGAGGGGAGAAGCTTGGGAAAGTGTGTTGACGGTGCTACCATGGCTTCCGAACTAGATGTGGGAGGATAGGCACGATCTTCTCGAGAGCTGGGAGCGGCGGTAGTAGTGGGCAGGATGCGTGCTCCCTTCAAGACCTAAGGCATGCTGCACTGGCATTTGAAGTTAGGAGGGCGTTCAGAAACAGCTCTCCAAGAGCTGAGAGCTGGTGGTAGATGAGTGATCCAGGGAACCAGGTGTGATGGTTAATTTTATGTGTTACTCTGACTGGGCTAAGGGATGCCCACTCAGCTGGTAAAGCATTATTTCTGGGTTCATCTTGTGAAGGAGCTCCTGGGGGAAACTCCCTCGGCCTCTGGGCTCTGATTTGTACCAGCATCCTGTCCACTCCCTCCCATTCCCCCATCCAGCTTCTCAGGACTTTGGCCTCACACCGGGTGTTCCGGGTGTTACGTCATCAGCAGCCCTGGTTCTCAAGTCTTCAGATTGTATCTTACCACTGTCTCTCCTCAGTCGTCATCTGCAGACGGCAGAGCTTGGGACTTCTTGGCCTCCACGGTTACGTGAGCCAATTCCTATGGGAAATCTCTCTTCTATATTGATGTGCATATGTGCTTAGTTGCTCAGTCATGTCTGACTCTTTGTGACCCCATGGACTGTAGCCAGGCTCCTCTGTCTCCAGGCAAGATTCTCCAGGCAAGAACACTGGAGTGGGTGGCCATGCCCTCTTCCCAACCCAGGGATTGATCCCAGGTCTTCCACATTGCAGGTGGATTCCTTACCATCTGAGCCACCAGGGACGCCCAAGAATACTGGAGTGGGGTAGCTTATCCTTTCTCCAGGGGAACTTCCTAATCCAGGGATTGACCCCGGTCTCCTGCATTGTAGGTGGATTCTTTGCCAGCTGAGCTGCCAGGGAGGCCCATATGTGTCTCTACATACACATATATAGAGAGAGTGATACACATACATATGTGTATTAATATATTTATATATAAGCATTTGCATTATATATATATATCTCTTTGGTTCTATGCATAGAGATAAATACACTCACACATATATATGTGTATGTTTATACGTGTGTGCATATGTTTATATATTTCTGTATATCTCCTTTGGTTCTGCTGTTCCTCTGGAGTGTCCTGACTTAATACACCATAAAAGGAGAGAGAATGGATGCGAGAGTAAAAAATGAAGAGGAAGAAACACTGAAGCTTAGTGATGTTTAAAGGGCATGTGAGGAAGGGGAGGGCTGTTAATAAGTCTTGAATTGCATCCCCGCCGTTTCAAGCATATCCTTGAAGGCAGCCGGATTTAAGATGACTAAACCTTTGTCAGAAGAGGGAGACAAGCAGGATCACGGTACTTAGATCAGTCATCTCATCCAGGCGTGGCCATACTAAAGCTGTCAGAGAAGACCTGCTGATGCTAATTAAAATTGGATGCCAGCAGGCTCGTGTGCACGCATGCACGCACAGAGCACCCCTCAGCCACACAGTCAGCTGGTTTGGGCCAAATAGTCTGGACTCTGCTTTGAAGGGTAAATTTGGAAGAGAAAATTTTAAGCAAATATTTAACTCTGCTCTGCCTACTGAGGAGATCTCCGTTCTCTGGGATTCTGTGTTGTCAGCGAGTTCCAGAATAGCCTTAGAGCGTGGAAGGAAGTAACAGTGTGGTGCAGAGCAGAGCAAGAAAAGGCCTTGCATCAGCGCCCCCCGCCCCCCACCACCACCTTAGGCTCGGTGGCACCCAGGTGGCAGTTCAGGGAATTCTCCCTGATGCTCACATGTTGCTCCCTTCCTTGGCTGTCTGTGTCTTGTGCCACACTGTGTGGACTGAGTGTGATAATCCGGGATCAGGGCTGTGACCTGGAGGAGCTCGTTCAAGGGAAGACAGAGGCAGGAATCTGTTAGACTTGGATTCCTGAGCACTGTGGGCACTTAGCCCAGTGACATCATTCTCTGGGCCTTAGTTTCTTCCATGTAAAGGAAAGACTTACTGTGATGCCATGTCTGTCTCGGGGCTTCCCAGGTGGCACCAGTAGTAAAGAACCCACCTGCCAATGCAGGAGACATAAGAGACCTGAGTTTGATCCCTGGGTTGGGAAGATCCCCTGGAGGAGGGCATGGCAGCCCACTCCAGTATTCTTGCCTTGGGAATCCCGTGAACAGAGAAGCCTGGAGGGCTACAGTGGGAGCTACAGGGGTCTCAAAGAGTCAGACAGGACTGAAGTGACTGAGCATGCACATCTGTCCCCATTGAGACCATCGTAGAGTGTCTGTAAGACTTCATAGCATGTATTCACATAGACTCTCAGCGCAGTGAACACACAGACCTACTCAGTTGTATGTTTCACAAATAACCCATTGTCAGTTATCTTAGATTGCCTAAAGAAGGTCAGGGTAAGCCCTAAATTCCTTTAATAGCTGAACCACAGGCTTTAACCTCTGGCTGATTCCCTCCCCAAACTTGCCTGTGACCTGTCAGGATTGCCACCTTTCTACAGAGGACTTCTCCTTGCTTATTTGCCACCTCTTTCCAGGAGGATAGAAACCCACTGCAGCCTTCAAGGCTGCTTGCCAGAAATGTGGACGTCTGATCAAGTAATGAGATTCATGCTGAAACGCTGGAAGTCCCAAAGAGATTGACCAGGCCTCAAAGCCCTGCCTTCCAGGGACTTGCTTGATTCCCCGAAGACCCGAGTGTGAACCTCCATAGCTCCTCTCTGATGACCTGACCCTGCTAATCATCTAGCATCATTTCCTACCTCTGCCCGCTTGTCGCCGGTGAAATTAAGGTTCTTTCTTCACCACGAAAGAATTCGGAGATGAAGCAGAGAGGTTAAGAAAGTAAAGTGAGAGTTTATTTAAGCAAGAATACAGTCTCAGAGGGCTTCCCTGCTGGCTCAAACGATAAAGAATCTGCCTGCAATTCAGGTGACCTAGGTTTATTCCCTGGGTCAGCAGTATCCCCTGGAGAAGGAAATGGTTGCAAATCAGACATGATTTAGTAACTAAACCACCAGCACGCTCTCCGAGGGAGAGTGGGCAGGTGAAAAGCTGCCCTGGGTCCGTTTGGCAAGCCGGTTATGAAGAAAAGTACAAATATTAGTTGTTTAGTCGTGTCCAACTCTCTGTGACCCCATGGGCTGTAGCCCGCCAGACTCCTCTTTCCATGGTGATTCTCCAGGCAAGAATAGTGGAGTGGATTGCCATGCCCTCCTCCAGGGAATCTTCCCAAACAGGGATCAAACCCAGGCCTCCTGCATTGAAGGCGGGTTCTTTACTGTCTGAGGTACCAGGGAAGCTCAAGAATACTGGAGTGGGTAGCCTATGCCTTCTTCAGGGGATCTTCCAAATCCAGAAATTGAATCTGGCATTGCAGGTGGATTCTTTACCAGCTGAGCTACCGGCAAGCCCACTTATGAGGGGCATACAAATGAAGGAGAATATTCACTGGGGAAAGGGGCATTTGGGCATCATATTCTGTAATTTTTCACCCCAGTTCCAATTTCCCAAGGGGAGGAGGGATTTTTGTTCTTACTTAGATCAGAAGTGTCATGGCACCAGTTCATCATGGGTACTTCTTATCCACACGGCTATTTTTACTGTAATGAGAGCGTAATGAGCAACAGGTTACGTTCAGAAGGAAGAGGTTCTCACCTTTCTTTGTCTGCTACCCAAAACTTTATCACCCAGTATGTGTGGTTTCCTATCAGTCTGGAGGTTCCTGCTTTTCTTCATCTGCCTATGGACCTGCTCTGTTTACAAGATGCATGATTTCCTGCCATCTGGCCCCTCCTTGCTTTTCTCTGCTCGGTACCTAGCTACCTGCCTGCTCTGACACCCTCAGAGCACCCTGCCTCACCCACACACAGTCCACCCTGGCCCCTCGCTGTTCCTTGACTGTGCTCCCAGCACAGGGCCTTAGCACTTCCTATTCATTGTGCATGGAGAAATGCTGACTCTTGTCTGGTATCACACAGTCTCTTCCTCATTTCTTTTAGGTCTCTGGGTAAGTGTCACTTCCCTAGAAAGCCTTTGCTGAACACTCCATATGAAATACCAACTGAAGCCTCTTTTTTTCCATGCCCAGCTATATTTTTCTTCATGGTGTACCTGACATTATTATATTTATGTACTTGCTATCTCTGCATACTGAATGTCAGCTCCAGGGGAACAGGGGTTTTATTCATTGCTTTATCCCCAGCACCTAGAGTGGTGCCTGACACAGGGCAGATTTGTTTCAGATGAGTGAAAGAATCAATGAACAAGTAGTCAAGGAGGCATGTATGACCTCAGGAGTTCTCTCTTTAGTTGGTACAGACTTTCATTCATGTCATCTCTGAGAAAGATCCTCATTTTCATGGAGTTTATGTTCTAGTGGTAGAGACAGATGGTTTGTACATACTTTAATTTCAGATGTTGGTAAGTGCTCTGAAGACAATAAAGGCAAGAGGCAGGCAAGAGAGTGGCTGGTCTGGGGTGATGGAAATTCTTTTACATGGAGTATTCGGAGAAGCCAGTCTGTTTTAAAAGACATGGGCAAGTGAAGAATTGAGAAAAGAGCAGGTGTCAGGTCTCTGAGGCTGGAGTAAGTTTAGTGCATTTGAGCTACACTGAAAAATCCAGAGTGGCTGGAGCTTAGAAAAATAGGAAAGGAGCCTGGAGTGGCGGGTGGAAGTCGAATCACTTATTTCTTGCAGTTCCATGGTATGGAACTTAGATTTCATTGTAAGACTGGAAACATCCTCCATGGAACCCGGCCAGCAGGGTCCCGGTGGCTCAGGTTTCAGTATCCACTGTGTATACTTGGCCTATAACTCCACTGAATTCGGGAGTTGGCTCTGAGTCACATAGTCCAGAGTCTGTTCCCTGGAGGATTTCCTTTCTGAGGGTATGTGATGTCCTTTTCTATCATCTGATTTTGCTTATAGCAGGACAGTCCATCACATAAATTTCAAAGTAAATATATTCAACATTGGGAAGAGTTAAGGTCCCATTCCTATGTTTTTTCAGAGGACTTCCTTGCCCCCTGCATGTGTTTTTAGATTCTTAGGAGAGGGCTTGCTAGTGTTAAATAACCCACCTGTCAATGCAGGAGATGGAACAGATGTGGGTTTGATCCCTGGGTCAGGAAGATCCCCTGGAGAAGGGCATGGCAACTCACTCCAGTATTCTTGCCTGGAGAATCCCATGGACAGAGAAGCCTGGTGGGCTACAGTCCATAGGGTCTCACAGAGTTGGATTCAACTGAAGGGACTTGGAATATAGTGCACAGGAAAGGGCTCAACTTCATTTCTCCCTTAAAACCAGTAGTTAGGTCGAGGAAGCTAATGACAGATCAAAGTCTAAACTCCAGGCCGTGCCCTCGCACTGCGCGCCTGAGCACACGCTCTCTCTCTCCCTCTCTTAGCTCTCAGTGTCTGTGTTTATTCTGCTTTTCTGGTCGGAGACCCTTGTTTAACTTCCCTCATTGTGGGTTTCTTATGTAGGGTTGGTGACATTTGTCTGCTAGTTGAGAAGATTTCCATGATTTTGAGCCACTTATAAGAGCTTTTTGGCATGGGACTTGTAGAGATGTGCAGTTCATGGAATCTTATTAGGCTTGGAAAAATCTGTAAAGATTCCCACCTTTCAATGTTACTTCTTTAGGAACAGTTTATTGGGGTAATTGGGTGGCAAGTTACTACCATTGCTTTGCCTGTAAAATATTTTTCAGGCCAGCACATTAGTACTCTTTCAGGTGGTGGACCCAAATCCATTGCATTGTAACAAACGGCCCAGGGGAACACTGAGCTGGAGTGGCCTGGGGTTAGTCTAGGATAGTGGGAATCCTTTCAAAATTTGCAGGGGGAAAGTACCCTGTCATTTAAAGAAGATCACTTTCTCTCAAATTTATCCCAGAATTTATTCTTATGATGCCTGCTACCACTTGTCTGGTAGCAAGCACTAGCAGACAACCAAGGAAATGAACAAGCAGCAGATGAATATTAATGGAAAAATCCTGAGACGGTTGATAATGCTTGGTTTGACAGCTTGTTTCTTTGTGGACATGTGGGTTCCCAGTTCTACATATAGAATTTTTCTCCTAGTAAAATTATTGGTACTTCGCCGGATGGAGTTCACGCTGGTGATATTTTAAGGTGTTCGGCAGAGTATGGCATTTTGCAAAGAGCATCATTCCTTCCAGATTCTTCTTTTCATAATTTGAGAACCATTGAGTTTTAAGGGTCAGCTGAAGTCTCTCTCTTAGAAAGTCTCCAAATAAGTTTCTCTCAGCTACCAGCACGTTAGAATGTTTCTGACTAGTTCTTATTTGTTTTTTAATTTTTACAATGTTTTGTTGTAACACAACACAAATCATACAACACAAATCAGCCATAATTATATATATATATATCCCCTCCCTCTTGAGATTCTCTCCCTCCCCCCAACCCACCCCTCTGGGTCATCGCATAACTCCAGAATGGGCTCCCTGTGTTATACAGCAGCTTCTCACCAACTGTCCATGCTGCATATGATAATGTATCTATGTTGATGCAACTTTTCCCATTCGTCCTATTCACTGAGGCCCCCACTGTACCCACAAGTCCGTGCTCTACATCTGCATCTCCATTCCTTCCCTGCAAATAGGTTCATCAGTACCATTTTTCTAGATTCCATATATATATATATATATATATATATGTTAATATACTATATTTGATTTTCTCTTTCAGACTGAGTTCACTTTGTGTAACAGGCTCTAGGTTCATCTACCTCACTAGAACTGACCCCAATTTGTTCTTTTTAATAGCTGAGCAATATTCCATTGTGTATATGTACCACAACTTCTTTATCTGTTCATCTGTCAATGGGCATCTAGGTTGCCCTCATGTCCTGGCTATGGTAAACAGAGTTACTATGAACACTGGAGTACATGTGTCTTTTAGAATTGTCATTTTCTTAGGGTATATGCCTAGTAGTGGGGTTGCTGGGTCATATGGTAGATTTATTCCTAGTTTTTTTAAGGAATCTCCATACTGTTTTCCATAATGGCTGTATCTGTTTACATTCCCACCTACAGTGTAGGAGGGTTCCGTTTTCTCCACACCCTCTCCAGCATTTATTGTTTGTAGATTTATTGATCATGGTCATTCTGACTGGTGTGAGATGATACCTTATTGTAGTTTTAATTTGCATTCAGACTTTATTTTTGGGGGCTCCAAAATCACTGCAGATGGTGACTGCAGCCCTGAAATTAAAAGACGCTTACTCCTTGGAAGAAAAGTTATGACCAACCTAGAGAGCATATTCAAAAGCAGAGACATTACTTTGCCGACTAAGGTCCGTCTAGTCAAGGCTGTGGTTTTTCCTGTGGTCATGTATGGATGTGAGAGTTGGACTGTGAAGAAGGCTGAGCGCCGAAGAATTGATGCTTTTGATCTGTGGTGTTGGAGACGACTCTTGAGAGTCCCTTGGACTGCAAGGAGATCCAACCAGTCCATTCTAAAGGAGATCAGCCCTGGGATTTCTTTGGAAGGAATGATGGTAAAGCTGAAACTCCAGTACTTTGGCCACCTCATGTGAAGAGTTGACTCACTGGAAAGACTCTGATGCTGGGAGGGATTGGGGGCAGGAGGAGAAAGGGACGACAGAGGATGAGATGGCTGGATGGCATCACTGACTCGATGGACGTGAGTCTGAGTGAACTCCGGAGTTGGTGATGGACAGGGAGGCCTGGCGTGCTGCAATTCATGGGGTCACAAAGAGTCGGACACGACTGAGCGACTGAACTAAACTGAACTGAACAGTATTTTGGCCACCTCATGCAAAGAGTTGACTCATTGGAAAAGACCCTGATGCTGGGAGGGATTGGAAGCAGGAGGAGAAGGGGACAACAGAGGATGAGATGGCTGGATGGCATCACGGACTCGATGGACATGAGTTTGAGTGAACTCTGGGAGTTGGTGATGGACAGGGAGGCCTGGCGTGCTGTGATTCATTGGATCACAAAGAGTCAGACACGCTGAGCAACTGAACTGAACTGAACTGAACTGAATAATTAGCTATGTTGAACATTTTTGGGGGGGGAGGGGGGCGGAGCATCTGTATGTCTGACTAGTTTTTAAAAGCCTGTGTGAAGATGTGACCACTTAGGGTATTCAGGGTGGAAGTTTCAAGTTCTTGTACTAATTTATTCAGCAAACATGACCTACTATGTTGTGCTGAGTTATTTCTGTTGTCAGCTCAAAATCAACATCCTTCCACATCTAAGGTCTTACAGAGGAGAATCTGGGAGTCATATTTCCCAGGATCCCTTCCCTAAGTGATTCCTAGTTAGACTCTGCCAGTGAAAGCCACTCATATGAGATTTAGAAAGTAGATAGAAAAACAAAAGGCCATTACACTCCAGAGACAGTTTAGGCAGATGTATGGACAGCTAGCAGACTGAAGGCTTGCAGAATCTTCTGGCAAGCACCCGTGAATTACCTGCTTTGTGCTCTAGGCAGTGGGGATGATCAGTGTGGCTGTTTCTGAGTTCTTGATTCCCTGTCACCAGCCTAGACAGTGGTGTCTTCTAGGGAGCTTCTTCTAGGTTCTTGGTGCTTGCAGCAGCTTCTTCGTGCTTGCAGCAGCTTCTTGGGAAGCTGTTGTTTTCCTGCAGCAGGAGAAGGTCTTCACTGCTGGCTTCTGTATTCTTTGTTGCCCTAGCCCTGAGGCCGAATCTGGCCTCTATACCCTGACACCAAATTAAATCTCAGGGACAGAGTTTTAGGTGAAGTAGAAAAGAATAGCTACCAGGGCTTCCCTGGTGGCTCAGATGGTAAAGAATCTGCCTGCAATGCAGGAGACCGGCATTTGATCCCTAAGTTGGGAAGATTCCCTGGAGAAGGGATAGGCTACCCACTCCAGTATTGCCTGGAGAAGAATCCTATGGACAGAGGAGCCTAGCGGACTACAGTCCATAGGGTCCCAAAGAGTTGGACACTACTGAATAACACACACACACACAGAAAAGAATAGCTTTGTTGCTTTGCCAGACAAAGGGGACCAGGCAGGCTAATGACCAGAAAACAAATGTCCCATCTTGGAGGGGGTAGTGAGAAGCTTTATAGTAATGGTTCAAAGATGTGGTCAGCTCATGGACATTCTTTTGATAAGTTGGTGGTGAGGTAAGTGGGAGTCCGCATCATCAACCTTTTGGTTTCAACCTGTCGGGGATCTCCATGCTTGTGGGCAGCACCTGGTGGGGGAGCTTCAGTATCTGTGGAACAGCCCACAGTTATTGTTATATCCCTTGAGGGGGAACTATTCCTGAGGCTACACTATTGTTTCTTTTAACTGTTCCTCCACTTCCCCTCCTTTCCCTAATTAGCAACTATTTGAACCTGCTCTTGGAACGTAGGGAAGGTCTTGGAGGCTAAATGAAGCCTGTGTCCTGTAATCAAGCACTGGGGGGGGACACGGAAGCACTTATGTGTCCTGGAGCTCCACAGGGTCCTGCTTGGTATGAGCCCTTTCAGTGGCAATGCAAGCCTCCGAATCTCTGGATTCAAACCCTTCATGTCTGGAACGCGTAAGGGTTAGGCGTTTAGACACTGGGGTGTGGGTTGGTTCTGTTAGCTAGTTTGACTACAGCTTCCATGGCCCCACAGGATGTCATCAAATGGGTCCAATTTCCTCCTTTAATGTGCTCCCTGGTGGCCTGGTGGTTAGGATTTGGCATCTTATTCTTCAGCCAGCCCAGTAATCCCCCTTGATAGCACCATCTTTCTGAAAGACAGTATCTCTCTATCACGTAAATGTCAAAGGACTTGAGAAGACACTAATCTGCTCAGATTTGACATCCTTGGCCTCATCAAACCCTCCTTGAACCTGTTAACATTTTCAGCTTTACCAACGCTTAGGAAATAATTCCACTTGTCTTCTTTTATTTTTCCTTATAACTCAAATTTAATGTAAGACTTGGCTGGTGTCACCCTAACAGTTCTTTCAAGACTCACCAGATTAAACATATGAGGCATGGCAAAATCAAGCTTTTCCTGGGAATATCCCCTCGCCCAATATCTGTGTCAATTATTGGGCTTAAACTTGATCGGGGAAGGGTGCTGAAAGCAGTGATGGTATTCCTACTTCCTTCACGTTAGCTCAACATGCACTTGACTGGATAAAAATATTTTCATCTTAGCTGTTTCATAGAGCAAAAGCAGCAGAGAAGTTCAAACAAAACATTTTAAAACAGATATGGAAATAGAATGTTATGTAGCTTGAGCGTTTAATAGATGCAGGTGCAGAGAGCAAGCTGGGTCAGTTTCCACCGTGGATTAGTCTTGCTGAATGGACCAAAATCTCTTCAGATTAGAGAAATTAAATCAGCATCAGAATGGGCCTGGATACTGGCATTTGACTCTGTGACTAACCTCCTCCCTCGTCTGATCAATATACTCTTGTTGAGTGTTAAAATGTTCAGTCCAGTCACGTTATTGGGAACATCTCCAGGGCTGATAGCCCACTGCTGTACCACCTTCGTGGCCCTACCAGTTTCTAAAATAGTAAAATACTTTCTTACTCATGGGTGCAGTCACTGTCCTGAGTTCTTCCATTGTACCCCACCGTCCTGCCACATTTCTCCATAACTCAGCAGTCTGTAGCTTCATGATGTCTGCCACAGCAGGGGAGCTTCCAGGATCTCATTGTTTGACACCTGTTTCCTGTTGCAATTGAAGACTTGAAATCTCAGACAATGGTCTAATTTTCTTTTCACTGTCTCCTACTCCCACCAGTGAACAGCCTATCAATAACACATGTTTCATGAAATCATATCTACTGCTGGTTGAAAACAACCAGAGACAGACTCCACAAGAGGCTTTTAATAGCCTGGTTAGATACTACCTGGATCAGGGAATAAAACCTCAGATAAAGAGTCCCTTGGATTCTATGGGGTTGCAGACAGTGAAACTGTAGGGGTGGGTCATCTCTCTGGTTCTGTTACCAGACCCCAACATGGCACGCGGAGCAGTCAGCATGGGCCAGGGATAAAGACGACCCTCAAAACTTCAGGCCACAGAGAGGAAAGGAAGGGACATCCTTGGTCCTCAAAGTCTTCTGGGTGCTCAGATGATTTACCCCTGAGGTGGACTTCCAGTGTGTGGGGAGAGAACGTTAGGTGTGTTGTGATGGACCTGCTCTCAGTACTGATCTGGCCACTTTAGTTTCTGTGACTGTGGGCACTTTAGTCCCATTGGATCTGCATGCACTCATTTCAGAATGGGGAGAATTCACAGGGTGGTTGTGGGGGTCACATGAGGTAAGGTGTGTGTGCAGAACACATAACACTCAATTTATAACTGAAACAAAAACTGCAAAACAAGCAGCTTGCTCTTCAGTGTTTTTCCTTCTAAGCAATGTGAAGAGAAGACTGGGGAGATGATCCTGACGTGAGGCACTCTTTGTGTTGTGCTGTTTGTTTCTGTGAGGCCCTTTGTAATGTATGAGCATATTGACTGAGGGCCTTCACATGGTGAAAAGGTTATGTCCTGGGAGAAAGGAAATGAGCCCCAATGTTTTGCCTTGTCACTTCTAGAAAGAGAAGGCCAGGGAGAGAATGGACCTCCTGTTCCTATCCTGCAGCCTGCTAATCCTGAGAAGTGACCTCCTTGGAAATTGTTCTAGGCTTCCCTGGTTTCCTCAATGCAACATGTACTAAGGCTAGTGCAAGTTTACCAAGTTGCTACCTGAGCAAGCTCTTCCTTGAATGTTCACTCCTATCCCCATCCCCCAGGCTATATTGTATGGACTGTGGGAACCAGCAATGGTAGACAATGCCCTTTTAACAGTAAAGGCTGCGTCATAGGTTATTCTCAGTACCTTTTGAGCAATGAAGTTCATTTTCTATGTTTTAATCTTTGGTGTGCTAAGTTGCTTCAGTTTTCTCTGACTCTCTGCAACCCTATAGACGGTAGACCCCAGGCTCCTCTGTCCATGGGATTCTCCAGGCAAGAATACCGGAGTAGATTGCCATGCCCTCCTCTAGGGGATCTTCCTGACCCAGAGATCGAACCCACTTTCCTGTGGCTCGTGCATTGTAGGTGGATTCTTTACCACTGAGCCACCAGGGAAGCCTCTTTAATCTTTGAAGTATATGATTATTATCTTTAAAGTGAATGTGACAAATAGGAGTAACCTCACATACCAGCACAGATTGCTTGATAGAGAGGCTGCTGCTTTATTGTGCTTTATCAGGATTCTAAGGCTACAATCCACGCCTTGATTGATTAGCAATGTCTGTAATGGATATGGAAAGGGAGGATGGCAGTGTGCCCATAATGCATTTGCCAATCCTATTTTACAGTCTTTTTTATTCTTGTGCAAACAATAACCTTTTTTAAGGTACAAAATAGCAGACTGAATGGATTAGAGGAGCTTTTCTTAGAAAAGTGATAAAACATAAACTAAAGAGATACTCATCCCCACCTAAGCAGAGTGTTTTATGATTTCAAATTGGAGGATTCATTGTTATGTGTGCAAGATGGATTTTCTTGGTACTTATGTCTACATGCAATGAAAAGGAAAAATTGTGTGTTTAAGTGTGCATAATCAATTCCTAGCTTTTACCTCTGTCTGCTAAAGTTAGGGTTTATATGCTTCAAGTTTTCAATCAAGTTTTTACTTTCCTTGGGGGGGTGTTTGCAACAGTAGTCTATCCCATAGTGGGACACATCCATTTCTCCCTTTTCTCTCCTGACCCTCATCTACGTTGATGTCTGGGAAGCCACTTGAGGGTGTCGTGCTGCTCCAGGTACCCATGGAAAAAGTTTGATGTCAGTGCCAAGGATGCCATCTACAGATGCTCTGAAACCATAAATCTTTGAGGGCTTGTGGCAGTTGCTATTCAGTAGGGGGATGGACACATTTTGCATTCTGGGCACTAAGGTAGCAGCATTTCACGTAGTGAATCCACAACTTCTGCACTGCAGCCCCTGTCTGCAGAGGGCTCACATGGCAGACTAGGTGGGGTCCAGAAGCCGCACTAAGCTCCCATTCCATCTCCCTGAAGTGTATCCCTGGTGCTTCTTGCAACACTGCTTCTACAGATCGTCAGTTGGGGGGCTGGTCTCCTTGGGACATTAGCAAGAGTCCAGTCTCCTTGGACACCTGAGTTCTTAGATAGTTTGGGCCATGAATATTCCAGGGATTTCCGGTGTTCTCTATAATTCCTCACTGCTATTTTACTGAGAAGTAAAATGTAGTTTTTACTACAGGAGTACCTGAAGTAGTTGATATTTGGAGGAAATATGTGACACTTAGACATACTCTTCTTTCATATTTCAGTATATTCCCTTTTGTTAATTTCTATCATTTTATAATTTCATTTATTCATTCAATATTTACTGCACTGCTTGGTTGTATCAGGAAATTAATATTGAATCCTGAACTGATGAATATGAATACTAGAAGCCTAGTCTTCACAGCTTTCACAATTTTAGGGAGAAGGGAAGACATATGAAATGGAAATTCTGTTGGTGAGTGCAAAATGAAACACTGAAGCATTTAAGCCTAGAGAACAGTACTGGGGAGGAAAAGATTAATCCCCAGCAGATGAGGGGGAATAGATGGTATTTCTGACTTTGTTTTTGCCACTCAACCCCAGACAGCAGACTTCTGGGCTTATGTTGACTTTGTCCAGCTCACAGAGACAACATTAGCAAAAGCACCAGGCTGCCAGTATGGTTTAAAAACTAAAACAAATTTAACACCCTGAGCTGCAGGAAATCTGAACTGAGAACTGCTAGGGAGATCTGCCTTGGCATAAGCTGTGTGGCATCTTGAAATGGAGTAGGTTTTGAGGCCAAGATTTATGTTCAACAGTTAATACTTTAGAGACAAGAGTTATATATACAGAGGCTCCTGTTTGTCCTTTACAGATGCAAATAAGAGTTGCATCTGTAACCCAGGCTTTATTTATTTACTTTTTTTTAGCCGCTGACATTATTATGAAAGGAGAGCATCAGGTCAAACCAAAGTAGGAGGTCGTTCTACTCACCCCATCGCAGGACTGAAATAAAAGGAAGGAAGACTGTGCAAGTCAGTCACCACATCGCCCCTAACTGTAGGGGCTGGTTAGCTGTAAATGTCAATAGTCCTAACAAGGACTGTGGAGTAATTTGTTAAATAACCGAGTGAGCATGCCACTCGGAAGCAGGATGAGAGCGCGGCATCAATTAGAGACAAAGGGAACCGCTCCGTTTTCTCTGCATCAAGTGGGCCTTCGGAGGAACTAGCTAGTCCACGAAAAGCAAGAGGAAGCAGAAGGAAGGAATGGAGGGAGGAGGCAGCAACTCGGCCTCCTTGAAATGCGAGGGGCGATAAAGAAAGAGCGCCCTTGCTCACACTGAGAAAACACCAGCAGAGTGGAGCCTGGAAAGAAAGCCCCGCAGCCCCCAGGGACCTGGGCAGAAAGCGTCTGCCAACAGCCTGAGTGACCAGCCTCACCATCTGCTTCCACACGTCGCTCCCCAACAATGGGGGCTTGTGCGGCCCTTCTGACCCGCCCCTCCCCCACCGTGAGCACTCATTTAAATGAGGCTGGGTAGGGGGCGGGGAGCTGCTGCCGGCGCTGTGACCGTTCGCACCCTGGGAGCCCGCCCAGCATCCCCAGCAGAAGGGCCTGGGGTGAGAGGTTAGACTCTCAGCTGCCCGGAGAGATGATTACCGAGCTGCTCCCAAACGAAGCTGCTTCACCGCTGGTGCTTGGGCATGTGTGGGGGTAATTGTGCTTGAATACTTAATGCTTGATTGACTTGGCTGTTTTGTGTTTGACCATATTTTGAAATGCGATCTCACTGTTGGGGTGGCAATTAGCATCAAGCCCACAGGGTTGGAAAGAGTGAAACGGAGTCGCTTCTGTGGTGATGTCTGCTTCTTTCCTGGAATCAGCGCAGAAAACTGAGTGTTCTACTGGGGCTCATTTGCCTATATTTGGATCATCTGGAATTTTGATCTTAAAGAGGAAGTCTCTTAATCCTGAACTTAAGTGTCCCTGCCAACTTTGATCTTTACATCTTTGGTTACAGCTGAGTTTTACATCAATTCCAAGGGACCTTTGTTCCCTGTGCAGCCATGAGAGAAGAGAATAGGAGAGGAGGTCAGGGCTGAGAACAAGAAAAATTCATGCCAAGTAGGAGAAAGGCTAGGGCTGAATGTGAGTGACAAGTTATGACACAGAATCCAGAATTTCAAGATGATGGTTAGCTGAGTGGCTCTGGTGCCCTGTCTGGTTCAGTTCCTTGAGGATATGTCTTAATTATCTTTGTATCTCCAGCACCTTGCACAAGGCTTGGCTTTTAGTAGGTATTTCGTATTTATATTTCTGGGATATGTATATTAAAGCCAGCACAACTTCTAGGAAAAACGAGAAGGGCAATCAGCTAATGTTTAAAAATCTTTTAAATTTCATTTTCAAATGGTGAACTTACGCATCCCTCAGGCTGTGTCTCACATTATTGGAATAAACTGTTCCAGTTAAAAATTACCAGAGGCTGGCAATGGATCTTACAGATTCAAGGTCACTTTGGGGATATTTGAAATTATTGACTCCCTATAATAAAGGATGGGCCAGGTTTCTGTTCATTTAATCTCATTAAAAGTAGCACAAGCAGGTACTGATTTATTTGAAGAGAAGTAATCTGCCTGCAATGCCGGAGACACGGGAGACACAAGTTTGATCCCTGGGTCAGAAAGATCCCCTGGAGGAGGAAATAGTAACTCATTCCAGTATTCTTGCCTGAAGAATCCCATGGACGCAGGAGCCTGGTGGGCTACAGTCCAATGGGTCGCAAAGCGTTGGACATGACTGAGCACCTGAGGACACAGACACAAGAGAGAAGTTAACTATGGATTAGCCAGATGACTTAGTGTGTATCACTAATTCCATAAATGAAGGCATCACAACCCACTGTTAAGTTTTATAAGAAAAATGAGAACAAGTACTGATGAAGTAAGATTATGAAACCTAAGTGACGGGTCTTATAAAACAATTCCAGAAGTACAGAAAAGTGTGGTGGATGTCTAAGACCAAATATTAATAATAGGTGTGCAGTCGAAATTTCTGAGAAGTCAGTCTTAGCAAAATGAAAGGGTTTGATGACTTTGGCTCAGTGGTGTCCACAAATCTGCGATACACAAACTCAATTTATTTGTAAATTGATCATTAATGTCCCTTGGTCAAGGCACAACTCCTATGTTGTTCTTGTTGTCAGTTAAAAATGAAGAATGATTCTTGGATTTGCATTTTTTCTATGTTCTTATTAAAGACTTTTTCCTGTCCTGGATGTTAAACAACTCTTTTAAAATTAGTTATTTATACTTCTTTTGTCATTGTTTCCTCATCTGGAGAACGGGAATTTTAATAGTATCTACTTTATAAAAATATTGTAAGGATTAAATTAAATCATATGTGTAAGATATTTATAATTGTGCCTGGTACTTAGTGTTTGCACATATATATTTCCATTGACAATATTTGCAGTTATTAATTTGAGAATCTTCTTTGTTGAGGATATAATCTCATTCATACTCCTTTTCTGTTTAAGTATGTGTAACTCTGTTTAAAAAGACTATAGACTTCTGCAAAAGATAGTGCAGACAAACTTATTATAGTAAATACTTTTGTAAGGTCACATAATGAAGTATAATAATTTTCAGTCACTGCCCTAAATTTGAAATTCTAATTATATAATTATCATAAATTTTTAGCAGCTGGGGAGTCTGAGTTAAGTATTAAACAAGGCTAAGTATTTTAGTGCATTACATAAGGCAGAGTAGAGTAAGCAAGTGAGCTTGAATCTGGCTATTTTGGTTATTAACCTCTTTGAAACTTGAGATTTTTATCTTTTAATGAAGTAATAATATCTATCTCACAAAACTGAAGAAAAGATGAAATAAGATAATCTATGTAAAGGACTTAGTACAATGCTTGGCCTATATAGAGAGGACCCAATAATTGAATAAGTGATAAGTATAATTGTTATAGTAATTCTTATTATAGCTATTATCACCGTTTTCTATTACAAAAGTTAGAAGATGGGCCTTTTACTCCTCACAGGGAAACTTACGGAGTACAGTTTGGCATCTTAGAGGGTATACTGTGGTCTGTTGCAGAGAAACCAGAGGACATGGACTGAAGTTCTCAAAATGCATGGCAGGCTTCCAGGTCCCTCTTGGGAGGCTCTACAACACTGAGATTGACTTTGCTGCTATAGGAACCAAGGATTACTTCCTCCTTCATTGCTCTCTCTCTGCTCCCCACAGCTGTTGTCATAATAGAGGTATCATTGTCTTTCTTCCCTATATGTGCAACAACTTCATTTGCATTATTTTTAATCGCTATTGAAAATCTGATCTGCAATCTAGATGTTACCCAGTTTACAGCTGTATAAAAGTCATTAGCTGGTGGGTAGCAGAACCAAGGATTCAACCTGGGTCTTTCTGGCCACTGAGCCTGCCCTTTTTCCATTGTCCTCTGGCCTCGTTTACCACTTTAGCACTATCTCCAACTCTAATCTTAACAAAGGTCTCTAAAAACATTTATAAAGAAATATTCTTGAGGATAATTTTTTTCTCAACTTGAGATGTGTTTTTCTTCCTCCCCTACAGAGTACAAAATTATGAGAATCCACACATATACATACTTGTGAAACTGTAGTGCGAGTCACTACTCTTGAGTGATATTACATATAGTTTGGCTGCAAGAAAATTAAACCCTGTCAAGAAATAGTTCCCAAGACCAGTAACTTTTGTGGGGAAAGAAAGGAAGAAAGAAAGTGAATCACTCAGCTGTGTCTGACTTTTTACGACCGCATGGACTGTAGCCTACGAGACTCCTCTGGCCATGGAATTTTCCAGGCAAGAGTACTGGAGTGGGTTGCCATTTCCTTTGTGGGGAGGGGATGTATAAAAACAGATGCCAAAAAAAGTAAAGAAAAAAAAAGCCTCCCAACCCCAGAGAATAAATAATTATTATATATATAATATTTAGTTCAGTGTTCTGAAAAGGTTGAGACATACTCGAGTTCAGTCACACAGTAAATTAGTAATGGAATCATATCCAGCCTTTGGACATTCATTCCACTACTTTTTCCTGATTCTACTTTTTCCTCTGAAGCTTCTCAGGTATTGGGAGAGAAAAACTTTTTAATCAAAATGAATGGTGGAGGAAAAACTGTTTAAGACACTCCAGGAATAGTGTTAACTGTAGAGGGAGGGTCTGTAAGTTTTGAGCCCTTTTGAGGTTGCCCACATCCTTGAATCCATGTATCGCACATACGTATCGTGCATACACAGCATCTTTTGCTCCAGGCCTCCTCTCAGTCCTGAGCATATACTCCATGAACGTGTTGCAAGGACCATTCTTTCCAATGAAACACCTGCAGGGGCAACTTGAGATGGAGCAAAATGTGTCTCTGTCAACATCCCCCTTTCCCTCTCATGCCCTCTAACTCCTTTTGATATATGTATGAGCTCTCTTACAGCCCCTAAAATCCTCTTTGTATGTTTTATTACCAAACATTTTGTTCTGATGTGTTAACTTTTATAAAATTCTGCAAAAAATTATCTGCTGATAGTAATCACTTGTATTTGTGTAACTCATTATATTAAGTACCATCATATGCACTGTTTTATTTTTCTTGTTAACTGCCAAGTGGAACAGACAGGTAGGTTATCCACATTTTACAAACAGTAATAATACAGGGCTGCTGCTGCTAAGTCACTTCAGTCGTGTCCGACTCTGTGCAACCTCATAGATGGCAGCCCACCAGGCTCTGCCGTCCCTGGGATTCTCCAGGCAAGAACACTGGAGTGGGTTGCCATTTCCTTCTCCAATGCATGAAAGTGAAACGTGAAAGCGAAGTTGCTCAGTCGTATCTGACTCTTCGTGACCGCATGGACTGCAGCCTACCAGGCTCCTCCATCCATGGGATTTTCCAGGCAAGAGTACTGGAGTGGGGTGCCATCGCCTTCTCCGAATACAGGGTTAGAGGGGTTAAAAGACTTGCCCAAAGTCACACTGGGCAGTGAGCAGTGGTGTCAGATGGACCTGGTGTTTTCTGAGTCCTAACAGGGCTTTCATCACAGAGCTGCATTTCCTCATTGAGTAGTTTCAGATGAGAGAAGACGTACCTGATGATGGAAAGGTGTTTAATGCAGAAAGACTCTGACTGTAATTTCAGGTTTTATGGCAGCAATTAGCCAAAGGTATACTTTGGTGGCACCTCTTGATTTATACTATGGAAGCCAAAATCTTAAGGAAGATCATCAGAAGCATTTCTCCCTCTGAAGTCTTATCCCATGGTAAGCATTTGACAAATACTTTTATTCAGAAAAAAGAAGTACACTTTTATGTGTCAGAGGTAAACAAAAGTCAGTACCGAGCCAAAATACTCAGGATTTCTTTTATTTACTATGTTCTTGAGCTACTGGGCTTCCCTAGTAGCTCAGCTGGTAAAGAATCTGCCTGCAATGCAGGAGACCCCGGTTTGATTCCTGGGTTGGGACAATCCCCTGGAGAAGGGATAGGCTACCCACTCCAGTATTCTTTGGCTTCCCTGGTGGCTCAGACGGTAAAGACTCCACCCGCAATGTGGGAGACATGGGTTCAATCCCTGAATGAGGAAGATTCCCTGGAGGAGGGCATGGCAACCTACTCCAGTATCCTTGCCTGGAGAATCCCCATGGACACAGGAGCCTGGCAGGCTATAGTCCATGGGGTTGCAAAGAGTTGGACATGCCTGAGCAACTAAGGACAGCACAGAGCATTTTAATTAGAGGTTTTTAAGTTTTGAGAGATGTTAAGCAAATAAATACACGACATGAAATTTATAGGAAATTGGTGAGCAGCTAACGTGACAATGGAATTCATTACTGGGCATATGTTGTGCATTTACTGCTTCAAAAACTGAGGAATATGCCAGGTGAAATCTAGAACTGGCCCCTATACACAGAGGGCAAGGAGAGAGAAGAGAAAGGCAGATCACTCCAGAATGGTAGGTGGAGGTTTAATAAGCAAGGCAACTTACACACGAGGCTTGTCTTGGGCAGTCACAAGACAGGGTGATCTTATCCACCTGCCAGAATCTTGAAAGTTTACATGGAGGCTTTAACTGCTTCAGTCACTATGCAGTTCAAATGGTCTTAAGAACACCTCACTCTCTCTAGACTATGTGCTTGAAACTCCTAGTGTGGGAATGGTGGGCAGAGTGTACATTCTGAGGATGGGAGGGTGTAAGGAGCCTCCGATCTCCCACATCTAACTTGCGGTTCAACTGGTGGTCACATCCCCTTGATGACCTCCTACAACAGCATCACGTTGGCTGTGGGTTCTTTAGAAGATTCAGTTGCATAATAATGTTTTAGGTTCTTTAGAAAATGAAGACCAGAACTATAAATACTTTCAATTGGATACAGTATTCTTATGGTTAAGGAGCAAACAACTTGTGCATCTCCGGAAGAAAAGGTGCCAGGTATATAAACTTAGTAACGAGAGCATGTGGTTGATAATAATAATTTTTTAAATTTGTCCAAAGGGAATTTGTAATTTCTATGGAAGCATTTTTATAAATGGTTCCTTTAAAATCCTTTTAGATAATTCCAGTATCTGATTAATTTCAGTTCAGTGGCTCAGTTATGTCCGACTTTTTGCAACCCATGGGCTGCAGCACCCTAGGCCTCCCTGTCTATCACCAACACCTGAAATCTACTCAAACTCACGTCCATTGAGTCGGTGATGCCATCCAACCATCTCATCCTCTGTCGTCCCCTTCTCCTGCCCTCAACCTTTCCCAGCATTGGGGTCTTTTCAAATGAGTAAGTTCTTTGCATCAGGTGGCCAAAGTATTAGAGTTTCACCTTCAGTATCAGTCCTTCCAATGAATATTCAGGACTGATTTCCTTTAGGATGGTCTGGTTGGATCTCCTTGCAGTCCAAGGGACTCGCAAGAGTCTTCTCCAGCACCACAGTTCAAAAGCATTAATTCTTTGGTGCTCAGCTTTCTTTATAGTCCAACTCTCACATCCATACATGACCACTGGAAAAACCATAGCTATGACTAGACATACCTTTGTTGGCAAAGTAATGTCTCTGCTTTTTAATATGCTATTTAGCTTGGTCATAACTTTTCTTCCAAGGAGTAAGTGTCTTTTAATTTCATGGCTGCAATCACCATCTGCAGTGATTTTGGAGCCCCCCCAAAATAAAGTCGGTCACTGTTTCCCTTGTTTCCCCATCTATTTGCCATGAAGTGACGGGACCAGAAGCCATGATCTTAGTTTTCTGAATGTTGAGTTTGAAGCCAACTTTTTCAGTCTCCTCTTTCACTTTCATCGTAGGTTCTTTAGTTCTTCTTCACTTTCTGCCATAAGGGTGGTGTCATCTGCATATCTGAGGTTGTTGATGTTTCTCCCAGCATCTTGCTTGCAGCTTGTGCTTCATCCAGCCCAGAGTTTCTGATGATGTACTCAGGACATAAGTGAAAGAATATACACACTTGACACACTCCTTTCCCTATTTGGAACCAGTCTGTTGTTCCATGTCCAGTTCTCACTGTTGCTTCCTGACCTGCATGCACATTTCTCAGGAGGCAGATCAGATGGTCTGGTATTCCCATCTCTTTCAGAATTTTCCTGAGTTTGTGGTGATCCACACAGTCAAAGGCTTTGGCATAGTCAATAAAGCAGTCAATAAATGGATGTTTTTCTGGAACTCTCCTGCTTTCTCGATGATCCAGCGGATGTTGGCAGTTTGATCTCTGGTTCTTTTGCCATTTGTAAAACCAGCTTGAACATCTGGAAGTTCATGGTTCATGTACTGTTGAAGCCTGGCTTGGAGAATTTTAAGCAGTACTTTACTAGCATGTGAGATGAGTGCAATTGTGTGGTAGTTTGAGCATTCTTTGGCTTTGCCTTTCTTTGGGATTGGAATGAAAACTGACCTTTTCCAGTCCTGTGTCCCCTGCTAAGTTTTCCAAATTTGCTGGCATATTGAGTGCAGCACTTTCACAGCATCATCTTTTGGGATCTGAAATAGCTCAACTGGAATTCCATCACCTCCACCAGCTATGTTCATAGTGATGCTTCCTAAGGCCCGCTTGACTTCACATTCCAGGATATCTGGCTCTTGGTGAGTGATCACACAATCATGGTTATCTGGGTCGTGAAGATCTTTTTTGTACAGTTCTTCTGTGTATTCTTGCCACCTCTTCTTAATATCTTCTCCTTCTGTTAGGTCCATACCATTCTGTCCTTTATTGTGCTCATCTTTGCATGAAATGTTCCCTTAGTATCTCTAATTTTCTTGAAGAGATCTCTAGTCTTTCCTATTCTATTGTTTTCCTCTATTTCTTTGCATTGATTACTGAGGAAGGCTTCTTATCTCTCCTTGCTATTCTTTGGAACTCTGCATTCAAATGGGTTTATCTTTCCTTTTCTCCTTTGCCTTTAGCTTCTCTTCTTTTCACAGCTATTTGTAAGGCCTCCTCAGACAACCATTTTGCCTTTTTGCATTTTTTTCTTGAGGTTTATCTTTACTCATTTACCTTGTGGTTTTCCTGGTTCTTGGTATAAGAAGTGATTTTCAGTTGTATCCTGGACAGTTTAGATATCATTTTCTTGAGAACTGAATCCTTTTCATCTTTGTGAGCTAATCTCCCTGCTAAGGTATAGCTTAAGGGAGGATCAGATGAGTGTATGTGTCAGGTTTCCTAAAGGGTCTCTGCTGATATAGGAAGTAGAGGACTGGCTTACACGTTTCCTTGCAAGTGGATGCTTCCCACTTGGTCCTACCGATACCTTCCCAGTGAAAGTGGGACATCAGTTGATACCACCTCATTGCCTCCAAGTGGTGTAGAACCAGGTCTTGCTGACATCAAGGATGGGGGTGCAGAGGGCTGATTCACCTGCTTTGTTGCTACAGGGGAGGGAGGCAATTCAACAAGTCATCCTTGAGAATGAGGGAGAGGAAGGGAGTTGAGTGCCAGCTGACTGCATCTCACATCTCATTGTTGCCACGTAGGCATGGAGGTTCAGCCATCTACTGGGCTCTAGTGACATGAGTGATGGGGAAAGCAAGTGTCGACTAGATGTGCCTCACTGTTCATTGAGTTTCATTGCTGCCTAATGGGGGTGGGATGACTGCTCACTGCTGGACCTCACTGGATGCTATCCTGATGGAAGAGTCAGGGTTACCAGAATGGTGTAGGGTGGCAGAGCAGCTTTCCACTCAGCCCCCCACTAAACTGAGGGGTGGGAGAAATGTAATTTTTCTTTAGGAATTTGCCTGGAGCAAGGCAGTGTTACCAAAAGGCTTTCTGTTGATAGGCCACCTCTTTTCAAATATTTTGACTTGGGAATAGGCTTTTCTTCAAGTAATTTTTTTTTTGTCCATGCTAGTTGGTGATTTCTGGTTTGAGGCTTCTGCCATGTCTAGAATATATGTTCTTGAAATCTTAGTTTGACGAGGGAGGAACTCTGCCTCTCTAAGAGGTGGAAATGCTGCTGCTGCTGCTAAGTCACTTCAGTCATGTCTGACTCTGTTTGACCCCACAGATGGGAGCCCACCAGACTCCCCTGTCCCTGGGATTCTCCAGGCAAGAACACTGGAGTGGGTTGCCATTTCCTTCTCCATTGCATGACAGTGAAAAGTAAAAGTGAGGTCGCTCAGTCGTGTCTGACTCTTAGCGACCCCATGGACTGCAGCCTACCAGGCTCCTCTGTCCATAGGATTTTCCAGGCAAGAGTACTGGAGTGGGGTGCCACTGCCTTCTGCAGAGGTGGAAATGGGGCTACTCCAATATTGGAACTAAACGTCTCAGTAACTATTTTTAAATAATTAATTGCCAACATCCGCTGGATCATTGAAAAAGCAAGAAAGTTCTAGAAAAACATCTATTTCTGCTTTATTGGCTATGCCAAAGCCTTTGACTGTATGGATCACAATAAACTGTGGAAAATTCTGAAAGAGATGAGCATACTAGGCCACCTGAACTCCTTCTTGAGAAACCTGTACGCAGGTCAGGAAGCAACAGTTAGAACTGGACATGGAACAACAGACTGATTCCAAATAGGAAAAGGAGTACATCAAGGCTGTATATTGTCACCGTGCTTATTTAACTTATATGCAGAGTACATCATGAGAAATGCTGGGCTGGAAGAAGCATAAGCTGGAATCAAGATTGCCAGGAGAAATATCAATAACCTCAGATATGCAGATAACACCACCCTTATAGCAGAAAGTGAAGAAGAACTAAAGAATCTATGATAAAAGTGGAAGAGGAGAGTGAAAAAGTTGGCTTAAAGCTCAACATTCAGAAAACTAAGATCATAGCATCCAATCCCATCACTTCATGGCAAATAGATGGGCAAACAGTGGAAACAACGGCTGACTTTATTTTTGTGGGCTCCAAAATCACTGCAGATGGTGATTGCAGCCATGAAATTAAAAGACACTTACTCCTTGGAAGGAAAGTTATGACCAACCTAGACAGCATATTAAAAAGCAGAGACGTTACTTTGCCAACAAAGGTGCATCTAGTCATAGCTATGGTTTTCCAGTGGTCATGTATGGATGTGAGAGTTGGACTGTGAAGAAGGCTGAGCACCGAAGAATTGATGCTTTTGAACTGTGGTGTTGGAGAAGACTCTTGCGAGTCCCTTGGACTGCAAGGAGATCCAACCAGTCCATCCTAAAGGAGATCAGTCCTGGGTGTCCATTGGAAGGACTGATGTTGAAGCTGAAACTCCAATACTTTGGCCTCCTGATGCGAAGAGCTGACTCATTTGAAAAGACCCTGATGCTGGGAAAGACTGAGGGCAGGAGGAGAAGGGGACAACAGAGGATGAGATGGGTGGGTAGCATCACTGACTCGATGGACATGGATTTGTGTGGACTCCAGTAGTTGGTGATGGACAGGGAGGCCTGATATGCTGCAGTTCATGAGGTTGCAAAGAGTCAGACACTACTGAGCGACTGAACTGAACTGAACTGAACTGACATGCTATTTGGTAAGAATATTTCCATGGGCCTTGTCGTTCGAGTGGGCTTCCCTGGTGGCTCAGAGGTTATTGTGTGTGTGCATGTATGGTTGCATGTACAAAGACAAACTTGAATGGTTTAAATTGTCCTTTCTCTAATACCCATTTAACATATTTTGCCTTCCTTTCTTACACACGTGTATACACACACACACACACACACTTCTTTTGTGTTGTTGTTGATCTACCCTGCAAGCTTACTTGCACTATTCTATTACGCCCACTACAGTTTATTTCAAATCTTGCCCAGTAACTCCTTGCCTTAGGGTGGATGTAAAAAATCAAGAGCATTAACTTTTTTGTTTTTCCCTGAAAATATCTTTATTGTCTACCTTTGGTTCACAGCTTGGGAGAAGGCTCCAAGGCTTCCTTGACGTCTCAGACAGTGAAAAATCTGCCCGGAAAATGGGAGACTGGGGTTCGGTCCATGCGTTGAGAAGATTCCCCTGGAGAAGACAATGGCAGCTCACTCCAGTATTCTTGCCTGGAGAATCCCATGGACAGAGGAGCCTGGTGAGCTATAGTCCATGGGGTTGCAGTCAGATACGACTGAGCTAGTAACACTTTCTTCACTTGGGAGAAGGCTCCAGGGTGGTTAAAAACTGCCTAGTGTCTGCAAAGGGAGGCTGCTGACAGAAGCCTTGACACCAAGGGGATGTCAAAGGGGCCTCTCAAGGCCCGCTGGGCCGTGGGGGCTTCTGTACGTGCCTGCTGCTGCTGCACTTGCCTGCTGCTGCTGCTAAGTCACTTCAGTCGTGTCCGACTCTGTGCGACCCCATAGACGGCAGCCCACCAGGCTCCCCTGTCCCGGGATTCTCCAGGCAAGAACACTGGAGTGGGTTGCCATTTCCTTCTCCAATGCATGAAAGTAAAAAGTGAAAGCGAAGTCGCTCAGTCGTCCCAACTCTTAGCGACCCCATGGGCTGTAGCCTACCACGCTCCTCCTCCTCTGTCCATTGGATTTTCCAGGCAAGAGTATTGGAATGGGTTGCCATTTCCTTCTCCAGTACGTGCTTGAGGCTGAGCGTATTGAGCAGATAGATACCCAGCCCGTGGGCTGCCACCTGATGGAAATTAGTCACGTGGTTGCTATCTTGGTGAGTTTCACCTCTCAACCCGGAAGTCCTTCATCCCGGAAGTTAGCTAGGGGCCGCCTGAACCTGGGGCGTTCGGATCCAATAGGGCCTTGTTCAGGTTCTCCATAACGACAGTAGGTTCCATAGCGTCAAAGGTTTTGCCCCACTTGTCTTGGAACGGCTTCCCTACGGCAAGTTCTGGAAGAGGGCTCAGCTGCAGTCGTTTGTGTGTTAAAGAGAGGCTTGGCGTTCTCACTTTTCTCCTCGGCCAGCTCAACGAAGTGGCCGATATCTTCCCGAGTCACGTGGTCGTAGTCAAACTAGAAGCCCAGCGAGAGGTAAGTGGAAGGGGGCCTGCAGAGTCTTGTGGACCAGGCAGTTGCCTGAGTCCTCCACTTCGGTGGAATAATTCTGGGAATATCTGGGAAGGCCACGGTTGAGTGAGGATACGAAACTCAGCGTAGGTTCCAAGGTTGCATTTGGAAAGGGGGTTGGAGTGGAGTCCGAGGCCAGGAGCCAGGGCGGCGCTGGGTCTCTTCCGTGTAAACACTGTTGAAACCACAGACTGAACTGGTGGGCCACCTGGCTGCAGTGCCAAGAGTATTAACTTTTTTTAAAGCTTTTACTTTATTTATTTACTGTTTTTATTTTTGGCTGCGCTTGGTCTTCATTGTGCACTGGATTTCTCTCGTTTCAGAGAGTAGCGGGGGTGGAGGGCGGGCTACTCTCGAGTTGCTGAACTCGGGCTTCTGGTTGCAGCGGTTTCCCTCCTGCAGAGCACAGGCTCTAGGGTGCTCAGGCTTCGGTAGTTGCAGTGCATGGACTCAGTAGTTGCAGCCGGCACGCTCTAGAGCACAGGTGCAGTAGTTGTGGCATAAGGGCCTAGCTGCAGCAAGGAATGTGGGATCTTCCCAGACCTGGGAAGGAGCCGGTGTCCCTTGCATTGCACGGTGGATTCTTAACCACTGGACCACCAGGGAAGCCCGGCAGTATTAACTTTTTAACTCAGATCCCCAATTTCCTGTGGTATTGAAATTTTGGCTTAGTGGCCTTTCATGGAGAATTTCTTGAGTTCAGGTCTTTGACTACTCAGCTTTTTATCTGTAGCATCTAGGCTCAGTTCGTGGCACCTCCCAGGTTCTCAGTGACTATTTGTTGGCATAAAATGTCCGTATAAGCATTTTTTCCCCCAGTACCCTTGCCTCTGATTGGAAATCCTTTCTTTGCAAATCCTCAGATGCAGCTTGTTAATTTACATGAAAGAGAAAGGCATGGCCTACCTGATGTTGGACCGTCTCACTATGGTAGTTCAGTGCTTCAGTTGTCTGTTGCTGTGTAATACACTGCCTCAAAGCTTGGTGACTTAAAACAACAATGATTTTGCAGTTTGGATAGGATTTGGTAGACCTCAGCTCTGTTCCATGTGTCGCCAGGTGGGGTGTTTTAACTGGGGTTGGAGGATATACTTTCAAGATGGTGCACTCGGCTAACTGGCAAGTTGGTACTGGCTATTGACTGGGGGGAGCTCAAGTGAAGACTGCCAGCCAGAGGTTTGGCTTATATTTCACAAGAGCTGTTTGGGCTTTCTTACAACAGTGGCTAGATTTCAAGATGTAGAAACTACCCGGCGTTCTTAATAGCTTGCTTTGAATACTCATAATATTTCTTTCTCTGCCTGTTATTGGCCAAATTAGTCTTAGACTCAGCAGATTCGAAGGGAAAGAAGGTAAGTGCCACCTGTTTATGGGAGAAACACCATGTACATATACGCAGGGGCAGAAATTAGAGACTCACTTTGGAGAATAATTTTCTGCCATAAAATTTCTTTACAAAATAGGAAATTGAGGGCGAAAAATAACACATGCATCACAGAATTGGTATAAAAATCATATTCCTGGCACATAACAAACAGTTGATACATTTTTTGAAAGATTTTTTTGATGTGGACCGTTTTTAAAGTCTTTAAAATTGTTGCAATATTACTTCTGTTTTGTTTTGGGTTTTTTTTGGCCACGAGGCATGTGGGATCTTAGTTGCATGACCAGGGATCAAACACACAGCCCATGCATTGAGAGATGAAGTCTTAACCACTGGACTGCCAGGGAAGTCCCACTACATTTTAACTAATTTAACTAATTTTCATTGCTGTGAGAAAATGAAAAATTCCTGCAAAACACCAAGTTGGAGAAGAACATAATTTTTCCTCCATGGAAATTATATTTTCTCATAATTCCAGTTAGATGATTTTACTGGTTAATATTTCCTTTGATATCTTTAATTGCCATATTCTCTTTGCTTCTACTTAACTGACAATTTTTCTTTTTTAAAGATCTCAAACCAGCAGTCCTTAAATGAAAGGACTAACCCACAGTTTTGAGGGGTAATGACTTTTGGTGTCTCTGTTGTAATCCTTTTTCTTTTTATACTTTGTTGCAGGTTTTTTTTTTTTTTCTTCTTGATATCACTTTTCAGTCCCGCCACATTACGCTTTGAAAAAGCAGCTCTCTGTAGAGATACAATGAATGATATTGGAATGACATGCCCTGGAAGCTGCTCCTGGTTCTCTCTTTGGAAACTCCTGTGCAGTTAGTCCTCTAGGAAGTTTACAGGTCAGCAGAGGTCATCAGCCAGATAAATCTGAAGAATAACCAGTGGAGCTAGATAAATTCAAGTCAGGTAATCTACATTTTAGCAGTTTCAACAAGATAATTTCTTATTTATACACCAGGGATAGGAATTGATGCTAAACAATATGCAACTACAATTATGTAAGTTTATTTTTAGTGGTTGAGATGTTAGCCAGACTTTTTATTCCCCAGTGCATGGTGTCTTTGTAACTAGTTTTTTTTTTTTATATGAAAAAAGCAATCAGGTTTATGCCATATTCTCATAACACTGCTAATTTCCATTCTTTTCTTTTGATTCTGTGTCCAGACCTGTAATTCCTTCAAGTGATTAAGACCGCAAGTTTTTCCTTCTACCGCTGATATTTCCTTTCTGTGATTATTCATCTCTTTAGTTCTTTTAATAGCCACGTTTTATTAATGATCATTTACCATTGCAGTAATAAACTCTGTGTCATTTAGTCCTTCCGGAATTTTCTGATCCCTGATTACAGTGTAACATATTGCCTGATTAATTGCTCATCATTGCTGTTTTCAGCTTCTGCGTGCACTAGCTAAGCTTATTTCTTCCCTTTTTGGCTTTTCTAGCCCCTGAAAATTTTCATGTACGAAAACCCTATTAGTTATCTCCAACTCCTCTCACTTCCTTTTGGCATTCCCTGATAGCACAGAGCATATGTGGAATCCATGTATGTATGTATATATATATATATATATGGTTACTATTTACTCTTATTTAAGTCTAGCACAGAAGTTCTCAGATTTTAGTGTAAGTTAGAAGCACCTAGAAGGCTTTTTAAAACATAGCTTTCTGGGCCTCTCTCCCAGAGTAGATCTGGTTGTGGACAGAGAATTCACATGGCTAAGAAGTTCCCAGGTAAGCTGATTGTACCTAGCCAGGACCAAGCCTTGAGAAGCCCTGGTGGTTAAGAGTCTAGGCTATAGTCTTTGCTGATACGGGTTCAGATCACAGTTCTGCCACTTAACTTTCTTAATCAGGTGACCTTGAGACAGCTAAGGCCTCACAATTTAATCTTTGTAAATCACAGTTTCCACTTTTATAAAATGGAAAGAGAAGTAACTTTCTAAACTTGTAGCCATGAGGTGAATTGATCATACAAAGCACTGAGTGCAGTTGCTGCTACTGCTACTGCTGCTAAGTTGTTTCAGTCATGTGCGACCCCATAGACGGCCTCCACCAAGCTCCCCCATCCCTGAGATTCTCCAGGCAAGAACTGGAGTGGGTTGCCATTTCCTTCTCCAATGCATGAAAGTGAAAAGTGAAAGTGATGTCTCTCAGTCGTGTCTGACTCTTAGCGACCCCATGGACTGTAGCCTACCAGGCTCCTCCGTCCATGGGATTTTCCAGGCAAGAGTACTGGAGTGGGGTGCCATTTCCTACTGCGTGCAGTGGCAAGATGTAAATACTCAAAATGTTATCTGGTAGTATTTTTTAACCAGTTGTGAGAAATTGATGTTCAAGCTCAATTACTAAAATTAAGAAAATATGCCCCCTCTATTAAGTTAATCATTTATCTATGGATCTTGATTTTCTTTTTAATACTGATGAGGTAGAAATTTTTCTGTGTGTGTTTTTTTTTTTTTTTTTTCTTTTTAAGATTGGCCATGTGGACAGAAAGATTTGGTAGAAAGTTCATGAGATTTGGAATCAGGAAAATGCTTGGGTTCCAGTCTAGACTCTGCTATTCCTAGCTTTGTGAGTCATAGCAATTTTCTTCATCTCTCTGATCCAAGTTTCCTCTAAATATCTTCAAAAGTGGTGATATAAATGGTAAGGACTGTTACATGGATCAGAGGAACTAGATCACTTGAAAGTTTTTTTTATCTTAACATTCAGTACAGGTATTATTATTTTTATTGAGAATAAGGGTCTAGAGCAATTTAAAAAAATTTTTATTGGCATATAGTTGATTTACAATGTTGTGGTTAGTTTCCGGTATACAGCTGGAGCAATTCTTATTGTACCTGTAATCATGAAAAATCGTGCTTCTGTGGAGTGACAATTATGGAAAAAATTTTTCCATTGAAATTATTTCAAGTTGTTGGTGACTCTAACTGGGAATTGTGGAACACTTAGATATGTGAGTGTGTTATATTTTATTAGTAATCTAGCCAGATTTCTTTCTTATTGGCTGAAATGCTGGTTCATTTTTCAGACATTTTACCTGAAAGGAATTAACATCTGAATGACCATATTTCAAAATGATGCAAGGAGAAAGAAAAAAAGGTGTCCAGTAATGACTGGACCAAAAGCATATTTTAGAAAACTTTGCCCCATGGTGTGAGTAGATGAGTTTTGATAATGGATTTTGGATGAAAATCAGGGGCTTATTTTCAGTTTGAGACTGTATGATTCTTTCAGAAGAGGAAAGAAGAGAAAATAACAAAATTTTAAATGTAGTACTGAACACTCTGTTAGGCACTGTGGGAGATATGAAAATGAACTACACAGATTTCATCCTTTAATTGCGTTTCTCTTTCAGAAACCACAACAACCTACAAAAATCACTACATATGTCATAAAGAAGGTCAAATCAGAAGGCCGAGAGCATTTAAAGGAGGAAGAGATTATGTCCGGCTGGAGGATCAACCCCCTCCCAATTTTAGGCTCCACTCTGAGCCACATTAAGCTCATGTATCTGAGTATCATATGGAATCTGGAAAGGACTTGGTGAGCCCAGTTTATTGACCTTCACAGAGGATTATATTTAAACCATCTCAGACAGATGAAAATCTATCCCCCATTGGGGGAAGAAATCCTTCCCTTGAAAGAGACTCTATAACCTTCTTTATTAACTCATTTCAGTATTTAACAGCTTTCTCTGGCAGCTGAGAAACCTGCTTTAACTCCCACATGCACATCAGAACTTGTCCTTTCTGTGCTTGCTGAACACAGACTTGTATCTCAGTGTTAGGCGACCATCATCCTAACTCCAGGGATCCTCATGTCATTGCCTCATTAGGTGATTAAACAATTAAATAAACAATTTAGGGGTTGGGATATAGCCCTGGCTAAGAGCATTGAGAGGCAGTGGTTTTGGATTAGAGTCCTGACTCCTGCCGGGTTTCCCTGGTGGCTCAGGGAGTAAAGAATCTGCCTTCAATGCAGGAGACCTAGGTTTAGTCCCTGAAGAGGGACAATCCCTTGGAGAAAGGAATGGCAAGCTACTGCAGTGTTCTTGCCTGGAGAATTCTGTGCAAAGAGGAGCCTGGCGGGCTGCAGTCCATGGGGTTGCAGAAGAGCTGGACGCGCTTTCACTTTATTTTTCACTTTCCTGACTCTGTCACTTTGTTGTCCTGGAACCTTGGACAAAGTTACTTGAAACCTCTGAGCCTCAATTTTCTTATCCATAGAATGGAAATAGCATCATATTTATCTCTTAATAAATATCTCTACCTCTTAGGGTTGTTGTGAAGATTAAATTTAAAAGATCCATGTTTGGGTTGAAGTACATGAAATCATCATTTTGTGACCATCTTGACCAATTAACAACTAGCAATTTTATGTCGTTCAAGCTAATCATGGCTTAGCAAAGTACCTAGAATCTACCAAAGACTCAACACTAATAGCATTTTTTAGAAACAATGGATTTCTTATTGTTGTTATTACATTGTTCTCATTAGTGTTATCATGGCATACATATTCAGGCTCGGTGCTGGAGGATATTCCTGCGAACAAACCACTACAAAATGGTGAGCACATTGATTATGGAGCTGCATATGTGACCATACATGTGCAGAAGATAGAGCATCTGGGTCGGCCTACAGAAGGTATTGAAGGCTCCAGAGAGATGGCAGCATTTGAAATGGCCTTGTAGGTTGAGCTGGAGTTTTCCAGGTAGAAACCAATGAAGAATCTCACACAGAACCAAGAGCCTGCGCCCAAGGCACAGAGGTGGGAGAGAGTGTGGGAGCTTGAGGAACCTGTCTTGATTCCATATGGCGCGTGTAAAATAGGACTGTGGGGGTGGAAGGAATTGAGAGCAGAGAGAGGAGGAGGGGTGCGCTGGAGATTTCATTGGAGAAGTGTCGTGGTTGGTTTTGGAAGCTGGAAAGGTTCCTCTGGAGATTTTGAAGAAAATGATTGGCCTGGAGCAAGTGTGGAAGATTTGTAAGAAGAGAGACTTGTAAGAAGGCTGTTACAGCTGCTAAGCCAAGAGAGAGTATAGGGGAGCAGCAGTGTGCCGGGAGTGAATGAAGATGAAGTTTTAAAGGTCCTCGTGATGGGAGGGCCAAGTGAGGGTGACGGGGAAGTTGTCTGCTGGGTGTATAGTACAGAAAATAGCAGGACTAGGGTGTGGAAAACGGGGTGAGAAGACAATAAGTTGAGTTTGGAATTTCTTGCATCCCTGTATGTGAGGGCTTTCCATTTCCTCGGATTTTTGGGAGCCTGTTGATTTTGTTCTGACTGCTGCAGCACGAGTTGTTACGTTCTCACTGGGACCACAGGGATTCATGAGACCCTTCCTTGTTGGCAGATTTTGACAGCACAAATAACACTTCGCTTTTCTGGTTTCACCAGTGTCTTGCCTTCACAAGGACATTGGTCATGTACCTCTGCTGAGGCAATGGATAATAAGTTTTTTTTTTTTTTAATAGCTAATTTTAATGAAATTTTAAAGAATTTTAATGATTGTTTTTTATTATTGTTTGACTACTGTGGGTCTTTGTTGCTGCACAAGGGCTTTCTCTAGTCACAGTGAGCAGGGCTACTCTTCATTGCGTTGAGCAGGCTTCTCATTGTGGCGGTTTGTCTTACTGCAGACCACAGGCTCGAGGCACATGGCCTTCACTTGTTGCAGCTTGTGGGCTCTAGAGCGCATGCTCAGTAGCTGTGGCACACAGGCTTAGTTGCTCCAAAGCATGTGGGATCTTCTCTGACCTGGAATCCGACTGATGTCCCCTGCATTGCAAGGTGAATTCTTAATGATTGGACCACTAGGGAAGCCCCCATTTTTAAACTCCTTAAGGTATAGTTGATTTACAATATTGTGTTAATTTCTGATGTACAACAAAATGATTCATTTATATGTGCATATTTATGATATATACACACACAGTAGGACCTTGTTGTTTCTCCATTCTCTGTATAATACTTCGCATCTGCTAACTCCAAATTCCCAATACATCCCTCCTGCATCCTTCTCCCCCTTGGCAACCACAAGTGTGTTCTCTACGTCTGTGATTCTGTTTCACAGGTAGATTCATTTTATAGAATGCATATAAAATGACATACAGAATGTCACTTAATGTTGTATTATAGAATCCGTATATAAGTGATGTCATATGGTATCTCTGTTTCTCTTTCTGATTTACTTCACTTAGTATGGTCATCTCTAGGTTCATCCAGGTTGCTGCAAATGGCATGTTGTTTCATCCTTTTTGATGGCTGAGTAGTATTCCGTTGTATATATGTACCACACCTTTTTTATCCATTTGTCAGTTGATGGGCATTTATACTGTTCCCATGACATAGCTGTTGTAAATAGTGCTGCTGTGAACATTAGGGTACATGTATCTTTTTGAATTATGCTTTCATATGAATACATGCCCATGAGTGGGATTGCTGGATCATACGGAAAGCTATTTTAGTTTTCTGAGAAACTTCATACTGTTCTCTACAGTGGCTGCACCAACTTACAGTCCCACCAAGAGTGTAAGAGGATTCCCTTTTCTCCATATGCTCTCCAACTTTTGCTATTTGTAGATTTTTAAATGATTTCCTTTCTGACTGGTGTGAGGTGATACCTTATTGTAATTTTGATTTGCATTTCTCTAATAATTAGTGTTGTTGAACATCTTTTCGTGTGTCTATTGGCCATCTCTATGCCTTCTTTGCAGAAATGTCTATTAGAGTTTCAGCCCATTTTTGGATAGAGTTTTTTGATTTTTACTATTGAGTTGCGTGAGTTGTTTGCATATTTTGCAAATTAAGCCCTTTCAGTCACGTCATTTGCAAATATTTTCTCCTATTTTGTAGATTGTCTTTTCATTTTGTTTATATTTCCTTTGTGATGCAAAAGATTTTAAGTTTGAGTAGGTCCCATTTCTTTGTTTCTATTGTTTATTTCTGTTGCCATGGGATGGCTTCTAGGCCTTTTGGCTATGGTAAAGTGTATTGCCTTGGGAGACTGACCTAAGAAAACATTGGTATGATGTATGTCAGAGACTGTTTTACCTACATTCTCTTCTAGGAGTTTTATGGTGTCATGTCTATATTTAAGTCTTTTAGCCATTTTGTGATTTTTTTTTTTTTTTTGAGGTTACTGAGAAGGGTGTGTTCTAACTTCATTGATTTACACGTGGCTGTCCAAATTTCCCAACATCACTGTAGAGACTGATTTTTTTCCCACTGTATATTCTTTTTTAAGAAAATTTTGTTGCTGTATAGCTGTTTACAATGTTGTGTTGGTTTCAGGTGTACAGCAAAGTGAATCAGGCATTTGTTATTGTTCAGTCGCTAAGTCATGTCCACCTCTTTGTGACTATATGGACTGCAACACACCAGGCTTCCCTGTCATTCACTGTCTCGTGGAGTTTGCTCAAATTCATGTTCGTTGAGTCAGTGATGCTATCTAACCATCTTATCCTCTACCGCCCCCTTCTCCTTTTGCCTTCAACCTTTTCCAGCATCAGGGTCTTTGCCAGTGAGTCGGCTCTTGGCATCAAGTGGCCAAAGTATTGGAGCTTAAGCATCAGTCCTTGCAATGAATATTCAGGGTTGATTTCCTTTAGGATTGACTGATTTGATCTCCTTGGAATCCAAGGGACTCTCAAGGATCTTCTACAGTACCACAATTAGAAAGCATCAATTCTTCGGTGCATGTATTCACTTTTTTGCCGTATAGGTCATTGCAGAATATTGATTGGAGTTGCCTGTGCTATGCAACAGGTCCTTATTTCTATCTATTTTATATATAGTAGTGTGTCTGTGTCAATCCCCCCTGTACCACCTGGTAACTCTAGGTTTCTTTTCTACACCTGTAAGTCTATTTCTGTTTTGTAGATAAGTTCATTGGTACCTTTTTTTTAGATTCCAAAAATTGTTGTTGCTGTTCAGTCACTCAGTTGTGTACGACTCTTTGAGACTCCATGAACTGCAGTATGCCAGGCTTCCCTGTCCTTTGCTATCTCCCTGAGTTTCCTCAAACTCAGGTCCATTGAGCCGATGATGCCATCCGACCATCTCATTGTCTGTCACCACTTCTCCTACCTCAGTCTTTCCCAGCATCAGGATCTTTTCTAATGAGTTGGCCTTTCACATCAGATGGACAAAGTGTTGGAGCTTCAGCTTTAGTCCATTGAATGAACATTTCGGGTTAATTTCCTTTAGGATTGACTGGTTGGATCTCCTTGCAGTCCAAGGGACTCTCAAGAATCTTCTCCAACACCACAGTTCAAAAGCATCAATTTTTTGTGTTCAGCCTTCTTTATGGTTCAACTCTCACATCTGTACATGACTACTGGAAAAACTATAGCTTTGGCTACAGGGACTTTGGTTGGAAAAGTGATGACTCCACTTCTTAATATGCTGTCTAGGTTTGTCATAGCTTTTTTTCCAAGGAGCAAACATCTTTTAGTTTCATGGCTGCAGTCACTGTCTGAAGTGGTTTTGGAGCCCAAGAAAAGAAAGTCTGTCACTGTTTCCATTGTTTCCCCATCTGTTTGCCAGGGAGTGATAGGACTGGGTGCCAAGATCTTAGTTATTTGAATGTTGAGTTTTAAGCCAACTTTTTCACTCTCTTCTTTCACCTTCATCAAGAGGCTCTTCAGTTACTCTGCATTTTCTTCTATTAAGATGGTGTCATTTGCATATCTGAGGTTATTGATATTTCTCCCAGCAGTCTTGATTCCAGTTTGAGCTTCATCCAGCCTGGCATTTCTCATGATGCATATAAGTTAAATAAGCAGGGTGACAATATACAGCTTGACGTACTCCTTTCCCAATTTTGAACCAGTCCATTGTTCCATGTCCGACTCTCACTGTTACTTTTTGAAGTCCATACAGGTTTCTCAGGAGGCAGATAAGGAGGTTTTGTATTCCCATCTCTTTAAGAATGTTCCACAGTTTGTTGTGATCCATATAAAGACTTTAGCAAAGTCATTGAAGCAGAAGTTGATGTTTTTCTGGAATTGAATCTTGTTTTTCAATGATCCAAAGGATGTTGGCAATTTGATGTCTAGTTCCTCTGCCTTTTCTAAATCCAGCTTAAACATATGGAAGTTCATGGTTGAAGCCTGGCTTGGAGAATTTTGAGCATTACTTTGCCAGCATGTGAGATGAGTGCATGTGCAGTAGGTTGAACATTCTTTGGGATTGGAATGAAAACTGACCTTTTCCAGTCCAGTGACCACTGCTGTGTTTTCCAAATTTGCTGACATATTGAGTGCAGCACTTTCACAGCATCATCTTTTAGGACTTGAATTAGCTCAGCTGGAATTCCATCACCTCCCCAAGCTTTGTCCTTAGTGATGTTTCCTAAGCCCCACTTGACTTCGCACTCCAAGATGTCTGGCTCTAGATGAGTGATCACACCATCATGGTTACCTGGGTCATGAAGATCTATTTTGTATAGTTCTTCTGTGTATTCTTGCCACCTCTTTTTAATATCTTCTGTTTCTGTTAGGTCCGTACCGTTTCTGTCCTTTATTGTGCCCATCTTTGCATGTAATGTTCCCTTGGTATCTCTAATTTTCTTGAAGAGATCTCTGATCTTTCCAATCTATTTTTTTCCTCTGTTCCTAGCACTGTTCACTTAGGAAAGCATTTTTCTCTCTCCTTGCTATTCTTTGGAACTGTGCATTCAGATGGGTATATCTTTCCTTTTCTCCTTTCCCTTTTACTTCTCTTTTCTCAGCTGTTTTTAAGGCTTCCTCAGACAACCATTTTGCCTTTTTGCGTTTTTCTTTTTCTTGAGTATGGTTTTGATCACTACCTCCTGTACATCTTACATCAAAAAAGCAAGAGAGTTCCAGAAAAACATCTACTTCTGCTTTATTGCCTACACCAAAGCCTTTGACTATGTGGATCACAACAAACTGTGGAAAATTCTTAAAGAGATGGGAATGCCAGACCATCTCACCTGTCTTCTGAGGATTCTGTATGCAGTTAGAAGCAACAGTTAGAACTGGGCGTGAAACAACAGACTGGTTCCAAATAGGAAAGGGAGTACATCAAACTTGTATATTGTCACTCTGATTATTTAACTTATGTGCAGAGTATATCATGTGAAATGCCAGGCTAGATGAAGCACAACCTGGAATCAAGATTGCCGAGAGAAATATCAATAACCTCAGATACACAGATGACACCACTTTAATGGCAGAAAATGAAGAAGAACTAAAGAGCCTCTTGATGAAGTGAAAGAGAGTGAAAAAGCTGGCTTAAAACTCAACATTCAGAAAACTAAGATCATGGCATCTGGTCCCGTCACTTCATGGCAAATAGATGAGGAAACAAGGAAAACAGTAAGAGACTTTATTTTCTTGGGCTCCAAAGTCACTGCAGATGGTGACTTCAGCCATGAAGTTAAAAGACACTTACTCCTTGGAAGAAAATCTATGACCAACCTAGACAGCATATTGAAAAGCAAAGACATTACTTTGCCAACAAAGGTCTGTCTTATCAAAGCTATGGTTTTTCCAGTAGTTATGTGTGGATGTGAGAACTGGACTATGAAAAAAAGCTGAGCACCGAAGAATTGATGCTTTTGAACTGTGGTGTTGGAGAAGACTCTTGAGAGTCCCTTGGACTGCAAGGAGATCCAACCAGTCCATCCTAAAGGAGACCAGTCCTGAATATTCATTGGAAGGACTGATGTTGAAGCTGAAACTACAATACTTTGGCCACCTGCTGCGAAGAACTGACTCATTAGAAAAGACCCTGATGCTGGGAAAGATTGAGGGCAGGAGGAGAAGGGGACAACAGAGGATGAGATGGTTTGATGGCATCACCGATTTGGTGGACATGAGTTTGAGCTAGCTTTGGGAGTTGGTGGTGGACAGGGAAGCCTCATGTGCTTCCATGGGGTCGCAATGAGTGGGCCACTCGAGAGACTGAACTGAGCTCTCATATAGTGTTATGAACCTCTGTCCATAGTTCTTTAGGCACTGTGTCTATCAGATCTAATCCCTTGAATCAGTCACTTCCACTATATAGTCATAAGAGATTTGATTTAGGTCATGCCTGAATGGTCTAGTGATTTTCCCTACTTTCTTCAATTTAAGTCTCAATTTGGCAATAAGGAATTCATGATCTGAGCCATAGTCAGCTACTGGTCTTCTTTTTCCTGACTGTATAGAGCTTCTCCCTCTTCGACTGCAAAGAATATAATCAGTCTCATTTCAGTGTTGGCCTTCTGGTGATGTCCTTCTGTAGAGTTGTCTCTTGTGTTGTTGGAAAAGGGTGTTTGCTATAACTGGTGTGTGCTCTTGGCAAAACTGTTAGCCTTTGACCTGCTTCATTTTGTACTCTGAGGCCAAGCTTGCCTGTTACTCCAGGTATGTCTTATTTCTTGCTTTTGCATTCCAGTCCCCTATGATGAAAAGGACATCTTTTTTTGGTATTATTTTAGAAGATCTTATAGTCTTCAAAGAACTGTTCAACTTTAGCTTCTTGGGCATTAGTGGTTGGGGCATAGAGTAGGATTACACTGATGTTGAATGGCTTACCTTGGAAATGAACAGAGATCATCCTGTCATTTTTGAGATTGCACCCAAGTACTACATTTCAGACCCTTTTGTTGATCGTGATGGCTACTCCATTTCTTCTATGTGATTCTTGCCCACAGTAGTAGATATAATGGTCATCTCCCACTGTGTTTCATTTTCATTCATTGATTCCTAAAATGTCATTGTTCACTTTTGCCGTCACCTGTTTGACCACTTTGAATTTACCTTGATTCATGGACCTAACGTTCCAGGTTCCTATGCAATATTATTCTTTACAGCATTGGACTTTCCTTCCAACACCAGTTCAGTTCAGTTCAGTCACTCAGTCGTGTCCGACTCTTTGTGACACTTCCAAACAGAGGTCGTTTCCACTTTGGTTCAGCCTCCTCATTCCTTCTGGAGTTATTTCTCCACTCTTCTCCAGTAGCATATTGGGTACCTACTGACCTGGGAAGTTTATCTTTCACTGTCATATCTTTTTGCCTTTTCATACTGTTTATGGGATTCTCACAGTAAGAATGCTGAAGTGGTTTGCCGTTCCCTTCTCCAGTGCATCACATTTTGTCAGAACTCTTCACCGTAACCCATCTTTCTTGGGTTGACCACAGCATGGCTCATAGTTTCATTGGGCTAGACAATGTTGTGATCCATGTGATCAGTCTGGTTTGTTTTTTATAACTGTGATTTTCATTTTGTCTTCCCCTCTGATGGATGAGGATAAGAGGCTTGTGGAAGCTTCCTGAAGGAGGGAAGTGCTTAATGCCAGCACGCTGTGGCTCCCAGGACTGTTGTAGTCAGTGCCCCCGACCCTGCAGCAGGCCACTGTCGACCCACAGCTCTGCTGGAGACTCCCACTCACAGGCAAGTCTGGCTCAGTCTCTTGTGGGTCACGGTCCCTTTCTCCTGGGTCCTGGTGCGCACAAGGTTTTGTTGTGCCCTCCGAGAGTCTGTTTCCCTGGAGGTTCTCAGTCCTTTTGCCAGATACCCAGGCTGGGAAGTTTGTTGTGGGCCCTGGAACTTTCACAACAGCGAGATAACTTTTTTGGTGTAATTGTTCTCCAGTCTGTGGGTCCTCTGCTCAGTTGCTCCACAGTGGAGCTGATGGCGACCTCCTCCAAGAATACTTAAGCCACACTCTGTTCCTCACACATCTGCTGCAGCCAGAGCCCCTGTGCCTGAGGCAGGTCACTGCTGACCCATGTCTCCCCGGGAGACACTCAACATTCCAAGGCAGGTCGGCTCAGTCTCCTGTGGGGGTGAGTAATATTCCATTGTGTATATGTATACATATACACCACATCTTTATCCATTCCTTCCTTCCTTGTTTTTCAAATGTTTCCTTATTGCTTGGTTGTGCCAGGCCTTAGCTGTGGCATGTGGGACCTTCAGTCTTTGTTGCATGCTGGATATGTTAGTTACGGTGTGTGGGATTTTCAGTTGTGCCATGTGAACTCTTAGTTGCAGCATGTAGGATCTCGTTCCCTGACCAGGCCCCCTGCATTGGGAGCAAAGTGTCTTAGCCACTGAGCCACCAGGGAAGCCCCTATCCATTCCTCTGTTGATGGACATTAAGATTGCTTCCGTGTTGTAAAAAAGGCTACTGTAAATAGTACTGCAGTGAACATTGTAATTCATGTTTCTTTTTGAATTATGGTTTCCTCTCAGTATATACTTAGGGCTGGGATTGCTGGATTATATGGTAGCTATATTTTTACTCTTTTAAGGAACTTCTATGATGTTCTTCATAGTGGCCATATCCAACTGACATTCCCCCCAAGAGTGTAGGAGGGTTCCCTTTCCTCCATAGCCTCTTCAGCATTTATTGTTTGTAAATTTTGGTGAGCACCATTCTAACTGGTATGAAGTAAGGTCCATCTAGTCGAGGCTATGGTTTTTCCAGTGGTCATGTATGGATGTGAGAGTTGGACTGTGAAAAAAAGCTGAGCACCGAAGAATTGATACTTTTGAACTGTGGTGTTGGAGAAGACTCTTGAGAGTCCCTTGGACTGCAAGGAGATCAGGCCTGGGATTTCTTTGGAAGGAATGATGCTAAAGCTGAAACTCCAGTACTTTGGCCGCCTCATGCGAAGAGTTGACTCATTGGAAAAGACTCTGATGTTCGGAGGGATTGGGGGCAGGAGGAGAAGGGGACGACAGAGGATGAGATGGCTGGATGGCATCACTGACTCGATGGACGTGAGTCTGGGTCAACTCTGGGAGTTGGTGATGGACAGGGAGGCCTGGCGTGCTGCAATTATGGGGTTGCAAAGAGTCGGGCACGACTAGGCTGTATATTGTCACCCTGCTTATTTAACTTCTATGCAGAGTACATCATGAGAAACGCTGGACTGGAAGAAGCACAAGCTGGAATCAAGATTGCGACTGAACTGATGTTGAGCATCTTTTCATTTGGTTTTTATCCATCTGTATGTCTTCTTTGTATGAATGTCGATTTAGATATTCTGTCCATCTTTTGATGGGGTTCTTTTTTTTTTTAAATATTGAGCTACTTGAGCTCTTTGCACATTTGGAGATTAATCCCTTGTTGATTGCTTTGTTTTCAGTCCCCCCACCCCCCGCCCATTTTGACTGTTGTCTTTTTGTTTATGGTTTCCTTTGCTGTGCAAAATTAAATTTAATTAGGTCCCATTTTTTATATTTGTTTTTATTTTCATTACTCTAGGAGGTGGGACATAAACAGTGTTGCTGTGATTTATGTCAGTGTTCTGGCTCTGTTTTCCTCTAAGAGATCTATAGTATCAGGCCTTACATTTAGGTCTTTAATTCATTTTTTGTTTATTTTTGTGTATAATGTTAGAGAGTATTCTAATTTCATTCTTTTACATGTAGCTGCCCAGTTTTCCTAGCACCACTATTGAAGAGGCTTTTTCTCATTGTACATTCTTGCTTCCTTTGTGATAGACTAGGTGACCATAGGTGGGTGGGTTACTCTCTGGACTTTCTAACCTGTTCCATTGATCTATATTTCAGTTTTTGTGTCAGTAGTACACTGTCTTGATGACTCCAGCTTTGTGGTATAGTCAGGGAGCCTGATAACTTCAGTTCCATTCTTCTTTCTCAGGATTGCTTTGGCTATTCTGGGTCTTTAGTGTTTCCATACAAATTGTAAAATTTTTTGTCCTAGTTCTGTGAAGAATGCCTTTGGTAATTTGATGGGGATTACAATGAGTCTGTAAAGTGCTTTGGGTAGTATAGTCATTTTCGCAATATTGATTTTTCCAATCCAAGAACATGGTATATTTTTCCTTATGTTTGTGTTGTCTTAGATTTCTTTCATCAGCATCTTGTAGGTTTTGGAGTACAAGTCTTTTGTCTCCTTAGGTAGGCATATTCCCAGGTGTTTTATTCTTCTGATGCAATGGTAAATGGATTGTCTTTTTTATTTCTCTTGCTGATCTTTAATTTTTAGCATATTGACATGCAACAGACTTCTGTGGATTAGTTTTGTACCCTGAAACTTTACTCAGATTTATCAATGAACTCTGGTAGTTTTCTGGCAATGTGTTTAGGATTTTTTATGTATAGTATCATGTCATCTGTAAACAGTGACAGTTTTACTTCTTATTTTCCAATTTGGATTCCTTTTATTTCTTTTTCTTCTGTGATCGTCATGGCTAGGACTTCCAAAACTATTTTGTATAATAGTGGTAATAATGGGCTCCCTTATTTTGTTCCTGACCTTAGAGGAAATGCTTTCAGTTCTTTACCATTGAGAATAATGTTTGCTGTGGTTTTGTTGTATATAGCCTTTATTATTTTGAGGTAGGTTCCCTCTATGCCCTCTTTCTAGAGATTTTTTTTATTATAAATTTGTATTGAATTTGTCAGAACCTTTTTTTGCTTCTGTTGAGATTATCATATGGTTTTTATTATTCAGTTTGTTAATATGTTGTATCACATTGATTGATTTGCCTATATTGAAGAATCCTTGCATCCCTGGGATAAATCTGACTTGATCATGGTGTATGATCTGTTTAATGTGTTGTTAGAATCTCTTTGCTACTATTTTGTTAAGATTTATATATCCATGTTCATCAGTGATACTGGCCTATAATTTTCTTTTTTGTGTTATCTTTGTCTGGTTTTGGTGTCAGGAGGATCGTGGCCTCTAGAATGAGTTTGGAAGTGTTTCCTCTTCTGTAGTTTTGGCAAAGGGTAGTTGTTAACTCTTCTCTAAATGTTTGGTAAAATTTGCCTGTGAAGCCATCTGGTCTAGGACTTTGGTTTGTTGGAAAATTTTAATCACAGTTTCAATTTCAGTATTTGTGATTGGTCTGCTCATATTTTCTGTTTCTTCCTGGTTCAGTCTTGGAAGGTTTTACTCTTCTAAGAATTTGTCCATTTCAACCAGGCTGTCCATGTAATTGGCAGATAGTTGCTTGTCTCTTATGATCCTTTGTGTTTCTGTGGTGTCTTTTGTAACTTCTCCTTTTTTCATTTCGAATTGTATTGATTTGAGCCCTCTTCTTTTTTTCTTGATGAGAATTTGTTGTTGTTCAGTTGTTCAGTCGTGTCTGACTCTTTGCAACCCCATGAACTGCAGCATGCCCCTCTTCCCTGTCTTTCACTATCTCCCTCAGTTTGTGCAAACTCATGTCAATTAAATCTGTGATGCCATCCACAAATTCAGTGGATGGCATCAATGAATGCCAGTCTCGGTCATCTCATCCTCTTGTCATCCCCTTCTCCTCCTGCTTTCAGTCTATCCCTACATCGGGATCTTTCCCAGTGAGTCGTCTCTTCTCATCAGGCGGCCAAAGTATTGGAGCATCAGCTTCAGCATTAGTCCTTCCAATGAATATTGACTGATTTCCTTTAGGATGGACTGGTTTGATTTTCTTGCTGTCCAAGGGGCTCTCAAGAGTCTTCTGCAGCACCACAGTTCGAAAGCATAAATTCTTTGGCACTCAGCCTCTTTTATGGTCCAGCTTTCACATCCATACATGGCTACTGGAAAAACCATTGCTTTGACTATACAGACTATCGTCAGCAAGGTGATATCTCTGCTTTTTAATATGCTGTCTGGGTTGGTCATAGCTTTTCTTCCAAGGAGCAAGCATTTTTAATTTCATAACTTCAGTCACCATCTGCAGTGATTTTGGAGCCCAGGAATTTAAAGTCTGTCACTGTTTTCATTGTTTCCCCATCTATTTGGATGAAGTGATGGGACCAGATGCCATGATCTTAGTTATTTGAATGCTGAGTTTTAAACCAACTTCTTTACTCTCTTTCACCTTTGTCAAGAGGCTCTTTCTTTCCTCTTCATTTTCTGCCATTAAGGTGGTGTCATCTGCATATCTGAAAATACTGATGTTTCTCCTGGCAATCTTGACTGCAGCTGGAAAAAATCATCCAGACCAGAATTTCTCATGATGTACTTTACATGTAGGTTAAATAAGCAGGGTGACAATATACAGCCTTAAAGTACTGCTTTCCCAATTTGAAACCAGTCTGTTGTTCCATGTCTGGTTCTAACTGTTGCTTTTTGGCATGCATACAGGTTTCTCAGGAGGCAGGTAAGGCGATCTGGTATTTCCATCTCTTTAAGAATTTTCCAGTTCGTGGTGATCCACACAGCCAAAGGCTTTAGCGTAGTCAGTGAAGCAGAAGTAGATGTTTTTGTGAAATACCCTTGCTTTTTCTGTGATCCAGTAGATGTTGGCAATCTGATGTCTAGTTCCTCTGCCTTTTCTAAATCCAGCTTGAACATCTGGAAGTTCATGGTTCACGTACTGTTGAAGCCTGGCTTGAAGGGTTTTGAGCATTACCTTCCTAGCATATAAAATGAGTGCTATTGCCTGGTAGTTTGAACATTCTTTGACATTGTCCTTCTTTGGGTTTGGAATGAAAACTGAGCTTTTCCAGTCCTGTGGCCAGTGCTGTGTTTTCCAAATTGCTGACATATTGCGTTCAGTAATTTAACAGCATCATCTTTTAGGATTTGAACTATCTCAGCTTGAATTCCATCACCTCCACTAGCTTTGTTTGTGATAATGCTTACTGAGGTCCACTTGACTTTATACTCCAGGATGTCTGGCTCTGGGTGAGTGATTACACCATCATGGTTATCCAGGTCATTAAGACTTTTTTGTATTGTTCTTCTGTGTATTCTTGTCAGTTCTTCTTAATATCTTCTGCTCCTAGTAGGTCCATACTGTGTCTGCCCTTTATTGAGCCCATCTTTGCATGAAACGTTCCCTTGGTATCTCTAATTTTCTTGAAGAGATCTCTAGTCTTTCCCATTCTATTGTTTTCCTCTATTTCTTTGCATTGTTTACTTAAGAAGGCTTTCTTATCTCTCCTTGCTATTCTTTGGAACTGTGCGTTCAGATGAGTATCTCTTTCCTTTTCTTCTTTGCCTTTCACTTCTCTTCTTTTCTCAGTTGTTTGTAAGGCCTCCTCAGATAACCAACCATTTTGCCTTTCTTTTCCTTGGGGATGGTTTTGATTACCACCTCCTGTACAATGTTATGAACCTCTGTCCATAGTTCTGGCACTCTATCAGATCTAATCCCTTGAATCAATTTTTCACTTCCACTGATAATCGTAAGGGATTTGATTTAGGTCATACCTGAATGGCCTGTGATTTTCCCTACGGTCTTCAACTTAAGTCTGAATTTGGCAATAATGGGTTCATGATCTGAGCCACAGTCAGCTCCTGGTCTTATTTTTGCTGACTATATAGAGCTTCTTCATCTTTGATTGCAAAGAATATAGTCAATCTGATTTCAATATCACCATCTGGTGATGTCCATGTGTAGAGTCATCTCTTGTGTTGTTGGAAGAGGGTATTTGCTATGACCAGTGCATTCTCTTGGCAAAACTGTTAGCCTTTGCTCTGCTTCATTTACTCCAAGGCCAAACTTGCCAGTTGATAAGTCTGGCTAAAGGTTTGTCAATTTTGTTTATCTTCTTAAAACCAGCCCTTATTTTCATTGATCTTTGCTATTGTTTTCTTCATTTCTCTTTCATTTATTTCTGCCATGATCTTTATTGTTTCTTTCTACTTACTTTTGTTTGTTTGTTTGTTTGTTTTCCCTAGTTTTCCTAAGTGTAAGGGTAGGTTGTTTATTTGAGATTTTTCTTATTTCTTGTGGTAGGATTGTATTGCTATAAACTCCCCTCTTAGAACTGCATTTGCTGCCTCTCAGGTTTTGAGTCATGTTTTCACTTTTTCCTTAGGTATTTTTTTATTTCATTTTTTATTTCTTCAGTGCTCTCTTGGTTATTTAGTAGTGGGTTGTTTTGCCTCCGTGCATGTGTGTTTTTTTATAGGTTTCTTTTTCCTGTAATTGATTTCTAGTCTCATAGCATTGTGGTCAGAAAATGCTTGATAGGAATTCATTCTTAAATTTACTGGGGCTTGATTTTTGACTGAAGATGTGATCTTTCCAGCAGAGCGTTGCATGTGCATTTGAGAATAAAGTGTGTTCTGCTGCTTTCAGATGAAATGTCACTTGTCTTTCAGTTCAGTTCAGTTCAGTCTTTAGGTATGTTTTAATTTCCTCTTTGATTTCGTCTTTAACCTGTTAGTTTTTTAGTCTCATGTTGTTTTGTCTCCATGAAATAGTTTTATTCTCATTTCTTTTTTTGTGATTCATGTCTAACTTCATAGTAGTAGTTAGATGCTTGCAATAATTTCTATACTCTTAAATTGGTTGAGGCATGTTTTCTGCCCTAGTATGTGGTCAGTCCTAGAGAATGTTTAATGTGCACTTGAAAAGAATGTTTATTCTGTTTTTTTTTGTTTGTTTGTTTGGATGTAATGTCCTGAAAATATCAATTAAGCCCAACTGTTCTGTTGTATAAATTTAGTGTCTCTGTTGCCTTACTGATTCTCTGTCTGGAAGATCTGTCCGTTCATGTGAGTGGGGTGTTAATGTCTCTTATTTATATTGTATTCCTCTGAACATTAACAGAACCTTTATGTCTGTTAATATTTGTTTATGAATGTGGGTGCTTCCATTACACATTTTTTTCTCTTTCTGACTTAGTATGATAGTCTCTGTGTCCATCATCCTTGGTGCCACAGATGACATTTCCCATTCCATTTTTTATGGGTGATCAGTATTCCACTGCATGTATGTACCACATATTCTTTATGCATTTATCTGTTTAGATAGAGATTTAGGTTATTTTATGTCTTGGCTAGTGTGACTAGTGCTTCTATGAACATAGAAGTGCATGTATCTTTTTGAAATACAGCTTTGTGTAGATATATGTTCAGGATTGGGATTGCTAGATTATATGGTATCTCTTTTTTTAGTTTTTTTGAGGAACATCTATACTGTTTTCTGTTAGAACTGGACATGGAACAACAGACTGGTTACAGACAGGAAAAGGAGTATGTCAAGCCTGTATATTGTCACCCTGATTATTTAACTTATATGCAGAGTACATCATGAGAAACACTGGCTTGGAAGAAGCACAAGCTGGAATCAAGATTTCCGGCAGAAATATCAATAACCTCAGATATGTAGGTGACACCACCCTTATGGCAGAAAGTGAAGAGGAACTAAAAGCCTCTTGATGAAAGTGAAAGAGGAGAGTCAGAAAGTTGACTTAAAGCTCAACATTCAGAAAACGAAGATCATGGCATCCGGTCCCATAACTTCCTGGCAAATAGATGGGGAAACGGGAAACAGTGTCAGACTTTATTTTTCTGGGCTCCAAAATCACTGCAGGTGGTGATTGCAGCCATGAAATTAAAAGACGCTTACTCCTTGGAAGGAAAGTTATGACCAACCTAGACGGCATCTTAAAAAACAGACATTACTTTGTAAACAAAGGTCTGTTTAGTCAAGGCTATGGTTTTTTCCAGTAGTCATGGATGGATGTGAGAGTTGGACTATAAAGAAAGCTGAGTGCCAAAGAATTGATGCTTTTGAACTGTGGTGTTGGAGAAGACTCTTGAGAGTCCCTTGGACTGCAAGGAGATCCAACCAGTCCATCCTAAAGAAGATCAGTCCTGGGTGTTCATTGGAAGGACTGATGTTTAAGCTGAAACTCCAATACTTTGGCCACCTCACGTGAAGAACTGACTCATTTGAAAAGACCCTGATGCTGGGAAAGATTGGGGGCAGGAGGAGAAGGGGGCGACAGAGGATGAGATGGCTGGATGGCATCACTGACTTGATGGACATGAGTTTGGGTGAACTCTGGGAGTTGGTGATGGAGAGGGAGGGACAGGGAGGCCTGGTGTGCTGCGGTTCATGGGGTCTCAAAGAGTCGGACACGACTAAGTGACTGCACTGAACTGAACCTATACCGTTTTCTACAGTGGCTGTACCGACTTACATTCCTGCCAACAGTGTAGGAGGGTTCCCTTTTCTTTACATCCTTTCCAGCATTTATTGTTTATATATATTTTTAAAAAATGATGGCCCTTCTGACCTATGTGATGTTGTATTTCACTATGGTTTTATTTTCCCTTTCTCTAATAATTAGAATACTTACTCTTTTTTAGGCACTACTGGAAATGCTTTCTGTTCAAGTTTTATTTAATTTTAGCAACAACTCTTAAGGTGGTTAGTACTATTAAGGCCATTTTATACGTGAGGACATGGAAGCTCATAGAGGTCAACTAACATGTGCAAGGTCATATAACTAATGAGTGGTGAAGCCAAGATGCAAATAGAGGTGGAGGGCTCCAGGACCTAAACTTTATGCTAGGATATGTCATTTGGTCTAGGCAATCCTCTGTGTCCTGTCCATGAGGCTGTTTTATAATAAGGTTGTTCGTTTTTTAAAACTCATTCTTATTTGGTCCAAACTATTTTATTAATGCATAGTGTTCAGAGATTTGCAGATTCAAAGACTAATTTTAAAAAAACTTTTAAGTGTAGTCAATTTGCTTGTAAATTTCTGTACAGCAAAGTAACTCAGTTATACATACATATATATATACACACACACATTCTCTTACATAATCTTTTTCATTATGATTTCTCATAGGATACTGAATATAGTTCCTCATGCTATACAGTGGTACCTTGCCGTTTATCTGTTCTATATATAGTAGTTTGCATTTGCTAATCCCAGTCTCCTAATTCACCCATCTCCCAGCCTCCCCTCACCCTTGGCAACCACAAGTCTGTTCTTTGTCTGTTTTTAGGTAAATTCATTTGTGTGATATTTTAGATTCCACATATAAGGGATATCATATGGTATTGACGGCAGACTAATTTTTTTTCCATGGATTAAAAATTCTTCTGTCTAATCCATGGTCTCCAATGGGAATGATTCTGGATTTTGGTTCTAAATAATTGTATTTGGCCTATTATTTCATTCTAGATAATGTTACTGTATTTGATCTGTTATTTTTTTTTCACCTTTTAGTTTGAGGGGGCCCTTCTTAGGAGGAGTCATATAGGATTATAGTTACAGGTGATATTTTCTCTCTAAGGTAAAGTAAATTTATTGCTTATTTTTAATACTGACCAAAATAAAGTTTTATGTTTTCCGGGTATTTTGGGGGAAGTCACCTATATGATATGCTGGTATTCTGCATTGTTACAATCCCACCATTCATCCTTGCTATGGATGGAATCTGTGTGTCCTCAGATTTAATACATTGAGGCCTCAATCTCTGATGCAATGGTATTTGGAGGTGGGGGCCTTTGGGAAATAATTAGCTTTAGATGAGTTCATGAGGGGAAGCTCTGTGATGGGATTAGAGCTCACTCTCCTTTTCTTTGCCATATGAGGACATAGCAAGAAAGCAGTGCCCTTTAAGCCACCCAGTGTTTGGTATTTTTGTATAGGAGCCTGAGGAGACTTAGCACAGTCCTCTTGTGGGTCTTCAGTAAGATGACTCATATCTGTTGTGGGCCCCACAATGGTGTGACAGTCCGCACTGTAAGGCAGCCCCTTACTTTGGTTGCAGCCCAGTCACTGACTGATGGAAAAACCAAGCTAAAGTTTTCTTTCCATAGATGTGTTTTTATGAATTACTTAGCTGGGCTTTGTCCCTGCCTTTATTAATTGCACTCACCGGAAAAAACTATGGAGTGCTGGCATTAAGAACCCTTTAAAAGACAAAGCAGTTGATTATTCTTATCATCAAAGTAGGTACTCACATCAGCACACTGAGTACTGCATAGAAATAGCTTGTTGGCAGAACTGCGCTCTCAAGGGTGGATATCTTCAAGCCATCCTTAACTCTCCAGCAGAAAGGCAACCAGATACAATGCTGAGGAGTGGGGAAGATGTTGACCTGAAGGTAGAAGGATCTCATGTGAAATTGCGAGTGGCCTTTAATGATGGCTGTCAAAGAAGAGTCACAGTGCCTCACTTTACTATCCTCGGGAAAGCCCAGTTCGCTTCCTGGCACAGGTGTTAACTAATGGTTTGAATGAACATAATCTGTTTACCTACTTGCCTTCATATGCACTATTTCCTCTCTGAGGAAAGCCTACCCCTCATCCCCCAGCCCTACCCCCACCTCACTTCTAGAGAATTTCCTAGGTGTGGCCTTCCTTACCTAAATAATAACAAGGACACTAGCTAGCCTTTATATAGTACTTACTATGTGTCTGGTTGTGTAGAGGGTTGAACGGTGAGGTGGTGGGAATACCTGCTTCAGATCTTGCTGATAAGGAGTTGCATTGTCTACAGAGAATTAAAAAACATATTAAAAGCAAAAAACTGATTCTGCTTTTTTTCTGACCAACCTATTTTGGCAGTCCTAAACAACATCAGTAATAAAACACTCCTCCCCACAGGCACAGACTTCTCAGCCCCCTTCATCCTCGGTACCCACTCTGTGTGCCCAGCACCTTCCTAAGCTTTTATATATATTAACTTCCATAATTTGTCCCCATTTTACAGCTGAGGGAACTGAAGCACAGAGATCATGTGACCAATCTAAGTTTACGTGCAGTTTGGTCATACTGCCCAATCCAGCAATATAGCGTGATTTCACCTACGTATCTGCCTTGTGAAATATCTAATGCACACATATAAATATATACCTCTGTGAAGACACCCTGATCCACCCGGGGGCAATTAATAGCTCCCTACACGTGTTCCTCACTCCCTGTTTATATTCTGTCATAGTGTCGCTGTGCTGCAGGGTGGAGACAGAGCTCCCTAAGCCTAGTCCAATGGCTGCCTTGTAGTAGATGTTGAAAGAATGACTGAACGCAGTGTTTGGTCCCAGAGCTAGGGGATCTGCATGTATTTATATAGATTACATGTATATCATGGCAGATTGGTGGAAGGCTCTGGATTTTGGTTTGCATTCAAGAACAGCTTTCAGTTCTGACTCTGTTACTAATTATCTGTGAAACCCAGAATCGGGAATTGAATACATGTGCATATTTGTTTCCTAGTTTGTGAAGTAGGAGGTAGGATATTCTATCAGTGATTTTCAGTAGTGGTAACCCACTTTTAAACTAAAGTGGATTTCTTTTTTTTTCCATCACCTTGTTAACAGTCATTTTTATAGGAAAAAAAAACCTTTTCATTTATGTATAATATACTACAGAAAGCACACAAACTAGAATTGTACAGCTTACTGAATTATCACAGGGTCAGCACATCCATGTGACACCACGTACATCAAGAAACAGAGTATTGCGTTTTCTGGTGCCCGCCTTCTTAGACAATGAGAAGCTCCTCTTTCAACAGCATAGAGTTCCTCATAAATGCAAAAAGTTAGCGTATATTATTTTCTCTAGTTTTTCTTACTGTGTTTGTGGGCTTCATCCATGATGTTATGACCACATTTGCCTTGCTTGCTGTCCAGTATTCCATTGTGTAAACAGACTATAATTTATTCTACTGTTTATGTGAATATTTTGATTTTTATTGAATTTTAGTATAGTTGATTTACAATGTTTCAGGTGTTCAGCCTGATACATATGTCTGTATATCTATATATATATCTCATTTTCCAGATTTTTTCCATTATAGGTTAAGATGTTGAATATAGTTCCCTATGCTATGTACGATAGGTCCTTGTTTATCTGTTTTTAAAATTTGTGTTTTATACTGGAGTCTAGTTGATCAATGATGTTGTATCAGCCTCAGGTGTTCAGTGAAGTGATTGAGTTACACACACACACACACCTATTCTTTTTCAAATTCTTTTCCCATTTAGGTTATTCTGGAATATTTAGCACAGTTCCCGGTGCTGTACAGTAAGTCCTTGTTGGTTGTCTGTTTTAAATATAGTAGTGTGTATATGTCAGTCCCAAACTCCCAATTTATCCCCTTCCCCACTTTTCCTCTTTGATAACCATCAGGTTTTTTTTTCCTTAAGTCTGTGAATTTAAATTAGTTTAGTCATATCATTTTTTTAAGACTCTGCATATAAGTGATGCCATATATTTGTCTTTCTCTGATTTGCTTCACTCAGTATGACAAGCTCTAGGTCCATCCATGTTGCTTCAAATCCATTATTTCATTCTTTTTAATGTCTCAGTAACATTTCACTGTATACATGTATTAATACCACGTCTTTACCTGTTCTTCCCTCCATGGCCATTTATCTTTGTCTTGGCTGTTGTAAACAGTGCTGCAGTGTACGAAGGGGTGAATGCATCCTGGATTGTTGGGTCATATGGTGGCTCTAGTTTTAATTTTTTAAGAAATCTCCATACTGTTCTCCATAGTGACTGTGCCAGTTTACATTCAAACCAACGGTGTAGGAGGATTCTGTTTTCTTCACATTCTGTCCAGCGCTTATTTATATGTTTATAGAGGTTTTGTAATGGCCATTCTCACTGCTGTGTGGTGATACCTCATTGTAGTTTTGATTTGCGTTCTCTAATAATTAGCGATGTTGAGCATCTTTTCATATATCTCTTGGCCATCTGTATGCCTTCTTTGGAGAAATGTCTATTTAGGTCTTCTGCCCAGTTTTCCATTGGGTGGTTTGTTTTTTGGATCTTGAACTGCATGAGTCGTTTGTAGATTTTGGAGGTTAATCCCTTGTCACTTGCATCATTTGCAAATATTTTCTCCATGCTGTAGGTTGTCTTTTCATTTTGTCTATGGTTTCTTTTGCTGTACAAAAGCTTTTGAATTTAATTAGGTCCCGTTTGTTTATTTTTGTTTTTATTTCCATTACGGTAGGAGATGGCTTGAAAAAGATATTGCTGTGATTTATGTCAAGGAGTGTTCTGCCTGTGTTTTCCTCTGAGGGTTTTATAGAATCATGTCTTACATTAACCTATTTTTAGTTTATTTTTGTGTACGATGTTAGGGAGTGTTCTAGGTTCATTCATTTATGTGTAGCTATCCAGTTTTTCCCAGCACCACTTATTGAAGAGACTATCTTTCCTTCATTGCATATTCTTTGCCTCCTTTGTTGAAAGATCTATTGACCATAGGTATGTGGGTTTATCTCCAGACTTTCCATCCTGTTCCATTGATTTATATTTCTGTTTTCATGCCAGTACCGTGTTTTGAGTCCAGTCATAGTTCCTGTGCTCATGCCCACAATCTCTATGTCCAGGACTTATCACAATCAGAGCACTCTTTTAAAGACTCCTGACCTTGGAATCAGACAGCGAGTCATCCTATGAGACCTTGCATGTGACTGGGGCCACTAAGGAACATGTCACTCTGCATAGGGAGACAGTATTGCTACCACATGGCAGAACAGTGTGGAGAGCACACCCTGGTGGTATCCCTGGCTTCATTTATCCCAGAGGCCCTACCACATCTTCCTGTAATTACTTATTTGGTCCATTAAATCCCTCCTTAGTTTAAGTTAGTTCAGGTTAGTACTCTAGTATAGTCAAAACAAATCTTATTAGTATACACACATGATACAAACTAAAATATATAAAATCGATAAACGTGGAGCTTCATTGCCTCACTTCTCAGAAGCCCCTTTTAAAAGCGACACTGAACTGAGTGTTATTTAAGATTTGAATGCAGTTTTTGAGGAATGTTGAGGGGGGTGAGTTTTGTCAGTTTAAGAGAAAGAATTAGAATCTGAAATAGTATTTTATGAGAGGCACAATCCTCTGGACGCCTGCCTGGCACTTTCTTCAATACTGTCCTCAATTCTACTCTAAGTAATCCTCTCTCTTGACTCTGCATCCCTGAGTCTGAGTCATAGGGCATTGCACTTGAAAGGTGTAAACCCTGTATTCTGGCTTCAAGTACATGTGCCTGCCACATAGAAGGAACTCAACAAATATTTGATACCAAAATCAGCCCTTACTACTTAGCTGAAGTCCCTTTCCTTATTTGTGGATGATGGCCTACCACATGTCTACCAGCAGTCTACTCCAGAATCTTTAATTCTCTTGAAATCTGCATTTTGACTTGATAAATGACTCCTTCAGTTCGGTTCAGTCGCTGAGTCGTGTCCAACTCTTTGTGACCCCATGAATCGCAGCACGCCAGGCCTCCCTGTCCATCACTAACTCCTGGAGTTCACTCATACTCACGTCCATCGAGTCAGTGATGCCATCCAGCCATCTCATCCTCGGTCGTCCCCTTCTCCTCCTGCCCCCAATCCTTCCCAGCATCAGAGTCTTTTCCAGTGAGTCAACTCTTCACATGAGGTGGCCAAAGTACTGGAGTTTCAGCTTCAGCATCATTCCTTCCAAAGAAATCCCAGGGCTCATCTTCAGAATGGACTGGTTGGATCTCCTTGCAGTCCAAGGGACTCTCAAGAGTCTTCTCCAACACCACAGTTCAAAAGCATCAATTCTTCGGCGCTCAGCCTTCTTCACAGCCCAACTCCCACCTCCATACATGACCACAAAAAAACCATAGCCTTGACTAGACAGGCCTTAGTTGGCAAAGTAATGTCTCTGCTTTTGAATATGCTCTCTAGGTTGGTCATAACTTTTCTTCCAAGGAGTAAGTGTCTTTTAATTTCATGGCTGCAATCACTCCATTTTAATGAGCAACTTCAGAGGTTCCCTTCCTTTTTTTTTTTTTTTATCAGTTTCAACCTTCATGTTTATCTCTCTTCTCTCCAGTCCGTGGAATCTGTGTCCTTATTTTTCTCTCAAGTCACATCCCCACCTGAGTGATATTGTTGCTGTATTTATTCCTGCTCTCTCTGGCACCTTCAGACTCTCCCTCTTCATAGAGGTATTTCAGCACAACTTGTGTATTTCTCCTTCACCTTGAAAGAAAATCTTGGTATCTAGAGCAAACTCCAAAATTATACTATCTTGTCTTTACTGACACAGTTCTTGAGTAAGAAACTCAAGGATATATTCATCACCTATGTTGAAACCTTGAAGTACCTTCTACTCATTTCCAAAAGTCACTACCTTCTTGCTTGATCTTTGTCTCTACCTCTGGCTTTTCTTCTCTGTGTGTCCTTATCTCTGAGCATTCCTAAAAGTTCAGCCTGATTGCTGGACTCTTTCTCCTGTTACAAAGTTCCATCAGCTTCCTGGATAATGTCTGTACAAATGATACCCACATCTATTCCTTCCATCTTGTTCTCTCACCTGAGTTCCAGTTGTGTTGTTTGAAATTCTGGCCAAACATTCACACTCAGCTGTTCAATTTTCTTTCTTCAAATGAACACTTGCCAAACTAAGCTCATCCTTCTTCCATCCACACTGGGCTCAGCATGCCAAATTCCTTTCCTTCATCAATAACACCAACATTTCCCCACTTAGGAAGGCTTGGAAACTCCATCATTATTGACGTTCCCTATCTTTCATTACACATGTAATCAGTCACTATGACTCACAGAAATTGCTCCTTGAAAACACTCTGGCAGCCATACCTTTTTCTTTTTCCTACACCCACACACCAATCCATGATTTCTGTCAGCTGACACCATTACAAAACTCATAGAAAAATGTGTCATCTTCCTTTCCCAATGTTTTCCCTTCTTGATGGACCTGTAAATTTGCCTCTCTCTGAAAAATGTTTTTAGCTCTAAACTTTTTTTCAGAACAGGATAACCTAATCAACATGAATTACAGGAATGAATAAGTCTTCCTGTGGTTAACTCTCCCAGATTGGCTCCTGTCCTATATGCTCTTTATAACTTCCCACTTAGAAGATTCTCCCAAAGGGGTGGGATATTCTAAAAGTAGAATTTTAGAAAATCAAAATATCTTAAACATATTTAACAACAGCCATCATTCTCATCTAGGAAAGCAGAAATGGTTCCCACACATCCTTATTTGGTGGTCAGAAACGTTGACTGCTTACTTACCTTTCTATATGGTATGGAGCACAGAGACTGTGTTTGCTATCCTGGAAACACTGCAGTGTCTGCCTCAGAGTTTTGTATGTAGTAAGAATTTTAAACTTTCCGATGAATGGATGGATGACTATCTCAGTAATACATATTATTTGTAAAAACTTCATAATTTAACATTTTTAGGGCTGTAAGGAATAACTTTGGGGGGGTAACTAGAACACACTGGAGAAAGAAATGGCAACCCACTCCAGTATTCTTGCCTGGAAAATCCCATGAACAGAGGAGCCTGGTGGGCTACAGTACATGAGGTCACCAGAGTCAGACACAACTTAGTGACTAAACACCACAGAACACATTTTTTCCAGTTTTCTATTGAGGAATCTGATGTAAAGAGAGGTTATGGATTGCCCACATTCATACTGGTATTTGGCAATATGACTAAGCCCAGAAACTCATCCGTTTTCTGCACACCACTGCATGAAAGATTGGTAAACCAAGTTTTAAAATGAATAATAATGCATATATATGGAATCTAGAAAAAAGGTGCTAATGTACCTGCAGGGTAGAGATGTAGACATAGAGAACAGACTGTGGACACAGCAAGGAAAGCAGAGGCTGGAACAAAGAGAGAGAGTAGCAGTAGTTAGCAGTAGTTAGTAGCAAGAATTATAACCATGCTTCAAATCAGTTTTTATTCAAATGAAAAGATATACGGTTTCTTAATGTAATCTGTATAGCATTAAGGTAAGTAAATCAGATTATTATATGTTGAATAAAGTAGAAGAAAGATTAAAATGGAAAAAAAGGAATGAAAACAGAGGGCCCAAGTCAATAAAATTAAAAAGCTACAACCAATACCACTCTTTTCTACCATGAAAAGAATTATGGAATTTTCTCAAAAATTTTAAAATAAAGCTATCATGTGATTTAGAACTTCCACTCCTGAGTATTTATTCAAATAAAAACCCTAATTAGAAAAGATACTTACATATGTTCATTCCAATATTATTGACAATAGCCAAGATATGGAAGTAACCTAAGTGCCCATCAATAGATGAAAAGTGGCATATATATGAAGGAATATTAGCCGTTAAAAAGGATGAAATCTTGCCATTTGTGAAAACATGGATATACCTAGGGGCTATTATGCTAAGTGAAGAGGTAGACATTTAAATACTGTGTGATTTTACTTATATGTGGAATCTCAAAAACAAAAGACATGAACAAACAGTTGTAGATATAGAGAACCAACAGGTGGCTGCCAGAGGTGAGGAGGGGTCAGGAAGGAAAGAAATAGGTGAGATAGATTAAGAGGTACAAACTTCCAACACAAATAACAGGTATATAATGTATAGTGTGGGGAATATAGTCCATACCCATGCAAAATCTTTATATGGTTACATTGTAACTAGCCTTATCATGGTGATCATTTTGAAATGTGCAGAATTATGGAATCACTATGTTGTATTACAGGAGCTAACAGTGTGTCGGTCAATTATACTTCAGAAACAAACTCGTAGAAAAATCAGATTTGTGGTTACCAGAGGTGGGGTTGCGGGGCATGGGGAGCTGGATGAAGGCAGTGAAAAGCTACAAACTTCCAGGTATAAAGATAAATAAGTACCAGGGACATGATAAATATAATTAACACTGCTCTATATTACATATGAAAACTGTTGAGAGTAAATCCTAAGAGTTCTCGTCACAAGGGAAAAATTGTTTCTACTTCTTTCGTCGTCACTCTATACACAGTTTTGCATATTCATTGTGCTCTGTGTGCTAAGCCACTCCAGCCGTGTCCCCATGAACTGTAGCCTGCAGGCTCTTCTGTCCATGGGATTCTCTGGGCAAAGATAACTGGAATGGGTTGCCATTTCTTCTTCCAGGGGATCTTCCCAACCCAGGATCAAACCCGTGTATCTTCCATATACCTTAAACTAATACAGTGCTGTATGTCAATTATATATTAATAAGAATGGAAGAAAAAAACAATATTTAGAATTGAAACCTCTGCAAAATTTCTCCTTTAGAATATTTAGTAGGTTCATAAATATTAGTAAAACATATTTTATATTTAAAGTCCAGTTATTTCCTGATGAAATTTGATTGTTCCTCAACTTATGACAGGAAACAGCTTACCTAAGTTAATTGAGTTGCTGAAATTTTATAATATTACCATTGGAATATTGGAATTGTGCACCTGGAAGGAATATCTAGAAGAATTTCTCTTATAGGACTCCTTTCTGTAAGAGAGAAATATGGCAAGGCCTTGAGTGAGTACAATGTACAGTTTCTTCAGGGGAGCTTCAAAGGTGAGTCATTTGAATGAAATGAGTTTGCGCTTCCTCAGCTGGTATTCGCTCTACATTGCATTGTGTCTAGTATTTCATATTTCCTCACTGCAGATAGTGTCACCTGGGGATTACCTGATGTATTTTAGGGAGTTTGTAACTGTCTCTCTGGTAATCCAATCCTTTCTGTTTTCTCTAGACAGTCTTCAAAATTTCTGGTTCATGGATGTCACTTTGCTCTTACGAACGGGGTTTCTGTTCCTTGAACGGACCAAGCTCAGACCACTCTAGACATTTGAACTACTTCCTCTATGGGGAATATTCTAAGATTTTTGGAAGTCTGTATCTTTGGATCATTCAAGTCTCAGGTCACATATTTGTTGTTGTTGTTTAGTCTCTAAGTCGTGTCCAGCTCCTGGCAACCCCATGGTCTGTAGCCCCAAGGCTCCTCTGTGCATGGGATTTCCCAGGCAGGAATACTGGAGCGGGTTGCCATTTCCTTCTCTAAGGGATCTTCCCAACCCAGGGATGGAACCTGCATCTCCATTGGCAGGCCTATTCTTTACCACTAAGCCACATATGCCTCCTCCAAAAGGACTGAAGGTGGGAAGAGAAGGGGCCGACAGAAGATGAGATGGTTGGATGGCGTCACAGACTAGATGGACGTGAGTTTGAGTAAGCTCCAGGAGTTGGTGTTGGACAGGGAAGCCTGGGATGGTGCAGTCCATGGGGTCGCACAGAGTCAGACAAGACTGAGTGACTGAACTGAACTGAACAGGATTTCCTGCATGCTATAGGGGAAACAGTTCCCCAAACCCCTCCTACCAGTCACTCTCAACTACAGTTATTCTGTTTAACTACTTTCATAGTATAGACCTTGGGCTACAGTTACGCTGTTTATTGTATTTTTTCTCTTGCCCTCCCCACCTTGACCTGTAAGCTCCCTGAGATCAGGAACCTTGCTTAACCTCTTCACCACAGTAGCACCTAGAGCATAGCCAGAGAGCAATAGTGATTTGTCAGATGAATGAAGGATTAATTCTTATGAAAATTTTTTCAGTCACTTCAAAGTGTTTTTGATATTGAGAGGTAAACTTGTAAGCTTAGTCTATCAAATTGATTTGATTTGGTGTACAATGGATTACTATTCAGTCATGAGAAAGAAGGATGTTATGCTATTTGTGATAACATGGATGGTCCTTGTGGGAATTATGCTAAGTGAAATAAGACAGAGAAAGAAATATTGTGTTATATAACTTATATGTAGGATCTGAAAAAGCCAAACTCATAGAAACAGAGGCTAGAATGGTGGTTACCAGTGGCTAGGGCTGGGGGAAAGATCTGGAAATGTTGGTTGACATGTATACATTTCCAGTTATAAAATGAGTAAGGTATGGAATCTAATGTACGGTGTCATGATGATAGTTGTTAATGCCTTATTATATACCTATATAAAGTTGCTAGGACAGTAGATCCTAATTAGATGATATAGTACAGATGTTAGCTAAAGCAGTGGTGGTTAATTAATTTGCAGTCAAAATAAAAACTTAATACATTGTACACCTTAAATGTACACACTGCTCTATATGTTGATTTCATTCAGTAAATCTGGAAAATATGTAGGATCTTGGTGATACTGGTGGTCACTTTGTCATATTGGTATAGATGTTACAGAGAATACTATTGTTCCAAATGGTTGGTATAGAACATCTGAACATACCTGGAACTTTTGATAATACCTAATGGATTATACCATATAAAAAGACGCCTAAAGCCCAGAAGAACAAAAGACACACAGTTCTGGAAAGGAAACATCGTCTAACTTGCATATTATCATCTCATTCCTTTTGTAAAATGACCCTGCTCTCCAGTCACTGGATGTGGGATAGTATGGTAATGCGGTCTGCTGCTGGAGGTTTCCATGAGAGTATGTTCCAAGTGTGACAAGGGTTTGCTTTTTCTTTTTCTTTTTTTGTCTTTAAAAGCAAAGATTGAAAGTGGGAGGAGAAGGGGGCGACAGAGAATGAGATGGTTGGATGGCATCACTGACTCAATGGACATGAGTTTGAGTAAAACTCCGGGAGTTGGTGATGGACAGGGAGGCCTGGCGTGCTGCAGCCCATGGGGTCGGAAAGAGCCGTACGGGACTGAGCAACTGAACTGAACTTTTTCCTAAGACTTTATGAGCCTGACAGGACTCTGCCCTTACCTTGGTCCCCAGAGGTCAGGGCAGTATTTTGTTTTGTTTTTTGGTAGTGGACCGGGGAAGGTTCTTTTAACATTTAATCCTCAGAACAAACACTGACCTGGTAAGTACTATTAACACTTATTTTCACATTAAGCAAGCAGACTCAGGCTATGCAACTTGGCCAACTTCTTGCCACTGGTAAGTGCAAGAACCAGTATTGAACCTGTTTTCAGGAACCAAAGAGAGGTTCGATGTGACCTGTCAGTACTCAGCAGTGTCCCTTAGAGTGGAGATGAGTTCATGATGTCTAATCTGTTATTGATTGACTTAAAATTGGTGGAAAGCTATCTCAGATACAGAACCAAAATCTGTTTCTCTTTATGTCTATATAAAATTGACCTGTGGGAGCAGAACTGAATGTCCACCTTTCCTTTTCCTGACAGTCAATCACTTTCAAATCCCTGAGTAAAAGTACCCACTATGGCAGTTAGGGATGGATTCATACAGAGATGGCTGGCACCTAAAGAAAATTCGTGGCATTTGGATTTGTGCAAATGAGAGAAATACACCTTTTAGGTAATCAGATGTGATGATGATAGAATGATTCACTGAGTGCCTGTTGTGTCCAGCACTGTGCTAGTCTCTCTAGATGCACTGTCTCAGCCTTGAGTAATTCTCATGATGACTGTGCGCTAGGGGAATGGTGCTTCATTTTATAGATGTAAAAAGACACTCAGGAGATGTGAAGTGATCCAGTTCACTCAGGTATTAAGTGACATGAGATTTGAAGCCAGACTTACGTGATTCCAAAGCATGTTTTCTGCACTAGCCTAGGCTTCATCTTGGTTGCATAAATTATAACAATATAATCTGTTGATCAGTCTGAATTCAGTGGCGTATAAACCAAAAGGCCTTACTGTTTTCTAGTCACTATCTTAAATATGCAGTGCATATATACTCTATTTTTGTCCTCTATTAACCTTTTAAGAAGATTCCATTGCATTTTGGGCCTTTTTACGACAAAACCCAGCTAGTTTAAATCTAAAAGTTGTCTCATTTGTTTCCCTCCCTTCATCTTAGACCCAGAAGCCTAAGCCCATGTGACTGTAGTGAAGAAGAGCATGTTCTGTTTATTTAATCTTTTTTCCCCTTTTCACAGGCATTTAAGGCAGTGAAGAGGGAAATAGTGAAGGTCAAGTGACTCTTAACTGATGCTCTTTTCTGACTGTTCCTAGTTCTTCAGGTAACTGATCTGCTACTGATGCGGTCTATAAGGCAAGTGTTTTACCTGTGGGCTTGGTTTAGGAAAACGTAGGAGAAAGGGAAGGCAGATTAAGGTTTGGATGCCAGGAAAGATGACATTTATGGTAGGGGGAAAACTGGAAGAAAGAGAGCTAGTTCAGGATAGATATAATCCAACAGACATGACAGAAACTCTTACATGATGATTTAAAATGGAAAGACAACTTTCGCTTTGTGGAACTGATGTGTTCCAGCTATTGATTCTAAAATGAACTCAATTTTCCTTCTTAACTGCTATGATAGAATCAAGGATGTATCCCCACAAGGGAAAAAGAAAATCCTCAAAAGACTCAATTAAAACTTTAGGTGAAGATGTAGTTGAAAGGGTGGCCAGCGCCCCGGGTCCTGTGGGATTGTTGTCCACTTTGTGGTTCACTTCCCTTTGCTGTGATTTACAGACTCCTGGGTCTCCCCGAGGCCCTCGGGCCCACCCTTGCTTCCTTTGGGATAGGATGGTCGTGCATGTCTCCTGTCAGAGAAGTGAATATTCAGTCCTGAAACCCTGGGAGTTCTCTTCTGGTTGGCTATGCATATTTGCATTCAGGTTTTATGCCTTTGCTCCACTGCCACTTCTCACCTTTAGAACATTTCTACAAGTAAAACCCACATCAGAGCATCCATGTGGGATAATTCTGACCATATCTCTATCCCTTTACATGAACAAAAATCCTCCCCAAAATTGTCTGTAGACATATATGGCATCTTACATTTTATCAAACACTTAGCTGCTGTATCATTTTGGCATTCTCTGTGTCTATATAAAACACTCTGTTGGTCTATAAAGAGAAGGCTGTCTTTGGAACCAGTTCGCAGAAAACTCAATCAGGCAAATGCCAAATTATGTCCCTAACTCTGTCCCCTGGGTGATTGGATCTTGGGCACCATGAGAGTTACTGAGGTTCGGAAGGAGAACATACCCAGCAGAAACCAGGAGAACAGAGAACTTGGAGACACCGTGGGAGAGAGAAGAGGCATAAGGAGAGAGAAAGGGTACTAGCAAAGATGGGGTTGCTCTAGAAATACTCTTGCACTGGCTTCTGTGCAGGAAACCTGTAATACCAATCCCGTTGAAAAGACTGGGTCAATAGAGTCACCTCCTGAACTCTCAGTTTATAGCACTGTCACTTTCTCTAACTTTATTACAGCTGAAGGAAGGAGTCCTGTTGATACAAAACATGATTACAGCTCTTTTGGAAAAGAAGAAAAAGATTTTCACCAACGCTTCCCATTTATTGTCACTACCATTTTTTCCCCTGTCCTGCTCTCTCATTCTTGGCCCACATAGGAAATCAGAAGGTAATTTAAAATTCAGTGATGAGGGCTCGGAGCTTAACACATTTAGAAGAAGAGAGGAAAGAAAAGCGTCACATCTGGACAGGACTGGGAGTGATGTTGGAAAGCTTGCCAAGGAGGCCCAGAAGAGCTGTTGGCAAGTGGCCTCATGGTGCCGTGTGTGACCACAGCAGACCCCCAAGACATTATCTTTTCTCAGGCTATGGGATAGTGACTGAAGTCATGGAAGCATGGGAGAGAAGTTGAGAGAGAGTTTATGTGTTAGGAAAATTGGGTTGAATCTTTGATTTACTAATTACTATTTTGTAATAGTAATCCTAAGGATTTCTTCAATCCTTCTAAGCATTTCTTTCTGTATGTATAACAGTATCCTCATAGAATATGAGAAGTAAATTATTTATATGTACAGACACACATATGCATATATATAATTCTTAGCATATAAAAGGTTCTTTATAAATAGTAATGGTCTAGATTATTCTTATAATAGGATACAAAGGCAAAGGCAGCTCTTTAGTTTATCTTTGCTTTCACTTGCCCCTATGTGGTGACACACAAATCAGTGAAAACAGCTTCTATTTTCTTTCAAGATTCTCTGTTAGAAGTAAAAAGAACATAGGTGTCAGAATCTCACAAATCACAGTTAAAATTTATATTCTGCCACTTATGAGCTACAGAACCTGGGACATGTTACCTTGTTGGTTTCAGAGTTCACATCTGATAATGTCATTACTTAATATTCACAACATGGCTGGGAAATTTAATGAAGGGAAAAGTATGTAACACTGCTGAGTACATTGCCTGGTATATAACATATACTAAATCAGAGGTTGGCAGAGATCTTCTTTCAAGGGCCAGATTGTTAATATTTTAGGCTTTTGGACCCAACTGCTCGAGTTAGTCATCATTGCATTGCATGAAAACATCCAGGGTCAGTGAGTGTGTAAGGGAATAAGGATAGCTGTTTTCCAATAAAACTTTATTTAAAAAGACAAGTGGGCCAGCTTTGGCCTCTGATCTGTACTTTGCTAATACTAGCTCCTAACCAATATTAGTTTCTTCCTCTTCTCCAATCTGTCATCTTTGAAATTTAGCATTTTTTTTCAGGTATATAATGTTGAAAAAGCATCTACCTAAAGTTTATTTATTGAATATCTGTTGTGTGCAAAGGACTGAGTTAAGTGGAATGAAGAGCAGTGTGAATAAAATTTGCTTCTACTTTTGAAAGGGCTAAAGGATGAGAGAAAGGGATTAACTCATTTAAGTTTGGCTTTCTTAGCCAGAAAGTAGTTTAAGAACATTTCTTTGAGATGTTGGAGGATGAAATAAGGCATCATATTTAAGCAAAGATACAGTACAAAACATTATAGAGAAATGGTTATTGGACTGATCTTTTTTTCCAGTGAAGAACTGTACAACTGGACAAAATGTATGAAGAAATTGTTTGCAGACACGGGACAACAGAAAGCACAGGTCTGTGATGCTTGAGATAAGAAAAATATATTTCATTCCAGTTTTCTGCCTGCAACCACTATTCAAACCTCAGCTCAGAGAAGTGGAGCCCAATTTTTTTAAGGTGTTTTGTGTCTTTTTAAAGCAGTGCTTTCACTGGGTAGAGACAAGAGAAATAAGAGTTTGGGGATGCTGATATAGCTGAAAGTTACAGATCATGTTACTGACTAAAAGGCAGATGCACAGATAAGATGGCCTCAGAAATCTGTATGAGGGTCCCCTTGAGTTTTGGGGTGAATATAAAGCTGTGTATGCACAGATCAAGATTCAGCGAGAGTAGGCAGAGGATAGCTATTGGGTAAGTGACTCACTGGAAAAGACTCCAATGCTGGGAGGGATTGGGGGCAAGAGGAAAAGGGGATGACCGAGGATGAGATGGCTGGATGGCATCACTGACTCGATGGACATGAGTCTGAATGAACTCCGGGAGTTGGTGATGGACAGGGAGGCCTGGTGTGCTGCAGTTCATGGGGTCGCAAAGAGTCGGACAGGACTGAGCGACTGAACTGAACAGAATCTTGGAGTTTGCATAGCACAGGACAATGGAGTTATGTCCATCTAAAGTAGAAGGACCTCAGAAAGGCCTAGGACATTCAGTCAAAATCCTAGAAAAGTTAATGTAAGAGAAGGGCTGAGGGAGGGGTCAAGATGGCAGAGTAGGAGGATGTGGAGCTCCCCTTTCCTCACAAACACATCAAAAATACATCTCCATGTGGAACATTGTTCACAGAAAACCAATTAGAAACTGGCAGAAGATCTATACAACCAAAGCTGCAAGGCAGATTTCCACGTAACTGGGTAGTCTGGGGAAAAAAGGCATTGGGGCAGGACTGGTGCCCCTGGGAGGGATCTTTAAGGAAAAGAAGGTCCACATGGGCAGACCCTAAACCTGAGGAGCCTCCTTGACTGCTGAGAAATCCATTGAGACGGATAAAAGGCCTGGAGAAGCCTAGAATCTGCTTGTGAGGAGAACATATGTGCTGGTTTAATAACGATCAGGGCAGAGAGACACCTGTACTGGCAGCTGCCAACTTGCTACACTTCCCAGTTCAAAGAAGCTACCACCTCAGCCCCACTTGCTCCATGCCACAGCCTGGGGAGAGACCAGGGTAGAGATTTAATCTCGCTGCTCAGAGACAGACCTGGACACCTGTGGTGTGGTCCGGGCCAAGTTGCAGAGACCCTTGTCAGCATAAGCACAGGGGCAGCGATGGAACTGGGCAGACGTTGCCAGTGCATGCACTGGGGTAAGGTAACCGCAGTAATCAGACATGAAAAAGAAAAGGTATCCAAATTGAGAAGAAAGAGAACTGTCACTATTTGCAGATGACACAGTATTCTAAATACAGAACTAATAAAGTCTCCATGCAAAAATGATTAGAACTCATAAATGAATTCAGTAAAGTAGTAGGATACAAGATTAATTTACAGAAAGAAATGTATTATATTCCTTTACACTAACAAATATCAGAAATAGAAAGTAAAAAACTCAATCTCAGTTACAATTGCATTAATCTCATTTAAAATTGAATCAGAAAAATGAAATATAGAGGAATAAATCTAACCAAGGTGAAAAACCTATACACTGACAACTGCAAAACATTGATCAAGGAAACTGAAGATGATTCAAAAAAAGAAAAGGAACGGTATCTTACACTCGTGGATTGAAAGAATTAATATTGTATTAAAATGGCCAAAGTACCCAAAGCAATATACAAATTAAATGCAATCCCTATCAAAATACCAATGACATTTTTTACAGAACTAGAACAAATAATTCTTTTATGAGGAACCACAAAAGACCCAGAATTGCTAATTACAATACTGAAGAAAAAGAACAAAGTTGGAGGCTTAACTCTTCCAAACTTCATACTACAAATCTACAGTAATCAAAACAATCTGGTATTGGCAGAAAAACATATAGGTGAATGGGACAGAATAGAAAGCCCAGAAACAAACCCACACACCTATGATCAATTAACGTAGGACAAAGGAAACAAAAATAAACAATGGAGAAAACTGTCTCTTTAACAGGTGGTGTTTGGAAATCTGGACAGCTACATGTAAATCAGTAAATTAGAACACTGCCTCACACCATATACAAAAGTAAACTCAAAATTGTTTAAAGACCTAAATACAAAACACGACACTGTAAAACTAGAAGAGAACATAGGCAAAGCATTCTCAGATCGCAGCAGTATTTCCCTTAGATCAGTGTCCCAAAGCTATAAGTAAATGGGACCTAATCAAAATTAAGAGCTTTTGCACAGTGAAGGTAACCATCAAAACAAAAGACAATCTACAGACTGGAAGAAAATATATGAAAATGATATGATTCACAAGGGCTTAATTTCCAAAATATACGAATAGCTCATACAACTCAATATTGAAAAAGATGGGCAGAAGACCTAAATATAGACATTTCCCCAAAGAAGACATGCAGGTGGCTAACAGGCACATGTAAGGATTGTCAGCATCACTAATTATTGGAGAGAGAGAAAGCAAAACCACAATGAGTTTTCACCTCACACCTGTCAGAATGGCCATCATCAAAAAGTCTACAGATAATGCTGAAGAGGGGTGTGGAGAAAAGGGAACCCTCCTATACTATTAGTGGGAATGTAAACTGTACGACCAGTGTGGAGAGTAGTTTGGAGGTTACTTTAGAAAACTAGAAATAGAGCTACTATGTGATCTGGCACGCCTGCTCCTGGGTATATATCCAGAAAAGATGAAAACACTAATTCGAAAGGTACACACACCCCAGTGTTCATGGTACTATTTTAATAGCCAAGACATGGAAGCAACCTAAGTGGTTTAAGAAGATGTAGTCTATGTATGCAATAGACTATTAGCCCAAGATTGAAATACTGCCATTTGCAGCAACATGGGTGGACCTTGAGAGTGTTATACTTAGTAAAGTGAAAGACATCTCACTCTTATGCGGGGTCTAAGAATTATACAGATGTATCTCTATGCAAAACAGAAACGGACTCGTAGATGCAGAAAACAAGCTTATGGCTGCCAGAGAGAAAAGCAAGGGCAGGGAGGTGTTAGACGTTTGGGGTTAACAGATACTACTATACATACAGTGGACAAGCAACAAAGATTTACTGTGTAGCATAGGGAACCATATTTAGTATCTTATATAATAACCTATAATAGAAAAAAATCTGAAATGTATATGTTTACATAACTGAATCGCTTTGCAGTACACCTCAAACTAACCGTATTATAAATCAACTGTACTTCAATTTTTAAAAATAGAGAAGATAATTGAATATTAAATGTGATAAGAATGAGGGATAAAAACAAAGAAAGGAAAGAAATAGAGATTGAGTTCAGAGGACCCATTGAGGGGATGTAGCGGTCAAGATCAGAGAGAGGGAAGGAGCCATGCCTCTATCTAGGGTTAAGAGTTTTCCAGGCAGAGGGGACAGCAATTGCAGAGGCCTTACAGTGCCTGCGCTTTATGTTTAAAGGAGGAGGATACTGGTTTATTGAGTCAAAATGTAAAGGAGAAGTGGTAGTGAAGGAAGTCTGAGTGGAGCCACTCTTGCGAGACCTCCAATCTCATGGCAAGAACTTCACTTACACAAGAACTACCTTGTGTAAGATGGGGAGGCAGCTGAGTTTTGAGCAAAGAGAAAGACACATCTGACTTCAATTTTATCAGCATCCCTCTCACTGTTGTGTTGAGAGTATTATGAAGAGAGGCAAAAATGGAAGCTGGAGCACCAAATAGGAAGCAATTGCAAGCATCCAGTGAGAGATGGTGGCTGAGAGCCTTGCCTGCATTAGAGGGTACCACAAATTACCACTGTGCCCTTCCCGTTTTCCCTGAATCTTACTTAACAGTCCATGCCATCCAGCGTCTAACTGTCCACATCTACATCTCTTATTGGAGAACTGTCTGGGGTTGGAGCTAACTTTTCCCAGCTATGAAGAAGCCCAGAAATACCCAGTTTGTCATCTTGGATAAACCCTCCACAGGTGATGAGTTGGTTTCTAAATAACATAACTTTCTCAGTGGAGTCATATGAATCTGGGGTATGTGTCTCACACGGGCCCCAGAGCTCCCTAGTGCAATTTAGAACCAGTTGCCTGCTGTCAAAACTGGCTTGATATTGTGCCTTTTACTAGCCATTTTCCCTTTCATATTTCCCCATTCACTACTGAAGTTTCCTGGAATTGCATCCAAAATAAGCTGCTAGCATTTAAATGTTATCTCCGGATCTTATTTTAAAAGAAAGCCAAATTAAGATGGAAGTTTCCCTGGGAAGCAGAACTTCAGGATGGATTTCTCAATTTGATAATTCTCTGGTTGGGAACAAGGATCCTGATGCTGGCAGCAAGTGGGTGGTGATAAACCCTAGATTGTTAAGGGTGAGGGTTACCAAGACTCCCACTTGCAGTGAATGGGAAGGAAGGTGGATGTACTTACTTTTACAAGAATACAACAATGCTTTTACAACAATATTTCAGATGTGGGATCAATGGTAATTACAAGGTCTAGGTAGTTGATTTATTATTAAGTTAAAGGGTTAAAAGAAGAACAGCTGTCTCACATGAGTTGGCTATTAATTCAGGCACCATATTTAAGCCAGAAGCCCTCCCACTGAAGTGATTTTCATCCCCCATAGCTGATGGTGGACTGCTGAAAATCAGAAGCAAGGCCTGATTAAGAAGATAGTAAAATTATGAAGCAGGCAGAGATCACAACACTAGCAAGTCTGTACAGGAGGCAAGATCCTGATGGGAAAGCATCTGTACTCTGATGATAGGAATGGGAATATCTGAGAGGATGCATTTATGAGCTTAGAAAACTCAGCATCCCATGAATCTGGACTAGTTTGAATGGCCTACAACCAACTGCTTGCTAAAGGGTAATAACCTCCACCTATCTGAAGCCATGCAAAATCCTCACCTGAAGCAGATGCCAAACAAGATGATGCTTACTTTAAGATCTTTCATACCTCCTCTCATTTCTTTCAGATCTAGATCAATAAATAGAACTCAGCTAAATTGCATCAAGGACCAACTGGGGAAGTACTGTGTCTGCTGTGGGAGGGAAGAGACTATTACCAAAAGAGCTACAGAATATGGATAATCTGTTGGACAGGAACTGGAGACCATGCTAGGAAATGGATCTTGAGGGTGCTGGACTGGTAGAGACATTCCATCAGACAGGGTAGGGAACATTTACTGACAGGAAGTTGCTGTTCTACAACTCAGGAATTAAAGACTTGTCAAGAACACTTTGGAGCCAGTCCTAATATGCAGGTGGGACAGTTTCTTTAAGTTTGATTTTTAAAAAAAATGACCAATAGTTAATAAAGGAGAAAAGTTAAAACTGCCTTGACAGAACATGAAAAAAAAAAAAACAGCGCAAAGATCAGTGTATATAAACAGAAAACATCAGGTGCCTGTATTAACTGGAAAAGCTCAGAAGACATTCTGTTTACTACAACAAAGAGCAGTGTACTAGTGAGGTTGCTGCCAGCATCACAAGTCCACACTGAGTGTACTCTGTGAGCCAAGGTTGAACCTAAGGGATATTTTCATGGAAACAGGCTCTCTAGTGTCAGTGAGTATGATGATTATGGAGTAATAGAGGCCAGTTACTGTGTTGTTGTTTAGTCGCTAAGTCGTGTCTGACTCTTTTGTTTGCAACCCCACCAGGCTCCTCTGTCCATGGGATTTCCCAGGCAAAATAATGAAGTGGGTTGCCATTTCCTCCAGGGGATCTTCCCAACCCAGGATGGAAACCGGATCTCCTGAATTGCAGGCAGATTCTTTACCTCTGAGTCACCAGGGAAGCCAGTAGAGGTCAGTAGATAACACTTAACTGTCAGAGGCCAGGTGGGTGCAATTACCATATGAGTTTGGGGGCAAAAAGTGCCAAATGGCATCTAGGAAGTTCTGACCCATTATGATGTTTGAGACTATGGAGTTCTAAGGGTGAGATGGTTGGATATGCCAGTGAGAGCACTGTTTGATATTAATACATAACATACAGACCAAGAGTGAGTGAGCAGAAAGCAGATGATGTCAGTCAGAGCAAAAATAGAGAATAATGATCCCAGGCTCAATTTTCAGTCTTGAGCTTGTTCCTGATCCAAAGCCCACCAGTTAAAAGGGAGGGTAGGCCACTTGAGGAAAGACTTTGCAGTGTTACTGCAAGTTGACATAGTAATGATTGCCCCATTTCTTTCCCAAAGGACTATGGCCATTTATCAGAGTAATTGTATACTATAGAGAAAAGGATATCCAAATCATTTAGGGGATGTAGGATATAATACATGAACTAACACGTACCAGAAAACTCACCCACCATTGTTAGAACAGGGGTGTGTGGAAGTCAACTGGAAAACGTCCTGAACTGGAAAATATCCTGGTTCAGATGTATCTCAGAGTGTGACCAATGGGTTCCTGAACCCACCTGCAGTTTTCCCAGTCCCTGAGTATACTGTCAAGATGGACATACTTGGCAGCTCAATTTCTGTGGTAGATTAAGTTATCGTTCAAAGATGTGTACCACTTCCCTTCCTCATCTCCATAGCAAAGTATACCTGCCTTGGCCATGAGACTTCCTTTGACCAATGGGATCCTAGCCAACGTGATACAAGCAGAGACCTGAGATGTTAATATGCAGTTGGGCCTATTCTCTTTTTTGCTATCACCCTGAGAAGAGGTTTTTCTATGTTGTTTCTGCCACTTCAGCCAGAGAAAGAATGAACTAATATGGAATGAACCCAAGCCCAGCCAGAAACACAGAACTTGATGCAGAGCTGCCCAACTCATCCTAGCCTCAATCAGCTGACCCCACACAACTCACAAATTTAAAAAAAAAAAAAATTTGCTGTTTTGAAGTGCTAAGTTTCTGTGGTGGCTTGTTTGATAATGATAGATATAAGATTCCTAAAAATAGATTCTTAACTAGTTTTATAATGTGACAGTGGGCAGTAAATAAACGGTGGGGAAAACATGGTGATGAAACTATCTTATAAGGCTCAAAAAATGGTGCCCTGTGTTATGTGGCAGCAACATTTAAAACTAGTGTCTGCAGTGACTCAGCTGGTAAGGAATCCACCTGCAATGTGGGACACCTGGCTTTGATCCCTGGGTTGGGAAGATCCCATGGAGAAGGGGAAAGGCTACTCACTCCAGTATTCCGGCCTGGAGAATCCCATGGACTGTATGGTCCGTGGGGTCATAGAGTCGGACATGACCGATTGACTTTCACTTTCATATAAATATAGGGGCTTCCCCAGTGGCTCAGATGGTGAAAGAATCTGCCTGCAGTGCAGGAGACCCGGGTTCAGTCCATGGGTCAGGAAGAGTCCATGGAGAAGGAAATGGCAACCCACTCCAGTATTCTTGCCTGGAGACATGGACAGAGGAGCCTGGTGGGCTACAGTCCATGGTGTCTCAAAGAGTCAGACATGACTGAGGGACTAATACTGCAAAATAGGTGCACAATGAACTAGTAGAGTTAGGAGAAATCAATGAAACTTTAAAGAATGAGGTGCTTGCTACCAGCACATTTGACAAGGTACTATAAGAATGAGGTATGCTTAGGAAAGAACTGGCTATTTCACAAACTCATTTTAGAGAGGCTATAGAAACCCATAAACCACAGCATTGAAAATCTTAACTCTTTCCCACCAGATAAAGGCTATATCCTTTATAATACAATCACCGAGTCCAGGAGTTTCCAAACAAACATACTTTCAGAGTAGGACCCTTTGTTAAGACTTGTGACAGAATTAAATTGGAGCCTTGTTCATTCTCTCAGCTTAATGAAAGAACTCCTAAGATGATTTGGGGCATGGTCTCACAGAATCCTAACATGTCTAATAAATACATAATTGAATCTAGAAGGAGACTTATATCCCAGAACCGAACTGTATGAGTCAATGTAACTCATATATGTTAAAAAAAGTACAAAATTCTTGAGAAATCTGTGCTTATTAAAACACTGTCAACATGGACTAAATGTTTTTGAGGCAGAAATGTAAAAAGACCTTTCAGTTTACAACTTTCTGTTGTCAAGAAAAAGACTGAGAAAGTTGCCTAGCCATAAAAAAAACAACAACAACACATTATTCTACCATGCTTTCTTCAGAAATTATGCAGGGGGATACTAAATAGCTTTAGAAACCAGAGCTAATAAGAGACATGGAAGATAACAAAACTGGAAGCCACTTCCAAGAAATAAAATCACAGACCAAACAAAGCTACATCCTTATATCCTAGGGAAAGGGTCCTGACACATTTTTTCTCACAAGAATATAAAAAATGCTATAAAGTAGTTAATTTGTCTTCCTATTTTTCCTTTTTAAAATGGGGATGTTTCTTGGGTCTCTCCTGCCCCCACTTCTCCTGTATTGAGTATGCCTTGGTCACATAATTTCTTAGTTCATTGTTCTCCAGATCAAGAGGAGCCACATCTGGATGATAAATTCCTGGTGAAGCTGATGCCACAATTAATTAAGACTTTGGGGAGTATTAAATGGGGGTGACTGTATTTAGCAGTTGGGAGGAATAAAAATATTTATGAACAAGAGAACAGACTGTGGTAAATTCAATTATCCTACCCCTTGACTCGTGGCACAACTATGTGAATAACTTGGCATGAATTACTGAGATATTATCAACATGAAACTAGCAGAGAATGAAAATGTGCTTGCACAGTTGAGCTTTCCTTTTTGCAGTCTGCCATTACCATGAGAGGAAGACTTAAGAGAGGCTGCTACCCTTCAGCCTGAGCCTAGGTGATAAAGTTACTCAAACAGACCTCAGCCCAACCAGCATTGAGGGGCCAGGAACTCTTTGAAGAGATCAGTGTGTGTCTGCTTTATTTTCAAGAGCCTTCTCATAATATTGCCCCTGATAAGCCACTCACTTTTTGTTGAAGGAAATTCAACAATTGGGACATAAATAGAGAGTCCACTATAAGGGGGGCGGGGGGTAAGCACTACCTGATATAGTCTCATAGAGGTATGATTAAGGGATTAGATTGGGCATAACACCTCGTATAGTTCTGCTATCCTTTGAGATGTATTATATGCATTGGTCATAGCAAACACTTTCTTCCAACAACACAAGGGAAGACTCTCTACATGGACATCACTAGATGGTCAACACTGAAATCAGATTGATTATATCTTTGCAGCCAAAGATGGAGAAGCTCTATACAGTCAGCAAAAACAAGACTGGGAGCAGAATGTGGCTCAGATCATGAACTCCTTATTGCCAAATTCAGACTTGAAGAGAAGAAAGTGGGGAAAACCACTACACCATTCAGGTATGACCTAAATCAAATCCTTTATGACTATACACTGGAAGTGAGAAATAGATTTAAGGCACTAGATCTGATAGAGTACCTGATGAACTATGGACAGAGGTTCATGACATTGTACAGGAGACAGGAATCAAGACCATCCCCAAGAACAAGAAATACAAAAAAGCAAAATGGCTGTCTGAGGAGGCCTTACAAATAGCTATGAAAAGAAGAGAAGTGAAAAGCAAAGGAGAAAAGGAAAGATATAAGCATCTGAATGCAGAGTTCCAAAGAATAGCAAGGAGAGATAAGAAAGCCTTCCTCAGCAATCAGTGCAAAAAGAAAAAAACAATAGGATGGGAAAGACTAGAGACTTTTTCAAGAAAATTAGAGATACCACGGGTACATGTCATGTGAAGATGGGTACAGTAAAGGACAGAAACGGTATGGATCTAACAGAAGCAGAAGATATTAAGAAGAGGTCGCAAGAATACACAGGAGAACTGTACAAAAAAGATCTTCATGACCCAGGTAATCATGATGGTGTGATCACCCACACTCACCTACAGCCAGACATCCTGGAATGTGAAGTCAAGTGGGCCTTAGGAGGCATCACTATGAGCAAAGCTGGTGGAGGTGACAGAATTCCAGTTGAGCTATTTCAAATACTGAAAGATGATGCTGTGAAAGTGCTGCACTCAATATGTCAGCAAATTTGGAAAACTCAGCAGTGGCCACAGGACGGGAAAAGGTCAGTTTTCATTTCAGTCCCTAAGAAAGGCAATGCCAAAGAATGCTCAACCTACCAGACAATCACACTCATTTCACACGCTAGTAAAGTAATGCTTAAAATTCTCCAGGCCAGGCTTCAGCAATATGTGAACTGTGAACTTCCAGATGTTCAAGCTGGTTTTAGAAAAGGCAGAGGAACCAGAGATCAAATTGCCAACATCCACTGGATCATGGAAAAAGCAAGAGAGTTCCAGAAAAACATCTATTTCTGCTTTATTGACTATGCCAAAGCCTTTGTGTGGGTCACAATAAACTGTGGAAAATTCTGAAAGAGATGGGAATACCAGACCACCTGATCTGCCTCTTGAGAAACCTGTATGCAGGTCAGGAAGCAACAGTTAAAACTGAACATGGAACAACAGACTGGTTCCAAATAGGAGAAGGAGTACATCAAGGCTGTAGATGGTCACCCTGCTTATTTAACTTAAATGCAGAGGACATCATGAGAAACACTGGGCTGGAGGAAGCACAAGCTGCAATCAAGGTTGCCGGGAGAAATATCGATAACCTCAGATATGCAGATGACACCACCCTTATGGAAGAAGAACTAAAGAGCCTCTTGATGAAAATGAAAGAGGAGAGAGAAAAAGTTGGTTTAAAGCTCAACATTCAGAAAACTAAGATCATGGCATCAGGTCCCATCACTTCATGGCAAATAGATGAGGAAACAGTGGCAGACTTTATTTTTCTGGGCTCCCAAATCACTGCAGATGGTGATTGCAGCCATGAAATTAAAAGACACTTACTCCTTGGAAAGAAAGTTATGACGAAGCTAGACAGCATATTAAAAAGCAGAGACATTACTTTGCCAACAGAGGTCTGTCTAGTCAAGGCTATGGTTTTTCCAGTGGTCATGTATGGATGTGAGAGTGGGACTATAAAGAAAGCTGAGCACTGAAGAATTGATGCTTTTGAACTGTGGTGTTGGAGAAGACTCTTGAGAGTCCCTTGGGCTGCAAGGAGATCCAACCAGTCTATCCTAAAGGAGATCAGTCCTAGGTGTTCATTGGAAGGACTGATGTTGAAGCTGAAACTCCAATACTTTGGCCACCTGATTCGAAGAGCTGACTCATTTGAAAAGCCTCTAATTCTGGGAAAGATTGAGGGCAGAAGGAGAAGAGGATGACAGAGGATGAGATGGTTGGATGGCATCACCGATTCAATGGACAGAGGTTTGGGTGGACTCTGGCAGTTGTTGACGGACAGGGAGGCCTCACATGCTGCGATTGCTGTGGTCACATAGAGTCGGACACAACTGAATGACTGAACTGAACTGATATGTGTTGGATCAAAAATCGTGATATCTTGAGGCATATCTGAAAATTAAGAATCAGTAGAAAGAAGTAGGAGCGCGCCTTTTACCATCAATCTCAGAGACTCAGTGGGAAAAATACACTTCCATGCCTACAAATTTGGCTCTTCTAGATGAGAAGTCCTTATTGCAAGCAAAAGATGTTAAGGGACTTTTTATCAGGGAACCGAGTAAGGGTTCCACTAATATTAAAAGTTATGACTACCACATGATCATTTCATAGACCCTCATTATCTAGTCTCATGGGACAAACCATAATAGAAAACAATATAAAAAATATATGTGTATATATATATGAAACTAAGTCACTGCCATATAGCAGAGATTGACATTTTAATTTAGTTATAACTGATTTATTTGTAACTGATAACTATTTATAACTGATAAATAGTAAAAGATCATGTCATCTGCAAACAGAGACAGTTTTGTGTTTTCACCTCTAATTTAGATGTCTTTTATTTCATTTTCTTGCCTAACTGCTCTGGCTAGAATTTTCAGTACTATGTTGAATAGGAGTGACAAGAGTGGTCATCCTTGCCTTGTTAAAAGTCAAATATTGTGTGGTAGCTAGCCCTCAAGATGGCCCCAGAGATTCTTGTTTCTGGTATTTGTACCCCTTGAATGTGACTGATTTAGTGATTCATTTTAAGCCCCCAGTGATTCACATTCCTCTCACTTGCAAAATGCACTTAACTACTCCCAAGGCTCTTAAAAGTCTTTTATTATCAGCTTGGAATTCCTCATCTTTTTAATTTAAACTGGGTTCAAGTGCAGATGGGGTAGCCAAAGTAGAGCTTCTCTTGGTATGTGGGCTTGAGAAACTAAAAACTGTCTGCCCCACATACACCAAACATCCAGTAACAAAACAGGCATAGAATAACTGCTGTGTTCATTTTCCGTTGCTGTGTAGCAAATTGCCACAGCTTAGCTACTTGAAAGAATGCACGTTTATTATTTAAACCTCAGAGGTGAGGAATCGAAGCATGGCTTAGTGGGACCCTCGGCAAAGCTACTAATAAGATATTGACCAGGGCTAAGTTCTTATCAGGTAGCTCAACTAGAGAGGGATCTGCCACCAAGCTCACTCAGCTACTGGCAGAGTTCATTTCCGTAAAGCTATCCGACCTTAGGACATGCTTCTTGCTGGTTATCAGCAGGAGGTCACCCTACACTCCTGGCGACTGCCCACCGTTCCCTATTGCGTGGCCCTCTACACAGGCAGCTCACACCATGACAGGCTGCTGCTTCAAAGCCAAAGAACAAGAGATAATCTACTAGCAATACAAAGTATTTAAAATGTTACTTAATCACAGGAGTGACATCCCATAAAATCTTCATATTCTATTGATTGGAAGACAGTCACAGGTTCTCACACTCCAAGAGTTTACAAAAAGGTATAAATACCCAGGAGTGAGGGATCATACGACCATATTCACCACAACAGCTATAGACATTCCTGCTCACAAATGGGGGAAATGGTAGCTCAAAGGAGTCATTGGTTCTTAGCAATTCCAAGTCCAGCTGAAAAAACATTAGTCTCATGGCCTGGAAATAATTCTCCGTGGCTTTCAGCTCCACCATCTGGGCTCTGGGTTCTGCACTGTGAGTCATCCTTCCTTTTTAATGAAAGCTAGGACTGTTCAAAAGACCCTGATGCTGGGAAAGATCGAAGGCAGGAGGAGAAGGGGACAACAGAGGATGCGTTGGATGGATGGCATCACCAACTCAATGGACATGAGTTTGAGCAAGCTTCAGAAGTTGGTGATGGCCAGGGAAGCCTGGCATGCTGTAGTCCGTGAGGTTGCAAAGAATCCAACACCACTGAGCAACTGAAGTGAACTGAACTGAGGACATGTTCATGGCTGAGTAATTTTCTCTGCTTTTCTCCTACAAGAAGTCTCAAGGTCCAGTGGCCTCTCTTTTATACTCTCAGTACCTGTTAGTCCAAGCTGGCAGCATTTATCCAGATATATCACACACAAGTTAGGCAGGTCTACTGCATTTCCAAAAAAGCCACACCCCAGCTCTCTACGTTTGAGATAATTTGTACATAAAGTTAAGTTCCATATACTTTATTTCCATTTTACACGAGTCAGGGATCTGAACTAGCAGGGTCACCAGGTGTTCACTTACGTGGGTATTTTCCATGTGTTTGGTCATGGTTCTGGACTACCTCTAAGGGTAGAGGGAGTAACTAGCACTTCAGGGATTTGTATATATTAAAGGAATGAGAGAAGGAAAACGCCTCACGTACTGGTTTAGTGGTCGTTTGTTCATCCCAGTTTGTGGAATCATCTATTCCTAACTTAATCAAATGCATTTGTAATTAGAGCAAAGATGATCTTGGCATAGAGGAAAGGGGAGAGTTGCAGAGGAGCAGCTGACCTTTGCTGAATACTGGGGGTTTGAATTGCACTGGTTCATTTCAATGTGGGTATTTTTGAACAGTAAATACCGTGGTACTACATGGTCTCTGGTTTGTTAGATGCACAGATGCAGAGGAACTGGAGTTACAGAAGGCCGGGTATAAACCGTATGTGGATTAACCAGTGCGATGCTCAAAGGTTAAGTGTAGTGTGATACAGGCTTGCTTAGGCTCAAGATGCTTTAAATTTTCATCAGTAACCTGGATACAATAACCTGGTCATGAAGTGTGGCTCAGGATTTGAAACTGCACCTTCATGGTTGGCATGAGGGCAGAATAATGCACTCAGGGGTGAGGGTTGGGGGGTAAAACCAACTGGGAATCACAATTAGGTTCATTTCTGTTAGGAATGATTTAACATAATCCTACCTGAAGGCAGGAGTTTTATGAATCATTTCCAATTCTTTGATCTAAGATTTAACAGGAAAGGGAAACTTTGAAAAAGAGTAGGGGGTATAACTTGAAAGGCTGTATATTTGGACCGATAGAAAATTTTACCAATTCATTTCAAATATACAAGTGTTTAAAATGTAGTATTAATAGGATTTATGAATATCTAAATACTCAAATACCTGCAAGTTGATTTTTTAATACAATCCATGTAAGTTACTAGTTTCTAAGGGTTACGGGAAACTTTAGGAGTGAAGGATATGTTTGATGGTCCAAACTCAGCAAATTGTATACAGTAAACATGTACAGTTTTTTGTGTACCCATTATACCTCAGTAAATCTGTTAAAAAATTTTTTGGTTGGACCCACACAAACTACTGCTGCTAAGTCGCTTCAGTCATGGCCGACTCTGTGTGACCCCATAGACGGCAGCCCACCAGGATCCTCTGTCCCTGGGATTCTCCAGACAAGAATACAAGAGTGGGTTGCCATTTCCTCTCCAACCCACACAGACTATTTATTCATAAACATTTCCCCTATTCTTCCTGCATTTGCTTCTTCCTTCCCAAGTGTCATAGACTTAACAGAGATCAAGGAAGTGGGAGACCATGGCATGCCAAACATGATCAGTGTTCAATGATCTTTTTAAAATTTTTAGATGCATTTTGTCAAGTTCAGAAACATCTCTATTGCCTATTTTATCAGGAGGGCTTTGGTCCAACTAGGTTTGGTTTAGTAAGTTCACCAAGCATGAATCATCAGGCAGGCCCTGGTGAAGATCATACGGATTGGAAGTTCCCTGCCATTGGAAACACAAAGTTCCGAAAAACATTATTTTTTAAAATTTTGGAAAAAAAAAAATTTGATGCCACATAAGGAAAATTCTGAAAGAGATGGGAATACCAGACCACCTGACCTGCCTCTTGAGAAACCTATATGCAGGTCAGGAGGCAACAGTTAGAACTGGACATGGAACAACAGACTGGTTCCAAATGGGAAACGGAGTACGTCAAGGCTGTATATTGTCACCCTGCTTATTTAACTTATATGCAGAGTACATCATGAGAAACACTGGGCTGGAAGAAGCACAAGCTAGAATCAAGATTGCCGGGAGAAATATCAATAACCTCAGATATGCAGATGATACCACGCTTATGGCAGAAAGTGAAGAGGAACTAAAAAGCCTCTTGATGAAAGTGAAAGAGGGGAGAGAAAAAGTTGGCTTCAAGCTCAACATTCAGAAAACGAAGATCATGGCATCTGGTCCCATCACTTCATGGGAAATAGATGGGGAAACAGTGGAGACAGTGGCTGACTTTATTTTTGGGGGCTCCAGAATCACTGCAGATGGTGATTGCAGCCATGAAATTAAAAGATGCTTACTCCTTGGAAGGAAGGTTATGAGCATCTAGATAGCATATTCAAAAGCAGAGACATTACTTTGCCAATAAAGGTCTGTCTAGTCAAGGCTATGGTTTTTCCTGTGGTCATGTATGGATGTGAGAGTTGGACTGTGAAGAAAGCTGAGCACCGAAGAATTGATGCTTTTGAACTGTGGTGTTGGAGAAGACTCTTGAGAGTCCCTTGGACTGCAAGGAGATCCAACCAGTCCATTCTGAAGGAGATCAGCCCTGGGATTTCTTTGAAAGGAATGATGCTAAAGCTGAAACTCCAGTACTTTGGCCACCTCATGTGAAGAGTTGACTCATTGGAACAGACTCTGATGCTGGGAGGGATTGAGGGTAGGAGGAGAAGGGGACGACAGAGGATGAGATGGCTGGATGGCATCACGGACTCAATGGACGTGAGTTTGAGTGAACTCTGAGAGATGGTGATGAACAGGGAGGCCTGGCGTGCTGCGATTCATGGGGTCGCAAAGAGTTGGACACGACTGAACGACTGAACTGAACTGAACTGAAGTAATTTCAGATTATTTATAAAATACTAACATAAAAGTGAAATTTAGTCACATTTAAATCCCACCACCCATAGTAACTACCATTCTCAATTTATTACATCTTTCTCATTTTCTCTATGCATATTTAGGCATATATTTACAAAAATCATTTTGTAGACACTGTTGTGTTATCTGCCTATGTCAGTAATATTTTGGAATCATTTTTCATATCAACAGATATCTTTTTTATATTGATTTTAGTGGCTGCATACTGTTTCATGCTGCATGTTATGAATGAGCCTTAGTCTATTAAACTCTATTTTCTGAAATCTGGCTACAGTCAGCATTTTACTATTGTATACAAACATCCTTCATTAGCCCTACTTTTTAGTGAAAGTGAAATCCTGGTTTTAAAAAAATACGTCATGTTTTTAAAGCTTTTACTACATCTTCCCAAACTGCACTGTTGTTCTTGTAATTTTATAAAATTACCCAATCCTAATATACTCATAGGGCTTCAGTGGTAGTAAAGAATCCACCCGCCAGTGCGGGAGACACATGTTCAATTCCTGGGTTGGGAAGATCCTGTAGAGAGGAATGGCAACCCACTCCAGTGTTCTTGCCTGGGAAATCCCATGGATAAAGATACCTGGCGAGCTAAAGTCCATGGGATCACAAAACAGTCAGACATGGCCTAGCAACTAAACAATACACTCATCATAACAAAGACAAATACTCAGAGTAGTATTTCCTGAAGGATGTTGGGCAGTCTTGTCTGCTCTCACATGGTGCTGCCCAGGAAAAGAGTTTGGTTCAAAGAAATTTGGGGAACATGATATTTCCTACAGAGATATTCACATCCCATATTAGCATTTCAAAGACTGAGAAGTCCAGCCCTAAAGAAACAGGTTCAGTTCTGTGGAAGTCAACATTATTAGCCAGGGCACACACTGTTTGGTGTAATATTTCCTGGCATGCTTTGGAACATCCTTTGCTGCTTTAGAAAGTAATTTGAAAGTGCCCAAGTTTAACACTCAGATTTTTACTCAAAAAAAGCATAATTTATTTGATTTACTTAGTGATTAGCATTTGAAAGACAATTTAGGATAATTATAACCATAAAGAAATAAACTGGTAACCTTGAACATTATGGAATGTCTTAGTCTAATTTTGTTTCACATTTTATTGACCACTTATACCTCAGAAGAGCATTGTTACTATTTCTGAATCCATGTGGTAGTAAGTTATATTTCAATGAGATTTTATAGTATATCTAAAAATTGGGATCAAGTCTGGTAGCATAACTACTTCAACAGCTAAGTACAATTCTCATGTATAATACATAGAAGGTGCTCTAAAATGAACCCTAAAGTGAAATTAATTTCATGACCATTATATATTAACAAAGACATTAAAGTATAATCAAATGATTGCTGACCATCTTTCACTGCTTTTTGATAATATCAACTTACATGGAAATATATAGATATACTGATTTTTTATATGTCATTCAAATACCAAGTTAAACATGAGTAAAACATATTCATGTTAAAAAAACTGCCTTGCCAATCAATGTCTTGTACACAGGTCTGACATCAGATTTAAGTATAATGAGGTATAAATTGACAACTAATTAGTCAGACATGAAAAATAAATCATCCTTTGTTTTCCGTTTCTTTTTTAAATGAAATACTCTTAGCTTTTTATTCACTCATTGCTAGTCCAATTTGTAACTCTTCAGTTTTACTGCAGTGCCCGTGCTATAATTCCCTTTAATTTTTTGTGCCATTTTTCGTACTGTTATTGGCATGTAGATACGTGTGATCTACGTTGATGACCATGGTATGAAATAAAGGTCAAATATTAGTGGATATACAGTTATATCAAGATAATTTTTAAAAATTAGACAATGCTTCACAGATTATTCTGAGGAATAACAACAATAACAAAAGAAAATTGCACCCCCAAAGAATACACAAATGTTTAATTTTTTGACATTTACTACTAAAACTCATAGCAGTCCCATGTGCCAACAAATGTCATTAAACACATACTTATTCTCCTTATCTTCTAGGACTTTCCTGGGCTTAGCAGGATGGATCTCATCTACTGTGGAACTTAGTGTCCTGTTTTGGCTTAAAACTGTCCTAGCAGCAAGACCTAGCAAACGGATGCCTGAGTAGTCGCATCTGTTTAGCAATTTTGTGACTGTAAGCCATTGGTGGCATTAGGTTTGCATAAATTTTGAGAAAAGTTCAATAGTCTGGAAAGAGATAAAAGCTGTCCCATCACCTTGGTCTTATAACACTCCCAGAGTTTAAAGGAAGGCAGCCATTAGCTGTTTTTCTGGAAACATAAGCATTGAGTGCTGTGAACCCAATGTCATGGATATAGGACTGAGTCAGGGAAATTAATTCAAATAATTATGTGTTGAGTTCTCTCCTATTGCAAGGCACAGCACTAACACTTTAAGGTTTAAATAACAATCAGTAGGACACAATGCCTGACTTCAAACTGTTTATTCTAATAGGAGGTTGGGACAGGAGATGAAAGAGTTATATATATATATATTTTTAAAAAAGCAAAACCTTAAATATACTTCAAAGAGGCATTGCCAATGTTGTGAGAGATTGAAGAAGGAAGAGTCCATATTTATGGCTGATCGTGAAAATTTATTACTTGAGCTAGGTCTTGTAAGGAAGAGTATATATAATTTTGAGTCAGAAAAAAAGGGGAAGACCAAATATCATGGTTTGTAAATTGCAATGTACTGATTTATGGGGACCAGGGAGAAGTTTAACTTTAGAGAAAAGGAATTGAAAAGCTGAAAGATAAGTTGTTGTACTCTTGTAAAGGGGCTGAATGAAAGCTGACTTCAAGCTGAAGTCTGCCCAGTTCGATAGGTATTCAATAATAAAGTAAGACTTTTTTCTATGGATTTCAGTTTGTTTTGCTTTGGACAAAGACAATAAGAGACAGAAAGACCATCTGGGAGGCTATTGCATCATTCTCAGGAAATGGTAATGAAAGTATAAATGGGACAGCCAAGAGGAAAATCAAGGAGAGAGAACAGAGGTGAGAGGCATTTCAGATACATTATACTAGACTTAGCAAATAACTGGATGTGAGAAATAGGAGAGGGAGACACCAGAGATTGTCTTAACCCAGTGTAGTGAACAATAGAAAATGAAATGCTGAACAGAGAGCTGGAGAAAGAATATAGAGTGTTAAGACTAAGAGAAGATAAAAAACAGAAAAATTAGTTAGAGAAGGTGATTGTGCAGGTGATGAGATAGAACCTTAGAAAAGTTAAGAGACAGACTGGAGATAAAGTTGAAAGCAAAATACCATATATAATTGAACATATGACATATGACAGACAGTAAAAACTTCACAATTTACTAGCATTTCTTTACCTCTAGTGAAGGCACCACAGTCCTTCATCCAGAGGTAAATGGTTGCCTGCAGATAAAGATGCCTTCCAGCTCCAGCAAAAGGAATCATGCTCCCTTTCCTTTTTCCTCTCTCTTCCCAAGTTCTGAATGCAAACCCATGGTGTGTGAATGGCAGAACCAATCCCTCAATTCAGCCATATTCATTTTCCTCTGGCAAATAAGATTTTAAAGCTCAAAATAGAAGTTTTCAATGGAACATGGGATAAAAAGCTAATCTTTACAGCATCTTGTGGACATGGCACCCAGACTGTGTTATGGTCATGAAAGACTATTTCATACAGAACATGGATGAGTTTTCTCAGCCACACTCCCTGTGACCCCGAGACTGCATGTCACAAGAATATTTTTTGGTAGAGCCTAATCATAACTTTTCTTCCAAGGAGTAAGCGTCTTTTAATTTCATGGCTGCAGTCACCATCTGCAGTGATTTTGGAGGCCCCCAAAATAAAGTCTGACACTGTTTCCACTGTTTCCCCATCTATTTCCCATGAAGTGATGGGACCGGATGCCGTGATCTTCGTTTTCTGAATGTTGAGCTTTAAGCCAACTTTTTCACTCTCCTCTTTCACTTTCATCAAGAGGCTTTTTAGTTCCTCTTCACTTGACCAACCTAGATAGCATATTGAAAAGCAGAGACATTACTTTGCCAACAAAGGTCCATCTAGTCAAGGCCATGGTTTTTCCAGTGGTCATGTATGGATGTGAGAGTTGGACTGGGAAGAAGGCTGAGCGCCAAAGAATTGATGCATTTGAACCGTGGTGTTGGAGAAGACTCTTGAGAGTCCTTGGACTGCAAGGAGATCCAACCAGTCCGTTCTGAAGGAGATCAGCCCTGGGATTTCTTTGGAAGGAATGATGCTAAAGCTGAAACTCCAGTACTTTGGCCACCTCATGTGAAGAGTTGACTCATTGGAACAGACTCTGATGCTGGGAGGGATTGGGGGCAGGAGGAGAAGGGGACAACAGAGGAAGAGATGGCTGGATGGCATCACTGACTCGATGGACGTGAGTCTGAGTGAACTCTGGGAGTTGGTGATGGACAGGGAGGCCTGGTGTGCTGCGATTCATGGGGTCGCAAAGAGTCGGACACGACTGAACGACTGTAGTGAACTAAACTGAACTGAATCATTTTCTAACAGCTGCATGCTCTAAACAGTTTTTGAAGGTTAGTACCTAAAAGAAAAGTTTTCACTTAAATCTAGTAAATGTTACATTTTAGCAAAGATATCTTTAAATGTACATAACCATTTATTCTGGCTTATCCTGTAATAATCTTTTCTCAGACTAGATGGCATTTCTTAAAGAACTCAGTAATGTTTATTAAGTTTTAGTTAAATATATGACCTGGTCAGGTAGAGTTATTCTGGCAATATAAATGTGGAGAAAGAGAGAGAGAGAACTGAAAACAGGCAGAAAGCAGTGATCTGTTCTGACATGTGACTTTATCTAGTTTATATGTATCCTCATTGTCATTCATATGTTCTGTGAAGAGATTGTTTGTTATTTTAGGAGACTGATTATTAATTGAAAAAGCTTTTGATGAACTGGTAGAAAAGAGAATATATAGAAAAAGGAAGGGAGCACACACAGAGGTATTTGAACAAACCTACAAATTGAACCTTGAAATCCAAGTGCTTAATTGCCAGTCTTCTTGAATACAGATTGAGGGGATGCAATCACTGAATGTAATTCTAGCTTTAAGAAACTGTCTATCCAAATGTTAAACATACACTCCCACTTCTTTGTATTTTGTACACTAGCATTTTGCTTCAACAAAATAATTTGAGTAGAAAGATTAAAATAAAATTATTTTTTGATCAAAAATAACAATCTTGCTTTTCCTGTATTACTGTACACACTAGGTAATACTACATACAGATTTAAAGAAACCATTTGTCCTAGGCTTTGTGATTATAAAGTTAATTCAGTATTTGCATTTACTAAAAAATGTTATCATTACATGGAATTTTATAATTCTAGTAAAAAGTGCCTGAAATTCCACCCACTATTTCTTAGCATTTTTCAACTGAAGGCATTTCAATGTTACAAATCTCCATTGGTCAGATAAATATTTTGATTTGCTGAGCTGAAGAAGTTCTGCTGAGGTCCCTCAAGTAGTAGTACATCTGTTTTGTTGGCGTGGAATAAAAAAATCTTAATATGCATCTATCTAGCAAAGGTATTCGGGGTTATAGGATATACATGGAAGGGTCTGTTTCCAGATTTATACAAGGACTCACAGAATATTTATCTGCCAGACTGTATTCCAGGCAACAGGAACACATTTGGGAACAAAATAATCTAAAATTCTTATCCTCATTGAAGATGATCAAGTGTCAACAGGGGGTGAAGACTAGAAAAGAGTTAGGGATGGGACATGCTGGGAGTGGGGCTTGGAGAGTTCTGTTCTAAGGAGGGATCGGGACTATCTTGGGCACGTTATTATTGGACACAGCCTTGAAGATGGTGAGGGAGGTAGAGGAAACAGTCAATGCAAAATTCCTACAATAGGAACATGTCTGGCCTATTCAGGAGATAGTAATGAGTGGTTAAAGGAGAATGAGAAGAGGAGGGAGGGGAGAGAGATGTGTGAGAACACAGAAAATGGGGGTATGGGATTCTATTTCTCTTCTGTGTCATTGTATTCTAAATGAAACAGGGAGCATGGCAGAGTGTTAGAAGAGAGGCGGCGACTTGACTTAACATTTTTAAAGTTTCACTCTGACTTCTCTTTGGTGAATTGTGTGGAAGAAGGCTAGTTTAGAGACAGTCACCCTAGTGTGGATAAATGATGGTGGGAGCTCAGAAGAAGGTAAAGCCAGTGGAGAGATGAGAGTGGGTTCGTGGATCTGTTTGGGATCGTAAAAGTTACTGATGGATGGGGAGGTGCTGGGGAAGGAGAAGATTTAAGGGTAACGTCAAGGCCTTTGTCCTCGCACCTTGGAAGGATGTAGTCGCCATTTACTTTTGGGAGGTCTGCTTTCAGCATGTGCATGACAGAACCAAATTTAATACAGAAGAAAATGATACTTCTTTGGGGCTGTTTATTGAAAATGTATTGACTCGGGCTCAACTAGCTCAGAATTTATGGTGACCCATCAGTGTTAGACTGGCCAGAGACTTCCTTTGTGTTCCCTATAAAGGAAAGATACCATCTATAACATTTTAGGGAAGGAAGAGGGAAACATATTAACTTGGGAAAGAAGCTGTTTTTTAGAAGGAAATTTATATAGGAAGATTTTCTCTGAATGGAAATCCTTAAAGGAAGGCTCTGTGAAACCTGAGCTTGGCAGCACATATTTTTGTGTAGCTGTGAACAGCTGCTTTGCCTGAGTCAGCCACAGAGCTAGTCTGCCTCCCCTAAAGTCTTCCCATATACATGGGAAGAGTAAATTCATAAAAAAATGTTCAGCCTTTCTAGTAATCAAAGCCATATGAATTTAATCAACAAAATAATTCCACTTGGCATCAAATTAGTAAAAGTTTGAATTGTTCAAAAGAACATCTGATCTTCAGGTTCAGAATTCATTGAGTGTTTGCTTTTGTCTATCCTCTCAGCCAAAATCCCACTGAAATTAGAGCTGAGATGTATACATACAAGATGTATAATAATAATACCAAGGGCAGTGAGGACTCTAAACAGATAAGAAATTTGACAAACTTCTAGAGGATAGATTTCAGATAGGATCATTTTTAAAGATATTCTGTAATATAGAAAGCAAAAGTTCAGAGTGTGCATATGAAAAGACATGGAAGGTGAAATACACTATTTCCATCAATGCCCTGGAGAGGTGCCAGCCTGTAGTTGGCAGATTTGTAGAACAGCCATGCGTTCTAGAGCTGAAATCAGTATAATCAGTAATGAGATTACCTGCAGAACTACTGGAAGAACCCTGGCCACAGTACCATCCTCTGTATGTCCCGAGTGCTGTCCCGATGACATTTGGCCTCTGGGCAGAAACTAGAGAACTCTTCTCCAAAGAAATGTGACAATGTTGGGAGTCAGTGGGGAAAAAGAATATGAATAAATTTAAAATAATGTCCTATTATTCATTGAAAAATGGCATCCACGGCAGCGTAGTTTTTTCAACAATGTATGCTCATTTGTACTTAATTTCTGATACTCAGATACTAGTAGTTATTGAACTTACTATTGATAAAGAAAAAACGTCAGGGGATTGAAAATTCTCAGACTTAAGTCTTCACAAGGTTACTGAAGGATCAAATTTTAAACTTAAGTATAAGTTCCAGAAAGTCAAATTCAATAGGTTGGCAGTGGGACCTAGGAATAAGGGTTTTGGAGAAATACTAGTTGACTATGATGTAGAGAGTGGAGAAAGAATACAAAGAAAACAGATGGCAGACACATTTCATGTGCTGTTTGTATGAGTATCTGGGTCCTCATTATTCTCTTTTTATACAAGACGTTCCCTATTACTCTGTATTTATTCATCACCTTTCCATACTTCAAATCCAACTAAGAGTCTTCACCTGCCTCCACTGAAATCTCTCTCCTCTGAATGCCCATACTGCTTCCTTTTTTCCCAACCATACAGCAACTATGCACTTTTTAAACATTATATTGTATTATTGAAATGTTACTGATACGTTCCCATGTTTATTAATATAGTCTCAATCATAGAAAAGCAAGAGGGTTCCAGAAAAACATTTACTTCTGCTTTATTGACTATGCCAAAGCCTTTGACTGTGTGGATCACAACAAATTGTGGAAAATTCTTCAAGAGATGGGAATACCAGACCACCTGATCTGCCTTCTGAGAAAAAAATATGCTGGTCAAGAAGCAACATTCAGAACTGGACATGGAACAACAGACTGGTTTCAAATAGGAAAAGGAGTACATCAAGGTTGTATATTGTCACTCTGATTATTTAACTTATATCCAGAATATATCATACAAAATGCCAGGCTGGATGAAGCACAAACTGGAATCAAGATTGCTGGGAGAAATATCAATACCCTCAGATATGCAGATGACACCACCCTTATGGCAGAAAGTGAAGAAGAACTAAAAAGCCTCTTGATGAAAGTGAAAGAGGAGAGTGAAAAAGTTGGCTTAAAGCTCAAGATTCAGAAAACTAAGATCATGGCATCCGGTCCCATCACTTCATGGGAAATAGATGGGGAAACAGTGGAAACAGTGACAGACTTTATTTTCTTGGGCTCCAGAATCACTACAGATGGTGACTGCAGCCATAAAATTAAAAGACGCTTGCTCCTTGGAAGAAAAGCTACCACCAACCTAGACAGCATATTAAAAAGCAGAGACATTACTTGGCCGACAAAGGTCCATCTAGTCAAAGCTATGGTTTTTCCAGTAGTCATGTATGGATGTGAGAGTTGGACTATAAAGAAAGCTGAGTGCTGAATTGATGCTTTTGAACTGTGGTGTTGGAGAAGACTCTTAAGAGTCCCTTGGACTGCAAGGAGATCCAACCAGTCCATCGTAAAGGAAATCAGTCCTGAATATTCATTGGAAGGACTGTTGCTAAAACTGAAACTCCAATACTTAGGCCACTTGGTATGAAAAACTGACTCATTGGAAAAGACCCTGATTCTGGGAAAGATTGAAGGCAGGAGGGGAAAGGGATGACAGAGGATGAGATGGTTGGATTACATCACCGACTCTACGGACGTGCGCTTGAGCAAGCTCTGGGAGTTGGTGATGGACAGGGAAGCCTGGCATGCTGCAGTCCTTGGGGTCACAAAGAGTGGGACATGACTGAGCGACTGAACTGAACTGAATGTTTCTCTTTTGCTCACCATATAGTGTACTTAGCCAAGTGCTTGGAATATATTAGCAGTACCAATATTCGTTCAGTAGTGATTAACTTCCTGTCTTTATAGTCTAAATTAAGTTGCTACTTTATCCTCCCTATGCTGTCTACCATGTTGAAAGATAAATCCTTGGAACCTGTGAACCAATATTGATCTACATGTTTTCCCAAGGTACCTACTACATATAGAAATACAGAAAACAACAAAATACCTGTGTCTCCCCAAACTTACATCCTGAGGGAAACAAGATACAAAAGATAAAATTCAACATTAAGATCACTAATGAGAATTTGGAGAAGGAAATGGCAACCCACTCCAGTACTCTTGCCTGGAGAATCCCATGGAGGGAGGAGCTGGACACGACTGAGAAACTTCACTTTCAATGAGAATTTAAAAACCTAAAGAAAAGCATTGGTGCATTTTTTTAAAATATAAATACCTTATGAAACCTGATTTATTAGATTTTTTAAAAATTTATGACCATAATAATCTTGAATTTGAAAATATTTTATTTTGATTTTTTAAAAAGTGATTGTTTAAATTGCAAAAGCAAAACATAAATAAAGATACTGAAAGAGCTCCTCAAATTCCTCATCCTCTTCCACTGGTTACATTCCTCTTCCCAGGGAAAACTATTAATAGTTCATGTATACAAATTATACCAAAGTAGGTTACTATACAGTCACAAAATAACAGTGATGACATTCATGGGGTATTTTCATTCCGCAGAACACCTGGCTATGTGTTTTTCTCAAACTATCTCATTGACTTTCATAGCTACTCTGTGAAATACAGACCGTTCATATCTAATTTTGCTAGTAAAGAAACAGAGACTTGGAGAAACTAGCTTTGTCCATTAGGTATGAAGCTAATAATCAGTGAAACCAAAATTCAAATCAAAGTAGAATGGCTCCTACCTCTGACATCGCCCCACAGTTATGTAACTGTCAAGATCAGATATATCAGATCAGGAAATACACTTAAATGTATTTTACTTTCATTATGTACATGAAATCATCATATATATGATTATGAGGATTAAATGGATGGGCCAAGTACCAGGTAAAGCAGGAAGTTAAATGTCCATATGTTCCGCCAGGCTTAGTTTTTGAAGAGAAGGGGTAGATGAAGAAAACTGACCAATTGGAACGGATCAGAGTTATTAAGTGAGGTACAGGAGTGGTTTCTATTTGTAGGACACAGGAATTTGTAATTTTGAAAAAAATAAATTGGTGACCACGCTATTATATTACATCCTTTTCCAACTAGCCTTGGCTAAGAACATCTTTCTATATAAATTGAAACTGATCCCATCAAAGCTACATTAAATGGTGGGTGGGAAGATGGTGATAGGAACCTGCCTGCCCCTTCGTATACATCTGTAATGGAACTAGGCCTCCCAGGTGGCGCTAGTGGTAAAGAAGCCACCTGTCAATTCAGGAGATGGTAAGAGAAGCAGGTTCAGTCTCTGGGTCAGGAAGATCCCCTGGAGAAGGGCATGGCAACCCACTCCAGTCTTCTTGCCTGGAGAATCCCATGGACAGAGGAGCCTGGAGGGTTATAGTCAATAGGGTCACAAAGAGTCTACACAACTGAAATGACTTAGCCCAAGACACAACTAATGGAACTAAAGAGATTTTTGGAAGCCCACACTTCTGTCTCATTTTCAGGAGGTCACTTTTAATAGTAGCCACTGCTATAATTAAGGAATGCTGCTGCTGCTGCTACTAAGTCACTTCAGTCATGTCTTACTCTGTGACCCCATAGACGGCAGCCCACCAGGCTCCCCCATCCCTCAGATTCTCCAGGCAAGAACACTGGAGTGGGTTGCCATTTCCTTCTCCAATGCATGAAAGTGAAAAGTGAAAGTGAAGTCTCTCAGTTGTGTCCAACTCTTAGCAACCCCATGGACTGCAGCCCACCAGGCTCCTCCATCCATGGGATTTTCCAGGCAAAAAAAAGTACTGGAGTGGGGTGCCATTGCCAAAGTGTTTAATCAAGGGTGACTTTTTTTTTCTGTAGATCTGGTGGTCTTAAATTTACTTATATGTATTATAGGGAATTTAGTCTGTCTCCAAGAGTGGTTCATGTACAGCCTATAGCAGGATCACCTGAAGTGGTTGTTAAAAACTATCATTTCCTAGGCAGATGTAGAATATCTCAAGTGTGATCTAGAAACTTGCATTTTTAATAAGCATTCCACTTAAGCTTATGTTCCTGAAATTTTAAGAAGTATTGATTTAGATTTTACAGTAGAGTTATGTTGCTGAGAGTCTCAAAATGCATTGAAAAAAAGTTTAAGCCAAATTTTTCTAATTTTTAATGCAAAAATAATAGAAATATGACTTTTGCCAGGAATCTTCCCATTGAATGAATGACTTCATTGAAATGCCTTTGTGTGTGGATATAAAAGGGCGTTAATGTACATTTTGATGCAACATGTCACAACTCCTCATGTCTGGATAATTTTGCCAGCAAAAGCGAGTATAGCCTTCCTTGAAGAAATTAAATGTTAGATTTTTCACACTTTGTTTTGGTTTCCATAACAGGCATCTTCTCTGCGCAGGGCAAATTATCAAGTCTTCACTGGTTTGTGTTTTCCTCTATGATAAGAAATTGCAGTTTTTGCCTCTCTTACTTTAGAATGTGTTAAATCAAGTCCAAATTTTTTTGAGGAAACAGTATACAGAATGAATTTGAACCAAGTCTATAAGCAGGGAGGAAGCCCAAATGGAATCAGAACTGAAATTACACTTTGATTTAGTTATCTCACTCTCCCTAGAAAAAGTGTTCCACAAATGGTGGAAAACAATGCTTCTAACTTAATTTTATTTCCTGCTTACGTTTTGGTTTTGTGGCATATGGGTCCACTGAAGGTTTGAACTACATTAAATATCTATATGAATTGCATGCATACAACACTGTAGTGGATGATATTCAGGAAGTAAGGCATGGTCTCTACTGTGTGTGTGTGCGCGCTCAGTCATGTCCTACTCTTTGCAACTCCATGGACTGTAGCCATCCAGGCTCCTCTTCCCATGGAATTTTCCTGGCAAAAATAATGGAGTGGGTTGCCATTTCCTACTCCAGGGGATCTTCCTGACCCAGGGATCGAACCCATATCTCTTGGGTCTCCTGCACTGGCAGGTGAATTCTTTACCAGTGTGCCATCTGGACTGTGTACTCTCTAGGGTCAGCAGTCAGTAAGTTGAGGGAAAGCATGATATGACATAGATGGTAAGAAAGGCTATAAAGCAGGCATGGGTAAAATGAGAGGGAATTGCATACAAAAGCAAGATTGCTTTTGAATGCAAAAGCATTTTCAAAGTCTTTAAATAAAGTTGACACTTGAAATTTATTTTGAACAATTAGAAAATGGAATGAGAGGGAATTCCCAGGAAGCCCAGTGCTTAAGACTCTGCATTTCTATTGCAGGGGGCACAGGTTCGATCCCTGGATGGGGAAATAGGATCCCTCAAGCCATGCAGTGCAGCCACATTAAAAGAAAGAAAGGAAATGGAATGAGAGTCCAAAGTATAGGGTTTTGACAACCCTACTTCCCCTAATATTTTTGGTTGTGCCATAGTCTTCTTGGTGTAAGAAAAGAGCCAAGCAAATAGAAACTTGCCACAATAGTTTGTGACTCAAGGCAGTTATAAAAATTCTTACACTGAATTAGAATAAATTATATTATTGCCCATTCATGGGGCCTCTTGCCCTACATCAATAGGCAGTAGGTAGAAGAGGTAACGCAGTGCAGATATAGCGATATCCAGATGTTCATACCACCAGTGGGAAACACTGTAAGGTCTACTGAAAATCTACAAGCTCATAGGAAATCAGTATTACAGATGAACTACAACTTTTCTCCTGTGAATTCATCCTTTGCCTGACACAGTCCTCTCCTGAAGTCCTCCCAGACCTTTACTGAAAAGAGCTTTTCAGATTAGGTGTTTATCCTCCTGGGTTACTATTTACTTTGTATACATGTGGTTTAGGTCATTATAAAAAAACAAAAAAATGGTAATCTGGAAAGGGGTTCTATCACCTGACAGTGTTTGTATAACTCAGTTTAAATAGTATTATAGGTACTATCTGGTCAAAGTCCAATGAAGATATTGGTCCATCAAGCTCTCTTGATAATATGAATGTAACCGTTTTTCAGACTCCCTCTTCGGGTCTTTTTTTCTCCCCCCACAGTATCTTTCTGACCTTACACTATCCCCTTAGCCCACTGATTTGTCATAATAAAGCTAAATAACAACCAGCTATAAAACCTTAGTAGCATAGGACAATGTGTATTTCTTTTGCTCATTCATCTGTGGGTCAAATAGCTAGGCTCAGCTGAGTAGCTCTGCTGGTTTTAGCTAAACTTGCTCACACATCTCATTCTCCTGGAACCAGCAGGCCTAACTCAGGCATGTATTACTCATGGAATGGGAGAGGTGCACAGGAGCAGGTAGAAACATTCTGGTCTCCTTAAGGCTGAAACTGGCTTGAAACTGGTGTTCTGGTACTTCTAGCTCATTCTGTTATTGAAAGTAAGTCACAAGTCTCATTCTGTTATCCAAAGCAAATCACAAGGCCAAACCCAAATCTAAAGGGAGAGAAACATGCACTCTCTCTTCAGTAAGAGGTACTGTAAAGCCAGATGGCAAAATGCAGAGATATACGCTACACATGAATTAGGTTTTTCGCTTAAACATCCTTAACACTCCATGCTTTCTGCTAACCCAACAGTGCAACATCGTACAGTTTGCTTCCTCCCAAAGAGGATGATCTTCTTCAGGGCAAGTACCCTGCCATATTCATCATCAGCGTATCTTTAGAACCTCAGGTAACGTCTGACGTGGACACTAACATTTCCTGATAGATGGTGGGGAGGGAGGCAGAGAGGAAGGAACCTAGATTATCCCAAGCACAAGGTATAATTGCCATTAAACAACTACCCTAAAGGTAAAATATGATTCTGTTAGCCAAGTTTTTTCAGTCTGGTACCACTTTCTTTTGTTTGTTTTCACTGCCTCAAGAATATCTGCAAACAAGTTCTTAATAATACCCCAAATGATCAGTGATGAACAGACTATACACTTAATTTTTTCCCCTGAATTTCCTCCATGAAAACTTGGATCAAAATACTCCCTCACTCTTTAAGTCTTTTCCAGATCTTGGAAGGATTACTATCGATAGTCATTGCCAATGTTATTGGATATGAGATATGGCAAGGAAAGGCACTCACTTTATCACTTGACTGTGGTAAGAAATTATGTATTTTTAAAGGCCACTAATGTAACCAGGTTTGATGTATTCAGAGGTCAGGATTTGTTAAGAGAGTAGGACATTTATTTTTTTTTTTTTTTAATTTTTAGTTTTTTATTTTTTAAATTTTAAAATCTTTAATTCTTACATGCATTCCCAAACATGAACCCCCCTCCCACCTCCCTCCCCAGAACATCTTTCTGGAGTAGGACATTTAGAATTAAGAAATGCGGATTTCTTCACAGGTCAATTTGAGTAAGCTTCTTAAAATTAAACCTCCTTAAGGCTCCTCCAAGCTTCAGTTGATTGCATATGTAGAGATTCTATTACTAATGATGGTCACTTCTTTGTATTTGTAGGATATCTTTTTTTTTTAACCCAAAAGTTTCAAGTTACTTAAAATTAATAGTAATTACTAGATAATAGTACTGCTGACCAAATTAAGAGTCCTGATGGTGTGCCTGGCAAAGTGCTAGGGGATTTACGTACATTATTGGTTTAATCCTTTAAGGTAACCCATTGAAGAAACATCTTTCATCCTTCTTTACAGGAAAGGACACTGAGGCTTTGAGAATTTGTGATATGCTCAAAGTCACAGAAAAAAAAAACAAAACGAAACACTAGAGCCAGAATTTAAAAACAGATCAACATAATTCTAAGGTTTGTAGGTTCTCTTTATAATACCCGGTTATAGTCTGCAATTTAAAGCACTGTTACTCATTTTTAAAAATCACAGAAACAAAATGCCTTTAAAAAAATACAGAATAAATCCTTGAAATTGCAGGTAATGCTGAAGTTTCTAACTTGCTTCCTGTCTGACAGCCTGTGGGTGCTAAGCTGACACGTAGTTGTCGGTATTCATGCAAAATGATAACTGCTTCAAAGTGTTTGGAGTGAGACATACTTGGAAGGCAAAGCACACTGACGGTGCAGAAGCCCCTGAAGTCTACATGTAAGACCCCATATACTTTAGACACAGTCTTAGGGTTTTAGGTCACATTTTTCATGCCTTTATTTTTAAAGTCCTACTTATTAGGAGTATAAGAGAAGATGTAACAGAATGAAACAGATCTGGAGAATGTGATTTTATTTCAAATGGCAGATTAAGAAATTAAATGGATAATGAACTCATATCCATTTCCAGAGTTTTTAGATATCAAAAAATTTCCTGTTTCTTTTTCTGCTGCTCTGTCCCCTTCCTTCTTTCCTTTTAAGAGAGGAAGGAAGAGCAATCATTTGAATTTTAAAGTTCATTTATTTTAACAACATTCATGAAGTTTTAAATAAATGCTGAAAATCATAATACACAATCCCTTCTTTTCTCTCCCAAGCCCTGTTAAAGGTGAGGAGAAAATGAGATGACATGGGTAGACTAGAATAAACACCAAATAATTATCTCTCTAATGAATTGTTAAAGTGCACAGAAAGGACAGTGCAAGTCAATGAATATGTCTTATCAACACAGTAAAAAGGCATTTAAAAGTGAACTGTGATCTTTTGCCACCACTGCTTCAGAATTGCAAATAGCAAGATCAGAAACACAGGGCAGGAGATGGCATTAAACTGAAATAAAGAGAAAGATTGGCACTAGCTATGTTTTTGTTTGTTTGTTTTTATTTGAATCGGGGCTGCCCTAGAAGGCATCGAATGTGTGTAAATACACACACTGGATTCCAAAAAGGATTAATGACTGTGTAATCGATGGTGTTAAAAATGCCTGAGTCCACACATAGGGTCAGGAACCTTCATATAAAATGCAACCTGGAAAGGACCCAGATGGGAAACCTGAGTGGCAGAGCAGTCACTGACTAGACCAAGGTTGCTTTGCTACACAGTGACTGAATCATCATCAGACCCCATCCAGGGGGAGAACAAGTCCAAGCATCAAACAAGCACACATTGTTTTCCTATGTGTCATTTTAATCCTAAATACAACTCCCAATGACACATAATACTAAGCAAAACAACAACAACAAAAAACATACTTCTCTAAAGAGACAGTGAGTATGCAGCAAAGATAGGATCCTAGCTGTGTCAGTCTGTCGTAGAACACCATGCCTCTCCAACATCACCATCCTCCTTTTGGAACTTTATTCTCATCCTCCATTGTATTAGTAACTCCTGATACATGGTTACTTTCTGCCAATTTGATGCCTGAAGTCTTAATTCCTCTATCTTAGGCTCCTATCAGAATTGTCACATACGGTGAATTTCTGACCTGAATACATAATATCATTGCTGCATACTACTGCTCCTGGTTGCCTGATTTGCTTCCTATAATTACTACTCTTACACTGCCTATAAAAGGTGACGGTAGTCAGCATCGTATTTCTTGAATGTGAGACTAGAAAACACACTGGAACCTGAAATACAAATAAAAAGATTCTTAAACAGGCAGTTATAGAGGTAATGATGAGAACAATAGGAGATGAAGAAGTGTACTACTCGAATGCATGACACGAGCGATGCACATATCACTTGCCTGAAATTCAAAGGGTAGCTTTTCCCTTTACAAGTAGGAGAAAAGAAAAACTGTGTCAGGATTTCGAGATACGAAAATACTCTGCTAGGAAATTCAGCTGTCTCCCATACCTCTCGGTAGAAGAGGTATAGAAGATGACATTATTCTCTGTTAATAGACAAAGAAAATGAGGATGAGAGAGCTTAGTTAAATTGCCAGGGTTATGGGGCTAATAAAATAGAGAATGAGGATTCCAAAAACAAAAGTGTGTGCTCTAAAACCACAAACTGCCTGTCAACCAACCGCTTCTGTTGTCCAGTTACAGGTTTCTGCTGATCATATATGCTATATTCAGACATGAAAATTAATATAGCCACACCAAAATGAGAAAATAGCTTCTCACACCTGAAGGAAAAAGTTACAGAAACAAAAATAGAAGTTGGGGTAATCCTATCTTTTGTGATGCCTTTCTTTAACCTCCAAATTGGCTTGAGTACCCTTCATTGATTGCTTCCTTACAGCATTCACACTTTACATTTTACAATCCATTATCTGGATTTTGCCTTTCTCATTTTACCAAACTACAGGAAGCCAGAGACCAGTGAATTTAGGATCTTATTAACCTAAAATTGTTCCTAGTAAATGAGCTCACTGACTGAACTAATTGAATCATCCCCCATTGGGATCTGCAATTTTGCCAGCATTTTGAGAAATTTCAACTTGTTTGTTTAGTCCATGAAGAACTGGAGAACCTGTGACATTATCCAAGGGACGGCGTGGTAGTTTTCTATCCCTTGGCCACAGTGTCCAGTGGTAGTAGTAGCCGTCTATACACTGACACTCCCCAAAGTTAATTAAAGCACCCTTCTCTCTCTTTCATAGTTACCCTCTCAGAAGGAAGGCAGGGATGTTAGGAAATTGTCATGCATACTAAGGCCCCTTTGACCAGAACAAAAGGATCTCCCTGCACCGCTTGGACAATGGGGCACAGGTACCTTGTGCTCTGGCCACCATCAAAGCACAACTCACATCATCTCTGCAGAGGCGCTCTTCGAAAACCAAAGAAGATACAGAGCCTCAAGGCTCAACCTCACATCAGAGACAGATGTGAAATATAACTACCAGCCTCCTGAAATAAGTTCATCAGCTCAGAAAAGAACAAACGAGACTTGACAACATTCTTGTCAAGAGAATTGATAGGAAAGGCCAGGGCTTTGCCACATGAGTACACACTGATTGTTGCTCGGGGCTCAAAGAATGATGAGCAAGTGGAGGCTCTTTGCAAGGAATGTTAGCCACGAACATTTAGAGAAAGAAAAGGGTGATTAGAGGAGAAAAGTTGTGCCCTCTTGGATGCCACTGTACCTGAGAACAAACTAATTCTGTTTTTTTTTGTCACTACCTAAAATGAAAAAAGAAAAAATTCTGCACATTTTTTTCCTTTTCATTTGTAATACTGTTTCAATGCCAAAGAGAAAATGTGATGAAAATGCCAAAGAAAAGGACCATGGAATCCATAGCATTCATTGTGTTTATATAGAGATTATGCTTCTGGTTGTTAACAGCCTCCAGAAGGTAAGCAAGTACTGTATCTATGCATTTAAAATAGAGGAGAGCAGGCGCCCTTCCCAATTTTCAGTAGAGCAAAATAATTTGGGAGCTGAATATAATTTCCTTTTCCATATAATAAAAACTTGACAAGAAGTTACTCTCTGAGTTCCTTTAATGTTTGTCTCTCTCCTTTCTAAAAAGTCTTCATTACAGAAAGCCACAGCCAAGCAATTTTGATTTTTCACTGCAAGATTACAACTTGAAACTGTGATGCAATTAGAATCTTGGAAAGGATTAGCAGAAATATATTCTTGCTCTTGTCTGTCTGCTCTGTTTATGGCCACACATTACTCCCAACCTCTCCTCAACCCTCACCACACACGTGTGTGCATACTGGAACATATACGCACATCCATTATTTCAGGCTTGAGTATAAGTTTATGCTTGATGCACTCAGAGCAAAACATAATGTGTTCCATTTCTCAGGGCTGCAAATAAATCAAGTTGGAGAAACAGTAAATGCAGATATGAATAAATTATTTCAAGTAACTCCACTTGCAGTATCCCCAATATTATTGCATCAGGAATGCACCAACTGTACTGGTTAAATGAATTATGGCACAGTCATGCAACAGGCTACTATTGAGGCCATTAATAATGGTGTTTTAGAAGAATATATAATGGCTTTCAAAGATGTCCATGATGTATTGTTGGCTGAATAAAGCAGACTACAAAATACCTACAGTTTATTCCCAATTTTGAAACTACAAAAATATGAGATTATTTTACTAATAGTCTCATTAGTATCTAATAGCACAGAAAATATATAGTCTGACCTGAAGCTTTAGAAAATACGTATTTTGACAAAAGCTTGAAAGAAAGGATATTCACAAAGAATAAGGGTTTTGTTTTTTTTTTCTTTAGGTGATAGAATTCTCTTATTTATGCTTATCTAGTAAGCTAAAGATGACAAACAGTAAGGCTGCCTTTTTCCAAAATCAGTAAATTTGAAGTTTTTTTTTTTTTTTAAATAACCTGACAACAAGCAAGCTATCATTGGATATTTTTAAACTGAGCTATCTTTTAGTTACTCAAGAGAAATTTCTTACTGACCTCATCTACCTTAAATAGTAAAGTGCTAAAATACATAACCTAGCCAAAGCCCTATTAAGTACCATCAATACAATTGTTAAAATAGACATCAAAGTGGAGAATTTTCTGTAATTTGGAGTGGTGAGAAATAGGAAAGGAAAATATGATTCTAATGGGAATCAGTAAAAAAATTTATCCTCCTACAACCTATTTTCCAAGTTTCAACTTCCCTGTGGATATTTTAAAATGAAATTATTTCAAAAATTACATGAAAGATAATATGTAAAGATAAATCATTTATGGTTCATAACATTTCTACCGTCATCTTTTGTGAGCAGGCTGAATTCTCATCTACTGTGCTTTTCCATTGTCCACCTCAGAATAACTAAAAATGACTAATACAGTTACAGGGGAGTATTATCTGATGTTAAGTTCTCTAATTTTTTTTTTCCTTCAGTGAATTTGAGCCTAGACTTTAGTGCTCATGCTGAGTTAGTATTCAACAGGCCCTAGAATCCAAACAAATAGTAATGATAAACCATCAAAGCCACAAGAATAATCAAAGCTGCCATGCCTTTATCTGGGCTTTTCTTGGGCTCCAAAATCACTGCAGATGGTGACTACAGCCATGAAATTAAAAGATGCTTGCTCCCTGGAAGAAAAGTATGACCAAGCTACACAGCATATTAAAAGGCAGAGACATCACTTGGCCGACCAAGGTCTGTCTAGTCAAAGCTATGGTTTTTCCAGTAGTCACGTATGGATGTGAGAGTTGGACCATAAAGAAGGCTGAAAGCCAAAGAATTGATACTTTTGAACTGTGGTGTTGGAGAAGACTCTTGAGAGTCCCTTAGACTGCAAGGAGATCAAATCAATCCATCCTAAAGGAAATCAACCCTGAATATACATTAGAAGGACTGAGGCTGAAGCTGAATCTCCAGTACTTTGGCCACCTGATGTGAAGAGTTGACTCATTAGAAAAGACTCTGATTCTGTGAAAGATTGAAGGCGAGAGGAGAAGGGGACGACAGAGGATGAGATGGTGATGGTTGGATGGCATCACCGATGCAATGGACATGAGTTTGAAAAAGCCCCGGGAGATGGTAAAGGACAGGGAAGCCTGACGTGCTGCAGTCCATGGGGTTGCAAAGAGTGGGACATGACTGAGTGACTGAACTGAACTGAACATACACATATACACATATTTGCGTGTTGTATATAAACACACATAATATATGTGCCTGTTGTTCAGTGTTGTATGTGTGAACATACACATAGATACATATTTTTGTGTTGTATATAAACACACATAATATATATGCCTGTTGTTCAGTGTTGTATGTGTGTATACATACAGCACACAAATATGTGTATATGTGGAATGAACACTGACCTTTTCCAATCTTGTGGCCACTGCTAAGTTTTCCGAAGTTGCTGGCATATTGAGTTCAGCACTTTCATAGCATCATCTTTTAGGAATTGAAATAGCTCAACTGGAATTCCATCATCTCCACTAGCTTTGTTTGTAGTGATGCTTCCTAAGGCCCACCTGACTTCGCCTTCCAGGATGTCTGGCTCTAGGTGAGTGATCACACCATCATGATTATCTGGGTTGTAAAGGTCTTTTTTGTATAGTTCTGTGTATTCTTGCCACCTCTTCTTAATATCTTCTGCTTCTGTTTGGTCCATATCATTTCTGTCCTTTATTGTACCCATCTTTGCATGAAATGTTCTCTTGATATCTCTAATTTCCTTGAAGAGATCTCTAGTCTTTCCCATCCTATTGTTTTCCTCTATTTCTTTGCTTTGTTCACTGAGGAAGGCTTTCTTATCTCTCCTTGCTGTTCTTTGGAACTCTGCATTTGGATGGGTATATCTTTCCTTTTCTCAGCTATTTGTAAGCCCTCCTCAGACAACCATTTTGCCTTTTTGCATTTCTTTTTCTTGGGGATGGTCTTGATCTCTGCCTCCTGTACAGTGTCACAAACCTCTGGCCATAGTTCTTCAGGCACTCTATTAGATCTAATCCATTGAATCTATTTGTCACTTCCACTGTATAATTGTAAGGGATTTGATTTAGGTCATCCCTGAATGGTCTAGTGGTTTCCCCTACTTTCTTCAATTTCAGTCTGAATTTGGCAATAAGGAGTTCATGACCTGAGCCACAGTCAGCTCCCAGTCTTGTTTTTGCTGACTGTATAGAGCCTCTCCACCTTTGGCTGCAAAGAATAGAATCAATCTGATTTCGGTATTGACCATCTGGTGATGTCCATATGTAGAGTCTTCTCTTGTGTTGTGGGAAGAAGGTGTTGGCTATGACCAGTGCATTCTCTTGGCAAAACTCTGTTAGCCTTTGACCTGCTTTGTTTTTTACTCTAAGGCCAAATTTGCCTGTTACTCCAGGTATATCCTGACTTCCTACTTTTGCATTCCAGGCCTGTATAATGAAAAGGATATTTTTGGGGGGTGTTAGTTCTAGAAGGTCTTGTAGGTCTTCATAGAACCGTTCAGCTTCTTCAGCATTACTGGTTGGGGCATAGACTTGGATTACTATAATATTGATTGGTTTGCCTTGGAAATGAACAGAGATCATTCTGTCGTTTTTGAGATTGCATCCGAGTACTGCATTTCAGATTCTTTTGTTGACTATGATGGCTACTCCATTTCTTCTAAGGGATTCTTGCCCACAGTAGTAGATATAATGGTCATCTGAATTAAATTCACCCATTCCAGTCCATTTTAGTTCACTGATTCCAAAAATGTTGATGTTCACTCTTGCCATCTCCTGTTTGACCACTTCCAATTTGCCTTGATTCATGGACCTAACATTCCAGGTTCCTATGCAATATTGCTCTTTATAGCATCAGAGTTTACTTCCATCACCAGTAACAGCCACAGCTGGGTGTTGTTTTTGGTTTGCTCCATCTCTTCAGTTTTTCTGGAGTTATTTCTCCACTGATCTCCAGGATTTTGGGGGCACCTACTGACCTGGGGATTTCATCTTTCAGTGTCCTATCTTTTTGTCTTTTCATACTGTTCATGGAGTTCTGAAGGCAAGAATACTGAAGTGGTTTGCTATTTCCTTCTCCAGTGTACCATGTTTTATCAGAACTCTCCACCATGAGCTGTCTTTGGCTGGCCCTACATGGCATGGCTCATAGTTTCATTGAGTTAGAGAAGGCTATGTTCCATGTGATCAGTTTGATCAGTTTTCTGTAATTGTGGTTTTCATTGTGTTGGCCCTCTGATGGATAAGGATAAGAAACTTAAGGAAGCTTCCTGATGGGAGAGACTGACTGTGGGGGAAACTGGGTCTTGTTCTGATGGCTGGGGCCATGCTCAGTAAATCTTTAATCCAATTTTCTGTTGGTGGGCGGGGCTGTGTTCCCTCCCTGTTGTTTGACCTGAGGCTAAAGTATGGTGGAGGTGATGAAGATAATGGAGACCTCCTTCAAAAGGTCCCTTGCATGCATTGCTGCACTAAGTGTCCCCGACCCTGCATCAGGCTACCGCTGACCCATGCCTCTGCGGGAGACTCCTGGACACTCACAGCCAAGCCTGGGTCAATCTACTTTGGGGTCACTACTCCTCTCTCCTGGGTCCTGGTGTGCACAAGGTTTTGTTTGTGCCCTCTAAGAATCTGTCTCCCCAGTCCTGTGTAAGTTCTGGCAGCTCTATGATGGGGTTAATGGAGACCTCCTTCAAGCCCTCCAAGAGGCCTTATGCCATACCCAGGTCTGCTGCACCCAGAGCCCCTGCCCCTGTAGCAGGCCACTGCCTACCTATACCCCCACGGGAGACACTCAAACACAAATCCAGCTCAGTGTCTGTGGGGTCTCTGGGTCCTGGTGCACACAAGATTTGTTTCAACCCTGAGTGTCTCTGGTGGGTATGGGGTTTGATCCTAAATGTACATTTGTATGTACATATACATAGATGCATATATATATATGTGTGTATATATGTATACCCACACACACACATAAAATCTTAATTATACTTGTAAGGTGTTTTTATACCTACTAAAGATTAAAAAAAAAAAACTTGAGGCTGAGACTCATTCCAGTTCACCTAAATTCAACTGGCAACCCAGCAGTGGAACCTCAATCAAGTGCAAGTTTGTCTAACTCAGAATCTATACACCACACATTGATTTCTACCTTACTTCAGGTAGCTCTTTGAACAGAGCCTGGTGAGTAATTCATCCTCCAAAGTGTCCTGTAAGTTTAATTACTGATTCTCCCTTAAGTTGCACAGAAGATATCATTGGGTATACATTCAAATTATAATAAACAGCTAAATGTGAGGTCACAGTGATCACCACCTTAATTCTGCTGGTCCTAATCCATTGTAACTTGGTTCAAAATAAGCCCAATATCCCTGTTTTGAAAGTAGAATGCATGACACAAGTGGATACTAAATGAAAGCTTTTATGATTAGCAATTTAAATGGTGCATCTCTATGAACAATTGCATTTAAGGTGTTTGAAATATAGCTGTTTATGCATTGGGAGAAAAAGAAGTAGAAAAAAATGAGGCAGGAAAAGAAAAGATAATAGGGAGATTCATTTTTATTTCCCTCTGCCTACAGCATCCAATTCATTAATTTAAAGTTTCTGAGATGTGATCAGTTTTTTTAAAAAAATTCAGATTGTCAAAAGTGCAAAATAAATCAACACTGATGTAACAAAACAAATCAGAAAATGAGAAAAAAAAATGACATCTTTCAAGATCAACTGTTCCACAGAGTACAGAACAAGCTGGCAGTCTGCAGAACATCATACATTAACTAGGATAAGCACTCAAAAAATACCTGACAGTCGATGCATATCAGAGTTAGGAGGCAAAAGAATCAGTGCTCCCTGGGGACTGATGTGTTGTGATATCTCTGACTGTAGGAATTTCATAACCACATCCAAAGGTCTTATGTTATTGTATCTACCATAGTACACATTTACTGAGTTTCTTCCAGAATAGTATCCATAGCCATGGGCAGGAAAAAAAAAAAAGAAAGGAAGAAAAAATCACATAGAACAGTATGAATAAGAGTTTAAGAAATCCAGAAAACCTGAAAGTGCAAATCACTTTTGCCCATTTATGAATACTTTACAGAATAATTCAACAATGGGTATTATGGACAGGGAAAAAAAAATCTTGGAAACTAGGTAAAACTTAAATAATCGCTTGCATAACGCTCAGTCAAAAGGTTATCATTTATTTCTTTCCTACTATACAAATCTGCATTAATTTAATTTCAGTGTTTTTTCAACAAATGTGTATCAGATAATCATCTACCAAATATGAAATATTTGATAGATTTTAAAGCACTAGTGAGGCAATGGTAAAATAGACTCTACTTCTAAGGGACTCAGCTGAGTGAATAAGATTTTTGATGCAAAATGTTGATTAATCTTGTAAGAAAAAAGGTGTCTTAGAAATTTGGCTCAAAAGCTTCTGAATGAGAGTTAGGAAGAAAGAGAAAACACTGGAATGGGAAGGTGAGAAGTTGAGAACAGGAGGGAAGGAAAGAAAAGAAGAAGGAATGGGAAATAGGGCCATACAGAGGAATAGGAAGGGCCTGGCACAGATAGCACTGATAAGAGAAAAATCACATATTGGAAACTAAAACAAGGGACACAAGAACAGACATCAGTAAGAGATAAAGGAAAAATATAAGAATAAGACAACAAAAGATTCAAGGGAGGATGCATGAAAGACACTTAGTGAGAGAAAAAAAGGCATAATAAATATGGTTGAAGAAATTAAGAAGGAAAAAGAGTGTGAAATAAAGGGACTGTTGATTGGGCATGAGACATTATGAGACTAAAAACATCTTTTTAAAAAACAATTATTTATTTTAATTGGAGGCTAATTACTTTACAAAATTGTGGTGGTTTTTGCCATACATTGACATGAATCAACCACGGTATGGTACTGGCACAAAACAGAAATATAGATCAATGGAACAAAATAGAAAGCCCAGAGGTAAATCCACACACCTATGGACAGCTTATCTTTGACAAAGGGGGCAAAAATATACAACGGAGCAAAGACAATCTCTTTAACAAGTAATGCTGGGAAAACTGGTCAACTACTTGTAAAAAACTGAAACTAGAACATTTTATAACATCATACACAAAAATAAACTCAAAATGGATTAAAGATCTAAATGTAAGACCAGGAACTATAAAACTCCTAGAGGAAAACATAGGCAAAACACTCTCTGACATAAATTACAGCAAGATCTTCTATGATCCATCTCCCAGAGTAACGGAAATAAAAGCAAAAATAAACAAATGGGACCTGATTAGACTAAAAACATCTTACAAAGATGTTAAACTAGCAACATTACTGGCTCTCCCCAAGGTCAACTGCAGATCTCTCCATAAAGAGACATCTAATTTACAAAGAAAAAGTTTTAAAGTCTTGTGAAGGGTAGAGGTGATTTGCAAGGCTGGGATAGTTGTATTAATTATTTTTTCTGAAGCTGTTACTCTGGGTTGGAGAAAAGGCAGCTCAGCATGGATATCAAATGTTGGTTTCTCAATCGTGTCTGACTCTTTGCAACCCCATGGGCTGTAGCCCACCAGCTCCTCTGTCTGTGGGATTTTCCAGGCAAGAGCACTGAAGTGGGTTGCAATTTCCTTCTCCAGAGAATATTCCATGACCCAGGGATCGAACCCAGGTCTCCTGCATTGCAGGAGAATTCTTTATTGTCTGATAAAGGAGGAAAATATAGGAGTAGTTGGCATTCTTTTTTGTGTTTCCTCCAGCATTGTTTTGGATAACTAGTAATTGTTTCCGCAATAGAATTGCATGCCTATAGTGCAAATGTCAACAAGAGAAAAATCAGGGAAAATAAAAGCCCTGTTTTTATTAATAAATTGAAGGAATCAAGGGACAGAATGGCCTAGGGCAGTTGCTTCCCCATTCTGCCCTCTTCAAATCCCCAGACTTAAGAATTTTCATTTAAAAATTTCCTTCTAATAGTGCTTCTGCCTGATGGGGCTAAAGTCCTGACCTGAGGAGCAGTTCTGGGGAAAGAGCAGTAAATGAATGTGTTTTCCAAAGCCAGGTCTCTCTCTCCAAAGTCTTAGGTCTATTCAACACCTCCCCCTGCCCAGCTCATGCGGTCAAAAAATGAGCTCCCACTTTCCACCCTTGCATGCACATTGCCTGCCACAGGGGAGAAGGATCTTAGGAGAAGATGGGCTCATAAAGCCAAAAGCTAAGACAATTGATGGACCAACTTTTTTGAAAGAAAAACCATAACCTGGATTATACATTAGAGATATCAAAGTCTAAAATCAAAACAGGTGCACTAGAATTTAAAATAAGCTTAATAAGCATGCTAAAAATGGTAAAAAAAATTTTTTTTAATTATGGATAGAAATAAATCTTAACAGAACCAGATAGAAACACAGTCTGGGAAAAGTATTGTTGATACAAGAATTATAACAGATACCATTTTATTGCTTATCCTACAAATGGGAAACAAATTAGTAATTTGGAGATAAAACTGAGAAACTTTCCAAGAAAGAATATGTGTAATAAAAAGAAATAGAGGATATAAAATAAGTTTAAGAGATAAGGAATATAGAACAAAAGTGCTAGGATCCAGAATACAAGAGATTCAGAAAGATGGGATATAAAAGCAGTGAGAAAGAAATACTTGAAAAATGAGAGTAAATTTCTCATAATTCAAAAGAGATTTAAAAAAAATGCTTTGATGGGTCCATAGAGTTCCAGAGCATAGGGCTTTTTTTAAAAATTCACATGTATAGAAAATTTTAAACTATGACAAAATTTAGAATTAATCTCAAGAATGAAAAAGTAGGGCACATGAAAAGGAATCAAAATACTGGAGGAAATAAAGCAATGGAGTAATGTTTTCAAAATATTGAGAATCAAGAATTTGAATCAAGAATTTTCTGTTTGGCCAAACTGTCATCCAAACAGAGGGTAATGATAAAAAAAAAATTATCAGTCATACAGCTTTCAAAAATTTGCCACATAAATACCTAGTTGTAAAACAGTCTTGGATTAAGTACTTAAGATGGAGGAAAATTAAATACAAATGATAAAGGAGATACATGAAGCAAAAGTGAATAAACATTAGGTAATGTTTGTTGTGGTCTTTTAAAAGTAGATAAGACTAAGTGAGAGAAAAAAACTGAAAATCTAGTTATAAAACTCCAAGTCACAACATAATTTTCAATAAACTGGGGTGGAAAAGAAGACCAAGAAATGTGAGAGCTATCTAAAATTCTTGTCTTATTCAAAGGTTATCGATTTTAATTTTTTAACGGGTGTGTGCATGTGGAGATTTAAAAGAAATGAAGTGAGTCACTTCCTCTAAAAGTTGACTGGGTGAGGGGAAGTGATGTCTCATTGAGAACCACCAAAGAACTTGGTCAAAAGATATTTTAAATCTGTTAAAAGATATTGCGGAGTTTAAAAGTCAATTAGGAATTAGAGGACAACAGTCTGGGGAAAAAAAATACATGGAGAAAGATGAACTAGGCATTTGGCACCATCTTTACCTCTGTAAATATCTGCCTGTTAGAGAAGAGGAAACTGAGAGACTGAGAAACATAGCAGAACATCAGTAAATTCGGGCCCAAGAACCCACCGAGGGAGGTAAGGTCAAACCCTAGGCTTTGAGTCGGGAACTAAACGAACTTGAGTTTAAGAGTGAATTAAAATAGACTGGACAGCATAGCGTCCAGAGCCCTCAAATAATTTTCAATACCTAATTGAAATAAGGTAATCTATGCTGAAAATAACACATATCCAGCTGGAAAAAGAATTAATTTCTAGTCCTGCTTCAATTCAGTTCAGTTGCTCAGTCGTGTCCGACTCTTTGCGACCCCATGAATCGCAGCACGCCAGGCCTCCCTGTCCATCACCAACTCCCAGAGTTCACTCAGACTCACTTCCATCGAGTCAGTGATGCCATCCAGCCATCTCATCCTCTGTCGTCCCCTTCTCCTCCTGTCCCCAATCCCTCCCAGCATCGAAGTCTTTTCCAATGAGTCAACTCTTCACATGAGGTGGCCAAAGTACTGGAGCTTCAGCTTCAGCATCATTCCTTCCAAAGAAATCCCAGGGCTGATCTCCTTTAGAATGGACTGGTTGGATCTCCTTGCAGTCCAAGGGACTCTCAAGAGTCTTCTCCAGCACCACAGTTCAAAAGCATCAATTCTTCGGTGCTCAGCTTTCTTCACAGTCCAACTCTCACATCCATACATGACCACTGGAAAAACCGTAGCCTTGCCTTTGGTCAAAAGCACACCTAAATTTCTCTGATGAAAGGTAAAGTGAATGTAGGTTTTAAATTGTCTCTATGCTTTTTATATACAGTATCCAGCACACAATATAAATAATCAAACGTGGGATTACAACTCAACAGGATCATAAAGCAAGAGGAGCATTCAGTTCAGTTCAGTTAGACAATAGAAAATCACCCAGAGTGATCCAATCCATTATAAGACACAAGATGATTAAAAGAATCTTAAAAAAAAATGCTGTCTGTACAAGACCAAAATAATAATAAATAATAATACATGTGATGGCATTGAAACATGTATACTATCATGTAAGAAACGAATCACTAGTCTAGGTTCGATACAGGATACAGGATGCTTGGGGCTGGTGCACTGGGATGACCCAGAGAGATGATATGGGGAGGGTGGTGGGAGGGGGGTTCAGGGTTGGGAACTCATGTACACCTGTGGTGGATTCATGTCAATGTATGGCAAAACCAATACAGTATTGTAAAGTAAAAAAATAAAATTAAAAAAATAAAATAAAACAATTTGAGAAAAAGAAACATAAAGTAGAATAGGACAGAGTCATAGTGTTGTCAAGTCCTTACATTTTCTGAGGAAATGTAAAAGTATACATATATATTAAGTATGCAGGCTATAATATAATTCTTGAAACAAAGAGTACTAATTATAAAGGTAAAGGACAGTTGGAACAATGAAAACTCTAAAGCAAGTATGAAAAGAGAAAAAGTGACAGAAAAGAAGTGAAACAAATAGGTAGGTAATAAGATGATAGATATAAACTTCTCGTAACACTGAAAAGTGAAAGCTGCTCAGTCATGTCTGACTCTTTGTGACCCCATGGACTGCAGCACGCCAGGCTTCCCTGTCCTTCACTCTCTCCTGAACTTTGCTCAAACTCATGTCCATTGCATCATTGATGCCATCCAACCATCTCAGCCTCTGTCACCCCCTTCTCCTCTTGCCCTCAATCTTTCTTAGCATACGAGAATGAGTGGGCTCTTTTCATCAGGTGGCCAAAGTGTTGGAGCTTCATCTTCAGCATCACTCCTTCCAATGAGTATTCAGGGTTGATTTTTTTTAGGACTGACTGGTTTGATCTCCTTGCTCTCCAAGGGATTCTCAAGAGTCTTCTCCAATACCACAATTTGAAAGCATAAATTCTTCAGTGCATTGTTGGCTGTCAAAAATTTCAGCATCTATATAGATCATATTTTTTCACCATTCTATTAATTATATTCACAGGTTGCTTAATGCTGGCCATCACTTTTATTCCTAGGATAAACACTAAATATCTGAGGTGTAACAATTTTTAATATACTACTGTATTTGATTTTTCAATTTTGATATTTTTAAAAAGATTTCTTGTGAGACCTAGCATGCTATATATCGTTTCTACTTTGTGTTTTTATTTATTTTAAATTGTCCTTTCACCAGTTTATGGTGAAGATGACAGTGTTCTCTTAGAATGACTTAAGGAAGTTTCTCATTTTTCTATGTCCTGGAATAGCTCTGAAGCATTTCAGTCTCTTCTTTCAAGGACTGTTGTACCTCTCACACTTGGCTGCTGGTGATGACAATGAGAGGTGTCATATATCAAATATCATTATGTATCTGTATCTGTTTTGGACTCTACTTGTTCTATTTGCCTATCTGTGAACTCTTGTGTAATTATCTTATTGTCTTAAGTCACCTAACTGGAATGCAGTCTTCTATTCCATGAACATGGTGTGAACATAGCATCTTTCCATTTATTTAGACTTGTTTTGTCTAGTAATAAATATGGAGTCTCATCTTTCATCAATTCCTAGATAATATTTTTGAGAATATTGTAAATGGCATTATTACATACTATTTAATTTCTGATCATATGTTGGAGGTATATAGAGAAATCATTCATTTGTTTATATTGGCTTTATATATAGCAATCTAAATTTACTTCTTTTATTGGATTTTCTATGTACAAACATTTTTTAAAAATAAAAATGATTTTGATTCTCTCAGGGTTATGCCTTTCCTTTTTCTCTTCCTCCCTCTCTCCTTCTGTTTCTCTTAATCCACTTCCTCAAATCTTCAATATAATAGTGAATAAAAAGGATCATAGGAGACATCTTTATCTTGTTAGTAACCTCAGAGGGGAAAGGGCTCAATATTTTACACTGAGTGTGATGTTAGCTATCAGAAATTTCTTCTTAATAGACACTCTTCATTAGATAATTTCCTTTTATTCCTAGTTTGTTTAGAGTTTTACCGTGAACAGATACTGAACTTTAGCAGATGCTTTTGGGGCTCTATTGAGATGACATTTTCCCCCCTTTATTCTGTTAATGGGGTGAATTACATTGGTTAATTTTTGCATGTTAAACCAAACTTGCATTCCTGGATAAACCCCAGTTGTCACGATGTTGTCCCCTTTACATATTATCTCTGGACTTTTGTAATATTTTGTACTATTTGATCTAGGCAATCTCTACACTCATGGAAGATAATGGTTTATGTTTTTCTTGTAATGTTTGGAAGAACTAAATCAGTAGTCATCTGGATCTAAAGATTTCCTTAAGCAGATGTATTAAGTTACAAATATTATATTTTTATCTAATCAGACATTATACAATTCAGATTGTCCTTTTGTAAGTCTTGACACTTCTTTCAGTGAATTTACTCACTCACAGAAGTTGTAGAATTTATTTTTATGTGATCTGAAGTGGTGCCACTCTTTGTATTTATTTTTTTGTGAGCAGTCTTGCTAAGGGCTTACCAATTTTATTATCTCTGTAATGAATCAGCTTGAGGGAATTTAAGATTTTATTTAACTTATGCTTTCTATTTAGCTGAGTCCTGATTTAATTTTTACAATTTCTTTCCTTAGAGTTTTTTTGGTTTTGTTTGTGTCTTAAAAGCTAAGTTAGATAGTTAATTCTCAACATTTCTTCTTTTTAATATATACATTGAAAGCTATATGTTTTTCTATAAATACTGATATATATACTATCCACAAATATTGATCTGAAATATTTTGTCACTTGTTCAAAATAGTACTTAAATTTTCCTTGTGATTTCTTCTTTGAGCCATGATTTGTTTAGGAATATATTTAACTTTCAGGCATGTAAGAATTTTCTATTTTTGGTCCAAACACTTGGGAATTTTCAGTTATCTTTTAGTTGTTATTGCCGCATTAATTCTTCTATGAGCAAAGACCATATTCTGTAATTCCAAGCCTTTAAGACTCGTTTCATTGCCACATATATCAGCTATTAAAAATGTTCAGTAATGCTATTAAAAACTATATGTTCTAAAGTTAATTGAGCAGTATTTTATATACAACTGTATATACTTTATTACTTATCATTTCTGTAGTTTATGTTTACTGACTTTTGTGAGATTATTTGTCTGGGCACTGGGCGCGCACACACACACACACACACACACACACACACGTGCTGCTGTGTTGTGCTTAGTCACTCAGTCCTGTTCGACTATCTGTGACCCTGTGGACTGTAGCCCAACAGGCTCTTTTATCCATGGGGGTTCTCCAGGCAAGAATATTGAAGTGGGTTGCCATGCCCAACTCCAGGGGATCTTCCCAACCCAGGTCTCCCCCTTTGCAGGCAGATTCTTTATCATCTGAGCCACCAGGGAAGCCCATGAATACTGAATTGCACGGCCCACCCCTTCTCCAGGGATCTTCCTGACCCAGGAATTGAATGGGGGTCTCCTGCATTGCAGGCAGATTCTTTACCAGCTGAGCTACCAGGGAAGCCCCACAAATATGTAGATTACAGTAAATATATATACAATAAAATCAACTTTATCATGTTTCTCAAACTTACTCATTCTTCCTGAGTTTTGTCTGCGTATTCCATTGTGTGTGCAAAGACGAATCTCTATGACTAAGGAGTTTCTATTTTACTTTATATTCTGTCAGATTTTATTTCATATATTTTGAGACTGTGTTAATAGCTGAATACATATTTATGGTTTGTTTCATCTTTGGTAGACACTGTTATTATGGTACATCTCTATTTCTACTTGCTTCATATTTGAAATACACTCTATAACTGAAGTTTTTGTGTTTTATGATATGTCTTTATTACATTTATTGATCCTTATTCTTTAAATAGGTCTTGTAAGCAGCATGTTCTTTTTTTAATTTGAGCTGTCAAGTTTTGGTTTTAAATATTTTTTACCTTTAGTGTAATTATTGTTAATATATTTTTGTTTGAATTTACCATCTCACTTTCTGTCATGTTAGTTTAGTTGTCTTTTCCATTTTTTTTCTTTTCTTCTATCTTGGTATTAATGAAGTATTTCTTTAGTGATAACTTTTGCCCTGCTGCTACTAGTCTGTTGTAAATATTTTTATATCTCCAATCAGTTAGGAGTACCCTAGAGATTACAACATGAATGCCTAATTTATTTGTGTCATATATAAACAGTACAAAAATAACAATTTGCTTTTCTTCTCTGGAAATGCTGAAATTTATCTGCAGTGTTTTTATAGTTTTGAATTCTTAGCACTTTGTTTGGTTTACTTTTCTCTTTAGTCTTTCATAGTAACCACTGGGCCCTTCCAACAGTTACTAAAGATTTACCTTTCAATATCATAATCAAAGATTTATATCTGAAGATTTAAAACATCTGCTTAAAAATATTAGAAATACTGAACATTTATAAAGTGTAGCCATAGAATGGAAGAGTATATAGCTATTATGAGTCCTAGGCTTCCTGGTGGCTCAGATGGTAAAGAATCTGTCTGCAATGCAGGAGACCTGGGTTCAGTCTGTGAGTTGGGAAGATCCCCTGGAGAGGTCATAGCAACCCACTCCAGTATTCTTGCCTGGAGAATCTCCATGGACAGAGGAGCCTGGAGGGCTACAGTCTCAAAGAGTCAGACACAACTGAGTGACTAAGCACAGCACATTATGAGTCCTGGTTAGCATAGGGAAATTTTTATATTGTAATAAAAAATAAAAAAATATATGTATGTGTATATGTGTGTGTATTTTTCTGTATGTACATAGACATATGTAATAAAGTGAAAAATTGGAAGTAAATACCAAAAACATGAACATCATTGTGTCTGCAAAGTATATATTTTCTTGTTAAAACTTTTCTGTATTTTTTATTCGGGGAATAGTACATTACTTTGTATGTGTATATTTTATATATATTTACACACATAGACACAGAGAGGGAGAGACAGAAACAGAGAATAAGAACTCAGGGAATTATTTTCCAGTCCCTAGCACTGAATCCACCAAATTTTTCTAAATTAGCAACACTATCTCTTTTAAACTTTGCCCTTTTACCCACACATATGGAGTTAAGTGTTTAGAGGAAAACTCTAATTCACTCTTATACACACTTAGAACATTTGCTAAGACGTCTTTGTGGGGCCATCACAGTCCAGCCTAATTTCCTTTAATAAAATCAAAAGCATTGCTCCTCCCAGAAAATCTCTCATAAAAGAAATCTAGCATTTACTGCAAAGCCCTTTCCCTCAGTAGCACTGAGTATGAGGTCTGTGTGCTGCTGCTGCTGCTGCTGCTGCTAAGTCGCTTCAGTCGTGTCCGACTCTGTGCGACCCCATAGATGGCAGCCCACCAGGCTCCCCCGTCCCTGGGATTCTCCAGGCAAGAACACTGGAGTGGGTTGCCATTTCCTTCTCCAATGCATGAAAGTGAAAAGGGAAAGTGAAGTCGCTCAGTCACGTCTGACTCTTAGCGACCCCATGGACTGCAGCCTACCAGGCTCCTCCGTCCATGGGATTTTCCAGGCAAGAGTACTGAAGTGGGTGCCATTGCCTTCTCTGTGAGGTCTGTGTAAGAGCACCTATTCAGCAACCCCAGCAAGGAGGAGCAGTCCTGGAATTAAGCTGGCAGAGCTGAGATTTACACCAGAGGTAATCACGTTCCAAACTCATTAGAGAATGTAAAACACCTTCAGGGTCACAAGAAGAAACACTGTACAAAAGAAAGTATCACTCTTTCCATCCAGGGAAGAATCAAGGAATAAATAACTTTTTTTCATAACATCTAAAATATGAAACAACTGAATGATCATTTCCATTTACTAATTCAGGCTATATAGATGTTCACGTATTACACATATTCTGACTCTTGACAGTAAAGTCATATCTAAAGGGTTATATGGTGTTATCTTTTTATACCTTTCTTGAAATAAATCTCAGAAATACCTACAAAACTAAAAATCGAGATCATAAACTTTAGTTCTCTTACAGTCTCTGCATATAGCTTGACAGTTCTTCAGCTTCTAAATTTGCAGAACCAGCACTTCAAAATGATAGGTAAATAGAGCCACCAGTGACACTCCGTGACAAGTTCATCCTTCACCCAAAGCATAGCCAAGGGAAAAATCATTGTGACCCAAAGCTTATGCATGCCAGTTGAGACATACATCAGAAACAAACGTCTTTCTCACATAAACCAGTTTTAGAAGAACAAGTACTATTCAAAATCAAAGAAAAAATCAAGAGATGAAGAAAACATCCAACTAATATCAGTAACAAAGCTATTTGGGGTAATTTTTTAAATTTAGGTTTGCATTTTCTTAAGCCTGGGTTTTCCAGATGACAATCTGATTCACTCGTCTATTGTAATGACAGTGCTAGATTAAAACCACATTAAGAAAGGACCCACGAATACAGATAAATAGACCAATGGAAGGTAACCATGAAAATATGAAAATGCATAAAATACAAGGTCAAGAATCAGTTTGGAAAAGACATGTTATTCACACAGTAGGGAAAAGACAATTAGATAATTATTTGGGAAACAAACTTGAATTCCTGTATTATAAAATATTTTAAAAAGAATTCCAGATGGATTCTAACTATGAAATACATAAAGTATTAAAAGAAAATATAGGTTATTAGTCTCATAATTGTGACATAAAGGAGGCCTATCTAACAATGACACCAATATTGATAGGATTGACTACACACAAAAAATACAATATTCTCAAAGACAAAAATCCCCTTCATAAATAAGCAAGTATCTTTAGTAAGTTAACTAGTTAATGATTCAGCTAAATATAGCTTTCTACCAAGTGACATTTGAGGTAACTCAAACGTCTATGAATATTTCACTATTTTAAAAATACACACATGAAAAATGATAGAAGTTTAAAAAATGAGGGTTGAAAATATGATGATTTAACAAAGTCACAAAACACACCAACAGATTATGGGCTAGGTCACTGCACTGTCCTGAACTGTCCATTTCTTGAGCAACATCTGCTCCCATGCATTTTAAATGATCCCCAATTTCCACTGTGACTTACAAGAACTTGCACTTAAGAGAGTAGCATTGAAACATATACGTTATCATATGTAAAATTAGATAGCCAGTGGAAGTTCACTGTATGAGGCAGAGCTCCCTGGTGGCTCAGATGGGAAAGTATCTGCCTGCAATGTGGGAGACCTGGGTTTGATACATGGGTCGGGAAGATCCCCTGGAGGAGGGACAGGCTACCCACTCCAGTATCCTTGCCTAGAGAATCCCATGGTTGGAGGAGCCTGGCAGGCTACAGTCCACAGGGTTGCAAAGAGCTGGATACCACTGAGCAACTTTCACTTCACAGGGAGCTCAAGTCTGGTGCTCTGTGATAAACCAGAGGGATGGGATGGAATGGGAGTGAGGGGCTATGTATACACCTATGGCTGATTCATGTTGATAAATAGCAGAAACCAGCAAAATATAGTAAAGCAATTACCCTCTAATTAAAAGCAAAGTTTTTAAAAAATATGAAAAGAAAGATGTCCAAGATGACACATAGTTAAAACACTGATGTCTACATCCTTACAATGTATTCCGTTTTGGCTAAGACACTAACATGGTTTCAAAACATATTTCATGCATGATTAGATCTATAAAGAGTTCTTCTAAAACCAATACCTGCTGGGGAAAAAGGTGAGTGTGTATTATTCGTTTTGAGAAAAGTTATTGTAATATTTTCAGCCATATGAGATAGAGTAAGAAAAACTGTGGTAATAGAACAATTTTCAACGTATATTTCAATTGTCTGCAAACAACTCAATAGTCCAGAAATACTTTAAAGTACCCCAAAGTTCAGCCCATTTTGTTTTCCTCAATGTGTTTTCATCATAAAATAATACAAACACATTATATAAAAGTGGCAAAAATAAAGGGAAATTATATATAATTCCACCACATAAACACAACCAATTTCACTTCTTCTCTTCCAGTATCTCTCTCCTTTTTATCTGTTTGGATTTAAGAATTCCAGCATCCAGTTTACAATCTTTTCTATAGTTACTTCTATGAGAGAATTTTATGAGTTATCAACATTTTCATTAGAATGATCACCAATTCTAAACTAGAAAAACTTCCAAGGTACTAAAGTTTTACAGTATCATAGAGAAAATCTCTAAAGTACAATACTTTTGTATAGAAAACACCTTATAGGATAAGCTGAACCTAAGACGAAGAGGTTAAAGTAGTCAACAAAAAATTAAGGTTTCCTATTACATGGCTTTCCCCCCTTTTCTTCTGCATGTCAGTGCTATCTGGGCTAATTTTTAAAGAAACTTATGTTTTTATTAATCAGGCAGCATCACAGATTAGTCACTTAATCAGGGCCAATGTGAAAAATATTTTTAATTAATTTTTTTAATTGAAGGATAATTGCTTTACAGAAGTTTGTTGTTTTCGGTCAAACATCAACATGATTATTTTGTGTTATAAATTTCACTTTCCTATTTGCCTAGTTTGGGTGACACGTGGAAAGTGAACCTTTAAAAAGTGTGTATAGGCAAGAAAACCCAAGATACTCAACTTAAAGCTTCTGAAACTTTTGGGCACTTAAAGAGAATTCAGTTTTCAGTGTATGAGATCTGCATATAACTAGTAGTGACATTTTACAAATGCAACATGGTCCAAATGTTATAAAAACTGATTGTAAGGCTGTGTTAGTAAAATATTCAACTTGGTGTGAGTGAAATAACATGTTTTTCCCACATAAAAAGACAGTTATACTTCTTCCAATACAAGAGGAACTATATGCAGTTTCTGACTTTGAATAGAAAAACATCTGTTTCTTATAAAATTGCTACTATCTTTTACCTTTCCAAAGTAACTTCATTTGCACAGATACATGAAAATTGGGTAAACTGCATTAATTTGTATCAGTATTTCCTAGAAATTTGATTCCCCTATTTTCACATGATTAATTTCCTAGCATTATCAACTAATTAGCTGAAATTTTTTTCTATTAAGAATTAGCAATTATAAAATATAATCAGTGTTTTATAGCTATAAATGGAATATAAACTTTAGATACTGTGAATCACTATATTGTACACCTGTAACATATAATATTGTACACCTGTAACATAATACTGTACATCAACTAAACCTCAATAAAAAAGAACAATTCATTCTAAAATTTCCTGTCATATCTTAGGCATCAACCTTGATTGATTTGAAAGCTCAAAGACTGGATTAGAACACCAAGTCGTGTGTAAGTATGCAAATATGAAGATGTCTTGCTGACATCTTCTCATAATTCCTTATTCATAATCACTGGGAACCTGGCATCAGAAAGTACAGAGGGGCCCTGGCAAAAGCTTGGGCACACACTTCACATAGAGTTGCTGGGAGAAAGACCTCAGTCCATCGTGGCAATGATATCACACATGTTAGTAGCCCTGGTTCTACTGCTGACTATCTGAATCTGATCTTGGACTAGTTCTTTCATTGTCTGAGCTGTGATTTTATGAAAAAGTGCTAATGCTACACAGATTCAGGAATGATTCAAATAGAAGAAAAAAATAAAATATTAATGGCATTGAAAACTTTGAAAAGGGAAAAATCTTACCCCCAAATGCTTTAGGGTAAGCTCTCTCTCAAGTAATAGACAGAGCTTGCTATTTTCTGACTTGTGAGCAGCTCTTGAAATAAGATGGCTTGCCAGTATTTTTCTGGGCTGAGGGGTGGGTGGATGGCTAACTGTCTTCCAAAGGTGAAAATCTTTCTAGAAATTACTTCCATATCTGCTTTATCTTGACTCAGGTTCTTTTCTCCATTTTTCCTTTTTTTTTTTCTCTTTTTTAAAAATCACTTTTGCTCCAACTTACTTTCCTCTTAATTTTTCCTAGTAAAAACATAAGTTAAACCCTTATTCTCTCAAGCCTGATCTTGCACCCCTGGTTTCATCCCTGTCTCCATGTTTTCCTGCTTGATGATGAGCTGAAGTTCTAATTCTGACCCATCTGGAAGAACAAATGTGCTGGCAAAGCCATGTGGGCTAGAGAGAGTTAATCCTCCCATGATGATCCCTACCTTAAGTACTGTCTGGGATATTTTCCTGATATTTCTATGTGTTTCTACTTGACAAGAAACTATCCCCACTCTTTCGCCCCAGAAAAAAAAACAAAGCAAAACTCTGTGAAGTAGTTTGTCAGAGTCTGAACAATTATTAGTGACAGAAATGGAAACGCCAACTACCCAATTTTCTATTCTTCTTTTGCTGAGATTCTGTCTGGGCAGTTGTGTTTCTCAGAATGTACTTCAGAAAATATGCCGGTAATTTCTTCACATTCAATACCATCAATTAGCTCCTATTTAAAAATGGATTTTCCTGCCTTCCAAAAAAGTAAATGTTCATTTACTTCGATCTCTTTATAGCTGTCCTTCCTCCTTAGCTAGAAAGTCTTTCTTCCTTGTTAAGTATAATATCTGCCAACTTGGAAAGCTAAAGTACCCAAAACTGGCAGAGATACATTATTGTCATCCCTATGCTTCACTTTCCCAGAACCTAGCAGAGGAGGAAAAAAATAAAAAATAAAACCCTATTTTCTCATGCAACTGACACTAGCTCAGTTGCTGAGATTAGCTCATGAGCGTGGGGAAACGTGTACCAGTCCCCTTTCATATATGTATCCTTTTTATCCTCTTCCATCTGCGGCTCAATGGATAGAAAATGTGATGGGTTGGAGAAATCTGTTCATCCTGGTAAACTGTTTGGAGGTGTCAAGGCTAAGAATAGTCACGGGCTGACATTAAATAGTAGGGACACATGCTGAGCTGGCTCACCCAAAGCTGGTGTCTACAGCAGCAAACCAAATTAGAATTTAGACGGGAGACCTTTTTTAGAATATTCTTGGATCTGATTGCTCAAAGACATTTTAATTTAGAGATGCAGTGTGACCCTTGGGGGCATGAGTTCCCATGGACAAGACTGATTCAGGTGCCCTTAAAAACTGGAACACAGAACTATTACAACAATCCCCCATGCCCTCTATCATTCAGGAGGGGAATCTCTTCTGAACACATACAAGGGCAAGCAGGTTAAGCAACAAACCCAATCTAGGAGAAATTATAATGCTTTTAAAATCAGGGAACAACCTATCCTTGGATGTTTCTAACTCACATTATCTATCTGAGAGCTTAGCTGATTCACATCTTGGCAGCATCCATATTCAGAGAGGTTAAATACATGTCTAAATCTATGTCACTATAAATGTCATGATTATGGCGAAAATATCAATTTCCTTTAGAAGCCATGTTTTACTTCCAGTCACTGCTCCTTTAAATCACTTGCACATGTTTAGACTTAGATGGCAAAGTGGTTAAACTGGTAGATTTTGAAAAGAACAGGTCACTCTTTGGATCACATTTGGGAAACTGTTTGTGAATATAACTGTTCTACTCTAGAGATTTTTCAGAGTTCTCTATTAAAAAATGAGTCTTTCACATGCCTTCAAATTTCACCAAACTGCTCTTTAAGTCTGTTTTCTTTCACAAACTATCAAACGAGTTTGTTCAAAGAGATGTGTTAATTCACAGACTTGCAGGGCAAGGAGCCTTAGGCTTGAGAGCTCATGTGGCATTCAAGTACATAATCACGTCTCCAGGCAGGACCCTGCCAACAACCTATCAAGAGAACTGAAAGTGTAACCTGCCTTCTAGAGCTGGCGGAAAGAAATTTTCAGTGATTCCAGTGTTTAGACACTTCATGCTGGCCACCTACATGCCTGAAAGGGATTCCCATCTTGTTATTTAAAACTATTCTTCACATTTTGTTCACCAGAGTTAGAACACTAAACTTCTGATAACCATGCTATTTCACAGACATTAGGTCAAACAACCCCCGTTGCTTTTCCCCTGTTCTCAGAGCTCCACATATTAATATTTTTGTCAGCTTCATTGCTTTGTGTCCTGACATTGCTATGGCAAGAATTAGAAAACACTACATTTCTCTAAGCAAATGAAGTATGTTCTGGATTCACCTATTCATTTTATAAACATTCCTAGAAAGTTCCTATGAGTTGGAAAAGTTCTAGGAACTGATATTACAGAGGTAAACAAAAGAGAATTCCTGTCCTCTTGAAGAGCCAATCTAACGAAAGGAGGTAGACTGTCAACAAAGTATATGAATAAAAATATATATCAGTTCGGTTCAGTCACTCAGTCGTGTCCGACTCTTTGCGACCCCATGAATCGCAGCATGCCAGGCCTCCCTGTCTATCACCAACTCCCGGAGTTCACTCAGATTCACTTCCATCGAGTCAGTGATGCCATCCAGCCATCTCATCCTCTGTCGTCCTCTTCTCCTCCTGCCCCCAATCCCTCCCAGATCAAAGTCTTTTCCAATGAGTCAACTCTTCGCATGAGGTGGCCAAAGTATTGGAGTTTCAGCTTTAGCACCATTCCTTTCAAAGAAATCCCAGGGCTAATCTCCTTCAGAAAGGGCTGGTTGGATCTCCTTGCAGTCCAAGGGACCCTTCAAGAGTCTTCTCCAACACCACAGTTCAAACGCATCAATTCTTCGGCACTTAGCCTTCTTCACAGTCCAACTCTCACATCCATACATGACCACAGGAAAAACCATAGCCTTGACTAGACGGACCTTTATTGGCAAAGTAATGTCTCTGCTTTTGAATATGCTATCTAGGTTGGTCATAACTTTTCTTCCAAGGAGTAAGCGTCTTTTAATTTCATGGCTGCAGTCACCATCTGCAGTGATTTTGGAGCCCCCCAAAATAAAGTGTGACACTGTTTCCACTGCTTCCCCATCTATTTCCCATGAAGTGATGGGACCAGATGCATGATCTTCGTTTTCTGAATGTTGAGCTTGAAGCCAACTTTTTCACTTTCATCAAGAGGCTTTTTAGTTCCTCTTCACTTTCTGCCATAAGGGTGATGTCATCTGCATATCTGAGGTTATTGATATTTCTCCTGGCAATCTTGTTTCCAGCTTGTGTTTCTTCCAGTCCAGCGTTTCTCATGATGTACTCTGCATATAAGTTAAATAAGCAGGGTGACAATATACAGCCTTGACATATTCCTTTTCCTATTTGGAGACAGTCTGTCTCCATGTCCAGTTCTAACTATTGCTTCCTGGCCTGCATACAGATTTCTCAAGAGGCAGATCAGGTGGTCTGGTATTCCCATCTCTTTCAGAATTTTCCACAGTTTATTGTGATCCACACAGTCAAAGGCTTTGGCATAGTCAATCAAGCAGAAGTAGATGTTCTTCTGGAACTCTCTTGCTTTTTCCATGATCTAGCGGATGTTGGCAATTTGATCTCTGGTTCCTCTGCCTTTTTTAAAACCAGCTTGAACATCTGGAAGTTCACAGTTCACATATTGCTGAAGCCTGGCCTGCAGAATTTTGAGCATTACTTTACTAGCGTGTGAGATTAGTGCAATTGTGCGGTAGTTTGAGCATTCTTTGGCATTACCTTTCTTTGGAATTGGAATGAAAACTGACCTTTTCCAGTCCTGTGGCCACTGCTAACTTTTCCAAATTTGCTGGCATATTGAGTGCAGCACTTTCACAGCATCATCTTTCAGGATTTGAAATAGCTCCACTGGAATTCCATCACCTCCACTAGCTTTGTTCGTAGTGATGCTTTCTAAGGCCCACTTGACTTCACATTCCAGGATGTCTGGCTCTAGATGAGTGATCACACCATCATGATAATCGGGGTCTTGAAGATCTTTTTTGTATAGTTCTGTGTATTCTTGCCATCTCTTCTTAATATCTTCTGCTTCTGTTAGGTCTATACCATTTATGTCCTTTATCGAGCCCAATTTTGCATGACATGTTCCCTTGGTATCTCTAATTTTCTTGAAAAGATCTCTAGTCTTTCCCATTCTGTTCTTTTCCTCTATTTCTTTGCATTGATTGCTGAAGGCTTTCTTATCTCTCCTTGCTAATCTTTGGAACTTTGCATTCAGATGCTTATGTCTTTCCTTTTCTCCTTGGCTTCTATATATAGATGATAGCTTTTCTTAATGAGAAGTGAAAGCCCATGGTGAGCAAAGGATTAGGACACAAATCAGGATTTGGGGTGTGGCTATATTACTTGAAACACCTGTTAGATTTCCATTAGATTTGTCAAGTAAACAACTGGATACAGGAATCCAGTGCTGAAGGAAGATATCTAGTAGATGTAAATTTTGGAGTCAACTGTTGACTAAGATTTCACTTAGGATGAATTTACTCAGATCATTTATTTTGTAGTAAGGAAAATATCAGTTCCATTTCAACCAATCTCCCCATTCCTTTATCTTTCAGTCAGAACAACGACTTAATTTCATTGTTTTATTCTAATTTTCAATTTGACAAGTATCTACTGACTATATTTAATTTCTAAGCTTAATGAGAAACTTCACCCTCTGCCACATTATATTTTTATTAAAAATTAAGTGTTGACTTTGTATCTTGTATTTTATTAAGCATTTCCTGTGTATCATGTCATTTCACTCTCCAATACCTTTATAAAATAGGTATTACCAAGATCTATATTTTATTAACGAAGAATCAGAGACATTAAGCAAGTTGCCTCAGGTGATAAAGCCCGTATCTTAAAAAAAAATGTTGTACCAGTTGTATAACATCAAACAGCTGGAAATGTTACCTGACACCACATTATTCCACTCCTTAGAGATATGTATATTAAGTCTACAGATAACCACTGAGAGCTCTTTCAATGCAATATAGTACAACATCACTCACAATGAGCAGGCATCCAAAAAAGGACTGCTTAAATGAAGACGGGTGAAAAATTATGTATTGCCAAGTGTCTTTGCAGAATAACCTTAGTCAATCTTCACATCAAACTGGAAGAAGAGATAATATTATCTGAAGGTCAAACAGTTCAAGCAACCAGCCCGATTCTTAGAAAATGTGAAAACCTGGATTTGATTTATAGCACATCCAACTCCAGGGCCATATTCTTCCCACTGTGACTAGCTGCTGCACCACTAAAATAACAGTGGGTCTCTGTAGCCTTCTACTGGAAGAATCCAAACAGTAGGCTGAGTATGAAGGATGGCTGAGTGTCAAGGTTAAAATCTCTGTCCTGGGGCTTCCCTTGTGGTCCAGTGGTTAAGAATCTGCCTGCCAGCGCAGGAGACAGTTTCAGTCCCTGGTCCAGGAGGATCCCACATGCTGCAGAGCAACAAAGCCTCTGCACCACAGCTATAGTCCCTGCTATAGAGCCCGGGAGCGGCAAGTACTGGAGCCCATGTGTCCTCGAGCCTGTTTTCCACAGTAAAAGAAGCCACCACCATGAGAAGCCCATGTACCACAAAGAAGAGTGGCCCGCATTCACCACAACTAGAGAAAGCCCAAACATAGCAATGACATAAATCAATACTTTAAAAACTCTTTTCACCACTACAGTGATGAACTTGTGAGATAATACAAAATACATGTATTGATCTCTGTCCCTGTTGCCAGCACATAGCTCCTACAATTCCTGAAGTGAGAAAAATACACTTTGTTCTAGTATTTGGTCTTTGACCCTGTCCCTGACACAGGGCTCTAAAACTCTTCCTAAAGGGAAGGTAATTTCCTTAGTGGTAATAGCACTAGGAGGCTTCCCCGGTGGCTCAGAGATAAAGAATCCATCTGCCAATGCAAGGGATGCGAGTTTGATCCCTGGGTTGTGAAGATCCCCTGGGAAAGGAAATGGCAACCCACTGAAGTATTCTTCCCTGGGAAATCCCATGGACAGAGGAGCCTGGAAGGCTACAGTCTGTGGGGTCACAAAGAGTCGGACATGACTGAGTGATTAAACAACACTGGGAGCATCCTTGGTTCTCTTGGGGAGGCCTCTGGGTGGGTTCCTAGATGGCTCCTGGATGGGAGCAGCTCACCAGAAAGACCGAGTCAGGATTCGAAACTAGAAATTTTCAGCCCTACCCCTTATTCTTCAGAAGGGGAAGAGGGGGTGGAAATGAAGTTAGTAATTGATCATGCCCACATGAGGAAGCTTCCATAAAACCCCAATAGTACGGTGAGTTCCCAAGTAGGTGAACACATCTACATACCGGAAGTTAACGCGTCTCAACCCCATGGAGGCAGGAGCTCCTAGGACTCTCCAGACCTCATCTTACTTGTCTTCTGTGTCCTTTACCATAGCCTTTAATAAAGTGCAAACATGTTTCCCTGAGTTCTGTGAGCCCCTCTAGCAAGTTAATCGAATCCAAGAAGAATCATAGGAACCTTAGACTGATAGCCAGTTTCAGCCAGAAGCCCAGGTGACAACCTGGACTTACGGTTGGCATCTGAAGTGCAGTGAGTGTAGTGGGTCTGAGCCCTTGTGGGATCCAATGCTATCGGTAAAGTGAACGGTATCAGAACTGAGTTACATGGTAAGACACCCAGTTTGTCTCAGAATTGCTTGATATAGGGGAAAAAAATCCACACATTTGATGACCAGATGTATCAGAAGTGAAGCTGTTTATGTAAAGACACACTGGAGGGAAAAAATTAGGTTTTCCTGTAAAACACCACTGCTCTGTGGATGATGGAAAATAGCTACCACTTACTGAGAAGATAAGATATATATACTCAACTAGAAAGAAATCTCATATGAAGAGCAATTAAGTGACCCACCCCATGTAGCACATAAAATTAAGGACAGGACTGGGAATAGACATGTTTTGCCCCTGATCCTGTTTCGTATGCTGCCATCAGTTCAGTTCAGTCGCTCAGTCGTGTCCGACTCTTAGCAACCCCATGGACTGCAGCACACCAGGCCTCCCTGTCCATCACCAACTCCCAGAGTTTACTCAAACTCACATCCACTGAGTCAGTGATGCCATCCTACCATCTCATCCTCTGTCATCCCCTTCTCCTGCCTTCAATCTTTTCCAGAATCAGGGGCTTTTCTAATGAATCATTTCTTGGCATCAAGTCGCCAAAGTATTGGAGTTTCAGCTTCAGCATCAGTCCTTCCAATGAATATTCAGGACTGATTTCCTTTAGGATGGACTGATTGGATCTCCTTGCAGTCCAAGGGACTCCCAAGAGTCTTGTCCAACACCACAGTTCAAAAGCATCAATTCTTCAACTCTTAGCTTTCTTTAGAGTCCCACTCTCACATCCATCCATGGCCACTGGAAAAACCATAGCTTTGACTAGACAGACCTTTGTTGGCAAAGTAATGTCTCTGCTTTTTAATATGCTATCTAGGTTTTACTATGCTGCCATATGTGTATATAAAAGAGCCATTTAACTCAGGTTGTACAGTGAAACAGGAAACCATGAGAACTAAATTAACTATTTTCTCAAAGCCAACATTAGCCTCTCTGCTCCTTTCCTCAGGTCCTGAAAGAAGCCCAGAAAACAGGTTAATTTCTAAAATGGATTAATTTGTGGAATTTATACACATAACAAAATTATTTGGAGTGTAATATGATGTTCTTCTTCCCCCCACTACTTACATGTTCTTTCTAAAATAAATACACATATTATGTAATTCCACTGAATTATTATAATATTCAGAATTGCTCTATTACTGGGTTTCCTACTGTGAGGATAACTTCCAGGGAGGTTTATTAATACCTGGGTCATTTTGAAATCTCAGTAGCTAATCCCCTTAGATAGGTTCCAAGATATACCTGTCTTATGGTCAATTTTTCTCTCTCATGAATAGAATCCCAGACTATGGCAAGGTTGGGTTTAATACATCGCTATTTCGAGGTATAGAAACAGATGAATTGAGACTGGACTTTCATGTGATAACTAGGACCAACATTTTTCCCCCAAGCTCTGAAAAAGCAAAAGGAAACTGACTGTGGGAACAAAGTCTCTTGTACAGAAAAGAAGTGATGGGAAGTAGTCTACAATCATTTATAGCAATATATAACTGCAAGTGCTTTTATTATACATTCTAATGTTTGGTCCTGACAATAACCCAGTGAGATAAGCAGGAAAGGTACCATTATGTTCAAACTACAAATGAGGAAACCGAAGCCAAAAGAGATTAAGTGGTCCACCTGGAAAAAGCCAAGATAGAATTAGAATTTATGAGATGTGATGGCACTGGATGCAGCAAAAGTGAGGCGAGCCTTCAGAATGCAACTCAGGTCTGTCCCTTATGGCAAGAGAATGAAGGAAGGAGGGTTGGGTGGAGAGACTCTTGAACTACAACGCCATGCTCTGTCTTTGGCTGAGAGCAACCCGCAGGAAGGATGGCCTCAAAGTAAACGCAGTGGTGGGTCCAGAGGAGCAGGAGATGGAAGTATTAATCAATTATCTTGCTTATAGCTGGAGATCTGACCAGCACATTTTCATGACTGCCATAATCTCTAATGATCACCCAAATAGCAAGTAGAAATGTGATTCCAGAAGTCTCCTGACATCTAGTATTTTATATAGTCTTTTTTCTTCAACTGACATGTAATTGGCTTAAAATTTTGGTTTCAGATGTACCAGTAGTGATTTGGTATTTTATACATTACAAAATGATCACCACGTCTAGTTACCATACAAAGTTATGACAATACTATTGACTATGTTCCCTATGCTGTACATTATATCCTCATGACATTAAGTTTAGAACTGGAAGTTTATCCCTCTTAATCTCCACCCCAATTACACTTATTTCCCCACCTTATCCTCTTTTGGTGACCACCAGCTTGTTCTCTGTCTCTATGAGTCTATTTATTTTCTTATATTTGTTTTTTGGATTCTACATGTAAATAAAATCATACCATAATTGTCCTTCTCTGTATGACTTATTTCACTTAGCATAGGTGCATCCATGTGCTCAGAGATGGCAAGATTTCATTATTTTTTTATGGCAGAGTAATATTTCATTATATTTACATGCCACATTTTTTTTTTTATCCATTCATCCATCATTGGATACTTAGGTTACTTCCGTATGTTGGCTATTGAAAGTAATGCTGCAATGAACACGGTGGTGGTTGAGTCACTAAGTCATGTCTGACTCTTGTGACCCCGTGGACTGTAGCCCGCCAGGCTCCTCTGTCCATGGGATTTTCCAGGCTAGAATACTGGAATGGGTTGCCATTTCCTTCTCCAGGGGATCTTCCAGATCCAGGGATTAAACCTGGGTCTCTTGCACTGCAGGCAGATTCTTTACTGACTGAGCTACCAGGAAAGCAGTGAACATAAGGGTACATGTATCTTTTCATTAGGGTACAAGTAGAATTAGTGGATTGTATGATATATTTATCATATAAATAACTTTAATATAAATCATATTTATAACTTTCTTAGAAAACTCCGCACCATTTTCCACAGTAGCTGCACCAATATCCATTTCCACCTGCAGCGCACTAGGGTTCTCTTTTCTTCACATCCTTGCCAGCACTCGTTTTTCTTGTCTTTTTGATGATAGCCATTCTGACAGGTGTGAGGTGATATCTCACAGTGGTTCTGATCTGCATTTCCTTGATGATTACTGATGTTGAGCATCTTTTTTGTATGTCTGGTTGGTCATCTCTATATCTTTTAAAAATGTCTAGTGAGGTTCTCTGCCCATTTTTTGAATTTTTTTGGAAACTGAGTTATGAGTTCTTTGTGTAGTTTGGACATTAATCCTTATTAGATATACCACTTACAAGTAACTTCTCCCCTTCAGTAGGCTACCTTTTAATTTTGTTGATAGTTTCCTTTGTTGTGAGAAAACCTTTTGTTTTGGTGTAGTCTGATTTGTGTATTTTTGCTTTTGTTCCCCTTGCCTTAGTTGTTGTTCAGTTGCTAAGTCGTGTCTGACTCATTGTGACCCCCATGGACTGCAGCACACTAGGCTTCCCGGTCCTTCACCGTCTCCTGGAGCTTGCTCAAACTCAGGTCCATTGAGTCAGTGATACTATCCAACCATCTCATCCTCTGTTGCCTCCTTCTCCTGCCCTCAATCTTTCCCAGCATCAGTGTCTTTTCCCAACAAGTTGGCTCTTCGCTTCAGGTGGCCAAAGTATTGGAGCTTCAGCATCAGTCCTTCCAATGAGTATTCAGGGCAGATTTTCTTTAGAATTGACTGGTTTGATCTCCATGCAGTCCAAGGGACTCTCAAGCATCTTCTTCAGCACCACAATTCGAAAACATCAGTTCTTCAGTGCTCAGCCTTCTTTATGGTCCAACTCTCACATCTGTACATGACAACTGGAAAAACCACAACTCTGACTATATGAACCATTGCCAGCAACCTGATGTCTCTGCTTTGTAATATGCTGTCAGGTTCGTCATATATTTTCTTCCAAGATACAAGTGTCTTTTAATTTTGTGACTATTCCTATGTTGGGACCATATATATTTACACGTTTTATATCCTCTTGTTGAATTTATCCTTATTCATTATGCAGTGTCTTTGTCTCTTGTTTACAGTGTGTTTAAAGTCTATTTTGTCTGATGTAAATATAGTTGCCCCAGCATTCCTTTTCCTTCCATATACATTGAATACCTTTTCAATCCCTTCACATTTTTTAAAGTTTAAAATCAAGTATAACATGGTCATACAAAAGCATTTGTTACAAATATAATTCACATATACAAAACAGGCTATTTTATTTTTTGTCCCTTTATATTTTATTTTAGGCAAAATGACAAAACCAAGAAAATACAGGTTTTTTTCACACTATTTTATAGTGAAATTGTAAAAACACAACTTCTGATGATTTGTGCTTTTGTGGAATGTGTATAACCTTTTATTTTCCAACTAGTGATTCACTTAACTTTTTCATATTTATGTCATTGCCAAAAGGCTTGCAAAACTGTATTTAATTGTATTTTAATTAATCACCAAATTTTGCATGTGGTATCCAGTTGAATTGTACAAAGAAAATGCATTTAAGCATGTTTCTAAAGTTTTAGATTTTATACGTTTAATAATTTTTCACTTTTTGGCTTTGTACTGCATAAACTTCTGTTCAACAATTTTGAAACTTTTGGTATTTTATATAATAGTCCAAAACAATGTTTTAAAGTTCAGTGCATTTCCTTTTAATATTGTCTGGGCTTTCTTTTTTTCAATATTTCTTTTATATGAAGTGTTCTCATATGTGAATAATTTTATGTATTTTTTCTACCTGGATTTGTAACTACTGACAATGTATGATTCAGATGAATCACACAAAGATTTATTTGATTCTAAAAGTATAGTTCAATAAGCCTCATTGTTTAGAATTTGAGAGGGAGTGTAGATGATTGGATATATTTCATTTATAAAATTCTGCTTACTTTTAGTCTGTCTTTTAGATATAAGTGAATCTTTTGTAGATGATATATACAGGTCTTTTTATATCCATTCAGCCACAATATATCTTTTGATTGGAGCATTTAATCCATTTACATTTAGAGTAATTATTGATAGGTATGTACGTGTTGCCATTTTATTAATTGTTTTCCAGTCGTTTTTGTAGGTTTTGTTGTTGTTCCTTTTTTCTTGCTCTTTTCCTTTTGATGAGGCTTAATGATTATCTTGAGCATGTTACATTTGAATTCCTTATAGATTCTGAGTTGTAATTACATATATGAGGTTCATATATAATTTCAAGTTGATGATCTCTTAAGATCAAATGCATTCTAACATCCATGTATTTTATTACGTCCCACATATCGATAGCATATTTTTCATCTTTTTGTTTTGTATATCCCTTAAATACTTATTATGAATATAGATGATTTTACTAAATGATTGATCTACTACCTTTAATATAATTTTGATTTTACCAATGAGATTCATTTCTTAATTTTCAAATTTCTAGTTGTGATCTTTTATCTTCTTAGAAAAATTTCTCTAGCAAGAAAGTCAGTTTAGTAGTGCTGAACTCTTTTAAGTTTTGAAAGTGAAAGTCACTTTTTGTGACCTCATGAACTATACAGTCATGGAATTCTCTAGGCCAGAATACTGGAGTGGGTAGCCTTTCCGTTCTCCAGGAGATCTTCCCAACCCAGGGACTGAACCCAGGTCTCCCTCATGGCAGGCAGATTCTTTACCAGCTGAGCCTTCAGGGAATCCCAGGAATACTGGAGTGGGTAGCCTATGCCTTCTCCAGCGGATCTTCCCGACCCAGGAATCAAACAGGGGTTTCCTGAATTGCAGGTGGATTCTTTACCAGTTGAGCTACCAGGCTGCCTGTAAAACTCTCTCCTTCAAATAGGATTGGTAGTCTTGCTGGGGACAGTTTCTTTGTTGTAGACTTTTTATTTCATTGCTTTGATTGTAGTGTGCCAGTCCTTCTGGCCTGCAAAGGACTGTTGAAAATTTAGCTGTCTTATGAGAATTCCCCTACATGTAACTAATTGCTTTCTTCTTCCTGATTTAAAGATTCTTTATATTTAATCTTTGCCATTTTGTTTGTAATACGTCTTTGTGTAGATCTCTTTGGATTCATCTTGTTTAGGAATCTCTCTGCTTCCTACACTTGAATGTCTATTTCCTTTCCCAGGTTAAGGAAGCTTTCAGCTATTTTTCAGATAAATCCTCTGCCCCCTTCTTTCTTCTCTTCCGGGGATACCTATGATATTAAAGTTAGTGTGCTTGGTGTTGTCACAAAGGTTTCTTAATTCCTGATTTTTTTTTTTTTTCTGTTCAGCTGGGATAGTCTTCTGGTCCACTGATCCATTCCTTTGTGTCATCTAATCTGCTGTTGATTCCGTCTACTGTATTTTTTAATTAAGTATTGTATTCTTCAGCTCCATTTGCTTATTTGATTTCTAATTTTTGTTAAACTTCTCCTATATTTATTCATTCTTTTAAGTTTGTTGAGCATCTTTACAATCATAACCTTAAATTCTTTATCTGATAGTTTGTATATCTTTACTTTGGTTGGTTCTTCTGGAGTTTTGTCTTGTTCCTTCGCTTGGAGCTTATTCCTCTGTCTCCTCATTTTGCCAGACTGCTTTATGTGTTAGGTAGGCGGGTTAGTTTTCCAATTCCGGGCAGTGTCCTTGTGTAGAAGATGTATGGGCCATACGTTCACTCTTCTCTGGTTACTACAGCTTCGTGCTCCAGGGGTGCCCTCTACATGAACCCTTCTGTTGAGGTGGGGCCAAGAACTGTGGGCATGCCGATAGGCAGGGCTGGCTTCTGGCCTTGTTGGTTGACAGTCCCCTGGTGGGCAAGGCTGTATTCTGGTATATTTGCCCGTGGGGGCTCTCAGTGTCCCAGGGCTGCTGCAGACCCACTATTAGGCAGGGCCAGGGTCTTTGGTGGTAGCCAGCTGCTCAACCTGGAGAGTCCTAGAACTGGTGCCAGCCTGCTGGGGTGGCCCCAGCACCAATAGGCTAGAGGGAGGACTCTAAAATAGAACTTTTAAGCACCCACATCCTTGTGGTAAAAAGCTTCCAAAAATAGCTGCTACCCATGTTTTCATCCTAGGGGAGTCTTAACTGCCTCCTACCACTCTAGGAGGCTCTCCAAGATGAGCAAGTTGGTTGACCTTGGCTTTTTACTAGGACTCAGAGCATATGAGATTTTGTGTGTGCTCTTGATGAGCTGACTATCTGTTTCCTATATCTCCCTGGCTGTACTGGTTTTCAAAGGAAAACATCTTGGTGTTGGGCTGGGAAGCCTGAAGTGGGGCTTAGTCTCCTTGCTCCTTGAGGAGAACTTCTACAATTGTGATTATCCTCAGTTGTGGCTTGCCTAGCCAGGGCTGTGGGTCTTGGCTATACTACATCTCTATCCCTCCCACTCATCTCATTGTGTTTTCTTCTTTATACCTTGAGTTGTGGAAAATAATTTCTGCTAGTTTTCAGGTCATTCTCATAGATAGTTGCTCTGTAAATAGTTGTAATTTTGGTGTACCCATGGGAGGATGTGAGCTCAGGGTCTTCCTACTCTACTATCTTGGCCACACCTCTATTTATTCAGCTTTTAATGCAAATGATATGTGATAGTAATAAATATTTTTGCTACTACAGTCAAATGAGCATGAATACAGTTAAATTGTCATATTCTGTTATTTTTTTAAAGCTTAACCTATAATAATTATGCATGCAAGCACTAGATTGTAGAGAGAATCTACTGAAAAGTTTCAGATGCACAAAAACTACCTCAAATACAAGGGGAAAAAATAATCTGTCATAATTTTTGAAAAAAGACTACCATAGGTTAGTTTGGTCATCTTCCACTATAAATTGTGATTCGAGTGTCTTTTACTCAGTAGGTGAAACTTTGGTGGATACATAACACTTTAAAGCCAATTTACTTTCACTCATATATTTAAGTGAATTTATGTAAATGAGTTATTTAAAATGAAAAGTCATTTCTCATAAAAAATATATTTATATTTATCAAGCCTCTTGGATAGCCAGGAGATCAAACCAGTAAATCCTAAAGGAAATCAACCCTGAATATTCATTGGAAGGATTGATGCTGAAGCTCCGATTCTTTGGCCACCTGATGTGAAGAGCTGACTTATTAGAAAAGACCCAGATGCTGAGAAAGCCTGAGGGCAGGAGGAGAAGAGGGTGACAGGATGAGATGGTTAGATGGCATCACTGACTCAATGGACATGAGTTTGAGCAAACTCTGGGAGATAGTGAAGGAGAGGGAAGCAGTCCATGGGGTTGTAAAGAATTGGACATGACTTAGCAACTGAACAACAACAATATTTATCAAATACCACCTATTTTGGCATTGCAAGGAAACCATCCTTTTGTCCTGAAAACAAGTCTAGATATATATCAGTCTTTCAAAATATACATGAAGAAATTGATTCTTAGGGACATTAACAACTTACTTAAGATCTGACAGAGAATGCCAAAGTCTTAATTTGAATTTGACTTCACTGCCTACCAAAAAGAGGGGCAATATAACCAATAAAGGGCTTCCCAGGTGGCGCTAGGGGTAAAGAAGCTGCCTGCCAATGCAGGAGACATAGGAGATGTGGGTTTGATCCCTGAGTTGAGAAGATCACCAGGAGGAGAGCATGGTGACCCACTGCAGTATTCTCTCTTGTAACATCCCACGGACAGAGGAGCCTGGCAGGCTACAATCCGCAGGTCACAAAGAGTTGGAAAGGCTGAAGCAGTTTAACACACATAGCCAATAAAAGTACAGATTAAAATACTGTCACCTTATATACATCAGTTTGATTGCTTAATATTCCTTATTACCTGACTGATACATACAGGTTTTTTTTTTTTTTTAAGTAGACCATGAGAGATGGAAATAGTTTAGAAGTGGTACATTACCATGATTATTTTTGTAATTATATTTTGTAAGGAAGAATCCTTCTCCACTTCTCTACCTATCCCCACTTCCTTTCTTCTTAGTATTATAGATCAAAAAGAATCCTATTGAATTACATTTTTGCTTGGACCTGCTTTTTGGAGATTCCAGAAGAAATCAGATAATTTTCTTTACTCAAATGGAGTAAAATTTTTCTCTGTCCACAAAGATGTAGAAAGTTGGATAAAAGAAATCAAATATAATTTTCAGTTTTTCTCCCATGTCACCATATCCATGTCATTGGATGCACTTATTTCTGTGCCTATAATACTCTTTTCAATATTTCTACCATTAAAATCAGTCTTTAGGATTCAGTTTAAATCTTTTTCTTTCCTATGAAGCCCCTGCATTATTCCTCAGTCCACCCTTCCTTAGCCTACCTGGAAGATGGTTGACTCTACAATACCCCAGTCGTTTGCACAACACCTCCGTGGTAGCTGTCATCATACCTCTGTGCACTTAACTTGTCTGCCTTAAGTGGCAGCCGAAGAATCCCTTAAGGACTGAAACTCACTTTTGTTCAGTTTTGTGTTTTTGGTGCTTAACATCGGAGAAATGTTTCTCCACTGAAGGCACGACTACATGGTAGAAAGCAAATGATATGGAGAAATTAACTATAGATCTCAGGAATCTTAATAAAGTGATGGTCATTTATACCTAATCTTCTAATTTCCTTTTTACAAGTGTAATCATGTAATTCTTTCAAGCAAAATTTGATGTTAAACTTTTGTTCATTTTTATGTTATTATTATCAAGACAAACCATAGGGAATAAGTCATAATTACATTATATTCTCATGATAACACTCAACATAATACATACAAGATAGAATGAGAGGTATCTAGATGGATAAAGTATGTCAAAAGCAAATATTTCTAACACTCCCCCCCCAAAATAACCAAAATTTTGAAAACTATTGACTCATTTTATGCAAATAGAAATGACATACTGAGCACATTTTTAGTATTAAGCAAACCTTATTTGCACCATATATTTGTTAACAAAACTCAAGTACAGCAAAAATGAAAATTGAAAGAGAAAAATAAATATATTTAAAACAAAAAAACAATGAATTTGGAGTTCTCTTTGGCCAAATGAAAATCACCATGGGTCTTAAAATAGCCATACACTGGTTTCATAATTTCTGCCCATCACCAAAAAGGCTTCATTTATAGAGCATTAAGCTCATCTGAGTATTAGCTTATGAATCCAGAGACATAGTATAGAAAATTGCTGTGACTTGCCTTCTGATAATATCCTTGCAGAAGAACAAAACAACCTGGTCATCAGGAAAAATGAAATCATAAATCTTTCTGGGAATCAGAAGAAGGAAATGTTTTATATTAATTCTTAAGGAAGCATGACTCAGTGCAGTTATAAGTTTATGTATTCTAAATGTGTTTGTATGGGAAACAGATTGTTTTGTGGTAAAAACAGACTGTTATATAGTAGAAAGGCAACAGAGTTGGATAAGGCAAGTCTATCGGTGTTACCTAAGTGACCTCACATATGTCCATTTATCTCAGGTCCAGTTCCCTTTTCTATGCATCTCTACCTCACAGAGTTTTTCTTATGGAACAAATGATATAATGCACATTAAACTCATGTGAACTCTAAACTAGAATCCTTGGAAGCTATTATTGTATTCTGTTTATAAATCCATATAAATACATAGACACACAGTATTCATAGGGAATTAAAATATATCCATTGCACGAGCATATGTGCATTCCACAAGTAGCGCCATGTCCTAGCAGATTGCTGTCACATTGCATTTGTATCCATAAGCATTAGTGCCATTTTCACATACCTGTTAAGCAATCTTCTGTTATTACTTTGCAACACATCATTTGTGTCTCTCTCTTTACTAACATAAGACCATTATCTTGCCATTCAGCAATGACAGAAAATTCAACCATGATTCCAAATGACACTTCCGTGATCTAAGGGGGAAAAAGAAAAACAACAACTTTGTTTCTTCTTTAAAAAAAAACAAAAAACAAAAAACAAAAAACAGATGTATTCTACATGTTCGTTGGGTTCGTTTCTGAGAAAATTCACAAAACTTATTTAGTGTCACAAACTACTGGGGATTCATTATGTAGGATAGAGGATAGAAGAGAGATTTTCTTAAGAAATTTTCATTACCTGTAAATTTTAAAAATATATACTGTTATACATGGAGAATTCAAATTGGTACAAGTTTGTATAGGGGAGGAATTTGGGAGGAGGAAAGAAAAAATTAATTAATTTAGTAGCACAATATAAATCCAGGGTTCATTTTTCCAGCTTGTCAACAGGGCAAAATCGGAATGCCTAACAGGCAAAAGGGGTTTTCCTCTAGTTTTTGATGTGGTGGTCTTACTTTCTGTCCCGTTACTATTTACTATCTAAATGTGACTTTTTCTTTTATTTGTAAATTTATATGTTATTATTTATTATCAATTATAGATAACTTGCACTAAATGCTTATTACTAACCATAATATCATCTCATTTGATCATTAAGAAAAACTTTACATAGCAAGTAAATACAAGTGAATATGTCTTAGGTCACATAGATGATTAGGGAAAAAGCTTGGATTCAAATCTAAACGTATGAATCCAAACCTTTGGCTCTTAACTACTTCATTTGGCTGATTAGGGTAAAATGGAAAGGTTAAGTCATAGAAAGCATGAAATTAATCAACACTTATGGAATTCTCCTGGCAAGAATACTGGAGTGGGTAGCCATTCCCTTCTCTAGGGGATCTTCCTGTCCTGGGAATTGAACCCAGGTATCCTGCATTGTAGGCAGATTCTTTACTGTCTGAGCCACCAGGGAAGCCCAACACTTAAGGATACAATTATCAAATACAGTAAGTTCCCTACATAAACAAGTTCTGTTTCAAGAGCTTGTTTGTAAGATCAGCAAAGTTAACCTATGCACACAACTAACACCATTGGCTATATGGTACTGTACTATAATAGGTTTATAATGCTTTTCATGCAAATAATGCATGAAAAAACAAATACAAAAAATAAAGAAAGCATTTTTAGTCTTACACTACAGTGCCTTGAAAAGTACAACAGAACAGTACAACAGCTGGGTATGTTTGCATCTTTGAAAGTTCCCAACTTGAAGGTTCATATGTAGTGGACTTACTGTACCCTTTATTGAAGAGTTTCTTTTAAAAAGGGAGAGGGTTCTTGTTATTGCCATTCCTTTGTAAATATTGGGGTTTCCCTGGTGGCTCAGCCAGTAAAGAATCCTCTTGCAATGTGTGAGACCTGGGTTCAATCCCTGGGTTGGGAAAATCCCCTGGAGAAGGGCAAGGCTATCCACTCCAGTATTCTGGCCTGGAGAATTCCATGGACTGTTTAGGACATGGGGTCGCAAAGAGTTGGATGCGACTGAGCGACTTTCACTTTGTAAATATTAACCTCGTAAGTACTCTTAAACTTTGGGGATACAAAGTCACCATCTATTAGCAAATCTGTGTATGTAGGAAGACACATGTGAGAACAAGAAAACAAAACAATACATACAGCCTGATACACAGAATGAGGAAAGCATACTCTGGTTCCTGTAGGAGCACAGAGATGGCCAAACGTTTGGTGGGGCTCAGGAAAACCTCCAAGGAAATCAATTCAGATTAGAATTGTGAAAGGAAAATTTTCTAGAGGTGTGTAGTAGAAAGGGGAGGTTTGAGAAGGCAGAGAGCATTTAAGGCAGAAGGAACAGAATGGGAAAGAATGGAGGTATGAAAAAAGCAAGATGCATTTAAGACTCATGGCATGAAGCTCCCTCAAAAGGGAATGAACAGAGATAAGATTTTAAAAGATAGGTGGAGTCAAATCATGGTCTTTATGTCGTGTAAAGAATTTGGAATTTAGGTTTCAGGCAAGATGGAGCTATTGAAGGATTTCATATTGCTCTATGAACTGAACAGACTTGCATCTTAGATTATTTAAGTCTTAGTCTGAAAGTCTAAAAATATATGTAATGAGATCAAAGCCACAGATAGGGAGACAAGGTGACCAAAATTGCTCAAAGCAGACTAGATTTTAAAAGTAAATGAATTCTTAAACATCAGGAGACTTAAAAGTAAAACAAAAAAAATAGTGTTTTGAGCATATGAAGGACAATCTTATATCCAGGCACTGCCTTGGAACCCTGTTGTTGCATTTGTATTCCTAATGCCAAAATGACAACAAGGTGTCAGGCACAATCCCGTATTCCTATTGTTCTTTTTACCCGTTAATAAAATAAGGTAAAATTCTCTTTTGCCATTATAATTCTCAGCTGAAAGACATTTTTCATAGAATAAGGCTTTAGTTTCTTAAGTTATTTAATAAAATGAGACTTAGATTTGATATCATGAGAATGGTGTAACAGGCAAATTATTTACCTACTATCTTCATTGTCTAAGTCAAATAATAAAAGAATGCAGACAGATTTTTAATGATGAATTTTCAAATGAGAAAAAGTAACAAGAAAATTTGATTATCATGTAGCATATACTTTAATAAACTAGAAAGAAGCAGTGCTGTAGCATCAAAAGTACAATTCCTATTATCATACATACCAGTTAGAAGTTATCAGTAAATATACAGTAAGAGAACTTCCCATTACATTTTGATAGTGATTAACTCTGTGATACACCATTAAGTTGATAGATGTATTAAGATAATTATTTAGTCATTAAGGTACCATTGTTTAAAAGGTATCTAAAATGATCATGATGATAGTGACTATGATATAAATGACAGTTTATAGTTAAAGTCAAAAGAATTGGGCAATAAATAAAACATAGAACTTTATAATACATTTTCAATAGTAAATCTAACTTTGGCACCTTGGTTTAAGCAGGAAAAAAAAAAATGGCCTGTGACACTAAATAAATGTTATCTTAAATCCTATTGTTTTGCTGTTTTATTTGTATTTAATTTCTACATATGTTTTGATTTTAGATTTAAATTAGAAATTATAAGCACAAGGGATTTATGCTTAGTGTTATCTAATGTGATAAAATTTTAAATAAACACCTGGGTTTGTGTTTGTTGAATTTTTTCCCTAGAAGGAGACACAAACTACTGAAGTTGTGCAAAGCAGTGTTTCTTATGATGAGGTTTTAAATTGAGATATTTATGGAAAAGTTGGTAATGATCCTGTTTTATTGCTTGGAAACTGAATGGATAAATTCAATTTTTTACTTCCAGCAGAGAAAATCTCGCTCTTTGGCCACCCATAGTATATCCACCATTATTTTCAGTATGAAGAATACAGAGATAAAAACCATGGTCCTGCTCTGGAAAAATACAGAAGTTCTGTGTGCTCAGTGTTCACAGTATGAAGCTAAGCCCATGTTGCTCCAGGATTTTATCCCAAGGTTGCTTCAGAAATCCCAGGCGATTGGAAGCTCAGGAGAGTTATTTTCATCGTTTCTCTCTAAATCAGTGAAAAAATTTTCCCTGCTAGTCACTATTTCCTTTATAATATTAAAAATACAAGAGGCAATAGCCTAAAACAGCCTTCAGGCAAGTTGAAATATTTAATAAGCCCTAACACTTTCTCCAATCTTCAGTATTCCTAGGAGAGACACAGGTAGCCAAGTACAGCTCTCTCTTACTCAGCCAAGGAGAACTGATGACTGTGCTCAGATAAAAGGACAAAACCCACCATAAATTGTAAAGTAATTAGCCTCCAATTAAAATAAATTAATTTTAAAAATACAAGTAATAGTTAAAATTGTTTCTTCCAATTTTGAAGCCAAAGGAGAAAAATAAAAGATTAAAACAGAAAAATGGATATTTGTCTTAAAAACGGATTTAGTTTACGGTCACATGTAACTTATGTTTACTCTTAATAATGTTTTTAAATATATCTATTAAAGTTTTTGGATAAGAACTCTTTTCCCTTTCTATTTTAGTAAATATGGGCTTTGATAAACATTTTAAAGTATGACAAAGGAATAAAGAGGAGAGGGAAGAAAGAAGAAAAAGGAGAGAGGTAGGGAGAAAAGAGAAGGAGAGAGAAGGAAGGGAAGAAAGAGAGGAAGAGCCAGAGAGAGAGGAAGAGTGATACATATCAATAAGAGGAATGGCTTAGATCTAAATAGACATATCTTGAAAGTGTAATAATATAAAATCCCCATCATCTTCATCTTTAAATTGGTAGAGCAAAGAGGAGTACAGTTACTTCTTTTAAGCTATTACTGGAGATGTTTTCCTGGAGCTCATATCCAATCTTATTCCAGTTCTGGTATTTTTTACTTGCTCTTAATATCTCTGTTTTCAGTTTCCTGATCAGAAAAATGGGCATGAAAAGGAATCTAACTCATAGAAAGAATAAGAAGATTAAGAGTTAATGCATGTAAAGCACTTTGACCACCACCTGGCATGCACATAGTGAATAAAAGTTTATTATTATCATTATGTTATTTATTGAATGGCCATTATGAACAGAACACCATCCTGGTGGCTAAACGGAGCTCCTGGAAAATTGGCAGTCAACCTCCTCACCCTCCAGGGCCAACACACTGCTTTGGAACCAACGGTGTGATGAAATGTTTTACAGGGTAGCTCTAGCTGAACTAATTACCACCTATACCCATCTGCGCCATTTGGTTCCTGGCCAAAAAATCACATGTTATGGTGTAGATATGGGCATATTCTGTCATAGGTTTGATTTAAAAGAGCTATTTCAGAGGCTTATCTGACTAGTAACTGCATCAGAACCTCCTGGGGAACTTAGGAAGAATGTGAATATGTAGGTCCCACCCACAAAGACTATAGATCTGGAATCTTTAAAGATTGCACAAAAATGTCATTTACGTGCATATTACTCATCCCCAGATGTGGGATAGTGGAAAGCATTTTGATTTACATGCTAAAGAAGACCCAGAACAGACATTCACATTATTTAAGTGGAAAGGAAATAACTCCATATCACTTTATGACACACAGGGCACTGCTTGGCCCTGACATTAAAAGGCAGCACCTTTTAGTGAAAGCTCCGCAGCCAGGCAGGGGGGCTTAAATCTGACTCCTCCATTTAGCAGCTGTGTGAACTTGGGCAAGTTCCTTAAACTCTCTGTCTCCCACTCCTCCTGTGTAAGAGAAGTACTATAATCATAGGGCTTATCTCATTGGTTGCTGTGAAAAATTAACTACAATAAATATAAAATACTTGAAACACTATCTAGCTTTAGTATACCTTCAATAAATGTCAGATATCATTATTAATATCAGGGATTGCTATTATTAATCTAAGTCCAGGACATATAGCCAGTGTGTACTTGGCAGTCAGGGGTTTTCCCTCTTCTATTTTCAGTAATTTTATAAAATAGGAAGTCCTTCTTTTGTAGCTGTTCCTGAAAGTAAGCTTACCAAAAAAAAAAAAAGGAGTTAATATGGAAAAAAAGTTTCAGTAGCTCAGGAATTGATCTTTCCACATATTCTTTTTAATCTGGCATGTTTTATAGCAACACAAGAGAGAGAATTGCATAGCAAATACAAAGCATTTATTATGGGTAATTAAAAAAAATCAAAGAGAAACGCAAAGAAATTATTGAAAAGGGTAAAAGTAGAGGCAAAAATCAGTGGAATAGAAAAGAAATTAATCAGAAATCATTCTTTAGAATGAATTCCATTTTCTCTATGTGGATTTGTATTAAAAACAAAAAAGGAAAAACAATCTGTTTGCTAAAAGTACACAGAAAGTCTGACTAATAGATTGCCTAATAGACTCCAAAGAATTCACATATCCTCTTTATTAATAAGAAAATCCCTCAATTAATCTCTGCCTAAATAAACTAATGTGAATCAAAAATCGGGGCACTACTTCAGTGAGATTACAACTCTGTGTGAAATGCTTCTTCACAAACACCCTTCACACTTCAGGCCCATAAATTATTAATGTTTTTTATGGTTGTTAGGGGCAATGTACAGAAATATATGCAGATTCCAAAACCTCAAATAAAAGGAAATGGCTAAAAATGAAAGCGAGAGAAAGGAGGAGACCACTATATTGGTTTGGTGAGAGTTGGTGCAGTTCTACTTCTCCATCAGCATGGATTTGAAAGATCTGAATGACATGCAGATGGATGAATAATTCGGATTTCATTTATTAGTCCACTGACTCTGCACATGGCTTCATAAAAATGAAAATAACGTTATTCTCCCACTTCATTCTCTGTAGAGTGGAATATGTGTATGTATCTGGGTAGAATTTCTGTGATGTAGTTTGCCCCAGCACAGTGTATACACATCCATTTGCATGTCATACATTTGGTAGAAATGTTGAGACAAGCAATTTCAATAACATATATAAAGGAGAACCTTTGCCTCTTACAGGCAGATGGCTTGGGTCTGTGAGAAACAAAGCGAAACAAAACAGTGCTGATTATCATGTAACAACTGGTTACCTGGCAACTAGAAACTAGACAATGTAGCAATACAGTGCTCCCTCCTTAGTCTAGGATTGGCACAAAGGGAATTGTCACCAATGCATCCGCAGGGTTATATTCTGGAAGGTTATGAGTTTTCTTCCATGGTCTGTTCTAAGAGTTTCAAGCTTTCACACTGAATTTTCTAGCTTGGGAAACAGAGTAGTTCGTGATGCATACATGCATGCTCAGTCATGTGACTCTGCGACCCCATAACCTGTAGCCTGCCAGGCTGCACTATGCATGGAATTTTCCAGGCAAGAATACTAGAGTAGGTTGTCATTCCTGACTCCATATTGGTGATGATATTAACCATAATCTGTAGCCTGCCAGGCTCCACTACGCATGGAATTTTCCAGGCAAGAATACTGGAGTAGGTTGCCATTCCCTACTCCAAACTGGTGACGCTATTAACCAAAAGAGAGATTCTAGGAAAAGGAATACATTTGTTCAGTGTAAGATAAAGATCATTCTTTGAACTGGTTGAGTTTGAGATGTCTCTTGAGAAGATGATTAGGAAGCTTAAAATTTTGCTGTTATGGGGGTAAAAATATTAACATGTATACTATTGCAACTGTTCATTTGAAAGTCACTTTATCTACAGTAATATTAGGTAATCTGTTATTTCCTTTATTGGTAGGTTCTGTCTCACTGCCTTCTTTGGGTTAGCTCTCCTTACCTGATGTTCAAGTGTTTTTCAATAAATTAAATAACAGAGCATTAAAACTGAAATTTTGGCTATGACCTTTTGACAATAGATAACTAGCAACCAAAGGCAAATGTGATATAGAGTTTCCTGTGAGAGTTTCAAAAATAGATGTGTGAAAAAAATATATAAGACTTTGTGTAAGAGAATTCTTACTTCCATTTTAGTTGTATAAAAGGGCTGAAAACAAAAATTGCCAAAGAATTGTGCGTGAAGCTCTTGTTTTGAGAGGGTGCTACTCTGGTTTCTATTGCTCTCCAGTGGGTGACCTACAATGTGGGTGGGGAATTTAACATGTGTCTCCTATAGAACAATGCACTACTAATTAGGAGGTAGAACTAATGAGCTAGTGATAGCAGACTAAAGGACCAAGACATAAATAACTACACTTTCAGAATTTTCTGTGGGCCGGACAAGGCCTTCAAACCAAGCAGAAAGAAGGCTGGTGGTGGACTTATCACATCCTATCTACATAACTCTTAAAGGACAAAAACTGCTGTCAACAGAAGGGTGTTAAAGGTATCCTCAGATTCCCAGGGAATGAGGAAGGAATAAACAGGAAGCTGAAGATGATTTTATCACCCTCAAAAGAGCAATGCAAGTGAGAACTCTCTCAAGATAAACAACGTGCCTGTGGGATGCACCTCATCTATAAAGTGTCCAAACTAGATCACCACAACTATCCTAGGCAATAACTATGTCTCAGCTCTCTTTACCTCATTACTCTCAGCTTTCGTTCCAAGGAAGCCAGGAATCTTGATTCATAAGATGGGTAAGGAGAGGGAGAATGGCGAGCTAATGGAAAGATATTGAATCTTTCCCCTAGAAAGTCTTCCCCTTTGCAACAGGCCCAACGTAGAAGGAAACAGAAAAAGCCACAACCTTCTATCCCATTTGCTGTCATATTATAACAAGGAACACAACATTGTAACTATGGAATTGGAAATTCTTTTCTGCAACTAAAAATTACTGCATGCCTTTGCATTTCCTGGTGGCTCAGATGGTAAAGAATCCTTCTGCAATGCAGGAGACGCAGATTCGATCCCTAGGTTGGGAAGATCCCATGGAGGGGGGGCATGGTTACCCACTCCAGTGTTCTTGCCTGCAGAATCCCGTGGACAGAGGACACTAACGGTCTACAGTCCATGAGGTCGCAAAGAGTCAGACACGACTGAGTGGCTAACACTTTCACTTTTCAGTTTTTTGTATTTCCTTAAGAGAAATCTTACTGTCTGCCCAAATTTTCATTCAGGGTCAGCAGCGAAATTAGCCCCAGGGAGCAGATATAAAGGAACTATGGAGGACCAAATAAGTCTCAGTGCTTGTGCAGTGCCCTTGTTACCATGACAATCTCCTCACATGATCAGAAGGCTGAGGATTCTTGAGTGATCTGGTCCTCTGCCCACCCCACGCCATATCTTCTCCTCTAGCTTTCCTGATTTACCCAGTCTCTGCCCACATACAAATGATGCAAGATGAGTATTTTGCAAGTGTGCCCTTTCCATTTTTTCAGTTCCTATTAAAAAATAATCCTTTAGTGAATTTAAGCCTACTTCCCTGAACCTTCTATCATGTTGCCCTTATTTCTGCCTTTTCTAGTTACACACAATCAATTGAGTGCCTCTTTCATATGATAGCTCTTAAGGTTCTTGCAAAGAGCCATCAGTATACAATTTTTTTCCAGCCTGCTATTCTTCACACTAAACAATTCTAGTTTCCCTGCTCTTGCTCAGTTCTTTGCACCACTTCCACAGGCAAATGTCAACAGGTTGGAAAGCATGCCGCCTCTCCTGAAGACAAATGAATAGCTCTTGTTCTGCAACTATGAGCTACAGTGGACATTTTCATAATGATATACTGATATGCCCTATAAACTGAAGATTTTTGATAAAATGGTAGATCTCTGGAGTTAATAGTCAAATACTTATTTATGAGAACCAAATGCCAGTTCTTCATTTCTCTTGTTCTGTGTGGGCCTTCCTAGAGTAATGCTTTTGGCCTCTTGCCCATCTCTTACTCATGCATCCCAGGAGGATGTGAGCTGCCAATTTCATGAGTGATGATCATTGCTTTAGTTTTTATAACAGTAATCTATTAATAGGTCATATGCAGTGGGGATTAAATCTCTTCCCTCTCAGCCCAATACCAGGAAAAGACAATGACTTGGAGAAAACCCAAATTTTCCTTGGGGTAAACGGTGCTAGAACATAGACTGACAATAAGGCAAGAATGAGGGCTAGCTGGTGGGGAGGAGAGAGACTAGAAATAACATTTTATGACCATTTTCTAAGCCATATTTTTCAAACAGAATTAACTGTGATACTCCCATCAAATTTTATTAATTACTAGTGAAGAAAGACAGAAAAGGCAATGGCACCCCACTCCAGTACTCTTGCCTGGAAAATCTCATGGACGGAGGAGCCTGGTAGGCTGCAGTCCATGGGGTTGCTAAGAGTCTGGCACAACTGAGCAACTTCCCTTTCACTTTTCACTTTCATGCACTGGAGAAGGAAATGGCAACCCACTCCAGTGTTTTTGCCTGGAGAATCCCAGAGATGGGGGAATCTGGTGGGCTTCCACCTACGGGGTCGCACAGTCAGACACGACTGAAGCCACTTAGCAGCAGCAGTGAAGAAAGAATAGGCGATAATTACTGTTGTTGTTCAGTTGCTCAGTTGTGTCCGAGTCTTTGCGACCCTATGGACTGTAGCACGCCAGGCTTCCCTGTCCTCCATTATCTTCTGGAGTTTGCTCAAACTCATGTCCATTGAGTCAGTGATGCCATTCAACCATCTCATTCTATGTCACCCCGTTCTCCTGCCCTCAATCTTTCCCAGCATCAGTCTTTTCCAATGAGTCGGCTTTTCCATTAGGTCACCAAAGTATTGGAGCTCCAACTTCAGCATCAGTCCTTCAAAAGATTGATAGGGTTGATTCCATTAAGGATTGACTGGTTTGATCTCCTTGCTGTCCAAGGGACTCTCAAGTGTCTTCTCCAGCACTGCAGTTCAAAAGGATCAGTTCTTCAGTGCTCAGCCTTCTTTATGGTCCAACTCACATCCATACGTGACTCTTGGAAAAACCATAGTGGGTTTTTATTAGCCCCTAAAATCTCAGTATTTAGTCCTCTGATTTGGTGTTTAGGAAAAAAGATTATGAATTGTATTTGGAGAATGCTTAAGGACTTAGATAAGTAAACTTGGACCACAAGGGACTTTGACATGGATTGACCACAGTAGCTAATTGTGGCTAATACTTACTAGCTAGGGGCTTCCCTGGTGGCTCAGTGATAAAGAATCCACCTACCAATGCAGGAGACGAGACACAGCCTCAGTCCCTGGGTTAGGAAGATCCACTGGAGAACAAAATGGCAACCCACTCCAGTATTCTTGCCTGGGAAATCTCGTGGACACAGGAGCCTGGCAGGCTACAGTCGATGGGGTTGCAAAAGATCAGACATGGCTTAGCAACTAAACAACAACTTATTAGCTGAGGTTATTTTTAATGGGTTAGAGAGTTTTGAAAATTCAAGATAACAAAGCATTAATGTGTGATCCTCAGCAAATGACCTTGAAATATACAGGTATAACTTTTATCTAAACAGCACAGCTCAGGCAGATTTAATTATATTGCAAAGAGTGTTTGTATAGATGGGCTTTTAAGAATTAGGAGAATGACTTTTTAATGACTTATTTTTCTCAGTGTGATTTGCGGTCAAGAAGGCCAGGCCTGCAAAGGCAGTTGGGTTCTGCTAATGTCACAGAGCACTAATAAGATTCTAGGTTCACGCTGCTAGTGCCATGCCTAGGTAGAGCACATCATTAGCTGGGGGCTTTCCTGGTGGCTCAGTGGTAAAAAAAAGTCCACCTACCAATGCAGGAGATGAGATATAGCTTTAGGCCCTGGCACTAGCAGTGTGATCCAGAAGAGTAAGGTACCCAATAGGTGAAAGATACCCATGGGTCCACTTTTCTCAGTTCTTAGGATTTAATCTATTAAAATAACAAAATGTCAGTGATTTGGTCTTTTTCATTCCCTCTCTGCCTGTGACCATGAGAACATGATACTGGAAAATGAATCTTCGGGGAATCAAAACGTCTCTCAGATGTGCTGTTTCTACAGCTAGAGGGAAAGTAGAAGAGGATAAAGAATTAATTATTGTATCACCTGATCCTTTTGTCCAAGCCAAAATGAGGGCAAAGTAAACAAACAAACAATGAGAAAACATGTCCTCACTAGACATGCAAAAAGGAAATGATAAAGGGAGTTCTTCAGACAGAAGAAAAATAACCCTCCAATTAGGAAGCATGTAAATTCAGGAAGAAACAACAAGCAATGGAAATTGCAACCACATGGGATAAACCAAAATAAATCAACTCAAAAAAATATATCACAGTATAATTGTTATTGTTGTTTTGTCACTAAGTTGTGTCCAACTCTGGCTTCTCTGTCCATAGGATTTCCCACGCAAAAATACTGGAGTGGGTTGCCATCTCCTTCTCCAGAGTATCTTCCCAACCCAGGGATGGAAATCCATGTCTCCCACATTGGCAGGGGGATATTTTTTTAACCTTAAGCCTCCTGGGATTGAATATTGTTGTACTGAAAGCTGCTCAGTTGTGTCCAGCTCTTGGCAACCCCATGGACTATATAGTCCTTGGAATTCTCCGGGCCTGAATACTGGAGTGGGTAGCCTTTCCCTTCTACAGGGGTTCTTCCCAACCCAAGGATCAAACTCAGGTCTCCCATATTGCAGGCAGATTCTTTACCAGCCGAGCCAGCAAGGAAGCCCAAGAATACTGGAGTGAGTAGCCTATGCCTTCTCCAGCAGATCTTCCTGACCCAGGAATTAAACCAGGGTCCCCGGCATTGCAGGTGGATTCTTTACCACTGAGCTACCTGGGAAACCCTGCATTATTAGATTAGATAAAACAGTCAAACTTTATGACATGCTGTTGTAAGAAAACCACCTTAAATACACAAATTCCAAAAAAGTGAAAATAAAAAGGATATACATTAACCAATAATAAACCTGTATAACTATTAATAATATCAAAAACAATTCTGAGGCAGCGAGGGAGATAAAGATATTTCTCAATGATAAAGAACAGTAGACCAGGAAAGTATTATTTTCATCTGCATCAAGTAAATCAAATATATAGAACTAGATCCAACAATATATTCAGAAGACCTCTTCAGTGAGAAATTTAAAATATTATTGGAAAGAAAAATTTAAATCTAAATAAATAAACCTAGGCTGCTCATGGAGTAGAAACCTCTATATTATAGAGATATCAGTTCTCCCCAAATTGATTTTTAGATCCAGTGTAATCCCAATCACAATCCTGAACGTTTTTTTTAAGACAATGACAAGTTGATTCTAAAACTTACATGGAAATTAAAAGGCCAAGAATAGCAAACATGGTGCTGAAAAAGAAAAAATCTATAAGATTTATCCAAATATCTTGGCTTACTATAAAGTGGTAGCAATTCAAATAGTATGCTATTGCTAAATGCAGTTAAAAAATACCAGTGTAATGTATAGAAAGATAAAAAGACACATGACATAGAAGAGTATAGACACATGCCTACATAAATGTGGTACTCTTGCCTATAACATAGCTGATGCTACAGTGCAGTAGAGAAAAGATAGTCTTTTTAGTAAATCATCTGGGTCAGTATATGTAGAAAACTAAATGTAGTCTCACACTAAACACAAGTATCATTTCCTGATGGATCATAAACCTAACTGTGCAACATAATACAATAAAGATATTAGAAAAATATTTTCAAGAACTTGCATATTCTTGCATTTTACTTAAATTACTTAATAAGGACACAAAACAGTAACTGTGAAGGAAAAAATAATTGGACTATGTTAAAACTTTGAAGAGTTTAATAAGACACTAAGAGAGTCAAAATCATGCTATATGGACGCAAGCTAGATGTTCCTTGACAGATGACTGGATAAAGAAGGTTGGTACATATATACAGTGAATATGTAACTGTACATGTATATATTTCACTGTATATATATATATTTCACTGTATATATGTACCAACCTTTATCCAGTCATCTGTCAAGGAATATCTAGGTTGCATCCATGTAGCATGATTTTGACTGACTCAGCCATAAAAAGGAATGAATTTGAATCAGTTGTAGTGAGTTGGATGAACCCGGAGCCTCTTATACACAGTGAAGTAAGTCAGAAAGAGAAAAACAAGTATCATATATTAACACATATACATGGAATCTAGAAACATGGTGCTGATGAACCTAGAAAAGCACGGAGTTGGGGACTCAGTGGGGGAAGCTGGGGGTGGGACGAATTGGGAAAGTAGCGCTGACGTAGCTACACTATCATGTTGCAAAATAGATAGATAGTGGGAAGTTGCCATACAACACAGGAAGTCCAGCCTGATGCTTTGTGATGACCTAGAGGGTGGAGTTGAGGGGGCAGGAGGGCGGGGGTTCAACAGGGAGGAGATACATACATATATATATGACTGATTTTTGCTGTTGTATGGCAGAAACCAAGAAAGCACTGCAAAGCAAATTTACACATGAAACCAATTTACACATCCACCAGTTAAAATATCAAAATAAAAAAGTCATGCTACAAAGTAGGAGAGAATATTTGTAAGATGTATACTGACAAGATTAATATACAAAAATATATAGAATTTCTATAAATCAGTTAAGGCAATGGCAGAAATGTGCAGAAGACTTCACAAAAGAATCTCTCTAAATGGCAATAAGCATATAGAATAGAGCTAAATATGATAATGTATGAGGAAAAATAAAAACCACAAAACATTCATAGCCAGTTGGTTTTTACCTAATGGGCCAAGAACATTGGATTGCAAGAGTGGTCTGTTGAATAAATGGTACTGAAATAACTGGATATCCACATGCAAAAGTATAAAGTTGGAACCCTACTTCACACTGTATACAAAAATTAGCTCAAAATGGATCAAAGATCTAAATGGAAGTGCTAAAACTATAAAATTCTTTGATTAAAAACACATGTGCAAAGGGGAATTGATCAAGATCATGGAGGAGGATGACTTGGAATTCACTTCCTGCCACAAACACATCAAATACATCTACATGTGGAATACTTCTCACTGAAAACTAACAGAAATGCTGCAACCAAGGCTGTAAAAAAAGACTGCCATGAAATCAGATAGAAGGGAAGGGAAGGGGTCAGGCTGGGGCCTGTGCTTCTGGGAAGGGACCGAGAGGAGCAAGGAGATCTGCCCTGGGGGGTAAGCGGCTCAAGCCACACACCGGGCATTGCAGTCCTGGCATCTAACCCAGGGAAGGCAAGCCCCCTTCGTTGGTTGGAGGGCTGCAGGGATGAACAGGGGGGCTGTGGGAAGCCTGCCTGTGAAGAGCACATGAATGCTGGCTCGCTCCTGAGGCAGGGCACAGAGGGTGGCGGACTGAGGACTACTCCAGTATCTGCCTGGTTTCCCATAATTGCCCTGGCACATGCCCAGTCTGAGCTGAGCAAATGCTCCAGCCCCACTGACTTCACCACACAGCTGGAGTTGGCACTGCCACGGAGGGGGAGAGACCTTGGCCATGGGACGTAGGGGTGACTTGGACCATGGTGGAATCTGAGCACAGTGGGGGCAGCCATTCTGGGTGCTTACAAGCACATCGGGATGGCTCCCTATCTCTGATGCTGGCTGGACAACCACAGTCTTCACTGATACACATCAGGAGCCCACGCAGGCCTTGCCTGCCCAGCAGCAGGATTCCACAACAGCATGGGGTGGCAATGGCTGGGGGAGCGACTGATTGTGAGGGACCAAGGAGACTCAGATGCAAGAGGGGCTGGTGCCCACATAGGTGGCACGCTGGAAGCGGCCCAGACCTCTGTCTGGCCAGCCGGCTACAGCCCACGTCCCCTCATGAGCTGAGAGTCTTCATGGGCCCCTCTTGCTCCAGAACTGTTCCCCTCTGGGACAAGAGTGCTGGTGCTGGGAGAAGGGAGACCACACACTGAAAGGGAACCCATCCAGTCTGCCAACCCTCAAGGCTACTGCTGCATCAACTTGGGATCTGTCCTGCCCGCTATAGGGCAGTGATGGCCACTGAACAGAAGGGAGGCCCCATCTCAGCTGGCTCTGGCCTTAGCTCCTTCATCTTTGGCTCCACCTCATACTAAGGTGAAAGCTGCCAGCGCACCCTGAGGAAAGACATGACTTCTGTTCACATCAAATCCGTCTCTCCCATCAAAGGTACTGGGTATACACAGACTGGGCTTCCCAGGTGGCTCAGTGGTAAAGAAGCCAGCTGCCAATGTAGGAGCTGCAGGAGAGGCTGTTCAATCCCTGGGTCAGGAAGATCCCCTGGAGAAGGAAATGGCAACCCACTCCAGTGTTCTTGCCTGGAGAATCCCATGGACAAAGGAGCCTGGTGGGCTACAGTTCATGGTGTCGCAGAGTCGGACACCACTAAGTGACTAACATACACATCATTTCCAATACTTCAGCCACTGATGTGAAAAGACTCTTTGGATAAGACCCTGATGCTGGGAAAGATTGAAGACAAAAGGAGAAGAGGGTGGCAGAAGATGAAATGGTTAGACTGCCTCACTGACTCAATGGACATAAATTTGAGCAAACACCGAGAGGCAGTGGAAGATAGAGGAGCCTGGTGTGCTGCGGTACATGGGGTTGCAAAGAGTCTGACACGACTTAGCAACTGAACAACAATAATCAATTACTTGGTGACATTTTTGGACCAAGATGACAACAATCAGACTTTATGGGAAATTTATTAAAGACTATCCCTTCAAACAATAAAAATTTAATAATATGCTCTTCTAATAGTTGACAATTAATTTCAAATGTTTTTAAGAATATTGGTCATATTTTCCAATTTGATTTTTTCATTACTATCTATGACCATGATATTCAATGTCACTGATCCTCTCCTGCCAAAAAACTTAGCAAGTCTCCAAACTGGAAATGAGAATAAAGAGAGTTTATTTTTCTTAGTGAGTTGACGCTGGTCTCTGGGGATTACCAGTCTTTTTCTAGACTTTCTCATACAGCTCCAAATATTAAAGAGACTGAGATCAGAATTATTTGCCTAAAGTTTTAAGAATCTATATTACCTTATGTGAAAACTTGGAATTTACTCATCTCCAGCTTTGAGGGTGTTTCCAAATAGTAATAATCAGTATGTTTCCATGTTAATCTGTATATGTTCAAAGGAGTTTAAAATTCCATTTAATCCCTGTCTTTATAATCAGCTACTACTTCTGATCATTCATGCTTAAACTAAAATAAATAATTTTGATATTTATAATATTACAAGCTGTGCATCTCCTTAAGGAGATTAAAAAATCTTTTTATTAGCTACTAAATTTTTTACACTCATAAGAGTCCACAACATTTTTCAAGGCTGAATTCAATTCCAATTCCCTGCCTTCACATTAAAGCCTACATAAACTGCTCCATATGAATAGTTATTTAATATTTTATTAGAGCTTTTAATTTCACTATCCCCCTCAGTAAGTTATTCCCCTGCTTACAAATGTTATGGTCAAAAAATTCTTCCCAAGAGCTAATATGATTTTCCATTCTGTGTTTCCTACCATTCTAAGAAGACTAGTTACATCTTTCCTATGCCCCTGCTCATTCTTCTCTAACAAATACCATTTCTTTATGTCCCCCTTCCCATTTCTAACACCAACTGTTTCCATAAATTAGCAAGCAGAACCTGCCCTAACTGAGCAGAGCATATATGCTAAGATCATCAGGATAGAATCAGAAAACTGGGTTCAGCCGAACTCTTGTGTGTAATTTTAAATTACTTAAATTCTGATATCCTTATAATAATATTGCAATAGAAATAATATTTAGTATCTATTCTATAAGGTTATCATGTAGATTATATGATATAGAATATGAAGTCAATACTTACTTGTACTAAAGCGCAATGGTGTTATAGTTATTCTTGTATTAGTTAAAACGTTTATGGTGGCAAGTCAATAAAATAGTTAGATTAACTAAAAAGGGGGGAGGGAAAGGAAGAGTATTTGAATAACACAGTGGAAGAATTTGAAAAACGGTGCTTTATACACACAGCAATTAGGGTCACTCAGGGGCCACAGCTGCAGGGGTCTAGTGTCATCAGCATTAATGGCACACAATACCAAGGGTGTTCTAGGTCTTCATTCTAAGATTCAGATTTGAGGAGAGAGCATCTTACTGCTCCAGTATGGTTCAGGATATGTAGTACTCCTGCATCCATGAGCCTAGAACAGGAATACACAGACATCATCACTGGAGATCCACTCCTACGTATGAAGCTAGCATCAAAAAAGGGGCACTGGGGAGCCACCCCTCCTGCTGCTGTCTTCCACTATATATATATAGTCTTCTATTATATGTATATACATATAATGTAAAGAAATAGAGGAAAACAACAGAATGGGAAAGACTAGAGATCTCTTCAAGAAAGTTAGAGATACCAAGGCAACATTTCATGCAAAAATGGGCACAATAAAGGACAGAAATGATAAAGACCTAGCAGAAGCAAAAGAGATTAAAAGGAGGTGGAATATACAGAAGAACTCTACAAAAAAAGGTCTTAATGACTTGGGTAACTATCATGGTGTGCTTACCCACCTAGAGCCAGACATCTTGGAGTGTGAAGTCAAGTGGGCCTTAGGAAGCATCACTATGAACAAAGCTAGTGGATGTGATGGAATTCCAGTAGAGCTCTTTCAAATCCTAAAAGATGATGCTGTAAAAGTGCTGCACACAATATGCCAGCAAATTTGGAAAACTCAGCAGTGGCCATAGGGCTGGAAAAGGTCAGTTTTCATTCCAATCCCAAAAAAAGGCAATGCCAAAAATGCTCCAACTACCGCACAATTGCACTTATTTCACACGCTAGTAAAGTAATGCTCAAAATTCTCCAACTAGGCTTCAGTAGTATGTGAACTAAGAACTTCCAGATGTACAAGCTAGATTTAGATAAGGCAGATAAACCAGACATCAAATTGCCAGTATCAGCTGGATCATGGAAAAAACAAGATAATTCCAAACATACATCTACTTCTGCTTCATTTGACTATGTAAAAGCATTTGTATAGATCATAACAAACTGTGGAAAATTCTTAAGGAGATGGGAATACCAGACCACCTTACCTGCCTCCTGAGAAATCTGTATGTAGGTCAAAAAGCAACGGTTAGAACCAGACATGGAACAATGGATTGATTGAAAATTGGGAAAGGAGTACATCACCCTGTTTATTTAACTTCTTTGCAGAGTACATCATGCAAAATGCCAGGCTGGATGAAGCACAAGCTGGAATCAAGATTGCCAGGAGAAATATCAATAACCTCAGATATTCAGATGATACCACCCTAATGGTAGAAAGCAAAGGGGAACTACAGAATCTCTTGATGAAGGAGAAAGAGGAGAATGAAAAGCCTGGCTTAAAACTCAACATTCAAAAAACTAAGATCATGGCATCTGGTTCCATCACTTCATGGGCAGCAGATGGGGAAACAATGGAAACAGAGAGAGACTTTATTTTCTTGTGCTCCAAAACACTGCAGATGGTGACTGAAGCCCTGAAATTAGAAGGTGCTTGTTCCTTGGAAGAAAGGCTATGACAAACCTAAACAACATATTAAAAAGCAGAGGTGTCACTGTGATGACAAATGTATGTATTGTCAAAGCAATGGTTTTTCTAGTAGTCATGTACAGATGGGAGAGTTGAACCAAAAAGAAGGCTGAGAACTGAACAATTGATGCTTTGAACTGTGGTATTGGAGAAAACTCTCAAGAATCCCTTGGACTGCAAGGAGATCAAACCAGTCAATCCTAACAGACATCTTTCATCAGATTAGAATATTCATTAGAAGGACTGATGCTGAAGCTGAAGCTCTAATACTTTGGCCACCTGATGTGAACAGCTGACTCATCGGAAAAGACCCTGATGCTGGGAAATATTGAGGTTAGGATGAGAAGGGGTGACAGAAGATGAGATGGTTGGATGGCATCACTGACTCGATGGACATGAGTTTGAACCAAATCCAGGAGATGGTGAAGGACAGGGAAGCCTGGTGTGCTGCAGTCCATGGGGTCATGGAGAGTCAGACATGACTGAGTGACTGAAGAACTGCAAGGACTACTCTCACAAGTTTTGCTACTGCTGGTGCTACATCTCCTTTTATCATTATTGGCAAGCCATTCTCACACTTCATCTAGAACCAATTAAAAGCCAGATAGTAAGTACCACAAAAATGCTTGCCCCACAGATCATGCTGGGCTGGAAATCGTCATTGTTGTCGCTTGTGATACCGTAAAGAAAGAAAAGAAAATCACATTAAAAGATTTATTTGTAAAAATTTATCTCTATCATTTTAAAGAACAATAATTCTATTCACAGAGGTAAGGCTAATTCACCAAACCTGAAAAAATGCATAACAATGATAACTAGCTTTTAGAGACTTTGCTATGCCTTCTAATTTGCACATTATTTCTGACTTTTCCTTTACACAGTCTAAACAACATTAAATTTATGCATCATTTCTGCCTCTACCTGGCATAGTATTACAAATATGTTTTTATAAAATAAGACAATTACCAATTTGGATTAAGTTATTTATTTAAATCATTGTTTACTTAAACAAGTAAATTGCCATGGCTATTACATTTCTCTGGGTAAATACTGCCAAGCACTTTCAGCAATATTTACCGGAATAAATACTGATAAATAAACATTTACCTGATAGATAACTATAAGGTATAATTATAATTAGGAAACTATAACTAGAAAATAGGAAATTAAAATGATTGATCTAGTATTGTCTTTACTATTTCCCCTAATTGAAGGGCACCTTGCTGGTACACTAAGGAAAAAAATTATTTTTTGATGGATTAATCCTATTAAAAGTAGCGGCTAAAATGCAAGGTGGGGGGAAGAATTAGCAGGTGAATAAGAAATTATTCAGAATTGAGTATACACATCTTCCTTGATTCATGATGGAGTTACAGCTCCACAATCCCATTTTAAGTTGAAAAAATCCTAAGTTCAAAAATTTTTGATACACCAATTACCGAACATCATACTTAGTTTCACTTCAGTTCGGTTCAGTCGCTCAGTCGTGTCTGACTCTTTCTGACCCCATGAATCGCAGCACGCCAGGCCTCCCTGTCCGTCACCAATTCCTGGAGTTCACTCAGACTCACGTCCTTCGAGTCAGTGATGCCATTCAGCCATCTCATCCTCTGTCGTCCCCTTCTCCTCCTGCCCCCAATCCCTCCTAGTTTCAGAGTCTTTTCCAATGAGTCAACACTTTGCATGACGTGGCCAAAGTACTGGAGCTTCAGCTTTAGCATCATTCCTTCCAAAGAAATCCCAGGGCTGATCTCCTTCAGAATGAACTGGTTGGATCTCCCTGCAGTCCAAGGAACTCTCAAGAGTCTTCTCCAACACCACAGTTCAAAAGCATCAATTCTTCGGCGCTCAGCCTTCTTCACAGTCCAACTCTCACATCCATACGTGACTACTGGAAAAACCAACCATAGCCTTGACTAGATGGGCCTTAGTCATGATGGAGTTACATCTCCACAAACCCTTAAAATGGGTTGAAAAAATCCTAAGTTCAAAAATTTTTAATACACCAATTACCAAACATCATACTTAGCCTAGCTTTCCTTAATTTTGCTCAAAACACTTGCATTACCCTACAGTTAGGCAAAACCATCTAGTACAATGCCTATTTTATAACAAGGTATTGGATATCTCATGTAATTTATTGAATATTGCACTCAAAGTAAAAAGCAGAATGGTTGTATAGGTACAGAATGGCTGTTAAATCAATCAGTTGTTTATCCTCATGATTGTGTGGCTGACGGGGAGGTGTGGCTCACTGCCGCCGCCCAGCAGCAAGAGAGAAAAGTATACTGCATGTTGCTAGTCCAGAAAAGATCAAAAGTCCAAATTCCAAGTACAGTTTTTGTTTGTTTGTTTGTTTGTTACTTTATTGCTTTCACACTCTCATTAACTTAAAAAAAAACTAAGCCAAATTCTTATTAAGTCATGGACTGTCTACATACATATTAGTAATGGAAAAAGCAATGACTTTGGAGTCCAAAACCCCTGGGGTTCAATTCTACCTCTGCCATTCAATTGATGTACATTCATAAATTCATTCCAAAATTTATTTGATCCTCAGTGTCTTCATCTGAAAAATAGGCACAATAGAACCTACTTCAAGTTATTACTCTGAGAGGACAATGCATCAATCGTGCTCAGGGTCTAGCATGGAGCATGGCATCCACATATTCTTAGATCACTTTTCTCCAAGGGAAAGTGGAAATTAACTTATTTAGCAGTTGAAGAAGGTAAACTAATACATGGGGCTTCCTTGCTGGCTCAGATGGTAGAGAATCTGCCTGCAGTGCTCCTCACTGTATATTACAAGCACTTTCAGCAATATTTACTAGAATAAATATTGATAAATAAACATTTACTGATAGATAACTATAAGGTATAATTATAATTAGGAAACTATAACTAGAAAATAGGAAATGAAAATGATTGATCTAGTATTGTCTTTACTATTTCCCCTAATTGAAGGGCACCTTGCTGGTACACTAAGGAAAAAATCATTTTTTGATGGATTAATTGACCCAGGTTCAATCCCTGTAACATTTATCCAAAGAAATGTAATAGCCATGACATTTACCCCCCGAAGGGTGCAGAAGACCCCTGGAGAGGGTAACGGCTACCCACTCCAGTATTCTTGCCTGGAGAATCCCATGGACAGAGGAGCCTGGCGGGCTACAGTCCATGGGTCACAAAGAATTGGACATGACTGAGCGACTAAGCACACACAGCACATAAAATAATACATACAATTGAACCCTTTTAGAAGCATAAAACATGTTATATTAAAATAGTACTCAAGCTTTTTATCAAAAATTGTTAGGACTTCCTGGTGGTCCAGCACTTAAGAATCAGCCTGTCAATTCAGGGGACATAGGTCTGATCCCTGTTCAGGAACATTCCACATGCTGCATGGCAGCTAAGCCCAAGCGCCACAACTACTGAAGCCCGCACTCTCTAGAGCTCACACACTGCAACTACTGAGCCCGTGTACCACAGCTACCCATGCCCGCGTGCCTAAAGCCCATGCTCTGAACCAAGAGAAGCCACCATGCATTGTAACTAGACAGTAGCGGCTGCTCACAGCAGCTAGAGAAAACCTACACGCAGCAATCAGCACCCACAGCAGCCAAAAGTAAATAAATAAATGTCAGGCATGGCATCTCAATGAGAATGCAAAGTACAGCCTTATTTAAAGACTCAAGATTAGTCAAGAGATTCGCTCAAGGCCAAACGGAAATCTGTGGTCAAGTCAGAACAAAGGCCCAAGTCTCCTGACTTTAGCTAGGTGCTAAAATGCACACTTTGCTGAGCTGCAGGTGGCATCTATTCCAGGGTTTGGGGTGCTTGCCACACATTAGCCCTCCTATCTGTCCTTGAATATCAGAGCAGCAGCAAACACAAGTAGGTAGAAAATCAAAGCTTTTCACTGTGTTCAGAGCATACACAATGTGTTGCTTGTGTAAAAAAAAAACAAAGTTAAATCTGTGTAAGCAAAAAGAACAAACAACATGCTGAATAAAGGAGTCTCAGTTTGGGGAAGAGAAAAAAAGATGGTGTATATAGAGGAAAAAAATACCCACTAGGGTAGTTTACCTTGCCAATTCAGCAAGGGTCAATCCCCTCTCTATTTGGATGCCTTTTTACCACTCCGTCCCATCCTGTCTCAACAGAATAGCTTAGTTATAACTAAAGAAACCAGTAGACTCAGGGTAGCTTCTCGTTGAAAACATACAAAATGGGGAAATGAAGGAAAAAAAAAACTAGGTTATTTTGCCCAAAATATTTATGGAAATCATGCTGCAGAGCTCCTCAAGAAAAAATAAAAGAGGATTATGCTGAGGTGAAAGGAATCAGGATGAGGATGAAAGAAAAATAAAGCATCGAGAAGAAAGGCCTTTCATGGGATTTGTACTGCACATGTGCACTTATTTTATTCAGAAGAGTGTTGTTACAGAACCCAGCAGGGGTAAACCCTTATTTATCTCTGGTTATTAGCCAAGCCTAAATTGTGTAACAAAAATAACAAAAGATTTTCTTTACATCTAATTAGACATAAAGGCTAGAACAATGTTCTTGTGAAAGGATGCTTTTAAGATGCTTTTTTGGAATTGAAATAGTAACAACATTTGTTTTGTGTGGTAAACAGAAGCCTTTTGGCAGTGCAGTTGCTTTCATTTTGAATCTGCCAAGAATTATTTGCTTATCTATGGAATTTCAACTACTTTCTATGCCTGTGAGTCATATAGATACTAGGATAAATGGGGCTATGGAGAACTCTGGGGTTTACTGTGGCCACCAGGCAGCTTCCCCTACAGACACACAGACACAGACATGCCTGCACGTACACGCACGCACACACACCAGGTACCCACATTACCCCTCTAGAAGCAGAGGGTATAAGAAAAGACAGAAGAGAATGTAAAAGAAGAGAAAGAAGACAGAAGTATCACCAGAAAACAAGTGCAATGAAGGAAGGACAGGTGAGAGAAGGAAGGAAAAGCAATGTCAGGGAGAATGACAGAATTCCGAGATGAAAGATTAAGGTGAAACTGGAGCCGATTATACAGAGTGAAGTAAGCCAGAAAGAAAAACACCAATACAGTATGCTAACACATATATATGGAATTTAGAAAGATGGCAATGACGACCCTGTATGCAAGACAGGAAAAAAGACACAGATGTGTATAATGGACTTTTGGACTCAGAGGGAGAGGGAGAGGGTGGGATGATTTGGGAGAATGGCATTCTAACATGTATACTATCATGTAAGAATTGAATCGCCAGTCTATGTCTGAGGCAGGATACAGCATGCTTGTGGGGAGGTAGGGTGGAGGGGGGTTCATGTTTGGGAACGCATGTAAGAATTAAGGATTTTAAAATTTTTTAAAAAAATAATAAAAGCAAAAAAAAAAAGAATAAAAAGGAAGGACGGAAGGGACAGATGGGGGATATCAAGAAGGAACATAGAAAGCGAAGGGAGTAATAGGAAAAAAGTGGGAAGAGGCTTGGAGAGACTTCATGAGGCAAGAAGAGCCTAATACAATTTGAAAAGAACGGCGGAGTTCTCTAAATGATAATGGTATTTGACAGTACGATATTTATAGCTGTTTCCAGCTCTCTCTGAATACTATATAGGATTATCCAGATTTCCTGGGGTTTATCACCACAGGCATGTAGGATTAACAGCCTGATGAAGTAAAGAATTATTTTCCAATCCAGTTCTTAGGCCTGCATAGCACTCTTCCCTGACTATGGTACATAAAATACAATAACTAAGAGAAAGAAAGGGTGTATAGTGGTATATAGACATGCCCCAACTTACAGTGGTTCAATTTAGGGTTTTTTGACTTTATGATGGTACAAATTTGATATATACTCAGTAGAGATCATACCTCAAATTTTGAATTTTGATCTTTTCCCAGGCCAGAGATAATAATAAGCAGGGCTACTCTCTGGGCCACTCCTAGTCAGCTTCTTGGTCAGGGATGTCAACAACTCATAACCATTTGCAACCATTCTGTACACATACAACCATTCTGTTTTTCATTTTCTGTAGAATATTCAATAAACTACATGTCATATTCAACACTATTATAGATCACATTTTGTGTTAGATTAGTTCTGATGTTCAGTACATTAGGTGCGTTAAATGCATTTTCAACCTATGATATTTTTAACTTAGGATGGGCTTATTGGACATAATTGCATCTTTAAGTTGAAGATCTTTAAATTAAAAGAAAAAATTTTTAAATCTACGATTAAAATATTAATAAGCACTAGGTTCAGAGAAATCCACTAAATTAACAAGGATTATGTAGCACCTACTGTGTGTCAAGCTCTGTGAATTCAGTGGAAAAAAATGTAGACATAGCCTCTGGCTCCCAGAGTCAAGAGCCCAGAGTGTGGTAAATGGTATGTCAGAGCAAGTACATAGCTGTAAGGAGCAGGTAACCAGAGACCCAAGTCAGTTCAAGTGGAAAGTAATAAAACGGAGTCAAAACTTACAAAAATAGATAGCTACTGCGAACCTGTTATAAAGCGCAGGGAGCTCAGCTTGGTGTTCCAGGATGACCTAGAGGGGTGTGGGGTGGGAGGAGGACACTGGGAGGGAGAGCCAAGAGGGAAGGGATATATGTATGCATGTAGTTGATTCACTTCATTGATCAGCGGAAACTAACACAATAATGTAAGCAATTATGCTCCAATAAATAAAATAAAATTAAATTAAAATATGCTAAAGCCCCCCCCCCCCGTACCCCCTCCCAACGCCCCCAAAGATGATTGAAAGCGAATCAGGCAAAGACTAAAAGGAAGGGAGGGGTGTTGTGAGAAAACAAAGGAAATGTTCAAGGCAGAAGGATTAACGGAACAAAAGAATGGTCTTTTTGCTTTACAAGAAGTCTCTCTCTGTGTCCACTGGCACCATGGATGATGTCGAGTTATGATGCTATAGGGAAAGCAGAACCATATTGTGAAGGGACTTACTTGTTTGCCATGAATTTAGTACTTTATAATAAGGACAATAAAATGCTATTGAAACATTGTTCAGTGGGGATTAACACTACAAAAATTTTTATCTTCTAAATATCATTCTTTGGAAAGTAGATGAGAAGTAGACAAGACTAATGTCTAGTGGTTCAGTTAATAAGCTCTTACAATAACCCATATAAATAGAAGAAGGTAGTCTGGACCAAGGCAGGAGCAATGAAGTGAGAGAGAAGGATCTGGATTCTCAAGATAATAATCTACAGAGTCAGTGAAATTCAGTAATTGACTACAAGTGGAGAGATCAAAGTTATGCTCAGAGTCAGTATGAACAGCTCTGAAAATGGTGTTGCTTTGTATAAAAAGGGAGTTGTTAGTAGAAAAGTTAGAGGAATGTCAAAAATGACAGCAAGAGGCATTCATCATCCTCAGTGATTTGTTAACAGAACTAAATAGTTCTGTCGAGTTTTTCCTTTTATAGACGTGCATTCATTAAACAAATTCAATAAAGGTTTACTGAATGAATGACTGAATTTCACAATGGATGTGAGGGAATAAACAAATGAAGAAATACATGAAGAAATGAAGGAGTAAATAGATGAGATAAAATTCACAGAAGGAGGATGACAATGGGCACAGGAAAATATTATTTTTATTAGCAAGGGTGGTAAATCTTACACTCAAAATGGAGTCAGTCTCCCAATTTCAGGTAGTCTAATACCTGTGATATTCAATGCAGAGCAAAAATAAAATCCACAAGAGAAACAGTACTGAGGCCTGATGAAACCTCATTTAAGAATGTAAACAGAGGTTTGCATACTTTATAGGCATTGATTTTACCCAAGGAGATGAACAGTTATAAATAATGGTATCCTTGTTAATACTTCAAAGAAGCCCAATTTAGACTTTAGACTCTGGCATAATGAGTGTTGACATCTATCTCACCACCTCCTCAGATGTGTACATGCTTATTTAATGATCATTTTTAGTATGATTTATAAAAGACAAATAAGATAGCAATGTGGTTTCATTTCACCCCCTGGAAACAGAACTCTCTGGGAGTTTTAAGGTCAAAATCGTGAAAACCAAAAGCAAGATCTAATAGAAATTAATTCTTGACTTGCTGCATTTTAGCACCTCTCTGGCCACACGTATTTGCACACACATATAAGTGAGGGTGGATAAGAGGCGTCAGCTAGTGTGTGTGAAATTATCACATCATCACCTGAATGAACTCTTCCACCCCTTGCTGTCAGTGCAACTCAGACAAACTCCTTTCTCACTCAACTGTCAGCACACTTAAGAACTCAGAATGCAGACAGGCCTACTACTAAAGGATAGGCTGCTTTCACTGATAGCAATGTCAATATGTAAGGCAAGAACTTACGCATCTGTCAGGACAGTGCATGATCTTAGGAGCTCATGACAGAACATGTGGCTAGGAGTCAAAGCAGAACAAATATGACAGTTCTTATGCTTAAATTATCCTGCTAATTTCTACAAAAGAATTTCTATTAATATGGCTAAAGTTCCATTTTGTTCAAAATTTCTCCCAGAAATAAAACTGTTTGTTCTTAAATTATTAGCTATTAGAGAAAACATTCAAAACAGAAGCCTCTAGAAAGGATTTACCCTTATTTCACCATGATACATTATTGTGACCTTTACAAACCTTTTCCTCTTCCTTTTAAAGTGGCAATTCTTATTTGAGAGGAGTATTGGAATTGATAAATGCTTTAGCACATGTAAACATTTAACAAATATGATATTGATCCATATGAAATGTGCAGTAAAGGCTAACATAACTGATTTAAAAAAAATAAAATCAAGCTAAACGCTATGGAAAACAAGCCAGGAACACTCCCCCGCCCCCCCCCACCCCCGCAGCCGCAACTAGTGCCTTCAAAACGTGCTGGTCTAGATTTCTTTGCTGGTCCTAGACAACACCTGGAGTGATTCTTTTGGCTTTCTGGTCACTTTCATTTACGCAGAAAAAACAAAATCACACTTTGGCAACAGAGAATTTCGGCTTTTACACAGCCTAGTCAAGTCTAAACCAAAACTGCAGTTTTATACCCAACTCAGTCTCTCCTCACATCAGTTTATATATTATGCGGGCTGAGAAACCTCTACAGGAAAACAGGCTTTTACTCTTTCTTGTTCTTGGGCTTTTTCTTCCTTCCTTTCATTTGCTCCTCCTTTCCTCTCAGATGCTACTTGGTCCTTTTCCTCCTGCATTATATCAGGACTCAGGAGGAGGTCGGGTTTGGGAAACAAGCATAAAGAGCCACTGTAATCTGACCATTCATTCTCTTAGTGTGGCAGACGCCAAACACCAGTTTTCTCACCAAGCACATTCTTGGCTCTTTCATAGGCCCCGCAGCAATCTTCTTATGACACAATGTCCTCAAACAAACAAAGCAATAACCACCTGAACTCTTGCAAGATAGCTTAGAGCTTCATACTGCCAGGGCCTCCTTGTTCAAGCAGGCTATGCTCATGAGCATAGTTCCATCAAACTGTGGAACCCAGTTACCTTTAAAGGTAGAAAACTCCTGTCTTCTTGTCAAACCAAAACTTGAAGATTCCGTCCGCTTCTCACTGCCCTCCTCCCTTGGCCTGCTGTCACAGACCTCTCCACTCACTCCCAATTTAAGAATTCTCCAGGCAGGAGCAAGACTGCCTGTATGTGTTCACATACACTCTCAAGCTCTCAGAATGCATGTCAAGCACTGCTAAGAACTGCCTCCCTCACTCTACTCCTGTCTTAGAAGCGAGTAAGTAGACTCATCTCTAGCTCAGCAGACATCCAGCTCGGGTGTGAGATGCCATTTCCCCAGCTTGCCACCACTTCCAAAAACTTCAAGAGATTTTGTTGGAGCCTCCATCACTCGACTTGGAGTAAAGGAGAAGAGAAAAACAAAAATACTTTACGCCTAAGCCTATCACTCCTAACTTATACAACGTTTTTATTCATTCTCTCTCTCTCTTCATCATATCGGTTGAACAGTGAGTGAGTGAGAAAAGAACTTAAAGGTTTTTCTTAAATCCTAGAGGTAATTTCTAATCTATAGCATTATTAACACTCTAGATAAGATCTTTGTTTGTTTGAGGAGGCAGAGCTGTACATTTTAGGATATTAACCAGGATCCTGCTTCCTACTCACTAGGTACCAGAAGCTTTCTTTCCCCTGGAGGTGTGACAACCAAATATGTCTCCAAACACTGCCAGATAGTCTTTGGGGGCAAAATTCCCCCTTGTTGAGATTCACTGGCCTAGAGGCATGGCACCCAGTTGCATCTGGGTGTTCTCTCAGAGATTTTTTGCTTGCTTTGGGGTTTGACCTAAAATTCTGAGACAACAGAAAAAATCCATATCATTATACTACTTTCCCAACTCCTACATCCATTACTTTAGTGGAAATTCACTTTTTATTCGCTAAATAAATCTTCATGGTCTGCTAGATACCAGGCACTATCACAGGCATTAAATGAGATAAGACTCTGGCTTCTGGGAGCTTATAGGTTAGAGATAATAGAGGCAAAAATGAAGCATTCAGCAGATGGATAATACGATCAAAGTGGTTTCTGAAGGAGACTGCCTGGGCATCATTATGTATGATGAGAACGGAAGGAAGTTTGAAACCTGGAGAACCAATTAGGAGGCAGTTGCCACAACAAAACAAGCAAAAGAATTTTAAAGGGAATAATGATCTGGATGTGACTCCAGGTCATGAAGAGCAAAGAATAAAACAGAGTGAGGTTGAAAAAAAAAGTGATGGAATTTTATAAGTGGTTGGATAGATGGAAGAGAAGAAATAGATACATATCTTCATTGGTTTCCTTCATAGGAAATTATCACAGTTTTCCTTGAAGATATGGGATTGTTGGGATAAAAAAAAGCAAAACCTGCTAGGCAGATGACTGTGGGAAAAAACAAGAGTTTTCATTGGGTTTTTTGGTATTTGTATGCGGTAATTTTGATTTGAGGGCAAATTATTCAAGGTTATTCTGCAGACAGAAATTCAAAGTAAAGACTTCCCTAGAAGAGCTGTATTGGTCTTCACCTCATTTTTCTCTGAAACCCCTAAGATAAATATAAATGAACTGGTTGATCTTTCAACTATGTTTTGAGAAAAATAGCTTATTACTAACTCAGATTCACAAACTAGCATCCAGGCCATCCAACAATAAAATCCAATCTTTAAACCACCTCTGATGACTTTACCTAAACAGAAGCAGCCCATTCTGCATAGATAGGAGACATAAGTCTTCATAGGCCCTTAACATAGGCCCATATTTTAGAAATGAAGACTAGTAAGAAATGTAAGACAATGGCGAGCACTTGTTAAAATAAAGTGGAAGTGAAATTTTTGCTCAGTTATGTCTGACTGTTTGCCACCATGGAATTCTCCAGGCCAGAATACTGGAGTGGGCAGCCTTTCCCTTCTCTAGGGGATCTTCCCAACCCAGGAATTGAACTCAGGTCTCCCGCATTGCAGGCGGATTCTTTATCAACTGAGACACAAAGGAAGCCCTGTTAAAATAAGCAGGTTCCAAATATAGCATAAAAATGTAACTCCAGCAGCTATAGGATTGCTTAGCTAAAAAACATTTTAAAATTTAATAGAATTAGAATTTGACCTATTTCTTATTCCTGTCACTTTTCCCTTTGTTCAACTGGATTTTCTCAAATTTTAGATCAAGAAGGTTAAATTGAAGAAATTTTTGCTCTTTGGAAATGAACCTATTATCTTATTATCCCCTCATCTTTCTGCCAACCATTCTACAGCTTTCATGCTGGTTCCTTCATTCTTTATTTCTCTCTTGATTCTGCTGAGAAGTCTAAGAACATTTTTAGGAGTTTTATAGTCCTGGGTTCAAATCTCAAGTACACCTTTACAAAGTTATTCTATAAATTCAGGCAAGTCTTTCTGTAAGATTTCTTTAAAATTAAGAGAACATTTCCTAACAAGGCTTTATGTTAATTTAATAAAGATGCACACGTGTAGAATTCATTTTAGTTGTCTTTTTCCCCTTTCCTTCACCCTCTACTAAGTGATTGGTAACAGGAGATACGAAAGGCATGACATGCCTATTTTGTATTTGCTTTTACATAAAGGCTTCCCTGTGGCTCAGATGGTAAAAAAATCTGCCCTCAATGCAGGAGACCTGGGTTCAGTTCCTGGATGAGGAAGATCCCCTGGAGGAGGCAATGGCATCCCACTCCAGTACTCTTGCCTGGGAAATCCCATGGACAGAGGAGCCTGGTGGGCTACAGTCCACAGGGTTGCAAAGAGTTATACATGACTGATCAACTTAACACTTTCACATGCTGAAACAATAGTAAAAATATAGGTATTTTATGTACAGTCTGAACGATGTTGAGCCTACAAAGCAATAAATATGTGTATAGAAAAGAAATGCAAGAATGTAAACAGTTATTAACAGTGATAATTCTGGATGATGAAAAAACAGATGTTTGTCTTTTTCACCATTCTGTTTCCCTATCTTTGTATAATTAATATTTAATTTCCTAATGAAAACCATAAATGAACTTCATGACAAAAGAAAGGAAGTTTCTAGAGTAAAAGAAATTCCAATATTCTCATTAATGAAAACAGAGGTTACTGGATTAACTAGTAACTCAGAGAAATAACCCTTATACTAAATAAGATAATGTTCTTTCATTTTCCTCTACACTATAAGTGGAACAAATGGGTACATTAGTACCCATGGACTATATCCTCAATCTCTGTTTATGGTACTGACTTTGGACTTAAAAAAAAAATTAAAATAAGTATTTTCCAATCATGATAATAGCGTTAATCTAATCGGAGTCTAACACATCAATTTTCCTTATACAGATAAATACTAAATAGTATGATCATTGTTGTTGTTCAGTTGCCCAGTCATGGCAGCTTTGTGACCCCATGGACTGCAGCATGCCAGGCCTCCTTGTCCTCCCAGAATGGCTTAGACAGGTCTTCTTTTATAACACAAGTACAGAAGAAATCTCGATAGTTAGGAATATACATCCACCACTCTCCAGCTCAATTTTGTCTTCATTTTGCTGACTTCCTAAGAGGTACTCAAAATGTCTAAGTACTCCAGCAATGGAAGTCTAATCTGCATACTACTTTAAAATTTTAATTCAGAATCACATGGGCCCTACTTAAACTATTGCCTCTCTCCCCTGCTACCCCAGCAATGACCTTCAAAGGGAAAAATGAAGACTCAAGAACTTTCTTACCATGTTGCAATTACTCATTTACTCATCTATTTTCTGATCACAATGCATACTCCTTTAAGACAAGGGAGATGTTTCAATCTTTTTTGTTTCACCCCATCAGTTGACAAGGCTGTATATTGTTACCCTGCTTATTTAACTTGTATGCATTGTACGTCAAGCAAAATGCCAAGCTGAATGAAGCACAAGCTGGAATCAAGATTTCTTAAAGAAAGATTAACAACCTTAGATATGCAGATGACCCCATTTTAAGGGTAGAAGGTGAAGAGGAACTAAAGAGCCTCTTGATGAAGGTGAAAGAGATGGATAAAACAGCTTTGAAACTCAGCATTAAAAAAACTAAGGTCATGGCACTGGATCCTATCACTTCATGCAAATAGATGGGGGAAAAGTGGAAACAGTGGCAGATTTTCTTTTCTTGGGCTCCAAAACCACTTCAGACAGTGACTACAGCTATGAAATTAAAAGACCCTTGTTCCTTGGAAGAAAAGCTATGAAACACTTAGACAGCATATTAAAAAACAGAGACATTACTTTGCAACAAAGGTTTTTATAGTCAAAGCTATGGTTTTTTCCAGTAGTCATGTACAGATGTGAGAGTTGGACCATAAAGAAGTCTGGGTGCCAGAGTCAATTCTTTTGAATTGTGGTGCTGGAAAAGACTCTTGAGAGTCTGTTGGACTGCAAGATCAATTCAGTGAATCCTAAAGGAAATCAGACCTGAATATTCATTGGAAGGACTAATCCTGAAGCTCCCATACTTCGGCCACCTGATGCAAAGAACTGTCTCATTGGAAAAGCCCCTGATGCTGGGAAAGATTGAAGGCAAAAGGAGAAGAGGGCAGCAGAGGATGGGATAGATAGCATCACTGGCTCAATGGACATGAATTTGAGTAAACTCCAGGAGATAGTGGAAGACAGAGGAGCCTGGTGTGCTGCAGTCCATGGGGTCGAAAAGAATGAGACATGACTTAGTGACTGAACACTACTGCCACCAACGCATCAGTTGCTGGAACGAAGGATATGTTCACTTATAAGTACTTGATGAGTGAATGCATCAAAGAATGAATATTTTAAGTGGAGAATAAAGATCATACAGTCCTAGTTTCCGCAGACTTTTAGAACACTTTCCATAGCACAACCAACAAATGATCTGTCAGGTTTTCTTTGGCTCTCCAGTGACAGGACTACAAGACTGTGGTCCTCTTCAATTTCAGAATCCAGATCCATTTTATGCCTGCTTTTAGCTGAAATATATGATTTGTTGATTATCTTTCACTGGTACTTCCTTTATTTGCCTCCCCTTTGTTTTTCTTAGACTGAAAACATCACGGTAGTGTAGCTCTCTCTAGAGATTCTTCTACACCACAATTCTAAAGAGCACCACTTTGAACATATCTTTTCCCTATTTGGGCTTCCCTGGTAACTAAGTGGTAAAGAACCTGCCTGTCAAGCAGGAGCTGTGGGTTGGGAAGATTCCCTGGAGAAGGAAATGGCATTCTATTCCAGTATTCTTGCCTGGGAAATCCCATGGACAGAGGATCCTGGTGGGCTATAGTCCAAGGGGGTTGCAAAAGAGTCAGACACGACTTAGTGACTAAACAACATCTGTATTTAAACTGATTTTAATTTCTCAGAAGGCAATATCCAAACTACTTAGTCTGCAAGTCAGGAAACAACTGTCAGTTTCCACCCCCTTGACTTGCCATTTATTGTTTTATTTTTATAATCATGAAGAGCTTGTTGCATATGTATTACATTCCTGCCACTCGATCCTGGGGAGTAATGTTAACCCGCCTAGAGCATAGACCTCAGAGACACCATGTAACAGAGCTTTAGCATAATGCTAAAGCTGGTTTCACTTCCAACTGAGAAACAAAATGGATAAGAGGTTACCAACCTAAGAGTATGACCGATACTCCACCATGTGCAGAATTTACAGAGACTGAAGATCAAACTTTTAAAAGAAGTCAGTTTTCTACTTCTGACGATGATAAGTAAGTGGACAAGACTTGCCCCCTACCATAAACAACTAGAAAAATGGAAAGACCATATGAAATGGCTGTTTTCAGTTGATGGGAAATAGGTAGCACAGGACTATTACCCCTGAGAGAAGAGAAAGACAAAATGAACCCTAAGGTTGCATCAGCTTTAGAAAGCCTAAAGGCACTTTTTAGACTGCAGTCTGGAGAGCAAGATTCCAAGCAAAGCACTATGGCTTTGCTGAGTTAAGGACTGGAGTTTAGAAAAGCTAAGGTGGCCTCAATATGCAGGGCAAAGTATCAGAAAGAAGAGAATTATGCACAGAAAGAGCTTCTAGATATCGTTATAGGGATCTTATTAAATCTTGGCTGAATATTATGCTGTACTTGTATAAAGTAAAGGACTATGAGACAGGAAACGAACAATCAGAGAGACTTGAGCTGAACACCCCTCAGAGCTTACATGGGGCTAAGAGGCGTTAGCACTCTGACTAGACAAAGTAAAGAAAAGTGTTGAAAACTAAGATTCAATAGAAACTCCAGAAGGGTCACATCTTAATAGTGAACTAAGCCAGTCCTAGAGATACCAGAAGAAACCCTGAAGAAAAGCAAGACTCAAAATGACCACATTAAGCCATAAGATCCTTAGCTGTCAGGAAAACAAATTTTAGCACTCTTTAAAAGATGATTAACAAAAAAATCAACAATGTGAAATTCGCAGTGTACAGCACTCATAAACAAATGACATCAAGATTCTGCTTCTGCCTGTGAAGGAATAACTGCTACAGGAATGTTTCCACAATAAACAACTACAAACGGTGAAAAATATATGAAACAACTGTTTTTCAGTATTTCTGATAAAATACAGGATGCTGAGTCGAATTTGAATTTCAGACAGTTTTAGTGTAGGTTTGTACCATGCAACTTTTGAGATACATACTGAAATTCAGATAAATTGTTTATCTGAAACTCAAATCCAACAAGATGCCTTGTATTTTTATTTGTTATGTTTAGTGATCCTATGTATACTGGAAAGCAGTCACAGTACAGTCATAGTACTGTAGAATGTTGAAAGGAGGGAAAATAATGAAGTTGGCATTTCTAGCTTTCAGGGTAGAGATGATTCTGGACTATGGTTCTGGATAAGGAAACTCAAACAGAGCCAGGAAAATTTGAACCAAAGTGAACCTGTAGACAAAAATTGGATTTCAGGGAGATCAATGTGGTGAACATAGGCCAACATACAATCCTGGAGAGAGCTATGTGGAAACATCTCTACAAATCCAATATCCATTGAGTCCTTGGCTGTGACTACTTAGGATAAAATTTCATGAGGCAAGGAATATAACAACTGCTGAAGAAAGAAAAATAATCAAGGGACTGTAAGCTAAATAACTCCCAGAGCTCACGTAGGACCAGAGTTTCTATCAGTCAGGGTAGAAAGATTCCACTAAGTACACAGAACTTTTAGTAAGGACTGGAAGGATAGACTCTTAATAGTGGGGATGAACTAACACTAGATAGATCACAAAAAGATAAATGGCAAGCTTCAAAAGAATGAAGCTCATATATAAGTATCTTAATTTTTGGCCAGACTGAGGTCCAATACCAAATACCCCAAAGTTTACTACTCAATGTATAATTAATTGGGCTTCCCAAGTGGTGCAGTGGTAAAGAATCTGCCTGCCAATGCAGGAGGCACAAGAGACCCAGATCCCTGAGTCGGGAATATCCCTTGATGTAGGAAATGGCAATCCACTCCAGTATTCTTGCCTAGAAAATTCCATGGACAGAGGAACTTGGGGGGCAACTGTCCATAGTGTCACAAAGAGTCAGACACAACTGAGCACCACCACCCCACCCAATGTACAATTAGTAATCTTCGGCATCTGATCCAATATTCTTAGACGTGAAAGAAGCAGGAAAATATCCACCATCAGGAGAAAAAAAGCCAATAGAAACAGACTGAAAAATGACAGAGATAATATAATTAGCAGGAAAGGACCTTTACAAAGCCATTGTAAATATGTTTGGTGTACACAAGGCTGTAATAATAATGATGAGAGAAATGAAAGCTAATTTTAAAAGGAACCAAATGAAGCTTCCAGACTTGAAAAAATATAAGGTATGAAAAAAATTCCTAGATGTGATTAATAACAAATTAAATTCAACAGCAGAATTAAAGAGATTAGTCAACTTGAAGATTTAGCAATAGAAAATATCTAAACAATTATAGGGGAAAAAAGAGAATGGGAAAAAAGGACTCAGTGACATGTGCAACAGTTTCAAGCAATTTAACATGTAAGCAGAGATTCTCAGAAGGAGAGAAGTAATAGGATTACAGGGGGAAAAAAAATTTGAAGAAATTACAATTAAGTTTGCCCAAAATTGATGAAAAATGTAAACCTGTGGAACTTACAAAGAGGAGAACCACTGAGAAAACCATATTTAGGTACATCATAATCAAATTGCTGAAAATTAGTGATAAATAACAGGTATTAAAATCAGCAAGAGGCAAAAGGTAACACAGCACATGGGGGGAAAATAGGTAAGAATTTTCCCTGATTTTTTTGTTATCAAAATGAAAAACATAAGAACAACAACTTTAACATAATGAAAAACAAAACTTCCAACTTCTATTTAAAAAAGAAGAAATCCTTCATGAATATAGATAACCAAAGTTTTTTTCAGAAATACAAAAGGTGAGAGAACTCATTATTCAGCAAACTTCTAGCATGAAATTTATTAAAGTTCTTCAGGTAGAAAGAATCATGTATCAGATATAAGCTCAGACCTACATAAAGGCATTTAGAGCACTAAGATGGTAAATATGTGGGTAAATACAGACAATGTATTCTCATATTTTGATTTCCTTAAAAGATTATTTGGGAAAGAGAAACTTCCAAAATGGTAGAATATCAAATCCTCTCCCCAATAAGCAGTAATCAAACTGGATAAAGTTGTCAAAAAATCCCCAATAGTTTCAGGGCTCTGGAAATCAACTATAGGCCTACAACAAATTTAGAAGTGTTTGCTCAGGAAAAGCAACTGCACCTTGGATAAGAACCATAGGAGTTTGTGGTGTTTTATTGTGAGAGACAATCGTATAGCTGCCCTCCTAGTTTCATCAGAATGGTAATCCTATCACAGCAGAGTAAGCTCTGAAAAACAGAAGCTTTGCTGCCAGAGGGGGCTGAATTGATGTTTAAGTAGACTGTAGGAAAACGACATATTCCTGAATATAGTTGGCAGCCAAATGGGAAGGTCGTCCATATCTAACGCGCAATTGCAATCTTGATCTTGGCAAGCAGCAGACCAGCTGAATAGCTGGAAATATAATAGAGAGATCCATGGAATGAATAGGAAAGTCACAGTAGGCTTTGAGAAGTTCCCATATACTTTGGTGGTCTGGAAATCTGTGTGAATTTACAAGGTTGTTCCCAGGATCAGTGGAAAATGTGGCGGTGGGGTGGGGAGGGGACTAGTCAGCTACACATCCCCTGAATGAACATAAACCTTTATGTGTACACAGAAGAGACAAGAGAGCAGAAAGTAAAAGTTGGGCCAAATTTGTAAATTGCCTGAACTTTGAATGTTCTCCCCTAATAGAAACACAGATCCATAGGCAAAGGGGCAGAACCCTTACTGACTCAATTTATGTTGTATTTGAGTACAACCTTGGATCAACTGATGGCTGATCACTACGTTATGCTGACATAGGGATGACCTTCCCACTAGAAAACTGGAACTTAAAATTAAAACATGATTTGTTTTTTAATCTGAGCAAACATCAATGGCTACACACCATCACACACCATGGGGGGGAAGAGCATGTCCACAGTATTAGTACAGGCAAATCACTAAACAAAATCCAAACAAATAGTAATAACAAAAATCCTGGGAGGATTCAGATATAGAGTTGCTAGAAAATATTATCTAAAATATCTAACTTTCAGACGAAAAAACCTGTAAGACATGAAGAGAAATGGGGGAATATGACCATACTTAGAAGAAAAAAGTCAATAGAAACTGTCTCTGAGAGGGCACAGATGTTGAACTAAGAAATCAAAGACTTCAGAGGAACTATTATAAATATGGTTCAGGAACTAAAGGGAGCCACATGTAAAGAATTAAAGAGAAAGTATGACAACTGTGATACAATAGAAAATATCAATAGAGATATAAATAATTTAAAAGACTCAAGTTACACAGTATGTTTTACCTTTATTTAGATCTTCCTCAATTTCTTTTCTTTTTCCACATACAGATCCTGTACGTATTTTGTTAGACTTATACCTAAGTACTTTGTTTTCGGACACTATTATAAAGGCCGTTGTTTAAAGTCTCAAATTCCACATGTAGTTGATGGTATGTGTAGGGTCACAGCTGACTTTTGAATATTGGCCTGGTAACCTGTGACCTTGCTGAACTCATCAGTTTCAGAAGTTTTTGGTAGATTCTTTGGAATTTCCTATATCCAAATAATATAAGCATTTTCGCTGTCATCTTTATAGTTTTGTGATAAAAAATCTTGGCTTACTTTTTCTTTCTTTCAGCACCTACTACATTTTGACCATCATTTTTGGTGAGAAGTTGGCTGTTAATAGTATTGCTCTTCCTTTACGAGTTGTTCCGTTGCTTTCAAGATGTTCTTGTTATGGTTGGCTTTGAACACTTTGGCTGTAATATTTCTAAGTGTGTCTGTCCTTAGTCATGTTTGTTGACCTGCTTGGAAATCTAAATTCATGTTTTCTTCATATTTGCGAAGTTTTAAGCTATTATTTTCTTTAAGTATTTTTCTCCTATTTTCCCTTTGTCCTCTTCCAGGAGTCCTCTCTGCATGCATTCATCACTTCTTACAGGTCTCTGAAGCTATTTCTTAATTTTATTCCCTCTGTTGAATTGTTTTCCTTCGAGTTTGCTTTTTTCTTTTACTATCTCAGACCTGCTGCTTATCCCTTCAGTAAATTTGTTTGTTTTATTTTTTATCTCCAAAATTTCCATTTGGTTCTTTTCAGTAGTTTATATCTCTGCGGTAATTTTAATTTACTACATTAAAAGAATAACTAAAGTATACAAAACATTTCAAGACACACAAAAATATTTGAAAAAATTAAATATCCATGCTAGATAAATCTCTAAACAAACTAGAAATATAAAGGATCTTCCTCAACCTGGTAAAGCCTCTATTAAAAATCTATAGTTAATATCATATTTAATGTGAGAGATGGAATGTTTCTTCTGAAATTATAAACAAGTTCACTTTCATCATTCTATTCAACATTATATTGTAAGTCCTAGCCAATGTAATAAGGCAATATAAATAAATGAAAGAAATCCATGTTAGAAAAGAAAATCATCTTTACTTGTAAGCAACATGACCTTGTATGTAGAAAATACTAAGGGAAAAAAACACATTTGAATACAAGAGTTCAGTAAATCAAAGGACCCAAGATAAAATACAGAAACATCAATTAATTTTATGTATCAGCAATGAAATATGCTCATTTTTAAAATAGGGTGACAATCTATATACCAAAAACAAGACATTGCTGAGAGATATGAAAGGATATATAAAGAAATATTCTACTTTCACATTCAATATTGCTATAGTGGAAATTCTCCTCAAATTGATCTATAAATTCAAAGTAATTTCTATTGAAATACCATCAGGTTTATTTTCAGAAATTGACAATCTGCATTTAGAATTTATGTTGAAATGCAAAGGACTGAAAATAGCCAAAATCAGTTTGAAAAAGAACAAAGTTGGAGGATTTATACTTTCAATTTCAAAAATTACTATAATCATACAGTAATCAAAAGAGTGTGGCACTGGAAAAAGATACATAAATCAAAGGAAAACATTTGGGAATCTAGAAGTAATTTCTTCCATTTCTGGTTAATTGATCTTTAACAAATGCGGCAAGGCAAATTCAAAGGGGAAAAATAGTCTTTAATAAATAGTGCTGAAACAATGGAATATTCACATATAAAAAGATGAATTTAGACCCTTACTTCATACTAAACACAAAAATTAACAAAATGGATATTATACCTAAATGCAAAAGCAGAAACTATTACATTTTTAAAAGAACATATAGGAAAGATATCCTCAAGACCTTGGGTTTGGCAAAGAGTTCTGAGATACAGGACCCAAAGCATGATGTATAAAAGAAAAAATTGATAAACTGGACATGATCAAATTAAAGATTCTGTGCTATTAAGAAAATGAAAAATCAAGCCACAGACTGAGAGAATTTGTAAATAAAATATTTTATAAACACCTTGTATCCATGACACATAAAAAACACCAGTCAATAATAAAACAACCCAGTAAAAAAGAATGTGGAATAGACATTATAACAAAAATATATGAATTAGATAATAAACTCTTCACACTTTTATAAGCCTGAACACCCTCAAGAACACCCTCAAGAATCTCTTCCTCTTCAAACTCTTCTTTTATATTTGTTTGCATGTCATTCATTAGCACTTTCTATCATGTGTTGTTACCTGTCCTTACATACGCATGCCTTGACTACTAAACTGGTATATCGATTTGGAAATGTCACTAAACAGTATGTTATAAATCTTTGAGGAACCCAGATTGGCTCCTCATATGTATTGTGGCACATGACATTGCAGAGAGCACCTGTTGAATACTGATGATTAGGGAATCAGAAGACTGCAAAAGACCTTTTCTTCCATGGAAGATCTAACATAGTTGTTTTTTTTTTTTCTCTTCCTATCTACAAAGGGGAAGTTTCAGAGCTTCCTTTGCCTGTTCTTTTGAGAGTTAACAACTCTCACTATTGACCAGTATTATACACAGTTGGTCTGGTACTTTTAAGTTTTATTCCAGTTGATATATGTACCTTTTAAAAAATAGCAGTTTAGTTTGGTCACTGGACCAAGGTTAACAATCAACTTCAAATTCTGTTCTACCATGCTGAACCGCTGAGACTATCTTCATTAAATTCACAGAGCCTGGAGAAATACTAGACAAGAACTAGATATTCTTTAAGTCTAATATCTTCAAGATAATATGACATCCTAGGAATTCTAGTGGTATGCCTAGGTGTGTGGTTTATCAAATTAATAATTATTTTTTAATCAAACAGTAAAAGACACTGCCTTCCTGAACTGAGTACAAATATAAAATAAATAACTAATCCTTAATTATGCATGACATCGTATACCAATTATTTGTGAAGAAGCTTGAGAGTGTTATAAATATAATCTCATTAGTTTTCTCAAATTTTCCATAAGTTTGAGAGGTAGTCACTATTATCTCTATATTTAACACATTACTATATTAATAAAAACTAGGCTCCTTTACATTTTATAATCACATTTACATTTATCATTCTACAGCCCTTTCATGAAAGAGACTGTTATCTTCTCTTTTCAAATGAGAAAACTGAAGTTAATTACTTCCTAAGATCTTTGCAATCGTTAATATCGTTAAGAGCTAATCTTTACTTCTGAGGAAGTGCGCTTGATACAAAGCATCATCCTAGTATAAAGAAGAGTTGGAGTATCAGATTTCGTATTAAGAAATGGGACAGTAAGGGGCAGAAAGGGAAACTTTAGGTACTAAGGCTAAATGCTTTAATCAGCATTTTCGTTAAGGTCAAACACCTGTTTTACTATTACTGTCTTTGTTCCTGGGCCTTCCCATCAAAACTTGAACCTATATGTTTAATCCTTAACAGTACATTCTAGAATAGAAAAAGTATGAGTGAAAAAGCTACGTTGCCTCAAACAATCATTGAATATAGGGCCCACATAGCAAGGTTAACTGTCTTCAAACTTCCTAAAATGGTCTTCCTACTTGCCATTCAAAAGGCTACTGTTCTATACGCCCTGCCTCCTACTGGCAGATATGAACAGATGCTACAGAATGCTGCTGGAGCAGGTAGGTAACTAGGGTGAACTAGCTACTAGTAACTAGTGTATCTGTCCATGTGAGTTAGTTCCTTCTTCACTTTTATATTAAGCACCCCAGCATTGCTGTTGCATTATGACACAGTGACAATTTTGGGGTTTTAATATTGCTATTTGAGTCTTAGTAGTTTAGGCAAATGCTAATTATTATAGCTTAAAAAAAAAGGCAAAAAATTGAAGAAAACTGATAGCATGATATCTTTTGCCAGAAATAGTCTCTGGTCATGCAATTCCACAAGAATCGCTGATTAAAGAAGAAATTGAGAAGACAGCAGAGGCAGTATGTAAAAAGCTCTGCTATAACATAACTTCTAAGTCCAACTTGTGAGGCTGGACAAGCCATAAATTTATTGATTTGTACAACAGGAATACTATTTTTATCTATTGCATTCATGTTCAATAACAAATATTCAATAGGAATATAACATTTTGTACATATAAGCTTATAAAAATGTTTGATTGCAGTATTAGAGGCAAAGGTCTGTGGGTAAGGTTCAGTTGTGCCACTTCCTCATTATACTGTGGGCTTTATGAATCAGTTTTCTTAAAAGTGAAGCTAGTTGTGTCTACCAGCCTAAGTTATCTAATTATGTTTTTATTTAGAGAACTGAGACATTGCTGGCCATCAAACTATATTGATGATGATACAAAATGTGAACTATGGAATTATAAGAATTTGTTAATCTCTTGGTATCTGATAGAATCTGGCTTCCCAGGTGGCACTGGTGGTAAAGGATCCACGTGCCAATGCAGGAAATGCCAGAAACACAGGTTTGATCCCTAATCCAACCTGATTGGGAAGACCCCCTGGAGTAAGCAATGGCAACTCACTCCAGTATTCTTTCCTAGAAAGTTCCATGGACAGAGGAGCATGGAAGACTATAGTCCATGTGGTTGCCAAGAGTCAGACACGACTGAGCATGCACACATGCACACATCTGATGGAATCTCTCACACTCAATCAAAACGTGTACTTCCTGTTCTGCCACCACCCTCTCAGTGCTATTCTTGTTATGATCGTTATAGAGAGGAGGTGTCCTATTCCCTTTAAATCAAGGACAGAAGTCCTAAGAAGTCCACCTATACTACAAAATGAGCATGGAGGAACAGGAAGGCCATGAAAACATGTATACTAGAGGCTTTGCTTTGAATTAATTATTCCACGCACTGTATTGCATCCTTAAAAATCCATTAGATGGCCACCACATCTTTCTCTATACTCATATACTTTCGGCATTTGCCACATAAACCAGATATTGAAGCATAATAGATTCAACCGATATTGGGTGAATAATTTTATGGGATTTTGTTAAGTACTGTTGAAATATTGAACACATGCTAGCATTACTATCTATATTAACTTCATCAAAATGTTTAGAACATGTTTTCAGGTCATATTTATAATCAAGGTAGGGGAGGGCTTTCATTTGTTCTTTAATTCGCTAAAAATTATTTTTAAAGTGCCTATTGTGCTATGCAATAGTTAATTTTTAAACTCATTGATGAATCAAGCATAGCTCTTGCTCTTATACATTTAATAATCTAGTGGGATAAAGATAATAAAGAAATGAAACAAGCAAGTTAGTATATGCATTGGTCAGGATGTGTCAGATTAAACTATGCTAATGAAAAACCCCCAAATCTCAATGACTTGACTCCAGCAAAGCTTTTTCCCTTGCTCATGCAGTTTTCTCAGTGCAAGGCTATAGGAAGGGTCTGCACATTTTTGTCACTTAGGGACTTAGGTTGACAGAGGCTTTGTCTTATCATGTGCTCCCTATAATCTCCACAGAAGTGGGAAACAAGTGTGGCAAATCCTACAGTCATTCTTAAAATTTCTGTTCATGAGTGACTCATATCCCTCCCTGCTTATGTTTCCTTTTGCAAAGCAAGTCACATGTACATACTTAAATTCAAGGAATAAAGAAGTACAGCCCTACAATGTTTCCAGATGGAAGGAAGTAAAACGTATTCAATGAATAGCTTTACGTTATGATTTCCACAATATAAAATTTCAAATGAAGAGAGTCTAGAGAAAGAAACTATAGCATTAAGATAAGAAAAAAAAAACTCTTACACATGGGCTGTGTGAATATACTTTTGAGTCTCAAATAGATAAGAACTCAGCCAAGTAATCAACGGAAGAAAAAAAATCTTATTAACATGGGTAAAAATTTTGAGGTTGGCAAGACCTGGGCCATTACAAGGAATAGAAAAAGATTTGGCATAGTTGAAGCATGATAGGTAAGGAAGGGACTAGAAAAAGGGGCTGGGATAAGGTCTTTTAGGGCTCATGTGCCACAGTTATGAGTGTGAAGTCAAGGAGAGCTTTAAGCCATGGAGTAACATCATCTGATTTATGACTGCCATGTGGAGCATAGTGCTGCAGGTCAAGAGTAGGAACTGTAATGATACAGGGTTATGAAGAGTGGAAGGAGCCAACAGTAATTGAGGCCCACCCACACTAGGTGGCCATACAAAGCTTACACAGGGGATTACCCTGGAACACCTGGCTCTGGTGACCAGGGGGAATTGCAACCTGGGTCCCATAGGACACCTTCTACATAAGGCCATTTCTTCACGAACAGGAGATGCAGCTGATACACCTAGTACATAGGGAAAACACGCACACACGCACGCAAATGAAGAGACAAAGGAATACCTTCTAAATGAAAAAATAAGACAAAACCTCAGAAAAAGAACTAAAGGAAACAAAGATAGGCAATTTATCAGATAAAGAGTTCCAAGTAATTGACATAAAGTTGCTTACTGAACTCAGGAAAAGAATGCATGAACAAAGTGGGAATGTCAACAAAGAAACAGAAAAATATAAAAAAGCACCAATGAAAAGAACTTAAGGACATAGTAACTGCAATGACAAACGCACTAGACGTAATCAACAGGGGATTAGAGGATGCAGAAGACTGACTCAGTGATCTGGAAGACAAGGTAGCAGAAATCACCCAATTAGAATAGCAAAAAAAATAAAAAAAATGAAATGAGGATAGCTTAAGGGATCTCTGGGATAGCATCAAACATATGACTGTTTGTATTATAGGGGTTCCATAAGGAGGAGAGAGAAAAGGACAAAAAACTTATTTGAAGAAATAGTGGTTGAAAACACCCCTAAGCTGGTGAAGGAAACAGACATCCGAATCCAACAAGCCCAGAGAATCCCAAATGAGATTAACCAAAGAGACCCATAAACCAAAACATACTCAAATTAAAATGTAAAAGATTAAAGATAAAAAATAGAATCTTAAAGCAGGAAGAGAAAAACTATAGGTATACCTTAGAGATATTGCAGGTTCAGTTTCAAACCAGAGCAATAGAGTGAATATTCCAACAAAGTAAATCATACCCAGACAGCAGAATACACATTCTTTTAAATTGTACTTGGAATATTCTCCAGGATAGGTCATATGCTGGACCACAAAGCAAGTCTCAATGATCCAGAGGGATGATGTGGGGGGTGGGAGGTGGGAGGGGGGTTCATGTTTGGGAGCTCATGTACACCCATGGTGGATTCATGTCAATGTATGCCAAAACCAATACAGTATTGTAAAGTAAAAAAAAGTAAAAATAAAAATTTTTTAAAAAGAAGATATAAATCATATCAAGCATCTTTTCTGAACTTAATGGAATAAAATGACAAAATGAAGCATTTATGATAAAATTTAGCAAAATGTGTATAGAGGAAACGTACCTCAACATAATAAAGGTCATATGTGACAAACCCTGTGAAAAACTGAGAGCTTTTCCTCTAGGTTAAGGAACAAGACAAGGATGCCCACTCTCACCACTTACGTTCAACATAGTCTCAGCAATCAGGCAAGAAAAATAAACAGCATCCAATTTGGAAAGAAGTAAAGCTGTCACTATTTGCTGATAACATGATACTATATATAGAAAATCCTAAAGATGTCACTAAAATGTACTAGAATTGAGAAATGGATTCAGTGAAGTTGCAGAGTACAGAATCAATTCATAGAAATATATTGCATTTCTATACACTAATAAATTTCCAGAAAGAGAAATTAAGAAAATAATCCCATTAGTAATTGCATCAAAAAGAATAAAACACTTAGGAATAAATTTAACTAAGGAGGTGATTATTTGTACTCTGAAAAGTATAAGGCACTGATGAAAGAAACTAAATATGATGCTGTTGGATGACAGAAATAAGAGTGTCTACTTAAGTAACCTTGACACTAAAAAACAAAGCAAGGAGCTCCATATGATCAATGGATCTGCTTTTAAAGAGTAACTTACTCACAGGGTTATGATCATATGGTGATCATATGATCACAGCTACACTGCACATCACTTATGGGCCATTAAAATAATTATATAGTTACCCTAAATATGACGATAGGTGCTTTGAAATAGGATGTGCTTTCCTAAGTCAAGATTTATAAATGAATAACTAATCTTGTGGGTATCAGGAACACATTAGTAAAGGTTTTAATCATTTCTTGGGGACTAAGAGAGCATAGAGGCCACCTGGTCCTAATGATGATTTAACATATTTACTAACTACCATCCTAAAAGAAATCAGTCCTGAATATTCATTGGAAGAACTGATGCTGAAGCTGAAACTCCAATACTTTGGCCACCTGATGTGAAGAGCTGACTCATTTGAAAAGACCATGATGCTGGGAAAGATTGAAGGCAGGAGGAGAAGGGGACGACAGAAGATGAGATAGTTGGATGGCATCACCGACTCAATGGACATGAGTTTGAGTAAGCTCCGGGAGTTAGTGATGGACAGGGAGGCCTGGCGTGATGCAGTCTATGGGGTCGCAAAGAGTTGGACACAACTGAGCGACTCAACTGAACTGATTGACTACCAGGCTGTTGATGACAGAATGATAATTTACTGCACAGTACAGTCCTGGATGGCATCAGTAGAAAGATAGGAGGAACTGTAAGGACTCAGATAGTGGCCATTGTGCTAGCATCCATACATGACACACAAATAAACAGAAAATTATACTGTGCTCACGGGTTGGAAAAGTTAATACTGTTACAATTTCCATATTACTCAAAGCAATCTAGAGATTCAGTGAAATCTGTATCAAAATGCAAATGACCTTTTTCAAAGAACTAGGACAAACAATCCTAAAATTCGTATAGAACCATAAACCCCAAATGCCAAAGCAATCTTGAGAAAGAGGATGTAAGTATCATACTGCCTGATTTCAAACTATACTAAAAAGCTATAGTAATCAAAACCTTATAGGACAGGCACAAAATAGACATATAGCTATGTGGAACAGAATAGAGAGCCCAGAAACAAGTCCATGTTTACCTGATCAATTAATTTACAATAAAGGAGCCAAGAATATACAATGAGGAAAAGTTGATCTCTTCAATAAATGGTGTTGGGAAAACTGGACAGCTACATGCAAAAGAATGAAACTGGACTACTTTCTTACAACGTACACAAAACTAAGCTCCAAGTGGGTTGAAGACTGAGATGTAATACCCAAACCATAAAACTCTTAGAAGAAAACATAGGCAGTATACTCTTTGCCGTCAGTCTTAGTAATATTTTTTGGACCTGTCTCATCAGACAAGGGCAACAAAAGCAAAAATAAACAAATGGGACTATATCAAACTAAAAATCTTTTGCAGAGTAAAGGAAACCATCAACAAAATGAAAAGGTAACCTACTCAATGGGAGAAGTTTTTTGCAAATAATGTATGTGATAAGGGTTGATATTTAAAGTACATAAAGAACTCGCAAAACTCAATATCCCAAAATAATCAGATTAAACACTGGGGCAGAGGACCTGAATTTTTCCAAGGAAGACATACAGATGGGCCACAGGCACATGAAAAAATGCTCAGCATCATGAACTATGAGGGAAATGCAAACCAAAACCACACTGGGATGTCACTTCATACGCATCAGAATGGTTATTACAGACAACAAACAACAAGTGTTGGTAAGATGGTGGGGAAAAGGACACACTTGTGCACTGTGGGTGGGAATATAAATTGGTGCTGCCACTATGGAAAATAGTATGGAGCTTCCTCAAAACATTAAAATAAAATTACTATACAAATTAGCAATTCCAACTCTGGGTATTAAAAAGCCCCTACTAATTGGAAAAGATAATCACCTCTATGTTCACTGCAGTATTAGTTATAATATCTGCAACCTAACAGTGCATCCGGGCTTTCCTGGTGGCTCAGAGGTAAAAGCATCTGCCTGCAATGCGGAGACCCGGGTTCAATGCCTGGATCAGGAAGATCCCCTGGAGAAGGAAATGGCACCCCACTCCAGTACTCTTGCCTGGAGAATCCCATGGATGGAGGAGCCTGGTGGGCTACAGTCCATGGGGTTGCAAAGTGTTGGACACGACTGAGCAACTTCACTTTCACTTTCACTTAACGGTCCATCTATGAATGAATGGATAAAGAAAATCTGATACAAACACACACACGTGCACAACATGGAATATTACCAGCCGTAAAAAGAAGGAAATCTTGTCATGTGCAACAACCTGGATAGACCTAGAGGGTATTATGCTAAGTGAAATAAGTCAGATAAGGACAAATATCATACAATTTCATTCACATGTGGAATCTAAAAAACAAAAAGCCCAAGCAAAACAGAAAGAGACTCAGATACAGAAAACAAAGTAGTGGATTGCCAGAGGGAACAGGGTTGGTGAGTTGGGCATAATAGCTACAGGGGATTAAGAAACATAAACTTCTAGTTATAAAATGAGTCAGTAATGGGGATATAATGTACAGCATGGGGGATAGAGTCAGTAATATCTTAATAACTTTGTACTGTGACAGATGACTTACCATGATGCTTAATTTGTAATGTATATAAGTCTTAATTCACTATGTTGAGCATGTGAAACTAATATAACATTGTATATAAATTATACCTCAACTTAAAAAAATACCTTTAGTTAAAAAAATAAAAGTGGAAAGAAATCCACCTGTAGTAGAGAAAGAAAAGATAAAATTTCCAGATAATTTTTGATGGTAGAAATAATAGGACATTCAGATAGCGTACCTATGTGAGTTAAGGAAAATATGACTCAAGAATGACTCCTAAATTTTTCATCTAAGTTATTGTGTGGGAAGTAGTTTCATTCACAAAGTTAAGACAGAGAAAGGAGGTTTTTGTTTTTTTCATTTTTTCATTCACTGGTTTGTAAGGGTGGCTGCATGACAGTTTAAGAGTTTGATTTAAAAGTTAATTTTTAGAAAGCTGAGACATTCAAATGCAGATCAAGCAGGAAGTTGTCTATTCAAGTCTGGAGTCCATGAGAGGTATCCTGGCTGGTTATATACCTTTGGGAGTTGTCAGCATCTATGGGGTCGCACAGAGTCGGACACGACTGAAGCAACTTAGCAGTAGCAGAAGCAGAGGAAGCATTGGCAGAAGCGTCTAAAAAGGCAAAATGTCTTATAGAATCCAAGGGCAGTGCGAGCTTTGCTATGGAAAGGATGATAAGTTATTTCAAGAGCTCTGGGAAAGTCAAATCAGATTAGGACAGAAACAGCAGCCCTGGTTTTATTTGTTCATTTATTTGTTCAGTTCAGAACAGTATTTCTAGCTTTGTTTCATTACTTCATTTAATCAAATATTTATTCTATGCCTGCTGCTGCTGCTAAGTTGCTTCAGTCGTGTCTGACTCTGTGCGACGCTATAGATGGCAGCCCACCAGGCTCCCCCGTCCCTGGGATTCTCCAGGCAAGAACACTGGAGTGGGTTGCCATTTCCTTCTCCAATGCATGAAAGTGAAAAGTCAAAGTGAAGTCGCTCAGTCGTGTCCAACTCTCAGTGACCCCATGGACTGCAGCCTACCAGGCTCCTCCGCCCATGGGATTTTCCAGGCAAGTGTACTGGAGTGGGTGCCCTTGCCTTCTCCATTATTCTATGCCTACTGTAGACCAAAAACTATTCTAATTTTTTAGAATATGATGGCAAGTAAGACAGCCGTGTTTTCTGCCACCAGAAGCTTACATTCTGCTAGCATAAACAAACAATAAACAGGGTAAATAAATTAAATAATTAACTAGATAGTAAACTAACAAGTGCTGTGAAGAAAGGCAAATGTTATAGAGTATTATCAGGCTAACTGGTTTAGGTTTAGGGAATAGACAAGGGATATCAAAATGTCTTGTAATGTGATTATAAACAAAGTGTGCTATTTCCTCGTGTTGGATGATACCAAATATAATTTAGTTCAAAACTTCATAAACAATATAAGTAAAGCCAATAGTGGGAAATTCATTCATTAACTGGAAGTGACACTTTTAATGACCTTAACATTGGTGCTAGCTCTGTGAGGAAAAGAAAGCAGAGTGTTAGAAGGCAATTCAAAGCATACATTTCACATCCATAGGACAGTCCCACTGTATCACAAGAACTCTGAGGTTTTTCAGATTTATGTTAACATGTTTTCTGTGTACTTCCAAAGAGAAGCAAATATATATTCTGTGTCATCTACAGTTGTGCTCCATATAATTAAGCTGTGTAACAACTATCTATAAGTATGTGCTCCAAGAAGGCAGTCTGCCAGGAAATGCAAGGAAGAAAATTATCATTTGTTCTATACTCTGACCATAATCCTCCTCCCAAATTGGCTATTTCTGTTCCTGCTCCAGGGAAGACCATTCAGTTCACTGAAGAACCTAGAGACCCAGGGAAGGGAGATATGACAGTGAAATTGCCTGAAACTTCTCTTTGGTGGAGCAAATTTGCAAAACTCCTCCCATTGACCACTAGATGTGAGCAAGTTTTCCAGGAGTCTCAAGTTATACAAGTGCTTCTCTTGCAGGACAAAGCCAGTCTTCTCGGATGCATCTGAAGAACTGCAGAATGTAGGGCTCTAGCCTAGATCTCTCCTTAAAAGCAACAGGGGTTTGAATTCAAATCTGTAGCAATTAAAATTATTTCCCCAATTTTGTTCGGAACCAGATAATATAAACATCTCTGCCATGTAGTCTCAAGAAATTTCAGGGCTTTAATTTTCCTCATTTACTAGAGAGCACTAACTCATCATAACCTGTACTCCCTTATCACTTTTGATGATTTTTAACTTCCTAGAGCAGATAACTGAAGTTTAAGCCATTTTAGTGTTCATATGATCTGTTAGCATTGCCTATAATGTAAAATACAAACTGTACAGTTGCTGCTAAGATATTAAGAAATACCTATTTCTTATGGGCAAGAATTGAACGTTAGAAGGCACCTGGAGCTTGCAAGGAGAACATGCATGGGGGACTTAATAGGGTAAACAGGCTCCAGTGAAAGTCTATATCATTGACTCCTCTTGTCTCTCCTGTAAATATTTTTCTTCATGCCACACCCTCTCAAGTAACCACATTGTCTGGAAGCTGAAATATTTATGTAAGATTAATTTAAGAATTGATTTCTTTGATCTATACTTGTTTTCTCTCCAACAGACATAGTTTTCAAATAGTCTTATCTAGTTGCCTATCTCCCATGAAGCTTGTTTGCTTCAAATTATAATAGATTTTCTTAAGCTTCTGAAAACCAAACTGGTCTTTTTCTTTATTAAATTACCCCAGAAACTCAAAGCAATGTGAACAATGAATTGAAATCCTAAGTACTAGACATCAATTTTTTTCCATTTCACCCAAGCCCGAGTGGGGGAAATAGGATAGGAGTGAAATTGGCCATCACGCTTCTTTTTTTCCTCCTCCCATAACTGACAGCTCTCAACCAGTTCCTTTGAATATATGCTGTCATCCTGTCAGCTGTGAGAAAACCATAGCCTAGAATTATTTCATTCTTATAAAATCTAAGTCACCAAGTGGTAAATGCCATCAGCTCACCATGTACCAGCAGAAGAAGAGAGGCTTAGGAGGTTTCAGTGCACACCACATAGTGTGCATGCTCAGTTGTGTCTGACTCTTCATGGCCCCACGGACTGTAGCCCATCAGGCTCCTCTCTCCATGGAATTTTCCAGGCAAGAATACTGGAGCCAGTTGCCATTTCCTGCTCTAGGGGATCTTCCCAAACCAGGGATCAAACCCATGTCTCTTGTGTCTCCTAGATTGGCAGGTGCGTTCTTTACCATTAGCACCACCTGAAGGAAAGAAAACCACTACTAAACGACACAGCTTATTTTTATTTGTTTTAGAACCCACTGGTGACCTATAGTGTGAACTTCAAGCAGGGGGTGAGAAGGGTACCATACCAAGCAAGGCAGAACACTTAGGAGTACGTTAGAGTCCAACCTAGTCATCTACCTTACATGGACAACTGTCTCTGAGATGGGAACCAGAGCAACAAGCCAGATGCTTCTCATTAAATCTTCATCTATGTCATCTCAAAATTATCTATTTGTATTGATAAATATTCCACAGGGCAGTGATGATAACATTATGAACAATTTGATCAATATTTGCATTAGCAGCAGCAGCAGCAGCAACCTCATGTAAAGCATGCGTGATAAACATGGACAGGATACCACTCCTAAACATCTATTCTTTGCATTGCCTAACTATGTCTCATTCTCACTTCTCAGGTGTGAAATTCCACCACATCAAGATTCACTTTGGTTAACAAGATCATTTTGAAAGGTAAATAACTAACAAAATTAGTTTAACAATTAAGTCCTTTATGGAGAGTGCACAGTTGCCTTAAATTACTTCCCTTCTAAACTCCAGTTGAAATATCCCCAGAGTAATGAGCACTTTGATAGCAGAGACTTAGAAAGCAGAAAAGCAATTTTGGAATATGAGGAGACGGGCTTAGGTAAAGAGATGCTTAGGTTGAACTTAAAAACTGAGATTTAGAGCAGCCAGAGGCGTGATGAAATAGGGACAGGAGTAAAGAAAAAAATAAAAATAAAAAAGAAGGAGGAGGAGGCCCTAAAAATGAAGGATAAATATTAATACTTCAAAAATTTGTCTTGAACTTGACATACTCCCAGTTTTCAGTGTAATATTGACTCTTGACTATTCAGATATTAGACATGACGTATTTCCCCGGTGGCTCAGATGGTAAAGAATCTGTCTGCAATGCAGAAGACCTGGGTTTGACTCCTGGGTCGGGAAGATCTTCTGGAGAACAGAATGACTACCCCTCCAGTATTCTTGTCCGGGGAATTCCGTGGACAGAGGAGCCCAGAGTCAGACATGACTGAGCAATGAACACCAAATGGTAACTGTTAAAATCAGCCTTCATCTCCTCAGATACCATAGAAACAGATACATCACCTCAAAACTCATTATTATGTGATTTTAAAAATCTCCATATGAATTTATATTGTAAATTTTGATAACAGTTAAGAGGAATAAGGGCTTCCTAGGTGGCACGAGTGGTAAAGAACCTATCTGCCACTGCGGGAGATGTAAGAGACGTGGACTGAAGCCCTGGGTTGGGAAGATTCCTGGAGGAGGGCATGGCAACCCCCTCCAGTATTCCTGGGAAACCTCGTGGGCAGAGGAGTCTGGCAGACTATAGGGTCACACAGAGTTGGACACGACTAAAATGACTTAGTAGGCAGGCAGGCAAGAGGAATAAAAACTGATGTTTACAGTAGCCTGACTGATTTACATGAAAAGGAAGTCAAAAAGCCTATCGGTTTATGCAGCTGGGTTGTCAGATGTGGGAGTCACATGTGAGGCATTGTCTCAATTCTCCATCTTGTACATACATTCCTTAGACTATCACGCTAGTCATTCAAGGCCAGAAATTAGCATATTTTCAGTTAAACACAAACTATCTTTCCTTGAATATTCTTGAGGCTGAAAGGCCTCCAGAGAAGTTATAAACCGAGCACAGGGGAGGCTTAAGAAACCTTTTTCTTTTTTTTTTAACCAGACTCAAGTCTAATAAAGGCATTTTTAACTCTATTACTTATTCTGCAGCTCAAATACATTTTGCCAAGAGATAATTTATAGTTGTGGACACAAAATAGATGATCTGTGAACGCCTTTGGTGAGAGTCACTTTAAGAACCACACACCTCGCTTGGACTCCGTGGGCTGAGAGAGGCCCCCAGGGATTTATGTTTTCATACCAGCTCTGCCCCCACAGCCTTGTCACACAGCCCTGGGCAGTGTGTTACCCTGTTGCAGCTGTAATTTCCTCCAGAGTTTGTGAGTTAATCAGCAGCCCTCTGGAGGAAAAACTAATTTAAATAATGTGTAAACAAAAGGTCTTGTAGAGTACAGTTAATAATAAATAGCCAAAGCTTGAAGCCCTTGATTGCACCAGTAAATCGGTTAGCCCTTTATCCTGCGCCATCAGCAGCCATCATCTGGCAGTTTTTACAAAATGTTCACATCTCCTGTCAGAACAAGACTTTCCAGCCCTGTACAGTTGTAAAATCCAAGGATTTAAAAATTACCACCTGAGTCCTCCTCCCAAGTCCATCAGAGAGGTAAATCTAGAATTAGCAAATTTGTTTAGTGCCTACCGACAGTGGTCACTTTGTAGCTTCCTTGAACAATAGACCCAGAGCCAACAAGAGCCATACCTAGGGGTTGACTGGGAATCCCAACCAACCAGCACCAAATGAGATCCTAAAACAGTTCTAAAGGACACGACTGAAGCAACTTAGCATGAATGCATAGCCTTTTTCATGAAAGTGAAAAGTGAAAGTGTTAGTTGCTCAGTCGTGTCTGACTCTTTGCCACCCCATGGACTGTAGCTTGCCAAGTTCCTCTGTCCTCTGATTTCCCAGGCAAGAATACTGGAGTGGGTAGCCATTCTCTTCTCCAGAGGATCTTCCCAACCCAAGGATTGAAGGTCTCCTGCATTTCTGGCAGATTCTTTACTGTCTAAGCTACCAGCCTTTATCATATCTACCCATTAATAGCCCACTTGACCTACATTCTTATCTCTGCCAGTCATTCCATCTACCTTCACAGGTCCCCAACATTGGTGCTAGGACAGTTGCTCTATCTGCTTTTGCTGGGTTTTCAATGTGTATCGCTGAGAAAGGAGCACGATGAGTAAAAACCACAATAGCTGTTAGTGACCACCTTGTTTATCCCACTGAGATCCAGAGCCTAGATTTTGGCCATCAGTCAAGTGTGCTCATTTCAAATACCATCTATATCAATACTAGAGGTGATTGTTGTAGTAGTTGTTGGTTTTTTTGGTTTGTGTTATTGTCTGTAACTAAGACTTCATGAAAATGATGAAGGAAATTTTAAAAAACATTATGTACATGGAATGAACACTATATACAACTTATTGCCTAGCTAACTCAAGCATCATTGTTCAATCCTGGGTCAATCCTCATCTCAATTCCCAAGAAGGGCACTACTAAAGAATGTGCTAGCCATCAGACAATTGCACTCCTCTCCCATGCTAGTTAGGTCATGCTTAAAATCTTGCATGCTAGGCTTCAGCATTATGTGAACCAAGAACTTCCAGATGTCCAAACTGGGTTCAGAAAAGGAACAGGAACCATAGATCAAATGGCCAACATTCAGTGGATCATAGACAAAGCAAGGGAATTCCAGAAAAACACCTTTCTCTGTTTCATCGACTACACTAAAGCCTCCGACTGTGTGGATCATGACAAACTGCAGAAAGCTCTTAAAGAGATGGGAATACCAGACCATCTTACCTGTCTCCTGAGAAACCTGTATGTGGGTCAAGAAGCAACCCTGTATGGAACAACTGATCGGTTCAAGTTTCAGAAAGGAGTTCGACAGGCTGTCTGTTCATACCAGCTCTGCCCTGACAGCCTTGCCACGTGGCCCTGGGCAGTGTGTTACCCTGTTGTAGCTGTAATCAAGACAGGTGGGAGAAACATCAACAACCTCAGATATGCAGATGATACCACTCTAATGGCAGAAAGCAAAGAGGAATTAAAGAGATTCTTAATGAGGGTAAAGGAGGAGAGTGAAAGAGCTGGCTTAAAACTAAATATTAAAAAACTAAGATCATGGCATCCAATCCCATTACTTCATGGCAAATAGAAGGGGAAAATGTGGAAGTCGTGACAGATTTCCTCTTCTTGGGCTCACACTGTCGATGGTGACTGCAGCCTTGAAATCAGAAGATGATTGCTTCATGGCTGGAAAACCATGATAAGCCTAGACAATGTGTTGAAAAGCAGAGACATTACTCTTCCGATAAAGGTCCATATAGTCAAGGTTATGGTCTTCCCAGTGGTCATGTATGGTTGTGATCTGGACCATAAAGAAGGTAGAATGACAAAGAAGTGATGCCTTTGAACTGTGGTGCTGGAGAAGATTCCTGAAAGTCCCTTGGACAGCAAGGAGATCTAACCAGTCACTCTTAAGGGAAATCAACCCTGAATACTCATTGGAAGGACTGATGTTGAAGCTGAAGCTCCAATATTTTGGTCATCTGATGTGAACAGCTGACTCATTGGAAAAGACCCTGATGCTGGGAAAGACTGAGAGCAGAAGGAGAAGAGGGCATCAGAGGAAGAGATGGCTGGATGACATCAATGATGCAATGGAAATGAACTTGGGCAAATTTTGGGAGATGGTAAGGGAGAGAGAGAGCTGGTGTGCTACAGTCCACGGGGTTGCAAAAAGTTGGACATGACTGGGCAACTGAACAACAGCAACTTGAGCACGAGGCTTCCCTGGTGGCTCAGATGGTAAAGAATCTGCCTGCTATGCAGGGGACCTGGGTTTGATCTCTGGGTTGGGAAGATCCCCTGAAAAGAGAACAGCTCCCCATTCCAATATTCTGGCATGTGCTGTGTGTGCTTAGTTTCTCAGTTGTGTCTGACTCTCTGCGACCCCATGACTGTAGCCCTTCAGGTTCCTCTGTTCATGGGATTCTCCAGATAAGAATACTGCAGCGGGTTGCCACTTCCTTCTCCAGGGGATCTTCCAGACCCAGGGATCATACCCGTGTCTCTTATGTCTCCTGCATTGCAGGTGGATTCTTTACCTGCTGAGCCGTTCTGGGTTTCCCACAGACTGTATTAAACACAAAAGTAATTTTCAGATATATTCACAGCACCTCACATACAGCAATCTACCCTTTGCTCAGCACAGAGCAACATCCACACTATCTAACATCACTTGTAAATTTTCTGTGAACTTTAGACTTGGGTGTATTAGACTATTGGTCAAGAATGATTAGACTATTGGTCTAGGATGTGTTAAGACCTCTGAACTAGAATGTTTAGCCTTTGACTTTTCAGTTCCTGCCCAAATTTGTTTTTTCCTTGAGGTACTTAAGCAAAGGACTTTCCTCCCCACATCTGTCTCTGGCTTCAGGTCAAAACCACCGACATCACAGCTGCCTATCATTGTAAGCGCATGCTGCCCTCAGCTCTAAGCAATTCTAGCATCCCTCATGCCTGCCCCTAGAGACTTGATTCATCATTCTTGCTTCAGGTGAAAATTGCTTAAGTTATAACTTCTTTACATTCCTCAAGCTTAACTTAGCTCCAGCCTTAAGGATCTCCTGCCTCTCCCCTCCCTCTGCTGCTGCTGCTGCTAAGTCACTTCAGTTGTGTCCGACTCTGTATGACCCCATAGACGGCAGCCCACCAGGCTCCCCTGTCCCTGGGATTCTCCAGGCAAGAATACTGGAGTGGGTTGCCATTTCCTTCTCCAATTCATGAAAGTGAAAAGTCAAAGTGAAGTCTCTCAGTCGTGTCTGACTCTTAGTGACCTCATGGACTGCAGCCTACCAGGCTCCTCTGTCCATGGGATTTTCCAGGCAAGAGTACTGGAGTGGGGTGCCCCTCCCTCTAGTTTGTACTAAATTCATGAAAAATGTCTTATATTTCCCACTTCTTATTTCTAACATTTGCCTGAACTAGAAAGGAAAAGAGTCCATCCAGTGCCCAGAAATATAGCACAAAGGGGAACATTTATAAACATGGGATGAGCATAGCCTTGAGAACCAAGCAAGCCTAGGTGGTGCTTTTGGTCCACTTATAAACCCATTTGTAAACCATGATCTTAAGACTTCAGATATTTGCATTATACCACTTATGCTGGTTGTTTCTATCACCAAGCAGTCTGCTCATTATAGGTTGCCTTCCTACATAGTTTTTTGACAGTAAGTATATCAGCTGACAAAAGCATACCAATTTTCTTGAAAACTAAACTTCTCATTATAAATGTGTGCATTAATCTGGTTTGTCCATCACTCTTGTATGAGTCTGGTTAGTGTATCTCGTCTAGAAGAGATCACTCCTGAAAAATATAAACATTCAAGTTTATGGACATGAAATCTTAGATTTTTAAGGACTCATAAAGGTATATAGTAATGAAGGTTAATAGCTCAGTCAAGCTATATTCCTGGGAGTTGTCATAGTTTCAGCTTTAATTACCACAAAATCACACCTATATAATTTTTCTATAATTTGTTTGGCACTTGTGAGTGAAATTGTCTTAGAGTTGGTCCATTTTTAATTCTTTGTCTATGTCTAGTATTGGTATCCTTAGAGTTAAGTCCTGAATCATTTTACTTTGCCAGGAGTTTGATAAATTTGCATAAGTCTTAGTTTCTTCACAAAGTATAATACATCCCCCCAGTTTTAAGCCGAGAACTCTTCTGAGGAGCCCGTTAACATTTTTATTGAGAAATCAATGCAACGTTTCCTCTAACAAGTATATTTCTAATTATCTTTTTTTTCTTAAATCTTCTGTCTTTCCTGATGATTACTTAAAAGCTATCCTTCTTTAAGACATCACCAAACTTAATGATAGATTGACCTACCTCAGCAAGCATCCATATATTAGGCTTTTCTTTCCTAACTGTAAATTTTTCTCTGATCCTACTTCATTTATTTACTTCTTTCTACATGGAGTCTCTTGCTAACTTTTAGTCCATCCACATTCTATCTAGCCCTTTGCTTTCTTTGAGGAATGGTCACTGGGGATTGTTGTGCTTGTGTATTTCATGTTTGACTATTCCAGCCTTGGTTTTATTTTTAAATACTTCCTTTCCGTTCTTCCTCCCTGTCTCATCACACTAGTTTACTCTGTGTAGAGGCAGATAAAGGGTCTGAATTACAAACTTATGTTTAGAGAGAAATAATTATACATGTTGCACTATGCTGGATTCGTTTTCTGTGGACATATCTACCACCCCCACATATCAGCACCCCCTCGCTCTGCCCTCCAGCCAAACACATACACAATGAAAGGTGAAAAGTATTAGAGGAGTAGCCCAAAGGTTGCCCCACCCACACTCAGCCTTTAAGACTAATTTTTTTTTAATCTCATTTATATAAAATATATTAAAGTTCTCTCAAGCCGTCCCTCAGTAAACTTCTAATGCATTCTCCATACTGCAACCAGAGTGATCTTTGCTAAGACACAATGTTGGCCTCGTGATATGATGATGATTGAAATCATTTCCGACTACACTCTCTGTACAAAGTGAAACTCTGAGACAAGAGAGGCTATTCCACATCTGGTTTTCCTTTCTCTGGGCCCCTTCTTTTCCCTGGAACTTCCCCCAGAGCCTGCTTGCTCCATATATTCAATCTGAAACAAGCTGCTAGTGTTTGAGGACAGCTCCCCTTTCTCCTATTTCACCCTGAAAGCTTAGTGATTTTCACAGTATATTTTGTGTTGTTTCCTCTGCCCAAGATGTTCCTAAATATATAGCCATAGAAGTCCTTGCTTCATGCCCCCAACTTACTTTCATTTATAGAGACTTATCAGGACCCTGATAACTCTTTGTTATGTTCATTTACTTATAATACACGTCTCTCTTTAGAAGCCACTGTTTCAGTCCCTGTCGGCTCCACGCATACGTGCTTAATCACTCAGCTGTGTTCAACTCTTCGTGACACACTGAACTGTAGCCTGCCAGACTCCTCTGTCCTTGGGATTTTTCAGGCAAGAAAACTGAAGTGGGTTGCCATTTCCTTCTTCAGGGGATCTTCCCAACCTGGGATCAAACCCATGTCTCCTGTGCCTTCTTCACTGCAGACAGATTCTTTACGCGCTGACCCATCGGGAAGCCCTGTGGGCTCCATCAGTTCAGTTTAGTCGCTCAGTCGTGTCTGACTCTTTGCAACCCCATGAATCGCAGCACATAGGCTCCATAGATGTATGCAAATCACATTTTACCCAGAATGCATGCTAGCATATCATTGGATATAGATATTTTGCTTCAGGAAATTATATTTGATAATATTGCTCTATAAGGCAACAATCATTCCATCAATCCACAAGCATCAATCCAGGATTTGTTTTTGAACAATGCATAATTTTCCCATTCTTTAACAATCTCTGTGGCCAAAAACACTCAGTAGTAAGGTAATTAGCAGGGATTATGATGTGGTCAAAAAGCAAAGAGCTTCCAGGTGGTACAAGTGACATAGCCCAACAATCAGCCTTGTGTTCTCACCAGTGGAGCAGGGTATTGCAGCACAGTCAACACACTAATAGGTCTCACACATGCACACATCTGTGCGTGCACACACTCACACACCCACACTCTTGGTGTTGCGTGAAGATCTGTTGATAAACTGACAAAGTACGAAGGGTGTAGGGCATACAGTTATCAAAATTGGATTCCTAAATTTGGCTAATACTATCTCAACTAGCAAAGTGATATTTGCCTGGTAAACTCCAAGTTAAAATTTTTTTTAACAGTCTGAACTTTTGAGAGTCTAGATATAAAGAGGATGGAGAAAAAATTGTTTTTCCTAATTTGTTTCAAGTATTCAGAAGTCATGGAAACTTTGCCCCGAATTAGCTTGACTGTATTCTTTTAAAAGCTGTTCTTATTTTCCTTGAAATTAATGGAATACTATGATCTTGAGGAGAAAGACAATGTTGTTTCTACTTTTGTCTTCCACAGGATTAGTAGTTTTCTTATACATTATATCACATTTGATATATATTTATAGACTAAATATAGAAAACATCTCATTACCACTCTCTGTTCCATAGATAAAGATGAGAAGTGGCATAAACACATAGGCATACATGCATATGAAACATAGACATACACTCTGATAAAAATTCAACTGGAAAAAAAAAACTCCAAAAAAGGATAAAATGAGCTAAACTAGAACACATTTTCTTCTTTACTATTCCAAATGTCTTTTTAAATACCAGAGTTCTTTGGGTATTAGTCCAGTTTATTTCATAAAGATCATATTCCTTAGGGGTTTATTATTTAGGTGTTCTTTATATTCAAGGCATTTTATCCCAAAGTAGGATTTTGTCAGAATATTCTATCTTTTCTTTTCTTACTAAAGATTATCTCAGGCTCAAATTAATAACTTGACTGCAAAAATTATGTTCCTAACTCTTTAAATTATTTGAAGACCTTCAGTACAAATTAATTGAGTAAATAAAATGAGTTATTACCATATAATACAGGTAATTTTTGTCAATCCCCAAATGCAATATGTCTGACCACTAGAAATATACCTGTGAAAGAATTCCCTGATCTAATTAAATGTAAGTGTGTAAATAAATTTTATCATAAAAAGGGGTCAGTTGTAAAAACGGGGGAAATTCTCTAGGCATTTCAAAGAAAAGAACTGAATATAGAGAGTTAGTGCTTACAGAGCTGATAGAAAGGTTGGCAGGGGGAAAAGACTGCTAGGTTTTAGGAAATTAGGATGGTTAAGGAAATTGCCAGGTGGTGCTAGTGGTAAAGAACCTGCCTGCCAGTCCAGGAGACATAAGAGACACGGGTTTGATCCCTGGGTCAGGAAGATCCCTGGAGGAGGGCATGGCAACCTACTTCTGTATTCTTGCCTGGAGAATCACATGGACAGAGAAGCCTGGAGGGCTACAGTCCCTGGGGCCACAGAGCTGGACACAACTGAAACGATTGAACACACACACAAGGAAACTGCCAGCAGGGAACTCAGCTGACTATCCCACTGAAGCAGAGATCTGTCACATGCCCACTGTTGACTGCTAACAAAAGTGACCCCTTTCCTCACTTCCAAACATCATGCAAATGTCTCTTTAGCAGAAAGTAACCTAGAATCCTATTAACCAGGGCTCATTACTATTAATAACCAATGGGCCAAAACCAAACACATAACACGTCCTCTGAGCAAAGTCTGAAAAGTGTTACTCAATAAAAATAGCATCTTTTGTCTTTTTTTAAATGTACAGATATGGTGGCCACTTTTTTAATGGATGCAAATTCTTTGACATCTCTCCCATCCAGAGGTATGTTTACGTTTTCTCCCTCCCCTAGAATTTTGGGATCCTTATGATTGCTCTGAAGATAAAGTACAGGAGAAGTGAATTCATGAGACTTGTGGGCAAGGAGGTGGCGGGTAGTGAGGGGTGGGGTAGGGTGGGCTCTAAGACCAGAGAACTTCTGCTTGACTCTCTGAGAATGCTTGGTTCCAACAATGTCTGTCTCAGAACCCAGCCACAATGCTGAGTGGGCTGTGGAGACAGTCCCAGCTGAGCCCAGCTTTGAGTCATCCCAGCCCAGACATCAGATATATGAGGAACAAAGCCTCCATATATTTGTCCCCACTGTTCCACTCACTCCTAGCAATGTGGAGCTTGCTATATCATAGAACACAGACAAACCATCCCCCTTCCATGTCTTGTCTGAATTTCTGATCCACCAAATTTGTGTTACAAAAGAGTGGTTTTACATCACTGAGTTTGGGATATTTTATTACTCAGCAATAGTTATGCTTGAGCAACTCTTGAAAACATGAGCAGTAAGAAAAAAATAATGAAGTGAATGGAGACTTAGAGACTGTGGAATTCATCTTGAGTATGCAAATTTGAAAGTTGCCGCAGTAGACTAACAGGTAAGGTTTATGCACAGAGCTATGCAATTAGGCGTACAATCATCTATTATAAATCTGTAGTATTTGTCTTCCTCCATTTTATTTCTTCTCCAGTTATATATAATCTTAAATCTGGGTCCTGAAATCTCAGTGGGAATAGCTTTGGTAGGTCTGGGTCTTTAGCCATTCCCATATCATCACCCAAATTACACAGCTGTAGTGCAATTTGTGTCTTTATTAACAAGTTACAATTTTCAAAGATACTGCACAATCTTACCACATTAATTAACTCTCATCCACATGCTCCCAGAGGAAAAGAAGGAACAAAAATTCCAATTACCGAATCCATTTGCTAAGAAAACCAAGTTCCCTGTAAGTGGAGCTTAACATATTTTTCTAAACCTTTCCCTTGAGTTTGGCAATTCAGTTATACAACATTCTTATGGCTAAGCTTCTCACCTCTTCCTCTCACTTTTGATTCAGATGTTCTGTTTGATTTTTATCTCTTTGTTCCTTTTGCTGCGCTATTAAGAGTGATGGTTGTTATAAGCTTTTATGTGACATTGTATGTTATCAAGCACCTGAGGGATTAGATCTATTCATTTTTCCATTCTGTACTCATTACTACCTCTTTTTCTACATGTTTGAGTGTTCAGTGTGTATAAAACTGTTTCTTGGTCCTATGGCAGGTGAAAGAAGTACCGAAGACATAGTTCCTTGCTGCAAGGGACCTACTTTCTGATGGAGAATGTTGTTGTTTGTTGTTTGAGTCGCTGTCATGTCCAACTCTTTTGTGACCTCATGGGCTATAGCTTGCCAGGCTCCTCTGTCCATGGGATTACCCAGGCAAGAATACTGGAGTGGGTTGCCATTCCTTCCCCCATAGGATCTTCTGGAACCTGTGTCTCCTACATTTGCAGGTGGATTCTTTATCCCTGAACCACCAGAGAAGCCTTCTGATGGAGATACATATAGAATACACAAATAGCATGAAAAATGTTTACATAGGAAGCACAAGTTAAGGAAAACAAATCTGCTGTTACTACGACCAGGTTGAGCTTCAGAACACACAGTGGGAATTCTGGCTTGAATGATTGGCCCAAGAAGGGTTGAGCTTGAGTTTCCTACTACTTTCTTTCCACATAACTGAGCAACTAACGCATGCCAAGTAGTATTGTAGCTAGTCTGCATTTTTATTTACCTGATTCAGTGCTTAGGTTGGCACTAACAATATTGGCCCATTATCTAAAAGATCAAGCCAAGACAACAAATCTAAGGTTTGTTCAAGGCAAGGGAGGACAGTCGGCCTAAAGGCAATGAACTGTGGGGTGGCAATGGTAGTTACAGGTGATCAATCCATTCAAAGCATCCTGGCCAGGTCTTTCATATCCTGGCCACCTACTCTGTAATCAAACTGTGCTAAACTAGGAGATAAAGGATGGCTAAGCCATAAGTCTCTGCCTACAAAGAGTACAGGTATCACAGGAGAAGGATATATAAGATTCAGTGGAGGCACAAAGAACAGAAAAATCTAATACCTGTGGGAAGGTGACTAAGTAAAGCAGGGATACAGGATATCCAATGACCCAAGCAACTAGGTTATAGTTTGGAATACAGCTACATCTCCCAAAATAAATTAGCCAACCTGAAAAGTAAACAGATATGGATATAAACAGCAACATGGATGAACATCAAAAACATTATGTTTAATAAAATTAGGGAGACATAAATGAGTCTTATGTTCTATGACTCCATTAGAAGGAGTTCAAGAGAAGTCAAAACTAATCTATGATGAAAGAAATCATAACAGTAATTGCTTCTGCAGAGTATTGACTGGAAAGAAGCACAAAGGAATTTTCTAGCGTGATGAAATATTCTATATCTTGTTTGAGTGTTGGTTACAAGACAGGCTACATTTGTCAAAATTCATTAAATTGTGAACTCAAGATCGTCTCAGTCTTTTAGTCTGCTTTATGCTGTGCTTCTGAGCCTCTCATCCCTGGACACTTATATATCATCAAATTCCTTGAGGGTAAGGACAATGTGAATATTTAGTTCATTTCAATGCATTTTCCTGCTCTCCAGTAAATGGGACCCTCAAGTCCCAAAGGACATGAAAGCTCAGCAACACCTATAAACAATTCATTTCATATATTATTATTATTATCATTTTTATTCTACTGTTTTTGTCTTATTGAGGGACAAGCTAGTCCATTCCATCCAGAAGTAAATGTCTAAAGTAGATTTTAATAAAGTGTTGTGCCAACTAAGCAGCCATATAGAAAAAAGATAAAACTGAATCTGTTCTTCATGCTGTATACCTATATGAATATCAAGTGGATCAAAATAAGAAACCACATACATAGGAGGAAAAACAAGAATGCATTCCTTTATAAGCCAAAGGTAGATAAAATTTTCCTTTGATTCAAAATCTAGAAGCAACAGAGGAACAACTTGATAAATTTAACTATATCAAAATTAAAAACTAAAAAATTTGCATTTGAAATGCTATATACAGAGTGAAAAAGTAGATAAGCTTTCTCTCCATGATGATAATGTCTCACTACACTAGGTAAATGTTCCTAAGACCTGTGGGACTTTCTGTGACACATGTGGCAAGTACCAGCCCCACAAAGCGGCACCATACAAGAAAAAAGGCAAGGATTTTCCAGCGAGGGAGGCTTTATGACAGAAAGCCAAATGGTCGTGGCAGGCAGATGGAGCCAGTTTTCCAGAATAAGGCTAAAACTATGAGGAAGATTGTGCTCAAGTCTGAATGTGTTGAGCCCAGCTGCAGATCTAAGAGAGATGTAAACATCTTGAAATGGGAGGAGTTAAGAAATTAGAAGGCCAATGATCCAACTCTAAGCTTCATCTCTTGTTTTAATATAAAGACAATACAAGTTAGAGGTTATGTTCAGTTTTTTAGGGTTAAAGATAAACTGAGAAAAATGTTTGAAACTTAGAGCTTTGATATCCTTATTAAAGAACTCCCGATAATTAAGAAAATGATCATGCTTAATACAAAAATTGACAAGAGGTACAACATAGAAAGAAAAATTAAAATGCATCTGTGTGTGTGTGAAAATGATGCTAACTTCTCACCCTCAACTAGGGAGATAGAGATTTTAAACTATATTCTGGACACTTACTTTGAATACTAATATTATTTTTTCTATTTTTAAACCATTATAGTTGCATTGGATAAATTAAGTAATTGTTCTAATATTGGTTAAAATAAGGATTTTTAGTTTGAGAGAGAAAAAGTCCTAGAAATAAAAAAAACTCTACATCTTAAAACTGAATTAGAAATTAAAAATTAACTTCTTTTGTTTTAAAACCATGTACTGACTAGTTCAGTTTATTAAAAAGACCTAGAAACAGTAACAAGTCAGGATCAACGGGCAACCCCAGAACCCAGGCTGTGATCTCTAATTCCCATTCCTCACAGAAAGGAAAGATGAAGTTCTTTGGGAAGGGATTGAAACCAAGTCCACCATAGCTCATACTCTCTTGATCGAGTGTATAAGTGGCGATTTTTCTATACAGAATAATAAGAGCAAACAAATATATGAGAAATGCTACAATTAGAAACTTGTCATTTTGCAAGGTCTAGTGAAAAATCATTTTCAAACAACTGTCATAAATGCACACTATTGAGAGAAAAGTTGAAGTGCCCGATAGTCATTTAGCATTACCAAACATTAGGAAGCTAAATATTTTACTCACCTCTAGAGGTGAATTTGAGGTACACAGTACCAACTTATGAGGTTTAGGGAAGAAATATTATGTGATCCAATCATGCCTTTATGTTTACATTTATCCTGCAATAATGTGGAACATGAAGGAGCAAATAAAATTGTGCCACTCAGAAGGAAATGCAGTTGTACAAGGGAAATGGTTCAATTTTTTCAATAAGTCAATGGCATGTGAGAGAAAAAGGGAAAGATTATTCTAGAGAAATATCTAAGAAGATGCTTAAGAACCATGACAGTTATATGCACTGAGTAGATTCTTTTGGTGTTTTTTGAGAAAAAAATGACTAAAAATATTTTTTATATCACTGAACAAGTTTTAACATGGTCTAGACTGAGTGACTTCCCTTTCACTTTTCACTTTCCTGCATTGGAGAAGGAAATGGCAACCCACTCCAGGGTTCTTGCCTGGAGAATCCCAGGGATGGGGGAGCCTGGTGGGAGGCCATCTATGGGGTTGCACAGAGTCGAACAAGACTGGAGGGACTTAGCAGCAGCAGCAGCAGCAGTAGACAAAAGTTATTAGTGAATAACTTTTTTGGTATTATAATAATAGTATTATGGTTATATGAGAAAATACCTGTTTTAAAAATATGTAAAGAAGTGGATTAAAATGACATGATATTTATTGTCAGTGTTAAATGCTATGTGTGTTTCATTACACCAATTGTATACATTTTTAGATGTCTTACATTATGTATTAATGACCAATGTAAGTACAAGGTAAGTTTTTATAACATTTATTTATACCACCTCAATTCCTAGCTAATCTTGAGGTGGGGGTAGTTCCTATTTCTGAATAATTCACAGAAGGCAGGAAACAGATTTATAACTAACTCTTGTTAGACTGTGAGGCATTATCAACTTTTACACATATTCCCATTAAATAATTCATCTCTAGTGACTCTTTCATCCATGAGTCACTGTATAATAGAAAAACCTTTCTCAAACTAAGAAAAGGGCAGTGGAGTACACTGTCTTTAAACCAAGAAAAAATGGACAGTTTTCAATTGATGGAATCAGAAATTCAGGATAAATGGAGTAGTCTCCAAGGATGGCCAAATGTGATTCTCTGCAGATGGCTGCGCAGGATGACACTTCATAAAACATTATCTCTCAGCTAAGCTGCACAGCATCTCTGGTGCTTCAAGCATATTGTTTATCTCATCAAGAGGAGCAGGTTCTAAAGGTAAGAACTGAACAAGTGCCATTGAGCAGGAAATGGAGCAGATGGTCCATCTAGGATGGTCTGCCTTTACTTGATGAGAGGCTGATCCAATCCCAAGCAGACCAGTTGCCAATTAAAAGAGGTCTTGGCTGAGGGAATCTGTGCTTTCCTTTGACAGATAATCGGCTTTTCCATTTTCTGACTCTGTCCACTATCCTGTTCCATCACTGCCCTTTCCAGGAATAAAGAAGCCCCTTATGATCAGTTATGTGAAATATCTCATTGATACTGACTAGTGAATGTCTGGATTTTACCCAAACTTCTTACCCCAGTTTTAGGCTGCATTTTGTTTGCACAGCCCTTCTAGCTTGAACACTAAGGAAGAAATGTGCCCATGCTTTGTAAAAGAACTTTGAAGACATGGGTTAAACATGAGATTTGTTTGGACTTCCTTCTGCCACAAAAATGGGCTTTGTTAACTGTTCTTTTTAAACACATTTTAGGATTGTAACATTTTAGATAAATAGAATGTATTTAAGTTTTCACATAAATAGCTGTATAAAGATACTTCGATTAGCAGGCGTTATTTTAACTTTCAAGGCTTAGGATCCTGAGTTCTAGTGTTATTTAATGAAAACAATATGAGTCTGAAGACCATCAAGATCAAAAGTCTAGTACCAAGAAGCAGAAGTCTACCTTGGAGGAGGAGAAGGGAGTTTTCTGTTTATAAGAGGATTCTTTGACCAGGTCAGTCAGGTCATGATAGTAGACAGCCTGAGTAACACGGAGCCAGGTATGAGCTACATAGCAAAGTAATAGGCCAAAAACTTGCCACACCTGAAGAAAACCTGAAGGAAATCATAAACTGGAAGAAGGTAGTGGTTTCGATACAAAAGAGTAGGGAACAAATAAGGTATGCATGCATATTTACATCATCTCTGGAAAGAACTTGGCCCTGTGCTCCTTTTAAACTTTGATAAGTCTTTTTTTCAGTTAAAGTTTGGGTATTTTCTTGCCATACCCCAAGTCTGTTAGATAATAAACCCTCTGGAAGCATTTCCATACCTGTTTTATTCACCACTCTTTCTCTAATGGCTACCATAGTGCTTGATATCTAGGGGTGCTTGATAAAGTCCTTCAATAAAGAAATATGTAGTGCAATGCAGAAACTGAGTAATTAACCTCTCTCAAATAATAAATGAGTGTTGACTCACATTCTGGGCATAACTAAGCTGAAACACTTTCATTTTTACAGGAGGACTTCTCTCTAGAATCCAGAACATTAAGTCTGGGTTTAATTCTTACTATAACCCAGGCATTGAAACCATTTCAACTTATAGTTAAGTGCTTGAATGGTTAGAAATTTCAAGGGAATCAAAAGTTTTTTCTTATAAAGGAACTTAAAATATTCTGATCCTGCATATAAATTTTTTGGACTCTTTTGACTTATTAAGAATTGGGTCTTTAACTTCTTTTTCCTGTATTTCATAACAGACTTCAAAATGATCTCCCTGCCTCCAGGCTTGCTTCCTTGCTCTTCATCTTCCACACGCCTCCAGCATAACCTTGAAAAAACTCAGATTTGATCAGGTCACTAACTCTTATGTTCCAAAATCCCTTCATGGTTCATAATTCATGCCTTAGCGTGGCAGCAAATGCTCTTCATCTTCTTCTATTTTCAGCCCCATCTAGGTCAGCCTCTTTACCCACAGATCACATCCATGTGCCGTGTTCCTGCCATACCACATGTTTCACCAACCTTGAACTCTTTCATACCTTTCCTTTTGTTTTCTTCTGTCTTACATGCTTCTTTCCTCATTTTAATCCTGACAGTATCCAACTACTCTGTCAAAATCTAGTTTAAATGCCACCTTCTCTGTGAAGCTTTCCTTGACTCATCCAGATAGAATTAATCACACTTTCTGTGTTCCCATACCTTAATGTAGGGTGAACAGATGGAAGCAGAAGTTTGAGAGCCAGAAAGATCTTGTTTCCAATCCTGGCTCCTCTGCTCACTGTGACCTTGGACAAAATACTTAAGAACTCTATTTTTCATCTATAAACTGGATATTATCATATCAACATGTCAGAGTTTCTGTAAAGATTAACTGTGATCATGGAAACAAAATGCTTAGCACAGGTCTTGGCCACATAGTCAAAACTCAAAGGAAGTTACTTATGTTGCTTTCATCATTATATTAATATTTCCTCCTTCATCATAATCTGATTGGTAGTATAGATAACTGCATGCCTGCCTTATCATTGATATAATGATTTCCTAAGCTTGGCTGGGAAAATATACCACTATATCACAATTGTTAATTCATGTGTGTTAACAGGATAAATATAGGCTGTTATAAATTGTCCTCTTTATAATTTTCACATAATAATCCCCCCAAAAGCAGCATGACAGAGACTAACTCTTTTTGCCTCCTTTTTTTACTGCAAAGTAGGAAATTAACATGACTTTATAAAGGTTTTAGAAAATAATATATAAATCCACCACTAACCTATATTTCTAACAACATAGCTGATGCAGGTTACATGGGCTGAAATGCATGGAAACTCCTCAGTGATTCAGCTCACTCAGTTCAATTGCTACTTAAGGATGTGCTATGCTCAGTTCAGGGCTTTCCAGGTGGCAATACTGTTAAAGAATCTATGTGCCAGTCCAGGAGACACAAGTTTGATCCACAGGTCAGGAGGATCCCTTGGAGGAGAAAATGATGACCAACTCCAGTATTCTTGCCTGGGAAATCCCAAGAACAGAAGAGCCGAGCAGGCTACAGTCCATGGGGTCCCAAAGATTTGGACACACATTCATGTCATGCCCAATTCATTGGAAAGCAATAGAGAACAGAACACAAAAAGCATTCTTTCTAATTCACTTAAACAGTGACATGTGCTCTGTGGAACTAACAACAGTCCCATCAAATTCAGCTGAGATATCTAAATGGGGCATGTTTGTGTGATGCAATTGTGTAAGTCTCAGCAGATAACATCTGCGCCTCTGGCCTCCAGAAGTACTCCTACTCTAACATCAGCGTAATCTTCCCAGTTGTGTCACTACCCTGACAAAACTCTTCTGCAATTTCATATTTCTGACCTATGGCAGCATACGATCCAAACTTTCAGCATAGCACAAAAAGTCTTGGAGAAGTGTGACCACACCTATTTTTCTAGCCTTGCCTCCCTTACTTAGTTGTAATTCCTATATTCCAGCCATAGGAAAATTGTCTCCTTGAACTTTCAGTTTCAACTCCAAGAGAGCAAAGAGTTTAGAAGTTATCAATCCCATCCTCATAACAACTAAAAGCTAGAAAAACTGAAAATTGTTTTACTTGGGACCAACGAGAGCTGATGTTGCCATTGCTATGATATCAAAATTGGAGAAATAGACTCAACCAGAGACACACAGTCAAGATCTTATCTGAAGCAGAAACCCACTGGAGCCATAATATGGCAGTAATACTTGAATGGTATTTGGAGGAATTGCTGGGGGCTGAGGGCGGATTAGCCAGACAGTGACAAACTCCTGAAGGCTGCAGTCTTGGGGGTTGGAGGATACGCTTGCATTGATTTTACTGCTGAGAAACTCACCAGATTCTCATGGTGAAGATCTAAGAAAGATCTTCTCATGGCTCTGGTAGGGGGAGGGAAAGAGTAATTATTGTGAAATATGGACAGAGATTTATCCATTGTAAATATCAACACTCCAAGTGAAATGGTTTCTAGAACATTTTTCCTGCTAGGGAAGTGCATGCCACCCACTCCAGTCACTTCCAGTCTTCTGGTCTCATCTAAGAATATAAAAACATAGAGAACAGGTGTCTAGGCCTCAAAAAACATATTGAGAATTCTGAAACCCAGAAGAAGAGAGAAGGTGGGGGTGCTGGAGGAAAGCTACATCAATGGAAAAACACTTGTGAAAGTCACAGAACCATGATGCAGGGTGTGCAAAACGGATTTAATGGAAAGATTATAGAATGCTCCTCTTCTCCATAAAATACAACTATACCAATAGGGCTCTGGTATAATAACAGTGGATTGTAGCTGAATGAGCAGCAAGACATGAACTCTGCAAGGAGGAGTACTGAGGGAAGCTCAAGTCAAATAGGAAGACAAAAACTCAGACATTACAGGAATTTGAAGACTTTAGTACATAAAGCTAGAGCGAATGCTAAACCCAAACAAACTCCTATGCATCTTACATAAATTCTCAGACCAAATACCTATATACTGCCGTTCCTATTACCTATTTAATGGTTTAACATAAAAACACCCGACTTTCAACAGAAGCAAAATAACTATGAGATATTTGAGAGGGAAAAATAGTATGAAGAGGTAAAGAAATCATCAGAACCAGAACTAGAAATAGCGTGGATTTGGGGACTATCAGAAAGGGAATTTAAAATAACTGTGATTCAAATGTTAGGGACTTTAATGGCAATATGCAAGAACATATGGGTAATGTAAGCAAAAAGATACATAATCCAAAAAAGAATTAAAAGGAAATTCTAGTAATCACAAAAAGCATGGCAGAAATGAAGATTGTATTTAATGGACTTAACCATAAACTTGACATAGCTGAAGAACAAGCTAGCAATTTTGTAGTTAGGCCAAAAGAAATTATGAGCTGAAATCCAGAGAGAACAAAGAATTAAAAAAACAGAATGGAACATGTAGAAACTGTGGGACAATTTCAAAAGGTGTATTGAACACATACTTGAAGCATTAGAATGAGAAAAAAGAGAATGGAGAACTTTCCAAGTACTTTAAAAATTGATGACAGATACCAGACCACAGGTTCAGGAAGCTCAACTAAGTAAAATAATTAGAAACCACCTCCTTCCATACAGCACTCTCTACCCCCCACCAAGGTATATCATAGTAAAATTACAGAAGACCGAAGACAATAAGAAAATCTTAAAAGATACCGGGGGGATGGGGGTGGGTGGGTGGAATAATTACTTACTAATAGAGGAGCAAGTATAAGAATGACAATGGACTTCTTATCAGAAATCATATTAAGGAAGAGGCTAGAGTGATATATTCAAAGTGTTGAAAGAGAAAACCACCAACCTAGAGTTCTATATTAAGGGAAATCATTCTTTAAAAGGTAAGAAGACAGAATTTACTGGACAAGCAAAAGTTGAGGGAATTCATCATCAACAGGCTTGCCTGAAATTAAAAAAAAAGATTTTCATGCAGAAAGTAGATGATACAGGTCAGAAACTTGGATCTATCTAAGAAAAGAGAGAGAGAAAAAAATAATTTTGATTTCCTTATTCTTAATTGATTTAATATATAACTGTTTTAAGTTATAATAGTAAAAATTTATTGGATGACTGTAGCATGTGGCTAAGTGAAATAAATGAAAACAGTATCTCAAAGGATAAAAAGGAGAAACTGGCAATACTCTGTTATAAAATACCTGTTTGTGAATATAAAGTACTATTTATAAGTGAATAAATATAGTATTATTTGAAAATGAGTTAATTTGTTAAAAATGTGTATGTAAACAGCAAACACAAGCTGGAATCAAGATTGCTGGGAAAAATATCAATAAACTCAGATATGCAGATGACACCACCCTTATGGCAGAAAGTGAAGAGGAACTAAAAAGCCTCTTGATGAAAGTGAAAGAGGAGAGTGAAAAAGTTGGCTTAAAGCTCAACATTCAGAAAATGAAGATCAGGGCATCTGGTCCCATCACTTCATGGGAAACAGTAGAAACAGTGTCAGACTTTATTTTTTGGGGTTCCAAAATCACTGCAGATGGTGACTGCAGCCATGAAATTAAAAGACGCTTACTCCTTGGAAGAAAAGTTATGACCAACCTAGATAGTATATTCAGAAGCAGAGACATTACTTTGCCGACTAAGGTCACCCTAGTCAAGGCTATGGTTTTTCCTGTGGTCATATATGGATGTGAGAGTTGGACTGTGAAGAAGGCTGAGCGCCGAAGAATTGATGCTTTTGAACTGTGGTATTGGAGAAGACTCTTGAGGGTCCCTTGGACTGCAAGGAGATCCAACCAGTCCATTCTGAAGGAGATCAGCCCTGGGATTTCTTTGGAAGGAATGATGCTAAAGCTGAAACTCCAGTACTTTGGCCACCTCATGCAAAGAGTTGACTCATTGGAAAAGACTTTGATGCTGGGAGGGATTGGGGGCAGGAGGAGAAGGGGACGACAGAGGATGAGATGGCTGGATGGCATCACGGACTCGATGGACGTGAGTCTGAGTGAGCTCCGGGAGATGGTGATGGACAGGGAGGCCTGGCATGCTGCGATTCATGGGGTCACAAAGAGTCGGACATGACTGAGCGACTGAACTGAACTGAACTGAAATTGTAAGTCAATAAACAGTTTGAAAAGATGTATAATTGCAATGCTGAGGAGTTACTAAACATTTTATGATTTTACTTTAAAATGAAAGAAAGTAAAAAAAGGAGGGAAAACAAAGTGAAAATAGCAGATACAAAGACAGTAGATGTTAATGCAATTATATCAATAATTACTTTAAATGTGAATGGCCTAAATACACCTATGAAAATATGCACTGTCATATTGGATATATAACACAAGACCTAACCGCATATTGTCTATTAGAAAGCCACATTAAATATAAAGAGACACATAAGTTAGAAGTAAAGAGATTCAGAAAATATACCAGGATAATACTAATCCAAAAAAGCTAAAGTAGATACACTAATTTCTAACAAATCTACATTCAGACAAAGGAGGATTGTCTGGGATAAAGAGAAGTATGACATAATGACAAAGTGATCATTCTCTAAGAAGACACAACAACCCTAAACAGGTATGTACCTAACAAGAAACCAATAAGATATATGAGGCAAACATCAACAGAATTGAAAGGAAAATAGATAAATTCATACTAAAGATTTCAACACACTTCTGTCAGTAATAGATCAATATTGGCAGAATATGAATAAGGATATAGCTGACCTTAACATTCAGTTCAGTTCAGTCGCTCAGTCATGTCTGACTCTGCGACCCCATGAACTGCAGCACTCCAGGCCTCCCTGTCCATCACCAGCTCCCAGAGTTTACTCAAACTCATGTCCGTCAAGTCGGTGATGCCATCCAGCCATCTCATCCTCTGTCGTTCCCTTCTTCTCCTGCCCACAATCCCTCCCAGCATCAGAGTCTTTTCCAATGAGTCAACCCTTCGCATGAGGTGGCCAAAGTACTGGAGTTTCAGCTTCAGCATCATTCCTTCCAATGAACACCCAGGGCTGATCCCCTTTAGGATGGACTGGTGGAATCTCCTTGCAGTCCAAGGGATTCTCAAGAGTCTTCTCCAACACCACAGTTCAAAAGCATCAGTTCTTCGCCGCTCAGCTTACTTCACAGTCCAACTCTTACATCCATACATGACCACTGGAAAAACCATAGCCTTGACTAGAAGGACCTTTGTTGGCAAAGTAATATCTCTGCTTTTCAATATGCTATCTAGGTTGGTCATAACTTTCCTTCCAAGGAGTAAGCATCGTTTAATTTCATGGCTGCAATCACCATCTGCAGTGATTTTGGAGCACCCCCCCAAAATAAAGTCTGACATTGTTTCCATTGTTTCCCCCTCTATTTCCCATGAAGTGATGGGACCAGATGCCATGATCTTCATTTTCTGAATGTTGAGCTTTAAGCCAACTTTTTCACTCTCCTCTTTTACTTTCATCAAGAGGCTTTTTAGTTCCTCTTCACTTTCTGCCATAAGGGTGGGGTCACTTGCATATCTGAGGTTACTGATATTTCTCCTGGCAATCTTGATTCTAGCTTGTGCTTCTTCCAGTCCAGTGCTTCTCATAATGTACTCTGCATAGAAGTTAAATAAGCAGGGTGACAATATATAGCCTTGATGTACTCCTGTTCCTATTTGGAACCAGTCTGTTGTTCCATGTCCAGTTCTAATTGTTGCTTCCTGACCTGCATATAGGTTTTTCAAAAGGCAGATCAAGTGGTCTGGTATTCCCATCTCTTTCAGAATATCCCACAGTTTATTGTGATCCACACAAAGGCTTTTGTGTAGTCAAAAAAGCAGAAATCGATGTTTTTCTGGAATGCTCTTGCTTTTTCGATGATCCAGTGGATGTTGGCAATTTGATCTCTGGTTCCTCTGCCTTTTCTAAAACCAGCTTGAACATCTGGAAGTTCATGGTTCATGTACTGCTGAAGCCTGGCTTGGAGAATTTTGAGCATTACTTTACTAGCGTGTGAGATGAGTGCTATTGTGCGGTAGTTTGAGCATTCTTTGCCATTGCCTTTCTTTGGGATTGGAATGAAAACTGACTTTTTCCAGTCCTGTGTCCACTGCTGAGTTTTCCAAATTTGCTGGCATATTGAGTGCAGAACTTTCACAGGATCATCTTTCAGGATTTGAAATAGCTCAACTGGAATTCCGTCACCTCCACTAGCTTTGTTCGTAGTGATGCTTTCTAAGGCCCACTTGACTTCACATTCCAGGATGTCTGGCTCTAGGTGAGTGATCACACCATTGTGATTATCTGGGTTGTGGACCTCTTTCTTGTACAGTTCTTCTGTGTATTGTTGCCACCTCTTAATATCTTTTGCTTCTGTTAGGTCCATACTATTTCTGTCCTTTATTGAGCCCATCTTTGCATGAAATGTTCCCTTGGTATCTCTAATTTTCTTGAAGAGATCTCTAGTCTTTCCCATTCTGTTCTTTTCCTCTATTTCTTTGCACTGATCGCCGAGGAAGGCTTTCTTATCTCTTCTTGCTATTGTTTGGAACTCGGCATTCAGATGCTTATATCTTTCCTTTTCTCCTTTGCTTTTCACTTCTCCTCTTTTCACAGCTATTTGTAAAGCCTCCTCAGACAGCCATTTTACTTTTTTGCATTTATTTTCCATGAGAATGGTCTTGATCCCTGTCTCCTGTACAATGTCAGGAACATCAGTCCATAGTTCATCAGGCACTCTGTCTATCAGATCTAGTCCCTTAAATCTATTTCTCACTTCCACTATATAATCATAAGGGATTTGATTTAGGTCATGCCTGAATGGTCTAGTGGTTTCTCCCACTTTCCTCAATTTAAGTCTGAATTTGGCAATAAGGAGTTCATGATGTGAGCCACAGTCAGCTCCCGGTCTTGTTTTTGCTGACTGTATAGAGCTTCTCCCTCTTTGGCTACAAAGAACAGAATCAGTCTGATTTCGGTGTTGACCATCTGGTGATGTCCATGTGTAGAGTCTTCTCTTGTGTTGTTGTAAGGGAGTGTTTGTTATGACCAGTACATTCTCTTGGCAAAACTCTATTAGCCTTTGCCCTGCTTCATTCCGTACTCCAAGGCCAAATTTGCCTGTTACTCCAGGTGTTTCTTGACTTCCTACTTTTGCATTCCAGTCCTCTAAAATGAAAAGGACATCTTTTTGGGGTGTTAGTTCTAAAAGGTCTTGTAGGTCTTCATAGAACCATTCAACTTCAGCTTCTTCAGCATTACTGGTTGGGGCATAGGCTTGGATTACTGTGATATTGAATGGTTTGCCTTGGAAACAAACAGAGATCATCCTGTCATTTTTGAGATTGCATCCAAGTACTGCATTTCAGACTCTTTTGTTGACCATGATGGCTACTCCATTTCTTCTAAGGGATTCCTGCCCACAGTAGTAGATATTATGGTCATCTGAGTTAAATTCACCCATTCCAGCCCATTTTAGTTTGCTGATTCCTAGAATGTCAATGTTCACTCTTGCCATCTCCCGTTTGACCACTTCCAATTTGCCTTGATTCATGGACCTGACATTCCAGGTTCCTATGCAATATTGCTCTTTACAGCATTGGACCTTGTTTCTATCACCAGTCACATCCACAACTGGGTATTGTTTTTGCTTTGGCTCCATCCCTTCATTCTTTCTGGAGTTATTTCTCCACTGATCTCCAGTAGCATACTGGGCACCTACCGACCTGGGGAGTTCCTCTTTCAGTATCCTATTATTTTGCCTTTTCATACTGTTCATGGGGTTCTCAAGGCAAGAATACTGAAGTGGTTTGCCATTCCCTTCTCTAGTGGACCACATTCGGTCAGACCTCTCCACCATGACCCTCCCATCTTGGGTGGCCCCACAGGCATGACTTATTTTCATTGAGTTAGACAAGGCTTGGTCTGTGTGATTATATTGGCTACTTTTCTGTGAGTATGGTTTCAGTGTGTCTGCCCTCTGATACCCTCTCGCAACACCTACCATCTTACTTGGGTTTCTCTTACCTTGGACGTGGGGTATCTCTTCACAGCTGCTCCAGCAAAGCTCAGCCGCTGCTGCTTATCTTGGATGAGGGGTATCGCCTCACAGCTGCCCCTCCTGAGGTTGGACGTGGAGTAGCTTTTCTCGGCCCTCCAGCCCTCACAGCTGCTGCTCCTTGGATCCATCCATAGCCAATAGCATTTGAAAAATTTAACATCTAGTCAAAGGCTTCCCTAGTGGCTCAGATGGTAAAGAATCTGACTTGTAATGCAAGAGCCCCGAGTTTGATCCCTGGGTTGGGAAGATCTCCTGGAGAAGGGAGTGGCAACCCACTCCTGTATTCTTGCCTAGAGAATTCCAAGGACAGAGGAACCTGGCAGTCCGCAGACCATGGGGTCTCAAAGAGTCTGACAGGACTGAGTGACTAACACTTTCAACATCCAGCTGTGTTTTTGCTTTTTTTAAAGTCAGAAAACTAGCACTTAAAAAAATCAGCTTTTTTTTTTTTTCCCCAGAAAACTAATAGAAGAGAACTTTCTCAACTTGACAGAGAACAACTACAAAAACCTCTATTCTGTGTCATACTTAATGATGGGAAGATAGATTCTTCCTCCCTAGGATCAGGAACAAAACGCTGATGTTCTTCCTCACCATCCTGTTCAATATCTTAATGGAACTTCTAGCTAACGCAGTATAACAAGAAAAACATGTGAACATTATACAGTTTGGAAAGGAGCAAGTGGAACTGCTATTTGATATGACTGTCTAGGTAGGAATCTGAAGAATCTACAAGAGGAGAATACTAGAATGAGCCATGTTGTATGGACTTGAGTTTGGAACTTTAATATGAATTCATGCTTAGCTTACTATTGATCAGATAATTACATACAAAAATATCTGAAATCTACACTGATTAATTTATACATATATTTTTTCCTTTCTCTGTCAGCTGAGAAGGCCTAGCAGCAATGATGTCATAGTAGCAGCAAGCATAACTAGCACCCAGATCTTGATTTCTAATACCATTATCCAATAAAATGAGTCACAGATCCTTGGATGATGCTAGGATACAAAACAACAAGATGAGCCTGGAGTGTTGAGTAGTATCAGCAAGAAAATATGAGGAAAAAACACAATGAGAGAAGTAAGCCAAAGAGTTACAGGAGCCAACTGAAGGAACTCCTAAAGGCAGAGCTGGAACAATTTAAACAACAAGCAAAGGAGTATTATATTGGGTTGGCCAAGAAGTTCATTTGCGTTTTTCTGTATTATCTTACAGAAAAACCCTAGTGAACTTTTTGGTCAACCCAATTTACAGTCTAAAGTATAAGATAAATTTCCATGGATTCATATAGATATAGAATTCGTACATGGTAAAGAACCTGCCTGCCAATCCAGGGGACATAACAGATGTGGGTTCGCTCTCTGGGTTGGGAAGATCTCCTGGAGGAGGGCATGGCAACCCACTCCAGTATTCTTGCCTGGAAATCCTCATGGACAGGGGTGCCTGGCAGGCTACAGTCCATTGGATTGCCAAGAGTCAGACATGACTGAAGTGACTTGGCGTGTGTACACATATATATAATTGATTGAATAAATGAGGATAACAGACAAATTATCCATGCAAAATAATTTCAAGTTATTTATGTAGCTACTTCACCCTCAAGGAAGTGGTACATAATTCTTCACTCTTTTAGTAGGGCTGAGCATAGTGAGTTTCCTCTTAGAAGTATAGTATCAAAAGGGAGAAAAGGAAAAAATAACATAATGGAGAAACGTGACACTACCTAAAGCTAGGTGATCAATATTAATGTAAAAAATGACAAACGTTGATAATTCAAAGAAAACAAACAAATCCCAAATGAGGAATATTCTACAAATTGCCTAACTAGTACTCCTCAAAACTTGTAAGATCATCAAAAATAAGGAAACACTGCCACAGCTAAAAGGAGCCCAAACAGATAAGACTAAATGGGATGTAGTACCCTGGCTTGGATTCCAGAACAGAAAAAAGATGATAGGTAAAAACTATGGAAATCAGAATAAAGCACCAACTTTCATTAATATGTCAATATTATTTCATTAATTCTGAAAATTTTATCATTTGTTCAGTCACTCAGGCATGTCCAACTCTGTGTTACCCCTTGGACTGCAGCACACCAGGCTTCCCTGTCCTTCACCATCTCCTGGAGCTTATTCAAACTCATGCCCATTGAGTCAGTGATGCCATCCAAGCATTTCATCTTCTGTCATCCCCTTATCATACTAAGATATTAATAAGAAAATATGGGTACAGGGTATACATGAGAATTCTGTGTTATTTTCATAAGTTTTCTGTAAATCTAAAATAAAAAGCTTATTTTAAAATATTTAAAAATACCTTTATTCTAACATAACCATGTTCTTCTCATCTTTCCTTCTCATGATGTTTTCTTGGTCAGACATGAGCCTGATTCTCCTTTTGACAAAAATCTAAGACATTGTATCTTCTATAAAGTAATCTTCAACCTCTCCAGATGGTGTTCATCATTTCTCCTGTTGATGCCATGGCACTTATCTCATTACAATGTAATCACATGCTTGTCCTTTCCCACACAGGCTGGGCTGTCTGTGGTCTCCACCATGTCTTATTATTCTAACACTATACTAGCCAAGTGTGGACACAATGGAGGTTAATGTATGTTGCCTAAATGAAAGATTGTGTTAATAATGCTTTTGAATTTTTAAAGCAAGTTCACATACATTATTTTGTATGTTCATCTCAACCTATGTGTTGGCAGGCCACTATTTTTTGCCATTTCAAATGAGTAAATTGAGACTCAGAGTTGGAAGTCTTATCCTAGTTATTCAAAGTGTTAGAAAAGGCATTCATCTCAGTTCTTAGGACTCTACATCTACTTTCTCCTCCCATGTAGAGATAAACTGAAGCTCGTTAGCTGGGTTTAAAACCTGATTCTGTCCACTTCTGTCTCTCTGATCTTGGGCAAATCATGAAATCTACGTGAACTTCAAAACCTTAATATATATATATATATTTTTTTTTATTTTATTTTATTTTTTTTAATTTTAGTTTTTTATTTTTTAAATTTTAAAATCTTTAATTCTTACATGCATTCCCAAACATGAACCCCCCCTCCCACCTCCCTCCCCATAACATCTTTCTGGGTCATCCCCATGCACCAGCCCCAAGCATGCTGCATCCTGCGTCAGACATAGACTGGCGATTCAATTCACATGATAGTATACATGTTAGAATGTCATTCTCCCAAATCATCCCACCCTCTCCCTCTCCCTCTGAGTCCAAAAGTCCGTTATACACATCTGTGTCTCTTTCCCTGTCTTGCATACAGGGTCGTCATTGCCATCTTCCTAAATTCCATATATATGTGTTAGTATACTGTATTGGTGTTTTTCTTTCTGGCTTACTTCACTCTGTATAATCGGCTCCAGTTTCATCCATCTCATCAGAACTGATTCAAATGAATTCTTTTTAACGGCTGAGTAATACTCCATTGTGTATATGTACCAGAGCTTTCTTATCCATTCATCTGCTGATGGACATTTAGGTTGTTTCCATGTCCTGGCTATTATAAACAGTGCTGCGATGAACATTGGGGTACATGTGTCTCTTTCAATTCTGGTTTCCTCGGTGTGTATGCCCAGAAGTGGGATTGCTGGGTCATAAGGTAGTAAAAAATATGGAACGCTTCACGAATTTGCGTGTCATCCTTGCGCAGGGGCCATGCTAATCTTCTCTGTATCGTTCCAATTTTAGTATATGTGCTGCCGGAAGCAAATAATAGTATTTACCTTAGAATTTTGTGAAGATTAGTGATATATTGCTTGTAAAAAGTAACTCACTTGGTAAGAGCTCAGTAAATTGCAACCATTTCTACTACTAGTAATATCAGTGAAAAAATAAACTACTTTAGAATCAACCAATCAGCTTCATCAAAATATACACACACACAAAAGTAAGCCCCATTTTATTTGCTCTATTTGGGCCAACACATAAGCTCTTACTGTTTTACTTGCCCTCTCCTTTAAAATACAAGTTCAATGGCAAAGAACCAGTGTTCTCTTTGAGATGGCCATTTGGACTGGATGACCTCTAAGTTCTTTTCTGTACATATATTCTTCCATATTATTTATTTCCTTTGCAATCCCTCAAGTAATGCAGCATACAATAGCAGAGGCTCGATAAAGGATGACTGACTGAGGATTTCTAACTCCCAACACAATCACTTTCATGTTGCCAACTTTGATTCGGTTTGTGATTTATGGGCATATGGAGTGTTTTGGATCCCAGAATTTCCTCTTTTGAGTCATGATTTGCAAATGGATATAATAACCCATAAACTGATATCAGCATCAAAACAGAGTCATCCAACTTGAGTAATAAATGGCCTTTGGAGGGAAAAGATACCAGTCCATTAGGAAAGGCACAAACAACAAGCTAGGGAGTGTGAACAATAGCCTTCAAAAAGTCAGAGTTTCTCAGTTCATTCCACACATTCTGTCCATTCTAAGACATTGTGTGTAATGAGTGCCTAATGCAATCGGACTCTCACTCTCCTTTGGCAAGGCAGGCCTGCAACAATAGACTAAACCTCGGCCCTGCCAACCCCAAACAGACATGCTGGTTTGCCTCATTCCAGATTTGTGGCTTGTCTCCACAAAGTAATAGTGATTCTCTTGTCTGTACCAATTGCAGGCTGCAGATGGGTAGCCTAACACTGTAATGTCAGACTAAATTCTCCACAGATGAACTGGAAAATTTCCTTACTCATTCAGAAATCTGCCAGCCAGCTGTCAGGTCTCCAGGACTCACTCACTTGCCCAGATCACCAGTGAACAGACGGTGTTCACCACAATGATTAGTCTGTGTTTTCAGTTTAAACCCTTTTCTCCTATCTAATGATTTAATCCATTCTTCTTTCTTCAAAGACTCTGAAAAATGATCATTGGAAATTTCTTAACCAGATGGATTCTTCAAGAAGGCAACTGAGAAAAGTGCCAAGCTGCCTTGGAGTAAGGGATAAAGAGTGCACCTCTATGAGCTATGCATTGGCCATGACCTCACTCCATGCCCAGTCGTTCTTCCAAGGTGTCCAGTGAAGGACTCCCTTTTGTGCCAATAGAGATGGGGAACTGGGAAGCAGATGCCAGCTCACTAGGTACTTGACTGTCACCATCAATAAAGGACACAACATAATTTCAGGGGACTTTAAAAGCCAAGACAACATTTAAATAGAACAGGAAATAAGTGGCAACTGGGCTACAAAGAAGAATCTATTTCATTTTGCATTTAGAAAATATGAGAACATCACTCCATCTAAAGAAATATGTTTTTTGCCTTCATATATTTGAATTAATAAATAGAACATAAAGATCGTCTGTCTGTGGGCTTTGGGTGGTGGTTTTTGTTGGTTTTGTTTTGTTGAAGTTTGTTCTTCCTCTAGCATTAACTCTGGGTACAATTAGCTTTTAAACATCTAAGAATGCCCATTCACTGTGTCTTTCTCTATAGAGTGGGGATTTTGAAAAATCCAAAATTCTTTCTGAATACATTTCTCTCAGGGGTCTCCATGTTAATCATGCACTGTCTGTGCATTTTCTGTTTCTTTACTCCGTTACTCTCTTTCACTTCAGAATTTTTGTGGGAAAACCTAGAATTACTTATTCAAACACTTTTTTAGGGTATTTGATTCAAAGGATGTGTAAAAACAGAACAAAGCATAAGGCGTAGAGTGTGAGGTGAAAATGCTGATTTTCACCTGATTTTGATTTGCTTGGTCTAGAGAGTTGAGCAATTATACACTTAAGCAATTACGTGGTAAATAAGACCCAAAGAGTTTGTGGGTAGATTCTGATGATGTCTTTCCTAATTTTACAATTCTATTTTGTCTACTTCAGCATTTAGACTTTCCTTCTTTCTCCCTCTGCACCATCACCCTCCCCCCAACCTGTCCAAACTAGCCTAGTTTTCACTTTCTGTATCTTCTAGCAGTGGGTACTTTCCCAAACACTATACAAGAAGGATATACTGGTTTACACTTCTCTATGAAAGTGCTTTGCTCAGAAAATACTCACTGATAAAACTCATACCTAAGGGGGCAGTTGTCACATGACCAAATCCAAAAAATTGCTTCCAAAGCTTTGTTTTTTAAGCTAGTATCCATTGATGACATCTTTTCAGGGAATCCACAAAGGCTTTGAGGACAGGAAATTCTCATGTCTGTTTTTCAAAATGATTTTTAAAATTAGTACAAACATAACCTGGACTATTTGGAAGGCTAGATTTTAAACTTTCCACTTGATCTGTGACCAAATTTGCAATTGTCTTTTCAATTGTACATTTACAAGTAATCCCCCCCACCAAAAGCTGTCATATAAACACTAAATGTTCTGCTGCTGCTGCTGTTAAGTTGCTTCAGTCATGCCCGACTCTGTGCGACCCCATAGATGGCAGCCCACCAGGCTCCTCTGTCCCTGGGATTCTCCAGCAAGAATACTGAAGTGGGTTGCCATTTCCTTCTCCAATGCATGCATGCATGCAGTTAAGTCGCTTCAGTTGTGCCAGACTCTGTGCAACCCTATGGACAGCAGCCCACCAGGCTCCTCTGTCCATGGGATTCTCCAGGCAAGAATACTGGAGTGGGTTGCCATTTCCTTCTCCCTAAATGTTCTAGATGTGCCAAAAATAGATGAAGGGATATGGACATTCAAAGACTACTGATTAAATTCTTCACTATTCTGGAGGGCTTCTCATGTTCAAAGTCACCCTCATCCTAAAATTCTGAGCTTTAAAATTAGTAAAGTTATATTCTTTTTGATCGCTCATAGGAGTAAGTATTGCCTTTCACATCTACATTTAGAGTTTTATCAAAGAAATTATTCTCCTATCTAGTTTCAAGAAAAATTAAATTAACCTACAGTTTGGGAAACTGTATGATAATCAATCATAAATGCTATCTAGAGAACAATGGCACTCTTTTAATGGAAAAAAGTTAATTATCTAAACATTTGCAGAATATTAAGATGTGAGAATAACACACCAAACTTACTGAAATGTAGCTGAGCCTTGAAATATTTAAGCTCTCTCAGAAGCATAAAAAACATCTAGGTTTTGGAGCTTGATCAAGATGGTAGAGCAAGAGGACACGGAACTCACCTCCCTTGACAAACACATCAAAAATACATATCTATATATCAGAAAACTGGCAAAAGGACTTCTGTACAATGAAGGCTGTAAATAAGATGTACACATAATTAGGGAGGAAGTGGAGAAAAGCAACTGGAGTCAGGGCCTGTGTTCCTGAGAGGGGACTTAGGAAAAGGGAGAATACAGATATGGACCCTCACCCAGGGAAGTGAGTAGTAAGAGGCACCCAGGATTGGGCACCCCAGTCCTGGTGTCCTAAGATGAGCCCATTTGGCTGTTCTGGGATTAATTGGAGGACCAGGCAGAGCCTGGAATCCACCCATGAGGAGCATGTGCAGGGAAGAGAGAGGTGTGTTCTTGCTGCAATACCTCTATTAGACAAAATAGATTTGAAAACAAAGGCTATAATGAAAATCAAAGAAGGGCATTATATAACGATAAAGGGATCAATAAGAGAAGATGATGTTATACTCATTAACATATATACACCCAATACGAAAGTGAAAGTGAACTGAAAGTTGCTCAGTCATATTTGACTTTTTGTGACCCCATGGACTATACCGTTCATGGAATTCTTCAGGCCAGAATACTGGAGTTGGTAGCCGTTCCCTTCTCCCAGGGATCCTCCCAACCCAAGGATTGAATCCAGGTCTCTCACATTGCAGGCAAATTCTTCACCAACTGAGCCACCAGGGAAGCCAAATATAGGAGCGCCTAAAAATAAAGAGGGGGGAATAGCAACCCACTCCAGTACTCTTGCCTGGAGAATCGCATACAGAGGAGTCTGGCAGGCTATAGTTCATACGGTCACAAAGAGTTGGACATGACTGAAGCAATTTAGCATGCAGAGCATAAATATATACAGCAAATACTACCAGTCATAAAGGGAGAAATTTACAATAAGACAATAACATATAATAACCTTTAACATCCACTGACATCAATGGACAGATCAGAAAATTGATAAGGAACAGGTCTTAAACGATGCAATAGCCAGTTTGACTTAATAGATATCTACAGAATATCCCACCTAAAAACATCAGAATACACATTTTTTATAAACACATGGAACATTCTCCAGGATAGATCAGTTGATAAGCCACAAAAGAAGTCTTGACAAATTTGAGGATATAAATTATACCAAGTATATAAAATAAGAAATGAAAGAGGCAAAATAAAAATTGATATCACAGAGATTTAAAAAATCATAAGAAAATTCTATGAACATCTATGCCAACAATATGGACAATCTAGAAAAAAAGGATACATTTCTAGAAACATATACCCTACTAAGACAGAATCAAGAAGAAACAGGCAATTTGAATAGATTTATCATTAGAAGTGAAATTGAATTGGTAATTTAAAAAGCTCCCAGAAAATAGAAGTCCAGGACTGGATGACTTCACAGGGGCCATCTGGTGACCCCTACCAAAAATATAATGAAAACGAGTTTCTATCCTTCTCAAACTATTCCAAAACACTGAAGAGGGTGGAATACTCCTGTACTCATTTTACAAAGCCATCGTTACCCTGATATCAAAACCAGACAAAGACACCACAGTAAAAGAAAATCACTGGTCATTGTCTTTTATGACTATAGGTACAAAAATCTTCAACAACATATTGGCAAACTGAGTCCAGCAATGCATGAAAATGATCATACATCATGACCAAGTTGGATTTATCCAGCATTGCAAGGATGATTTGACATGGACAAATAAATTTAATATATCATATTTAAAAAGGAAAGACAAAAATCACACAGCTATCTCAATAGACACATAAAAAGCATTTGACAAAATTCAACATCCATTCATGATAAAAACTGTCATTGAAGTGGGTACAGAAGGAATGTATCTTAACATAATAAAGCCCATTTTGTTAAACCTGCAGCTAACATACTCAGTGGTGAAAAGCTGAAAGCCTTTCCTCTAAATTCAGGGACAAGATAAGGATGCCCATTTTCACCATTTATGTTTAATTTAGTATCAAAGTCCTGTTCACAGCATCAGACATGAAATAAAAGGCATCCAAACCAGAAGGGAAGAAATAAAACTGTCACTATTTGCAGATGATATTATACTTTATATAGAAAGCCCTTACATCTCCACCAAAACACTACTAGGATAAATGAACTCAGTCAATTTGCTTTGGTACAAGATTAATATGAAGAAATCTATTGCTTTTCTATACACTAGTAATCAGAAAGAGAAAATAAGAACCAACTCTGTTTTAAATCACATCAAAAAGAAGAAAATACTTAGGAATAAACTTGACCAAAGAGGTGAAAGACCTATATTTGAAAATTATAAAATATTGGTAAACCAAATTGAAGATAATACAAAAAAATGTAAAGAAATTGTGTGCTTTTAGAAATAATTAATATTTGTTAAAATGTCCATATTACTGAAAGCAATCTACAGATTTAATGCATTCCCTATTAAAATACCAAAGATAGTTGTCACCAAATTAGAACAAATAATTCTGAAATTCATATGGAACCATGGAACACCCAGACTGTCAAAGTGATCTTGAGGGGAAAAAAAAGGCTGGAAGTATCAACTTCCCAGACTTCAAACTATCCTACAAAGCCACAGTAAGAAAAACAGCATAAGTGGCACAGAAACAGACACATATATCAGTGCAAGAGAACAGAGAGCTCAGAACCAAACACACACACTTATGTTGAGTTAATCTACAACTAATGTGCAATGGACAGAAGACAGCCTCTCCAATTAGAAAACTTAGTGGGATAACTTGACAGCTACATATAAAACAATGAGATTATAATCATTATCTTACATCATATACAAAAATAAACTCAAAATGGATTAAAGACCTAGATGTAAGACGTGAAACAATAAAACCCCTAGAACACTATTTTATGTATCATAGTGATACTTTTTGAATCTGTCTCCTATCGCAAAAGAAATAAAAGCAAAACAAATATGACCTCATTAAACTTCAATGCTTTTGCACGCAAAGAAAATCATTAACAAAATGAAAGGACAACTGGCAAACTGGCAGAAAATATTTGCAAGTCATATGACCAACAAAGGGTTAATATCCAAAATATATGAACAGCTCATAAAGGTCAGTATCAAACTCAAACAACCAAATCAAAAATGGACAGAATACCTGAATAGACATTTTTCCGAACAGGAGATACATATGGTTAATAAGCAAATGAAAAGATGCCTAACATTGCTAATTATAGAAAAATGTAAATAAAAACAATGAGATTATTCATTCACATTTTTCAGAGTTGATATCATTAAAAAAATCTATAGATAGCAAATATTGGTGAGGATGTTCAGTTCAGCTTAGTTCAGTTCAGTCGCTCAGTCGTGTCCGATTCTTTGTGACCCCATGAGCTGTGGCATGGCAGGCTTCCCTGTCTATCACCAACTCCCGGAGTTTACCCAAACTCATGTCCATTGAGTTGGCGATGCCATCTAAACATCTCATCCTCTTGTCCCCTTCTCCTCCTGCCTTCAATCTTTCCCAACATCAGAGTCTTTTCAAATGAGTCAGCTCTTCGCATCAGGTGGCCAAACTATTGGAGTTTCAGCTTCAACATCAGTCCAGGACTGATTTCCTTTAGGATGGACTGGTTGGATCTCCTTGCAGGCCAAGGGACTCTCAAGAGTCTTCTCCAACACCACAGTTCAAAAGCTTCAATTTTTTTGGCACTCAGCTTTCTTTATAGTTCAACTCTCACACCCATATATGCCTACTGGAAAAACCATAGCCTTGACTCTTTTCCCTTCTCTGTGTATCACTTTCCCTTCAGGTCCAAGAGGCCAGATTTTAGTCCTAAAATTGTGATATTGTACAAAGCACTTAAATTCTCCACACCTTTACTCCTTATCAAAACAGGGTTGATAACTTTTCATAGATTTGTGGATTAAACAAAGTTATAAAACCTGGCATATATACTCAGTTAAGTAAATATGTGCTCTCTTGATCAATCTTCATAGCCCTCACTTCAATAGACAGATCTTAAACAAATTTCAGTACACCAACTCTAAAAAGTTCTGCAGTAGTTCTCAAAACTGAGAAATAAACAGCCACTATTTAAAATAAGGGGTATGGGAAAGGACACGGATAAGCACAGCTGTGGTCACCTGAGCACTTAAGTTACGAAAAAACAGTACCAAAGTAAAAATACTTCCTCTTTCTGCCATCATTCACAACAATGCGATTGCAAAGACAATTGCAAATTTGGTCTTGATTTGGTTTCCTCAAATAAAGTGAAGAGTAAAACTAGCCACCTAAGTAGGACAGGTTATGTTAATACTTGTTTCCAAAGTCATTTGGAAGTTAAAACACAGAGCTTTTCAGTCCTCAAAGCTCTTATGGATTCCCTAAAAAGATGTCATCGTAGATACCAAAGTCTGAAAACAAAGTTTCACAGGAACAGAATTTTGTATTTTTTTATAAAGCAGATTTAATAGGGGCAAGAGCTGAAACTGAATGGCATCACAGTTTACAATTAGTGTCTTTATCCTTATTTAAAATGCATTTTAATGCAAGTGAAAAATCACTGCTTTGAAGAAAGCAGGGTAAAAGGAATGATGAAAACACAACTTACTTTATACTTTATTCCTATTTTTGAATTTTTGAATTAATTTTCAATTATTATTTGGGAATTTGGGTCATCCAAAGTCATAATTAAACCTATGCAGCTAAACCAGGTATGTGATAGACTGTATCCCTGTGTGTTAGGAAATAGGGAATGGTAGGAACTGAGGTGACCTGAAGAAGGGACAACTTTTATCCAGTTCCCAGTTACTATACTATCACCACAGAAAGCACTTGAACCCAGTGTTCCAAGTCTTCTATTTCTTCAACAAACCAGAAAACTAGATTTTTACATAAGACCTCATTTTTCAATGATGCAACAATTTCAGTGAAGAAAACAAAGCACTATGCAAACTAAGTAAACATATCTATGAGCCAAGTTTACCTCCAGACGCAACTGTGACAACCAATATTTGCAGACAATTTAGGAGTTTGGGATGGAAGTTGAAGATGGTTTACAGACAGTTTAACTCTTCCTTACATCCCATCTCTCCTGGAAATATTCAGCTAAGTGTATTCTTTACAGAAATTTCTTCTATATTGGCAGAGCTTTGATTTAAATTCATGAGATTATTTTATCTGATTGGCGGTCAGATGGCGCTACTGGTAAAGATTCTGCAGCAGACATAAGAGATGCAGTTTTGGAAGACCCCCTGGAGAAAGAAATGGCAACCCACTCCAGTATTCTTGCCTGGAGAATCCTATGGACAGAGGAGTCTGGCAAGCTACAGTCCTTAGAGTTACAAAGAGTCAGACATGGCTGAAGCGACTTAGCACACACACATTCAGAAGCTAGGTAGCTTTGCAAATTTTCTTTTTTTTTAAAAAAAAGACGATAGTTTGTTGGAAGTAAGTCCTCATAGCTAGAGTTTTAGGCAATGACTCTTTCAGTGGCATTACTGTGACATCTGATTTAACCAAAACACCACTCCCATGGGCCCTCCACTGAGGGGTAACAATGACTTGACTTGATTAGTTGCCAATTATTACACAAATTATACTCCACCCAAACACACTGCCATCACAGACAGGAAATTTATTGCTGATAACTTTGGAATTTGTACCTTAAGTGCATTTATCTTAGCTTAATTCTATATATTTATATCTAATTACCTGACTAGACACTTCCATGTACAGAGAATTTTCAAACTCATTAATCTAATACTCCATTTTGTGGTTTCTATCCCCTTGATATCATACAAATCCACAACCATCTTTTTGTATTGTCATTGTTTTAGGCTTTTTTTCACTTTAATCTGTTCTGGGAAGACTTCTTGCTACACCTCAATCAGTTCCCATCACCTATTGAGTTTTATTCAGAGGGCAAATGATTTTTGTCACTCCACTATTTAAAACCAGCAGTTACCAGCTGACCTCAGATAAAGTCCAAACTTGTGATCACAGTCTACAGGATCGTTCATGGTCTGGCCTCAGCTCACTGCTTTAGCCTCATCACTCCCAAGTCTTCCCTCTTAATCCTCTATGCTTGATCACTCTGAACACAAGTTGTAGTTGGCCAGGGCATACCAGGTTCTGACAGATCAGACTTAAATCAGTGAATCAACATCATCTCGACTACCTGGAGAGTGGAGTGAGGGTGATTTTTCAAACAAAAAATAGGGGATGCTATTGCAGAAAAAGACAGTGATTTCTCTCCTACTTGAAATGTGTTTGGACATACAGGTTCTATCACCTAATAATACCCCAACATGAGGCTGATCTACAGAATTCATACACTAGGTGTGTTTGTAGATCCTGACATCTACCTTATCCCAAAGTCCTAACCTTTGATGGTGTCTGCTTTAGAAAACTGTTCCTCAGCTATGTCAGTTCTTTCTTGTCTCTGCCATTCATAATGCAGCTCCCTCTTCCTCTAATATACTTTTTTCTCTTTCATGGTTCCCTGCGTCTTCAAGATTTGGCTCAAGTGTCACCTTCTCAAGGAAAACGTCCCTTCCTTTGATCTTAGGTGTTCCTCTTGTGAACTTCCTTAGCACTTCATGCTTAATGATCAGGGTGTTTATAAAAAACTAACCTTTACTATGGAATTCTGGCACAGGCTTAAGGGTTCAATAAACATTTAGAGAATGGACAATAAATGGCCAATTTATGTATAAAAAAGTTAGCTACCAATCTAGTTTGTCCCACCTAATACCACGTCATTCACCTTCTAACAAGGTCTGTTCCCTACACACACATATATGTATACAAACACATACTTACTGACATACCCCATCTCCTCGCCTTATCAGGGCAAACAGAACCAAATTGCCGAGTGGCCCATAGAACTGATGTATCTCTGTGTGGGATGGAAAGATGAAGTGTTTGAGATCTACCACCTTAGCACTATAGCCTGAATGCACATAAGCTCAACAATGATATCTGGTGGTTATCTTAGAGGCTTATTTACTCTTAATTGGATAAGGGTTAAACTTATAGACATCTAATAGCTAAATGAGTCAGTGTTCACTGCCTGGAATGATCCTTACGTCTTGGTGACTATCAACACATTCAAACCACCCATCAAGTCAATAATTGGCACACTCTGTAGAAGTGTCTAGGGAGAAGCTAAGAAACTAAGCGCTCTCTGGCTGCAGCATACTCTTGAAGCTGCTTTCCCTGGAGATCAGAACCGTCAGAGGGCACCTTGATTACGGGAGACCATCAAGGCTCCTCCTCAGTTTCCATATGTCAGGATTTTAGCAGGTACACGATATTCTACTAAATCCAATGCCATCTCTTTAATACTTATGAGGAAGCGAAATGGGCAATTAAAAATCTATGAAGGTTGATCGATTTTTTCTACTAGCAATTATGCCTTATAATTGTTTGCTGAAAGTGGGATTGGCATTTCACACAGCTAATGATTGGCTGGGATTTTGTGCTTACTAAACCTCTGTGGGCTCGGAGTTTGGGTTTAGAGGAAAACCAAGAGGTGAGCAGCATTTGAGAAGCCTCTCCAAAGCCTTTCATCTAGAAGCTGGCTGGTGAGCTCTTGAGGTTTCTGACATTTCCCCCCTTCCAACCAGGCTGGAACCCCACTGTAATCAAAATTCACAATGTTCCAGAACCTAGGCCTTAGTCCTCATTAAAAAGCCAACAGACAAAAAAGTCCAGGAGGCCTGCTAGCCAAACCTTTTCACACAGCAGGGCAGGTGAGCATTTGGTTTTATTTTTAAGTTAGCAGACTGGATTGGGGCTCATTTTGAAGGCCGATGAAAGACTGAGAGCCCACGTTTCATCTTCTGATTAATCCAAAATTAAACAATTCAGAGATTTTGATCGCTTAGTCTTTTTTTTTTTTTTAACAAATGTGACAGATAATAAATAGCTTTCTCTAGTATACATAGAAGGACACACTGTGTTTGCCGGCAGGCTCTTGAAGGACCGTTCTTCAGCTTATTCTAAGATCAGATAGTAAATCACAATTTCCTTTTAAAGCACTGTTACAATTTTCACCTCTTATTGAAACCAAAGTGTGTGTATTCTACTACTTTAGGCGTTACTTACCTGCTGCTCATATTCCCAGTTTCAATCTATCTTACTTTTAAAGACATTTTTGAAGAAGTGGGCATGTGATTTATGTAAGCCTTGTAGTACATGAACGGGGAAAGGAATTAGGCATCTATCGCAAGGCTCATTAGTCGCATTTGAATTAAACATAAATCTTTGGAGAATAACAAAGTATTTTGCATTTCCCAAGTTATTTTCCCCCTTGACTCAGGACTTGAAAATTAAAAGATTTTTAAAATAATAATAAATCCCAAAGGCGATAAATGAGCACTCTAACACACCAAGCAAGATCATGGCTGTTTCAGGGAGAGAGATGATGAGACCTCTATGTAAAGTTCCTGTGACCACCTGATCTTAATAGCCTCACCCTCAGTCCTCTTCACCTCTGGCCCCTCTGAACACCCACCTCTGAGCACAGGCTCCATCGCTCAGGCTCCCCCAGGACTTTGTCTATGTCTTCTTTATAACCCATCACAATGCACTGCGATTATTTGCTTTCCTTGCACATCTTCCCCACAGCCTGTCACCTCCCCCAAGGACTAGGACTTAACTGTCTTCATTCCCAGCATAGAGCAGAGCACCTCTCATATTTATTTGCGTATGCATTTGTTTATTTACACCTTGACTCTCTGCGAAAGAATTTTTGAGGCACTTTATAGAACAGAGGTATTTATAATTCAAAGGAATAAAAGATAAATCCATAAATAAAAGAGAACAGAGTAAAAATCAAAGACAGTTGCTAAAGTCTATCCATCAGGGTCTCAGCAGGAATCTGATGGCATATTCAAATGGAATCTGTTAAGGAGAGGTTGAATAAAGGGATGATTTGCCAAAGTGTTAGAAAGGCTTAAGAAATGGAAAAAGTGGGTAGTGCGGTGCCTCTGGGAAGATAACTGAACCAACTCCACAAGTTTTGACTTCTCTAGACCTGACTGCTGGTGACTAGAACCCAGAGAAAGAACTCCAAGGCACAGCCTGATAGGAGCTGTGAACTTACCAAGGAAGGAGCGTACCCGTAGCGTCTAAACCTGCAGAGGTCATGGAATGAGTACCTAGTCTCTCTCTTCCCAACTTTAGATCTTTTTCTTGCTTCCTTTCATGGGCCAAATCTAATGGAAGCCCAAAGACAGAAGGTCTCAATATAGTCCATCCAGGTCAGGTCCCAGAGTCCCAAGCTATGTGCAGTAAACAGGGGTGAGGAGAAGGTACTTAACACATCATACATATGCTAACTCCATTACAGACACATTAGCCACCAGCCAGAGCAAAATGAGAAACATAATTAGTTCCCCAAATCAGAGCATTTGTTACTAATAATATGTTAATGCTTTATGAAAAGGTCTGAGATTAAAAATCTCCCATGGGAACTCCAAAGAGTGACTTTCACAGAGCTCCTTCTTGTAGCATGCCTGGAGGCACGCATAGGGCCCAGTACACAGAGCAGTCAAGAAGAAATTTCACAAAGTTACAGTAACAAGTTATAAACCTACCAGTTTCATAGCCTGATGAACTGGGGTAAATTTTAAAGAACTTGAAGGAAATGTCAAACTGATTATCTTTAATGTAATTCTCCAAGAATATCAGTCACTTTGTTTTTAACAAAGATTTTGATAAAGGTTGAACAACAGACAATTAACATAGCCTGGAAAAACCAAGGATTACGTATGAATGATAAAGCTTCAGGCTTCAGTAATCAAAAGAATGGAGGATAAGGTTAGGTTCTTTTGTGAAATGTATGGTAAAGAATCTGCCTGCAATGCGAGAGACCTGGGTTCAATCCCTGGGTTGGGAAGATATTTTGGAGGAGGGCATGGCAACCCACTCCAGTCTTCTTGCCTGGAGAATCTCATGGACAGAGAAGCCAGCTGGGATACAGTCCATGGGGTTGCAAAAAGCTGGACACGGCTGAGCAACTAACACTGTTTTCAAGATGTAAGAATGCCTAACCCAGATATTCATCTACATAGATGCCCAACACACACACACACACACACACACACACACACACACTCTCTCTCTCTCTCTCTCTCTCTCTCTCTCTCTCAATATCAAGCTGGTACAAGACTGAAAAATCTCAATAAACATCTGTTTCAAAAAGCAGATATTGAAACATGCAGAGAATGAGGCATACTTCCAGTTTGTGCTTTCTTCATCTTTGCTACCAAGTAGGCTCCATTTTCCTCTCCTTAGTATATATTCCGATGGAAACTAGTTATTTCATTCCTTGTTATGGTACAAAGAAATAATGTTCTTCCTGATTTTCTAATCACTGTCATCATCATCACTAAATTTAAAATCGCTTACAAACAGCGGTTAGGAAGTCTACCGAGTACTTCGCATGCGTTAACCTCACCATCTGCATTTTCCAGGTGGGGAACCTGAAGCACAGAGAGCTTGCATGCCTTCCATGAGTGGTCCTTGTCTCTCTCCAGCTGTATCTGGCATTTATCTTTTCCTCAGTGTCTCTACTTGGAAGACATGGACCTTTTGCAGTTCATCACACCTGCTATCTTCATACCTAGGATACTAGCACAAGCTATTAATATACCTGGAATGTGTTTTTCTCTTTTCCTCTTCACTTAGTAACCATTCATCCTTCAGATTTTATCTGAGCATCACTTCTTCAGAGATGTTTATTTCAATTCCCATATGAGACTGAACCCTCCATTTTAGAATCCGATGAAACTACATACCTATCCTTTAGAGCATTTGTCTCACTGCATTTTTCTATTTTTGGCATAATTATTGGCTCAGTATCTCCCTAGTAGACTGAAGGCTATATGAGGGTGAGCTATGTCTTTTCTGTTTCATAATGTATCCTTGGCACCTATTACAGCTCCTTGAGCAATATAGGTGTTCCTGGAGCCAGCAGTGTGCTGGGAGCTGTACATAGAACATTAGAAAAGATGGACTTCATCTCTTTGCTCATAGAGTGTTTGGTGTAAAAGAGTGTTTGGTGTAAAAGAAAGGTAATCAGTAAGTAAGTACAATACCATTTATGGTAAGGGTTAAATCAGGAGAGGTTCCAGGGAGAACTATGATGTAGAGGGTTAAGGAAGGTTTCTCGGAAACAGAAGACCTGAGTAATAGTGATCCCTAGGTTCTTTATGTAGAGTGCTTCCTACTAATGTTAACAAGGAAGTAAATAAGGAAACTGAGGAACAAGGAAGGTATATGACTTGCCAAGTTTGCTTAGCTAAATATAAAGGGAACTGGATTCAAACCTAGACAGTCTTGCTCCCACTTCTGTGTTATTATTAATAACTCCACATTGCACCGAACCTTTGAGTTGCCTGGGCAAAGGAGAGACTGGAGACAGGCAGGGCTCCAAACAAAGGCTGCAGCAAAATGATGGCTCAGAGTGAAAAAGAACTTTAAGCTTCTAAGAAACTGATTGATAGAATTTTTAGAAAGAAAAAACAAAAAATAAACCCAAACACTAGCTATAATGTGGCAATTAGATTGGAGCAAGGCCAGCCAAAAACAGGTTATTCTTTTCTCACATCCGCCCATTAAAATCCTTGGGACCCGTGTTGCTTGGAAGTCCACACAAACCACAGATGGATTATAGCTTGATTTCTACATGGGTCATCTCTCTTTTTTAAGACCACAAACAGAAGACTACACTGAACTCAACATTTTACCATATGCATCCTTTGGTCACAAAAATGGCCCCCAAAGGGAATCTGACTTGGTTCAAAACAAATCCATTTCAAGAAAGTTCACACAACCTCACTGTTTTAGAAGTTAAAAGAAATGTGATCATACCAAGTCCATGTGTAAGAATGAGGAAAAAAGTAAAAGGATAAATATCCTAGTAACTACTTCCTTCTCTAAAAAGAAAAATTCAAAGAGGATGTAGTTTGAAAAAACAGTGGGCTAGCTTTTCATCCTCACATCTTTGAAGGACTATGCAGGGTTGGAGGGTGGTGGTGCTGGATCAGGCATTTTTGTACATACTACCCACAGGGAAATCTAAATCTATAACCCTCATCATAAAATAAAACAAGAAGCAAATCGGAAAGGAATGAATGAAGGGCAAGTGATAGCCAAGGGGTTTACAATAATCAATTATTAAAATGCCTTAAAAGAGCAAAGAAAATGCTTATCAGATCAGCAAAGCACCTTTTAATAAATAATATGATTTGGGTTTAATTAATGGCCTAATTACAGTTTTACCCAATAGGCTTAAAAGCTCCAAAGGAACAGTTTGAATCTCTCTGGTAGATAATCTGTGTTTTAAAAAATGTTCTAATTACATATTTGCTTGAGTAAATAATGTGAATTTTACAAAACTGCCTAATGATATATTTATGTGGCTGTATTTACCCAAATGGCCTCTCATTCTGTACTAATGGAGTTGGGATTACTGTTCCTGAGAAATGTGGGAACTTGGGATGGCTCCAGCTTTCACCTGACCCCCCTGTTATTCTGACTGTTTTTGTTTTCTGTCACTGCAAAAGACACCACTGAAAGCATGTGACCCACTTATTCATCATCAGCTTATTTAAGAAAAAATTCTTGCTCAACTTTCTGTGTAAACACATTTTGCAGAAAGGGTACAGACTTTAAAAAATGAGTATTAATGCTGTACAATGGTCCATTAAAAGTGGATAATGAGACTGTGACCAAGACAGGACATTCAAGGTTTAATTAGCTGCATAATTTATTCTCTTCTTTATATAGTATCTTACAGTGCATTACAAAAAAAAAAAAAATCAGACTCTGTCTTGGAGTCAGATTGCTGAGACTTAAAGCCACATAATTGTCTGTATTAGGTAATAGACATCATAGAAAAACTGTTTGAATTATCCCAGCTGTGGTGGGTGGGGGGCAAGCATCTATTCAAGAGTTTAAGTCATGTTCATGTTTTAGAGACATAAATCTAGGAAAAATGGATGGCTATCTATTCATAAAATTTCATGAAGGAACTAAGAGTTTCATTTCATAGTTCTCATAAAATCTAACTCTTAGCAGACATTCACTTGGTGCTTCATTCACAAAATAGTAATAGCATGGCTCTGGGAAGGAAACACAGTATTTATATTTCCAATGATGCTACAGACAAGATGAGATAGTTTACCAAAACACATACAAAAAAGGATAAAATAATTGAGGAACAAGGGAATGAGGAAAGCTAGCTGCAAATAAAATGGAGAAATGAGATTAACATCCTACCCATATAGTCAACAATAGGCTATAGATACTGAGCTTCCAACAGGTCAAAGCAAAACAGAAAACAAGATTGTTTATACAAGTCAATAGAGTCCAGATAAGCAGCAAGATATAAAAATTGGTTCACAGCAGGGAGAAAGGAGTTAACTGGGAGATTGGGCTTGACATATACACAACTATAAATTAAATAGATAGCTAATAAGAACCTGTTGTATAGCAGAGGGAACTCTACTTAATACTCTATGATGGCCTATAAGGGAAAAGAATCTTTAAAAAGAGGGGATATATGGATACATGTATAAGTGATTCACTTTGCTGTACACCTGAAACTAACACATTATAAATCACCTGTACTCCAATAAAAATTTAAAAACTAGAAATACATTAAAAAAATTGGCTCATGAGAATCACAGGTGAAACTGATGCTCTGTGTAACATAGGACTCTCAGCAGTATCCCAATAGAAGACACAGAGTAGGTTTCATATGATTGTCAATTATCATTACAGGACTAAGTTCTTTTAAAAAGGAAGTATATAATAAATGTAATACTGACTCTGCTGATCACAGTGGTATCTCTCTTGGGTGATTCAAAAGTCATCCAATAATTGCAAGGAATCAGGGCCCTCATTATAGGCATTAATTGTGTTTTACTATAGTTGGGCATAATTGCTACTTAATTGAAGGTTCAAGCTGATAGAGTGCCAGATTAACTAATTTTCGCCTTAACAAAAGTGTAATTATTTATCAAAATTTTGAATTCCTCTGCTGATGCCCTTTACATTATTTCTTACCCTGGGCACTCTCTCACAAAGCTCAGGTGATCCCATTGCTCAGACTGAAAGACCTATGATTCTGACTTGTAAAGATGTGGACAGCATGGACCTCGAAGCTCTACAATCCTAGCATTTTCTTCTCATCCAATAGCATCTAAGGCTCCTGGCCCGTGGAAGGTCTGTGGCCACACTGTCTGTTTACTCTGGCCTCATTTGCCTGGATCAAGTGTAGGAAACTGAAGGCACTAAGCTGTATATTTCAGAAACCTTGCAGTAATTGAAAAGAGAGGGTGATAAGGGGGGCGGTGGGAAGCTCTTTGGCAGCTTGATTATACTGGTCACTCATGGGCTGCATAGGAAACTTCAGGCATATTTGTGAAATAGTACTGGGCTAAGAGCAAGCCATAACTCCAAGTGCTTTGAAGAGAAACCCATCCACTCAAGCAGTCATTTATAATTAGGCTGTGAAACTCAGCCCTGTAGTCATTTATTATTGAAATTACCTTAAGGTGATCTCCAAAACAACTTCATCTCTTGATTTACCTTCTCCTCCTCTTGTAAAAGTAGCAAATGGAATTTGTGGGATTAGCATAAGAGCAGCAAATAGGCAGAGGTGAAATGGAGCCAGGAGCTAATGCCTAGCAGGACCCAGAAGGGAGGTGCCAGGAGGACATGGGTGGATCATTGGAGAATTGATGGGAAAGACTCTCTGCTCCCAGAAAAGAGTGGGCTTCAGGGGTTTCTCTCAAGTTTTATTGCACATTAGCAGAACCATATACTCTGCCCACGTGGGCAGCACCTGGGGGGAGTAAATCAGCTTCTGACTAAGTGGAGAGGTGGGAAGATTCTGTTTAGAAAATGAGATGTAGTATGACTGCAGGGGGTCTTCAGCCTTCACAGAATATATTTCTTTGGATTTTTTTTTATTCTATGTCCACCAAAAGAAAAAAAATTATAGTAGGTGCTATTATGTGTCTGGTTTCTTTGGCTAAACGAAATGTCATCAAGATTTATCCATTTTGTTGCACAGATATTTGCTTATTTTTTAATTTTAATTTTTTTCTTTTTTAAAATTCTTCTTGGGGTATAGTTACTTCACAATGTTGTGTTAGTTTCTGCTGTACAGCAAAGTGAATCTGCTATATGTATACATATATCACCTCTTTTTTGGATTTCCTTCCCATTTAGGTCACCACAGGTAGAGTTCCATGTGCTGTTCAATAGGTTCTAATTAATTATCTATTTTACACACCGTATCAACAGTGTGTAAATGTCCATCACAATCTACCAATTCATCCCACCCCTCATACCGTATGATTTCTTTTATAGAGAATTCATAAATGGGCAAAAATAATTCATAAGAAGTCAAAGTAGCAGTTTTGATTGAGGAGGGGGGTGGATCTTCACTGAAAAGACCATGAGGGAACTTTGTAGAAAAACATGAAATATTTTAAAACTTGTTCTAGATTGTTTTACATCGGTATGTAAACATTTATTGAGCTGGACACTTACAATCTGTATATTTTAATAAATAAAATGTGTTAACATCTAAAAAAAGAAAAAAATAACTTTCTATTACTGTGGAACACAAAGGAGAAAATAATCTATCTTTTTTTTTTTTTTAAAAGGATGATGGGCAGTGGGAGGGAGGGGAAAAAAGGAGAGAAGAAAATACTCTTTCCCAGACTTGAAAGCAACACATCTTTATCAAACCCAAATCAAATTGTATATGGCAAAGTTATTAGACCCAGAGTCTACTGGTTAGAAATAAATATTTTGCCAAAGGATTAAATCCTATTATGTCACAGAGGCTGAGTTTCTTCAGCCAACCAGAAAAACCATGACAGGTAAAACTTGATAGCATCTATACAGGTGGAGACACAGGAAGCACAGAATCCCCAAGTTTAAATGAGAAATCTTGCAGTTTCCTGTGCCCCAGATCAGAACCATGCCTTTGTGGGCAGCTCTGGATTCTCAGACTTGCATTTGGGATAAGTCTTACCAGGCTCTAGTGCCCATTCTGGCCTCTGCCCTTCCTTCTGTGTGTCTCCCCACTGCTTCCCTGGTGCTGTCATCATGCTGCTCACAGCTCACCCATTCTGAAACCCATCCTCTCAAACTGCCCTTCCAGGTATTATCCTATTCTCCAGTATTTCCTGGCTCCTCTGCTAAGTCAGTTCAGTCGTATCCGACTCTGTGCGACCCCATAGACGGCGGCTTATCAGGCTCACCCGTCCCTGGGATTCTCCAGGCAAGAACACTGGAGTGGGTTTGCCATTTCCTTCTCCAATGCATGAAAGGGAAAAGTGAAAGTGAAGTCGCTCAGTCATATCTGACACTTAGCGACCCCATGGACTGCAGCCTACCAGGCTCCTCCGTCCATGGGATTCTCCAGACAAGAGTACTCTCTTACCATCAAACCTTGCTGTTTCATTTGCTACATTCTCAGGAGCTTGGTGACACATGAGTTTTATTAAATGCTGAGATAAACAGTGAATGTGTTACATCCTCCAAAAAAGCCGATTTCTAGCCAACAGCAGCCTCAATGACATAACTCAGAGAACATATTAGAATCATGGCAGCATGGAAAAAAAAAATCTGTGATATTTTTCAGCCTACTCTAGCAAACAGCACTTCAGTGATTAGGATGGCTTTGGCTGCAAGTAAGAAAATCTGACTTGAATGAACAAAATGATAGGAGTATTTGATTATGCCATATGAGAACTGAAAAACACTACTGAGTAGATGCTTTGGTGACCATTTCTTCACTTTGCCCAATTCATCCTGTTCCTCAGCTTGTCCCAGCTAAATGTTCTTATGTTGGCAAGATGTTCATCATAAAGGCATCCCATGATGACACAACCAAGTTCAGAAAAAAAGCAGATAACTCATCCCCTTATTTATCAGAGAGAAATGTTTTATAATTGCTCACAAGCAATATTCTCACCCCATTCATGGATCACAGCCTTGTCACGGCAAAGGGGCTTGCATAACTCAGTGAACTCTGAAGGATGCCATGCAGGGCCACCCAAGATGGACAGGTCATAGTGGAGAGTTCTGACAAAATGTGGTCCCTGGAAGAGAAATGGCAAACCGCTCCAGTATTCTTGCTGTAAGAACCCCATAAACAATATTAAAAGGCAAAAAGATATGCCACTGGAAGATGAGCCACCCAGGTTGGAAGCTATCCAATAAGCTACAAAGTGGAGGACAAAATGAAGAAGGGCAAAGGCTAAGACGTTTGTCAAGAGAACACACTGGTCATAGCAAATATACTTTTCCAACAACACAAGAAATGATTCTAACACTGGACATCACCAAATGGTCAATACTAAAGTCAGATTGATTATATTATTTGCAGCCAAAGATGAAGAAGCTCTCTACAGTCAGAAAAAATAAGACCTGGAGCTGATTGTGGCTCAGATCATGAGCTCCTTATTGCCAAATTGAGGCTTATATTGAAGAAAGTAGGGAAAGCCATTAGGTCATTCAAGTATGACTTAAATAAAATCCCTTGTGATTTTATGGTGGAAGTGATGAATAGATTCAAGGGATTAGATCTGGCAGACAGAGTGCCTGAAGAACTATAAATAGAGGTTTGTAACATTGTACAGGAGGCAGTGACCAAAACCATCCCAGAGAAAAATAAATGCAAGAAGGCAAAGTGTCTGAGGAGGCTTTACAAATAGCTCAGATAAGAAGAGAAGTACAAAAAGAGAGACAGGGCATGATAAACCGAACTGAATGCAGAGTTCCAGAGAACAGCAAGGAGAGATAAGAAGGTCTTCTTAAATGAACAAGGCTAAGAAATAGAGGAGAACAATACAATGGGAAAGACTAGAGATCTCTTCAAGAAAACTGGAGATATGAAGGAACATTTCATGAAAGGATGAGCATGATAAAGAACAGAAACAGTAAGGACCTAAAAGAAGCAGAAGATATTAAGAACAGGTGGCAATACAAAATTTCTTCATGACCATGATAACCACAATGGTGCGGTCACTCACCTAAAGTCAGACATCCTGGAGTATGAAGTCAAGTGGGCCTTAAGGAAACATTACTACAAACAATACTAGTAGAGGTGATGGAAGTCCGGCTAAGCTACTTTAAATTCTAAAAGATGATGCTGTTAAAGTGATACACTCATTATGACAGGAAATTTGGAGAACTCAGCAGTTGACCACAGGAGTGGAAGATGTCAGTTTTCATTCTAGTCTGAAAGAAGGGCAATGCCAAAGAATGTTTAAACTACTGTTCAATTGTACTCATTTCACATGCTAGCAAGGTTATGCTGAAAATCCTTCAAGTTAGTCTTCAGCAGTATGTGAACCAAGAACTTTCAGATATAAAGCTGGGTTTAGACAAGGCAGAGGAACCAGAGCTCAAATTGCCAACATTCATTGGATCATAGAGAAAGCAAGGAGATTCCAGAAAAACATCTGCTTCTGCTTCATTGACTACATTAAATCCTTTGACTGTGTGAATCCCAACGAACTGTGGAAAATTCTTCTCTCTCTCTCTTTAAAAAAAAAAACAAAACTCATTTTATTATTTATTTACTTGGCTGTGCCAGGTCTTAGTTGCAGCATGCAGGATCTAGTTCCCTGGCCAGGGTTTGAACCCAGGTCCCCTGCATCAAGAGTGTGGAGTCCTAGCCCCTGGACCACCAGGGAATTCTCCTGTGGAAAATTCTTAAAGAGTCTGCAATATCAGACCACCTTACTTGTCTCCTGAGAAGCCTGTACCCAGGTCAAGAAGCAACAGTTAGGACCTTACATGGAACAACTGACTGGTTAAAAATTGGGAAAGGAGTACAATAAGATTGTATATTTTCACTCTGTTTAATTTCTATGCACAGTATATCATGTGACATGCCAGGCTGAGTGAATCACAAGTTGGAATCAAGATTGCCAGGAGAAATATCAACAAACTCAGATATGCAGTTGGAACCACCCTAACATCAGAAAGAGAAGAGGAACTAAAGAGCCTCTCAATGAAGGTGAAAGAGGAGAGTGAAAAAGCTGATTTAAAACTCAACATTCAAAAAACAAAGATCATGGCATCTGGTCCCATCTCTTCATGGCAAATAGGTGGAGAAAAACATGAAACAATGACAGACTTTATTTTCTTGGGCTCCAAAATCACTGCATATGGTGACTGTAGCCATGAAATTAAAAGATGTTTGCTCCTTGGAAGGAAAGCTCTGACAAACCTAGACAGTATATTAAAAGCAGAGACATCACTTTGCCAACAAAGATCTGTATGGTCAAGACTATGGTTTTTCCAGTAGTCATGTACGGATGTGAGAGGACCATCAAGAACGCAGAACACTGAAGAACTGATACTTTCGAATTGTGTTGCTGAAGAAGACTCTTGAGATTCCCTTGGACAGCAAGGAGGTCAAATGAATCAATCCTAAAGGAAATCAACCCTGAATATTCATTCAAAGGGCTGATGCTGAAGCTCTAATACTTTGGCCAACTGACACATAGAACAGATTCATTGGAAAAGGCCCTGATGCTCAGAAAGATTGAAGGAAAAAAGAGAAGACAACAGAGGATAAGATGGGTCGATGGTATCACCAACTCAATGGACATAAATTTGAGCAGACTCTGGAGAGAGTGAAGGACAGGGAAGCCTGGAGTATTGTAGTCTATGGGGTCTCAAACAGTTAGACATGACTTAGCGACTGAACAACAATAATAGTCTCAGATGTCATATGCTCCTTCCTAACCCATAATTGGAGAAGGCAATGGCACCCCACTCCAGTACTCTTGCCTGGAGAATCCCATGGATGGAGGAGCCTGATAGGCTGCAGTCCATGAGGTCGCTAGGAGTTGGACACAACTGAGCAACTTCACTTTGAGTTTTCATTTTCACGCATTGGAGAAGGAAATGGCAACCCACTCCAGTGTTCTTGCCTGGAGAATCCCAGGGACGGTGGAGCCTGGGGTCACACAGAGTCAGACACGACTGAAGCGACTTAGCAGCAGCAGCAGCAACCCATAATTGTCACAGACAATGTGAAATTATGCCTGGCTTAGACTACTCACACTACCATTTAGTCATGTAGGAGAGGGCACACCTCCCAAACAAAATTTAGATTCTTTGCAAATGTAAACAATAAATTCAAATGTCAATCTGGTCTTTTACCTTAATTTACTTTGCTCTTAATTCAGTAATCATATCCTTCCTTCTGTAGAAGCATTTCCAATGCTGATCTGTAAGAATTTCAGTGTAAGAAAGAGAGAAGGAAAAGAGGAATCAGAAGACAAGACAAAACAGTTTTGTCGAGTCAAAACTTTGTGACGTCTAAAAGGTTTTATTATGTGATTGTGTTTCCCATTACCACTGGCCTTTCCCAGTAACTCAGAATTCAGAAACGATCAAGTATCTTAACCACAAAAATCACATCAGGAGCAAGTGAGTACACATTTAGAAGAGTACAAGAGGTTGCCTGTGGTCCACTGTGTTGGTGATGCAGGAACGGAGGCTATTTCATAGTGCTGATGAGTGAAAGCACCAATCACAATGGTGATGTTTTTCCCAGGGGTTGAAAAAGCTATAAAACTGTATTTTAAACCTTCATTTCATTGATGTAGAGTGAAGAAAATTGGCCAGGTCCACTGCTCCTAATTTCAAATTGACTTAACTGGACTCCAGTGACTAAAAAGTGAACTGAAACCTGAATATTTTTCTTCTGAAAAGTTCTGTGAGCACAGTTGGCTAGATATAGGGTCTCTGGTTTACATCACTTCACCAGCTAATGAATCTCACAGCACTTTGACCTCCATCACATGGCCTTCCACAAACAGGCTTGTGCTAAGAAATACATTGCCTCACGTATCTCAAATAAGGACAAGATCTTCCCCATCTTTATAGTACTCTCTAGTGCTTGGAATAGTGCTAATTAATAGCTATCAATATAAATTTATTAAAAAATAATTGCTTGGTTTGAAAAGCTGTTGAAAATAACTGACTTGTTTATAGTATGCTCTAACAATATAAGAAAGAGATCTGTCTAGAGTGTTTCTTTGGAATACATTAAAACAGAAAGTCTAAGTCCTTAATGTTTAATCTTTTACTAATTGAGAAACCAAGATTGGTGGGATGGGGGGAGGGGTGGGAGGGAGGCTTAAGAGGGAAGGGATAATGTATACATACAGCTTATTCACTTTGTTGTAGAGCAGAAACTAATATAAGGTTGCAAAACAATTATACTCCAGTTAAAAAGAAAGAAAAACCAAGATTGTCAGAATAAAGACTGTAAACTAGTTGTGCATTAATTGTATTGAAAAATCAAGACCTATTGGTAATTCTGGATGAAAGCTTCACTTCCAGAAATCATGTTTCTTGTGCAGATACATCTCAATAGACTAACAGGAGTGAAGTGGGGTCTTCCCCAAGAGCCAACACTGGAGCTTTGGCTTAAAAGCTCTTCACAACAGATAAGAGTCAAAAGACTAGGGCGAAAATCCTGCATTAGTCTCATGGCATCACTGTTTGTCTAGGTAAAACCATGTAATCTGAAATAATAACTATGGCCAGAAGAACACAACGTTTACTCAATGGATTTCTGAACAATTACACCTTACTGGCTGGCTAAGTATTCAAAAATCCTTTCCTACTCATTTTGTCTCCTACAAAATTAAGGTATAAGACTGACTTTTAAAGATACTAATATGGGTGATCACAACCAAACCAGCTAAAACTTGATTTTAGCTTTCCTTGAGGAGCTGTTTTACTTGACTGTTTGCCCTTCCTATAAGCCATATTTGGCATCCACTTGAATTAAATAATCTGTGAGGCAAAAATGCCTTCCTTTGCTTCAGTTTGCCATAGCACTTAAAATTCTGACCACTAGTATCAAATTACTCAATTAAACAACAATTGAGGACTTATACATGAGTGAAATGTATTGATTAGTTTTTGAGAAAGTTAAAAAAATCTGTTTTAAAGAGTATATAACCCACAGAGGCAAAGGATGAATAAGAAAATAATTATAATTCAATATGCTGCTGCTATACACATAAAACACATATACACTCAAAAAATATACTAGAGTGGATCAAAGCTAGAAGAGATATGATCCAATTGAGGGAATCAATTGGGAAAATCTTTGTAGACAAGAAAATATGTGCAAAGTATCTTAAAATACAGATTTAAATATTTTTTTAATTTTCTATTGGAGTATAGTTGATTAACAATGCTGTGTTAGTTTCAAGTGTACAGTAAAGTGATTCACTTATACACATACACATATCTATTCTTTTTCAAATTCTTTTCCCATTTAGGCTGTTACATAATATTGAGGAAATTTCCCTGTGCCATACAGTAGGTCCTTGTTACTCATCCATTTAAAATATAACAGTGTGTATATGTAAATCCCAAACTCCCTAACTATTCCATACCCTACCCCATAAACGGGTTTGTTATCTAAGTCTGTGAATCTGTTTTATAAATAAATTCATTTGTAAAAAGATAGATTTTTAATATAACTGATAGTGAAAGCAAGTGAAACAGGCATATGAGCAAAATCAAAGAGACTTCTTGGTTTTTATGTTTCTTTCAAAATGGGCAAATTCAAAATGGATAAAACCTAACCCAAGGACACTGTAGTGAACAGCTGACAGATGACAGGATTCAGAGGAAAGAAGATAATTGACAGGGAGGTTTTAATGGTCAAGGGGAGCCTTTGAAAGGTCCAGAACACGAGATACAACAGGAAGATCCTAACGTTTCTGTGGGTGGCAAGAGATGACTGATCAATGACATGACGATCCCAAAATGAGTTTTTCCTTCTCTACCGTTTATTCTCAGGCAGCCTCTAACCTCTGTGTGCATTAATCTGCTTTGACAAAGCAAAAAGAAAATAAATCCGATGATGCACTTTGCTCGAGAATGTGGAATCTATATTGAGGCCAACCTTAGGGAAACAGGAAATCAGAGTGAAGGTTATAGCTCTGACAGCGACCTGGGCTGGCTGCGCTTTCATTCCTTTCCAGGTCACACTGACATGAGGCCCACAGACAGCTTTGAAATCTGCCAAAGAAGTCAACACGTGCCAGGATGGAATGGGATTCCACTTCCCTTTGCCTTTTGTAGCAAAGAACTCTCATCAGATGTAGTCTAGTTTTTAAACAAAGTGCCACTTAGCTTAATCATTCTTATAATTCTAAAAAAGCCTTTTGATAGCCAGATATGGGTAAGGAATAAAATGACAACAGACAAATGTACTAAAGATAGTATCAGTGGATAATTTAATAAGTGAAAAATAGGATATAGTTTTCTGAATGTTCTTTTTATTGATTATAGTCAGTAGACCTTTTTTTCATATTTTTAATTTTCCTTTTAATTTAGTATATACTACATATATATAGTATATACACACATATATACATATATACATATACACACATATACATATATATACATATACACACATATATACATATATACTAAATTAAAAGGAAGATTAAAAATACAAAAAAAAGTTCTACTGACTATAATCAATAAAAAGAACATTCAGAAAACTATATCCTATTTTTCTCTTATTAAATTATCCTCTGATACTATCTGATAGAGAAAGCCATTTGCCATAGCGTAGGAACATGAGATATTGGCATAAGGTTTTGATTAATTCAGTCTCTGGAAATTTATTCCAAGAAAATATATTCCATTTGTAGATCATAGTCACATTATTTCTAATAATGCAAAACCATAGACAAGTTTAATATAAACCAAAGACAATGATCAAATTTATTTAGGACAGTAACATGAAAACTACGTAGAGCATGTAGTGGTGGTGGTGTAGTCACTAAGTCTAAACAGCTGGACAACCAGCTCTTATGACCCCATGGGCTGTAGCCTACCAGGTTCCTCTGTCTGTGGGATTCTCCAGGCAAGAATACTGAAGTGGGTTGCCATTTCCTTCACCAGGGATCTTCCCAACTCAAGAATGGAACCCGGGTCTCAAGCATTGCAGGCAGATTCTTTACTGACTGAGCTATAAGGGAAGCTGGGAAGTGCATATGAAGTGTGTCAGGATACAAAATTAAATGTATAGCTGTTATGATCACAAGACTATAGCAAGCATACTGATAGTATGTAAAATATAAAACAATGCTTCTTTTACTTGAGTATAGTATTTACAAATAAACTTTCTTTTGTCTTTTTGTATAGTTTCTCTAGTACTGACATGTTGCTCTAGTAATTTTTAAAGGCTTTATATGTTTTAAAGTCTTATTCATGAATTTCTAACTGCAATTGGATTAGGAAAAATATTTCGTCACAGTATTTAAAGTACCTGAAAGTATATATTCGGTCCCATTCAGTTTGTTAAATAAAGAAGCTATTGCCTAAGGAACAGCACTTCGGAAGGAGTCCTGTGTCCCCATACTAGTTGAGAAGGATCCAGTACGCTGTATATTGTCACCCTGCTTATTTATCTTATATGCAGAGTACATCATGAGAAATGCTGGACTGGATGAAGCACAAGCTAGAATCAAGATTGCTGGGAGAAATATCAATAACCTCGGATATGCAGATGAAATCACTCTTATGGCAGAAAGCGAAGAAGAACTGAAGAGCCTCTTGATGAAAGTGAAAGAGGAGAGTGAAACAGTTGGCTTAAAACTCAACATTCAGAAAACTAAGATATTGGTATCTGGTCCCATCACTTCATGGTGAATATATGGGGAAACAATAGAAATAGTGAGAGACTTTATTTTTTTGAGCTCCAAAATCACTGCAGATGGTGACTGCAGCCATGAAATTAAAAGACACTTGCTCCTTGGAAAAAAAGTTATGACCAACCCAGACAGCGTATTAAAAAGCAGAGACATTACTTTGACAACAAAGGTCTGGTCTGTCTGTCAAAGGTTTAGTTTTTCCAGTAGTCATGTATGGATGTGAGAATTAGACTATAAAGAAAACTGAGTGCTGAGGATTTAATGCTGTTGAACTGTGGTGTTGGAGAAGATTTTGAGAGTCCCTTGGACTGCAAGGAGATCTAGCCAGTCCATCCTAAAGGAAATCAGTCCTGAATATTCATTGGAAGGACTGATACTGAAGCTGAAACTCCAATACTTTGGCCATTTGATGCAAAGAACTGATTCATTTGAAAAGACCTTGATGCTGGGAAACATTGAGGGCAGGAGAAGGGAACAGAGGATGAGTTGGTTGGATGGCATCACTGACTCAATGGACATGAGTTTGGGTAAGCTCCTGGAGTTGGTGATGGACAGGGAAGCCTGGCATGCTGCAGTCCATGGGGTCACAACGAGTTGGACATGATTCAGTGACTGAACTGAACAGTAGGCACCCACCATGCCTGTTTCTCTCTTAGCAACATACCTTCCAATCCCAGATACTTTCTCTACTTATTTCATTAACCTGTATTTCAAAAAAGAAAATTTGTAAATCTTAGGCTTTGTAGAGTACCTATTCTTAACTAAATCAGGCATGGGTATCTGCAACACCCATGTATTTATCTGCAATACTATAAACTTAATTGAGTCAATTCATTTCTGATCTGTCACCTACCATAAAGATAAAAGATTTCATGTTAATTGACACATGTAATGAGATAAAAACTTTATTGTAGTAATGCATGGCATCAGAGTTCTTTGTTTTATAAAAAGGACTTCAATGTGATAGAAAGTGAGACCTTGAATATTAAAGTGCTCTCCTTAAGAAATTAGAGGAGTTCGCAGTTTTGTTTTGAGCTTGTCAGTTAGAAGCAAAGAGATCCAGTATTAAAGGAGGGAAATACTGTGCTGGGGAAGAAGTCCCTGGTGATGACGTGGAAAGAGTCAGAGTTGTAAGAGTTGAGCCGTGTGCAATATGACCCCTCCCTGACACCAGCATTCAGAAGTTGTGCTGTCTGCAGCAGCCTTATGTTTGTGACTGCTGTGAGTGGCTCTCATTTGTATTGCGTGCGTGCTGAGTTGTGTCTGACACTTTGTGACACCATAGACTGTAGCTTGCCAGGCTCCTCTGTCCATGGGATTTTCCAGGCAAGAATCCTGGAGTGGGTTGCCACTTCCTTCTCCAGGGGATCTTTCTGGCTTCTGCATTGGTTCTCATTTAGTTGGGCATAAAAGATTTAGCAAAGAAAACACATTCAGCAGTGGTAGAAAATAGAGTATAAGGTGACCATAAAAGTATAAGTTCCCAGGGAACCTGATAAATTCTGGGAAGGTCTTCATTCAGACTTCCACAGTTCTTGGAACAAGGTTTTAATTAATCTTAGAATCCCACAGACTCCCAGCTGGCTTCCCCAGTAGACAAGCTAATGACAGAGAGAAACATCACATCCAGGCTTTAGCGTCTAGGTCAGTTTTTGTGCCACAATTTCATGCTGCCTCAATTCCATTTTCTATTCCTATCTGTTTAAGAGGCCATAAAAAAAGGAAATGTCATGGGACAAAATACATGGATAGTAAGATAAAAGAGAAGGAAATGCTCTTTTAACTGAAATATACTTTTTAGGTACTGAAGATACCTTCAAACACCTGCTACAGAATGAAATAAAGTGAAAGTGAAGTTGCTCAGTCATGTTGGACTCTGCAATCCCATGGACTGTAGCCCACCAGGCTCCTCCATCCATGGGATTTTCTAGGCAAGAATACTGGAGTGGGTTGCTATTTCCTTCTCCAGGGGATCTTCCTGACCCGGGGATCAAACCCGGGTCTCCCGTATTGCAGGCAGATGCTTTACCAGGGGATCCCATAGAACGAAATATTAAATAGTAATTGAAATGGCAAAGACAAAAGATAAATTAGCTTTCTCTGTTGCTTTTGTTCTTCCTTGCTCTCTCTCTCACTTTCCTCTCTTTTCAGTACTTTTTCACTGCTAACTGTGAGATGCTGAGTTTCACAAGGCTCAAATCCACTATTAGAAGATGGGAATCTTATATAAATATAATTCACTACTTTCTGATCCATAAGCCAAAAACCAGGCAGGACATACAAATAAGCAATTTTGGAGGTTGAGAGGCTGGTGTGGCCATGTGTGCCATTTCTTGTGTACATTTTCACTGAGGGTTCCGCTCCAGCCCCGACATGCTAAGATATCCTAGTTTTTGCAACAGTTTGGATAGGGCATGAAGAGTTTGGGAGAAGAGAGGTCATCATCTCACCTATCTCTGTCTCAGAGATTTGTGTAGAGGAAGAGCTTTGACAAAAGACTAGATCTCTAAGAATGATCAAAATGAAAGGAGATTTTTATATGTGGTCCTTCTTCTGACACAATAGCCAGCTAAACCGGTGAGCCTGTATTGAGAAATGAAAAATAACACAGCATGCCAAAGGCAGTTACTGCTGATGGAGGGTATGGCAGGCAAATCTCCACTTTATTTCTTTCCTGCTTTTATTTCTTTCCCCCAGTATCATCAATCTCTCCTTCCCCTATAAGCCAGCATGTCTGCAAGAGCAGCATCAAGCACGGCAGCAGCCACTTCCCCATGCCCCCCACCCCACCCCAACCCCGCCCAGGGTTTGACACTGTTTATTGTTTGGGAACAGTTTGTACCTTTTTTTATCTATCACAGAGGAGGTTAGCTTGAGTAGTCTCTTATTCCTTTTAGTGAAGTGTGGTCTGTAGACCAGAAGCGTGGCCACCACCTGGGAACTTGTTAGAAATGTGGAAACTTGAGCTTCACATTGAATTGGCAACATTTGAATAAGATCCCTAAGTGATTTTGAGGCATGTAAATTTTTAGATGTGCTTTAGGGAAAAATTGGAAGGTTGCACCTTTTATCAATTCCCAAATTACCAGTGAATGGATAGCACTACTCAGTGGAAAGCAGGGGCTTTGCAGGAGTCATTCCTAGGCTTGACATGCTGTGTGTCACTGGGCACATTACCACACATCTCTAGTTCTCAATTTTCTTATATTAAATAATCAAGAAACCCCACAAAATTGTGAGGATTAAATGAAACAATATATCTAAAATATATACTTCAGGACGTGCAATAATAGTCATTTTAAATTGACTTCAAGTATGAGCTTCAATCAGTATCTGAAGCTGACTAATGTCATCCCACGTGCAATCCTTTACTCTAAAGCTCACTTCCCTTTAGGTGAAAGGACTGACTACTCAAAACCATTTCTCCTAGCAGACTTCCACTGATCTTGAGATGCACGCCTTAGTGTTTTGCCATCCTACTCTGTTCTGTTTTGCTCTGTTTGCGTTGCTTTCCTTCTAGTAAGGAACTCCTCAGAACAGAATTACAGCAGCACTAGAACAGGGATGTCCAAATTAATGAACGACTCAGTGGTGATATGTACTCGAGATCCTGTAAAAGGCAAACCTGTATCAGTTCAGTACCCCTGCAACAGCGAAGAGAGTAACTCTTACATCAGAAAAACATGGACTGACTTGGCGGTCAGTATTACGATAAGAAATGGAGACAAAACAATCTTTGCCCTCGAAAACCTTAGTTTGTATGAAGGCCATTTAATAAATGCCATGGAAAAGGAAACCCATGGAGTTTGGGGAGCTCAAAGAAAGGAATATCTAGACTATATTTCTAGGGTTAGAGATGGTGTGATTTGAGAAGACCTTCCAGATGACATGTCATTTAATGTGCACAATTATGAACAGGTTGTTTACACATCTATCAGCTCACTCAAGAATAATAAAAAGCTGGTTGGGTTTAAATCTTAATTGGAATGTTGAACAAATTATTAATCTTGGTTTGCTTCTTTTCACACATCAGTGTTAACAGAGAAGACATCATAGATTAGTTGTAAGAATAAAATAAAATATATCTATACCTGGGGCTTAAGAAATACTTGCTATTTAGTTCTTTCTTTTTGTATAAATTGGTTTCAAAATAGCTATCCTATCTCTTACCAGAATTTCTATGTGAAGCAAGTGGGTCAAGATTACAGTAGAGTCCCCAAAGGGATAATATCTCATATCGGTATATATGTATACATCTGTATATACACACATTAATATTACACATATGCACACACGTGCTTAGTTGCTCAGTCATGTCTGACTATTTGCAACCCCCTGGACTTAGTCCGCCAAGCTCCTCTGTCCATGGGATTCTCCAGGCAAGAATACTGGAGTGGGTTGCTATGCCCTCTAGATAGACACACATACATACATATATTTATGTGTATATGGAAAATATTTAAATTAAATTAAGAAGAGGAAGAAATGCTGAGGTAGGTAGTCAGCAAAAGCATCTGAGAAAAGCAGGTCTCAAAATGCCTCAAGGTCAACTCATCTAATATCAAACTATAAGTGCCTCTGAAGCTTGCTCTCCCAGCATTTTCCACCTCAGTTTGTGACAACACTCTCCAGCCACTGTCAAGTCAGACACAGGAGTCATCCTTTAGGTCTTCTCATTTATGCCCTCCTCACACCCACCACCAAGTCCTGATGCCTGGATATTTAGGCATCAGGCATGATGCCTAATATTTAGGCATGTCCTAAATATTTAGGGGTATCCTAAATATTTCCACTCCCTCTTAAATTCCTCCTTCACAGTGTAACCCAGTCACATGGACCTCAGGACTGGACATAGTGTTTGGTATCCAGTATGCTTACCAACGTTGCTTTAGAAAATCAGAGAAAAAATGCTGTGTAATTTTTATACAGTATCAGTTCAGTTCAGTTCAGTCGCTCAGTCGTGTCCGACTCTTTGTGACCCCATGAATCACAGCACGCCGGGCCTCCCTGTCCATCACCAACTCCTGGAGTTCACTCAGACTCACGTTCATTGAGTCAGTGATGCCATCCAGCCATCTCATCCTCAGTCATCCCCTTCTTCTCCTGCCCCCAATCCCTCCCAGCATCAAAGTCTTTTCCAATGAGTCAACTCTTCGCATGAGGTGGCCAAAGTACTGGAGTTTCAGCTTTAGCCTCATTCCTTCCAAAGAAATCCCAGGGTTGATCTCCTTCAGAATGGACTGGTTGGATCTCCTTGCAGTCCAAGGGACTCTCAAGAGTCTTCTCCAACACCACAGTTCAAAAGCATCAGTTCTTAGTGCTCAGCCTTCTTTACGGTCCAACTCTCATATCCATACATGACTACTGGAAAAACCATAGCTTTGACTATATGGACATTTTCCGGAAAGTGATGCCTCTGTTTTTTAATATGCTGTGATATAGGGTCAAACTTGAAAGGTAAGAAGCATTAGTTGATGAAACTAGCCCATCTGGGCTCCAAGGCCATGCTCCTCCTCGAGAAGGAAAAACATATAGTTTCTATTAAACAATTCAAGTAGTAAAGGCTGGAAATGCACATGGATTTCAAACCACAGTTCTTCAATAAATAAGTGTTGTCATTTGACATGGAAGGGGGTGCAAGGGGACATAACACAGTCACAAGAGAGGAAGGGTCTCAGCAAAGGAAGTTGCCGTCTATGGGGAGAGAGGAGTCTGGGTGTGGCAGGCAGACCCCAGTGGCTTCACAGTGTTCCTCAAGTTGCCCTTATCAACAGTTAGGCAAAGCAGAAAGCAGCCAGCAGATGTGAATTTGGTGGAAATATTTGTAGAATCTGACCACTTCTCAACACCTCTACTACCATCGTCCCCCTCAAAGTCACTGTCTCCTTGAGCCTGGACTCAGCGTTAGCTGCGCACAGGCTTGAGGGCTCACACCTTCTTGCCCTATGGCCCATCCTCAAAGCTAGCACCAGAGGGATGTTCACCTCTGTCACACCGTGTTTTTCCTCTATTCAGACCCTCCCCAGGCTGCCCGTCTCACGCTAAGCAAAAACACCTCCAGTCCTTATGATGGCTTCTGCGGCCCTACCTGTCCTGGCCCCACGTAGACTCCATCTCCTTCTGCTTTCCCCCTCCCTTCTCTCAGCATCAGCCACACTGGCCTCCTTACGCTTGTCAATCCTCCTGCCTTGGCCCTAGTGCCAGTCACCTTCTCTGTACCCCACCATATCTGCTGGAGAGGTCTACTCTTTTCCCTCCTTCAAATTCACGATTGAATCTCAGCTAGTCAATGAGACTTCCCATCAGCACCCAGATTAAGGTTCTGCTGCTTCCTCCCCCAACCCATCTCTGGCACTTTCAAATCCCTTCACCTGCTCTTTATCTCATGGCATGTTTCACTCCCCAAATGTTGCTTTATTTATTGCCTTGTTGACTGTCTCCCTCCATTCCAAACCTCAGGAATATGGAGCTCTGTGGGGTTGGGGATTTTTGTTTTCTTCACTGATGTGTACAATGCCTGGCATTTAGTAGGTGCTCAAAAAGCATCAGTATTGAATAGTGAATGAAGGCAAATCAGGAAGCTTTTCCAAAATCAGCAAAGTTAACACAGAAGATAATAAGGCAATGCTTTAAGGCATCACCATGCATCCTTGAGCTGTGAAACTAGCTTCAAGAAGAGTTACTACTATTCATTCATGTATTTAATAAATATTTGATGAGGGCCTGCGCTATGCCAAGTGCTGTTCTCAGTTCTGGGGATGTAACAGTTGGCCAAAAAAAAAAAAAAATAGCCTCAAGAAGTTTGAATTCTAATGGGTAAGACAGACAATCAAAATAAACAGGCAAAATACTTAGAAAATTAGATAGTGGTAAGTGCTAAGCAGATAAAGCAGGCAAGAGGCTAAAATGATTAACATACTTCCTAAGAACCAAAATGATAGTATACAATAATAGAACAGTTTAGAGAAGTATTGGGCAGTGTTGAAAATCCTGTACTACTGAAAAAGTTACATTTTCCCTGTGATTTGGTTTTACTGGAAGCAGCTGTAAGGTGTGTCATGTGCCTCTCACAAAGTCCCCAAGTGGCTGTTGGATTGGCTTCACGGCAGACTCTTGCTTCTGACCCACAGAGAGTGCTGTCCTCCCTATGGGCAGATGGGGTGTGCTCCCCAGGGCAGGTGCAGTAAGCAGCACCTCGCGCATTCAAGAATCCCCACTGTCTCCAGTAATCCCGAGATAGTGATCAGTGGATGAGAGGCACAGCAGAGTCACCTCACCAGCTGACTCCCACTACTCCAGCCACTCCTGCGGCATTTCACACTCAGAGTGAAGTTATACATGGCTTTATCTCTGCAAGGGCATCATTTGGTTCCAGGCTCACGCCTACAGATGGCAGTTTCCTTAGGCTCCCTTGAAGGAAACAATAAATGCCACAAATAGAAAATCAGTTGTGGGAGCTCTGGGCTCCAGCCCATTCTATTCTCTTGCTAAGCTACTCGCTGGCCAAGTCCCCATCCTCTTACTTCCAGAATTCACTAAGATTCCTGTTTAAAGACTTTCTTGCCCCAACGAAAGGAAACAGAAGTGGAGTCTCAGTTCCTGGAGGAATTGTCTAAGAGCTGTGTCCACCTACGCTCTTTTTCTGCTGCAGTGAACCCTGGACACCATGGTGAGATGGACACTGCCTAAGACAACGAAGACTCATTAGGCAGAGCCTCTAAATAACCACAATACAATTATCTGTGGACATGTAGTATAAGCCAAAAATGACCTTGTGTTTTTTGCTGTGTTCTTTTAAATATTTTTTTTGATGTGGCTCATTTAAAAAACCTTTATTGTATTTCTTGCAATATTACTTCTGTTTTATGTTTCTTGGATTTTTGGCCACAGGCCACATGGGATTTTAGCTTCTCCACCAGGGATTGAACACACACCCTCCATCTTGGAAGGCAAAATATTAACCGCTGAACTTCCAGGTAAGTCCCTGACCTTGCATTTTAAGCTGCCAAGATCTTAGGGTTGTTTGTTACCATAGAATGACATAGTTCATCCTAAATAAAGCCAAAACAAATCCTTTTGTGAGCACTTGGCAGTCTTTCCTCCCCACCTTAGGGAGAATAGCACTAAGGAACCCAGGGTGTCTAAGGAGAGATTCCAACATTTTTTAAAATGAGAGAATTTATCCAGATACATGAAAGAGTCAAAGTGCCTGGTATCTATCTTGGGCCTCTGATCCTAGAGAAGGTTACTTTGAAGGGCAGTATAGAAATATGCCCCTGAAATATCTTCTGATACATCCCAAGAGAATTTATTTCAAGTTTTTCCAGAAAGTGGGAGGTTAACCTAAAAGTTTAATTAAAAAAATAGGTGTAACAATAGAAACTTTCTGAGTAATGGAGAAGGAAATAAAAACAGAATTTTACTGGAGCACCTTTTGCTGCTTCAGCAGTTCTTAAAATGATCATGGAAGCGAGAACAATGACTGGGAGACCAAGAGGCCCCACAGCAACAGGAGGAGTGATGGTGCCCACGTGTATGGCAGTGACATCTTAGGAAATGAGCTGCAGGATGGGTGTCAGCTGTTAACACCTTCTATGGCTGGAGCAGAGATTAACCCCAGAGCCTACGTGAAAGTGAAAGTGAAGTCACTCAGTCCCGTCCAACTCTTTGCAACCCCATGGACTGTAGCTACAAGGCTCCTCTGTCCGTGGGATTTTCCAGGCAATAGTACTGGAGTGGATTGCCATTTCCTTTTCCAAGGGATCTTCCCAACCCAGGGATTGAACCTGGGTCTTCCGCATTGTAGATCGATGCTTTACCATCTGAGCCACCAGGGAAGTCCCAGAGCCTATAGTAGATCTTTATTTGGTCCAATAAGAGCTGATGAGCTATGCCAGGATGTTGCTTAATGGAAAGGAGGGAGGGGGCCTAACAGGAAATTTCAACATGGAGGCTCAGACTCAAAATAGGATTTTATTGCCACAGTGATTGCTACACAGATTTTGACAGTCTTCCCATAGACTGGACTGGGAATTAAGAGTTCATGGGAGAAAGGATAAATGTTTATAGAACCATCCAGAAGGATCTAGAATCTGTTGCAATAATCTGGCACATAAGTTTAAATGAAACAATGCATTCACTGCATCTTAACGAAACTAGGGATACATTGGGTCTTAAATCATGACCTTTAATGACAGCTACTTGGAAGCCAAATCCCTCTGCCCCCAAACAGGAGATATCAACAGTAGTAAAATGGCATACAAATTGAAGGGTTTGGGGGCAGCAAACAGGTGGATGGGATGGTGATGGGATGCCACGCCAAAGAAACATTATACTTTTAAGGACATATTTTATTTTCACAATATATTCTTTGAAGTTTATATAATAGTGAAAATTATGGAAAAACATGGAAATTATCACCCAAATACCGAGCAGGCACTACAGACAACTCTAGGCTTCACAATCCCATCAGCCTGTAAGTCACTTCAGGGCAGAAATGGGTGCAATGTCTAGAACAGTCATTCCAGGAATTGTCTGTGAGCTATGGCTCCCATCACAGCTCACAGGCAGCAGCCTGAATCTGCTTCACTTTAATCCGAAAAGGTAGATGGAATGGAGCCCACTTAGTTCACGGCTGCCAGCCCTCTGCGTCTCCCTCCCACAGACACGTGTGCAGGAAACCTGGCAGCTCCTTTCTCCCTTCCTGTCATTCTCACTAGGCTGAGGAGCAGGCAGATGCAGGAGTGGTGGGGGAAGCGAAGGCTGCCAGAGCACTTGCCACATTCAGACGTGCCAGGACGGGCCCCCACCCAGTGCCCAGTGCTCCTCAGGAACTCTTTCTGGGGTCAAGGTGAGAAATGGGTCTGAGCACCTGAGCAAAGTGTCCCAAAGGACAGGCAGGCCTTAAAAACTGGGGCTTTTTTAAAACAACAAATAAATGAGATGATTTTACACCCTAATTAAATCCTCTTATTTTTGAAAGAGACAATTGGGAGTTAGGCAACATTCTGTACTCAACACAGAAAATCTGCCTGAAAGAGTTCAGAGAATCAGTGAAGAGTTAGGTGAAGAGGGAGTGAGAGGAGCAAATGGGAAAAATAAGTTTTAAACACTGATGAACTTTTCCAGTGTCCCCAGTGGAAAGAATCCCAGTGGGGGACAGTGACACAGGCCCAGACAGGCAACTTTAATTGGGAAGACAACAGACAAACTTGGGATCATGGTCTGCTTCCATTGCTAATAAATGTCCCAAGTGCTCCCAGCACAAACTGTCAAAACAAATCTAGCTTTACTCTGACTTTTGTTGATAGGTGTTAACACTCTACTCAACCAGACAAATTGTGAGGCTGCTATATCACTGTAACCTCCTCTCTCCCAACAATCAAAAATGTCAGGAAAAATCTAGAGCAGAATCCTCAACTTTAAACACACACTCCAAACAGAGTGAGGATTACAGCCCCTCAAGTTAAGTGACACAAGGCATGCTAGATGTGCAGTTCAAAGTTCTCACCCAGAGCTACAGAACTGCCTTCTTTAATTTATTCATTCCTATACTTCTTATATGGATGGATGAAGCTTGATATAATGGCTAACAAGACATATATGTTATACACTCACAGAGTTTACAAAATGGCAGAAAGACAATAATCATATGACAAGGTGATATATCCTCTGATAATAGGTTTCTAGGACAGCCTAAAATCATAAGTCATACCAGGATTATCCAATATAGGCAAAAGTAGAAACAACCCAAACATCAATGAATGAATCAATAAACAGAATGTGGTATATCCATACAAAGGAATATTATGCAGCCACAAAAGCAGTTAAGCATTAACATATACTACAAGATGGGTGGACACTGAAAACATTATGCCAAAGAAATCACATATTGTATTATTCGCTTTATATATATAATGCCCATAATAGGTAAATCCAGGCAGACTAAAGCAAATTAGTGTTTACTGGAGGCTGGAGGATGGGAGGAATGAAGAATAACTCTAATGGGTTCAAAATTTCTTTAGGGGATAAAAGTGTTCTCAAATTAGAGGACGAAGGGCTGCGCAAACTTAAAAATACACTGAAAACCACTGACCTGTACACTTTAAGGGGTTTCCCAGGTGGCTCAGTGGTCAAGAATCCACCTGCATATACAGGAGATGCAGGAGGCAAAGTTTCATTTCCTGTGTTGGGAAGATCCCCTGGAGGAGGAAATGGCAACTCACTCCTGCATTCCATGGACAGAGGAGCCTAGCAGGCTACATATAGTCCATGGGATCACAACAAGTCAAACACTACTGAGCAAAGGGTGAATTTTATGATATGAGAATTCTATCTCCGTTTAAAAAATAGTTAAAGGAGAAAAAGCCTATAGGCTTTTGTGAAGAAACACTAGCCTGATATACAGAATCAATGTTTCTTGTGCGGGTATGTGTGAAGTAGGAGGAAGAGCTTTGGTTTCAAGATAAGGACCATTAGTTTGCTTCTCATGGTTATTTTGCTGGCCATGGCTTCCTAACCTAAAAATTAGGGCTCCTTAAATGTTGTTCAGAAATGTAGAAATAACATGTATAAAATCATCTGTTATAAAGTTGATTCTCAGTCAACAATTGACCGAGGATATTACAAAATTTACATATTGAGATTCACAACTAAATGAGATTTCTCTATTGCTCTAGACTACCAAAATAGCATCCAGAGATGTGGTATCCAGTGACATGTGCTTGTTAGTCACTCAGGCATGTCTGACTCTTTGCAACCCCATGGAGACTGTAGCTTGCAAGGCTCCTCTGTCCGTGGAATTCTCCAGGCAAGAATACTGGGTTGGTTGTCATTCCCTTCTCCAGAGGATCTTCCTGACCCAGGGCCTCACACATTGCAGGCAGACTCTTTACCATCTGAACCACCAGGGAAGCCCCATCTAGTGGCATGATTACATCAAACCAAAATAAATAAATAAATAAATAAATAAATAAAGCAGAACCGTGATAGCAGCACTACATGCATAGAACCTATTAAGGGCTACTACTTCCTCACCATAAAAATTAAATGTCATTTCCTAATTTATGAGTATCTGTGCATCCTGGAAACACCTTAACTTTATACCATAGTGATTTAAAGTCTCCTATATTTCCTCCTACATTTTGGAGATTCTATGCTTTGGCAAATTAATTAGCTGAAAAGCACAACTACATGAAAACTCTAAAGATGCTTCCTATTGGAAAGACACTGATCAATTTAAATCAAGGCCCCTGATGTATCTTAACTGAATAGATGATAAATTTTGATTAAAGTATACAACATTTAATTAGGAAAAAGATGTTTATACTCTACCAGTTTCCATTGCTTGCCATGAAGTGATGGGACTGGATGCCCTGATCTTAGTTTTCTTAATGTTGAACTTTAAGCCAACTTTTTCACTCTCTTTCACTTTCATCAAGAGGCTATTTAGTTCATCTTCGCTTTCTGCCATAAGGGTGGTGTCATCTGCATATCTGAGGTTATTGATATTTCTCTCGGCAATCTTGATTCCAACTCGTGCTTCATCCAGCCTCGCATTTTGCATGATGTATTCTGCATATAAGTTAAATAAGCAGGGTGACAATATACAGCCTTGAGGTACTCCTTTCCTGATGTGGAACCAGTCTGTTGTTCCATGCCCAGTTCTAACTGTTGCTTCTTGAACTGCATCCAGATTTCTCAGGATTCAGGTGAGGTGGTCTGGTTTCCATCTCTTTAAGAAGTTTCCACAGTTTGTTGTGATCCACACAGTCAAAGGCTTTGGTGTAGTTAATAAAGCAAAAGTAGATGTTTTTCTGGAACTCTCTTGCTTTCTCAATGATCCAGCAGATGTTGGAAATTTCATGGTGACTGCAGCCATGAAATTAAAAGATGCTTGCTCCTTGGAAGAAAAGCAATGATCAACCTAGACAGCATATTAAAAAGTAGAGACATTACTTTACCAACAAAGGTCTGCCTAGTCAAAGCTATGGTTTTCCAGTAGGCATGTACAGATGTGAGAGTTGGAGTATAAGGAAGAATTGATGCTTTTGAACTGTGATGTTGGAGAAGACTCTTGAGAGTCCCTTGGATTGCAAGGAGATCCAACCAGTCCATCCTAAAGGAAATCAGTCCTGAATCTTCATTGGAAGGACTGATGCTGAAGCTGAAGCTGAAGCTGCCAAATTTTGGTCACCTGATGTGAAGAACTGACTTATTGGAAAAGACCCTGATGCTGGGAAAGATTGAAGGTGGGAGGAGAAGGGGATGACAGAGGATGAGATGGTTGGATGACATCACTGACATGATGGACATGAGTTTGGGTAAACTTTGGGAGTTGGTGGTGGACAGGGAAGCCTGGCATGCTGTAGTCCACAGGGTTGCAAATAGTCAGACACGACTGAGCAACTGAACTGAATTCTACCAGTTATAGTTTCCCGATTTTATGTTATATATAAAACCCAAGTTGAGATGGTAACTTCATCTGAGACTTCTTTATAGCAAATATACTCATCACAGGGCAGAGTACAAGTCTAGGTGTTTAGTGGGAGCATGGTAAATACTTACTGCAATGAAAAATCATTACATAACAGAGTAGCTTCCAGTCAAGAAACTGAAATGTTTTGTTATATGAATTGTTGTTTCTTCTTAAGGAAAAGACATCCAAAGCCCTCTGTCATCTGGCTCTTGCCTCTCTCTTCAACATCACCTCTTCCACTTGCACTACTACATACTAGCATACAGTCACACTCAACACTGTCTCCATTTCACAGTCCATAGTCAAAGTAATATTTGGAGTGCTGTAAATATGTCATGTCCTTTCTTGCTTCTATGCCCCTAATGATGCTATTTCCTTGCTTTCATCTTCCTTCCCATTTCTCTATGAGGTTAAATCTTACATGTCACCTGTGGTTCAGCTCCAGTGTAGTCTACTCTAGGAATTCTCCTGATCTCCCCAGCCCTGCTCCTCAGTGAGACTGAGGGGCCCCACATATATCCTTAGTATCTTATAACCTGCTGCAGTGTGTTATAATGGTCAGCTTACTTATATGCCTTCCATCCTAGACTGTGGACCTATGGCTTTCATATTCCTAATACAGTATCAGATGCTGAATAAATATTAACTGACTTCAAGGATAAATGGGTGGATAAATAAATAAATCCACAGTTTAGTCCTAATGGTATTTAGCAATTCATTACAACAATTTTGATTATTGCCAACTTCTGAAGTTTCCTTAATTTTAATACTTAAAGTCAAATAATTACATTTGATGAGAAAGACCATTAACCTCATTTAAATAAAACTCAGCATTATTATCACATGTAATTTATAACAAAGTTAATCCAACTCATACTTAATGATATGAATAATTGCTATCATGGCATAAATTCACTGGGCATAAAGTCAGACAGTTAATACAAACAAATGTAAGTAATGTTGCTTTTATTTAAGCCAAGTAAGTAATTCTCTGAAACCACTGAGGGAAAAGAAACTGGGCAAAGAAGGAGTGTACTCTGCCTGATTCCTTAATCAGCAGCTGAAGTGGTTTGTGAAGCAGGAGCATCCAACATCCTTCACTTTTAGGAGCTAAGGCTCACAAAAATGTCATTCTTAGCTATTTGCTGGTTCACTCATTAATGCTAACAGTTGCCTAAAGCAACAATGGGAAGATGTTGGCAATTGCTTTAAATGTTTTTCCTCAATCAGTCTCTCAAACGGGCTTTATTTTTGAAGCTCAAATGCTTTGAGTTTTGAAGCTGCTTTTTGTAGCTGAGTGCCTGGGTAGCATTCCGTGGTTCAAGAAAGAAAATGTGACACATATACACAATGAAATATCGCTCAGCCAAAAAAGGAATGAAATTGTGTCATTTGCAGAGATGTGGATAGACCTAGAGACTATCATACAGAGTGAAGTAAGTCAGAAAGAGAAAAACAAGTATCATATGCTGGGAGCCAGCGTGAGGAACCCTGCCTGTGGCAAAGGTTATGAGGAAGGAGGCTCGGCATACACAAAGGCGGGATCAAGCCTCAGGGGTCCCCCTGGAAATTCTCGAGCATCTACCCCCCAAAACCAGAGTCTGCCTGCTTTACTGTGTTATGCTTTCCACCTACTCTTCTGACATTACAGGGGGCTGTCCCCCCACCACCATTTTCTGGAAAAAGTTAATTTAGAGCTTTTAGATAATAAATCTCTTGGGCATAATAAGAGTGTTTCAATCCAACCCCCCCCCCCCCACGATGGCTTTCTAGCCTGCCTGCTGGACTGTTACAGCTGCGCATGTGATTGTTTGCGGCCTCCCAAAGAGGCATAGGAAGCTTAAAACATCCTAGGAATGTAGGGGCTTCCAAGGAGTCAAAATCATTAGAATAGGACTGATTAAGGGTTTCATTTGTTGAGCCAATACTTGCTGCCAAGTTTTCATATCATTTATTTGTAGATATAGTTGGTATATAGAAAAAAGAGTAGCCCTGGTATTAGCAACATTACATCTTTGAGTTAAGTACTTTCTTTATTATAACCCACTGCACCTTTGTTCTACAGGAATGTAACTTTATTTAGTACTTTGAGGGTGATGCAGATTAAAGAAAAAACACTTCAAGGGAAAAAGAGTTTTCTGGTTGATAGACATTTATCTAGGAAGAAGGCCATAAAAATGTTAACAGGCCAAGATAATGTAAATGACCTGAGACCTTTTGTATACGGGAAGGTATGCAAAAAGAAAGCCTGGTCTCAATAAGGGTCAGGATTGCTGCCCCTGCATAACTCTGCATATTCCATTATTTCTTTATGTACAACTTGGGGTATATAAGCTGCTTTTGAAAATAAAGTTGTGGATCTGGCACCGATGGTTGACTCCCCCATGTCGTTGTTTTTTCCCCTTTCTGGCTGAATTCCCATCTGGAGTGTGGAGGCTCACCATATCTACTTATTTGCCCTGGCTTCTAAGACCCACGCAAGAGGGAGCCCAAGGCGGGGCACCCTCTGCTATTCAAGCAGGCGCTGGTGGCCTATGTAGATGGTGCAAGTTCCTTGTCTTGGAACTTTATTGGTTTTCCACGTAAACCAAGTTATTCAGCCTCTTTTCTCCACTAATTTTCCTACTACACTATTCTTTCCTAATCTCTCCTTATATTTCTAAATAAATAAGTTTTTCCTCGCCGACTCCATCCCTGCTTCAAATTCCCTGGATCTACTGGGGCTGGACCCTGGCAATCATACATTAACTCATATATGTGGAATCTAGAAAAATGATATGGATGAACTTATTTGCAAAGCAGAAATAGACAAAGATGTAGAGAAAAAAATGTATGGACATCAAGAGGGGAAAGGGGAGAATGAAATGGGAGGTTTGGATTGACATATATACACTTCTATGTATAAAACAGATAGCTAATGAGAAGCTGCTGTGCATGGGGAACTCAACTCAATGCTCTTTGGTGAAATAATGGGAAGGAGATCCAAAAACTAAGATCATGGCATCTGGTCCCATCACTTCATGGCAAATAGATGGGGCGACAATGGAAACAGTGGCTGACTTTATTTTCTTGGGCTCCAAAATCACTGCAGACGGTGACTGCAACCATGAAATTAAAACATGCTTGCTCCTTGGAAGAAAAGCTATGACTAACCTAGACAGCATGTTAAAAAGCAGTGACATTACTTTGCCGATCAAGGTCTATCCAGTCAAAGTATGGTTTTTCCAGTAGTCATGTATGGATGTGAGAGGTGGACCATAAAGAAGGTTGAATGCTTAAGAATTGATGCTTTTGACCTGTGATATTGGGGAAGACTCTTCAGAGTCCCTTGGACTGCAAGGAAATCAAACCAGTCAGTCCTAAAGGAAATCAATCCAGAATATTCATTGGAAGGACTAATGCTGAAGCTTTAATACTTTGGCCACCTGATACAAAGAGCTAACTCATTAGAAGAGACTCTGATGCTGGGAAAGATTGAAGGCAGGAGGAGAAGGGGACGACAAAGGACAAGATGGTTGGAGGGCATCACTGACTCAATGGACATGAGTTTGAGCAAGCTCTGGTAGATGGTGAAGGACAGGGAAGCCTGGCATGCTGCAGTTCATGGAGTAGCAAAGAGTCAGACATGACTGAGTGACTGAACAACAACAAACAGCAATAGCTGATTCACTTTGCTGTACAGCAGAAACTAACATAACATTGTATAGCAACGATGCTTCAATAAAAATGAAAAAAAATGAGACAGTAGAGTCATTCCAGCATCATCAAGAATTGGATAGGGATTTGGCTTATTTGATCTATGCAGAAGGAAATAAGCCTCTTGACTTGAGAATTCTAGAGCAATTAAGTAATGGAAATCATGTACTGAAAGAAGACCTTAACTGTCCATGTAAAAAAAAAAACCGGGAATCATGAGAAAACACAAAGGACCATTTTGCTCTGTCCTGACTCTCCTTTTCCCCCCTCACAGATATAGACTGTACTCATAAACTGGTTTCAATTCCATGTGTCGCTCATTAATTAAAATCTCAAAAGTTAGCTATTACTGTGGAGAATCTGCAGTGCAGAATGTGCTGAGTTATACTCCTGGTACCAGCTGCCTCCCAGAATGTGTAAAAAGTCTTAGATTCATTTGGATCAAAAGAAATTAAGAGTGTAGAAGCTGGGGTTTTTGTACGGTTCACTCAGTTCTTAAAGTGCAAAAGAGAGAACCTTAAAAGTAGAGAGAAAAGGAGAGTAAAGAGGGAGAAGGTAAGAAAAAAAACTGAACTTTTCCCTTCTGTATTTAGGTTTCACAAACAAGGTGCCAATCCATAATTGTGTAGACAGAATTCATTGCTTGTAAAAAATAAAAAAAAAAACTCGTGTCACCTTCTGAAATATGTTGGTCATTAAAAGGAATCAAACCAATGCATTTGCTCTCTGTCCAATAATACCTGTACTTCAAGTTAGGTATAGATAGTGATAATTTTTTCATATTTCAGGTTGATTTCAACTTCAACAAGATTCCTTGTTGAAATATGAGTTTAATAATTATGATTTGATGTGAATGAGATTTTTTCAACATATTTACTGCAATTTTTGCATTTTTTCCATTAACATGAGACAGTCATATTTAGGTTGTTTAAATTAATCTTATATTGGCTTTATTGCAGACTTAGTATTTGAGATACAATTTGAACTCCCACACATCTTAATTCAGAGATCTAATTAAATTATTTTGATATTCCAATATTCTTAGCTCCCACTCATTTTTCTCATTCCAACAGTTAATCTCTTATTTATAACTACTTTGTCAGAGAGGAAGTCAGGTCAATTAAATAAGGCACCGGAAGTGTAGTTAAATGAATATCTTATGCTCCCAACTGATAATCTACTTTGCACTTGGGCTCATCATATCACCAACGCACCTGTGTGTTTGTGTCCTTACTTGATAAAAAGAAAAAAATAAAAAGATTGGTATCAGTGATTCCCTTGGATCACAAGCAAGATACCTGATAAAAATCTTATTAGACTGGGAACTCCTTGAGGGCCACAGTCATTCTTAAACACTGAACACTAGTGTTCTAGCATTGGAATGCTAAAATGCATTAGAATTTAATGCATTTTAAATGTATTAGCATTTAGTGTTCATTTATTCTTCCCATGTATACTATCTGATCCAATATTCTAGGGGACAGAATAGAGTTGACTAATTTGTTTGGTTTCCTTGGTTTGCTTTTTAAGATAAGCACATGTAAAGTTTGGCTTCCCAAGTGGCTCAGTGGTAAAGAATCCTCCTGCCAGTTCAGGAGATGTGGGAAGATGCCCTGGAGAAGGAAATGGCAACCCACTCCAGTATTCTTGCCTGGAAAATCCCATGGACAGAGGAGCCTAGTGGGTTGCAGTTGCTCATAGGGTCACAAAAGAGTCAGACGTGACTAAAGGATTAAACAACAAAAACAGCAAGTCTGTAAAGCTCTCTAGAGTGAGGTACTGATACAAGTTCGCCTTGCATAGTGGTCTGATGTAAATGGTGCTCAATTAGGCACAGATAATGGTGACTGTTGTTTTGCAAACAGCAACAACATGCTAAGTCAACTGAACAACAGAGAAGACTGACACACTGGTTAATAGGTGCTCCCGGAATATATGCTAGATCTTACATTTTCCTGTTGGAACTTCACTCTTCATATTTGTATATTAAAAATTTCAAGAAATCTCGTGTGTAAAAAGTCATGCTAAACTTTGTTTTACCCCTAATATTTTAAATTTATTGAAGCACAACAACTTTTTAAAAGAAATATAAGGAACATCCTAAGGAACAAACTTTGGACAAGCTTATCATAAAGCATACTGTTGAAGATTGACTATACCATTGACAATTTGTGCATTTTCTGATAGCTTGAGATGAGTAATGCACATTTTAAATGTTTTTTCCCCCTAAAAAGGGAAAATTTTTATTTTGCAAATTTTAGTAATAAAATTTTTTAAAAATTGCAAGTAAGGAATAAAATAGTAATCACCAAAATAACACAAAAAATCATACTATGGATTTTGATCTATATCCAGTGAGAGTATCTACATGTGTTTGTGTGTATACACTCATTACTCTGGCAAAGAATAGAGAATTTCCATCAGAAACCTATAGCAGATACACACACACACACACACACACACAGAGGTGTATATATATGAGGGTAAATCATTGAGGCATTCTCTTTTAAAAGGATACATAAAACATACTGCCTGTCATTACAGATACTACTGGAAACTGAACTGTTAGAAAAAGATACATAATAAAGTTTGGTAGACAAAGAGAACTATCACTTCTGATAGATGATCACTATTACAAATATCAATAAACCAACTGGCAAATTATTTTAAAAATTAGATAATTAAGCAAAGAGGCCATATTATGATCAATATATAAAAATCAATGACTTTGATAATAATTGGAAAATGTAGAAACACAAACAGTGGAAACAAGAATTATAAAGTATTAGGAAAAATAAATGTTCAAATAATTATGTAGAAAATGAAGCTTTATTAAATAATACAAAATAAAACTTGATTACTGGAATATTTCATGTTCCTGAGAAGGAAGATGCATTACTGTAAAGCTGTCAATTTTTCACAAATTAATCTTTAAATTCAGATAAATTAAAATGAACATCTCAATATGATTTTTCAGGTATAGTTGCATACATATTCTAAATTTAATATGAAAGATTAGATTTTTAAGTGTAGACAAGAAGTTTTAAAAAATCATCAAGAGGTAATGATTTCTTGTCAAATATGAAGTCATGGCACGTAACTATTGTAATTAGAATACTGTCATTTGGGTTCTAAGTTAAAAACAATGAAGTAAAGACCAAAGCCCAATCTCTGAATATATGGGAAAATATATTTAAAATATATTCAAAACCTTTAATATTATACAATTTAACATTTCAAACCAGTGGGGGAAAAATTATGGAAATAATTGGCTATATATGAGGGTAAAGCAAGATTTTCACCTTACAAAATTCATAAAAACTAGTTTCAAATAGATTACAAACATAAATGTGGAGAAATATGAAATAAATAGTGAAGAATATTTTAAAATCCTTAGGATGTGATAAGCCTTTCTAAATCAAACACAAAGAGATGAAAAAGCTAATAAACTTCGCAATTTCAACAGTAAAATTTTCAAAAATGATGGCACTACAAATTTATTAAAAACAAGTAATTTACCTGAAGAAATATTTGCATCTTATAAAATAGGAAAGGACTAGTAATAATGCTAAGGTATAAATAACCTTCAATAAAAATAAACTAATAGACTTCTAGAGCAAAGGAAAAAACAGGTAATTCACAGAAGATGATATGCAAATAACCTATATATATATTTTAAAAAATAGATGCAACACAAAAATTAACTTGTTAGGACAAAATTTAACACCCATTTATGATAAAAAAAAACCCAACTCTCCAGAAAGTGGGCACAGAGGGAACCTATATCAACGTCAGACAGTTCAGTTGCTCAGTTGTGTCCGACTCTTTGCAATCCCATGAGAGAAAGTCATATATAACAAACCCACAGCAATTCATTCTCAATCATGAAAAACTGAAAGCATTTCCTCTATGATCAGAGGAAGACAAGGATGTACACTCTCACCACTATTATTCAGCATAGTTTTGGAAGCAATGAGATAAGAGAAAGTGATACAAGGAATCCAAACTGGAAAAGAAGTAAAACTGTCATCATTTGCAGATGACATGATACTATACATAGATAATCTAAAAATGCTGCCAGAAAACTACTAGAAATTAATAAATTTGGTAAAGTTGCAGGATATAAAATTAACACACAGAAATCTCTTGCATTCTATACACTAACAATGAAAGATCAGAAAGAGAAATCAAAGAAAAATTCTATATACCACTGCCACTAAAAGAATAAAATACTATGAATAAATCTACCAAAGGAGGCAAAAAGACTTGTCCTCAGAAAACAATAAGATATTGATAAAAGAAATCAAAGATAACACAGATGGAGAGATATACCATGTTATTGGACTGGAAGAAATCAATATTGTCAACGTGATTATATTTCCCAAAGCCATCTATAGATTCAATGCAATCCCTATCAAATTACCAAGGGCATTTTTTTTCTCAGAATTAGAACAGAAAATTTTACAACTTGCATGAAAACACAAAAGACCCCAAACAGCCAAAGCAATCTTGAAAAAGAAAAAGAGTTGGAGGAATCAGGCTCCCTGACATCAGACTATACTACCAAGATATAGTAATAAAGTGCATGAAACTGGCACAAAAACAAAAATATAGATCAATAGAACAGGATAGAAAGTTCAGAGATAAGCCCACTTGCCTATCATCACCTAATTCATGACAAAGAAGGCAAGAATATACAATGTGGAAAAGAAAGTATCTTCTATAAATGGTGCTGGGAAAACTGAACAGCTACATGTAAAAGAATCAGTTCTAATGAGGTGGATGAAACTGGAGCCTATTATACAGAGTGAAGTAAGCCAGAAAGGAAAACACCAATACAATATACTAACGCATATATATGGAATTTAGAAAGATGGTAACGATAATCCTGTATGCGAGAGAACAAAAGAGATCCAGATGTATAGAACAGTCTTTTGGACTCTGTGGGAGAGGGAGAGGGTGGGATGATTTGGGAGAATGGCATTGAAACATGTATAATATCATATAAGAAACGAATTGCCAGTCCAGGTTCGATGCAGGATATAGGATGCTTGGGGCTGGTGCACTGGGAAGAACCAGAGGGATGGTACGGGGAAGGAGGTGGGGGGTGGTTCAGGATGGGGAACACATGTACACCCGTGGCAGATTCATGTTGATGTATGGCAATACAAATACAATATAATAAGAAAAAATTCTATATTATAGATATTGGATTCATTAAATGTCTACTTCTCAAAAAAAAAAAGAAAAAAAAAAGAATAAAATTAGAACACTCCCTAACACTATATACAAAAATAAACTCAAAATTGATTAAAGATACAAATGTAAGGACAGGCACTATAAAACTCTAGAGGAAAACATAGGCAGAACACCCTTTGATATAAACTGCAGCAAGATCTTTTTGGGTCCACCTCTTAGAGTAATGGAAATAAAAATAAATAAATAAATGGGATCTAATTAAATTCAGCTGTGCTCCTGGGAGACCACAGTTGAATCCCTTGCTGCAAAAGGAGATAAAAATAGTGCTGTTGTGAGGCAAGGGGCGGAGGCCGGGAGGAGCAACCCCATGTCCAAGGAGCGGTGGCTGCGTGGGCACAGGAGGGCCGAGAGGAGCTATTCCACGCTCAAGGTCAGGAGGGGCGGTGGTGAGGAGATACCCCTCATCCAAGGCAAGGAGCAGCGGCTGCGCTTTGCTGGAGCAGCTGTGAGGAGATACCCCACGTCCAAGGCAAGAGAAACCCAAGTAAGACGGTAGGTGTTGTGAGAGGGTATTGGAGGGCAGACACACTGAAACCATAATCACAGAAAACTAGTCAATCTAATCACACTAGGACCACAGCCTTGTCTAACTCAATGAAACTAAGCCATGGCCTGTGGGGCCACCCAAGACGGGCAGGTCATGGTGGAGAGGTCTGACCGAATATGGTCCACTGGAGAAGGGAATGGCAAGCCACTTCAGTATTCTTGCCTTGAGAAACCCATGAACAGTATGAAAAGGCAAAATGATAGGATACTGAAAGGGGAACTGCCCAGGTGAGTGGTGCCTAATATGAACTGGAGATCAGTGGAGAAACAACTCCAGAAAGAAAGAAGGGATGGAGCCAAAGCAAAAACAATACCCAGCTGTGGGTGTGATGGGTGATAGAAACAAGGTCCGATGCTGTAAAGAGCAATATTGCATAGGAACCTGGAATGTCAGGTCCATGAATCAAGGCAAATTGGAAGTGGTCAAACAGGAGATGGCAAGAGTGAACATTGACATTTTAGGAAACAGCAAACTATAATAGACTGGAATGGGTGAATTTAACTCAGATGACCATAATATCTACTACTGCGGGCAGGAATCCCTTAAAGGAAATGGAGTAGCCATCATGGTCAACAAAAGAGTCTGAAATGCAGTACTAGGATGCAATCTCAAAACCGACAGAATGATCTCTGTTCGTCTCCAAGGCAAACCATTCACTATCACAGTAATCCAAGCCTACGTATGCCCCAACCAGCAATGCTGAAGAAGCTAAAGTTGAGATTCTATGAAGACCTATAAGACCTTTTAGAACTAACACCCAAAAGAGATGTCCTTTTCATTATAGGGGACTGGAATGCAAAAGTAGGAAGTCAAGAAACACCTGGAGTAACAGGCAAATTTGGCCTTGGAATACAGAATGAAGCAGGGCAAAGGATAATAGAGTTTTGCCAAGAAAATGCACCGGTCATAGCAAACACCCTCTTCCAACAACACAAGAGAAGACTACACATGGACATCACCAGACGGTCAACACCGAAATCAGATTGATTATATTCTTTGCAGCCAAAGATGGAGAAGCTCTCTACAGTCAACAAAAACAAGACCAGGAGCTGACTGTGGCTCAGATCATGAACTCCTTATTGCCAAATTCAGACTTAAATTGAAGAAAGTAAGGAAAACCACTAGACCATTCAGGTATGACCTATTTCAAATCACTTATGATTATACAGTGGAAGCAAGAAATAGATTAAAGGGACTAGATCTTATAGAGTGCCTGATGAACTATGGATGGTAGTTTGTGACATTGTACAGGAGACAGGGGTCAAGACCATTCTCATGGAAAAGAAATGCAAAAAAGGAAAATGGCTGTCTGGGGAGGCCTTACAAATAGCTGTGAAAAGAGGAGAATTGAAAAGCAAAGGAGAAAAGGAAAGATATAAGCATCTGAATGCCGAGTTCCAAAGAATAGCAAGAAGATAAGAAAGCCTCCTTAGCGATCAATGCAAAGAAATAGACGCAAACAACACGATGGGAAAGACTAGAGATCTCTTCAAGAAAATTAGAGATACCAAGGGAACATTTCATGCAAAGATGGGCTCGATAAAGGACAGAAATAGTATGGACCTAACAGAAGCAGAAGATATTAAGAAGAGGTGGCAGGAATACACAGAACTGTACAAAAAAGATCTTCAGGACCAAGATAATAATGATGGTGTGATCACTCACCTAGAACCAGACATCCTGGAATGTGAAGTCAAGTGGGCCTTAGAAAGCATCACTACGAACAAAGCTAGTGGAGGTGATGGAATCCCAGTTGAGCTATTCCAAATCCTGAAATATGATGCTGTGAAAGTGCTGCACTCAATATGCCAGCAAATTTGGAAAACTCAGTAGTGGCTACAGAACTGGAAAAGGTCAGTTTTCATTCCAATCCCAAAGAAAGGCAATGCCAAAGAATGCTCAAACTACTGCACAATTGCATTCATCTCACATGCTAGTAAAGGAATGCTCAAAATTCTCCAAGCCAGGCTTCAGCAATATGTGAACCGTGAACTTCCAGATGTTCAAGCCGGTTTTAGAAAAGGCAGAGGAACCAGAGATCAAATTGTCAAAATCTGCTAGATCATGGAAAAAGCAAGAGAGTTCCAGAAAAACATCTACTTCTGCTTTATTGACTATGCCAAAGCCTTGGACTGTGTGGATCACAATAAACTGTGGAAAATGCTGAAAGAGATGGGAATACCAGACCGCCTGACCTGCCTCTTGAGAAACCTATATGCAGGTCAGGAAGCAACAGTTAGAACTGGACATGGAACAACAGACTGGCTCCAAATAAGAAAAGGAGTACGTCAAGGCTGTATATTGTCACCCTGCTTATTTAACTTATATGCAGAGTACATCATGAGAAACGCTGGGCTGGAAGAAGCACAAGCTGGAATCAAGATTGCCGGGAGAAATATCAATAACCTCAGATATGCAGATGACACCACCCTTATGGCAGAAGGTGAAGAGGAACTAAAAAGCCTCTTGATGAAAGTGAAAGAGGAGAGTGAAAAAGTTGGCTTAAAGCTCAACATTCAGAAAACGAAGATCATGGCATCCGGTCCCATCACTTCATGGGAAATAGATGGGGAAACAGTGGAAATAGTATCAGACTTTATTAAAATCACTGCAGATGGTGACTGCAGCCATGAAATTTAAAGACGCTTACTCTTTGGAAAAAAAGTTATGACCAAACTAGATAGCATATTAAAAAGCAGAGACATTACTTTGCTAGCAAAGGTCTGTCTAAGTCAAGGGTATGGTTTCTCCAGTGGTCATGTATGGATGTGAGAGTTGGACTGTGAAGAAGGCTGAGCACTGAAGAATTAATGCTTTTGAACTGTGGTGTTGGAGAAGACTCTTGAGAGTCCCTTGGACTGCAAATAGACCCATCCAATCCATTCTGAAGATCAGCCCTGGGATTTCTTTGGAAGGAATGATGCTAAAGCTGAAACTCCAGTACTTTGGCTCCTCATGAGAAGAGTTGACTCATTGGAAAAGACTCTGATGCTGGGAGGGTTGGAGAAGGCAATGGCACCCCACTCCAGTACTCTTGCCTGGAAAGTCCCATAGATGGAGGAGACTGGAGGGTTGCAGTCCACGGGGTCGCGAAGGGTTGGACACGACTGAGCGAATTCCCTTTCACTTTTGACTTTCATCCATTGGAGAAGGAAATGGCAACCCACTCCAGTGTTCTTGCCTGGAGAATCCCAGGGACGGGGGAGCCTGGTGGGCTGCCGTCTATGGGGTCGCACAGAGTCGGACACGACTGAAGCGACTTAGCAGCAGTAGCTGGGAGGGTTTGGGGGCAGGAAGAGAAGTGGATGACAGAGGATGAGATGGCTGGATGGCATCACTGACTCGATGGATGTGAGTCTGTGTGAACTCTGGGAGTTGGTGATGGACAGGAAGGCCTGGCGTGCTGCGATTCATGGGGTCGCAAAGAGTCGGACACGACTGAGTGACTGAACTGGACTGAACTGAATTAAATGTAGAAGTTTTCCATAGCAAAGGAAACCATAAACAAAACAGAAAGACAACACACAAAACGGGATGAAAGATTTGCAAAAAAAGCAACTGACATCTGATTAAATGCCAGAATATATAACAGCTCATGCAGCTCAGTATTAAAAACAAAGAAACAAACAAAAAAACCCCAACCCAACCGGAAAATGGATAAAGATCTAAATAGACATTTCTCCAAAGATGACATGTAGATGGCAAAAAAGCATGTGAAAAGATGCTTAATATAGTTAATTATTCAGTTATTCTTTGGCGCTCAGCCTTCTTCACATGCAAATCAGAACTACAATGATGTATCACCTGACACTGGTCAGAATAGCCATTATTTAAAAATCTACAAACAATACATGCTGGAGAGGGTATAGAGAACAGGGAAGACCCCCTACATTGTTAATAGGAACTAAAAATAAAGCTACCATATGACTAATCCCACACTGGGCATATACCCAGAGAAAACTGTAATTTGAAAAGGTACGTGCATTGCAATTCATAGTGGCACCATTTACAATAGTCAGGACATGGAAGCAACCTAAATGTCCATCAACAGAGGAATGAATAAAGATGTGGTATATACATACAATGGAATATCGCTCAGCCATAAAAAAACCAAAATAATGGCATTTGCAGCAACATGGACGGACCCAGAGATTGTCAGACTGAATGAAGTAAGTCAGACAGAGAAAGATGCATATCCTATGGTGTCACTTATATGAGGAATTTAAAATATGACACAAGTCAACCTATTAATATTTACAGAAATGAAATACACTAATTGACATAGAAAACAAACTTATGGTTACCAAAGGGGGAAGGGGGAGGGATAAATTAGTTTAATATTAATAGGTACACACTGCTATATATAAAATAAACAAGGACGTACTGAGTAGCACAGGGGCTATATTTGATATTTTTAATAGCCTATAATGAAAAAGAATCTGAAAAAGAGCATCTATATATACACATACACCTGAATCACTTTGCTATACACTTGAAACTAACACAGCGGGTAAAACAACTGTACTTCATATATATGTGGGAATATTACTCAGTCATTAAAATGAAAGAAATAATGCCATAGCAGCAACATGGAAGGACCTAGAGATTGCCTTCCAGAGTGAAGTAAGTCAGACAGAGAAAGACAAATATCATACATCCCTTATATGCAAATCTAAAATGAAATGATATGAATAAATATTTACAAAACAGAAACAGACTCACAGACTTAGAGAATGAACTTATGGTTACCTAGAGGAAGGGTGGAGAGAAGGGACAGTTAGAGAGTTTGAGATGGACCTGTACACACTGCAAGATTTAAAATGGATAACCAACAAGGACCTAACGTATGGCACATGGAACTCTGCTCAGTGTTAGGTGGCAGCCCGGAGGGTAGGGGAGTTTGGGGGAGAATGGTTACATGTATATGTGTGACTGAATCCTTTTGCTGTCCATCTCAAATTTTTACAACATTGTTAATCAGCTCTACTCCAATATAAAATAAAAGTTAAAAAGCAAACAAAGACACAAAACTATAATTAAAAAAAAAACAAAACATTGTTCTGATGATATCATGATCCTCTGGACTAAATTATGTCCAAAGCTAGTATACTTCTGGGCTTTTCTGTTAGGTGAGGCGATGAATTTTCTTGATTGAAAAAAAATTAAAAAATCTGAGTATGCCTTTAACAAGTAAAGCCCAGGCCCAGATGGCTTCACTGGTGAATCTATCAAATATTGGAAGAATTAATGATGATTCTTCATAAACATTTTCAAAACAGAGAAAATGATAGAATACATCTTAACCCATTCTATGAGGTCAGCATTATCCTAGTTTCAAATCAGGCTTTAATTTCAAACACATCACAAGTTAAAGAGATATTTGTCTAATTTTCTTAGGAATTAGTTGCAAAAATCCTCAATGAAGTACCAGCAAACTGAATCTAGCAAAATACATAGAGGATTATAAATCATGATCAAATGACACTAATCTCAGGAATGCAAGGTATAACATTTACACTCAAAGAAAAAAACCAATGTAATATGCCCTATTAAGATAATAAAGGACAACACCAAGTGTAATCATCTCAATAGATGACATAGAAAAAATATTTGGTAAAACACATATTTTTCATTACAAAACATTTGCATTATAAGTAGAAAAGCACTCTTCAATGTAATAAAGAGAATCTACAAAAAAAATCCACAAACAAGATACTTAAGAAAAATACAAGTTTGTTTGGTTGTACCCCTTACCTTCAAATATATTGTTGTTTAGTCACTAAGTCACGACTGAGTCTTTTGTGACTTCATGGACTGTAGCCCATCAGGCTCCTCTTTCCATGGGATTTCTAAGGCAAGAATAGTGAGGTGGGTTGCCATTTCTTTCTCCAGAGGATCTTCCCAACCCAGGGATCAAACCCATATCTCCTGCATTGGCAGGCTGATTCTTTACCACTGAGGTACCTGGGAAGCCCTAAAATATTTTAGTTAGAGCAATTAAAGTAACGTGAAGTTGCTCAGTTGTGTCCGACTCTTTGTGACCCCATGGACTGTAGCCTACCAGGCTCTGAGGAGCCTCTCAGTCCATGGAATTTTCCAGGTGAGAGTACTGGAGTGGGTTGCCATTTCCTTCTCCAGGGGATCTTCCCAGCCCAGGGATCAAACCTGGGTCTCCTGCACTGCAGGCAGATGCTTTACCGTCTGAAACACCAGGGAAGCAATTAGGTAAGACCAAAATCCATATTGGAAATGGAACTAGCAAAGTTATCATTTGCAGATAATATGATTTGGTATATAGAAAATTCTAGGTCTCTAAGTCACTAAAAATCTTTCAGAACTAATATATTCAGCAAGTTATTTTTTTTTAAAAGTCGATATACAAAAATCAGTTATATTTCTAGACACTTGCAATAAAAATCTGCAAATTAAATTGAGAAGACTATCCATTTACAATAGACTCAAAAAATAATTAAGTATTTAGGAATTAATTTAACAAAACAAGTACAAAACATATTCTGAAAACTGAAAAAACATTATTAAAAGAAAATTAAGTTCTGTATAGAGATTAAAGATCTCAGCTTCATGGACTGGAAGGCAGTTTTTCAGATGGCACATTCCCCAGATCTTTTGATCTATGGAATTAACACAGTCCTTGTCTAAACCCCAGCTGACTTCTTTACAGAAATTGGTAAGTTGATCCTAAAATTCATGTGGATGAATCATCCAAACAATCTTGAAGAAAAAAACAAAGTTGAGAATAAAAAGGAGAAGATGGCCATGCAGGAAGATTCTGAACTCACCTCCTCCCACAGACACACCAGACCTACAGCTTCATATGGATTATTTCCCTCTGAAAAAGACCTGAAAACTAGGTGAACTGCTTTCCACAAAAGATAAAAGGACCACATTGAGATGGGCAGGAGAGAAACAACTTTGGATTAAGCAATGTGCAAACAAACAAATAAATGTGCAAACAAATACAGGCAAATTGCATTTAGTCAAAATTAAAAATTTTCTTAGGTCAAAGAAAACTGTGCAGGAGGTGAAAATACAACCTAATATCCACAGGCCAGGGAAAATATTTGCAAATCTTGTATATGATAAGGGATTCGTATCTGGAATATAAAGATCTCTTAATAGTAAGGAAACAACCAAATTTTAAAATAGGCGTTAGCTCTTCTCTAAATTTTTGGTAGAATTCAGCTGTGAAGCCGTCTGGACCTGGACTTTTGTTTGCTGGAAGATTTCTGATTACAGTTTCAATTTCCATGCTTGTGATGGGTCTGTTATGATTTTCTATTTCTTCCCGGTTCAGTTTTAGAAAGTTGTACTTTTCTAAGAAATTGTCTATTTCTTCCACGTTGTCCATTTTGTTGGCATATAATTGCTGATAGTAGTCTCTTATGATCCTTTGTATTTCTGTGTTGTCTGTTGTGATCTCTCCATTTTCATTTCTAATTTTATTGATTTGATTTTTCTCTCTTTGTTTCTTGATGAGTCTGGCTAACGGTTTGGAATCAACCTGCCTGACTTCAGGCTCTACTACAGTCATCATACAGTCATCAAGACAGTATGGTACTGGCACAAAGACAGAAATAGAGATCAATGGAACAAAATAGAAAGCCCAGAGATAAATCCACACACCTATGGACACCTTATCTTTGACAAAGGGGGCAAGAATATACAATGGAGTAAAGACAATCTCTTTAACAAGTGGTGCTGGGAAAACTGGTCGACCACTTGTAAAAGAATGAAACTAGATCACTTTCTAACACCACACACAAAAATAAACTCAAAATGGATTAAAGATCTAAACATAAGACCAGAAACTATAAAACTCCTAGAGGAGAACATAGGCAAAACACTCTCCGACATAATCACAGCCGGATCCTCTATGACCTACCTCCCAGAATACTGGAAATAAAAGCAAAAATAAACAAGTGGGATCTAATTAAAATTAAAAGCTTCTGTACAACAAAGGAAACTATAAGCCAGGTGAAAAGACAGCCTTCGGAATGGGAGAAAATAATAACAAAGGAAGCAACTGACAAACAACTAACCTCAAAAATATACAAGCAACTCCTGCAGCTCAATTCCAGAAAAATAAAAGACCCAATCAAAAAATGGGCCAAAGATCTAAATAGACATTTCACCAAAGAAGACATACAGATGGCTAACAAACACGTGAAAATATGCTCAACATCACTCATTATCAGAGTAATGCAAATGAAGACCACAGTGAGGTACCATTTCACACCAGTCAGAATGGCTGTGATCCAAAGTCTACAAGCAATAAATGCTGGAGAGGGTGTGGAGAAAAGAGAACACTTTTACACTGTTGGTGGGAATGCAAACCAGTACAGCCACTATGGAGAACAGTGTGGAAATTCCTTAAAAAACTGGAAACAGAACTGCCTTATGACCCAGCAATGGCATCCCACTCCAGTACTCTTGCCTGGAAAATCCCCTGGACTGAGGAGCCTGGAAGGCTGCAGTCCATGGGGTCACTGAGGGTCAGACACAACTGAGCGACTTCACTTCCACTTTTCACTTTCATGCATTGGAGAAGGAAATGGCAACCCACTCCAGTGTTCTTGCCTGGAGAATCCCAGGGACGGGGGAGCCTGGTGGGCTGCTGTCTGTGGGGTCGCACAGAGTCAGACACAACTGAAGTGACTTAGCAGTAGCAGTATGACCCAGAAATCCCACTGCTGGGCATACACACCCAGAAAATAAGAATTGAAAGAGACACGTGTACCCCAATGTTCATCACAGCACTGTTTATAATAGCCAGGACATGGAAACAACCTAGATGTCCATCAGCAGACGAATGGATAAGAAAGCTGTGGTACATATATACACAATGGAGTATTACTCAGCCATTGAAAAGAATACATTTGAATCAGTTCTAAGGAGGTGGATGAAACTGGAGCTGATTATACAGAGTGAAGTAAGCCAGAAAGAAAAACAGTAATACAGTATACTAACACATATATGGAATTTAGAAAGATGGTAATGATAACCCTGTATGTGAGACAGCAAAAGAGATACAGATGTATAGAACAGACTTTTGGACTCTGTGGGAGAGGGAGAGGGTGGGATGATTTGGGAGAATGGCATTGAAACATGTATAATATCATGTAAGAAATGAATCGCCAGTCTAGGTTCAATGCAGGATACAGGATGCTTGGGGCTGGTGCACTGGGATGACCCAGAGAGATGATATGGGGAGGGAGGTGGGAGGAGGTTCAGGATTGGGAACTCATGAACACCTGTGGCGGATTCATGTTGATGTATGGCAAAACCAATACAGTATTGTAAAGTAAAATAAAGTAAAATTAAAAAAAAAGAAAAAAATAGGTGAAGGTCAAAATAGACATTTTTCAAAAAGATAGGCACATGATCAATAAACAACTGAAAATATGCTTAACTTCATTATTCATGATATTAATGCAAATAAAAACCACAATAAGATACTACTTCTTATCTACTAGAATGACTATAATCAGAATGACAGATAGTAACAAGTGTTTGTGAGGATCTGAAAAATTGTATACACTGCTGGAAGGAATGTAACATGCTACAGCCTCTTTGGAAAAACAGTCTGGCAGGCTCCAAAAAGTTTATATATATTTACCATATGACCTAGGGATTCCACTCTCAGGAACAAATCCAAGAGAAAAGGAGATATGTTTAGGGAAAAAATTTGTACATGAATATTCATAACATTATTCATAATAACCAAAAGATGGAAATATCCCAAATGTCTGTTAACTGAAGAATGGATAAACAGAATGTGGTATATCCATATAATATAGTGTAATTCATCCATAAAAAAGAATGCAGTGCTGATTTATGTCACAATGTGGAAGAATCCAGAAAACATTATACAAGTTAAGGAAGCCAGATATGAAAAGTCACATATAGTATGATTCCATTTGTATGAAATGCCTAGAATAGGCAAATCTATAGAAACAGAAAGTAGATTAATAATTGCCTAAGGTTTTCAGAGTTGGGAATAGAGAGGACTGCTTATGAATATGGGATTTCTCTTTGAGATAAACTATTCTCAAGATGATTGTAGTGATTGTTCCATATCTCTGAGTATACCAAAAAAATGATTGCATACTATAAAGGAGAAAAGTGCAAGAAAATATGAATTATAGTTCATTAAAGCTGTTTTAAAAAAGGATAAGACTGCACAATAAACCACATCTTCCACTATTTTCTTAGGTGCAACTAGTGTTAAAGCAATTTTCTACTATACTTTATGATTTGTTCAACATATGTATTTTTTGTTTCTATATAAGACCCTATAGTTCTCATTTACCTTTTATCTTGGGTAATCTGAGTTCTGTATACATTTGATTACAAGAAGAGAAAATTAGCATAAATAACAATTATTGTCTATTATTGGGAGCTTTGCTATTCTGTTCCAGAGATTACTCTGGGAAAAAATTGGTCAAGAACAAATAGGCTGAAATTTGGATATGCTACTGCTTCCAAGGACAAAGAAGTCACCATCTGTAACACACAACTTTATTTAGCAATAAAGAACTTGATCCTAAGAGGAAAACACCTCTTGAGCTAAAGCAAATAGACCCCTCCACTAGAAGAGGGGATTTGGCCTCCCTCTTGACTCCCCTAAAGTGGATTTCACAAGTCTACATGCAACCCAGAATTGAGCCACATTATCTACTCACAATAAAAAATGTGGGTCTTAAGTACCCAATTTTTATTTCTTCATGTTGCCTGATAGAGCTTCTATTGATAAGCCAAATACTAGAGGAAAATGTGAATGACCTATGGCTGCTTCCTTGTCACAAAAAAAAAAAAAAAAAAGAAAGAAAGAAAAGAAACGGTCTCCAATTATACACATTAGCCTTAATTTTGGCCTTTGGATGATCAGATAATGTTTCTACCCATGAAATGAATTCTTGTGGCAAGCCCATGCTTTTCAGTGTCAGAAATAAAAGCTTCCAATTAACCATCAAAAGCTTTTCCAGCATCTGGAGACAGGAGTAAATTGGAGTCTTTTATATTGGTAGCTTTTTGACATTATATTAAACAGTCTTCTAGGGTTGTCACAGTCCATTCTCCTTTGTATCTATCCCCATTGGTTTGTGTTTACCAATTGTTTTATTAAGCAATCTAATCTTTTAGCTCAATTTCTACATTTCTTATATTGGGGTGAAATCAAGGGACACTTCTGCTACTGTGTAATCTTTGCATCCTGTTTTCAAGAGAATAAGGCTGTGGTTATCTCTTGGAGTACATGATAATTTTTTGCTCTTCCCTTAAAGTCACTCCTGCACAGGGTTATGTGCAGCTGTCTCAGCAGTGGCAACCCTAGAGGGTGCTATGTAGACAACTAATCTGATATTGTAGGTTGGTGTAATCTTTTCCACAAGGAAAGGTAAATATCAGAGCTATTGATCCATGCTTATGTACTTATCTTCAAGTCTAGAGATTTTCTTTTTAAAATAGAAAATGCTGCATGGAAACATTTTCCATTTCCCCATACCTTCTCTACACTCAAAGATTTTCTTTGTTTTACATTTTGAAAAAGGTAATCAAGTCATATAAGTGAGCTAAGGATTTTTTATTTGCTCTTAACTCTAAAACTTTAAGAAAAGTTGGAAGCGGAGGAGCCTCTTTTTTAACTCCTTCATATGTTAATTTCAGGGGCTATTTTCTCACTCAATTTCTATTTTTTTTTGTTCCTCTTTCATCAGAATGTCTCCATTTACCAAATTTAACTTGTGTTCCTTTTGGATTCATAAAAGCATATTTTTCTTTAATCAAACTCTGCTCCCTCTGGGAAGCTAAATATTACTCTAGGCTGAGCATATTCTGTATTAGAAATAATTTGTATTTATTTTTCAAAATACTTCTTAGCCCAGTTTAGAAAATCTTTACTTTTTTGGACTTGTTCACTTGAATTTTTTATTGGTGTAATTCAAATATGCAAGTGACCAACCATATGGACTCAAGATGAGTTGGAGCAATTGTACCTGGATAAGACAGGGGTAATTCATTTGGAACAGATGAATAAAGAGAAGCAGTCTAATGGCATACATTTCCTGATGACCTTCCTAACAGTCCCCAAGCACTTTTTGGCTGAAACAGATTAATAATTTTTTTTTTAACCTGCCCTCAACCTTGTAGGGCCAAAGTGAACACTTTGGGTGTATTAACCAGTTATTTATACCAAGTTATTGGGTCCTCTGGGGACCAGGGTGGACAAGGTCATGTGTGAACAGAGGAGGTCCTTGTCTGAAGCCAAAAGTAGTCATAGGTCCAAAGACAAAGAAAAGTCCTAAGTATGTATGAGAATAATGTAGACAATATCTGAGAAGAATGGAAATTGTTCAGAAACTGAGTGCAAAACAGGTTAGAAGAAGCAGATTAGACAAGAGACCATGAACATTTGAGGTGACAACTGTATCTGCACCCTAACTGCCCGTTCACAGCAGAAATGTGAAGGTTTGAAGGAGCACGGCAGGATCAACCCCTCTCCCTGGGACTTCTCAGTCGTGACATTCAGGAGAGTCCCCTCAGAGGCAGCTTGGCTCCAAAGGGCAATGCAACACCAGGTATCGTGGCTCACCCTCTCATTTTGCTTATTAAAAAAAAAGCACTTTTGCCTACTTGAAGAGCCGATGTTCAAAGATTCTCACACCCTAACTCCAACTTCCACTCCTTAGTTATTTGCGTGTGGATGTCGATGAGATATTGCAGATATTGCTCCTAAATCTGCTGCATTTTAAATTCTTTCAGTTTGATTTTGTTCTCTTGCCCTGGATTTTTTTTTTTTTTTTTTGCACTGACATTCTAACAGAGACTATGTAGGTTGAAGGTCTGTTCAATCTTATGTAACTCACTCTCCACACTTTCCTGCTGCCCCAAGTCCCTAGCCACTTGAGATTCAATCTCCTTTCTTCTCTAAAAGTAAAATGGAAGTGTTAATTATGGGGATGGGAAAAATTGAAATGATTTAATATGTCTAAGCTCCCCTTCGAGCCCTTTGGATGGAAATATGCAGCATTATTCTCTAGCATTTTGGGTTTTGTTTCAGAAGGCTAGCTTATTTCCTACCAGTCCATATTCCTACATTCTTCTTCCTTTTTTTTTTATGCAGACCATTTTAAATTTTTACTGAATTTGCTACAGTGTTGCTACTGTTGTTTATGTTCTGGGTTTTTGTTTTTTTGGTGTTGTTATTTTTGGCAGCTAGGCATGTAGGATCTTAGCTTCCCAACCAGGGATCAAATCCACACTCCCTGCATTGGAAGGTAAGTCCCAGCCACTGAACCACCAGGGAAGTTTCCTACACTATTCTTAACCCAAAGGTGCATGAAATCAGATGGGAACAAGACTCCCACCCTTCTACTTTTTTTATATAAGGCAGCTCTTTGTGAAAACCTTCATGCTTCCAAATTTTAGCTATGCCAGAATGCTCCAGATGCCTTTACATGGAATGGAGTTGAAAAAAATGATTTAACAGCTAACATTTATTGGATACTTACTAAATGAGTCAAACACTACTAAGTTCTGTATTCCATGGACTATCTCATTTAAACACCAGAATAACTATTATCTTAATTTTATACATGAGAAAACCAGGGTCCACAGAAATTAACCTGCCCAAGAGAATAAAGCAGTCCAAATCCAGGGACAAAAAATTAATTGTGTAATGTATAATAAAGGGAATTAAAAGAATTAAAAGAAATGCCTATGAAAGGACATTACTAATAGTAATGGTTAAGTTACTTAATGTGCTCAAGGTTTTCACATTAGTCAACAGGTATCCTGGAAGCCTCTCTGCATAGACATTAGTGTATATCCTTTGTTTTAAGAATGTCACAATACTGGGTCAAGGTATTGGCAGGCTTCCTTCTGGATGCAGTAAATGAATGAGCTCTGAAAGGCTTCCAGCAGCAGGAAGACCTTCAGAGAATAGAAATTCTTTTCTGCAAGACCCATTTCCATCCCTGAATGCTCCATACCCTGGATGTGGACCATACACTTTAAGGGACTGCAGCTGCAGTCAGGAACATCGACCTGGTTTAATGCTTTAAAATTGGAGGTCTTGCTGCAAGAGCTTATGTGATCAAGCTGCCATTACTTGATTAATCAAAAAGGGAGTTCACGTTTGGCCTTAAGTACAGGGTAGGATAGAGGAAGCCCACAATATGTGTTCTTAATACCACTATCATTAATATCATCATGGAACAGTGGTTAGGAGTGTAGACTCTGAGCCAGCCTGGACTCTGAATCTAGTACATACTACTTATACTAGAGTGTATTTTTGGGTAAATTATTTTATATTTCTCTACCTCCATTTATCTGAAATATAGAGGTAATGACATCAATTTTGTCAGATTGCTCTGAGAATAAACTATAAACTATAGTTTATAGTTTAATAAACTATACTTGTGCTTGGCACATGTAGGCTCTCCCATAAATGTTAGTTGGTGTCATTACAATGATCATCACGATCATCATCACTGCCCGAGGACCTAGAGGTGACAGGAAGTCACTGGGTGGGGATACACGAAGTTCCGGCAGCAAGGATGGCTATCAGTGTAAGCAAGTCTCTCACCAGCCCAACCCCAGGCTTAGGCACTGACCCGAGTCTCCTGCCCTTTCCCTTTGTCCTCATCCTACGGCAGACCCTCATTACTTCCTTCCTGCGCTATTGCAGAATCCTCCAGACTGGCCTCCCCAAGTCCAGCCACTTCCTTTTCTCAAACCAGTCATTGATATTACTTAGCAGATCAGTCTTTTCGCTTGAGGCCAGAGTTTCTATCTCCTGTCCTTCCTAAAGCCCTGATACCTATTGTACTAGATCACATACTATGGAGATATTAAGTGGATGTTTCCTGAGATCACGGTGTGACTTCCCTTCATAGAATGGGAAATAGTGCCAGTAATTAAAAAAAAAATTAAAAAGGATACTAGCAATAGTAATGGTGGGCGCATATTGGTAGCAGTAGATTGCACACACTGTGCTTAACCATTTCCAAAGCACTTTCACATGCTCGAGGGGGAGAGGCAAAGCTGATGATAACTCTATTTTAAAGGGAAAGAAGCTAAAGGTTGATTACAGAGGTAACATGGCCCAGGTAAGACTTCATTACACATTGAGCATTGGGTCCCAAAGCCCCTGGCTAGTTTCACATTGTCTCTTTTCAGTAACTATTCAGAAAGTAGGGTCATCTTACATTTCCTGATGAATTATGCCATGTGTGATTAGAATGTTAATGTCAACAGAGATTGAGCTTTCTGTGTCAAAAACTGTGCTGAGTATCCTACATAAATTATGTAATTAGATTCTTTCAACAGCCAGATTTGCCTTTTTTTCCAGTGAGGAAACATGAGATTTGCAGATATAAAATCACCAGCCCAGGGTAACTCGGCTATAGCAAGCCAACAGAGAAAGCAGCCAGCGCCCGTTCTCTCAACTACCGCTCCTCCCGCCTCCCATCCCATGGACTCTGCATTTCTGACTGAGCTGCAAGGCAGTAACCTGAGGTCACCGGAGAGGATGATTTGAGCTTTTCCTACATCAGGTGTACCTCACACAAGAATTATGGGATAATTTAGAAATGTATCTAAATTACATCTTGCCAGTTTAAAAATTGGCTCAACTAAATTCACCTTTCTATATTTATATTTTCCTATTTTTTCACTTGAGAGTTCCTTAACTAAAAATATTAAATATAATTTCACTCCAAAAAAAACACTTTGTAAGGAGTGTTTTTGTTTTGTTTGGTAAAGCTTTTTGTAAAGCTTTCAGTTCCTAATTCTTTCTTATTTGCGGGTTTGATGTCATAGCCGTGATCTAGGAGTGACTGATATCTAAGCTATCAATTTTGTCACAATAGCTATGTACTGCAATTGAACAAGGGACAGGGCGATACAGGACAGAGGGAGAAGTGACTTACTCTTCATACAGGTTAAGGGGTGAGTGAGGGAGGCTTCATCAAAGAGAACACACATTAGCTGGACCATAGTATATGAAGCATTCCTCAGGAGGAAAAGAAGGAAAAGCCATTCTAGGCCCAGGAAAGACTGTGTGTAAATGCAAAGACTGTAAACAGGGTGTTGAGTCGAGAGACCTGCAAGTATCTGGTAGACTGCTTCTGTGTAATGGCAGGAGGTGAACCTGGAAGTAGAAACAAGAGTAGGATTTGACGGAGACTTTGTGTCATGTTGAGGGGCTTGAAACTCACCTTGTGAGGGAGAGCTACTGAAGGGTATTAAGCAAGAAAGTGACATAATTCAGTTTGACTGTTGAACGACCTTTCTATGCAGTAAATACAGATTGGACTTGGGATGGCCTATAACTTAGGGTGAGGAGGTTACCGCACACAGGTCCCTGTTAAGGCACTTGTCACAGAGATGTTTCGTGGTCTCATAAATAAAATTGTCATCCACCGTTTTCCTTTCTGCTTTGACTGTCAGGAAGTTCAAAGCCACATTTAATCCTCATTCACGTAACTGTATCAGCCCTTTGAATCAGCCTATTTTGCTGCACCTCCATTTCATGGTGTATTAGTTTTATATCGCTGCTATAACACATTACAACCTCTTTAACAGCTTAAAACAACATAAATTTATCTCACGGTCTCCACGTATCAGAAGTCTGACACAGTCTCCCTGGGCTAAAGTCAAAGTATTGCTCCTTCCAAACTTGTTCAGGCTGCTGACAGAATTCAGTCCCCTGCAGTCATAGAGCTGAGGTCCCAACTTTCCTGACAGCCAAGGACTGTTCTCAGCTTCTAGAACTTACCTGATTTCTTTGACTTGCAGTCACCTTCTTCCATTTTTCAAAGCCAGAAATGGTGGTTTGTGTCTTTCTCATGCTCAGAGTTATGATGACCTTTCCTTCTACTGCTTCTCTCTGACTCTTCTTTCCTTCTCCTCTGATTACATGGTTACACTGAGCCCACCTGTACCAGGATCATCTCCCTGTTTAAAGATCACCTGATTAGGACTGTTAACTCCAGCCTCAAAGTTGCCTCACAGCATACTTAAATTAGTGTTTAATTAAATACCAGATGATGGGAGTCTTGGAGGCACATCATTAGAATTTTGCCCACCAAACGTAGTTTTAATTTTCAATTTCCATTTTGACAGTTTAATATTTAAATAACTGCCACACAATATTACAGTGCATGAATGTACTGTACTTTAAAGGTGTGTGGGATGCCGGAAATTTGTCATTATAAATACCATTGGGTCACACAATTTTACACCTTTGGCATTTTGGATTTCTTTCTGGACATATACCTAGGTGTTGAGTTGGGGTATTACGTCAGTCTTTTTTAAAAAATTATTTCTTATATTCTAAAATGTATTTGCAAACTAATAAGCTTATAAAATATAAAGTCAGAATAAACATCTAGTTATAACTACAAGTGTCTATCATTTACAATGCCACTGAAAATATGAATAGGAAATACTTCTTCAGACTCGTCTTTTCCTAGATTATGGTACACACTTCTGAATGCACTGTAGCCTGCTATAATAAACCTCAATTTACAAAGATCAGTCAAAGGGTCATTTTTGCTGCTTATCAAATAGTTCCTGCTCTTTTTACAGACATATCATATGAATGTACTTCTCTGCTACCTTGATGCAATTGTGCTATTTGATTTGTCCAAGGTAATGTAGCTGAACATGTGTGTGTCACTTATCAGTGAAAGTATAAGGGCCAGTATGCGGTTAGTCATACATTCTTTCCCTATGCCTTTGAGCCTGGCAATATTGCAGCGTGTGGTTACTCTATTAACTTAGATTCTGGAGTTAAAACGAGGCAGAGCAGACCGCCCCCCCCCCCCCAGTATAGATACAGTGTGAGTAAGAAATGAATTGTCTTCCTTAAATGATTCAAGATTTTAGGATTTGTTTGTTACATAGTATAATCTCTCCCATCTTGAGTAGATTGGATACAGATCCTAACCAATGGAAATTAGTACAGAGAAGTCAATTTCTGCTATAACAAAAATGTAGCATTGTTTGGCGAGGGTACTGTCTGTGGTCCTGGAAGGATGGTGACCCATGTTGTGGGGCAACAGAGTATTTGGTAAAATGCCATGTGCTCTACGGGGAAAGCAATGGCACCCCACTCCAGTACTCTTGCCTAGAAAATCCCATGGATGGAGGAGCCTGGTGGGCTACAGTCCATGTGGTCGTGAAGAGTCGGGCACGACTGAGTGACTTCACCTTCACTTTTCACTTTCATGCATTGGAGAAGGAAATGGCAACCGACTCCAGTGTTCTTGCCTGGAGAATCCCAGGGGCTGGGGAGCCTTGTGGGCTGACGTTTATGGGGTCACACAGAGTTGGACATGACTGAAGTGACTTAGCAGCAGCATGTGCTCTAACTTGTAAGGCATACTATACATCTAATAAGCTTGGAGAACTAGGGGAGCAGGTTGGAAAACAAAGTATTAGTAACATGTTGACTGATATTGATTCCATATGACAAAGTATTTTAGTGCAGAGAAGCAGAAGAAAGAACTAGTTGGTTTACAAGTCATAATAAAAAGAAAATTAACAAATTCAGGGGAATATAGTGTTAAAAGAAATGACCGCTTCTCATACTTAAAATATTTAATTGAGAATTTTTTTTTTTTTTAGCAACAAAGGCTGATTAAAACTCAGTCTTACAGCTAATACTAAATTAAGGATAAAGTAACAGTGGAAAATCCCATGGACGAAGGAGGCTGGTGGGCTACAGTCCATGGGGTCGCTAAGAGTCGGGCATGACTGAGTGACTTTACTTTCACTTTTCACTTTAATGCATTGGAGAAGGAAATGGCAACCCACTCCAGTGTTCTTGTCTGGAGAATCCCAGGGACGGGGGAGCCTGGTGGGCTGCCGTCTATGGGGTTGCACAGAGTCAAACACAACTGAAGCGACTTAGCAGCAGCAGCAGCAACGGTGTTAAAAGCTAGTGTTGAAAGCTCTGAACAGACTCAAGATGTGTATTAGTTTCCTGTTGTTTCTGTAACAAATAACCACAAACTTGTTGGCTTTAAATAATGTCCATTTACTCTTAAAGTTCTGATAGTCTTAACTGGGCTGAAATCTAGGTTTTTCTGGAGGGTAATTCATTTTCTTGCTTTTCTAGCTTCTAGGCTGCCCACATTTCTTGGTTCCTGGCCTCCTTTCATTTCCAAAGTCAGGAATGGCCAAATATTTCTCATAATGCATCGTTCTAACTCTGATACTGACTTCTGCCTCTCACTTCTGCGTCTAAGGACTTTTGTGATTACATTGGACCCACTTGAATGATTTAGAATTCTCTCCTTGTTTTAAAATCAGCTGATTCACAAACTTAATTCATCTGCAATGTTAATTCCCCTTTACAACACGATATATCATATTTACAAGTCTAGGGATTAGGGTGTGGACATCTTCTGGGGACCATTATTATACACACACTGAGACCTAGAAAATTCTTTAAAATTGCAAAATTGCGTAGGGAAAACAGATGAAAAGTGTGGTTCTGGACATCTGATGGACACAAGATACCCACGTTAAAATCGAGAGAGTAGGGGCAAGAGAGAAACAAAAGGAGGCATGAGGGTGAGGAAGCAGAGACACCGAATGTGCATGCATGCTCCGTCATTTCTGACTGTGACCCCAGGGACTGCAGCTTGGCAGACTTCTCCATGGAATTATCCAGGCAAGAATACTGGAGTGTGTTGCCATTTCCTTCCCCAAAAGACACTGAACAAATATGAGTATTTATCTTGAAAGGAACTGTCATGCATTTTTGGTACATGAAGCTGACTGAAATCAAAGAGACAGAAATCCAGTGAAGTTTCTGAGTGAGTTATATTGCCAAAAGAATCAGCCTGAACTAAAAGAAAATGTGATAGCTTATGATTTAAAATAACCCTGAAGTTTCAACCATTATTGGATCAGATGTAAGGTAAGAAGTCTGCCTAACCCCCAAGAGGGAGGTATATTCCCCGACACCCACTTCAAATGTAGCCAAGGAATATCACAGAAAGGGAGACTCTCCCAGAGGGCAGAGCCAAAGACCATGGAGATGATGAGTCGAGGAGCCCTTCTTGCTCCACGAGAGGAGACCTTAATAATATCCACCCAGCAAGGATTCTGATATACCAGTATGCCTTCCATTTGTATCCTTTAATAAGAATATGTGTTGAAATTATTCAAGCCCTTTTTTACCACCATTTATTGGGTGTAGGCGACTGAGCGACTTCACTTTCACTTTTCACTTTCATGCATTGGAGAAGGAAATGACAACCCACTCCAGTGTTCTTGCCTGGAGAATCCCAGGGACGGGGGAGCCTGGTGGGCTGCTGTCTATGGGGTCGCACAAAGTTGGACATGACTGAAGTGACTTAGCAGCAGCAGCAGCAGCAGCATTGGGTGTAGGGAGGTAGGTGAATGAGGAGGCTGATGAATTGCTTTTTTACCTTACATGTCTCTGGATCATCAGGAACCATTTCTAGATCTGATACAAATATCTTGCTTCATTTCTTATACAAGATTACCAGAGATTCTGGACTTTACACTTGATGTTATTATGACTGAACAGAATTGGAGGCATTAGAGAGAAAGAGTGTATTTTACCTGGGCAAGAAGGAGAGAGGGACAAAAATTTAATAATCAAAAGGGCAGACTGTGATAGTCACTAGTGTTGCCCATTCGCCTTTCCTTCCACCCATACAGAAGACTATCTTAGCCCTTTTTGGTTGGGTAGGATAATGAGAGGAGGTATGGACATGGGTCCAACATTTCCAAGTCAGAACTCTTATTAATAACTGCTGGTGTGAGATGCTCCTGAGTTCTCTCCCCGCCACTGGAATGATCTTAGAAGCATGTGTGAAGATGAAGCTCCCATCAGCTTTCCTGACCAACCCACTTTGGACAAATGTTTCAGGAATAAATGTTTGTTATGACTGGGAAGTTACCATAGCATAAACCAGTCTGTTCTGACTGATACAGAGAAGAGGGACTTTTTTTTTTTTTCCACTTTGTAAAGGTTTATGCTTAGTTTTCCTTAAATGCTCCCTAAGATATTTAATAAAAATTCATGTACAGGCTTTATGCTTACACATGATTTAAGGAACACCTATTGGAGAAAGTAAACTGTATCTTTGTTGCTGCCTTCACTTATATAAGTTTCAGTAAGTTTTAATAAATATTTAACAGTGAGACAGAAGTAAAGAATTTGTAAGAAAATTCAGATTCATTATATCTAGCGTAATCCTTCCCTTCATTGCAACAGTCAGGCAAGGATTTACTGAACATTGATTATTCAGTTCAGTTGCTCAGTCGTGTCCGACTCTTTGCGAGCCCATGAATCACAGCACACCAGGCCTCCCTGTCCATCACCAACTCCCAGAGTTCACTCAGACTCATGTCCATCGAGTCAGTGATGACATCGCCATCTCATCCTCTGTCGTCCCCTTCTCCTCCTGCCCCCAAACCCTCCCAGCGTCAGAGTCTTTTCCAATGAGTCAACTCTTCACATGAGGTGGCCAAAGTAATGGAGTTTCAGCTTTAGCATCATTCCTTCCAAAGAAATCCCAGGGCTGATCTCCTTCAGAAGGGACTGGTTGGATCTCCTTGCAGTCCAAGGGACTCTCAAGATCTTCTCCAACACCACAGTTAAAAAGCATCAATTCTTTGGCACTCAGCCTTCTTCACAGTCCAACTCTCACATCCATACATGACCACAGGAAAAACCATAGCCTTGACTAGACGGACCTTAGTCGGCAAAGTAATGTCTCTGCTTTTGAATATGCTATCTAGGTTGGTCATAACTTTTCTCCCAAGGAGTGTCTTTTAATTTCATGGCTGCAATCACCATCTGCAGTGATTTTGGAGCCCCCCAAAATAAAGTCTGACATTGTTTCCACTGTTTCCCCATCTATTTCCCATGAAGTGATGGGACCAGATGCCATGATCTTCGTTTTCTGAATGTTGAGCTTTAAGCCAACTTTTTCACTCTCCTCTTTCACTTTCATCAAGAGGCTTTTTAGTTCCTCTTCACTTTCTGCCATAAGGGTGGTGTCATCTGCTTATCTGAGGTTATTGATATTTCTCCCAGCAATCTTGATTCCAGCTTGTGCTTCTTCCAGTCCAGTGTTTCTCATGATGTACTCTGAATATAAGCCAAATAAGCAGGGTGACAATATACAGCCTTGATACACTCCTTTTCCTATTTGGAACCAGTCTGTTGTTCCATGTCCAGTTCTAACTGTTGCTTCCTGACCTGCATACAGGTTTCTCAAGAGGCAGGTCAGGTGGTCTGGTATTCCCATCTCTTTCAGCATTTTCCACAGTTTATTGTGATCCACACAGTCCAAGGCTTTGGCATAGTCAATAAAGCAGAAATAGATGTTTTTCTGGAACTCTCTTGCTTTTTCGACGATCCAGTGGATGTTGGCAATTTGATCTCTGGTTCCTCTGCCTTTACTAAAACCAGCTTGAACATCAGGAAGTTCACGTTCCACGTATTGCTGAAGCCTGGCTTGGAGAATTTTGAGCATTACTTTACTAGCATGTGAGATGAGTGCAATTGTGCGGTAGTCTGAGCATTCTTTGGCACTGCCTTTCTTTGGGATTAGAATGAAAACTGACCTTTTCCAGTCCTGTGGCCACTGCTGAGTTTTCCAAATTTGCTGGCATATTGAGTGCAGCACTTTCACAGCATCATCTTTCAGGATTTGAAATAGCTCAACTGGAATCCCATCACTGATTATTGGCTCTATTTAATTCTGAAAAGGAAGTTTAAGGCTTGGCCAAATTAAGCACTCCTTAAAGGTTGGGATAGGAGAGATGAAAAACCAACCCCATCAAGCAGTTCCAGGGTTGGGTCACATGGGTCATTGCTTAATTATGCTACATACAGAAGGAAAAAAATTCACAAATTACCCCAAATCACAGAAACTAAGTCTATTAACAGACCCAATATGGTGAGGCTAATGTCCAAGACAGGAAGAAAAGTTATAAAACTTAAGCAATTGAACAGCTGCAGATAAAACATATGGAGCAGATTTAGAAAAAAGATGAGAAGGTATAAGATTCCTGTCATGAACAGAGCTGGGGCAATTACCCTATTATTGGGTGCTAAGCACCTCATCCAGAAGTGGGCTGGTTCAGGTTATATACACACAGTGTTTCAGACACAGTGTCCAAGCTTAGGATGTCATTGAAATAACTACGCTACTCTCTAGTAAAACTGATAAATTTCTGCAGTGTTGTTTAAGATTGTCACATAACATTCTGAAGACTTTTATGATTTCACTAGAAAAGACTGATATTAGTGCAAAATAAGAAATTAACTACAGAGAAACTGAAAGAAGTAGAGGATTGGCAAAAAGGAAGGAAAAAGGAGGAGAAGAAAAGGAGGAGGAGCAAAAAAAGAAAGAAGGGGAGACTGAAGGGGAAAAGAAATGAGTGTTACAAATACTATGAAAAGAAAAAGCTTCATTTGTCCTAGAGAACTTGAGGACCACAAAAGGCTACTGGAGAGCCAAGGGAAAGGACCCAGATAGGACTGAGGCAACTGGAAATACAAGGGTCAGGGTTGTCGGTGATGCAGGCAGTGAGATCTGGCCTGGGAACAGAATAATTGTATGTAGTTGCATCAGTGGGCTTCCCGGGTGGCACAGTGGTAAAGAATCTATCTGCCAATGTAGGAGATGCAAGAGACACAGGTTCGATCCCTGGGTTGGGAAGATCCTCTGGAGGAGGATATGGCAACTCACACCAGTATTCTTGCCTGGAAAATCCAATGGACAGAGGAGTCTGGCAGGTTACAGTCCAAGGGGTCACAAAGAGTCAGACAGTTGAGCACACACACCTAACAAAACCTAATCCAGAGCAGAAAAATCTCAGTGAAAAATCTACCAGCTGAGCCAGTACCCAATTTGTCTTTTGGTTCCTGTTTTTTCACAGCCAGTAAAATCTCTGGGTGCTATCCAGCAGTCAGGCACCCTCCCCGTGGATGGGAGGAAGTCTATTACATTTGACACAAAAAGTAAACAAAGTGTTCTGAAGAAATCCTAAGAAAGGATGTTTCAGTTCAGTTCAGTTGCTCAGTTCAGTTCAGTCGCTTAGTCGTGTCCGACTCTTTGAGACCCCATGAATCGCAGCACACCAGGCCTCCCTGTCCATCACCAACTCCCAGAGTTCACTCAGACTCACGTCCATCGAGTCAGTGATGCCATCCACCATCTCATGCTCTGTCGTCCCCTTCTCCTCCTGCCCCCAATCCCTCCCAGCAACAGAGTCTTTTCCAATGAGTCAACTCTTCGCATGAGGTGGCCAAAGTACTGGAGTTTCAGCTTTAGCATCATTCCTTCCAAAGAAATCCCAGGCCTGATCTCCTTCAGAAGGGACTGGTTGGATCTCCTTGCAGTCCAAGGGACTCTCAAGATCTTCTCCAACACCACAGTTAAAAAGCATCAATTCTTTGGCGCTCAGCCTTCTTCACAGTCCAACTCTCACATCCATACATGACCACAGGAAAAACCATAGCCTTGACTAGACGGACCTTAGTCGGCAAAGTAATGTCTCTGCTTTTGAATATGCTATCTAGGTTGATCATAACTTTTCTTCTAAGGAGTAAGTGTCTTTTAATTTCATGGCTGCAGTCACCTTCTGCAGTGATTTTGGAGCCCCCAAAATAAAGTCTGACACTGTTTCCACTGTTTCCCCATCTACTTCCCATGAAATGATGGGACCAGATGCCATGATCTTCGTTTTCTGAATGTTGAGCTTTAAGCCAACTTTTTCACTCTCTCACTTTCATCAAGAGGCTTTTTAGTTCCTCTTCACTTTCTGCCATAAGGGTGGTGTCATCTGCTTATCTGAGGTTATTGATATTTCTCCCAGCAATCTTGATTCCAGCTTGTGTTTCTTCCAGTCCAGTGTTTCTCATGATATACTCAGGTGCCAAATCAATATCTCCTTGAGAAAGCAGGGTAGATTTTAAAAAATAAAACCAATTCATTTTATGCTTATTCTGGGGAGGAATTTGAGAGAATGTGGCACCCTACACTAGTGCTCTTGCCTGGAAGATCCCATGGATGGAGGAGCCTGGTAGGCTGCAGTCCATGGAGTTGCTAAGAGTCAGATACGACTGAGCAACTTCACTTTCACTTTTCACTTTCATGCATTGGAGAAGGAAATGGCAACCCACTCCAGTGTTCTTGCCTGGAGAATCCCAGGGAGGGGAAGCCTGGTGGGCTGACACCTATGGGGTCACACAGAGTCAGACACGGCTGAAGTGACTTAGTAGCTTGCTTTCCAATCAATAGTTTTCCTTATCACTGAAAAGTATAGCGGTCTTAGGACTACACCTGAGGATTTATTTGAAAGTTGGCATAAAATATTTCATTCCAACCCAATACCATTTGAATAAAATTCATTTGAGTTCAAAAACTGAAGACATGCAAACACAAAGTTAGCATTCCTTTAACATTTTCAAAGATACTAAAAGTATATAGCAACTGCTTTAACCTTAGAAAGCCAGTCAAAATGCTGGTGATATTGCTTTCAGCTATTTTGTAGCAGCATCTCTCATTTGAAATGTTTTTCTCAGTTAATTTTTTCTGTTTAATAAAAGATTTTAGCATTAAAAGTCTTCAAGTTGTGAAGGCATGTTTTCGGGACCATGAAGCTAATATTAAACTTCTCCTAATGACTTAACAAATCTTCTAAAAGCAGCCACATTTTGTCGTAAATGCATTCTCACTTGCCCTATGTTCATTTTTACTTGATTTAGTTTGTGCAGTAACAGAAGAACTGAAGTCAAAAGACGTGCCAAGTGTGCTCTCTGGGAACTACATTTATCATTGTGAGCTTCAGTGTAACCGAGAGCAAACCCGACTCCATATTGGATCTTTTCCTGTGCTTCATCATGCTGGCTTTACACCTTTGTCAAAGAATGCTGCCTATAGCCCAATATATACATGATAACCCATTCTTAAGGGTATAACCCTTTTCCATCCACAGAGATAGAATGGTGCAGAACAGAAAATAACAGTTGTCTGTTGTTAGGAGGTTTATAGGAACATTTTGACTAGACCTACCTGGACAGCTTCAAGAACAAAGGATTCCTGCACTAAGAAGTTTGCAAAAATCAGACACTCCTCCTGCTCTTTTAGTATGCTGCTGCTGCTGCTAGGTTGCTTCAGTCGTGTTAGACTCTGTGCGACCCCAGAGACGGCAGCCCACCATGCTCCCCTGTCCCTGGGATTCTCCAGGCAAGAACACTGGAGTGGGTTGCCATTTCCTTCTCTAATGCATGAAAGTGAAAAGTGAAAGTGAAGTCGCTCAGTCGTATCTGACTCTTAGCAACCACATGAACTGCTGCCTACCAGGCTCCTCCATCCATGGGATTTTTCCAGGCAAGAGTACTGGAGTGGGGTGCCACATTCTTTCAAATTCCTCCCCAGAATAAGCATAAAATGAACTGGTTTTATTTTTTAAAATTTACCCTGCTTTCTCAAGAAGATATTGATTTGGTACCTTTGGAAAGGACTAAGTACTGGAGTGGGGTGCCACTGCCTTCTCCACTCCTTTAGTATAAAAGAAGCTTAAATTCTAACTTAGGTAAGATGGTTCTTTGGGACACTACCCCACCATTTTGTCTGAATAAATTTGCTGTCTCTTGGCCCAACACCTTGTCTCTCAATTTATTGGCTTGATATGTGACAAGTAGTATAAACTTGGATTCAGTAACATCAATTCTTCATCAGCAAAAGAGGTATAATAATATCACTTCAGGGCAAATGGAAGGAGGAAAGTGGAAGCAGTGACAGATTTTATTTTCTTTGGTCTACTATATTTATTGGAAGGACTCTTGCTGAAGCTGAAGTTCCAGTACTTTGGCCACCTGATGCAAAGACCCAACTCATTGAGAAAACCCTGGAAAAGATAGAAGGCAAAGATAGATGCTGGGAAAGATAGAAGGCAAAAGATAGAAGGCAAAAGGAGAAGGGGGCAGCAGCGGATGATGTGGTTAGGTAGTACGACTGGCTCAGTGGACATGGATCTCAGCCAACTCTGGGAGATAGTGAAGGACAGAGAAGACTGGAGTGCTGCAGTCCACGGGGTCACAAAGAGTCGGACTGGATTAGCAAATGAACAACAACAACAATACCAGTTCTATCCCCTCCACTGAGTTGTTTAGGAAACACAGTTGCTGCTGTTGTTCGGGAAACACAGTTAATATAATAAATTCAAATGCTTCAAAAAAAGAAAAATATAGTGGAAATTTAAGGTAGGTATTATTGGTGGTACTATGATTTCTCTTTTTAAGTATAATTTATATAACAAACTGCAACACAAGGGGTCATAAAAGATCTGTTGTTTATGTATGTGACTGAGAAGCCTAGGAGGCAGGCATCACAGAGGGCTTACAGCTGTCCATAGAACTAAGACCTTTATGTGTTAATCGCTCAGTTGTATCTAACTCTTTGAGACTCCATGGACTATAGCCTGCTAGGCTCCTCTGTCCATGGAATTCTCCAGGCAAGAATACTGGAGTGGGTAGTCATTTCCTTCTTCCAGGGGACCTTTCTGATCCAGTGATCAAACTCAGGTCTCCCTCATTGCAGGCAGATTCTTCACCATTTGAACCATCTGGGAATCCCTTTAAGACACCGAGAAACTCAGTTATGCATAACCACTGAGGCAAGAGAGGGTGGCCAGTGATTAAAAAGCTAATTTGGTATCCTTCACCAGGGAGTAAGTAGGAAAAACTGCTTTAATCATCTTTGAGGGCTCCTCAGACATCAGTGTATCTCATATTACCTGAAATTCACATTAACATACATACTCTGATTTGGCAGGACTGAGGCAGAGCCTGAGAATCTGCATTTCTAGAAAGTTCTCAGATGATGCCTATACCACTGCTCCACAAACTACATTTTCAGTGGCGAAGATCTATTCCAGACTACTCTCAAATCCTGGTGAAAATTTCCTATTCTTAAAGGAATTTTTATTTATTCTTAAAGGAAATTGTCACCAGGATCCTAAAGATGAAGCTAGAAGACTCAAGCTTTCACTGGTCAGTTTAAAGAACTGAGAGCACAGTTTAAGACTACATTTCTGTAACATGTTAAGAGTGGGTGGAGCATTCTCTGCCATAGCACAGAAATAGAGGATTCTGGAGGAGAAGAAAGTGTTGACTTGCTAATTCCAGAAAGGGTTGACATTGATTTATACCTGATGTCAAACCAGGTTATGACAAGTGTAAATTGCTTGTATTTTCAGGGCAAATTATGACCGCTCTGTGAGGCTGAAGCAGTGGACTATCATGGCCAGTCAAGAAAAATGAGACTTTCTAGCGATACACTGAGGCCCATTTTCTAAGAAAACAGAAGGTATTTGGAGACTGAGGCAGGAAAGCATCAGTATGTTCAAAATCCAAAGCGAAGCCCGTGTGATTAGAGATCCAATAATATAAGCCAAATGTACCACAATAGAGGATATAAGGGTTTATTCATTTGTTCTAAGCTGTGGTTCCAATGATACTGATGAAGGATACTGAATCAGAATGTTTCTTGATATTATTATTAGTTTTTTTGCAGCTTAGCTTTCTCATCTTTTTTATGTTTTTAGATGGACTTTATTTTTTTTTGAATTTTTAAATATAAATTTATTTATTTTAATTGGAGGTTAATTACTTCACAATATGTAGATGTATGTCTCTTGGTATTATTGTGAGTCTGATGGTCTCAGGCTGAATGTCATTTGGGGAAAATGTGGGTCATGTGATCATGTATTTATTGTTGTTTACAAATATCTTTCACATCAACATCCTTACTGTAAGAGAATGACATCCCTGAAATGGTCATTGGAAAAAAAGCATTTCCCAAGCCACTCTACTTTAGTGGGCAGGTGCACTCTCTCCTGTTTCCTTAGTGTAGGTGAAGCTAGAGAGTCAAGTGGGGCACAGTTTTCAAATTTAAAAATCTTGTGTGAGTAGACAAAATAATGTGTAGCAAGTAGAATTTTCAGATGATGAGCCTGATATAGAGTTTCAGCATTCTTATAGCAGGAAACAGCTGAGAGAGCTAGGAGAGAGAAGAGAAAGAGGGGGAGAGTGAGAAGGCGGGAGGGGAAAAGAGAGGGAAAAAGCAAGAGAGAAACAGAGATAGAGACAGAGAGACAGATGGAGGTGAAGAATTCAGATGACAAAAAAAGTCTAAAACAGTAAGCCACAAGAGGTCATCAACATAGGTGCTTTCCTGTTACATACTTCACATTCCCATATGGGATATTCTGTGCTAAAGGAAATGCTTTCCTTTCTGTTCCTTTGTAGCCATATACTATATCCAAGTGGTTTTCTGCCATGGTGTCTCAGTACACCAAATTGCTAGATCACTGAAAAGAAAAGATGTGGAGTTATATCTTGTGCACAGGAAATTATGCAAAAATCTATCTCAGTCGATTAGTGAGTTTTACTAAGGAATGTGTCCTATACAAGAGCACTACTTATTCTTTTAACCAATATTTATTGACTTCTTTGTATTCAGCACTATGCTAGGCAGAGGAATTGCCAGTGTAGACATTAAAGACATATGCCTGACATTGTTAAGATTATAATACAGCAGATATGGGGGGGAGAAGAAAATAAATACTAATGTAACATTATATAAGCTATTGTGGGGGAAAAAAAATGACCTGGGCTAGATCCCATGGACAGAGGAGCCTGGTAGGCTGCAGTCCATGGGGTCACTAAGAGTCAGACATGACTGAGCAACTTCACTTTCACGTTTTACTTTCATGCATTAGAGAAGGAAATGGCACCCCACTCCAGTGGTCTTGCCTGGAGAATCCCAGGGACGGGGGAGCCTGGTGGGCTGCCGTCTATGGGGTCGCACAGAGTCGGACACGCCTGAAGCGACTTAGCAGCAGCAGAGCTAGTAGCAGAAGAAAGGTCTTTGGACACGGTGGTCAGAAAAGTTCTCTCTGAGGAGGTAATGGTGGCAGAGGACACACTCCAGAAGGAGAACAAGGAGAATTTTCTAAGAAAACAGAGGGTATTTGAAGCTTGAGGCAGGAAAGAGATTGGTATGTTCAAAAACCAAAGCAAAGCCAACATGGTTAGAGATGCCCAACAATATATGCCAGATGTATCACAACAGAAGACAGAAAGTTTATTCATTTGCCCTTTAATTCATTAAACACTCATTAACCACCAAGTCCATCAACTACTCTATTAGAATAAGACAAACCTCCGTTCAGCTTATGTTTGAGTTGGGGCGATAACCACTCATTATATGTCATCATAAATTGATATGGAAGAAGTACTAGAAGTCATTGGAACATACAGGGGCTGGGGGAGATGCTTTTCAGGACACTGCTTTTAGCATCATTATCCTCATAGTATGGACTTTCCTGGTGGCTCAGACAGTAAAGAATCTGTCTGCAATGCAAGAGATCCAGGTTCGATATCTGGGTTGGATAGATTCTCTGGAGAAGGGAATAGCTACCCACTCCAGTAGTCTTGCCTGGAGAATTCCATGGACAGAGGAGCCTGGTAGGCTACAGTCCATGAGACTGCAAAGAGTTGGACATGACTGAGCGACTAAGACATACACACACACATCTTCACAGTGTACAATTTCCTTGTAGGAAAACAGTTATATTACCTTAAAACAATATATACACCAAAACATTAGATATTTCAAATCATTCAAAAGGTTGAAATGTGTGCTCCTCAGTTCTAATATTTCTACTCCAACTGAAAATATGTGGAAAAAGTTTAAAGGAAACTTTTAAGGAAAAGGAAAAGGAAAAGTTTTAAACTTTTAAGTTGTATTGACTGATTCTTAAATTTTGCTCAGCATGAGATCTAGAAATGTCAGCTATTATGTTTTAATTCCTCTGTCATCTCATAGCTGACCCATTCACTGCACAGTTTACATTTTATATGCAAATTTTCCTCTCTGCATCAATTGATTATAAGACAATTGAGGGCTAGCATTCAATATTTTCACCTTCCAAATGACTTAAGACAATGCCTTGAATAAAATAAGGTCCAAATAGTTTGATTCATTCAGCTTTACATAGTATTTCAAAATACCTCATCTTGACAGAACAAATGTATGATTAACATGAAAGAAATTTTACTACTTTCTTATCAAGTTTGCGGTTCAGACTCTGGCTGGTTTCAGAGAGAAAAGTGACCCCCTTACCGCCAGCTCTTTCCTAGAGCCTTGGGAGGAATAAAAGCCAAAGAGTGAAGCTTCTTTCACCAGAATCTGATACTAAATCTCACTTCTTTCCATCACCTATAAATTCAGTCATTTCATGATAATACAATTAAATAAAGGTTCTTCAACACCACTTGGCACATAACTTATATGATTCCCGTTAAAAATCAAATCCATACACAGAGAATCTTTTGAGGCAAATCTACTGGGTTGGCCGAAAATTCATTCAGGATTTTCCATAAGATGTTATAGAAAAACCCAAACAGAATTTCTGGCCAACCCAAAATTTTGAGACGATATTTTGATTGTTAATAATTTTATCAAATAATTTCACTCTTGTCTCTGATGATTTTCTTAACGATTCTGAGGCCAAGGATGATTTCTGTTTTCCTCTAAACTCTGGTCAGAGTAATTCATACATACATGAAGGCAGGAATATCTCTGTATTATTATTATTATAAGCAGCATGAACACTCAGTTTGGACACTGGTCTGAATAAGAAAAATAATATCCTCATCTTTTGAATTCACATTTTTACTAAATATTGTAACTTTCTGCTCAAGCAATTGCATCTTAAAATTTCCATGTAGCCACAGGCAAACCCTTCAGCAAGGTTAAAATGTCTTACATTTCAGCAGAAACTTATTTTTTTAAAGGACAAAATGCACATGTAAATTGGGGACACCACATATAGACTCTGCTTTTTTGGGACACCAAAGTGAACAATGTTTGGCAAATATTCAGGCATTTTGATACCACTTGTTTGAATTTTGCCATATTTTACAACGATCTTAAGTTCCAAATTTGTGAGTACCATTTCTCCAGATAATATACACAAAATCTTCAAAATTTGACTTTTCAAGATGTCCACAGTTCCATAATTGCTGTAGAAACTATGATGATGGTAAATAAAAGGGCTGCATGATGGTTGTCGTCTCCTCCTCCAGCTATTTGAGTTTGCAAAGCCTATTGTTGTGCTCAGGGCTAGCAAGTTTAATTTGTCAACTGAGGCAGTCTCAGGTCAGTAGTCATGCTCCAATTGGAGCAGCAATCACTTTGAAAGCATCCTGGCTCAGCAACTAGCTCATGCTCCAAAAAGAACTTCAAAATTAACACCTTAGCTCCAGCCCTGGAGTCATCTGCAAAAATGTTCTTGAGCCCCATTCATTCATTCAATAAATATTTATTGAGCATCTGCTATGTGCCAGAGAGGATATACAGAACATATAGATGAAAACCGATGATGCCTTCCCCCAAGAGGCATGCACTTCAGTGGGGGAAAAATGTCTATTAATTACTTATCTTATCAATTTAAGAAGTGTTTATTAAGCACCTGTTATTTACCAGGCTTGATTTTAGATCCTGAAAATATAGCAGAGAATAAGACTATTAAAGCCTCTGTCTCAGGAAGTTTTCTCATGGATCAACGTGGACATAGATGGTAAACAATAAATGAACCAGAAGCTCAGATGTATGAAAAGTGCCATGAGGAAAATGAGAAAGAATGATGTGATGGTGGATGTGGATGAAGTTGCCACTGTAGGATTGAAAAGGGAGGACCTCTCTGAGCCAGTGAAAACTGAGCTGATACCCTCTGAAGAATGAAGTCAATCTAAAGTCCTAGGGCAGCAAATTCTTTGAAACAAAAGAGGGTAGAATGAAAGGGGAGAAGATATCAAGTGGGGGGGACAACACATATACTGAAATGAATATGCAAAATAACAAGACATGTTCTGGGAATCACCAAAGGGTGTTGAGAGCCAACAATTAAATGGTGAACCCAGCACACCAGGCAAAGAGGTTATAGGGAAGGTAATGGGGAGCCCCTGACTCAGGGCTTTTATGATGGCCCTCTTTCATGCCTGGACAGCCTGTTCCCTATTTTTCTGAGATGGCTATTGGTAGGTCGACCCTAAGTGTGAAAGTTGCTCCATCGTGTCCGACTCTGCAATCCCATGGACTGTATCCTGCCAGGATCCTTTGTCATGGAATTCTCCAGGCAAGAATACTGGGGTGGATTGCCATTTCCTTCTCAAGGGGATCTTCCTGACCCATGGATCGAACCCAGGTCTCCTGCATTGCAGGACCATACTCACATTTCAATTTCTCATATTAATCCCCCATCTGCTTTCTTGTCTGTGATCATGTCATATACATATTTTCAATTTGGTGCTTTTGCACTAAATTTTAACTCTCTGCTTATGTATTTACTTTCTTCATTTATTTCCTTGAGGTTAGGGACAATTACTATTTCATTCTGCATGTCCAATATTTGGCACAGCATTAAGCATTTAATACAAGCTCAGCAAAAATTTAATGAGAGGTGGATAGAAGAATGGGTGGGTACCTCAGAGTTTATAAAACATTTGAATTAGTCTCCAGGGATGAAATCAAGATTTTAGGACTATAGCTTGAATAAATAGCATTAAGATGATTCTAATATATTTGGGGTTTCCAGTGATTTTTAAGTCCACAGGTTTAGGATAAATTGCTCAGCCCCATCCAATCTTGACAGCATATTAATACCTAGAAAGCACAGTAAAAAACAAAGATATCACTTTGCCAACATATAGTCAAAGTTATGGTTTTTCTGGTAGTCACATATGGATGTGAGAGGTGGACCATAAAGAAGGTTGAGTACCGAAGAATTGATGCTTTCACATTGTGGGGCTGGAGAAGATTCTTGGGAGTCTCTTGGACTGCAAGATCAAATGAATCAATCCCAAAGAAAATGAGCCCTGAGTATTTATTGGAAGGACTGATCCTGAAGTGCCAATACTTTGGACATCTGATGCAAAGAGCCAACTCACTGGAAAAGACCCTGATGCTGGGAGAAATTGAGGACAGGAGGACAATGGGCTGAGATGGTTGGGCATCAGCCACTAAATGGAATGAATCTGAGCAAACTCAGGGAGATAGTGAAGGACAGGGAAGCCTGGCACACTGCAGTCCATGGGGTCACATAGAGTTGGACACAGTGTAGCCACTGAACAACAGCCCAGTCTTGTGATATTGCCTACATTCAAAGCTTCCTCACTAGTTTTTGACCAACCTCAGTCTCATATCTGATCAACTGCTCCCTCTCAAATAAAGTCTGAAATTAGTACTTAGCCCTACTCATCTTCCTCAGGTCTGTTTTCATCTGTTTACAGAGACTGACCACAGCATATCTGGCAACCATTCAATGACTGGTTAAATTCATGTACCATTCTTCAGGAGAGACGTATTCTCAATTTTTAACACATCAGTATGTGATTCACAGATTAATAGTCATTTCTCAGGATGCCTCCCTTCTGTAAATTACCCAGATATGAGAGAGATGAGAAGAGGGGAAGAGGGAGGGAGAGAACAAACAGGCTGGAGGAAGGGAGGGATGGATGGAAGGAAGAACAAAGAGAAGATGTTTCCTTGTTCGGGAGACATTTTTGTTCACAGGTTCACATATTCATATTTAGAAATTTTTGCACATGGCAAAGTGTTATATAACCTGTGTGCAGCACAATTCCCAGATCACAAGCCTCAGGAATAAAACCACAGCAAATTTGGATATGCCATGTTGGCCACATCTGGACAGACCGGCAGGGCAGCAGAGACAGTATAATGAACGTCAGAGAAGAGGTAATACTTGAAGACGTGGACAACAGTTCCTAAGTTCAGACTCCAAATTAGTATTGAGTAATGGCTATTCTTTTTATCTCTGGATGGAACTGGATGGAGGAGTTCTAGATACGAAAGAGATGTACTCTCAGAGAGAGATAATTGGGTACTGATCTATTTGTGGAATATTAGTTGGAGGTTGAAAGGAAAGAAAGATTTGGTGTGTGACCCTGAGCAGTATTTAACAAAACTGTCTTTCTCTGCAGCCTCCAGGGACTTGTGATGGGTTCCCAGGGAAATAAAAGAGTGAATGAGATGGAAAAACTGTACAATATGGGCAACTTAGAAATATGAGAGGTCAAAGCCATTCTGCTTTTAGCCTAATAGTCTAGTTTAAAGTAAAAGAAAAGAAAAATGTCTGGTTATCAGGTAAAAAATGATATGCGGATGAGAGAGGCAGGGTTAAGAGGTTTTCAAAAAAAAGTTAATTTCCTGGCTCCCTCCATCCTTGTCTCATTGCCATCTTCAGGGTAGAGTAACCACACACACACAGATATAGACATACATTCCTTCAGGAATAAGACCCTGAGGTGAATCACTACTACACCTTTGGCCTCATATTCAATAGAAGCAAACCTAGTCAGTGGTAACCTCTTTTCAATTGCTTCTCTTAGATAAAGCTTATATTGACCAACTTCATATTGGTAAAGCATCTGCCTGCAATGCGGGAGACCCGGGTTCGATTCCTGGGTCGTTAAGATCCCCTGGAGAAGGAAATGGCAATCCACTCCAGCCCTCTTGCCTGGAAAATCCCATGGACAGAGGAGCCTGATAGGCTACAGTCCATGGGGTCACAAAGAGTCGGACACGACTGAGCAACTTCACTTTCACTTTCATATATGAGTGAAAGAGAGCATATGAACAATTTTTTTTTGATAAACTTTATTTTTTATTTTTTTATTTTTAATTTTAAAATCTTTAATTCTTACATGCATTCCCAAACATGAACCCCCCCTCCCACCTCCCTCCCCATAACATCTCTGTGGGTCATTCCCATGCACCAGCCCCAAGCATGCTGTATCCTGCGTCAGACATAGACTGGCGATTCGATTCTTACATGATAGTATACATGTTAGAATGCCATTCTCCCAAATCATCCCACCCTCTCCCTCTTCCTCTGAGTCCAAAAGTCCGTTATACACACCTGTGTTTTTTTTGCTGTCTTGCATACAGGGTCATCATCACCATCTTTCTAAATTCCATATATATGTGTTAGTATACTGTATTGGTGTTTTTCTTTCTGGCTTACTTCACTCTGTATAATTGGCTCCAGTTTCATCCATCTCATCAGAACTGATTCAAATGAATTCTTTTTAACAGCTGAGTAGTACTCCATTGTGTATATGTACCACAGCTTTCTTATCCATTCATCTGCTGATGGACATCTAGGTTGTTTCCATGTCCTGGCTATTATAAACAGTGCTGCGATGAACATTGGGGTACATGTGTCTCTTTCAATTCTGGTTTCCTCAGTGTGTATGCCCAGCAGTGGGATTGCTGGGTCATAAGGCAGTTCTATTTGCAATTTTTTAAGGAATCTCCACACTGTTCTCCACAGTGGCTGTACCAGTTTGCATTCCCACCAACAGTGTAGGAGGGTTCCCTTTTCTCCACACCCTCTCCAGCATTTATTGCTTGCAGATTTTTGGATCGCAGCCATTCTGACTGGTGTAAAGTGGTACCTCATTGTGGTTTTGATTTGCATTTCTCTAATAATGAGTGATGTTGAGCATCTTTTCATGTGTTTGTTAGCCATCCGTATGTCTTCTTTGGAGAAATGTCTATTTAGTTCTTTGGCCCATTTTTTGATTGGGTCCCTTATTTTTCTGGAATTGAGCTGCATAAGTTGCTTGTATATTTTTGAGATTAGTTGTTTGTCAGTTGCTTCATTTGCTATTATTTTCTCCCATTTAGAAGGCTGTCTTTTCACCTTGCTTATATTTTCCTTTGTGTGCAGAAGCTTTTAATTTTAATTAGATCCCATTTGTTTATTTTTGCTTTTATTTCCAGAATTCTGGGAGGTGGATCATAGAGGATCCTGCTGTGATTTATGTCTGAGAGTGTTTTATCCCAGGGATGCAAGGATTCTTCAATATCCGCAAATCAATCAATGTAATTCACCACATTAACAAATTGAAAAATAAAAACCATATGATTATCTCAATAGATGCAGAGAAGGCCTTTGACAAAATTCAACATCCATTTATGATAAAAACTCTCCAGAAAGCAGGAATAGAAGGAACATACCTCAATATAATAAAAGCTATCTATGACAAACCCACAGCAAACATTATCCTCAATGGTGAAAAATTGAAAGCATTTCCCCTAAAGTCAGGAACAAGACAAGGGTGCCCACTTTCACCGCTACTATTCAACATAGTTCTGGAAGTTTTGGCCACAGCAATCAGAGCAGAAAAAGAAATAAAAGGAATCCAAATTGGAAAATAAGAAGTAAAACTCTCACTGTTTGCAGATGACATGATCCTCTACATGGAAAACCCTAAAGACTCCACCAGAAAATTACTAGAGCTAATCAATGAATATAGTAAAGTTGCAGGATATAAAATCAACACACAGAAATCCCTTGCATTCCTATACACAAATAATGAGAAAGTAGAAAAAGAAATTAAGGAAACAATTCCATTCACCATTGCAATGAAAATAATAAAATAGGAATATATCTACCTAAAGAAACTAAAGACCTATATATAGAAAACTATAAAACACTGATGAAAGAAATCAAAGAGGACACTAATAAATGGAGAAATATACCATGTTCATGGATCAGAAAAATCAATATAGTGAAAATGAGTATACTACCCAAAGCAATTTACAAATTCAATGCAATCCCTATCAAGCTACCAGCCATATTTTTCACAGAACTAGAACAAATAATTTCAAGATTTGTATGGAAATACCAAAAACCTCGAATAGCCAAAGCAATCTTGAGAAAGAAGAATGGAACTGGAGGAATCAACTTGCCTGACTTCAGGCTCTACTACAAAGCCACAGTCATCAAGACAGTATGGTACTGGCACAAAGACAGACATATAGATCAATGGAACAAAATAGAAAGCCCAGAGATAAATCCACACACATATGGACACCTTATCTTTGACAAAGGAGGCAAGAATATACAATGGAGTAAAGACAATCTCTTTAACAAGTGGTGCTGGGAAAACTGGTCAACCACTTGTAAAAGAATGAAACTAGATCACTTTCTAACACTGCACACAAAAATAAACTCAAAATGGATTAAAGATCTAAATGTAAGACCAGAAACTATAAAACTCCCAGAGGAGAACATAGGCATATGAACAATTTAGTAAATTTCTATTTAAATCTGTACTTGATATTCTGAGGCATCTTACTTACTTAATCCTTATCACACTTATTAAAAGGAATTATTGTTTCGGTTTAGAGATGAGGAAACTGAAGCTTATAAAAGGAAGTGGCTTTCTTAAGATCCTAACAGAGGAACTATAGAGTTGAGATTTAAACGCAAATGATTTGATTTGAAGTCCATTTCCTTTTACTTTATAACCAGCTTCAGTGTATAGCTGCTTTTACTCAGCCACAGCATCAAGTCTAGTCATTGAAAGACAAAGTTGGATGAAAGAAGAATAAAGCATTGTTGGATAGCTAACCTAAAATCCATTTCCAAATACCTAAATAGTCAGTCTTCGATTATTTGCAGCTAGGGATGAGCATACATCTGAATTCTAACCAGTGATTTGTAAATGGAAGTTTGTGGTGGATCTGAAAACTTTGCTTTGTGATAAAAGAAATTTACTTCTCTAGCAGCGTATCTGCCCCTCGAGATCCTGCATGAATAGAGGCAGGATGTCTAGAGCTACAGCAGCCATCTCATGACTATTGGGAAAAGGTAAAGAAAATTGCAGAGATGCTGCCTCTGACATTGAGCTGCTCTGACACTGAGCTGCTCAGACAACAAAGAGTACCTTCTTATATCATGACTCCCTGCTATGTAAGAAAAATCAACTATTTTTTAAGGCACTATTATTCTTTTAATTACAGGTTATAAAAAAAAATTGATGCAGGAGAATGTTTAAAACAATGTCTCTAAAGTATCCAGATTAGTGAGATAACAAAGAAAAGCAACTTTAATCTTATTATAATAAATATCTATCCTTGCACAAAAAGCATATTCCCAAAGTTGTGATTTCCTGCTCTTAAAAAGATCAAATAACATCCATGTTTAGTTGATCTTAAACTCTAAGTAATATGAATGACAATGAAAACTTTTATGAAAATTGAATTATTAAGATGAAGACATTCATTGATTTTTCTAAACAGCATCTAGTGAATGAGTGAAGCTCAATAAGACTGAGAGCTAAAAACTCTGTATCATATTAGCAGCATAGCTCAGTACTACGACTTGGAAAAAGTTTTTTCTTTCACAAATTAATATGATGAAAAATTAGGCAGCAGGTGGATAATGTAAAAATGAATCATTTTGCAGTAAGTTCTTTCAGTGTGGAAAGTTTCACATGTCTAGACATATTTTGCTATTGAATCCCACACTGATATTTAAGGGGTTGTTTTTTCCCTATTGCACACAAATTACCCTAATTATAGCAAAGCATTTTACTCAAATGCTGCCAATCCCAGGCAAAGAGTGAAGTCCATCTGTGTCCTTCTCTGTGGTTCCAGTCAGTATACCTACCTCAGTCATCAGGCATGGGCTGAGCAATATGATGTTTTCTCTGTGGTATGGAGATGAACATCATATGTTCTTTATTTTTAGAACTGAGCAGAAACATTACAAATTTCACAATGGCATTTCATGAAAAGTTTAACCTAGTGATTACTAGTAAAAATGTGATGAATAACAAGTAACAAAACTTTGACTTAAAAATTAATATTTAGTGAGACAATAATTTGAAAGCACTTTCATGTTCATGGTTTCTTTATCATTCTCAGATAATTGGGTGTCAGTGACTTACAGATTTACATCCGTGTCATATCTGAGAAATTTTCAGACAAACCCAGCAGGATGAGAAAGTCTAGAAATATAATGATACCAGGGTGTACCTGGAGGTTAGAGGAGACAAGGGAGGAAAGAAAGAACAAAGGACTGGAAGACCTAATTGTCTTGGGTGACGAGAGTCATCTGGACAGGATAACCATGATTGCTCAGGTCAAACGATTTCTGAAAATGATTTCAGGGATGTTTGATACAGTTCATGAGATGTTCCCCTATACATAAGTTCACCATTTAGATATATGTGAAAAGATTATCTTCATTAACAAAAAGGAAGAAATTAGATTTCAAAGTTTCCAACAGGTCACAGCACTGCCATTGAATATCCAGTGTCATCACCCTACTTTTCACCATCACACTTCTTTAACTCTTGATTCACATTTGCCATCACTTCAAATAAGGATAGTCTACTCTGGGTTGTTTGTAGGTAAATAGGTTGTTTATCTTTTCCTTGATACCTAATGGGATTAGGCAATTTGATACTTTGACTTGATCAAGCAGTATTTGGTCTCTGCTTCCTTCCCTGACAAAATCATTGCTACTTCTCATTTAAGACAATGTATTTCAATGGACTTATAGCCAAAATGGTAGTAATTTCAGTGGTGCAGCCCATTAACATTCAAGCTGGGATGCACTGGCTTTCCTTCAGAGAAGATTTTCTGGAATAATAGAAAGTGTTTGGGACTTATTATTATCATATGCCATGGGTTTAAATCCTAGCTCTGCAGTTTAACAGGTGCATGACTACAGAGAAAGTACTCCACCTCCTTGAACCTTACCTTTCCGTTTATAACTGGGATCTTGATTTCTAATTCACAGGACTATTAAAAGGTTGAATTGGGAGTTTTTGTTTGTTGTTTTTACAGAGTGCTTGACCTAGACAGCATATTAAAAAGCAGAGACATTACTTTACCAGCAAAGGCCCATCCAGTCAAAGCAATAGTTTTTCCAATAGTCGTGTATGGATGTGAGAGTTGGACTATTAAAAAAAAAAAAAAAAAGAGCACCAAAGAATTGATGCTTTTGAACTGTGATGTTGGAGAAGATTTGAGAGTTCATTGGACTCCAAGGAGATCCAACCAGTCCATTCTAAAGGAAATCAGTCCTGAATATTCATTGGAAGGACTGATGCTGAAGCTGAAACTCCAATACTTTCTCCACCTGATGTGAAGAACTGACTCATTTGAAAAGACCCTGATGCTGGGAAAGATTAAAGGCAGGAGGAGAAGGGAACGACGGAGGATGAAATGGTTGGATAGCGTCACTGACTCGATGGACATGAGTTTGAGTAAGCTCTGGGAGCTGATGATGGACAGGGAAGCCTGGTGTGCTGCAGTCCATTGGGTTGCAAAGAGTCGGATGTGACTGAGCGACTGAACTGAATTGACTTACAGTGGTTTGAAAATAAACTCTCACTGAATCTGAGCTGTTTAGCTTCCAGTAATACCAGAACAAATACCAGGAACCCAGTAACTTCCTAGCATGCAGAGACTTAAGTGTACCTTGCATGAGAATACAGGTTCTTTTATGTGTGTGTGTGTGTGTATATATATGTATATATATATTATATATACATATATATACACATATATATACACACTGTCACAAAAAACAAATGCCACATATCCACCTAATAGGATTGGAATGACTGACAGATAGCAATGACCTTCTCCCTGGAAATCACAGATTTTCAAAATAAGCACTTTTAAAAATTACATAAGTATGCAGTATGAATCAGAAAAGCATGTGGCTGTGTTTGCTGGTTTTATCAGTGCTTCATTTTCTGTAGCTTCTATCTTTCTTTTATTGCTCGGCCAGCTATTTCACTCCACAGAAGAGGAAGGCTATTGGGATGTTTGTTATAATTGTCTGCTTAAGGTTCTTTGGCAGATCACATGTTTTACTTAATTAAATAATGTCCCAATTAATTGATTTGTTTGTAGACATTCTTAATTTAGTAAATGCTGAGCAGAATGCTAAAAATACCATTATATTTCTGACAGAGGCACCACTAAAGTCTGATAATTGATAGCTTTGCTGTTTTCTCTGATGGCCTGAAAAGCTTTTAAAGCTAAATTCTGTAATCATGTTCATCTTTGGAAATTAGTTTTGTGAAACCACACATTTAGTTCTTGCTGAGAAATCTCATTTTAGTCATTTTAACATAATTTATAATGCATAAACTAAATTAGCTTTTGTAGCTAAGCCAGCACATTTTTCTTTAATTTTTTATCTCATCCTAATATATTTTTGACCTTGAAAACTGTAATGTCTGTTGGATATTGAAGCCTCTGAACAAAGAAAATCATTTCCATTCCATCACTATGGTTACACTTTCTTTGCTCTCCAGCACTGAACAGCGCTGAAAGTGTTGAATCTGGATTCCTCAGGAGGGCAAGGGGAACTTCATGTAATATCATTTAGTTCTGATTAAATAAACACATATACATAATGGAACCCAGGAAAGTAGCAAATTGCTTCACCCTGTTTACACTGCATATGATATGACTGATGGTAAGGGGTGATATATCCCCCAATGTTATTCACTTCAGGTTCTGTTGTGTGTGGTTTTTTTCCCCAGGCAGTCACACATACATATTCATCTCAAAAAACACAGTCAAAATGCCAGGCAGCTCCTAACACCTCCAGTACTACTGAAGTCAAAGTGTTTTCATCCCTTTCTAACAACAGAGAACTTCAAATGTGAATCACACAGTTCCCTGTGCACAAGAGATGTTTCAAATAAGCTTGCAGCCTCTCCCACCATCCTAAATTGGCTTTGGCTGCCCTACAAAAGCAAGATAACGAACTGGTCATTCAAATAAACTTGATACTTTCTGCCTCTCATAGAAAAAGATATATTCTTTTTTACAAATGGAAACATTTGGTAAAATGTTGCTTGAATTTCTTTTATTCCATAGTTAGTTCACCATGTCAACCACAAAAGGTTTTCTGTAATTTTTTCTCCTAATTCTCCTTGGTGGTTCAAGTGTGAAAGGCCTCTTCAAGAAAACTGTTGGCAATAGTCAGTATCTTCAAGTGGCCATAAGATTTAAAAGAATATGGTCAATCAGTAGTGTGGCAAATTGAATCTGTATAAATGCTAATGGAATATCTTATTTCTAAAACTCATATGCACACAGATTTCCAGGTACCTTGACTGAGTTGAACAGAAGCAATACAGAACTATTAATTTCAGCACAAATGATAAAAAAAATTAAAAAGCGAGGTGAGGTGCAGAAACACTTGACAACACGCAAAGGCTCAGAAAGGAGAAAAATCTGCCTCTTCAATGGCCTCCAAGTACCACAATAATCACCTCTGCAGCCTGCCACAGGACTTGATCATAGTGAAAAGGTATTAAATGTTTGTATGTGGACCGACAGGTGGATGGAGGAGAGGGCTCACTGTTTAGTAAGACTTAAGAAATCTTTGATGGAGGGACATAACACACTGACACTCAGACAGGATAGACGAAAGGCAGAACCCTGTATACAACTTACAGTTCCAAATGAGAGACGGCTGTCAGACAAGGTCACACAGGGGGTTGCACCCAGGACAGGATGACAGCAAGCTGGAGCTAGAGGAAGCAGCTTACAGGTGGCAAATGGAGTGTGGTTAGCTAGCTTTCCTGGACTCCCAGTGGACTGGCAAATTTAAATGATCCTGTGAACTCGAGGGCATAGGGGTTAGTGGTCTGATACCTGGCTCCTAGGTAATGAGGGCTGTTGCATAGTGGCCTACTGGCCCTCCGTGTAAGAACCTGATGAGGGAAGGCTGATTAATCAACTGCTCAAGCAGGGGAACTGACCTGTAGCCAGAAACTCAAAACTGGATCAAGACAGGATTTTACTTTTTAAACTCTGCTATGCTTACTGTCCATAGAAAGGAAGAACCCAGATGAAATTCAGGAAAGCATTCTGTGGTATTTAACAGCAGCTAACAGAAATCCAAATTGAAAAAGAAGAAGTAAAATCGTCATTATTGGCAGATAACATGATATTATACACAGAAGATCCTAATGATGCTTCCAGAAAACTACTAGAGCTCATCAACAAATTTAGTAAATTTGCAGAACACAAAACTAATACACAGAAATCTCTACATCTGTGACTCTGTTTCCATTTTGTAAATAATTTGTGCCATGTTTTTAGATACCACATATAAGCGATTCCATATTTGTCTTTCTCTTCACTCAGTATGAAAATTTCTAGATCCATCCATGTTGCTGCAAGCAGCATTATTTCATCCTTTTATGGCTGAGTAATAACCCATTGGGCTTCCCAGGTGGTGCCAGTGGTAAAAGGTCTGTCTACCTGCTAATGCAGGAGACGTAAGAGACATGGGTTCCATCCCTAGGTTGGGAAGATCCTCTGGAGGAGGGCACAGCAATCCACTTCAGTATTCGTGCCTGGAGAATCCCATGGACAGAGGAGTCTGGTGGGCTACAGTCCATAAGTTCACAAAGAGTCAGACACATCTGAAGTGACTTAGCCCACACCATAACCCATTGTATATGCATCACATTTTCTTTACCCATTCCTCTGTTGATGGACATTTAGGTTCGATATTCATGTCCTGGCTGTTGTAAATAGTGCTGCAATGAACATTGGGGTACATGTATCTTTTCAAATTATGTTTTCTCTGGGTATATGCCCAGGAGTGGGATTGTTGAATCACATGGTAGCTTCATTTTTAGTTTTTAGGGAAACTGCATACTTCTTTTCACAGAAGTAGAGTCACCTATGTAGAAAATAATCTTATGGTTACCAAGGGGGAAAAGGGAGGAGGGGCAAATTGGGAGACTGAGCTTGACATATATGCACAACTATATATAAAATAATGGGCTTCCCAGGTGGCTCAAAGAATCTGCCTGCCAATGCAGGAGATGTGGGTTTGATCCCTGGGTTGTGAAGATCCCCTGGAGGAGGAAATGGCAACCCACTCCAGTATTCTTGCCTGGGAAATCCCATTGACAAAGAAGTCCGGTGGGCTACAGTCCATGGGGACTCAAAGAGTTGGACATAACTTAGTGACTAAAGAACACATATATAAAATAGATAACTAATAAGGGCTTATTGTATAGCAAAGGGAATGTGCAAGGTGGCTATGTGGTCATAGCATCAGTCCTTCATGGGCAGGATTTTCTCTAAACTGGTTACCAGGTTTATAAGTAAATATCAAGAAGTGCATAATCTAGAGACAAGATCACTGAGTGGAGAGTGAAATCAAGCTGCATGGCGATGCCAGGTTTGCTCCTGAGTAACCATGAGAAGTTTTCATGTAATCTCCCTCTGGTTCTGTGTGCCCTTCCTCTATTTCTAGACACCCTAGTGGGGACACCCCAGTTCTTTTACTTTCCATATGTTTCCTGTAATGGAGTTCTTTAATCTGTCTCTCCTGCTTTTTTACTTTCTGAGTTCAGAAAGCTTGAGTATCTGATTTCCTTCTCCTTTATCTCTCTTATCCTTCCAATCTGATATTTAAATGTTTCAGTCAAGGATATTCCATTTTATTTGGCTTATCTTCATTTTCTTTTTGAGAGCAAAGGTTCTATAAAAATCTGCTTTATAACTTTGTTTACTTTATAACTTTGTTTTTTAATAACAAAACTTTATATATCAGATGAAGTAGGAATAATTAAATCTCTAGAGGCATATTTAGTCTTTTCAGCATCTTCTCACTGAATGCTTACTTCATGAAAGCATTTACTCCTTTAGGAAGGAAAGGTTAAAAATACAAAAGAGGCAGTGCCTACCTGCAAGGAATTCACCAACTAATAAATAAGAAAATGTGAAAACAACTGTATTATAGAAAACAGATGAATGTGATGATCAATTCCTGATTTTCCTTCCTTTTTTACCATCATTTTTGGACACTAAACACATTGCACCTTGGGAATTCCCTAGTGATGCAGTGGCTAAGACTCTATGCTGCCAATACAGGGGGTTCAATCCCTGGTCCAGGAACTAGATCCCACATGCCTCAACTAAGAGTTCTCATGTTGTGACCAAGATTCCTCGTGCCACAACTGAGAGATCTGCATGCCACAATGAAGATCAAAGATTCCTGGTACTACCAAGATCTGGAACTGACAAAATAAATATCAAAAAAGATAGTACACCTCAGTCCAAATTCTCTCAGTTGAAATACAACTTAAGAGATGGAGAAACAACAGGCACCCATCTCATCAGTGGCCCACAAATGCCTGAAGTTGAAATACTTCCTGAGAAAAGAGAACAAGGAGTACTAAAGCATGATAAGTTATCTCCTCTCTAGACCATTCTCAGGACTCTAACAATCCCAAAGCACCCTTTCAAGTTATTGAAAATTCTGCCCGGTGGGGGGTGGGGGGGAGGTGGAACAAAAAGAGAAAAGGTTGATATATGAAAAAAAGTGAATTCTTACTGCTGGAATCTTCATTCAATAGATAAACTTTCTCCACTACACCTGGAAAGAAAATGTTTTAAGTAGATCTTAGAAGATCATAAAATATACCTTTATTCCCACCGCAAAGCCTTTTCTTTTCTCCATGCATTTATTTGTTTCTTCAATTTTTTTTTCCCAGACAAGTAGGCTAAAATCTCAAGTCCTCTTCAGTCCTCTCTTTCTCTCACACTACTCTGTAAATTGACCGACTGTGGTCCGCTGGAGAAGGGAATGGCAAACCACTTCAGTATTCTTGCTTGAGAACCCCATGAACAGCATGAAAAGGCAAAATGATAGGATACTGAAAGGGGAACTCCCCAGGTCAGTAGATGCCCAATACGCTCCTGGAGATCAGTGGAGAAATAACTCCAGAAAGAATGAAGGGATGCAGCCAAAGCAAAAACAATACCCAGCTATGGATGCGACTGGGGATGGAAGCAAGGTCTGATGCTATAAAGAGCAATACTGCATAGGAACCTGGAATGTCAGGTCCATGAATCAAGGCAAATTGGAAGTGGTCAAACAAGAGATGGCAAGAGTGAACGTCGACATTCTAGGAATCAGCAAACTAAAATGGACTGGAATGGGTGAATTTAACTCAGATGACCATTATATCTACTACTGTGGGCAGGAATCGCTTAGAAGAAATGGAGTAGCCATTGTGGTCAACAAGAGAGTCCGAAATGCAGTACTTGGATGCAATCTCAAAAATGATTGAATGATCTCTGTTCATTTCCAAGGCAAACCATTCAATATCACAGTAATCCAAGACTATGCCCCAACCAGTAATGCTGAAGAAGCTGAAGTTGAATGGTTCTATGAAGACCTACAAGACCTTTTAGAATTAACACCCAAAAAAGATGTCCTTTTCATTATAGGGGACTGGAATGAAAAAGTAGGAAGTCAAGAAACACCTGGAGTAACAGGCAAATTTGGCCTTGGAATACAGAATGAAGCAGGGCAAAGACTAACAGAGTTTTGCCAAGAGAACACACTGGTCATAGCAAACACCCTCTTCTAACAACAAAAAAGAAGACTCTACACATGGACATCACCAGATGGCCAACACCAAAATCAGATTGATTATATTCTTTGTAGCCAAAGATGGAGAAGCTCTATACAGTCAACAAAAATAAGACCAGGAGCTGACTGTGGCTCAGATCATTAACTCCTTATTACCAAATTCAGACTTAAATTGAAGAAAGTAAGGAAAACTGCTAGACCATTCAGGTATGACCTAAATCAAATCTCTTATGATTATACAGTGGAAGTGAGAAATAGATTTAAGGGACTATATCTGATAGACAGAGTGCCTGATGAACTATGGATGGTGGTTTGTAACATCATACATAAGGCAGGGATCAAGACCATCCCCAAGAAAAAGAAATACAAAAAAGCAAGATGTGTGACTGAGGAGGCCTTACAAATAGCTATGAAAAGAAGAGAAATGAAAAGCAAAGGAGAAAAGAAAAGATATACCTATTTGAAAGCAGAGTTCCAAAGAATAGCAAGAAGAGATAAGAAAGCCTTCCTCATTGATCAATGCAAAGAAATAGAGGAAAAGAACAGAATGGGAAAAACTAGAGATCTCTGCAAGAAAATTAGGGATACCAGGGGAACATTTCATGCAAAGATGGGCTCGATAAAGAACAGAAATGGTATAGACCTAATAGAAGCAGAAGATATTAAGATGTGGCAAGAATACACAGAAGAACTGTACAAAAAATATCTTCATAACCCAGATAATCATGATGGTGTTTAATCACTCACCTAGAGCCAGACATCCTGGAATGTGAAGTCAAGTGGGCCTTAGAAAGCATCACTACAAACAAAGCTAGTGGAGGTGATGGAATTCCAGTTGAGCTATTTCAAATCCTGAAAGATGATGCTGTGAAAGTGCTGCTCTCAATATGCCAGCAAATTTGGAAAACTCAGCAGTGGCCACAGGACTGGAAAAGGTCAGTTTTCATTCCAATATCGAAGAAAGGCAATGCCAAAGAATACTCAAACTACCACACAATTGCACTCATCTCAATGCTAGTAAGTAATGCTCAAAATTATCCAAGCCAGGCTTCAGCAGTACATGAACCATGAACTTCCAGATGTTCAGGCTGGTTTTAAAAAAGGCAGGGGAACCAGAGATCAATTTGTCAACAATCAAATTGCCATCATGGAAAAAGCAAGAGAGTTCCAGAAAAACATCAATTTCTGCTTTATTGACAATGCCAAAGCCTTTGACTGTGTGGATCACAATAAACTGTGGAAAATTCTGAAAGAGATGGGAATACCAGACCACCTGACCTGCCTCTTGAGAAACCTATATGCAGGTCAGGAAGCAACGGTTAGAAGTGGACATGGCATTACAGACTGGTTCCAAATAGGAAAAGGAGTCCGTCAAGGCTGTATATTGTCACCCTGCTTATTTAACTTCTATGCAGAGTACATCATGAGAAATGCCGGGCTGGAAGAAGCACAAGCTGGAATCAAGATTGGCAGGAGAAATATCAACAACCTCAGATATGCAGATGATACCACCCTTATGGCAGAAAGTGAAGAGGAATTAAAAAGCCTCTTAAAAACAGTGAAAGAGGAGAGTGAAAAGAGTTGACTCATTGGAAAAGACTCTGATGCTGGGAGGGATTGGGGGCAGGAGGAGAAGGGGACGACAGAGGATGAGATGGCTGGATGGCATCACTGACTCGATGGACGTGAACCTGAGTGAACTCCGGGGGTTGGTGATGGACAGGGAGGCCTGATGTGCTGCAATTCATGGGGTCGCAAAGAGTCGGACACAACTGAGTGACTGAACTGAACTGAACTAAATGAAAGTGAAAGAGGAGAGTGAAAAAGTTGGCCTAATGCTCTACATTCAGAAAGCTAAGATCATGGCGTCTGGTCCCATCACTTCATGGCAAATAGATGGGGAAACAGTGGAAACAGTGTCAGACTTTATTTTTGGGGGCTCCAAAATCACTGTAGGTGGTGATTGCAGCCATGAAATTAAAAGACGCCTACTCCTGGGAAGGAAAGTTATGACCAATCTAGACAGCATATTAAAAAGCAGAGACACTACTTTGCCAACAAAGGCCCGTCTAGTCAAGGCTATGGTTTTTCCAGTGGTCATGTATGGATTTTAGAGTTGGACCATAAAGAAAACTGAGCAATGAAGAATTGAGGCTTTTGAACTGTGGTGTTGGAGAAGACTCTTGAGGGTCCCTTGGACGGCAAGGAGATCCAACCAGTCTATCCTAAAGGAGATCAGTCCTGGGTATTCATTGGAAGGACTGATGCTGAAGCTGAAACTCCAATACTTTGGCCACTTCATGTGAAGTGTTGACTCATTGGAAAAAACCCTGATGCTGGGAGGGATTGGGAGGAGGAGGAGAAGGGGATGACAGAGGATGAGATGGCTGGATGGCATCACCGACTCCTTGGACGTGATTTTAGATAAATTCTGGTAGTTGGTGATGGACAGGGAATCCTGGCATGCTGCGATTCATGGGTTTGCAGAGTCGGACATGACTGAGAGACTGAACTGAACTCTTTAAATTTGTCACTAACTGAAAATGGCACCCCACTCCAGTACCCTTGCCTGGCAAATCCCATGGACGGAGGAGCCTGGTAGGCTGCAGTCCATGGGGTCGCTAGGAGTTGGATACCACTGAGCGACTTCACTTTCACTTTTCACTTTCATGCATCGGAGAAGGAAATGGCAACCCACTCCAGTGTTCTTGCCTGGAGAATCCCAGGGAGGGGAAGCCTGGTGGGCTGCCATCTCTGGGGTCACACAGAGTCGAACACGACTAAAGCGACTTAACAGCAGCAGCAAAATTGATTCTGAGGTTTCCCAGGTGCCCGGTGGTAAAGAATCCACCTACCAATCAGGATGCGCCGTTCGATCCTTGCATTCAGAAGATCCCTTGGAGAAGGAAATGGCAACCCAATATTTTTGCCGGTGAAATCCCGTAGACATAGGAGCCTGACGGACTACAGTCCATGGGGTCACAAAGAGTCGGACATGACTTAGTGACTTAACAGTAATAAAACTGATTATGCTGCTGCTGCTAAGTCGCTCAGTCACTCTGTGCGACCCCATTGACGGCAGCCCACCAGGCTCCACCGTCCCTGGGATTCTTCAGGCAAGAACACTTGAGTGGGTTGCTGTTTCCTTCTCCAATGCATGAAAGTGAAAATGAAAGTGAAGTCGCTCAGTCTTGTCCGACTCTTCGTGATCCCATGGACTGCAGCCTACCAAGCTCCTCTATCCATGGGATTTCCCAGGCAAGAGTACTGGAGTGGGGTGCCATTGCCTTCTCCGGATTATGCCTTAGTAATGTTCAAATTTATCACCTTCTTTGAACTGGTGAGTACAGTTTTATTGTATGGTTACGATACAATTTATCCATTCTCTTGTTGGTGGCTGTTAGAACTGTTTCAGTTTTTAGTGATTATTAATAGACCTGCCAGGAATAATTTTATACAAATTGTATAAAAGTCTTTTTGTAGACATATGCTTTTATTTATCTTGGGTAAATACATGGGATTTATGTTTAGGTAAGTAGTATGTTTTGATATCTAAGAAACTTCCAGATTCCAAATTGGTAGTACCATTTTGCACTCCTATTACCAATGCACAAGAATCCTACCTGCTTAATCCTGGACAACATTTAGTGTTGTCAGGTTTTTAAAATTGAAGCCATTCTAGAAGGAGGCATAGTGATATATTAAGATTCATTTATAATCCCTTATGACAAATAATGTGCTGTTTTTCAACTGTTTATTAATAACATATATATATTCCTTTTCAAAGTATCTAATTTGCCTATTTGTTATTGAGATGCTATCTTATTATTGAATTGAAGATGTTCTTTACATAGTCTACAAGTCCTTTGTCACAATTTATATTGTGAATATTTTTACCCATGCTCACCTATTTATTTTCTCAATGAACACTTTCAATGATCGATGTTTATAATTTCAAATAGCATGCATCAGTGTTTTCTTTTATGGTCCATGTTTCCTAAGATCACTTTACCTTTATCACTTTATGAAGACATTGCATTAAGCTTCTGAATTTGCTTTGTTACTGAATTTATTAGTGTATATTTCATTTCCATATAAGGTATATTTATTTCATTCTCATAATATGTATGTTTATTTCATTCCCATAATTAAATTATTTCATTTCCCATACTTTTTCATGTAACTTTGTCTTTCCTTTTTTTCCAAAATAACTCATGCCTGTTTAAAAAGTGAACATAAAAATGCATAAAAAGTAATAATTGCTTTTTCCTACTACATGAAGAAAATCATTAATATTTAGTACATAGTTTTACATATATTTAGTTTAAATGATTTACTTGTAGACATACAAACATGTCTAAATGATATTATTTTATATATTCAGTTAGTTATCCATCTAGTCAAGGCTATGGTTTTTCCAGTGGTCATGTATGGATGCGAGAGTTGGACTGTGAAGAAAGCTGAGTGCCGAAGAATTGATGCTTTTGAACTGTGGTGTTGGAGAAGACTCTTGAGAGCCTCTTGGACTGCAAAGAGATCCAACCAGTCCATTCTAGAGGAGATAAGTCCTGGGTGTTCATTGGAAGGAGTGATGCTAAAGCTGAAGTTCCAATACTTTGGCCACCTCCTGCAAAGAGCTGACTCATTGGAAAAGACCCGGATGCTGGGAGGGATTGGGGGAAGGAGGAGAAGGGGACGACAGAGGATGAGATGGCTGGGTGGCGTCACTGACTCGATGGATGTGAGTCTGAGTGAACTCCAGAAGTTGGTGATGGACAGGGAGGCCTGGCATGCTGCGGTTCATGGGGTCGCAAAAAGTCGGACACGACTGAGCGATTGAACTGAACTGATGGACATAGAACTATTTACTTATTTATGAACACTTAATGTGGTGTCTACCCTGTCACACATTTTGAAGTGCACAATACAGCTTTGTTAGCAATAGATACAATATTTTATCCTATATAACTGATTTTAGTATTATATAATTGAGAAGTAATAACAAACATCACATTGAAGGATTGAACGTCTCTTTTATGCTGATTATTATCAGCAGATCACCTGAATGCTATTTTGAATTTTACAGATATTTATTTTTATTTGTTTATAAAATATTTAACTATGGTTATAATTCCATTCAAGGCTAAGGCGTAAACAGTAGCCCATATTTTGAAGGGCATCATGATACCTATGAAAAAAATAAGTTGTCCTGTAATGTTTGAAAGTTGAGAACTATGAAAATGGTGAAGGATGAAGAGAGATAACTGGTATAAAATGTAAAGAAATCTTAACCTTTCTTACATCTGTCTTTATAAGACAGATAAAAGAAGAAAGAACTTATAAATAATATAGCCATGAGCAAGTCATTCCATCTTCTTTCATAGAGATAAATGTCATAATAGATCAGCACTCTGCCTCTATTTTATATATTCAATGTATATTTTTTCCTCCTCTATTCTTTGGGGCTGAAATTACTTTAGAGAGTAGTGGGAGAAAATTGAGAGTGTTTTGGAATGTGTAGGAATAAAAGGTTCGGACTGCACTGAAACCTTTAATAACTTGTGAATTATATCATCTGTAAAATAATAATAGATGACAAACTCAGCTGTGAGGAGAGGAAATGTATCCTTTTCTTTAAAAAAGAAAAAAGATAGTCTCAATCTGGAATCACATCAGCTTTAGAATTTCAACAATCTTTGTGTTGTTTTGGTGCCCCATAAAGTATATCTTAAGTATAATAAAGATAACATCATTAATACAGTCTGGGGTTCAAGACCCAGTTTCTGAAGTGTTAAATTTTGGTGGTAAATGGCAACCCACTTCAGTATTCTTGCCTGGAGAATCCCATGGACAGGGGAGCCTGGTGGACTGCAGTTCATGGGGTCGCAAAGAGTCAGACACGACTGAGCAACTAACGCAGCAACATGTTAGCAAGGAATTTAGATCATCTATACCTAGATTGTTTTATTAATTTACTAATTGATTATCTCTGCCATATGTAAACTAGATTTTCTGATAAAGAGGTTTCTTATTAGAAATTCATCAGGTAATATTACAAATACTGCCCACTTGATATTATTTCCTGTCACTTGATTAATAAACATCTCATACTTGAAATCTCCAAAACTGATCTATTTACAACCCAAATCAGCTTGGCAGCAAAATTCAGTGGCTCTTTAATATTTCATTTTCAGAAATGTTTCTCTTTCTATTGAGTATAGAATTAAGCTTTAAAAGTCATGTATATGGATTGTTCTCTGCTAAAAGATTATAATCTTTTTCTTTTAAATTTTAATTATCAGAAATTCTAACTGCTTAAAAAATACCTGTTTCGTTAGTTTATATATCTGTGTTCAGTTTGGCAGTCAGATTGCACATATTTATTAGTAACACCCACTAAATGGGTGGGTGTTACTAATAAATAAAATGTCCCAGTGAAATTTCAGGTTGAAGCAATCCAACTTCATCATTTAATACTGTAAAAATCTTAAACTTATATGTTGCAGAATTCTATTTGCTAAACATTCATTACAAACCCATGTGAGCTTGATTTTTTTTTTTTTTGAAATCTCAATCCAACTAGTCTTTCTCTGTTTTGAGTCCTATTTATTTTCTCCTTGGGGAAAATGACCCCTTTTCTTCTTTCTTTCATGAAACATAAGAGTTTATGGTATGTAATTTAAGTTATAGCTTCTACTCAACAATCTTATCAATAATTTTGCAAATTCAGTTATTTTCTTTTGCTTACCTTCAAGTAGCCATCCATAAGTTCTTAAACAACAGTCCAAGAGAGATATACTATTTAGAAAATAAAGAAGTTAATTATCTTAATTAACTTGGTAAAACTACATTTATTTTTGCATCTTCCCTTGTCTTTTTTTACATGAATCTATTTCCATTTTGTCACATGTGCCCTGATTTTCACTGGATAATATTTAGTTAGTGTTATATTAATCTTTATAATGACCATTTATAACTTCATTTTGACTTAGCGTTATCTAACATGCCTAAACTTCACAGTAATCACTGTAAATATCTTAATTCCTGTTTAATATTTCACATAATAGATATTGTCTAGGAACCATTTTCCTGATGCATGCCATTTAGAGGTCCTCCAGTTTCCTGAATTATAAATTATGCTCCAATGAATAGCTTCTAATATCTATGGGGACAGACACAGTCATAGAGAATGACAATGTGGTAAAATGTTAACATTTGGATAACCTGGATGAAGGATAAACAGGAATTCTCTGAACTACTTATACAACTCTTCTATAACTTTGAATTATCTCAAAATAATTTAAAAGAGTACATTTGAAGAAGTGGAATTATTGGATTAAATGTTATACATATTTTGAAAGCTTTCTTTTTACACTGACATTTTATATCAGTAAGTGGTACTGCAGTATGTGAATATCTGTTTCATTGGTCAATTAGCAAGTTATCTATGAATAATCCATGTATAAAAGAGATTGCTGCTCTTTACTAAATGTATCAGCAAGTTCTGAATTGAAGATGGGTGACTAAGGAAATGTAAAACCTGTACAGATAATGGAGAGAGAGAAGAGACACTGCATTTAGAGAAATAACCATGTCCATTTCTTTTCCAGTTATCTTTGAAAGTAACACAACAGAGCAAGAAAGGAAATAACAGTAGACTGTTATTGTTCTGTTTTCCTCATTGGTGAGTTTCTATCTGGCGTATATACTCTGTAAAATAATTCCATTATTGTTGGTAAGATTTATAACACTGGTAGATGTGAAGTGGTATAATTTAACACTTAAAGCTAGAAGGAAAGAGAGATTTCCTAGCTCAAATCCTACAATTTTACAAAGAAAAATATGGACACTCAGGATTGAAGAGCATGATTAATTTATAAAACTTATCAGCAGTAGAGCCATTTCTACAACAAAACTGTATTTTTTAATATTTCTGGGACTTTTCCATAAACATCACAATTCTAGCAAATATACAGAATGAAAATAGATTCTACTGGAATGTTCTTTTAGTTTTTAGTATTTCTTAGACTTAAATCAGTGGCCTACCCAAATTAACCAATCTTCTTAAGATAAATATGTGAAAATGTACAGACAAGTGTGAATCCTGGACAAAAGTTATATTATTATTTTATAGAACAATGTAGTTCATATTAGAAATAGTTACAACTGAAGACCTTCCTCAGAGATAACTGATTTTTTAGCACATGTATCAGTTCAGTTCAGTTGCTCAATCATGTCTGACTCTGTGTGACCCCATAAATCGCAGCACGCCAGGCCTCCCTGTCCATCACCAACTCTGGAGTTCACTCAGACTCACATCCATAGAGTCAGTGATGCCATCCAGCCATCTCATCCTCGGTTGTCCCCTTCTCCTCCTGCCCCCAATCCCTCCTAGCATCAGAGTCTTTTTCAATGAGTCAACTCTTCTCATGAGGTGGCCAAAGTACTGGAGTTTCAGCTTTAGCATCATTCCCTCCAAAGAAATCCCAGGGTTGATCTCCTTTTGAATGGACTGGTTGGATCTCCTTGCAGTCCAAGGGACTCTCAAGAGTCTTCTCCAACACCACAGTTCAAAAGCATCAATTCTCTGGCACTCAGCTTTCTTCACAGTCCAAGTCTCACATCTATACATGACCACTGGAAAAACCATAGCCTTGACTAGATGGACATTTGTTGGCAAAGTAACATCTCTGCTTTTCAATATGCTATCTAGGTTGGTCATAACTTTTCTTCCAAGGAGTAAGTGTCTTTTAATTTCATGGCTGCAGTCACTATCTGCAGTGATTTTGGAGCCCCCCCAAATAAAGTCTGACACTGTTCCCACTGTTTCCCCATCTATTTCCCATGAAGTGATGGAACCAGATGCCATGATCTTCGTTTTCTGAATGTTGAGCTTGAAGCCAAATTTTTCACTCTCCAATTTCATTTTCAAGAGGCTTTTAAGTTCCTCTTCATTTTCTGCCATAAGGGTGGTATCATCTGCTTATCTGAGGTTATTGATATTTCTCCCAGTAATCTTGACTCCAGCCTGTGCTTCTTCCAGCCCAGCGTTTCTCATGATGTACTCTGCATATAAGTTAAATAAGCAAGGTGACAATATACAGCCTTGACATAATCCTTTTCCTATTTGGAACCAGTCTGTAATGCCATGTCCAGTTCTAACTGTTGCTTCCTGACCTGCATATAGGTTTCTTAAGAGGCAGGTCAGGTGGTCTGGTATTCCCATCTCTTTCAGCATTTTCCACAGTTTATTGTGATCCACACAGTCAAAGGCTTTGGCATAGTCAATAAAGCACAAATAGATGTTTTTCTGGAACTCTTTTTCTTTTTCCATGATCCAGTGGATGCTGGCAATTTGATCTCTGCCTTTTCTAAAACTAGCTTGAACATCTGGAAGTTCATGGTTCACGTATTGCTGAAACCTCCTTGGAGAATTTTGAGCATTACTTTACTAGCATGTGAGATGAGTGAAATTGTGTGGTAGTTTGAGCCTTCTTTGTATATTGCGTGCTTATTATGAGTCTCTTGTTCTTTCTCCAGGTACTAGGAATGGGGATACAAACTTAGAAAAAACTAAATCTAGCTTCCATAAAACTTACATTTCATTGAGAAATTTACATTTAAGTGAATATCAGTTTGAAAATGAAAGTGAATTTATTTTTGTGTATGGTGTTAGAAAGTGTTCTAGTTTCATTCTTTTACAGGTGGTTGACCAGTTTTCCCAGCACCACTTGTTAAAGAGATTTTCTTTTCCCCATTGTATAGTCTTGCCTCCTTTGTCAAAGATAAAGTATCCATAGGTGTGTGGATTTATCTCTGGGCTTTCTATCTTGTTCCACTGATGTATATTTCTGCCTCTGTGCCAGTACCATACTGTCTTGATGACTGTAGCTTTGTAGTATAGCCTAAAGTCAGGCAGGTTGATTCCCCCAGGCGCATTCTTCTTTCTCAAGATTGCTTTGGCTATTCGAGGTTTTTTTGTATTTCCATACAAATTGTGAAATTATTTGTTGTAGTTCTGTGAAAAATACCATTGGTAGCTTGATAGGTATTACATTGAATCTATAATCGCTTTGGGTAGTATACTCTTTTTCACTATATTGATTCTTCCAATCCATGAACATGGTATATTTCTTCATCTATTTGTGTCCTCCATCTATTTGTTTTGATTTCTTTCATCAGTGTTTTATAGTTTTCTATATATAGGTCTTTTGTATCTTTAGGTAGATATGTTCCTATTTTATTCTTTTTGTTGCAATAGTGAATAGAATTGTTTCCTTAATTTCTCTGTTTTCTCATTGTTAGTGTATAGGGATGCAAGGGATTTCTGTATGTAAATTTTATATCTTTACTATATTCATTGATTAGCTCTAGTAATTTTCTGGTGGTCTTTAGGGTTTTCTATGTAGAAGATTATGTCATCTGCTAGAACACTTTCTAACACCATACAAAAAATAAATTCAAAATGGATTAAAGATCTAAATGTAAAACCAGAAACTATAAAACTCCTAGAGGAAAACATAGGCAAACACTCTCTGACATAAATTACAGCAGGATCCTCTATGACCTACCTCCCAGAGTAATGGAAATAAAAACAAACATAAATAAATGTGATCTAAATAAACTTAAAAGATTTTGTACAATGAAGGAAACTATAAACAAGGTGAAAAGAAAGCCTTCATTATGGGAGAAAATAATAGCAAATGAAGCAACTGACAAAGAATTAATCTAAAAAATATACAAGCAACTCCTGCAGCTCAATTCCAGAAAAATAAACGACCCAATCAAAAAATGGGCCAAAGAACTATTGTCTATTTCTCCAAAGAAGACATACAGATGGCTAACAAACACATGAAAAGATGTTCAACATCACTCATTATCAGAGAAATGCAAATATAAACCACAGTGAGGTACCATTTCACGTCAGTCAGAATGGCTGTTATCCAACAGTCTACAAGGAATAAATGCTGGAGAGGGTGTGGAGAAAGGGAACCCTCGTGCACTGTTGATGGGAATGCAAACTAGTACAGCCACTATGGAGAACAGTGTGAAGATTCCCTAAAAAACTGGAAATAGAACTGCAGTGAAAGTGATAGTGAAGTCGCTCAGTCATGTCCGACTCTTTGCGACCCCATGGACTACACACAGAGGAAACCTGAATTGAAAGAGACACATGTACCCCAGTGTTCATCAAAGCACTGTTTATATTAGCCAGGACATGGAAGCAAGCTAGATTTCCACCAGCAGATGAATGGATAAGAAAGCTGTGGTACATATACACAATGGGATATTACTCAGCCATTAAAAAGAATACATTTGAATCAGTTCTAATGAGGTGGATGAAACTGGAGCCTATTATACAGAGTGAAGTAAGCCAGAAAGAAAATCATCAAATACAGTATACTAATGCACATATACAGAATTTAGAAAGATAGTAATGATAACCCTATATGCAAAACAGGAAGAGAGACGCAGATGTATAGAACAGTCTTTTGGACTCTGTGGAAGAGGGTAACTGTGGGATGATTTGGGAGAATGGCACTAAAACATGTATATTATCATATGTGAAATGGATCACCAGTCCAGGTTCAATGCATCAGACAGTGTGCTCAGGGCTGGTGTACTGGGATGACCCAGAGGGATGGGATGGGGAGGGAGGTAGGAGGGGGGTTCAGGATGGGAACACATGTACACCTGTGGCTGATTCATGTCAGTGTATGGCAAAACCACTACAATATTATAAAGTAATTAGCCTCCAATTAAAATGAATAATTTAAAAAATAAAGAAAATGAAAGTAAAAGTCTCTCAGTCGTGTCCAACTCTTTGTGAGCCCATGGACTATACAGTCCATGGCATTCTCCAGGCCAGAATACTGGAGTGGGTAGCCTTTCCCGTCTCCAGGGGATCTACCCAACCCAGGGACCAAACCCAGGTCTCCCGCATTGCAGGCGGTTTCTTTATCAGCTGAGCCACAAGGGAAGCCCAAGGATACTGGAGTGGGTAGCCTATCTCTTCTCCAGGGAATCTTCCTGACCCAGGAATTGAACTGGGGTCTCCATTGCAGGTGGACTCTTTACCAACTGAGCTATGAGGGAAGCTCCCAAGTATCAGTTTAATGTGTACTATATAAATTGCTATGTGGAATCAAAATTAATTGTAAAGATAATTTCCATGATAATTATTTTGTGTAGAAGACTATATAGGGATCACTGTGCTTAGAATCACGATTTGTAAAACATAAGCATGATAAGAAGAGGCAGAAATAGACTTTCATGATAGCCAGGTGTTATGACCTTTTAAAAATCTTTTAAAATTTTTTATTTATGTATTTTAATTGAAGCCTAATTACTTTACAATATTGTGGTGGTTTTTGCCATCCATCGACATGAATCAGCCACGGGTGTACATGTGTCCCCTGATCCTGATGAGGTGGATGAAACTGGAGCCTATTATACGCAGTGAAGTCAGAAAGATGAACACCAGGTGTTATGCACTTTATAGCTTTACCAGTCAGCACCAAAGAAATGCTAATTCATTTATTCATTCTTCACATTTGGCATTGTTCCTTCCATCTGATGTTAGAAATACAGCTCACTGTCTCCTAGCCCACATAGGAGGGTATCTCCATTTGAGATCCTTCTAGGGACTGAATGCTTAACCCAGCCAGATTTTAAACTTTGCTTAAAGCAGCCAGATTTATTTTCATACATTTTTCACTGAGTGGTGGCTTTTCCTAGAGCCCCCAGTGTTCTGCTTTTACAAACAAATATGACAGTTGTCATTTTCATGTTCACATATACAAGTAAATTCATAGAATAAATTCTTACAGGAAAGATTCTGCCTTTAAAGGTCTGTAAAAGATTAATCTGATTGATAGTGCCAAGATGTCCTCCAAAGCAATTCCAGTTTACATTCTGATAAAAAATACATGAAAGTGCCAGTTTCTCCATTCACTTGCCAATACTGAATGTGTTAAAACCTTGTTTTCATAACTTTTTAAATTTTTATTTATACAATTATAAGTAAGGATAAATGTCTTTCACTTGATATTTGAAGAGGTCTAGAGTTCATACTTCTGGATATTTGGGCAGGTTCTGAAAAACATAGCTTTTAGCTTATGAATTTGGAGCTGCAGTTCCATTTATTTTGGCAAAAGAAACATTGTCAAATTTTTTAAAAATGCAATTATTCACATTAAGAATACTCTGGGCATATCTCTCTTTGACAAAAATACTTATTTTGGATATGTGAATATTTCTATTGACTTTGGTTTCATAGAAGTGTGTGGGTGTTTTCCTTCCATGAATAAGAATGAGATTAGTTCACTTAAAAGTATTGAGTAGATGGTGTCTTCTGTACAAAAAACCAGTCTTTTAATTTTCTTGCTATCTTAGGCTGAATCAATAAACCTAGGCTATGAAACAATGAATGAAATGCATCCCCTGGGATTTCCCAGAGGTGATTATTTTCTGAGAGAACTGTGTTCCACTTAGCACATACCTTATTTTGGAGGAGAGGAATTCTTTTGGCTTACTGAGTTAGTTGTACTGCTTATATGAAATCTGAAGCCTCATCTACAAGTAATGACTTCTGTTTAACTCTGTTATTTTGGTGGCAGACAGCTAGTCACCTAGAGACTAAGCCAAATGTTCAGGATAAAGATGACATAGAGGTTAAATAAGATGGCATAGCATTTTTGTAATACCTGGAATTGCAGATAAAATATGTTTCTTCTGAAACAGGGGTTTTTTGGATTATCTCAGTTCCATTGTTCAGTCATGTCTGAGTCTTTGTGATCCCATGGACTGCAGCATGCCAGGCCTCCCTGTCCATCATCAATGCCTGGAGTTTACACAAACTCATGTCCCTTGAGTTGGTGATGCCATTCAACCATCTCATCGTCTGTTGCCCTCTTCTCCTCCCACCTTCAATCTTTCCCAGCATCAGGGTCTTTTCAAGTGAGTCAGTTCTTTGCATGAGGTGGCCAAAGTATTGGAGTTTCAGTTTCAGCATCAGTCCTTCCAATGTATATTCAGGACTGATTTCCTTGAGGATGGACTGGTTGGATCTCCTTGCAGTCCAAGGGACTCTCAAGAGTCTTCTCCAACACCACAGTTCAAAGCATCAATTCTTCGGTGCTCAGCTTTCTTTATAGTCCAACTCTCACATCCATACATGACCACTGAAAAACCCATAGGTTTGACTACCCAATGTTTGTTGGCAAAGTAATATCTCTGCTTTTTAATATGCTGTCTGGGTTGGTCATAACTTTCCTTCCAAGGAGTAAGCATCTATTAATTTCATGGCTGCAGTCACCATCTGAAGTGATTTTGGAGCCCCCCAAAATAAAGTCTCTCACTTTCTATTGTTTCCCCATCTATTTCCCATGAAGTGATGGGACCAGGTGCCATGATCTTAGTTTTCTGAATGTTGAGTTTTAAAAAGACTTTTTCACTCTCTTCTTTCATTTTCATCAGGAGGCTCTTTAGTTCTTCTTTGGTTTCTGCCACAAGGGTGGTGTCATCTGCATATCTGAGGTTATTGATATTTCTCCCGGCAGTCTTGATTTCAGCTTGTTCTTCATCCGGTCTGGCATTTCTCATGATGTACTCTGCATATAAGTAAGCAGGGTAATAATATACAGCCTTGACATACTCCTTTTCTGATGTGGAACTAGTCTGTTGTTCCATGTCCAGTTCTAACTCTTGCTTCTTGACCTGCATGCAGATTTCTCAGGAGGCAGGTCAGGTGGTCTGGTATTCCCATCTCTTTCAGAATTTTCCACAGTTTATTGTGATCCACACATGCAAAAACTTTGGCATAGTCAATAAAGCAGAAGTAAATGTCTTTTCTGGAACTCTCTTGCTTTTTCAAAGATCCAGTGGATGTTGACAATTTGATCTCTGATTCCTCTGCCTTTTCTAAATCCAGCTGGAACATCTGCAAGTTCATGGTTCACATACTGTTGAAGCCTGGCTTGGAGAATCTTGAGCATTACTTTACTATTATGTGGTGCGGTAGTTTGAGCATTCTTTGGCATTGCCCTTCTTTGGGATTGGAATGAAAACTGACCTTTTCCAGTCCTGCGGCCACTGCTGAGTTTTCCAGGTTTGCTAGCATGTTGAGTGTAGCACTTTCACAGCATCACCTTTTAGGATTTGAAATAACTCAACTGGAATTTCATCACTTCCACTAGCTTTGTTCATAGTGATGCTTCCTGAGGCCCACTTGACTTTGCATTTCAGGATGTCTGGGTCTAGGTGACTGATGACAGCATGGTGATTATCTGGGTTGTGAAGATCTTTTTTGTATAGTTCTTCTGAGTTTTCTTGCCACATCTTAATATCTTCTGCTTCTCTTAGGTCCATACCATTTCTGTCCTTTATTGAGCCCATCTTTGCATGAAATATTCTCTTAGTATCTCTAATTTTCTTGAAGAGATCTCTAGTCTTCCCCATTCTATTTTTTCCCTCTATTTCTTTGCACTGATCACTGAGGAAGGCTTTCTTATCTCTCTTTGATATTCTTTGAAACTCTGCATTCAAATGGGTATATCTTTCCTTTACTCCTTTACTTTTCACTTCTCTTCCTTTCTAAGTTATTTGTAAGGCCTCCTCAGACAGCCATTTTGCTTTTTTGCATTTCTTTTTCTTGGGGATGGTCTTATTTGCCACTTGCTAATTCATGTTTACAGAATCAACACTTTTATTTTCTCTTGCTGGTCAATGTCCTGTGTTTAATGTTCTTCTTTCTTTTTTCCCCAGATTATTTTCAAACTCCATATGTTAACTAATTTTTTTCTTTGAAAGAAAATTTGGAGGAAATGTAACAGCATACAACATACAGTAGAAAGCATTGTGCTTGACACTTACCTCATTTTATAGGTGAGATAACTAGGCCTCAGAAAGTAAAGGTGGCTTTTATGTGATTTAGCATTTAAGTGGTGGATTGGTGGATTTATGACTGAACTCATAACTGGTAGTCTTGAAAAGCCAATCTCTAAACATTATACTATGTTACTTCAGTCAGGTTAGCTAGTAGGCAAAGGGGGCTAATTGGTAGCTGCTTGAACAGATGAATGCAACTGTCTTAACTTACTGTGTCTTGCAGTGCATTTCAGGAACCCATAGCTTTGAAACTGGGGCAGATAATCATACTGATTTTTTTCTTTTATTAGTTATCTGGGTGATGATGTCCTTGGATTCTTGGATTCTTTCCACAAAGTGAAAGGGAATTTGCTTCTGTTGAGGTTCTTCTACATAACTACTATGCTATATATAATCATATTTTAATACTCATTTTAAATCTCTGAAGTAATCATGGAGAAAAAGTAAAGTGAAAGTGTTAGTCTCTCGGTTGTGTCTGACTCTTTACCACCTATGGACTGTAGCCTACCAGGCTCCTCTGTCCATGGAATTCTCCAGGCAAGAATACTGGAGTGGGTAGCCATTTCCTTCTCCAGGGACTCTTCCTGACCCGGAGGTTGAACCGAGGTCTCCTGTACTGCAGGCAGATTCTTTACCATCTGAGCTACCAGGGAATCCCAAACATGGAAAAATTGAGGCTTATCAACTTGCCCAAGGGTGGCAAGTGTTCTAAGAGCAGCTCTAAATTCAGATTCCCATCATGCCCATGGTCAATATAAGGTTAACCAAAATATAACCATTTTGTTTTAGAGAGACAAACATTATAAAAGGGTTTAATTTTTTGTGTATATGACCCAAATCTAAAACACAATAAAGTTTTTAAATATTTGTATCATATCTAAAACAAAAAGTTTTCAGTATTTTCTATTTTTAAGTCATTTTAACTTGTGTTCTCAATTGGGAAAAACGTGACAAAATCTCAAGATTTTAGGAAATGCAGGAACAATGATCTTGTGACTCTGCCTTTTCCCACCAGAGTGGACCTAGTTTTCAGAACCAAAATATCATTATTTTACCAGTGGGAGATTTGGGAAAATGTTTTAGGTAACAGAATAGGTTATTTTGACTCATGTCTCTGTTATTCCATTTCAGGTATGCCTCAGGTCAAACACATTCTTTTGAAACACACTCTCTCAAATAAAAACCCTTTCTAGAATACCCAAAGAAGAATCTGAAAGTATTTCCCTAAAACCAGTAGCAAGGAGATTCTATATTCTGGTTAGAATATGTGTTCATGAATTGAAATGGGCTGAAATCATTTGAATGGGCTGAACTTGAACATTAAGCATATTATTTTGAGAAGTATAAAAAATTGCAAGCAAAGGGATTAACATTTTTCAGGCAATTAGACTTTGAGCTTAATTTAGTTTTATGACTTTAAAAGAAAGAGATACTTAAAGATTTTAGAAATGAACTCATCCTTCGCATTAACATAATGAGTAAAGCAATCCAGTTCCAGCATGGTAAGCCTTGGAGATAGGAATCATGACCTCAGTTATGAAATATCCACAATAAATATAGCTTTTCCTGTACATCCTCAGTCTACTGCCTTTAACAAGAATTAAGTGCTCTGTACTTGTTATGATGTGATTTGTGTTATGACTCCTGGTCATCTTGTGTGAAACTTGCTGGATTTAAGCTATGTTAAACTATGTTAAGTAGTCAAAATGGAGTCACAGTGCCAATGTGAACCTCTATATTAGTTGCTGTCTGCAACAGGACTATGAATGTTCTAGGCCTATAAACTAAGAGTATTATTTTAGGTGAGTTTGATGGGTCATGTAATGTCACAGGAACAGAAAGAGCAAAGCATAGATCCCTCCCCCTGGGGCAAACCATTACCCATTTAGAAGGAGCTTCAAAGAGTTGCAGAAAAGGAAAGGTTTTTAAAGTGGGAGGGACAGGGAAGTCATAAGCAAAAAAAAAGAGGATTATTTCAGTAAGGTCATCTTCCTTTGGGGGAAGGCAAGGGTGTAGTGCCAGGAAATTCCAGACTAAATAGTTAAGATTACCTTCTTAGAAGAGCCTGAAACTATAATTAGGTTAAGTATTAAGTCTTGCTTTATTGACCTGGGGCTTAGCATCAGTGATTCCATTTTGGCCTGTTTCTTTTTTTAACACTTGTATATCCAGTTGAATAGTGTGTCCTATGTTGTTGAAAACAAAGCAGCTAATGGTGTTCATTTCATGAGTGATCACTTCAGATGAGAATTCCTTGAAACTAAATTGTTTGAAGTATCTTCTATTATCATTAATTTTCATCTTAGCATTTTGTTTTCTGCTAACTTATACCTGATAATCCCCAAATGAGAACCCAGTTGACTCAGGAATCAGCTTCATCAAAAACAGGTCAAAATTCAGAAGACAATGTTATACATGGGGATTATTTGGCATGAATCTTTTATATCAGAAAGAAATATCTGTCAGTAATAAAGGGAATCCCACAAGGAAATGAAAGTTGGTCATTTCACAACAGTATTTATCTCCCTCTACTTCTCCCTTATGCTTTTTTCCTCTTCCTCTCCCTCCATGACCCATCTCGCTCCTTGATTCTTCTTTGTCAATGACTATGCTGTTAAAAAGAGTACAAATGCGCAATAAAAATTATTTTCTAAAATCAATATAGTAAATGCTTCATATCAATGAAATACATCCTATGATGTGATAAAATGTATTTCTTATTCATAAATTCATTTAACCATCCTTAGTGACTGCGTATTTTTCCATTCCAAGACAAGTATTCAGTTTTTCCAGAAAATTCAATATTTGGGGTCCTTATGTAATTCATGCTGATTTGTTAAGCGAGACATAGAAAATACATCATTTATAATAGACTTTTCTATCTTCTTTAATTTCAAAAGTCTTCAAAAGAGTTTTTTCCCTCTCACTCTTTAAATATCCCAATACCATATTGGAAAAAACCACAATTAATCTATGAAGCATAGAACTACAGCTTGAATTAATAAACAAACCTGGTATAGAAAAGTGAATATGATTATTCTTTATGTTTTAAAATTGAGATATACAGCTATATCCACAGAAACAATTTCTGGACTTACAGACAAGTGGCATTAATGTTAATAGTGGCTCTAAGAGATTCAAGAGTGTGGGATTGTGGGAGACTTTAACTTCTCACTATATACTTCTTTGAGCATGTATCATATCTAATTACATGTATGTATAACCTTGTTAGTTTTTAAACATCAAAGAGGCTAGTGAAATTGTAGACCAAATAAATATAATATGGAGAATATTGAACTTGTGGCTGACAATAAATAGTAAAACATTGCATTATAAATCCAGGACTTTGTATGTATCCTCTATAAAAAGGAAGCTAGATCTTAAACTAGATACTCAGGATTCTGGGGACAGGTTTTTTTTTTTTTTTTTTTAATTGAAGGATAATTGTTTGACAATATTGTGTTGGTTTCTGCCATACATCAGTATGAATCAGCCATGGGGTAATGTGTCTCCCCCTCTCTTGGCCCTCCCTCCCACCGCCCACCCCATCCCACCCCTCTAGGTTGTCACAGAGCACCAGTTTGAGCTCCCTGAACTAAACAGCGTATTCCCACTGGCTATTTATTTTACATAGAGTAGTGTATATGTTTCCATGCTACTCTCTTCATTCATCCCACCCAGCTCTTTCCGCCCATGTTCACAAGTCTGTTCTCTGTGTCTGCATCTCCATTGCTGCCCTGCAAATAGATTCATCAGTACCATCTTTCTAGATTCCATATATATGTGTTAATATATGATATTTGTTTTTCTCTTTCTGACTTCACTCTGTGTAATAGGCTCTATGTTCATCCACCTCATTAGAACCAACTCAAATGTGGTCCTTGTATGGCTGAGTAATATTCCATTGTCTATATGTACCACAGCTTCTTTATCCATTCATTTGTGGATGGACATCTAGGTTGCTTTCATGTCCTTAGCTATTGTAAACAGTGTTGCAATGAACACTGACGTAAATGTGTTTTTTTCAATTATGGTTTTCTCAGGGTATATGCCCAGTACTGGGATTGTTAGGTCATCTGGCAGTTTTCTTCTTAGTTTTTTAAGGAATCTCCGTACTATCTTCCTTGGAGCAAGTTTTAGAATGACTGACTATAACTGGATATATTAGAGCTCACAGAAATTGCTTGGTGACAGGAATGAGCAATTAGTAAACGTGTCAGCCAGGGCAGCTCAGTCCGTTGGGCAGAATCACGGAATTAAGCATAGCAATCAGAGGCTGCTTGGTTACACAGAAATCCCCACTCTCCCTCTTTTGATGCCTGAGATCTCATGGTATGGATGTGTAGACACATGGTTACAGCAGTGTGGGCCCTGGTCCCCGCCAGGCTGTGGCATAGCTGTCATCTCCTGCCAGCACCTTCACCAGGGATAAGGTGGCTGGATTTCTCAATGTCCATATTGAAAAGGGAGAAAATGCAATTTTCTTCTGTTTTTAAGGAGGTAGTTTTATTTATAGGTTTTATTTATAATTAGCTTTCATTTTTTTTTCCTACCTAAAATATTAGAAATACTTTCTGAGAAACTCACCCTGATGCCCCATCTCTTTCTTTAAACTAATTAATTTTTAATTGGGGTATAATTGATTAATTTTTAATTGGATTATAATTAAACTCAATGTTTTGACTTCCCCTGTTAGGTCTAGACCAGAACAGAATTCACAAAACAATTCAGATGACACAAAATTGGAAGGACTCAAAATCTTTCTTCTCTTCTGACATCATTCCTTTTCCTACCTCTACACTCAAACTGAACTCACATACCAAGAAATCCTTTTTTTTTTCCCCCCAAGAAATCCTTTTATTTGCAGCTTCAAGTATATACTACCTCAAGAGGTCAGAGGTGAAGTTGAATGGGTGGTGTGTCAACTCTGGAAATGTGTTGTCAGCTTTAATAAATCTCTCAGTACAATAAGATTTATTGTACTTTTCTAAAAATAAAATAGCAGCTCTTTTGTCTGCACAAATAGAATGGATCATATCAGCAATATGGCTTCAGTGACTACCTGATATTCCCCCAAATGGTAACTGCTTTTTGAGGACCAAAGCAGAAGGATACTCATCTAAATAATAAGACATCTCACCTTCAGCATTGGTTGTCTTGGATTCACTATTTTCCCACAGTACAGTAGTTAAAAGTGCAAGACTTAGGAGTCATAGGGTCTGAATTCCGGTTTCTTCATTTGCTAGCTGCATAATCTAGTGAAAGTATCAAATTTCCTTGGTTCCCACTTCTCAACATCTAAGAGTTGGTGTGAAAAAAAGATAATAATGATTGTGAACTGTTTAGAACACACTACTTGGCACTTCAGTTTAATTCAGTTCAGAAACTCAGTCCTATCTGACTCTTTGCGACCCCATGGACTGCAATATGCCAGGCCTCCCTGTCCATCACCAACTATTGGAGTTTACCCAGACTCATGTCCATTAAGTCAGTGATGCCATCCAACCATCTTATCCTCTGCTGTCCTCTTCTCCTCCCAGCTTCAATCCTTCCCAGCATCAGGGTCTTTTCAAATGAGTCAGTTCTTCGCATCAGGTGGCCAAAGTATTGGAGTTTGAGCTTCAGCATCAGTCCTTCCAAAGAATATTCAGGACTGATTTCTTTTAGGATGGACTGGTTGGATCTCCTTGCAGTCCAAGGGACTTCCAACAGTCTCCAGCACCACAGTTCAAAGCATCAATTCTTCGGCGCTCAGCTTTCTTTATAGTTCAACTCTCACATCCATACCTGACTACTGGAAAAACCATAGCTTTCACTAGACAGATGTTTGTTGGCTAAGTAATGTCTCTGCTTTTTAATATACTGTCTAGGTTGCTCACAGAGAAGGCAATGGCACCCCATTCCAGTACTCTTGCCTGGAAAATCCCATGGATGGAGGAGCCTGGTAGGCTGCAGTCCATGGGGTCGCGAAGAGTCGGACATGACTGAGTGACTTCACTTTCACTTTTCACTTTCATGCATTGGAGAAGGAAATGGCAACCGACTCCAGTGTTCTTGCCTGGAGAATCCCAGGGACGGGGGACCCTGGTGGGCTGCCGTCTATGGGGTTGCACAGAGTCAGACATGACTGAAGCGACTTAGCAGCAACAGCAGGTTGCTAATAACTTTTCTTCCAAGGAGCAAGCATCTTTTAATTTCATGGCTACAGTCACCATCTGCAGTGATTTGGAAGCCCAAAGGAATAAAGTCTTTCACTGTTTTCACTGTTTCCCCATCTATTGGCCATGAAGTGATGGGACCAGATGCTATGATCTTAGTTTTCTGAATGTTGAGTTTTAAAACAACTTTTTCACTCTCCTCTTTCACTTTTTTCAAGAGGTTCTTTAGTTCTTCACTTTCTGCCATAAGGGTGGTGTCATCTTCATATCTGAAGTTATCGATATTTCTCGCAGCAATCTTGATTCCAGCTTGTGCTTCCTCTAGACCAGCATTTCTCATAAAGTACTCTGCATATAGTTTAAGCAAGCAAGGTGACAATATACAGCCTTAATGTACTCCTTTCCCGATATGGAACCAGTCTCTTGTTCCATGTCCAGTTTTAACTTTTGCTTCTTGACCTGCATATAGATTCCACAGTAGGCAGGTCAGGTGGTCTGGTATTCCCATCTCTTAAAGAATTTTCCACAGTTTGTTGTGATTCACACATTCAAAGACTTTGGCATAGTCAATAAAGATGACATAGATGTTTTTCTGGAACTCTCTTACTTTTTTGATGATCCAACAGATGTTGGCAATTTGATCTCTGGTTCTCTGCCTTTTCTAAATTCAGCTTGAATATCTGGTAGTTCACAGCTCACGTACTATTGAAGCCTGGCTTGGAGAATTTTGAGCATTACTTTGCTAGTGTATGAGATGAGTGCAATTATTGATAGTTTGAGCATTCTTTGGCATTGCCTTTCTTTGGGATTGGAATGGAAACTGACCTTTTCCAGTCCTGTGGCCACTGCTGAGTTTTCCAGATTTGCTGGCATATTGAGTGTAGCACTTTCACAGCATCATCTTTTAGGATTTGAAATAGCTCATTTGGGATCCATCACCTCCACTAGCTTTGTTCATAGTGATGCTTCCTAAGGCCCACTTGGCTTCATATTCCAGGATGTCTGGCTCTAGGTGACTGATAGCACCATCATGATTATCTGGGTCATGAAGATCTTTTTTGTATAGCTCTTCTGTGTAGTCTTTCCACTGCTTCTTAATACCTTGGCACTTAGCAAGACTTTTACAAACACATAGAACTTGACTCATTATTTTTTCTTAACCTCATGAACAGTACTGCCTTACACAGGTCACCATATTCAGTAATATTTGAATATTATTAAAATCCTTCCTTCCAGCTCCTAAACTCAATCCATTGCAATGGACACTAGAGCCTGTTGTGCCTCTTACTAGCTGTGTGAGTTTAGGCAAGGTAATTAACCTCTCTGAACTTTATTTTTTTATCTATAAAGAAGATATAATAATACCTGACTCATAGAATGGCTGTATTACATGAGATATTATATGTAAAAATATCTGTTACAAAACAAACACTATGTAAGTAATAATAAACCTGTAACATAGTACATGGCAGGCTTCCCAGGTGGTGTTAGTCATAAAGTGTCCTCCTGCCAATGCAGGAAATGCATGAGGCATGGGTTCAGTCCCTGGATTGGGAAGATCCCCTGGAGGAGGAAATGCAACCAACCCACTCCAGTATTCTTGCCAGAGTTACACTTTTTATGTAATATCTGTCATTTGTAGTTAATTCATTAATTTTATACCTTAATTTGTTATGGTTAACAAATAATTATTATAGAACTAATAATTACAACATAATCATAATATAAAATATTACCTGTCTTTTTGATGATAATATTACTACTATAGAAAACTTTATTTACACTGGTTTTGTGGGGATAGCATTTTAATCACATTCAACTTCTCTCATTAATAGTGATATTCAGATTTTGTGTCTCATCTTGTGAAAAAATAAGACAGCAAATTATAAACGGAGAAGAGATAGAAGGAAAACAAAGCAAGAAGGATCAAGAATTGCAAAAATGCTGTGTAGAGATGGGTCTTGCAGGGTGAAAGCAATTAACAGCCATATGGTCAGAGAGTTAGCTGTTTAGTCCACAGAGGTGTACAGATGGAAACTACAGAGATCATTCCAGATGTGTGAATGGAAGAAAAAGTATGATAAATCATAAGAATAAAAAGCCCAAAGTAGAAGAATCTATCATTCACTACATTTTGAAATATGAGGGTCATGGTATAAGCCCTGAGAAAAAGAAAATGTGCAGCTCTAGATGCCAACATATAGGAAGTATACAAAGAAAAAAGGAAATATTTGAAGGACTAAGCAAAGTAGCAAAAAATAAAGGTCCTAGAACTAGAAATTATAGAGCATTGACATAACGAAAATCTGTAGGGAAATTGATTACTCATGAACTGTTTGTGTCTGTGGCTTATAATAATGGTAAATCATAGGAAAACAGAGAAAAAGTTATGTTTAATTTACAAAATATTATTTAAAAACATGAAATTCACATGTGAAAACATATTATCATAAGTCTGACTCGGGGAGGGGATACAATGGTTTTTTTTTTTTTTTATCATATTCTATCCTCAGAGTGGTTAAACCAAGTTAATTAGCACCAGTAAGTAATGGCTGTGTGGATCACAAGAAACTGGAAAATTCTGAGAGAGATGGGAGTACCAGACCATGTGACCTATCTCCTGAGAAATCGGTACATAGGTCAGGAAGCAAGAGTTAGAACTGGATGTGGAACAACAGACTGGTTCCACATCGGGAAAGGAGCACCTCAAGGCTGTGTATTGTCACCCTGTTTATTTAACTTATATGCAGAGTACATCATGAGAAATGCTGGGCTGGAGGAAGCACAAGCTGGAATTAAGATTGCCGGGAGAAATATGGGTAACCTCAGATACACAGATGACACCACCCTTATGGCAGAAAGCGAAGAAGAACTAAAGAGCCTCTAGATGAAAGTGAAAGAGGAGAGTAAAAAAGTCGGCTTAAAGCTCAACATTCAGAAAACAAAGATCATGGCATCTGGTCCCATCACTTCATGGCAAATGGGGAAACCATGGAAACAGTGACAGACTTTATTATTTTGAGCTCCCAAATCACTGCAGATGGTGATTACAGCCATAAAATTAAAAGATGCTTGCTCCTTGCAAGAAAAGTTATGACAACCCAGACAGCATATTAAAAAGCAGAGACATTACTTTGCCAATAAAGGTCTGTCTAGTCAAAGCTTTGGTTTTTCCAGTAGTCATGTATGGATGTGAGAGTTGGACTATAAAGAAAGCTGAGTGCCAAAGAATTGATGCTTTTGAACTGTGGTGTTGATAAAAACTTTTGAGAGTCCCTTGGACTTCAAGGAGATCCAACGAGTTAATCCTAAAGAAAATCAGTCCTGAATATTCATTGGAAGGACTGATGCTGAAGCTGAAACTCCAATACTTTGGCCACCTGATGTGAAGAACTGACTCATTTGAAAAGGCCCTGATGCTGGGAAAGATTGAAGGTGGGAGGAGAAGGGGTCGACAGAGGGTAAGATGGTTGGATGGCATCACCAACTCAATGGACATGAGTTTGAGTAAGCTCTGGGAGTTGGTAATGGACAGGGAAGCCTGACCTGCTACAGTCCATGGGGTCACAAAGAATTGGATATGACTGAGCGAATGAAGTGAACTGAAGTAATGATTCATCGATGATACTTATAATATTGACAGCAGGTCAATTTTATGAAAATAAAACTAATAGAAATCAATATAAGGTCCTGCACATCACAAGATCAAGTATAGACATACAGAACTGTGGAAAGGCTTAGGAGCAACTTAACTGAAAAGAACATTCAGTTCAGTTCAGTTGCTCAGTCGTGTCCAACTCTTTGCGACCCCATGAATTGCAGCACGCCAGGCCTCCCTGTCCATCACCAACTCCTGGAGTTCACTCAGACTCACTTCCTTCGAGTCAGTGATGCCATCCAGCCATCTCATCCTCAGTCTTCCCCTTCTCCTCCTGCCCCCAACCCCTCCTAGCATCAGAGTCTTTTCCAATGAGTCAACTCTTCACATGAGGTGGCCAAAGCACTGGAGTTTCAGCTTTAGCATCAGTCCTTCCAAAGAACAGCCAGGGCTGATCTCCTTCAAAATGGACTGGTTGTATCTTCTTGCAGTCCAAGGGACTCTCAAGAGTCTTCTCCAACACCACATTTCAAAAGCATCAATTCCTCGGCGCTCAGCCTTCTTCACAATCCAACTCTCACATCCATACATGACCACTGGAAAAACCATAGCCTTGACTAGACGGACCTTAGTCGGCAAAGTAGTGTTGTAGTTGAGTGGACTTTAGGAGATATTGACATATTTATGGAATGCATCATTTTTATAATCACTTCTATTTGTGATTCAAATTCAAGGAAGCAAGAAAGTAAAAAAAAGTATTGACTTCCCTGTATCACTGATTGTCAGGCTTTCCATTATGTGGGGATTTATTTCCAATAATGATTTTAGTTTATATGTAAGCTGATTCACGCTTTCTTAGTAACAGCTGGAGTGGCATGGGCTTTTTTTCTAACAGCCCAAATATTTCTTAAAAAGTTCACATACATCATTGCATCATAAAAAATTTCAGTATTAGCCCTGACCTTAAATATACTGGCATAGCTCTTTATTCAGTCCTGAGAATTGTCAGGCATGTTGATGGTGTTCAGCTGAGATGCACTGTGGTCTCTCCACACACAGCAGAGCTGAGTTTGTTGGGATTGGTGCCGGTTCATCTCTGTCACAAAGGACAGCTTCTCTCATTCCCTTTTGACTTTGCCTTTTATCCTTGTAATTAAGACTTCTTTGATTTTGTTTGGCAACTCACCATCCATGGAAAAGGATGGCAAGCCCAGGAAACTGGTGCTCTCACCATTTCACAGGGTCCTTGATTAAACTCTGTTCAATTCTGGAGTCTTAATCCAGGTAATTATCTGACTGAGGGTGTCTGCATGAGCACGTACTCCTCTGGAGGGTTCCTCCAACAGCTGGAAGGTGCTTTGGATATGGCAGCTCTCCATAATGGGCAGTGGAGGAGCAGTGAGCGTGGATCAGTGGCTCTTTTTAGCATAGTCCTAAGTGTATGTCTTATATTGATTTGTTTTTAAAACCTTCCAAATGTGTGCAAAGCAGGCTGCTTATTTTGTGCCAGAAGACTAGATTAGGTAATTTGTGATAATGCTCCATTCAACCCTTTAATATATTTCTCCATAATTCTCACATCAGAGTGCACTAGTTACTTATCCAGCACACTCACTACTTTTCCCAAAATACAACAGGAAATTCAATCCAGAGAAAGGACAGAGGGCATCAGTCATTTTGTGCCATTACAGGTTTACCAAATGCTTCATGTTTTAACTTTGTTAATTAGCCAACAGTGCAGAAAATACAAATTAAAATAAATTGTAATGTTAGAAACGTTGTTGTCAAGAAAAATTTACTGTTGGTCAAAATAGTTTTGGGATCTAGTGTTGCATATAACTACTAAGCTTAGCATTTTGTTTTGTTATAGTGTTTTATCCAAGAAAGTTCATCTGGAGTTGGGGGTCTAAAGATTTTCTTAGAAATAATCCAGTCTTTTCCCTTTGCTTTATACCTCATGCATGAATCTGTCTAACCAGAGCTATTATCTATTTCTGTTTTCCATTTGTTTCCATCAAGGCCTTCAGTTTGTGGATGGAGGCTAGATGGGAATCCTTTAGTTATGACATTTCAGAAGAGGAAGGCTTTGGAGAGCCTCCAAACCAGAATTTTAGTTTCTGCATTTTAACTTTGAGATTTTATTTTTTAATTTTCTAAACTCATTCATAATAATATAATTCTAGTGAACAATTATGGAAATTTCTCATTAACTTCAAGTTTTTGGTATGAGTTACACAGAACGGTTCTGTGAAGACCTATAAAACCTTCTAGAACTAACACCCAAAAAAGATGTCCTTTTCATTATAGGGCACAGGAATGCAAAAGTAGGAAGTCAAGAGCTACCTGGAGTAACAGGCAAATTTGGCCTTGGAGTATGAAATGAAGCAGGGCAAAGGCTAACAGAATTTTGCCAGGAAAACACACTGGTCATAGCAAACACCCTCTTTCAACAACACAAGAAAAGACTCTATACATGGATATCACCAGATGGTCAATACTGAAATCAGATTGATTATATTCTTTGCAGCCACAGATGGAGAAGCTCTATACAGTCAGCAAAAACAAGACCAGGAGCTGACTGTGGCTCAGATCATGAAGTCCTTATTGCCAAAGTCAGACTAAAATTGAAGAAAGTAGGGAAAAACCACCGGACCATTCAGGTATGAGCTAAATCAAATCCCTTACAATTATACAGTGGAAGTGAGAAATAGATTCAAGGGATAAGATCTGATAGACAGAGTGCCTGAAGAACTGTGGATGGAGGTTCATGGCATTGTATAGGAGGCAGTGATCAAGACCATCTCTAAGAAAAAGAAATGCTAAAAGGCAAAATGGTTGTCTGAGGAGGCCTTACAAATAGCTGAGAAAAAAAGAGAAGCTAAAGGCAAAGGAGAAAAAGAAAGATATACCCATTTGAATACAGAGTTCCAAAGACTAGCAAGGAGAGATAAGAAAACCTTCCTCAGTGATCAATGCAAAAAAATAGAGGAAAACAACAGAATGGGAAAGACTAGAGATCTCTTCAAGAAAATTAGAGATATCAAGGGAAGATTTCATGCAAAGATGGGCTCAATAAAGGACAGAAACGGTATGGATCTAACCAGAAGCAGACGATATTAAGAAGAGGTAGCA